>NC_090924.1:360558471-361808471 GCF_040938575.1 Ambystoma mexicanum | reverse complement strand
AATGCCCTTGTACCGCCCACTCTCGCTCATAAATTGTAATGTCAAAATATATGCCAAATTGTTAGCGATAAGACTTGCCCCCTGTATGCCATCCGTTATCCACCCAGATCAAGCAGGCTTCATCCCAGGACGCTCCACCTCCTTGAACCTGAGGCGTCTCTTTAACATAATTAGCAGAATAAGTCCCAATGTACACGCGGTCGGCGCCACACTCGACATGCAAAAAGCGTTTCATTCGGTTTTGTGGAAATACCTCTGGCAGGTCCTCGAAAAATGTGAATTTGGACCTTTGAGGAGAACTATCAAAACTACCTTACGCACCTGGCGACCAGGACTCTAGCCTGGAGCAAGCTACCGATCTCCCTTGCAGGCAGAATAGGGATATTGAAGATGATACTATTGCCCCAACTACTCTACAGGTTCACCAGCATCCCCCTATGGCCAGGCGAGGGCTTCTTTCGAACACTGACTCGCACGATCAACTCCTTCTTGTGGCACTCAGGTGCGGTCCGACTTAAACTTGGTACCTTGTCTACCCCGATGGCTAGTGGCGGTTTTGGGGCCCCTGATTTTCTTAAATACTGGCTGGTTTCTCATATCCAATACACGTCACACTGGTTTAACATGACGGAACCCCCACCACATGTCAGACTCGAAAAACTAACGGTTAGTGACCGGGATATCCGCTCCCTGATGATACAACCCATCCCCTCGGCCCTGGACTCATTTGACCCGGTGGCTTGCACGTCCCTGGCATTAACGAAAACGTGGAAACTGTTTGACACTGCCCACCCGTTCCATGGCAACCTCCCACTTTGGAACTTTCTCCCAGGGGTCCCGCGGGTACCGCCGCCAATGGTGCGCCGTTGGGCTGAGGCGGGATATGAGCTGATCCGTGACGTCTTCGAGCAGGGCAGCTTTATTGAATGGCCGGACCTCCCATTGTCTCTGAGACGAGGCCCGTGTGTATGGCTCCAATACTCGTCCCTCCGAAAAACCCTTAAACAGAAATACCCCATGTTCCCAGCGATACCGCCAGACGATCCTGCTATTGAAGAACTGACTTCCCCTACACCCACTAGAGGTAAAATATCTAGACTGTACACCATGGCTCAATCCAGATCTATCCTGGAATTCACTAAACTGAGGCGAGCATGGGAAGACGACCTCGGGGTGGAGGTGACTGACGAACGCTGGGCTCACATGTGCGCTCCATACAAGGGGTATCCTTTAACTCCTGTTTCAAACTGATTCAGCTTAAGGTACTACATAGGTTCCATTATACCCCGAGCAGACTGCATCGCATGCTCAATGATCACTCCCCAAGATGCCCCAGATGTGGCCAGGATACTGCCGACTATATTCACATGATTTGGTCCTGCTCCCGCCTTACCCAATTCTGGGGCATGGTGTGCTCAACCATGTCCGCTGTCCTTGGACATCCTATCGACCCTTCCCCAATAAGGTGCCTCTTCCACGATTTCTCTGAACTCCCCTGGGACTTCAAAAAACTGGCTGGCCTTTGCATGCTCCTCGCGTGCAATCCATTCTACTTTGTTGGCTACACTCCGCACCCCCCACTCACGCACAGTGGCTCACGGCAATCACTTGGGCCTCAGACACTGAGGAAACCTGGTCCTCGCTACCACCCACTCACTCAAGACCCAGAGATGTCTGGCTTAAAGTCCGATCCTATATGTCCGATTTAAATGCGGCATCGGATGCATCATCCCCAACTGTCACCCCTACTCGCCCTGGTTCCCCATCCTGAACCACAGCTCCCCCTACCTCACACCTACTCCGCATATGTACTTGAAGGATACAACCACATTGGAAGCAGTTACTGTACGCATGTATTATTTAAACTGTAATTACACTGTACTTGCCCTGTGTGTTACTCGCCTATGTTTTGCTGCCAAGCTAAATAAATAAAAGTTTTAAAAAAAGAAAGTTTTTACTCTATTGGGCTTTTATGTTTTTTCACCAAAATAAAGCAATCAATCAATACAACAAATACTTTTGCTAGCCACTGATGGTAATCACTCCAGAGAGGAGTGAAGACTTCAGAGGGTATAGACCATCTCCACACTGTAACTCCCTATCGGTTAACGATGCAAAGTTAGACAATGGGCCTCATTATGAGTTTTCTGGTATAAAAACAAAATCACTGGCATGCCGGTGCTAACATGTCCGTGTAGCTCTGCTGCCGGAATCTACGGTAGATTCCTAGTCAGCGTGCACATGCATTCCGGCATGCTGGAAATGGTTGCACCGGCATGCCTGTAATGGCCCCAAAACCTCCTATAACAGCAGCCGCGCTGACCCTGACTCCGACTCCGAGAAGACCGTTATTACCGGAACAGGAAATGTACCGGCGGCACAATCCAATGCAATCCTCAGTGCATAGGAGGGTGAGTCAAAACCTGAGCAGCTTCCAACACTGAGGGACATGTCCGCAAGGCAACCTGCAGTCCATCGCCGAAACCAAGGTTCAGTGAACCTTAACTCACCATACTTGCCGACACCCTTGTTGAGCACTCAGAAGAAGTCTTTTGCACAGATCTGCGGCGCTGAGCGCAAATACTTAAGAAGGCTATATGGGAGGAGGTTGCCTGTAAGGTTTCAGCGGTGGGGAAAACACCCTGGACTGTGCGAGACTGCAAGTAGAGCTGGGACAACCTACGTCTCCGTGTGCGCAGCCTCCTTGCTGCACAGCGCAGCCAGGGCCTGGCCACAGGAGGAGGAGCACCATCCCCTATCAAACTGCAGGCGTGGAAGGAGACGTGCAGCACCATCCTGCACATGGAGGCGATAGAGGGAGTTGGGGATGCAAAGGCGGGAGATGTGACATCTGATGATGCCGGTGAGTCTCCGTAAGCCCAAAGTCACATCACACACCTTGTAGCCCCAATGCAAATGGCCAGGTAATATGTAAAGTTTGTGGAACCTGATCCATGCTACTATTCCACCCACCGACGACTTTGTTGCACACATGCACAATGCACTTGCCTGCATCCCGAAAACAAACACCACTGACCCACCCCACATGTCCCCTGTATTGCCCACACAAGTAGCATCTGCATGCACACAGACACACATTACCCAAACAATGCCCACATGCTGTCGTCACCGCCATACCACCATATGCCCAAAGGCACTTCATGACAAGATGCACACAACAATGACATGTGTGGCACACTTGTCACACCCACTAGTTCCCATCACGCTGAATCACCATCAACACAGCAACAGCCATAGGTAGCAGTCACAAGTGAAACACATCCGTTACACAATCAAACTCAACATGTCACACAGCGTGTCCCTGGCTATGCCGGTAACACCGGCACCGCGACTCAGACTACACCGGTCCGGAATAGGGTCCCGTTACGGAAATAACGGCAACGCTATTTCCAGACCGTCATACTTGTAATGAGGCCAATGTGTTGAATGGACCTCGACATGTTATTTACCACTTATAAGCTATCTATCTATTGAGAGTAGTAGAAGTACAGGTATCTGAATAGTTATGGGCATGGACCCAAAGTCTTGTTTTGGCCCTAGACGGGATGAAGGATGTTAACCTCTGTGACTTCTGGACAACCTGGAATATCACATTCCACACTGTGTAGTAGACTGAAAAATCCAATCAATGTCCTGGACTTTGCTTCACTCAATGGATTTTAGGAAAGATTTCTCTTTTTAACAACTTTCACTCCGTATTCTATGGACCCCAAACGTGTTGCTTATGTTTTCCATCCTGACCTAACTTTTTACAGTGAAGTGAAGCCTTTAGCTTCCCTCCACCGGGCTTTTGCTCACATGTTATGGGGAAACTGACTGGTCATTCAGGCTGCCATAACTGGGAAACTATGTTTCACTTAATCTTTTGACTTTGTTACATTTTTAGGTAACCTTTTATCATTCCACAATGCATCTTACAATTGTGAGGGCTCAGAAATGAAAGCCAGATACAAAGTTGTCATGTTTTTGGTTATAGACTTTTATTCAAATTAAAAGGGTTGGGAAAATGCCTCTCTGACCCTATTTTAAAGAGGAGTTGCCTGACCTAAAAACGAAAAACTAAGGATCTGTCTTTGTCAAGATGTCGTCAGTCAAAAAGCCACCCTTATGTCCAAAACATTCTATCTTGACCCTCCCACTAAAACAAAATAACAAAGTCACAACGGAAATGTCTATAACCTGGTATTTGCAAAAAGGTGGTTTTAACTAAAGGTAGAATGGCTTCAACATGAATGTTCTCCAAAAATTGAAAATACCTAAATTCCATAGGGTGCTTCCCTTTCCCTGGATTCTTCACATATATTACAAATGTCTCTGAGACTAACAGTTATTTATGTCTTGGCCCCAAACAAGCCTGCTCAGCCCAAGGGCGCAGTGTTGAATGCTGCAGGTCTGCATCCACGACCACTACATGCTAGACATAGATGTCCGATTCTGCTTCTCTTAAAACCTGTGCGCCAAACTGTCTTGAAAAGGGGTATTGCTCCCCAGGGACCCCTGCTAAACTGGGGCCTCTTCCCTGCCTTGCTATGCACAATGCATAATGTAACCTTCCACCACTCCACTCCTAGGCATGCACATTCCTTGTAGATCACTAATGCTTAATGTAGGCGCTACCAACACATTACTTTCAGCATTGAGCACATACTTTGAATAAGCTATTAGTTTTAGTTGTTAACACAGCCATCTAATGGACCTAATATGTGACATGGATAGCTCATTTGCACTTTCTATTTCACTACACAAACTGTTAGGCAAGATTTTATGCAGTACCCTTTGGGAGACTACACCAACCTTGTCCTCCTGGCAATTGGAACCCATTGGTATAGGTCTGTACTACACAGGTTGGTAGTATGGCTGGCAGTCAGGCGTATCTCAAGAGGGGTCAATGTGGGCTGTAGGGTTGTAACATAGTGAGCCACAATGACAAGTATCCAAATAAACTCTTATACTCAAGCTTTCTTGATTAAACAATTATTTATTAATTTAACAGTCAGTTGAATAAGCCTTCTTTAGAAGGGGCAATATATAAGTAACACACAAATACTCTCCAAAATACACCCTCCTGGTTTCTCTAAATCAGTAAGTACCCATTTGGGATGGCACACAGATGTTTCCTACACTCTGAGGTGACTTAAATAACTAGGACGCTGTGGACATTAATATATCAATGGTACATTTAGAGCAATACTGAGTTGGTGTCAAAGAAAAGGGTTTAAGAATAAAACAAAAGGTTAAACAAATATTCTGAAGCAGTTAAGTACTTTTGAACCCCCCAATGCAAAGTAGAGTAACCCTTTCCTGGAGGAATGGTAAAACAACAAAGTCAGAGGTAAGAAGAGTCTTTCAGGGAGCCAGGACAGCCAATGTTAAGTTAGCAAAGGTCTAGGTGAGCTGAAACACTTCTTGTAGGTAAGTAAAGGTCTTGCACAATGTTTTAGAAGTCTTCGTATAAAAAGTAGAATCAATGTAGGGCCACAAGCTGCGAGGCTTGTGGGGGGAAAGGCTGCAAGCAACACTGCAACAGCAACCAAGACAAGTCTCAACTGAGAACAAGCAAGGCTACACAACAAGAGGTAAGTCCCCTTAGTTTTACAGTACCTTTGGTTAGAAGAAATGGTTCCAGCTGGCTTCTGTTCCTGTGTAGGTCTGCAGATCCTGTTGTTCCTGGGCTGCAGTCATGGGGACAAGAGGGAGGACGTCTGGGGACTCCTGCACTACAATGGGAAGGTCAGCCGCAGCAATGGGCAAACTTCACATCAGCTGCACTTCGCGGTTTTAGCTACTCGTGACCCTTGTACATAGCACCACCGTGGTTCACGGCTACCACTATGGACTTTCCTCGCATCTGGGGTCCAGCACTCTGTTGAGGTGGCTCAGGCTTGGTCAGTCCTGCTTCCTGGGAGTCCAGAGGATCTTCCTGGAGCTCGGGTCTGACTTAAAAGCAATGCACTCAATTTAGTGTTCCTCTCCATGGCACTTCAGCTCCAGCAGCAGCAATGGAAGTACAGCCAGCTCCGAGAGGATGCCCAGACGAGTTCACTTTGGGGTTGATTGGTCCCACCAACACAAGGGGAGAAATCGTCCTTGCAGGGCTTCTCTATTCGAGGCAAATTCAGAGCTTCAGCACAGCAGCGTGGCTTCACCGGTCAAACCAACGGTCCAGGAGTTGCAGCAGGCATCTCTTCCAAGTTCCTCTTCGGATTCCTTCGTCCAGTGGTCGACTCTGCCTTCCAAGCCAAAAAGCCTTGCCTTTTATGCAGGTTTCTCCCATTCAATCCAGCCTAGCTGTTAATCACACAGCAGGGTGGCTGTCCTCCAAGGATAGCCAGCCAGCCAATCACTTTTGGGTGTATTTCTGTAACTAAGGGGATTAAGCACAGGGAGTTCCGGGCACCTCCCTCACTTCCTGCACCTGCCTGACACTCTTGAGCCAGAGGCGGGCTTCACTTCTGAATTCCACCAAAGACAAAACGAACAAAGGGACCAAACCTGGTTTGGTACGCAGAGTAAATCTCAGGAAGGACCTTTACAGCAAGAAATGGCGAAAAAAGAAGACGGGTCCATTTTGACAAAATGGGCACCCACGGGTGCCTTACTGCAGCTGCGAACGCAGCCTGTGGTAAAAACACACAATGGTAGTAAAAGGTTAACCACTGCCACCAGCCATTAATTGTAGAAAGGGTAACATAAAAATGTTTCATGAAAAACTAGACAAAGGGGATACTAAGTAAGCCCTCCTGCACCCTATTGTAAGATAGTGTGTGCTGGGTCTAGAAAGTTAGAAATGTAAGTAAAATCAATTTCACTTCACTGCTCTTGGAAACAGTAGTTATCCAAGAGAAGGTATTTACACCTTTGGGGAAATCTGAAAGTCTTCCCTGTGCCACTGCAGTGAAGGTGCTGTGTGTCACAATGTAAAAAGATGATGCTTTTGGAGTTTGTCAGACTCCAAAACCAAAGGAAACACAGAGTTCAAATCATAGAAAAATACATGAGAGAGTGGGGAAAAGCTTTCACTCTCTCCAGGATAAAAATTAAAAGTCCTAAAGTCCAGCACACGTGCTGGGGGTCTCTAAGGTAGAAGGGAATTAGCATATTTCTGAGAATTCTCCCTAATACCCACCAGACTAAGGGACAGGAGGATTTAATCCACTCCTGGATGAGTCTCCTTACTCCAGTCGGTCATACCTTCTGGAGAGACCATCAGCATTTTGGTGATTACACCCTGACCTGTGTTCTATGGTCAAATCAAACCCCTAATGGCTGATAGACCATCTTAACAATTTAGGATTTCCCCCCTTCATCTGCATTAACCATCTCAAGGGCTGGTGGTCTGTTTGAATTACAAAAGTAGATCCATACAAGTATGGTCTAAACTTCTTGAAAGACCACACAAGGCAAAACATTCACGTTCTATGGTTGCCCACCGTGTTTCCCGGTCCTTCAGTTTCCTACTGATGAAGCAGATAGGGTGTTACCTGCCTTTCTCATCCAACTGACTCAGAACTGCACCTATTCCTGTATTTGAAGCATCAGTTTGTACAATTAAGGATTGGTTGTTGTCAGGAGCTCTTAAGACTGGAGCTTGCCAAACGGCTCTCTTAAGACCTTCAAATGCCTTAGTGCACTCCTAATTCCACCTGACCTTCTTGGGGAATTTGGGTGAGGAGATCACATTCAAGGGAGAGGCTATGGTGCCATAGTTCTCAATTAAGTTCCTATAGTAGCCTGTGAGACCTAGAAAGGTTCTCACTTGGGTTTGAGTGGTAGGGGTGGCCCAATCTTGTACAGCTTGTACTTTGCTAGGTAATGGCCTCATTTCGCCTCCTCCTACCTCATGTCCAGGGTAGACCACTCTACTCCGACCAATTTGACATTTGCTTGATTTATGGTCAGATGGGCCTGTTCAAGAGCCTGCAAAACATATCCAAGGTGGTGAAGATGTTGTTTTCAAGTAGTGCTGAACACTGCAATGTCATCCAAGAATGCCTTGCAGAAGTCCTCCATCCCATTCAGAACATGATCCACCATACTTTGGAATGTAGCAGGTGCATTATGTAGTCCAAAAGGCATAAGCTTAAACTGGTAGAGGCCTCCTGGGGTGGAAAATGCAGTTTTCTCCTTGACGTGGTCTGTCAGAGCTATTTGCCAATAGCCTAATTTTAGATCAAATGTAAAAAGGAACTTGGCTGAACCAAGTTTGTCCACCAGCTCATCTGTCCTAGTTAAGGATGGGCATCAGTCGTGGTGACTGCATTAAGAGCTCTATAGTCCACACAGAATCTCATCTCTTTGGATCCTGCTTTTGGCACTAGTACAACAAGACTAGCCCATCGACTTGCAGATGGCTCTATTACCCCAAGTTCAAGCACCTTCTTGACCTCTTCCTTTATGTGGGTTCTTACATGGTCTGACATTCTGTAACCCCTGCTGTTGACAGTGAGACAGTCACCAGTGACGATATCCTGATGTCCCCAAGGGGTCAAGCCTGGTGTCAGTGAAAACGGGGAGGCAAACTGATTTAACAAAGCTTTGCACTCCTCCTGTTGTTGCAGAGTCAGATCAGAAGAGAGATGAACTCCTTCTATTTTTCATCTAAAGGCTGTCCCGTGAGAAGGTCAGGTAGAAGTTCACTCTCCTCCTCCTCTTGATCAGATGCTAAGAGCAAAGCTCCCAGTTCTGGTTTGGATACATACGCCTTTAGGCAGTTGGTGTGAAAGACCCTGGCGGCCTCCTTGGGATAGCCCAAGTCCACCAAATAATTGACCTCTCCAAGTTTGCCCACAACCTTGAAGGGTCCAATCCATTTGTCCTGTAAGGCCCTCTCCCTTGTAGGTACCATAACTAGAACTAGCTGTTCTTGATTAAACTCAACCATGTTGGCCTTCTGGTCATGCCTATGTTTAACCAGAGCATGATCTGCTTTCAAATTATCAGAAGCTTCTGTCATCACGTATGTAACTCTCCTTCAGAGATCTAACACATAGTCAGTGACTCTCACTGGCTTGAGGGAAATAGCACTCTCCAACCCTTCCTTGATTAGGGCTAAGGGACCTCTAACCAGATAACCTTAGAGAAACCAACCCCTTCCTTCTTGATGGACTTCTCTATAAGCAAAGAGAAGCCATGGCAGTAGAAGGTCCCACTTTCTTCCAAGGGGTTCTTCTAAAGCACCTATCATGCTCTTCATAGTTCTATTAAACCTCTTCACCAACCCATTGGTTTAGGAATGGTAGGCTGTTGAGTATTTGTAGGTCACTCCACAGTTTTTCCACAAGGCTTGCATGTAGTGGGACATAGAATTGGTCCCTCTGTCTGAGATAACCTCCTTAGGAAAACCTACCCTGGTAAAAATACGAAGGAGGTCCTTAGCCACTGCCTGAGCAGTAACAGTCCTCATAGGTATAGCTTCAGGATACCTGGTAGCATGGTCTACCACAACCAATATAAATTGGTTGCCTGAAGATGTGGGAGGCTCTAGGGGACCAACAATGTCAATCCCTACGCTCTCAAAAGAAACTCCCATCACTGGGAGAGGCACTAAGGGTGCCACGTTCTTGGTTCCACTCTTGCCAGAAGTCTTGACAAGTGGGACAGCTTCTACAAAATGTTACAAATGGATTGTATCCTCCAACATATTCCTCATCTATGACATGTAATGTCCACAGCTGTGCTGCTTCGGAATTTTTTTCGGCACAGGGTGCCCTTACGTTGATGGCGTCAGGTCGATGTCCCTCGAAGGCCTCCGTTGAGGGTGGCGTCATCGGATGTTATAAGTAGGACGCACAGCGCCCGTAGCCTCAGTTCAGTTCTTTCTGCAAATGTGTTTGCTTCAAGAACTCAGCGCCCCTTGTGTCTTCTACTTCGTTTTCTGCTATCATGTCTTCTTCTTCCACCCCGACGACCCTGTGGTCTGGCTTCAAGAAGTGGCGGGACTGCGGGTCCAAGATGTCCATCACTGTTCGCCTTCCCAGGCCTCGTCGGATGAAAACTACCCGAAGAAGGTGGCCTGCCCCACTAAATCCTCTACCCCGAGGATTTGGAGTCTTTTAAGGAGCAAATGTTACAGATTTTTCAGTCTCAAGGCACAGTACCGTCCCCGCCTTCAGTTGAAGCTGGCAAGGAACGGTCTTGGTCCGATACTCGGACGCCCTCGGGCTCGGGTACTCGGTGCAATAAACATCGGGAACCGTTGAGGTCCCGTTCGGACAAGGCAATTAGTGATCACCAGAGACGTGTCAGATCCAGGTCTTTGTCTCCAGCCGAACTGTCGAAGCCTGTGAAGTTGTCAAAGACGGTGTCGATGCCATCAGCGCCGGGTCCATCGAGTGAGTCTGTCGGGTCTTTGCCCAGTCAGGCCTTCGAGACCTTTGGCGCCATTGTCGACGCCAACGCGCTCGGAGCCGTCCACACCATCGGCGCCTACTGGGTGGGATTTACAGATGGAAGCCCCTGGGGCTGTGGCAGATGCAGGGAAGGCTCTTTCTAAATCAGTCAAACATGTTCCTGATAAAAGGAGTACTGCTCTCCCCAGGAAGGAGTTCTTTCAGTCCCTCCAGAATATCTTTGAGGAGGAGGAGAGGTCTGAGGAAGAGGAGGGCCATTTTGGTCTGATTTATGGGATGCCTGGTGTTCCAGAATGTCTCATTTCCGAGGAGAGTCGGATAGAGGATTTGCGTCTGTCGTTGCATGAAGCCAGTGGCCTAGACACGTCTCCTGAGATGGAATTTGGTAAGCCTGAGTCTGGTGATCATGTTGACTCGTTTTATCGGAGACTGATGTTGAGGATTTTTGAGTACCTCGGTTGGTCAAGGCCTCCGGTCGAGTATGATCAGGATGACCTTACCGACATCTTGGATCAGGGTCCGTCCACTGACCCGGTGTTGCCATTTCATGTGGCTTTGCAAAAGAGGGTGGCTGCTACTTGGAATTCCCCAGAGTCTATTCTGGCGGTTAACAAGACGTTGTCAAAGAAATACCGCCCATCCACTAGTGACCCCGGCTACCTGCCCGCACACCCCACTCTGGAGAGTTTGGTGGTCCAGGCGGCTACTGCCACCTCGAAGCAGGCTGCGTACCCTACCATCCCTCCTGATAGGGACGATAAACGCATGGATGGATGTGTGCGTAAGGTATTTTCTGCTAGGAGTATGGAGCTCAAATCGGCCAACTCCACCTGTGCCTTGGCAAAATTTTCGCACATTCTGTGGAATTGTATTTTGCTTGCGGCTGAGCATATTCCCGAAGGGGAGCAAGGGGAGGAAGGGGATGGCTTTCTAGCAATTGTGCAGGATGGCAAGGATGTCATGTGTGAATCCCTTCAGTCTGGGTTGGATACTGCGAATAGTGTCGCAAGGTCTATGGCTACGAGCACCGTGATGCGCAGATTTGCATCGTTGCGGAAGTCGGGTTTTACACCCGATGTGCAGTCCCGTCTTCTCAACATGCCCTTTGACGGGTCACATCTTTTTGGCACCAAGGCTGACGAGAGCCTTGAGAAGTTGCAGGCCTCCAAGGTGGCTGCCAAATCTTTGGGCGCAGCTGTTCGACAACCTCAGCCTTTTCATCCTAGGGGACAGCAATGGAGGGGTGGTTCCTTTCGCTATTACTCCTCATTTGGAAAGGGGAAAGGGATGGTCAGTCAAAGGGGCCAGTGTAAGTTCCCTCGTGGTGGATGAGGTAGGGGTGCCAAAGCTGCTCAGGCAGCTGCCTCTTCGCCCTCAGGCACTGCCACTGATGCTGCTAAACAGCTCTGAGGCCAGGTCTCATTCTTCTCCACTGAGGAGCCGGCTTTCACAGCATCTCAAAGAATGTTGAGCCGTTACTTCAGATGTGTGGGCTCTGGATACGATCGCCCACGGTTACTGCCTCCCTTTTCTGCAACGGCCTCATGACAATCCACCAGGGAAACACTCTTTGAAGGTTCCGGTTCCACTCCTTGTCCAGGAGATTTTAGCCCTGCTGGAGAAAGGCGCTATATAACTAGTGCCTGTTGCGGAGTGGAACAAGGGTTGGTGTTCCCCTTATTTTTTGATACCCAAGAAGGACGGGGGACTGAGACCCATCTTGGACTTGCAGTGCTTGAACAAGTTCCCCAGGAAGGACAAGTTCAAGATGGTCACTCTTTCTCAGATCCTTCAGGCCCTCCAACTTCAGGAATGGTTGGTGTCATTGGATGTGCATGATGCTTATTTCCATGTGCCAATCCATCTCAGGCACAGGAAATAGCTCAGGTTTGCAGTTGGCAGATCCCACTATCAGTTTCGGGTCCTGCCATTCGGGCTCACCTCCGCCCCGAGGGCTTTCACCAAGCTCATGGTGGTGGTGGCAGTGCATCTCAGGGGATGGGGGAATTCACTACCCCTGCCTGGACGATTGGCTGATCAGGGTGCATTCTCCCGAACAAGCCTTGGATCATCTCAACGTCACCCGCCATTCCCTTCAAAAGCTGGGCTTCTCCCTCAACTTCAAGAAGTCGCATATGACACCATCCCAACAGCTCCAGTACATAGGGGCGGTTTTGGACACATCCTTGGGGATGTGCTCGCCACCCAAGGTGAGGGCTCATTACATTCTTCAGATGGTCGTATATTTCAACAATACCAGAGTCTGCTGGCTTTCGAATTCTTATGGTTGCTCGGCCTTATGGCATCCTGGATTTTTCTGGTGCCGGAGGCCCGCTTGAGAATGAGGTCCCTTCAGTGGGCTCTTTGAACTCAATGGTCCCATTTCTCGGGCAGGATGTCGGATCTCCTCCATGTTCTGCTCTCGGACTCGCAGGACCTTCTGTGGTGGGCCGCCGAGGAGAATCTCATGAAAGGAGAGCTTTTTTGTCAACCATGGCCAGATGTAACGGTGGGGACGGCCGCTTCCGTGACAGGGTGGGGAGTGCATGCCGGTGATCTGTCCCTCAGCGGTCGTTGGTCTCCATCGGAGTCCAGGCTTCACATCAATCTTTTGGAGCTGCAAGCCATCAGACTGGCACTGAAGGCTTTCCTGCCTTCTGTGCGCGGGAAGAATGTCCTGATACTGACAGACAACACAGTGGCGATGCATTCCCTCAACAAGAGAGGAGGAGTCGAGTCACTGCCTCTGTGCAGGGAGGCAATGCAGCTTTGGTTCTGGGCGATAAGCGAGGAGATGTCCCTATCGGCGGTGCATCTAGCCAGCAAGGAGAACATGGTGGCGGACGCTCTGAGCCGGCAGGGCGCTGTCTCCCACGAGTGGGAGCTAGCTCAGGAAGTCCTTCAGGAGGTCTTCACCCTTTGGGGAACCCCACTGGTGGACCTATTCGCAACCGGTGCCAACACGTAAGTGCGAAAGGTACTCCTGGAGGGAATTTCCTCCTAGAGGAGCTCTAGGAGATGCGTTCATTGTGGAGTGGCTCTTCCTGCTGCTGTACGCGTTTGCTCCGATCCCCATCATCCCTCAAGTTCTCAGGAGGTTGAGCAGGTTCGGGACCCGCATGATCCTAATTACTCTGAATTGGGCCAGGAGAGCGTGGTACCCGGACCTTCTAGACATGTCCATCTGACCTCTACTGTGTTTGCCGCTCAGAGAGGATCTTCTCTCGTGGGAGGAAGGTCGGATTCTCCATCCGGAGGTCAAGACTCTCAAACTTCACGCATGGCTTCTGAGAGGTTGAGATACAGTGATTGGGACCTTCCAGGTGTCGTAATGGAGGTGTTGCTTTCGGCTAGACGGCCGGCAACAAAGTCCCTGTACCATTGCCGCTGGCGTAAGTTTTGCGACTGGTGCAGGGGAAAGAATGTGGATCCTTTTCAGTGTTTGATTCCAGAGGTTCTCTATTTCTTGCTTTCCTTGGTCCACAGGGGTCTTCAGGTGGGCACCATTAAAGGTCATTTGGCGGCGCTATCTATATTTAAAATTCCTCTGATCACTACATTTTTGAAAGGGCTCACAAATGTATTCCCTTTTCAGGTGCTGGTCTGAAACCTTTAATTTGTTCTTGAAATTTCTGATGGGTGCTCCATTTGAACCTTTGCACTCTTGCTCTTTGTGGTTGTTGGCTTAAACCCGTTTTCTTAGTTGCAGTTACATCTGCTAGAGGAGTGAGAAAGTTGCAGGCACTTTCTTCTAAGCCACCCTTTACTTTGTTCCACTAGGACAGGGTCATACTGACGTCCGTCCTTTTTACCTAAGGTTGTGTCGGAATTTCATTTGAGTCAGAAGGTGGTACTCCCCGCTTTCTATCCTCCTCATCCTAGTAATGAAGAGGAACTGCTTCATAGGTTGATCCTAGGAGAGCCTTGAGCTTTTATCTCTCCAGAATGGCCAAGCTCAGAGTGAACGACCAGCTCTTTGTGGGGTACACTGGACACTGTTTGGGACAGTCTGTTTCTAAGCAGACCTTCTCTAGGTGGATCATCCTCACTATTTCCGAATGCTACCGGTTAGCTGGTAAGGACCCTCCTGAGGGCTTGCGGGCCCATTCCACCAGGGGCATTACTACTTCGACAGCACTCCAGAGGGGGGTGCCGGTAAAAAATATATGTGACACTGCAACGTGGTGTTCTATATACACATTCTGTTAAGCATTACTCCCTGGATACGTCCCATGCTCAGAATGTTGCCTTTGTTAAGGCAGTTCTGTACTGTGCCATTTAAATTGGGTATGTCTAAATTCTTTTCCCTCCTCCACTCCTGTTCACTGCTTTTGGAGTCTGTCATAGATGGGGAATACGTTGGAGGACTCAATCCATTCGAACAACAAGTTACTTACCAAACTGGTAACTGTCACGACCCTCGCCCAAAACCCCCTCTGGCAAACCCATTGGCCAGGTGCAGTCAGGACTCGGGCCTCTAGAGCCTGGCATCCTCTTCCAAAACCTTCTTGGGGCCACTCCTGGCGCCTGTGGGACCAAGCTCATGCACCATGAAAAACATGTGCTTGGGAACTACTTAATGTGTTGTCAGCCAACATGGAGGCTTCCATATAGCCTGGTTCCAAGGAACCAAGCTATGCGGTCTAGTGTTTTCGGTGTGGTAGCCTAGGACTATTTTGTTGGGGCTATTTAAACCACACCCGAGCAAGACAACACGCTTCGCGTTACTTTGCAGCTTGTAACGTGACGCTCACCGTGTCCAGCTATTCCCTCGAACCTCGGAGAAGCAGAACCTGCAAGGAGACAAAAGGAATATCATTAGCAGCAGCATCTTAACTGCAGTCTTCATCTTTAGCCAATCGCAGCTTCTGAGAACAGCTTCCTCAAATCTGCACGCCTCCCGGACAGAACGACCTGAAAGATGAAGATAGAGGCAACATTAAAGTAAGCAGTAGAGACATTTGCAAGTTACGAACTGCTCAAAAGGCTTACCTGGCTGGTCGCCTATCGGCTGGCACCACTCCGGACATTCCACTCGCGCTGAAGAACACCGCGACCTACAAGGAAGGAAAACACAGGTTAGCAAAGGCATGACTTTGCAGCGCTGCGCATAGTGCTTACTTACCGCATCATAGCGCTCTTAATACGCCATCATTTACCAGCGGGGCTCAACCAAGCCAGTTCGCCGCGCTGAAGCTCTGCATACCTAAGGGAGAAAAAAGAGACATTTTGAACAAAGAAAGGCATGCAGGATAGCAACAAAACTAAAGAACAGCAATAAGACCTACCTGAACAATATCAAACGGGCCGGCGTCAGTGAAGTAACTGGACCGCACACGCCCATGAAAGACAACACGCCCCTGCAAAGAAGGCAGGACGGAGAGCACGCCTAACTCTACCACAAGGTGAGGAGAGGGCCACAGAAGGGTTGAAATCATATGGGTGTGGAGGGAGGATACTTACCCGGGTCGGTCAGACTTGAACAAAGTCCTCCTGTATTTTCAGGCAGAACCTTCCCCGCAGACCACATCTGGGCAAAGCTGAGAAGCATACCAGCGAGTAACCCGGCTGGGTGGCGTCCCTGTGGATACCAGGTGAGCGTAACAGTAACGTTCTTTCGACTGGATGTTCCTCCAACTTATTCCTCATCGCCCTCCAAACCTACCCCTCTGAAGAATTTCCCATGCTATTACAGCTTCTGTCCCGCAAGGCTAAGTGCAGTTGCTTTGGTGCTCTGGACATGTGTGCCACACGTTGTGAGGGGGGAAATCATGAACTGAAGCTATGGGCGCTGTGCGTCCTATTTATTACATCTGATGATGTCACCCTTGACGGAGGCCTTCGAGGGACATCGACCCAACGCCATCAACGCAAGGGCGCCCTCTGCCAAAACGATTTCCGAAGCAGCATAGCTGTGGACGTTACATGTCATAGATGAGGAATACGTTGGAGGAACATCCAGTAGAAAGAACGTTACCAGTTTTGTAAGTATCTTGTTAATGTAAATCAGACCCCATCTTGGGCCAGTAGAAATACTGAGAAATCCTTTCCTTGGTCTTCTTAAAACTTAAGTGAGCTGCTAACGGAATCTCATGGGCTAACTGCAGAAACTGGGGTCTCACCTCCTGAGGCACTACAAGTCTTCTGTAGTCCCCTGGGGTAGACTCAGTAGGCACACTGTAAAGGAGGCCATCCTCCCAGTACAGCCTGTGCTTTCCTGTCTCTTGCCCATCCAGCTGGGAAGCTGCCTGTTGGCAAAGTCCTTCAAGAGTAGGACACTCTCTTTGACCTCTGCTGAAGTATGCCCTACAGGGGCCACCTTCTGCAAGCAAAGTCTGAAGCTCAGGATTGTCTTTAGCATCCAGATCTCCAACAGGGGGAAGGGCTTCTTCCAGCTCTGTTTCACCAGTAGCTGGTTCACCATTCTCTGGTTGGTCCTCCCACTCAGCCTCAGCTGGTGGAGGGGTCCCAGATGTGACCTTGGACTGTCCTCTCGGGTATGTCCTTGTCCTATGTACAGGGGTGATAACCTTTCTTCTTTCCTGAGACCTGGGGTTTCCCCTTTGTCTCTTTCTTTGCCCTGGAATTAGAAGGGTTTCCTTTCTATGGACTGGGAGTTATAGGTACTTCTGTAACTACTCACTGAGAGTCATCTAAAGGTGCCTCTCTGGCCAGTCTAGTCTGCTCCTGCTGCCTTTTACTGGGAGGCCTAGGGGTGCTTGATACAACTCCAAGAGCGTTTAAGTAATTCCCCGGCAGGACTCTCCCAGGCATCTCATTTTATACACTGACAGGTTGTCTTACAGTCATATTGATGCACTGGATGGGACCTGGTAGTATTGGAACCATCTGGACAGGGCCTCCAGCAAGCTTATTGGGGCCTTTGGCTGCCTTTGCAACATCCTCAGGTTTGAAAAAGGTTACATCCACCACTGTAAAGCTGGCCCTAATGTCTATAATGGCAGGGGTTTCCTGACCATTCACAAGTACACTGTCCTTGTAATATTCTTTGGTGTTATCTGGAATAGAGTTATACACATCTACATTCTGCTGTTCCCACAGACCGAGGGACACTAAAGAAACACTGGCTGATACTCCAATGTGGTCTTCAGCCAATAGATGAATGTTTCCACTTGCCATATGAACTTCCCCCTCATGGATGAAGGCTAAGGAGGCAGTGTGGACCCCTGAAGGTTTACCCTTGCATCTGGGATCCCCTTTCACATGGTCAGTTGACCCACTAGCATAACATTTACCAAATGGTCTTTCTTTGGAATAGGGGCTTCTGCTGAGCTCCCTCTGGTTTAGCACTGGATGTTTCACTAGACTGACCTGGTTTCCCATATGGCTTACCCTTCTTATGTATGTGGCCCTCTTTTGGGGGGTTGGATTTAGAATTCCCTTTGTCATCTTTCTTGTGCTACTTCCCCTCATCCTTTTTGTGAGTGGCCCCAGAATCCTTGCGAGTGGCCCTGTTGGCAACCCACAAGTCAGCAGCTTTTGCTAGCTTCTTGGGATCAATCTCTTTTGAGTCAGCCAAGTGCTGTCTCAGCTCAGGAGAGCAGGCATCAAAAATAGATTCCAACAAAAACAGATTTCTCATTACTTCAAAGGAGTTCACTCTGTAACCCTTAACCCATCCATCTAAGTTTTTCAAACATTCACCCACCCAGATAGCCCAATGGGTACCATCAGTTTTTTTGAGGGTCCTAAACCTCTTAAGGTACTGGGTAGGAGTTTTCCCAAATCTGGCTATCGAAGCCAGCTTCACATTCTCATACTCCAATCTTTCAAATTGCCCCACCTCCATTATAGCATCCTTTGCAACATGGGGGAGCCTAGACAAAAGCCAAGGAATCAACTGATTCCCTGTGAGACCCTGGATCCCATGCTTGTATTCAAAAGCACCCAACCAATCCAAAATATAAAGTTTCACATCATACATACTCACTGCTTCTTTGGGCAGGCAATGCCTCTTGGGACTGGAAGACCTAGAGGACACTTGGAGGGAAACATTTTCAAGAGACAATCTTTTCATTTCAAGAGCACGTTGCATTTCCAATTCCCTGAGTTTGATGTCCTGATGGTTGGCTTCAGCTTTAGCTTGCAATCTTTTTAAATTCCAATTTGATTCTCATTTTTTCAAGAGACACATATTCTGGACTCAGTGATGGGCATTGTGGGTTCCCAGTGGATATAGGTTGTGGCAGAAGGGCCTGTTGAGGCACAGAGGACTCCCTTGCTAAGACATTAGAGTTAGACTCTGAATTATCATCCTCATTATCATTTTCCACATTCCCTTGGTTAGCAGGTGTGACAGGCCTAGTAGCCAACCTTTGGTGATTCAAACACCCTTGTAATTAATTCATTTTTCTGTCCTTTAACAGGAAGATTCCTGATCTTACACAATTCTTTCAGTTATTCTACTGTTAAAATGATCAGGGCTTCCTGACTGAAGTTATACATATTTGGCATGTTACAATTGCTGTTCTAGTGGAGCTTAGTCTTGTGAAGGTTTTTAGTTGAACAAAAGTAAAGCAAACACTCAATGTAACAACTCTACAATAGATCCTCACCGCCTGCCACCAGTGTTAGGCAAGATTGAATGCAGTACCCTTTTGGAGACTACACCAACCTTGTCCTCCTGGCAAGAGGAACCCAACCTTTGGTATAAGTCTGTACTACACAGGTTGGTAGTGTGGCTGAGCAGCCAGGCTTATCTCAAGAGGGGTCAATGTGAGCTGTAGGGTTGTAACACAGTGACAAGTATCCAAATAAACTCTTATACTGAAGGTTTCTTGATTAAACAATTATTTATTAATTTAATAGTCAGTTGAATGAGCCTTCTTTAGAAGGGGCAATAAATAAGTAACACACAAATACACTCCAAAATACACCCTCCTAGTTTCTCTGAATCAGTAAGTACCCATTTGGGATGGCACACAGATGTTTCCTACACCATGAGGTGACTTAAATAACTAGGACACTGTGGACATTAATATATTACCGGTACATTTAGAGCAATGCTGAGTTGGTGTCAAAGAAAAGGGTTTAAGAATAAAACAAAAGGTTAAACAAATATTCTGAAGCAGGTAAGTACTTTTGAACCCCCCAATGCAAAGTAGATTAACCCTTTCCTGGAGGAACGGTAAAACACAAAGTCAGAGGTAAGAAGAGTCTTTCAGGGAGCCAGGACAGCCAATGTTAAGTTAGCAAAAGTCTAGGTGAGCTGAAGCACTTCTTTTCAGTAAGTAAAAGTCTTGCACAATGTTTTAGAAGTCTTTGTAGAAAAAGTAGAATCATTGTAGGTCCAGAAGCTGTGAGACTTGTGGGGGCAAAGCTCCTAGCAACTCTGCAACAGCAACCAAGACGGGTCTCAACTGAGAACATGTAAGGCTACACAACAAGAGGTAAGTCCCCTTAGTTTTACAGTACCTTTGGTTAGAAGAAATGGTTCCTGCTGGCTTCTGTTCCTGTGTAGGTCTGCAGATTCTGTTGTTCCTGGGCCTCAGTCGTGGGGACAAGAGAGAGGATGTCTGGGGACCTCTACACTAGAATGGGAAGGTCAGTTGCAGCAGTGGGCAAATTTCACATCAGCTGCACTTTGCGGTTTCAGCTCTGCACGAACCTCGCAAATAGCACCACCATGGTTCTCAGTTACCAGTCTGGACTTTCCTCGCATCTGGGGTCCAGCACTCTATTGAGGTGGCTCAGGCTTGGTCAGTCCTGCTTCCTGGGAGTTTGGAGGATCTTACTGGAGCTTGGGTCCGACTTAAAAGTGATACACTCAGTCTGGTGTTCCTCTGCCTGGCATTTCGGTTCCAGCAGCTGCAATGGAAGTTCATACAGCTAGCTCTGAAAGGATGTCCAGACAAGTTCACTTTGGGGTTGATTGGTCCTACCAACCCAAGGGGAATTTGGAGCTTCAGCACAGCAGCAGGGCTACACCAGGCAACGTGTTGCATCAGGCGTCTCTTCCAAGTTCTTCGGATTCCTTCGTCCAGTGGTCGACTCTGCCTTCCAAGCCAAAAAGCTGCACCTATTATACATGTTTCTCCCATTCATTCCAGCCTAGCTGTCAATCACACAGCAGGGTGGCTCTCCTCCAAGGACAGCTAGCCGGCCAATCACCTTTGGGTGTATTCCTTTAACCAAGGGGATGAAGCACAGGGAGTTTCGGGCACCTTCCTCACTTCCTGCTCCTGCCTGCCACTTTCGAGCCAGAGGCGGGCTTAACTCATGAATGCCGCCAAAGACAAAACAAACAAAGGCACTGTTATGCTTGAGCTAAAAAATGGCACTGGTACGCAGTGCATTCTGGGGGCACTCAGAGCCATAATGGATATTTATTCCATGCCTCAGTGAAAAGCTGTACTTACTTTGCTGAGAGCTGAATTTGATTTGCTGAAAAAACATGCTTTCCAAACCTGGTATGCAGCCAGTCAAGGAGGACATTCTGCTGGGAAAGCTGGTTTTGTTATGTCTTGCTATGAGTTATGGAACTGTTTTCCGTGGCGTTTGTTCTTAGGAGAGGAGGGAAGCGCTTTGCTCCTTGAGGTTACTGTTGCTTGACCCAGCTGGCAACCAACGGTCACTTATCAATGCGCAAGCGCATTGCTAGAAGGTTCGAGAAATTGCCACCCCTGTTTGAGGAGTGCATATATGCGGAACCCCTCAGCGGTCAGATGAGATAAGCACAAAGACCTCAGTCGGAAGGGGGACGCCTTTGTCCGACATACCTGTGGGCTGTTGTTCTCTCGGCCTGGCTGTTACCGGGGTCTTCCAGCCGCTTCTGGCGAGATGAGCGATTCAGGTTCGCCCACGGTGATGTATTTTCTTTTGAATCTCTGTCTTTTCTGTGATTTATTTCTGTGTTATCACTTGTTGCTTCCAAGCTATGAATAAATAGCCGTATAAGTGCTCATTATTTCACTAACTGCGTATTTGGCTGTGAGTTATTGCTTCGCCTACCTGCGTTCAAATTATTTTTCTTTGCTCTACACATGTACTGGTAATGACGTGTCCGTGCACATTTGGAGAGCAAAACATTTTGGTGCTGTGAGCAGGGTATTTGTGAGGAATTGTTTCCAAATGTCAAAGAATCTGTTTAAACGCAGATAGGCCTTGCTTTCATTGCAGGCGAAAGATTGTTTTCAGTTGGCAGTGAGTGTTGGGCTGTGTTAATCTGTTTTTTTTTGTGTGTGCGTGCCTGCGCGAGTAACTGCAGTGTTGAAAGGAGAAAGAAAAAAGAGGTTTTGCCAATTACTGTAATGATGAATAGCTTGTTCAGGAAAAAGGGCCTTCCCGCTGGCAGTGAATGTCCAGATGTTATCATTCCAGGTTGGGCTAAAGGCCCATATGATAAATTAGCCCAGGTGTGGGCGTGCGGAGCGGGACTGTGTGAAACATGGGATCATGGATTGGGAGACGCTGATCCGTCTGATGTAATGTCTTGTTTACAACAGGTTTCAGTAGAGAGGGGCGAGGAATGCACCGCGCTGGGTAGGCGGGGTTGGGTCCTCCTGCATGCCTATAGGAAAATGCATCAGAGAAATGAGGAAATGAAAGAGAATATTTCAAGATTAGAAACAGAGTTGGCTGCAGGAAAGCAAATTGCGTTGATGCCGCAGATTCAGATGAAGCTTTGTAAAGATAAAGCTGATAAATATCAGGCTGTAGCAGAGAGGGCAGCAGTCAGAGTAGCCCGGTATAAGTATAGGAAAAGACGGGGAGGGGTCAACCAAACAAAAGTGGCAGCTGGAATCGCTACCGCAGGTGTGGATTGGGACCCTGAAAAGTGGGATGGAGACATTTTTGACTCAACAAGCCCAGAGAGCAGCTCGGCAAATGAGTCAGATCCCAAAGCGGAACTTAATCAGAAGACAGTGGTGGCTAAGCCAGTTAGAAGACGGCGAGCCGGGCCCCACCTGCAGAATCCTGCGGGCGGGGTTGTGGATTTAACCACGCTGGAGGATTACACCCAGCAGGAGGTTGGGGAAATCATTACTCGTTTGAGGCAAAAATCAGAGAAACCTTTATTGACATGGATGGTGAGATTGCTAGATGGGGGCGCCGCGGGGTTGTTGGTAGATTCCACGGAATCACCGCATTTTCTACCTTTGTCAACTCACACCAATGTACAGGAGGTCTTAAGGACAGGGCCGCCCCCTGATAATAATGGCCAAGATTCACAGGTGTCTTTGTTGCACCTAGCAGCCCAAGCATGTAACCGTAAGTACCCCATTACCACAGATTGGCCTAGCGAGGAAACAAAGTGGCATGCTATGAAAGAGGCAATTCACGTAGATGCTCCAGGACACATGGGGGCCGTGCCGCTCTCAGTTTCAATAGAAATATGGTGATCAGAACTGCACTGCTCACATACAAAAGTGTCATTATGACTTTGCTCGTAGGTATGCGGGCAAACCCACTGATGAGGTAGTGGATGCCATTCGGCAACTGGCAGATTTAGGGGAGTAGGACAAGAGTGATAATAAGCCACGGGAGAGAGAGGGGCATAGTGAGAGAAGAATTGAAGGCAGGAGGAAAAATAGTAGAGACTCCCGAGTGTCCAGGAAAGACATGTTTTTGGCTTTGTTAAAAGATGGTGTGCCACGAGAAGAAATTGATGGCATTGAAACTAGGGTAATGTATGATCTATACAAAAAGAGAGGGCTTGCAGCCAAAGAGTGCTATAAACCGGTTAAGAAACAGGTAGTAACCAAGCCACAGGGGGAACCCTCACCTTCCGCTCCTCCTGAGGAAGAACAAGAAGAAGGGTCTATGGGGACACCTTCCCCGTACCAGCCAACATACGCTGATTTGAGGAAGGTGGTGAGTGCAATGCTAGAGGCAGAGTCAGGTCACACGCATTCAAAATTTGACTAGGGTTACGGCCAAGCTCCGGCAGCGTCTGCTCGCATAAAAGTTGATAAGCGGCCCCATGTTAATGTTAAGATTTTTTGGGGGCCTGGAAATACGCAAGGGGTGCGAGCATTGATAGACACCGGTGCAGAGGCCTCTCTGATTCATGGAAATCCAGCACGATTCAAAGGCAGACAATTTACTATTACAGGTCACGGGGGAAAGGAGACCCCCGCAGTACAAACTGAAGTGGAGATGAAAATAGGTAATTTGACTATGCAGAAATACCAAGTGTTGATTGTCCCGATACCTGAGTACATAATTGGCTTTGACATTCTGGAAGGGTTGACTTTGGAACTTGGAGGTAAAACGTACCAGTTTGGTGTGAGTGCATTGATCTGCACATCCATTACTGTAGGCAAATTGAAGATGCCCCCAGTACAGGTGTCTGTAGCAACCAAGCGGGTAGCAATGAAGTAATACCGCATTCCTGGGGGGCACAGGGACATTTCAGACACCATCAAAGGGTATGTGGAGGCGGGTGTGTTATGCCCTATTACTACCGCATGGAACAATCCTCTCTGGCTTGTCAAAAATGGGGATGGGTCTTGGAGGATGACGGTGGATTACCGTGAGTTGAATAAACACACTCCTCCCTTAGTGCCCGCGGTCCCAGATTCCATTACCTTGATTGAGAATGTCCAAAAGTTTGAGGAGACTTGGTATGCAGTGGTAGATTTAGCCAATGCATTTTTCTCTGTGCCAATTGCTGAAGGGTGCCAAGAGCAGTTTGCATTTTCTTGGAGCGGGCGTCAGTATACCTTTACAAGGTTACCTATGGGGTACATACATAGCCCGTCTATCTGTCACCGGCTGGTGGCAGAGCACTTAGACAAGATACCGTGTAAACCTGACATACAAATCTCTCACTACATTGATGATATTTTGATTCAGGGCAAGGATGAGCGCAGTGTGCAAAATCAGTTAGAAGTCATTATGGAAGGATTGAAGAAGGAAGGGTGGGAGATTAACCCGAACAAAATTCAAGGCCCAGCTGAGACAGTGATATTCCTAGGGATTCAGTGGCATAATAGGCATCGAGAAATGGTGTCGAAGGCCCGACAGAAGATTCTTGAGTTTACCACTCCAATGAACAAAAAGCAAGCTCAGCAGTTCATATGGATGTTTGGGTTTTGGAGGCAGCACATTCCCCATTTAGGACAGATACTGAGTTTCAGTGGGGGTAAGAGCAGCAAAAAGCATTTGATTTGGCAAAAGATACCGTGCAGCAGGCACTTGATCTATGGCCATTGAAGGAAGGCGAAGTGGAGTTGAATGTGTCTGTGCAAGACAATTATGCTAACTGGAGTGTGTGGCAGAAACAAGACAGGAAACGTGTGCCATTAGGGTTTTGGAGCCGTAAATTACCCGATGCTGGTAACTCATACACTCCGTTTGAGAAGCAGTTGCTGGCATGTTATTGGGCCCTTGTTGATACCGAGCAAATGACGGTGGGCCATGATGTATTGATGAGGCCAGAAATACCGATTATGCAATGGGTACTGAGCTCTCCTAAAAAACATAGAATAGGACATGCTCAAGAACCCAGCATAATTAAATGGAAATGGTACATTCAAGACAGGGCCAAATCAGGTAAGGGTGGAGTTGCAAAATTACATGAGCAAGTAGCCAAAATACCGCCCTCAGATTACATACCACCGGAAGTGCCTGAAAAACGCGAGTCTCCTGTGAAATGGGGAATACCTTACGTGGAGCAGACAGAGCATGCCTGGTTCACGGATGGCTCGGCCCAATATGTGGGAACAGAGCGATACTGGAAAGCGGTGTTGTATAATCCCAAGACAAAAAAGATTTTGACAACATCAGGGAAAGGGAAGAGCAGTCAGTTTGCAGAGCTTTACGCAGTTTACCAGGCATTGAAACAAGAGAACCCTGGTCGATGTCATTTGTACACGGATACATGGTCAGTGGCGAATGGGTTGGCGGTATGGCTGCCAACCTGACAAAAGAATGGGTGGAAGATTCATTCCAAAGAGTTGTGGGGAAAAGAACTGTGGCAAGATATTGCGGAAATGTTATCACAAAGTGAAGTCACTGTGTATCATGTGGACACGCATTGTGCTACAGACTCATTAGAACGTTGGTTTAATTCAGTTGCAGATGAACACACCACGATTTCATCTGTGGATGCGGAGGCTCAGGAAGACGATTTGGAGGGTTTGGCCAAGTGGGCTCACCAGAAATGTGGGCACCTTGGAGAATAGGCTACTATCAGGTGGGCACAAGCTTGAGGAATCAATATCCCTTTAGAGGTAGTGAAAACGATCATTTTGTCCAGTGTGCCAACACTAACAGCACAGCCCTATCCCTCAGATTGTCCGGGGTACATTGCGAAGAGGAAAGTTACCAGGTCAAATTTGGCAGATTGATTATATCGGTCCCCTGCCAATCAGTAAAGGTTGTCAGTATGCATGAACTATTGTGGATACATACTCAGGATACATGATGGTTTTGCCGTGCAAGCGTGCCACACAACTGAACACCATTAAGTTGTTAGATCAGATCATATTGCATTACGGAGTGCCTTTGCAGATTCAAAGTGACAATGGGTCACACTTCAAAGGCAAATTGATTCAAGAATATTGTCAGGAGAAGAGCATCGAATGGCTCTACCATGTGCCTTATTACCCTGCCGCTTCAGGATTAATTGAACGGATGAATGGTTTGTTGAAAGAACAGCTGCGCAAGTCTGGAGATGGCAGTTCAGCTGGCTGGTGTGATTGTGTGTTTGATGCAGTGCAAGTGCTAAACAATAGGCCTGTGAATGATCATGAAACTCCTTTGATGCGGCTAATGACTCCTGCTTTACAGATTCAACCCAACTCAGTTAGAGTAACCCTAGTTTACTGGGAAATTACCCCGGGTTCTTTAGCTCCCTATCGGGCGACTCCAGAGTCAGCAGGGGTAGACTTGCATTCCCATGAGGAAATCAGATTAGACCCAAGAGGGATTGTTGTAATTGAAACAGGGATTGGAGTACAAATTCCCCCAGAGCATATAGGATGGATTGCCCCTAGATCTGGCCTAGCATTGAAGGGAGTTCAAGTGTTGGGAGGGGTCATTGATGCCGATTACCAAGGCGAGATCAAAGTCATCCTGATGAATAGTGGGGACCAATTGCTACCAATCTACAAGGGCGATCGGGTGGCCCAACTAATTATCATTCCTGTTACGTTGTCCATGATTAAGAAGGGGGAGCCTCCTACAGTGTTATCTACCTATGGGGATCGTGGTTTTGGCTCTTCAGACAGTATGGTACCTGGTGCGAAGGTGTGGGTGGAAAGGTCAAGTGGCCCACCAGTGCCCGCAGATGTCATTGCATCACGCAAAGACCAAGTAGTATTAGTGATGAAGCCCGGTAGAAAGAAATGGCAGTATGTGCCCGCAGACAAATGTTACCTAAGAGAGTGATTTTCAACACTTATATCTCTTTTCTGGGTTTGCCTTGTAGATCCTGTGTCTGGCTGGTGTAATTGTGGGACTAAATGGACTCCGTTCGGGAGAGTCTAACGGCATGCTGCTACCAATGAAAAATGTCACATCTGTGCCAGCGATCCATGGGAAACCGATGATGATGAGCAATGATGACCAAAAGCAGCCCTATGCTGATGCCGAAAAGCCAGCCAGACCGAAGACATGGATGTATGGAATGCGACAAACACGTCAGGTGCAAGTGAAAACAACATTGATCCCAGCTATGCGAGAGGCGTCTTCAGGACGGCGAAAATATTCCTCAATGATCACCCAAACAGAGAATATGTGGACGTATCTGGCACAACAGGTGCTCAACATTACGCACTTTTGCCTTACTGACGTGCCCAATGCTGAAGCTTTACTGACTACGTGCTTAGTAGCGGTGCCGACCCAAGTTCCAGTTTTAAAGCACATTTTCGGCATCATGCACAATGACTCTTTGGTTCAAGATTCCGATATTAGGCAATCCTTTTCTGTCTATGAGTACTGCAGGTTTTGCCAGGAAACGGATCGCAAATGGAGAAACTTGTCACGTATTATAACCTACAATGTAACTCAAGGCGATGTGTGTTACCTTATGACATGCAATGCAAAAGAAATTGGCAAATGCCAACAGCTCAATTTAACCAAACAGCAAAATCAAACTGTGTTCGAGAAACGATTGTGTTCACGAGTTCCAAGCACATGTACCAGTATGAATAATACTATGGGCCTCATTACAGGAAGGCGGTGAGCCATGGCGCTATTAGCGCCATGGCTCATGCCGGTAAAATACCGGCACCGCCTTGGCGGAAAGGGGATTTACCGCCCCATTCCAAGGTTGGAGGGGCGGTAAATCCCCTTTCTGCCATTGCCCTTCCCCATTCCCATTTCTGCCCCATAGGGCTCTATGGAAATGGGGAAGGCGCTAATTACGCCACCGCAATTTTGCGGTGCCGTAATTAGCTCCGAGGTCCCTTAGCGGGTTGGATTTTAACGCCTGCAAGAAGCAGGCATTAAATCCTCCAACCCGCAAAGGGACCTCGTAGTACGGCGGTAAGGGTTAACGGTCACCGTTGCCATTAACGGTGACCGTTAACCCTTACCGCCATCCATGTAATGAGGCCCTATGTCTTGCAATCATACAGTGATAGCTGCCAGTTATCTGAATCATGTGAAACTTCCAACAGGATGGCTCTTTTCCTGTGGCAACATCACATACACTTACATTCCAGCTAACATTTCCAGAGGTCCATGTGCCTTAACTCGATTAGGACTAATGATGTTCCCTTTACACCCAGCAATATCTCGAAGCAAAAGGTCAACTTTCGAGTCTGTGGGTCTATCCCACGATTGTGATTCACATGTGCATTTGCTATCGGAGGCTGAGGTTCTAGCATTAACCCTTTCATTAGTGGGAGTTTGGGGTTTAGCTGCTGGGGGTTACAAATCTTTAATCAAATTAGCATGTCTAGTAGTAAAAGGACTCAATCATACTTCTTAGGCATTAAAAGAGTTACTCCTTGACAACAAAGTTATTAGAAAAGCAACTTTGCAAAACAGGGCTGCCGTTGATTATCTATTGCTGAAGCATAATTTAGGTTGTAACGCAGTTGAAGGTATGTGTTGTTTCAATCTAAGTGACCATTCACGATCCATTGAAAGTCATATTCAAGTTTTGAGTGATCTCATTTCTCAAGTGTCCCAGGATCATAGTGGGAATTGGGGGGATTATTGGTTATGTTCATGGATTCCTGATATTGGGGTACACTGCGTTACGCTTTTGCTTGCGTTTGTATTATATTAGCTATCATAATAGCTTGTTGTTGTTGTATTCAATGCATTCCCAACTTAGTTCTAATGTTTTGTCGGTTCCAGAGACCGGCTCCTCTGCCACTGGGCTATGGAAGATAAATATCCAAGGGTGGAATTGTTATGCTTGAGCTAAAACATGGCGCTGGTGCGCAGTGCATTCTGGGGGCACTCAGAGCCATAATGGATATTTATTCCATGCCTCAGTGAAAAGCTGTACTTACTTTGCTGAGAGCTGAATTTGCTTTGCTGAAAAAACATGCTTTCTAAACCTGGTATGCAGCCAGTCAAGGACATTCTGCTAGGAAAGCTGGTTTTGTTATGTCTTGCTATGAGTTATGGAACTGTTTTCCGTGGCGTTTGTTCTTAGGAGAGGACAGAAGCGCTTTGCTCCTTGAAGTTACTGTCGGTTAACCCAGCTGGCAACCAACAGTCACTTATCAATGCGCAAGCGCATTGCTAGAAGGTTCGAGAAATTGCCACCCCTGTTTGAGGAGTGCATATATGCAGAACCCCTCAGCGGTCAGGCGAGATAAGCACAAAGACCTCAGTCGGAAGGGGGACGCCTTTGTCCAACATACCTGTGGGCTGTTGTGCTCCAGGCCTGGCTGTTACCGGGGTCTTCCAGTCGCTTCTGGCGAGATGAGGGATTCAGTTACGCCCAAAGTGATGTATTTTCTTTTGAATTCTCTGTCTTTTCTGTGATTTATTTCTGGGTTATCACTTTTTGCTTCCAAGCTATGAATAAATAGCCGTATAAGTGCTCATTATTTCACTAACTGCGTATTTGGCCGTGAGTTATTGCTTCGCCTACCTGCGTTCAAATTATTTTTCTTTGCTCTACACACGTACTGGTAATGAAGTGTCCGTGCACATTTGGAGAGCAAAACAGGCACCAAACGTGGTTTGGCGCGCAGAGTAAATCTCAAGAAGGACCTTTCCAACAAGAAATGGTGAAAAAAGAAGACCGGGCCATTTTGACAATATGGGCACCCATGGGTACTTTAATGCAGCTGCGAACGCAGCCCGCGGTAAAACCACACAATGGTAGTAAAAAGTAAACCACTGCCACCAACCATTAATTCTAGACACGGTAACATAAAAATGTTACATTAGAAACTAGACAAAGGGGATACTAAGTAACCCCTCCAGCACCCTATTGTAAGATAGTGTGTGCTTGGTCTAGAAAGTTACACATGTAAGTACAATTTCACTTCACTGCTCTTGGAAACAGTAGTTATCAAAGAGAAGGTATTTAAACCTTTAGGGAAATCTGAAAGACTTTCCTGTGCCACTGCACTGAAGGTGCTGTGTGTCACAATGTAAAAAGATGATGCCTATGACGTTTGTCAGACTCCAAAACCAAAAGAAACACAGAGTTCAAATCATAGAAAAAAACATGAGAGAGTGGGAAAAAGTCTCACTCTCTCCAGGTTAAAAGTTAAAAGTCCTAGAGTCCAGCAAAAGTGCTAGGGTCTCTAAAGTAGAAGGTAATTGGCACATTTCTGAGAATTCTCCCTAACACGAACCCTGTGCGGCAAAGCCTGCGCAGGCCAAGGGTGCAGTGTTGAGTGCCGCAGGTTCGCAGAGCACGCTGCTCGATCCACGGCCAATACGTGCTACACACCTATATCCGACTCCGCTTCTCTTAAAACCTGCGTGCCTAACCCTCTGTGGCAAAGCCCGCACAGGCCAAGGGTGCGGTATTCAGCTTGGCAGGTGTAAGGCGCCATAGAATGATGCCGCTGAACTCGACCAGTACCTATCTCGCATTTTCAGCCGGACCCCATCACTGTGATCTTGCAACAACCTTAGGTTGATCCGAGACTGGCTACAGCTGCCACCCAAGAGCCCCTACAGCACCCTCCATGCAAGTCCAGCCAGCCTCCAGGGACTTCTGCTACACTTGGACCGCAGGTAAACGCCTTGGTGCCTCCGCCCTTCCCCACACCTTGCCGCTCCCCGAATGCACACCTAGGCCACTCCCGACTATTCCCCTATCAACCCGACGCCTATGGCTCCACTATTGCTACATCCCCTTCCAATCCATAAGAGGAATAGCTTCCTCGAGCTACGCACTCGGCTCACTGCATGCGTCCCACACCACGCTCCTCAACCACTCTGCCCACCACAGACTCTCAGACCAGGCCCCACGCAACCGGAAATTCAGATTCTGCAATCGCTACTACCCCTCCAATCCTTACGAGGGATAGGTTGCTCAGACTGCGCATACACTTCATCCCATGTCTTCCTCTCCACATTCCCCAGCCATTGCGACCTAAGCGAACATGCACACCCGCCAGTCCAATCCTTAAATCTATCAACTGCACGCTAGTCAACGCAAGATCAATCGCAGCCCACACAGCTGAAATCCTTGACCTCATAACCTCCAACAACCTCGACCTACTCACCATTACAGGAACCTGGCTCTACCCCGCTGCAGGCTCAGCCCTTTCCATCGCCATCCCTCCGGCCTACGCATCTTAAAATGTGACGGGTCCACTTAAACAGGAGACGGTGTCCCCCTCATCTTCAAAAACACCCTTACTATCAGAGCCATGCACACCAATGTCATCCCCAACTGCAAATCCCAACTCGCCAAGCTCTCCATGTCACCTACCGACTCCATCACCACCCTCCTTATTTACTGCCCTCGTGGCCCCAGCTCTGCCTTCGAGGATAATTTACTTCAAGGCATCTTCTCCTCCATCAAGCCCAACTCAAAATGTGTAATCCTTGGGGACCTCAACGTAGGCCTCAACGTTGCAGCAGACTCATTCGCCACCAGTGTAGCCACTGCACTTAACCAAGCTGGATTCACACAACGTTCCCTCAAGCCCACCCACAACCTATGCCGCACCCTTGACTGGATTAGTGATCTCAATTGCATCATCCCCATCCCGTCACCTCCCTCTGCCCATGGTTTGACCACCCCACCATTACCTTCAAAATCCCCCCTTCAGAACACCCCAGATCAGCTCACACTGCTAAACCTGAAGGTAGAGCCCAGTGTACAAAAATATCAACACCACTATCCTTGCCCAGCTACTTGCCACCATTGCTCACTCCCATCTCCCATCCTCAATGACGGTTCCAGCTGCACTGGTTGACCTCTACAAGCAAGCCATTGCTCAGGCAGTCGACACGCTCGCCCTACTCCAACTTCGGAAAGTCAAACCTCCACTAAAAAAAACACCTGGTTCACACCTGAGCTTCTTGAAGCCTGTGCCAAAAAGCGCACCTCCTTCGCTCCCTCACTTGGAAAGTCAACTGCCTCAAAGATAAAATCCTCTCCAAACAACTTGCCATGCTAGCCAAACCGCCTCCACCCACGGCACCCAGCACTTTAGCATCCCACACCTGCACCCTGTTCAACTTCCACCCTGTCTCAGCCCCGGACATCACTAAGATCATTGAGAGTCTTAAACCTTTGCATTGCAAAGGTGTCACCTGCCCAGCTCCAATCATCAAAGACTGTGTTGAGACACTTACTCCCATCATCCATGCTTCCTTCTCCAACAATTCGATGGCAACCTCCCTAAAGGAAGCCTGAGTCCTACCGCTACTGAAGAAATGACCCCTCCATCCCCACAAACTATTGCCCCATTACTACGGTACCTTACCTTCTGAAGACCCTGGATTGTGCAGCTTACATCCAGTTTCAACAGTATCTCGAGGAGAACAATTTCTTGGGCACTCGCCAATCAGTGTTATCGCCCTAAGCATGGAACCAAAACCGCCACTACTTGACCTGAAAATTCAACTTGATGCCATCAAGGACACTGGCAAACCTACCCTCCTGATGATGCTGGACCTCTCTGCAGGATTTGATCTGGTAGACCACCAAACTCTGCTCACAACTTTCCTCAACATGCCAACTTCTCTCCATCAGCCTCTAATTGAATTAGATCATTCCTAGCTGACCGATCCTCACAAGTCTTCATCAATGACTTTTCTGCTGCACCTGCTCCTGTCACCTGCGGAGTTCCCCAAGGCTCCTGCCTCTCCCCCGCCCTCTACAGCATTTATACGAAACCCCTCTTCGACCACATTCACCTACTCTGCATATCCTACATGAACTATGTTGAAGACACGCAGCTCCTTATCCCTTTTTCCGGCTCACACGCTCAGGACTCAGCTACCATTAATTCAGTGTATGAAGTACAACTGGATGGTTTCTCACCTTCTCTGCTTCAATGACGATAAAACTGAAATCCTCATCGTCAGATCTCACTCTACACTACGAAGCAGCCTACAAGGAGTTCACCATCGACAAACCGAATCCCCACCTCCGCTGCTGACAAAACCCTTGGTGCTTACCTGGACTCTAACCTTGACCTTTTGAGACAAGTGAACTTGATCACCTCGTTAGCAGCCTACACAGCCAAATTGCTACATGCCAGCAGGCCCTTCCTCTCCACTTCCAACCGCCTTTCCATTGCAAGAACCATCATAGGAACCAAGCTCGACTATTGCAACGCCTCATTTACCGGCACCTCCGAGCGCAACCTGAACAAACTTCAAACGATTCAGAACAATGCTCTCTGAGCGGCCATTGGTCTCTCCAAATCTGACCACATTTCAAAAGCTACGAGAGATGCACACTGGCTGCCCATCCTAGAAAGGATTACGTTCAAAACACTGTCCCTGGTCCATCAATGTCTCCAATTCTGCCCCGACCTATCTCTCACAATGCGTGGAGAAATATTCCCCAGCCCGATCTGTCAGATATGCGAACTCTAACTTCCTGAAGATACCCAACTTCAATTGCCTCTCGATGGGGGAGTAGAACTTCCTGGTCATGGCAGCCAAACTCTGGAAAAATCTCCCTCCTGCACTCAGAAAAGAACCGGCCTACTGACCTGGTTGTTCAACTAACTTTGTTCCTCCTAAGACTCATCACTCTCCCTAATGCATTACCCCTCCCTCAGTGTAACTAGCCCCTAGATATCCAAGGGTTTTGTACACTGTATTAATTTCAAAAATAAATAAATCTTGTTAGATGAACACAGTTCAGTCGTGTAAGTTCTCCTGCAACAAAAGTTCCTTCTTGTAACACAAGTTCCTCCTTTTAACACAAACACTGTTTCTGCTTGACACTCCTTGTTGGCTTGCACTTTGCCTACTATACTCCCCTGCCAGGACTCTTTATGCACTCTCAAATGCCTGGTGTATGCTCCTGCCAGGACTTCTCTTTGCACTCTCAAATGCCTGGTGTACTCTACTACCAGGACTTCTTTTTGTACTCTCAGATGCCCGGCAGACTTGCCTTCCAGGACTTATCTTCCCTCTCCAAGATGCCTTACAGTTCCTTTTTATTATTCAAGTCGCATATACCCTTCTTCTTAGCTTGGTTTACCTACTTGATAAACAGTTCTCACTTTTACTTTGCCTCCAATCTCACAATGTTAATAAATCTTCAGCACTTTTTATTTACGCACAATCTCCTTGCTGTTTCACTTTTGGAACTTTCCATTGTTCTAATTGTCTTCAACGTGGTCGCTGAAACGCACTGGGGTCCCCAATGTGCTCTGGCAGACTCACTGGCTTACTGTAGCATTTGTAGGCTCCCTCGCGCTTGCGTGGCCTACCTTTGCTGCCAGTTTCACACTCTGCGCAGCTCCTGCATCTCTACAAGCTCTCTCATGGCTCCGCTCCAGCATGCTGACTTCTCTCCGGCTACCGGTAAGGATGGTGCTGCTTCTCTTTGCAGCTGGACGCCAAGGGACCCTCTTGCGGTTCCTGGCATCTCCTTGTCACGCCTAGATACACTTGTGTACAGGAGCGTTATTAATGCCATATCATATATCATTCATATATCATTTCACGCCTGCCTCGCTCACACCACATTTCTTTCCTTCTTCTCTGACAGCAAGCCCTTTCACCTCGCCATACCAGCTCATGCCTCCAACTTCTGCACACCCACTCATGCCTCCAGATTATAAACACGGCTCGTGCCTCTAGCCCCTGTCCGCATTCCCTGGAGAGATCACATCCTCTCCTGAGCTCCATCTCTCAGCGGGATGACCATTTTTAAAGGACCCACGCACCTTCATCCAATGACTGGCATGTTCACCACGCTTGCTGCTCAGCCTCAACATTTTCATCTTCCTCGTCTCAGTACTTGAGGGATTGTGGGAATTAAAGTCCACTGATATTCACTGACGATTTAGGTGTTTGTGGAATAAAAGTCCATTGATAGTTTCTGATGCTTATTCTTTAAAGGTCTTTCCCAATAGGTTCACATGGACGATCAGTTATACCTGAAGGAGAACTAACATTGCAATACGCCATTAGGGTATTGGGCAACAGGGAGTCTCCCTCTTGGAAAAGTGGGGGATACCGTGTCTCATCCAATGAAGTCATGACATCCCTCCGGTGGCTATCTCCTTCCATGTGATCCTCCCTGTGATCCTCCCTCATAAAGCCACCTCCCCAGGTCAGGATCAGGTAGCGGCTGCCGTCCCCTGGCCACATGGGAGGAGGGGTCCGTGATGACTCCACCGGATTCATCACACAATGCAGTGCAATGGAGTTTCTTTTTGTATGACCCTAGACTACACTCAAAGGTATTTTTTTGGTTACCTAAGATGTGCTAAAGGACAAACTGGTGGTAGCAGTAACTTTGCCCTATCTTTTACTGTATTTCTGGTTAGCCTTACTGCATTTACTGCGTTTGGCTACTAACAGTGGCTAGTGTCCAAACATGGCCGTGCCACAAGGTTTTTCGTTTGTTCATTGGCCATCAAGCCTTTCGGCCGTCTTCTTGACCATCCAGGTCAGGAAAATACTTTTATGGTCATGCACTGCCCAGGAAAAGCCTGGCTTTTCACGGGCTAGTGCAGGGCTTGGGTGTGGGGTCCCAGGATTCCACATATTGGTGCCTAAATGTTTGCATGCTTGCATGAGGCCCAGGGTGGTCCATGTTCCGACCACTTCTGGTGTGCATGTGTGGGGCAGATCTTGCCATTGGAGGGATGAGTCTGGTCATTCAACTGACTTTGGAATAAGAAGAGGTGTCCTGCAGCCATTCAAGCAAATCAGAAAAGGAGCCAAGTATACTGTGCAGCTGTCAAGATGGAAGAAGACCCGTGAACGATCCCTGATGAGGCTGGCGACAAACACTTGCCGTCTCAGTGAAGCCCTGTCCAGCTGCTGATCCCAGAAGACCCTTGTCAGTGCTTTGGTTGCTCCCAATGTCTCCTGGTGCCCAAGCCAACTGAAGTCTTCAGAAGTCTCCCTGGGCCATCCAGTGAGCTGATCAACTACAAAATTGGGCTACTGCAATAGGAGCGTTGTGGTTCTGTGTTTTGGCCCAGAACTTTGGAAATTGCCAATCTGTCCTACAGAGGTCGTCGCTGCCGAATTTCAGATTTCCAACATCCAAGGGGCCTGACATAGGAGGCTGACTTCGACCACAACAACTGTGTCCTCTGCTGTCCTGAAACAGCGACTGCTTTCCCGCATCCAGACGTGTGCTGAGAGGCGGCTTGCACCTGATTGAGCTGCAGTTTTCAACTGGAGTATGTTGCACCAGCATCTGTGACTGACCGGGGACTCAACTCGAACCTGCAACTCCTGGGCACCGAGGTTTGGAAGAATTGCTGGGACACGCGACATCTGACGGTCCTTTGACGACCTGCCAAGTCCCAAGAGAAACCGGAGCATGGGGTGAGTTAGGATTGTATATATCGGAACTCCTATCTCCCCTTTAAAAGGTTTTCCTAACTTTTGCAACATTTATATTAGTTTGGCTTTGCCATAGTTTATTAATGCAAGTATTCTGAAAGCTGGGGCCAGTTTTATTTATTAGAATACTATAATTTTGGACCCATCTCCACGTCCCCAGGAACCCACTCCCAACTTTTTCCCGACATACAAAACAGTTCAGAATTTTGTGAACTCTGGGCACAATGCCCCATACAACTTAGGGTTGGACTTATAAAGTTAGGATAGTAAATCCTGTGGACAGTTGGTGCTATCTCTAACCATTGGCCTTTCCTTTCAGGTATTGAGGGGATTATTGGATTGTTCTGCACCAGCTACAGTGACTGCATATATATTGTATAGTATTTTAGTATTGTGATAGTGTTACCTGCTATTAGTAATTTTACATGTGTTTTCTGAGCCTATTATAAATGTGTAACTTTTATGACTAACTGTCTAAGTGTAAACCTCAGCTTTTCACTGTGTGGACTCATTGTGGACCCCTGAACCCACTCGCCTCTCCTGAGATTTAACCTTGGCATCTCCATGCTACCTTGATTGGTTTAGCTAAACTCCCAGAGGTTGCTCCCTGTTCACAATAAGAAGGGTTGTCTCCTAATCATCTGTCCACCAGGCCAGAGTTAAAAAATGAATTCCAACAATGAGTAGGTGGCGAGTGGGACGCAGGGAGCAAAGAAATAGTATTATGGATCACTGAAGTTTATTCTAGTCTATCATTGGATACATAGGGAAGGCACCAGGTTAAACTCATGAAAACAAATGTGATTGGCCTGTTTGTCAGTGATTTCGTGTGCATAACTGTTTCCTACCCTTGTGTCATGTCGACCCCTGAATACAAATACTACTAGGGAACCTACACGCAATGCTGGATTGATCCCCAATTGCATTATTTGTTTCACAGTCTTTGCATTCTGTGTTTGCTTCCCCTTTCCTCTCTGCTTCCATCTCCCTCCCTCCCTCCTGCTGCCCAGCCTGCCCACCTCCCCTGATTGGCCCCTGTTCCATCTGTGCCCCGGCCTTGCTACTGGCACCCTCGTTCGTACACCATTTCACCCAGCTGCTGGCCCAGGTGACTGTGCTGCCCTCGGCCCTCTTGGGGCATTGAATCCATTGTAATTTGTTTTTGCGAGCCCTCTGTGACTCTGGTGTCCCTGCTTGCTTCCCCTTTCCCCTCTGCTTCGATCTCCTCCCTCTACCGTGCCCGCCCACCTCCCCTGATTGGCCACTGTTCCATCTGTGCCTGGCCTTGCTACTGGCACCCTCGTTTGTGCGCCATTTCACCCAGTCGCTGGCCCAGGTGAGTGTGCTTCCCTCAACCCTCTTGGGGCCTTGAATCCATTGTATTTTGTTTTTGTGAGCCCTATGTGGCTCCGGCGTCCCGGATTGCTTCCCCTTTCCCCTCTTCGTCCATATCCCTCCCTCCTCCCGCCTCCCAGCCCTCTGCCCGGCGGCCCCTGTGGCTAAGGGCCCCAAGGCAGACGGCAGCTCCTACATCTGCGGCTCCTGACAATGTGCAGGTTTCAGCAGGGGAAGCCATTCAGTAGCCAGCCGTCAACCAGCTGCGACTAAGTAAGGTAGGAGTGCCCTGAGTCAGGCATTGTGCCTTCACTCTACCCTCTACACCCGGCAACATAGCAGTTCACAGACTTCGATTTGTTTTTCTTGTTTTCCCCAGTATTTGAAATTGCATTGTGAAAGTATTTAAAATTACATTGTGAAAGTATTTAAAATTGCATTGTGAAACCTAGGCCGTTTTCCCACTATACAGGACTCTCAGACTTAGGTGTGTTTTTCTCCGGTATTTAAAATTGCATTGTGAAAGTATTTAAAATTTCACTGTGAAAGTAGTGCCGCCCTGCGGGTCTTGCCTTCCTAGCAAAGCATTCATCTAGCAAACTTTTCTACCATTATCTGAGCTCCTGTCATCTTGTCCAGTTATCTACTATGGTCTTGTCTCTCTCTGTCTCATCTGCTTGAGCCCCTCCACGTGTCCTTCCCTATTGTCCCCCCCCCACCTTCCCACCCCTTCCCTCACCCCTCTTCATCTCTCCCTACCTACTCTATGGTGCTCTCTGTTTCTCCAATCTTTTCTACTCTAGCGACTTTCCTGCTCTCCTCACTAAATCTGGTAGGAAGAAGTTTAAAAAGGACGTCCTGGTCTCCAACCCAGGCTTCCCTATCGCTGACACCTATACCAGCGCCTCCTCCAGGCAAACCCTCACCGACATCCTTTTTGTCGTTCCCTCGCTAGACCTATGAACTCTTCACATGGTCTCTGTGCTTTCTCCTTTCTCTTCTCCCATTAATGGTCATCATTAATGTTGACCTGAATGGTACCGTCTTGGTCCAAGACCAACCTTCTCCTCTTTGATAGACGCTTCCCGTGCCTCATCATTTTCCTTTCCTCTCCTGCTGTCCCCTCACTTCCCCCCACAGCTTCCTTGCCTCCCCCCACTGTCTCCTCCTTGGCTATCTTGCCATCTCCTCCTTCCTCTTCTGCCCCCCTCAGGCTTCTTCTACACCACCGCAGGGCGTACCTCTGATCTGTACCCCTTCCCGGACGTCTTTCAAGGACGGCAGCCTTCTCTATATTGCCACACTCAACTCTCGCTCTGCTGTCAAAAACTTCTCTGACATCTGCCATCTCTTGGAAGAACTTGACCTTGATGTCCTTGGTCTCACTGAGACACGGTTCACGGCCAGCTCTGTCACAAGCTTTGACACTCTCCTTCTGCATGGCTACAAGATCATCTCTGCGCCCAGATCCAACCGTTCCAGTGGGGGTGTAGCCCTGATCTTCCCTGAGTGGATCCATGCCTCTGTCATTCCTACGCAGGCCTACTCCTCTTTTGAATGCCTCGTCTGCAGGCTCTCTCTCTCCTGGCCGTTCCCTTACTGTGGCTACCATCTATTGGCTACCTGGTCACATCTTCTCCTTCCTCTCTGAGTGGGCAGACCTCTCCTCTTCCCTCCTGGTCTCCTCCACCACTCAACTCCTCCTTCCTGGAGACTTTAACATCCACCTGGATGCTTCCTGTCCTTCCTCTGGACTCTTCCACGACCTCTGCGACTCTCTCTCACTCTCTATTCTCCCCTCTGGCCCGACTCACTCTGCAGGTCCATGAAGTGTGTATCAGGATACGTTTTTTGCTGCCACTTTCTCAGCCTCCTCCTCCCCCCCTTTGGCTGACTCACACCCTGACACAGCCCTTTCCTTGCTCCACTCTGCTATATCTGAAACTCTTGAAATTCTTGCCCCAAGTGCTACTCCTGGTACGACTCAGACCTCGTCACCCTCAAACGCAAATGCAGGATGGCTGAGAGGAAATGGTGTGCTTCCGGTACATCCTCTGACAAACGGGCCTGCCGCCTGCTCCAAAGGCAATACCGGCTCTCTGTCCACACCAAGAAGAGAGCTCACATTCAAGCCTGAGTCTCTGCGGCATCTAAGAACTCAGCCAAACTCTTTAAAATCTGCAAGGAACTGGCCAATCCTGCTGCAGTCTCCAACTCTCCTGTCCCCTCCCAAGCCCTCTGCACAGCTCTGGCTTCTCATTTAATTTCTAAAACTCAGGACATCCTGTCCTCTCTCTTACTCTCACCCTCCTCCCTCTACTCCCTGCTCTTCCTCTGGCCCTTTTCGGCCACCTTTCCTCCCTCCTTCCCTGCCTTTCCCCTGTTCTCCACAGATGTGGTCTCTAGACAAGTCCGATCTATGAAAGTCTCGTCAAAACAGGTTCACTCCTTTTCCTCCAAAACCATCAAGGACCACATTGTCACCCTGGCTTCTGCTCTGGCCGACTTCTTCAACCACTCCTTCACCAATGGAGTCTTCCCGTCCCCCCTGAAGCACTCCCTTGTGCACCCTCTTCTTAAGAAACCCTCTGCTGACCCGTCCTGCCTGGCTTACTATCGCTCATCTCCAAAACTCCTTTCCTGGGCAAACGCCTGGAAAATCTGGCCATCTCCCAGCTAAATCTTCACACTTAATCGGTTTGTAGTCTCCATGACCATCAGGCTGGCTTCAGAGCTGCCAGAAGCACGGAAACTGTTCTCCTGAACATCTGTGAAGACCTGCTCTCCAACCTTGATCCAACACCCCATGTGTCCTCATCTTATTTGATCTCTCTTCTGCTTTTGACACAGTCAACCATGCCATCCTGCTCAACTGTCTCCGTGATAATGGGTATCACCGATCAGGCCCTGCCTTGGCTGACTTCTTTCTTCTCCTATCGACCCTCCCAGGTCCAACTTGGATCCTTCCTCTCCTCTCCGCTATCTCTATCTCTACCTGCAGTGTTTCCCGGGGGTCTAATCTCTCTCGCTGGCTGTTGAACCAATACCTGGGTCTTCTTGCCCACCGCATTGACGCTCTCTGCCCCAACTTTCAATGCTATGCGGATGACACCCAGCTCATTTTCAGGCTCCCTACAGCCACCTCTTCTCCTTCTCTCATCTCTGACTGTCTGTCTGCTATCCAGGAGTGGTGTGCCGCCAATGATCTTTACCTTAATGCTAGTAAGACTGAGATCCTCCTCATCGGCACACCCTCTCCGTCCTTTCCTGTCACTCTCTGGCCGGCCTCTCTTTGCCTTCTTCCTGCTCCCAGCTGTGAGTCTAAAAACCTTGGAGTAATCTTCGACTCCACACTCTCCTTCTCTCCTCACATTTCTGACGTCTCTAAGAAGTCACACTACCAGGTGCACCTCCTCAGAGGTATTCTTCCTTTCCTCTCCGTCCCCCAGAAGCTCACTGTATCCAGAGCTCGGGTTCTCTCTAGGCTGGACTGCACAGCCTCTTTCTAAATCTGCCTGCCTCTACTCTATGCCCTCAACAACTCATCCAAAACAGGACTGCAAGACTTGTCCTTGGCATCAAGCCCAGGGATTGTATCTCTCCAGGACTGAAATCTCTGCACTGGCTCCCAGTGGCTGAGCGGATTAAGTTCAAAACCCTTTGCATTGTCGACAAGGCTTTCTGGGGCCTGTGGCCTCAATACCTTCCACTCTCTCTTCCTAAATATCTCCCTTCTCGAGCCCTTCGCTCATCCGCCTCCAACACCCTCAGTGTCAGTCGCTTCTCCAAGCAACGAGTTGGTGGTAGATCTTTCTTCTGCTGGGGCCTCCCTCTCGAACAGCCTCCCTGCCTCTCTGAAACTTGAGGAGAGCCATCTCCGGTACCGGAAGCACCTCAAGACCTTCCTCTTTGCGTCTACTTTCTCTCCTCTTCTCCCCTGCTGAACTCCTGGTTGAAACTGAAATTGCACTGGCCACCTAGCTGCCCTCTGTTCTCGGGCCCAGGTCACCTCCCCGCCAGTTACCCACCTGGACTGCCGCCCTGGGAAACCCCTACAATTGGGGGCTGTTTCTGTGTCCGAAAGCCCCCTACCAGCACCTAACACCTGATGTCTGCACTTACCCCTGCACTTGCCACCACTTGGCTGCACTTCTTATTTATTGTATTTATTTTTTTTTTAATTTCTTTTACTGTTATCCTATGTATTGCACTACCCCCTTCCTTTTCCCCTCGCACTTTTCCCTTTCCCCTCCCCTGCACTTGCGCAATCTCAATTTCACCTGGCCTAGTAAGATCGTTGTCTCTGTCTTCCCTCTTCCCCCACCCTTGCCTCGTCGCGCCTTGAAACACTTGTGTATAGGTGCGTTATAAATGCCATATCATATCATAGAATCTAAGAAGCAGGTACCACCAGAGATTCCTACCTGGATTTCAAACATGCATCTTTGCCGTGACAACAGACTAATTGTAATGTTGCTCACAGCTGAGCCAAAGAAAGGGGGGATGAAACTAAATATGAAGACTTGTCTGTTTGTGTAACAATAGATCTGCCTATCATTGATAATCCAGGAAGACGAAAGGTCCAGTTAAATAGTGAAAACAGCGCTGTTGGAAATGTAAAGCACACAATGATAAACTCATATTTAATATTATCATGTCCTCTCTGAGGCAGCATCAGTGTGATGACCAGTATGCTTAAAGGCTGTTTTCCTTCGGATTGCAGAGGCTGTTGTAGCACGGAACCTGATCGAGGCTATGATTAACGAGGAACCGCAGCTCCGACCATCAGCTCAGTGTGTCCTGAAGCACCCCTTTTTCTGGAGCCATGAGAAGCAGCTGCAATTCTTTCAGGTGAGGCACTCAGCCTTCACTCTGAACTGGGTTAGATAATTCTTTTTTCTTTATTGAAGAGGGCTGCGGTCTCTCAAAAAGTCTAGGGTTTTCTTCTTCGCCTGCCACAGGACTAGGGGATCTTGTCTGCCCGGCATATTCTTTTGTCTCCTCTTTCCATGTGCTAGTGCTGTAGTTCTTTTTTGCCTGTCATTACTACAGAGTTGGGTGTCTCTTTCCTCTGTGTACTAGTGTCCTGCATCTCTCACATCAGTTGCATACTCCTGTGTCTCTTCTCTGTACTTTATTCTGGGATTCGTGGCACTCTCTCTCTCTCATGGAGAGTTTTCCTTTCCTTGTGCTTGGGCCTTTGGCTGCTTGGCTTGGTTTCTCCTTTAGTCCTGTTTAGACCCTAGAAAAGGTTGGGTAAGACCCAAAAATCACAAATAAAAAGTAATCCACATGAGTCAATAAAGAGCATGGGAGCAAGAAAAGCAAAAATGTATTACATGCAACTGCGACAGGGAGTCACTCAAGAGAAATCATCAAATGAGTAATGCAAAATGGCTGAGTTTTATAGTGTAGTGCCGATTTTAGCATAAACAATGTTTCAAAGTACACAGGCAGTAACAAGCTTCTGATTTATCATTTACAGTTTGACTATATGTGAATCTATACACTTCCTAGCCCTATTCACTTACCCTGACACTCGCGACTGTGTTACTTATTGATTCATAAAAATGACTTCATACTCATTTTGTCAACTTTCCCAAAGCTAATCTTGGACAATTGAGATCACAATTGTGTTTCTTCAGTCCTTGGCATTTAATTGGTGCAACTCCTGTGGCCATCCTGGGGGAGACCGCTTCGATCATCGCTAACCAATGATCATGTGCAGTGCAGGCAGTGTGGCAACATTTATAACTTTTGTGTGTGTGTAAAACAAAACTTTGTTCTGCGCATCATTTCGTTACATACAACTTTAACATATTAAGAACTTCAATCCATAATCAACGGTTACATACAACACTACATAATAAAATCCATTGGCACGTATGTTTAAACAGTATTACATTAAATGTGTTGCTCTTCGTACCTAGGCTATATGAAGGAACTTTGAGATATAATAAACATAGTTTACATCTGTGGTGCTTTTACAGAATATCAGAGCTGTTTCAACCGGTCTAATTTCCTTCAAATAGAAAATTGGCAACGAATAGCGTTTCCTCAGTTCAGAGTGCCCTTGGCAAAATAACAAGAGATGACTTATCGATTCTTCAGGGTTTCGACAGATTATATACATCGTGTATCATTTGCACTTGACCACCTTGCTGTAAAGGTAGCCACCCTAAGGGTAATTGTATGCAATTGAAGAAATATAGATTGCGCATATGCGGGGGCCACACAATCCAAGTAGGGTTCAAAGCCCACTGACTGCTTTGACATTATATACAAGGCACTCAGCACAGCACATGCCCTTTTCATATTCCTGATTATAGCCTCATGACACTTTGTTTTTACCAGCACCTTGAAGTTGGGTGAACTCCACTGGATTGGCCAAAATGTTAGCCAAGTTAAGGTCCTCAAGGCCTTTACGAAAATACCTGAGCCATTTGAGGGTGCCTGAACCTGGTACTATCTGCAAGTTAATGATTGCTTCTCTGTACTTTACAAACTCTGGTGTGCTCCAGAGTCTAAGCCAATATAACAAAGGCGTATTTGCTATCACTTTACTGAAGGGCTTAAGATCACATTCCCATCACAAACTGGCCATAGGAGTGGAGTGCCCTTTGGTTGCATAAGAATTGATTGCAGAAAATTACTATCAGCCACATTTCGCTCATTAGCTGTACAGTGACCCCCACAGTTCGACCCCGTACATGGTTGCTGCCTAGCCTTGAGCTCTGTAAAGTTTTAAAGCAGGGGGAAAAGCACCTCTGCAGTGTCTGTTGTAAAAACAGCAAACTCCCCTGCTGTGCTTTTCCAATGTTGCCACAGCCTTAGTGAGGTGAGCCCACCATGATAGATCATCCGAGAACCTAATTCCTAGGTAATCATAGTTGCACACCTGCTCAAGGACATAGTTGTCGACTGTGATTCTCAGCTTGATTTTCATACAACTTTTCTGATCAAATGTCAGCATCTTGTTTTTTTCTAGGTTAAGCACCAATGAGAGTTCATGGCATTTCTTGACCTAAATGTGAAGGTTTTGTCTCAGGCCCATAGGGCTTGTGGATAGGAGCACTGTGTCATCGGCATTAAAATGTGCTGGGAATGTGTCCTTAACAAGCTTAAGGTGTATGGTTGGGGGGGTCAAAACCATAAGCTAACAGTTCCTTTATTATGACATGAATATACAAACAGAACAGGAGGGAGGCTAGCACCCCCCCCTGGCGAATCCCCCTCTCTACTGCAAAAGAGTCTGTAATCTCCCCATCTCCCTGATGCCCTGTTATCTGAGTAGAGTGATTGGATACTAACCAAAAGAGACCCTGGGACACGCTTGTCTCCCAGCAACAACCATAGCTTACAGCAAGAGACACTGTCAAATGCGGTGCAGAGGTCAATGAATATTGCATAGATTCTGATGTGCTGTAGAGAGACATATCTAGCCAAAATTGCACTCAGCCTAAAACATTGGTCTACCGTACTGATACTGGGCTGAACCCAATCAAGGTGATTGATAATACTACCCTCAAGGGCCCATTGTTGCAGACATGTCAACAGCACCTTTGCATAGACCTTGCCCACAGCATCCAGGAGCGAGATAGGTCTGTTATTCCCAGGACTCTTATTGTCAACCTTCTTATATAGTGGTATAATTGTGTCGTATAACTTGTACATTTTGGCTCCCATGGGAATTGAATGCTGGCACCATCTTACTGTTCCTTCTCTTCTAGCTGCGTCAACTGACAACACTTTATTGCAACTCCTGATTGGAAACATTTTACTCTGCTTCTTCCTTTCTAATGGCTGATGTATATGACCTCATGCCCGGTGCTCTTTGGCCTGCTGCTTTGGGCCAAAAACATGTGGCTGTGTGTGTTCTACTTCTAATTTTTTATTAATGCGATATAGTTTAGTACAAACGTACAAACTTTACACATATTACATCATAAAAGAAAATGAAAAAAGTAGAAGAGAAAATAGCCATCATAAAAGAAAACCATCATAAAAATATATACAAATATGCAGAGCAAATTTACAGCTGTATAAAACCATTCTATATACAAATGAACACATTCATTCAGCTCAGGTCCTTAAATGCAAATAAGAAGAATGGCTACATATTACATACTACATAACTCCAGGGGCCACTCTAGTACTTAGTTGCATACAAACGAGAGCTTCACACCACACCTGGAAAAGTGCTATGTGTAATTTAGAGTTGAGAGTGTTAACACACTGTACCCAGAAGTCTATCTGCTCAATGAATTCAGGGTTATGATCAAATCCTCCTAGATGTTTAATACGATTTGCTCTCATCCTAGGGCAGAGTGTTAAGACATGTCGAGCAGTTTCGATCTTGTTGGAAAGTTCACATATTCTGCAATGCCTCTCAGTTTTGGCTAAGCCCAGCTCCTGACCCCTGTCTGCCAAAGTTGGCAAGTGGTTGATGCGTAAGAGTAAAATAAAACACCTCAATTGATCCGACGGACAGAGGTTTAAGTAGGGCTGCGCCTTCATAAAAGTGTAAAGAACATGCAAAACAAAGCTATAGCTTTTCAGGCCCTCAAGGTGAATAAAATTACATTGCCAATCCCACAGATTTAGGCGGTTGCGCAACTTGTTAAACAGGCATTCATTTTCTCGGCCCCATTCAGGTACCCAGCTGATTTCTTCACATAGGTTATTCAACTGAGTTTCAAATCTTTTCAACCGGCCTGCCTCCATATCCCTACTAATACACATGAGAAGGCTGTTAGTAGGAGTATTCTTAAGCCGGATGTAAAATTCCATCTGCTTTTTCAGGACCATAGCCCTGAGAGATCTAATTCCTAGTTCCAGTCTGATCATGGCCATAGGGATACATTGAGGGAGGCCGAGGATTTTCCTCCAGAATCTACCTTCTACAAGCTGTAACCATCCCAGAGTCATATTAAAGAGAGGGTCAAGGCCATAGGTAACCATAGGGGCCAAACACTGAATATACAATTGGCGTGCCGCCCATATTGAGAAGCCACTCTGTTCACGTGTAAATTTGTATATAAGCGCTGTGAGTTGCGCCGCTTTTGCTCTGCGCACCTGAATGCATATGAGATAGTTCCCCTTATGGTCGAATTCTACGCCAAGATATTTATACGTAAGGGTGTATTTGATTTCGATCACTCCATCCATCATGTGAGGTCTAGCTACTCTTCCTGCCGAGAACAGTAACAGATTTGTTTTACTGGTGTTTATCACAAGTTCATTAGCCTCAGCATAACGCCATAACTGCTCCGCAGATCTTAGGATCCCACTAAAGGTGTGATCTAGGATCACTAAGTCATCCGCGTATGCCAGTATGGGGCAGTGGCTGGAGCCAATCTTTGGTGGACAGTTGTTGATCCCCTGTAAACATTCTGGCACGTCAGATACGAACAAGTTGTACAGGGTAGGTGCTGTTACACACCCCTGCTTTACCCCTCTAGTCTGGGGAACGGGTTTAGCTACTGCACCTAGATTATCCAGCCGCACTTGTGTCGTATTGTTCGTATGCAGGAGTTCTAAATAATAGAGTAGAGATTCCGGGCAGCCCAGTTTCCTTAATTTCTTCCATAATAGGGATCGATTTACTGAATCAAAGGCTGCCCTGAAGTCTATAAAGAGTGCATATAACGGAGGATTGGCGTGAGTCAGGGCTTTACTTCTCAGTGCATTCATCACAAACAAATTGTGGGTTGTTGAATAGCCTGCTCTGAAACCACTTTGGAAGTTATCCAAAATGCCCGCACTCTCCACCCATTTTTGTAGTTCATTGAGTATAAACGCTGCAAACAACTTACCAGTACAATCCAACATAGACAAAAGCTGATAGTTCTCAGGTTCGGTTCTATTGCCATTCTTGAACACTGGTATGAGGATTGCTGCCTGCCAAGATGATGGTATTTGGCCTACATCCAAGATCTTCCTAAATAGTATTTTGAGGAGACAGGCCCAGAAAAGGGAATTATTCTTCAACACCACATTGGAAAGGCCATTCGGCCCCGGGGTACGGGAAGAATTTAGCTTTTCAATTCTACATTGTAGCTCTTCAGTAGAAACCACAAAAGGCGGGAATTTAGGTTTCGTAGAGACAGGATTATCGATATTGTTGCTAATCCCACCATTACGCTTTTCCAGATAGGTAGTCCATTCGATATTACCTATAGGGTTTACCATATATGAGGACATCTTCCCTTTCACTTCCCCTAAAATAGACCAGATTTTCCGACTGTTTCTGCTACAAAGGGTACTGACCGTATGTTGCCAATTAGCCAGTTTCCTCAACCTTTTATGTATTTTTAGCGACATTTGATAGCCATTTTTCAATTCCCTCATTTTTGTGGCTGTGGCCACTCTGGTGAGGGGGCTATTTCTGACCCATCGAATATCACTTCTAAGCTTTCGCTTCCTATCTCTAATGGCCCGGTCATAAGTAACCTCTTTCGTAGCCTTTCCCACCATCATACGCACTTTACAAGAACCGTTCTACTTCTACTCAAATAACGTGGCGGCTTAAATGTGTCTTGATAATTGCTGCGTAAGAGGTCTTAATAAATATACAGTTCATCGTAACCTAGGTGTTACTCTAATGGTTTTGAATCGGTGTATATTTACATGCTACTTAGGCAGGGAGGTGCCTTTTCATCGCATTATGTCTTCACACTTGGGCAGCTATTTCCCTACAGGGGGTGATGTCCCTTCTGCCTAAGTGACTCTGCTCTGTGCTTACCTTTGCACATGGTCTGATTTCCACTAGGGTTGTGACATTGTCTCGGTTAGTTTCTGGGGACAAGAGCAGAACTTTTATTTGTTATATGTTTCACTTGCTTAATGTGTGAGACCGAATTGAACTTTCTTCTTCGCAGCCAATCACTACACAGCATTCTACCCCTTCCCTTTGCGGACTGTGAAAAATATGAGAGTTTTTCCCTTCCCACTCCCGGGGGATCCTCTAAACAGGTGGCCATGGGAGGGCCATCGCTTTTGGATCCTGACCCTGTGGGTGGTCTTGCGAGGGAGCATCAGTAGAGGGTCCTCTGGGTTTGGGGAGGGATTACCCAAAGGTGAGACATGGTACCCCACTTTTCGTATACCCACCTACCCGACATTCTCTCAGCCTATGTGGCTTACTGTTTACAAGCGCCCATTTTTCCTTGTACTCTTCATGGCCAAAATACCATGGTGCCATTAAAACGAACAAACTGCATTCAGAGGCACTCTATTATTTTCATGAATGTCCCACTTACAATGTCAGGCGAAGTCAGGCACTGGGCAAAGATTGTATCTACCTGAAGCCTGTTAATACTCCACAGGTGTATAAAAGGAGTAGCTGCAAGAAACAGAACAAACGATTTGGAGCCTGAGAAGGAACCTGAGTCAGAGAGCGAGCTGAGAGGCAACTGGGAAAGTCTGAGCACCCCGAAATCTGCTGTCTGAGAACAAAGCACTGAGAGCCCGTAGTTTGAGAAAGTGTGTCTCCAAGAAGCCAGAAGGGAACTGCGTGGTACGCTGATCTCTGAAGAGAAGTACTTGAAAACTGCTTGTTCCCCTGGGCCAGCAAGGCAGCACAGGAGAGTCTGAGGGGCAGGCGAGGAGCCCCTTACCTCACCATGACAGAACCCCACAGCTGCGCTGAAGTAATCAAAACCAGTGAGATCAAAGTGACAAGGGAACCCAGTTTGTGAAAGACACAAAGGGCGAGAGATCATTTGTTGCAAGAGAAGGACAAGCATAGGATGAAAGACACACTGAAGCGAAAGCTTTAATTGTCCATTGTGAACTGTAATTGTGAAGTGAAGGAAACAAAGTAACGGAGTGGTCGTGTGTACGTTTACACATTATCGAAAGACTGCTGAATCTGAAGTGCAGGGGAGCTGCACAAAGCTCAAAGTAGGAGCAAAATAGAGAGCATGAGAGGGTAGCTGCGTGAGACAGGAAGAGCAAGCTAAAACCCTGTAAGAAGTTAGAGTGCCTGGGGCCCGACCCTGTTTGTGAACTGTGATAAAGCTAAAGTGTGGCGAGGGCATGATCCCATGAAAGCCAAGGTATCAGAGTGGTCCTGCACAGGGCTGAGTAATACTGTGTGCTCTCGAAAGTTTCTGATATGAAGAGTTGCTAAGTTGTTGACAATTGTTGAACTGTTGGGGAAGCGAACACCAGTTTTGAACAAGAGAATCTAACTTGAGAGAAAGTATTGAACTGTCAAGTTGTTGGAATTGTAGGGGAAGGATACACCTGATGAAACCAGAGCAGGTGAGTCTTGTGAAAGTGAAATATTGTGAACTGTGACGTACCTGAGAGAAGGTGACAAGAACGGCTTTTAAGCCTGCGGAGAAAGAAAGCCATTAGAAACCTAAAGGAAATTTTTGTGAACTATTTCAACCCAAGGAACTTTGTTGTATCTCAAGTAACTCAAGCTTGGGGAAGGAAGCTGTGGCACAGCTCCAGTCCCATCCTGTTATTATTAGGACTCACTATTTTACTTTTATCCAATCCTGTACACATTATTGTTCTGGAAGAATGTGAGGGAAAGCATAGGTTCATAACAGACATCTTTATTATTTTGACTGACAGACAATTGACTACATTTTAATTTAGTTTAATGGTTGAGACTACTCCCATTCGAAATAGGGCCAGTTCGGAAGTCACCAACCCCTTTCCATGTTTAATAAAGGTTTTATAAACTTGATCATTTGTGTCTGTGTCTACCTCTTGATACCTGCCTCACAGGAGCGTCCTTCTCTCGGGAAAATTTGATTAGGTCATGCTGCCTTGTACTTTTGGCTGAGAAAGCGCTTCACCTCATACTTTTGACCAATCGCTGCACGACCTTTCACTGTACACAAGGCTGCTGACCAGCTACTAAATTCCTTTGCAATGTCGTAACTGACAGTCCGAGTTGCGTGGAACAATTTCTGTTTTTTCCGAATGGCTTAGGCCTTGTCTTCAGTTTGAGACCTACTAACATTTATACGCCTATAACTGCTGTTGAGTTCATGTGTATATGCGTGTGTGTGTGTGTGTATATATATAATATATATACATCGTATTCTGTATTCTCGGATAATTAGTGTTGCTATAACACACTCCTAACTACCTGGTGTATCTTCTTTGTTTGTCATTTAATCTGTCATGTGCATGCATGTTTTGTTTAGGGCCTGCAGTCTTTTCCTATATTAATCTATCCTCGCCGTTACATGCCTGGCTATAATTGTGTCTACCTGCACATGTTCATCTTGCTGTCTACTATTCTTCTCGTGTGCCAGCGTGTGCCTGCTACTAATCTGTTGTTTCTATAGCCTAAGTCTTAGCGCAGTGTGCTTATCTAATAAATGTTTGCTCTAGTTGCTTAATGAGCCTATGTACTACCCATATGTGATCTTGGCTTTTGGCGTTTGCTTGCTGGTTCATGGTGCCTTTCATCTGTTAGCCCATCTATCCCTACAGTGCATGCATGATAAGTTAATTTGCTTGAGGCCTTTACCTTTGGCTTTGGATGTCTTTACTGACTTGTGCTTCTGTCATGGTCATCGGGCCAAGAACGCAAACCTTAAAGGGCCACATACACAGGGTGCCCGGATGGACACAGTCCTAGCCACTTTGGTGCCAGGCTCATGAATAACAGTAAGCAAGAAAATAATTTGGGGACAAGAATGCTTTTATTTTGGACATAACACCTAATTTCGGGTGCAAGGTGCATTTAACATGGAAACTTCCATCGCTAAAGCAGCCCCACGTGTACTCTTGGGTGGGGCTGCTGCTGCTATGGGGTTGCCTTGCACGTGCTGACTCCCTAGGAGTGGCAGGGTGTGGCAGGCAAGCCAGGCCTAGTGGGCATGCCCACGATCGCAGCTATATAAGCTGCTCCGATCCCCGAGGCAGACGCTACGCGTTATTCTGCACTTCTATGCAGCGTAACGCTCGCCGCCGCAAGGGATTAAAACTTACCTTTGGAAATCCTGCTTCCTGCTTTCATACTTACCATCTGGGGAACCTGCTCTCACCTGTGCGCATCTTCGTTGATCCTGATATTCTTCTTTAAATCTTCCCGAACGCTGACATCTTCTTCTTGGCACCGCAGTTCATCTTCAAGCCTTCCGGAACACTGACATCTTCATCCTGGCCCCGCAGCTCATCTTGAAATCTTGTGGGACGCTGAAATCTTCATCTTGGCACCGCAGCACGACATGCTTTGTCAGCGACAGCAGCACCTGCAAGTAAAAACGAAAGACAAGGTTAGACATTTAAAAGAAATTCAGTTTAAGGTTGCGCTACCACCGGACCTCACGCTTTGCCTTAAACCATCACTCACCTGTTGTCAGACATTGCGGTTTCATCCATCTTCCTGCTGGCCACGTTCCACGCACCCATAGCTGCTTTGGGCCGCATTTCCATCTATTGGGAAGAAAACGGAAGAGAAAATGTTATTCTGAAATTAACAGCAATATTGAGAGCAATAATACCAAGACAGAAAACGAGACGAGGTAAAGGGAAAACAGAAAGGGAAAGAGACAAATGGAGAAGCATAGTCGCAGCAGGACTGGACTATTACTTACCGGGGATCAGTGAAGGAACTAGATCCCATCGACAAGCACCCCTGCCAGAAGAAGCAGGACAGAGAGCTTACCATCAATAATTAGCAGGTGAGCCCTATGGGCCGGTACATGCCCACATAAATCGCACCTTGGGTAGAAGGGTTTCAGAGGTACAATAATCACTGATCAGCGCACTCACGTTTTCTCATATCCACGCAGGAGCAGTGTCACCAATTGCCGCTGCTCACAGCTTATCCACAGAGGGAAAGAACTGACGGGGGTGATCTAACTCCTGGGAGGGCTGCAACCATGCCCCAACACCTCCATAGAGACCAGGTGAGCGTAACAGCTTCATGGGTTTTCTCAACTTATATTTTCTCTCAGGTACGGGATGTAGGACGTTCATCCCAAAATTCCCCCCTTTTGTTCCTTCTGGAACAAATTGTGTCAGAGATTCCTTATCTTTTCATTCTTGTTCATGTGCCCAGTCATAAACATCTTTTGGAACCCAAATCTTACTGATCAAATTCCTTCCCCCTTTGCCTTATCCCAGGGACTGCATCCCAAGAAACTGCCATCCCCATCTCCAGTGGGGTCTCGATAACATTCGAGGTAATTTTCGGGGTCGGCAGATAGTGTCCAGAGGGTACCTGGTGGACCTTTTGGATGATCTATCGGTTGGGTATGGGCTTGGTTTCTACCTCATCGGTTTGGATGTTCGCATGTTTCCAAGGAAAAGTGGCCTCTTCTACCTTAACTGTGAGTAATCTTATATTATCTTCACGGGGGACACACAACAGCCTTGGATGATCTGAACGATGATCCATATAAAAATCAGAAAGATCAAAACTGGCAAAATTATAATAACAAAAATAATGTATTTCTTATATAGTGCTACACACCCATAGGTCTCAGAGCGCTCAAATAAGAGAAGACATTATTATCCCACAGAGCGGTAGTAATTTTATCGACCTCGGTAGGATGAAAGGCTGAGTTGACTCTGCTGGGATTCGAACCTGCCACAGCAGGCTGTACACAGACATCAGGGGCGGGTGCTTAGCTTAGCTATCTGGCCTACCCCATTTGGGGGACTATAGGTGCAGCCAGAGCTGCCCTCTTTTTTACATACCCCACCCTCCGTGGCAGTGAGGAGGTCGAGAACCATTCTATTCTGGAGGGCCATAATGCTGAAAGCCCTCAACCCCTCCCTTATAGCATTGAGACCATGTTTAGTTGCATTGGCCACCGGACCAGGTTCCAGCAAACGATTTGCAGCCATTTTGCATTGGTGGCTGGAAGCAAAGGTGGTCTCAGTCTTGGTGAAGAGTCAATATTGTGTTGGGACGTCTTGAAGGACTTTGGCAGCATCTTTGCTCAGGTAGTTTGAACGTTTGTTGCAAATCAAAGTTCATGAGTCATTATGCTTTAACATTGTTGGGGCACAGTAGGGGACTGGGGCTTCTTCTTGGGGACCGTTGTGTTCTTCTGGAATCATGAGCCCTTGGCTGTGCAGGTTCACAAGTGAGCACACCCCGTTCCAAGACAATGGTAGATGGATGCAAGCTTTGGGTCCACATTGCCATACAGGTCCATGATGGCAGCCATTCCTTCTTGCAACGCTGGTTTTGTGATGGTTTAGTTACAGTGTGGCTCACTGGCACAGTTCCTTTTCCTCTGAAACAAAAGGAAGATCGAGTGAGTATCTGTGCTCTTACTGGCTGTTCATGTTGTTGCTAATTAATTGTTTTATTCACATATGCGGCCCAAACTTCTCACAATTTCCCATCGACATTCTTCATGACTTCTTCTTTGTACCCCACCAGTTGCTCTGCTTCAGAGACTGCCCGCCCCTTGACCTTTTGCTTGTTTAAATATGTCTATCCCTCAATGTACACTTGGGGTTTGATAGCACATACAATGTATTCTTGTCCTTGTTTTCTGTCACGTTTGCTTCTGTCTATCTGTTAGAGCCTTATTTGAACTGTGTGTCCCTGAAACTGCCCTTTCACCTTACAAAGCACTAAATGTGCAAGACACTGTGATTCTAATACTGATATATATATATGGAGATTAACAATCTGGGGGTGCCAGCTGCATGTGGAATAAGTCAATACACAAAACACAAATCATTATATTCAGCTCTACTAATAGCTTTCATGGTCAGATACCATATATATTGCTATCTTCGGAGTGATGCTCTTCAATGATGTTAGCATGTGTACTTTCTTCCACTTGTATATTTCTTTTATGTCTGGTCACAAGTTTATTTCTAAATGTAGTTACATTCCTAATTTCAGTTACATTCCTATTGCTACTTCTAGCTTCTTCGGTCAATCATTTAATCAAAGAATAGGAGAGAAAGAGAGAGAGAGAGCGAGAGAGAGAGAAACAAACAAACAACAAATCCCTTTGGACAACTGTTTCATTTTACTGGTTCTTGTTCCTTGAGTCTTTAATGTGTGAGTCGACTTGTCGACCTTCATCTGCCCAAATGGTCGTACTCTCCTAAAACGCAAGCTCATGATTTATGTGCTCAACGTTGGCTTACAGTGCTTGTTTCAGTGTTGGCTTCTTGATGGACCTCTGTTGCTGTGCCAGTGTCCCTTTTGATGTTGGTTTGGTGGATCCAGGCCTTGCAGTTTATATCTTTCACAGCGGTGGCAGTAACTTGGAGGATCTCATACGATCCTGTATACTTGAGTTGATGCCGCTTGTGGTTGTGCTGTCTCACTCCTTGGCGCAGTTTAGTTGGCGTCGCTGTTGCTGTGTCACTCGATTTCGTTGGAGCCCTTTACTGTGTTTTGCCAATTACCTTATGAGACAAAACCTTTGCACATGTTGACAGGTTCTTCAGATATGCATTGAACTATGGCCCCAAAATGTCAGCACTCCTGTGGGCGTCTGTCAGTGTTCCTCCTCCCTGTCACCACCTCATGGAGTGACGTGGTGATCTTTGATTGGCTCGCTGCGCAGACTGGAAAAGGTCAAGGGCAGACAGAAGAGCCAGCTCCTTTTGAGCGTGGCACACATCTTGGCCAGCCTATTCTTAAGTAGGCCATTGAGCCTTTTGACAATCCTGTTGGCTTGTGGGTGGTATGCAGTGCAGAGCTTGTGCTTTATTCACAGTAATTTGGTTACCTCATTAAGGAATTCATTGTCAAAGTAAGGGGTGTTGTCGGGCCTCTCACTGAATATTCTCCTGCATGGGATCTGGCATGATTGCACATGCTCATAAATATTCCCTGTCATCAGGCTGGGAATCCCCTGTAAAAGAAAAAACTGTTTCACTTAAAAACTGTATTTCTCATCTAAACCAATCACTGTCATCTGAGTCATAATGCCCCAACCAATGACAGTCCTCTCCCTAAGCCCCTCATCTGGCAGCCATCTGCAGATATTTACTGTATGCTTCAGTGTTGGGAGTCCTCGCGTTAGCTCTCTCAGCTATTTGTAAATTTGTTCGTGTTTTTTTGACGGAAAAAGTAACATTTTTGTTTCAAAGGAGCCTGTGTGCTCTTTTCTTCATTTGCCAACAGCGGGGACATATTGTCGGTGAAGTTCTGCACCCCTCAAGGGCGAAGATCCATGGAAGATTCCACAAGGCCATCTTGGGTCTACTTCGCGCCCTCTAACCATGACGGAGAAGGAGGGAAAGTCCATCTTCAAGCCTTGCACCAAATGCAGGCTACGGAATGTGTTTGTGAAGGACAAGCCCCTGCAGTGCCTTTACTGCCTGCACCCAGACCACAAGGAAGTACAGTGTGAGATATGCCTCGCTTTCTCCAAGAAAACGACAAAGGACAGGCATAGTAGGCTGGCAGCAAGGCTTAACACAAACAAGGCCTCTGACCTGTGCTCCGAGCAGGATCATGTCTCGTCCTTGACCGGCCTTCTAAGTCCTTTGAGGGTGCCTCGTCTGTGGGGGCCCAAGATAAGGCCAAGAGACGCAAGTCCGATCCACCAGCTTCGCTGTGGAAGCGTGTCCCATAGTGTATAGGGCGCGATCAGCATCACCTTCCGCCTCCATTACCAGCATACCTTCAAGCTCCTCTTCAAAGAGGAAGTCATCTACCCCAGCTAAACTACGGGAGACATCAGAGAATCCACGGACGGAGGAGAAGAAGGCTGCACAGCCCAAGCAGGCTCAACCAGCACAGGCAAAGACCTTGTTGGTGACTCTGTCGACGGCTACTTCCACCACGGCAGCTACGGGTGCTGATCTTACAAGGGTAGCTCCCTCAGCTCAAAGTGTCCCTACCCCCAAGGCACGCTCCACTGCATTGACTTTGGCAAAGTCTGCAGGCACACCAGAAGGGGTGAAACTGGCCCAGGCCCCGTTTCAGGACCCTCAGAGGGGAAAAAGGAGGGGGGCGAGGAGGCCCCGAAACAGCCTTCCCAGGCTGTCGCCCAAACCATGGTGGTCTCGTTCATGGATGTCCTTACATAGGGTCCACAAGGACGTTGAAGTGGAGGGTGACGATAGTGCACGGCCTAGTTTTCCTGTTCTGCCTTCTGACCCGAGGGACATTTCCTTGAATATTCTATCGACTCTACACACATTAGTGTCAGAGATCCAGATGAGTATGCCTCCAGCCCCGGTACCAGTGGTTCCCCGGGTCCCCGATCAGCCTCCAGCGAAGAAGAGGAAGCGTCATGTGATGCCCCCATATCAACCTCCTCTACCACGTCGGGCCCCTTCTCCCCCAGCAGACCGAGACACGGATACGGGAACGGCTATGACAACGGATGCTAACCAAGACATGGTTGCTTCGGATGGTGAATAGCCACATTTGGATGCTCCACATAGGATGTCCACACCGAATGAGGTGGGGTCAATTCCACTCCATGATCGCCAGGGCCTCCGAGCTATTCCAGCTGGTGCCAGAGGAAGCCAAGAAGGAGGGCTTCTTGGATCAAAGGCGCAAGGCCAAGAGGAAGATGATCATGGTGGTGCTTTTTTTGGACAATTATTTGAGGAGGGCCTGGCTCTCAGGAAGAACCCTTGCACAGCTCCAGCCAAGCGGGGTAGGCTGGAGAAGAAATATAGGGTACCGGACTCAGCACCCAATTCCCTATTTTTTAGGGACAGATGAATGTTCTAAATACAATTAATGCCATTTATTTTCTAACTGTATACATTTAATATGACATGAACAGTCTATGCATTGTGCTTACAAAATTTTCTTTACTGAATTTATGCTTTCCTTTTACATTAAGAGTCCAAGTGTGGCCTTATGAAGAAGAGGAGAACTTCCTCGAAACGCGTCGCTAATCAATTTGGACTCCATTTTTCTTCAATTTGAGCTTTATCTATCGATACTGTTTCTATGCACTGTAAATAATCTTTGTCTGAACTATAATTCTTGCTGAAAATAATACAGCCTGACTATAAAGATATATATTTTTTTATCTCACACTCCTGTGTCTGACCATATGTGTTAGAAACAAATGTATGTACAATGCATATAACGCAGTTTAAACAACTGTATTGGATTAATCCAAACATTTGAAAGTGTGCAGGGGACGGGAGGGTTCCCAAGTTGAATCCTCTTTCTGTTTACTGTTTATTGTCGGGGTCTTGTGCCATGACCTCAGTTTTCCCCCCCGCACCTAAAAGTTTATACAACATAATCCTCGAATCTCTTTACTAATCTTACTTACTATAGGTGTGCACTTCTATCTAAACCCTTCGCTACCGGACTCAGCACCCAATTGCCCGAGGTCGCAACCATCGCAGGACTCAGTGGTGTTGGCGGCTGCAAGGAAATGGTAAGCTAACATGTCCTCATCTTCTTCAGTCTCTCCAGACAGCAAGGGGGAAAAGGATGGACGCCATGGCAAAGAAGGTGATTTACACTGCGGCGTCCACTATAAAGACGGCCAATGCACTGACGATCCTGGCCAGGTACGACAAGGAATTGTGGTACAAGCTAGGACCGATCCTGGAGTTCCTCCCCGATGACAAGAAGATGGAAGCCCTCGCTCTCTTCCAGGAAGAGGAAGTGGTGTCAGATCCTGCCATCACAGTGGCATTGGTTGCGCCGACACAGAGTTCCGGCAAATGGGGGACGGTGTCTGCCTTTGGCGACAGTGTTGGATGAAAGCCACTCATTTCCATTAGGAGGTCCAAGCTAAGGTGCTGGACATGCCCTTCGGGGGGGAAAATCTGTTTGGGAAGGCCATCAACAAGTCCCTCCAGGCCATCAAGACTGATACGGAGACGGCCTGTTCCCTGGGCAGTCTCCAGCAGCACCACTCGTCTTCTTTTCACTCCTCCAGGGGAAAGTCGGGCAGGTCTTCAAAAGGATTCTCCATGTCATACAAACAGCTTTGCATATCCTCAATGCAGAAAGCCTACAGAAGCCGTTCTCAGGCCTACGGGATTGGAGGACAGCATGGCCGTCACCCGCAGGGCAGGACGCTGGCGCCGAATCAAGCCTGAAGTAACCGGGATGTTGGGCACCCACTTGTGCACTCCGGTGGGAGTCCGACTGACGAAGTTCGTCAGCGAGAGGAGAAAGATCACCACCGACAGATGGGTGCTGTGAGGAACTCATGGTGACAACAAGCAAGACAGACACAAGTGATCACAGTCCAAGGGTGTTTATTGAAGAATGAATTTGGTATGCAGGTGGGAAAAATACCTATTCGATTCCTAAATCTAAGATGGGAGCAACCGTCGAACATCAAATGAAAAATAAGACAGTCCTATTGGCTTTGTGTCAAATAAAAGGGCCTATACCAAGAAACCTATTGCCAAACCTTACATCTAATACAAGAAAGGGTATGGGATACTTTTCAAGAAAAGAAAGAAGTGTTCTCAAATAATATGTCAGGATGCAGTAGCCTGAGTCTCCCTTCCCCACGTTTTTTACACAGGGTAAGATGGGAGCTTGGAGCACAGTACAGTCTCAGGCTTCTCCAGCACGAAACAAACAGTTCTAATGGCAGCTTTCAGGACCGTCGATGGCCAAGTCTTGTCTCACCTGAAAGTATCTTGCCTTCGAGTTCCTTTAACAAATGAAAGTTGGTTTCCAATATTCGCTGGGTGATGGGCTCACCCCTGAGTCCCCTCTCTTCTGGGTGCTGACCCTTCTCAATTGTTTACCACAGCTCACATGGGATGATGGCTTCACCCCTGGCTCCCCCTCTTCTGGGCGCTGACCCTTCTCAGTTGTTTTCAGCAGGATTTACTTCCTTTGTTTTCCCAATGTATTTTCATACAGTTCATAGTGGACATCCCTCTATCGGGTTTTACGTCTGTCAACACTCTGTTTCTTGGGACTTAAGACTTTGCCCCTCTGGGGATTTGCTTCCCTTACTTTCACGCAGTTTATAGATCAAAGTCTTTTCAATTGTATAAGGATTTTGCTTGACCCTCAGTATGACCCCTTTGACCTATTCTGCTGCCTCTCCTCTGGCCTTCTGGTATCTGTAGTTTCTCTCATATGGGGCTCGACCAGAGTCTCTGGAGTTAGCACCCACGTGCCATGTGGTGCTGGTTCCCCTCTGCTGCTGGTCTCCCCTTCAATACTTGTTACAGTTCTTTACAAAGTTCATTCAACTTGGTTCAAACTTGCTACTTTGCGATTCTTATTGATTCTCTCCTTGACTCAGCGGCTCTGATGAACCGCTTGGCTTTTGCTTCTTGGTGTCAGGGCCGGTACGACGGGCGCGGGAGCTTACCTCGCTCCTGCTTATCAGCGTAGGCTTGCCCTGTGTACCATTGACATCTGCTGCAAGGCACTTGTGCTATTATTCGCGGTCTTAGGCTCTCCTCCACGAAGGTTCCGCAAGTCTGCAACGATAAAGGCAAGGTAATTTCTCTCTTTATAACTATTATGAACTGGCCCTGGAAAGTATGGGACCGCTGGAGGACACCATTACGGTGCCTTCGTGTCACTATTGGAACGCGTGTTAGCGGTTTAGTCGTCCATCAACATGGTCGCCGACGTGTATATACAGATGTCAGGGGAACGACTTGTTGAGTTGCAACTCTGCTCCACGGTAAGGTTAGATGCTAGTTTCCCACTTATGGTTGGCTTTCTTGCTGTTCTGGGTTCCGTCCTCCTAACAATACGTCCCCTGCCTCTACCTTTCTCCTTTGCCTTGTGCGCTCCACGCTTGCTCTCCCTCCTCCCGTTCCCTCTTCAAGGCCGCACGGCCGCGGTTCTCTTTCAAATCCGTGGAAGCTGCCTATTGCTCTCCCAGCCTCTGTGGTCTCTCTCTGGGTTCCCCCTTTTCCCGCTTTCCAGATTACAGCTTCCACCCTTCTTGGCATACCTCCACTTGGACTGTTTACTTGTTATTCAGTATGCCTTCATATTGTTGCATTCTGGGCCCGTAGTCCTAACTAGTACGGGGACTTGGACATACCAGTGGTAGCCTGCCACCAGTGCTCCATTTACCCGAATACTCCTCGCATCCATCACTGGACGTCTGGGACCACGGCCTCATCGACCATCCAGTCTCCAAACCGGACTCATGAACACCTGCAAAAGATCCCAGGGTTTTTCTGCCTGTCGGCTTTTCCCAGGACTGGGGTTGGCTCTTCTAGAAGAAAGGAAAGAAGAAGAAGACAGCACCACAGAGGGGACAGAAGAAACTCACGTCCTCGGAAGATTCCTCCGAAACCCCACGTGAGGAGTCAGAGGGAGAAACTTGCATGGTTCCCAAGAGTCAACCCATAGATTCTGAGAGTCACCCTCTCAATTCCTGCCGGCTTTCTCCTTTGTTTGAACTGTCGCGCCTGATTAGCCATCTCGTCCTGCTGTCTGCCATGCTCGTACTGAGCTCTCTGGCTCCACCTTTTATCCCTGTGGGGAAGGGAAAGGGCCATCAGGTGTGTTTGTGTGATTCTGATCAATTGCCTGACTTTGCCTGACCCTTGTATTGGGACATGTCAGGTAAATGGCTCTGGTGTTAGTCCGTTGAACTTTGTGTTGTGTGATGTGTTCGTGTTGGAAAGGGGCAGAGGTTTGGAATGTCCTACGTCAGAGGATAGGGAAAAGGTGTCAAAGGAAGTGGGAGACTGCGTCTCACCCGTCGGTGTCACACTCCCCGAGGAACTGGATCCAATAGCGATGGCCGTGTCCTGGCCACCTGGATGACAGATGCCCGGGGAATAGCTAGTCCGGTTTCTCACTGTGCTGGACGCTCTCACCCAAGGACACACCCTGGAGTTCCAATGCAGGTCTCCTCTGCTCCCTCTATTTCCCCGTCAGGAGCAGCACATCCCTCAGTTTATGGGAGAGGTACGAGCCATACTGCGAAAAGGGGCGATAGAGCTGGTTCCCCAACGGCTCCGCAGTCTATTCCAGATACTTTATAGTAAGAAAGAAGACAGGGGGCTGGAGGCCCATCCTGCACCTACGATGTCTGAACAAATACCTAAAGTCCCAAAAGTTCAGGATTATCACGTTGCAACACGTGCTCGGGCAACTGGAAAAAGGAGACTTCTTGATGTTGTACCTGGAGGACGTCTATTTCCACGTCCCCATTCACAAGAAACATCAGACGTTTCTACGTTTCATGGTGCAGTGCCAGCACTACCAGTTCAAGGCCCTAACTTTTGGCTTGAATTCGGCCTCCAAAGTGTTCACAAAATGCCCGCCACCTTTACCGGCCCATCTGCGTCTGCAGGGCATACGCGTATATCCTTATCTGGATGACTGGCTGCTCCCTGGAGCTGGTCAACGGACACACGGAGACAACCATTCAGCTATTTATGGATCTGGGATTCTTCATCAACTATCCGAAGTCCTGCTTGAAGACATTGCAGAACGCGCTGTTCCTTGATGCCAGACTCAATACAGTCTCTTGCCTGGCGTCGCCCTCGAGGGGAGGCTGGCAGCCATTAAAGGAAAGGTACAAGACGGCCACGGTGCAGGCCATCAAGTCGTTACTGGGTATGATGTCGTCCTGTAGCTACCTTGTCCGTCTCTGCAGGTTGCAGCTGCAACCCCTACAGGAATTCTTCTCCAGCCGCTGGATGCAGGTTTCTTGAAGCTTCAAGGACAAGATCTCACTCAACGAAGAGTTCCGACGGGCGATAGAGTGGTGGGGTGTCTGCTCCAACATCGCCCAAGGCACAGGATTTCAATCCCCACATAACAGGAGACGGTCACCACGGACAACTCCCTCGAAGGTTGGGGAGCACACACCGGACGTCTGCACACCAGAGGCCTGTGGCTGCCGGAGGAGAAGGAGCTGCATATCAACATCCTGGAGCTACTGGCAGTGTTCTGGGCCCTCAAGTCGTTCCTGCCATCTCTGAAAGGCAAGGTGGTGAGGATCTTCACGGACAACACCACTACTATGTTCTACATCAGGAAGCAGGGGGGCACTCGCTCGCCGGCGTTCTCCAAGGAAGCGCAGGACTTGTGGCACTGGGCTGTCGGACGGGGGATGTTCCTCGTCCCTCTCCACCAGTCAAGAATACCATTACAGACTCCTTCAGCAGGAATCTGCGCTCCTGCCACGAGTGGGAGCTTTGTCAAGATCAGGTGGGCCGCCTGTTCGTCAAATTGGGCAGACCCCAGATTGATCTGTTTGCGGCAGCATTGGCAAACTCCAAATGCCAGAAATTTGCCAGCAGTTTCCCCCAGCCAAGAAGCCTGGGGGATGCGTTCTCCGTCCAGTGGGAAGGGCTGTTTCTGTACGTGGCCGAGGCAGATTTGGTATTCAGACTTTCTCAGCCTGTCAGCATTGCATCCAGTCAAGTTACTGGTGGTTCTGGATCTTCTCACCAGATGGAGTGGCGTAATCCTACATCACGAACAAGAATCGCTGAGCCTGAGGGCTTGGTTCCTGTAGCCTTAGAGTTTGGAGGGTATGAGTTGCCAGCAGACTGCAGGGAGGTCCTCGCCAAGGCCAGGGCATTGGCGACCTTGAAGTACTACGGCCATAAGTGGAAGGGTTCTGCTGTGTGGTGCCCGTCACAGAAGATTACCCGTCTGAGGGTCACAGCCCCACAGATCCTTCCAAACTTGCTATCCCTGGCAAAGGCTGGACTGGCGCACGCCTCCATCGAGGTGTATCTGGCGGCTAGCTTCCTCTACACCAGGTCCCCGGGAAGATCTTCGCTTTGGTCCCACCGACTCATCAAGGAGTTTCTCAAAGGACTTTTCTGATCTTTCCCACTGGTGAAGGCTCCTGCCCCGGCGTGGGAACTCAACCTGCTTCTGACGGGGCTCACGGGGCCCCCTGTCATGATGCCTACCCCCGGGGAACCAGACCAGGTCCAGCAACCCCGGAAGCAGGCATCAAGTTGTTTTGAACAAGCCCAAAAGCCCCTGCTAGGGGCTGTTTGGGTGCGGTCCTGGCGCCTATGGGGCCAGGCTCATATGGAGAGTCAGTCCTGGCACCATAGGCGCCAGGCTCATAGAGTAGTACTTACCTGATGCAGACCATGCTGCAAGCTTACCTGGTGCAGACCATGCTGCAGAGCTACAAGCCAAATGAGGCTTGGAAGGGACTATTTTACCTAGGGACTATTTTTTACTCAGGTGGGTCTGGGGAAGAATACTTAGCTGGGACTACTTTGGAGGCTATTTAAACAACGCCCGAAGAGCAGCACACGCTTCGCGTTATTCTGCATCCAGCAGCATAACGCTCACCGTGTCTGCAAGCCTGCATCCAGTCTTCTGCCACGCCCACCTCGAGTCTGCAGCTCCTAGAAAAAGGGAGGAACAGAAGGAGAAAAGGTTAGAATAAGAGCAAACCTTCGATCCTTACCTGAATTCCGGATCCACCGCACCTTCGAGCTGGAAGAAAGAAGCATTTACGCACGCCGCCTCGCCTGCTGCAGCGCCGCGCTGAACTCACCGGCTTTCGCAGCATCCTAACGATCCACCGCATCCGTCTGCACGTTCCCGCCGCATTCTGGCACCTAAGGGGAACACAAGAACAGCAAAGGTGAGCCAAGGAAATAAACAGAGGCAATAGTAACTACCCCCATAGACTTACCTGATTACCGCCAGGGGTACTATTCCTCTTCACGAGTCGGCGCAGCCTCCAGTGCATCCTCGCCGCACCCCGGCCCCTAAGGGGAACAAAAGGACGACAAGGTGAGACAACGGGACAAATAAGGGGAACTCTTCTCACCGCAATAGACTTACCTGATTTTACCGCTGGAGGCATAATTCCCCGAACTTCATATTTTCTCACCACACCTGAATAAGGGAACAAGCAGCATACATTCTGGCCTTATTTTATTGAACTGTGTAGGATAAGCCAAATCCTTACCTGAACTTCGTTAGCTACCACGAAGAACTCTTCGCTGGGGTCAAGCTGCAAGGAATCGGACAAGAGTGAAAGTCAGACATGTGAACTCTTACGAACTACATATTTTTCGGAGTCAATATTGTTCTGGAACTCACCAATTCCTTCAAGCCAGTGAAGCAACTGGTTATCAACGTGCCCCTGCACTCAATGCAGGATGGATAGCTCATCTTTTCAAACCATCAGGTGAGACTATAAGAGGGGACATCAAAGGTGATCTGCGGGGAGAACAGCGGGGGTGGGTGGAATTTACGCTCAACTCCACGGGTGGTTAATTCCCTTTCTCCATTTGCAGAAGAATATTCCTACGGGCCAAGCAAACAAAGCTAGGTGGGCCAGTCCAGTCCGTCGTCTCGGCCCTACGCGTCGCATCGGTGGAGACCGCAGCTGTCCAGTTCAGATTGACGCCTCCGTGGGAGCCAGGTGAGCGTAACAGAACGCGAAGCCTACCCACAAATTCCCACCCGGGCGTTATGGATACCTCAGAGACTGACCAATTGGCCCAATTACTTGGAGAACTGAGGGCTGAAGTGCATTCAGCCCCTCAAGAAACTAATGCTCTTAGGAGAGAACTGATTATGTCTAAGGAGCGAACTGATGACCTTGCTAGGCAACTATTGCAAAGCCAGGCTGGACAAGCACCCCTACCTGGTTCCAGGGGTAATCCAGCTCCTGTGTTATCGAGTAACCCTGTGCAAATAAACCTACCAGGAAATATTCCATTAGCTCCAGCCGAACGCTTTGCCGGAGATCCCAAAAGGTTTGCCGTGTTTATGAACCAATGTCGCCTGCACTTTTTATGCAGACCTGGAGCCTTCCCAAACGACCAAGCCAAGGTAGCCTTTGTATTGTCATATCTCAGCGGCAGTGCAGCTGATTGGTCGATTCCACTAGTCACTCAGGATCCAATTCTTCGGGATTTTGAGGGCTTTCAAACTAGCATGGAAAGACTATTTGCCCGGCACTCCCAAGGACAGACCCTGGATAACGAACTTTTGTCCCTACGACAGGGTAATCAGGACCTTCTATCCTACATCGCGACCTTTAATAGGTTGATAGTGGAAACTGGATGGCCTGAGGTAAAACGAATCACGTTATTTCATTGTGGGCTTCGAGGAGAACTCAAGGATGTCTTGGCTCAAGTCGTGAACCCACCTCAAGACTGCGCTGAATATGTAGATCTAGTGGTCCAGTTAGATCACAGACTTCAGAACAGAAAGGCTTATCGAGCCAAGTTTGAGAATCGGGTGTTGGTCAAAAAACCACGCTAACCCCAAAGGAGCAGATGCTTCAGAACCTATGCAAATCGGAGGGGTTAAAGGACCCTTAACCCAGAAGGAAAGAGAAAGGAGACGACAAATGCAATTGTGTCTATATTGTGGAACTTCTGGGCATTTTCTATGGGATTGCCCTGTAAAACCACCCAAGAAGGTGGTAGGAGCTGCTGATAAATACCATATGGTGTCAGACTCGGGAAACGACCACGCCCGACAAGTGTAGAGGTCCGCTTGCCGAGCTGGAAGAAGGATACTCAGACCTCGCATTTCATCATACCAATGGTCCTCGTAGATCCAGTGCAGCCATCGCGTATGCAAGCAGTAAGGGCATACATTGATAGCGGGCCGTAGGAAACTATGTGGACTATGAATTGGGTTCCAGGATGAATCTACCTCTCTGCCGAAAAACCACCTCAGATGTCATCACCACAGTCGATGGAACTGAAATTGCCTCTGGGCCTGTAACTCATTCCACCGCAGAGATGACACTATTGGGTCAGGATGGGCATCAAGAGACTATTGTGTTTGATCTAATCAAAGCCCCACAGTTCCAAATAATACTGGGTATACCTTGGTTGGAAACACATAATCCTTGTATTGATTGGCGAGAGAAGAGAATAACCTTCCCGGATTGTGCACAAACCTGTTATCCACAGAAAAGTCAGAACGTAGGCCTGGCCACAGTAACCACAGCAGTCATGCAACTACCTCCAGGATACCAAGAATTCCAGGATGTCTTCCAAAAGGAACAGGCAAACACCTTACCTCCTCACAGATCGTACGATTGTCAAATCGATCTCATACCCGGTGCACAAAACCCTTGTAGCAGGATCTATGCCCTTACGGAACCTGAGAACCTTCACCTCCGACAATACTTAGACCAGTACCTTGCCAATGGCTTTATTCGCCCATCCAAGTCCCCTGCCTCTTCAGCTTTGTTCTTCGTGCCCAAAAAGGAAGGTGATCTCAGAACATGCATAGACTACCGCGCATTGAACCAGATAACTGTTAAGAACCGATACCCGTTGCCTCTGATCCCTGAACTATTAGACCAAGTGAAGGTCGCTTGTATATACACTAAATTAGATCTCCGGGGGCATACCATCTGGTACGGTTAAAAGAGGGCGACGAATGGAAGACTGCTTTCCACACTAAGTATGGGTTATTCGAGTACCAGGTGATGCCTTTCGGGTTGTGCAATGCACCAGCAGCCTTCCATTACTTCATGAACGATGTCCTTCGTGAAAGCAATTGACGTTTGTGTTGTCGTGTATATCGATGATATTCTAGTATAATCCTCTTCAGAATCTGACCATGTGAAGCACGTCCGAGCAGTCCTTGAGAAATTGCGCCAGCACAAACTATATGCAAAACTAGAAAAATGCGTTTTTCATGCGACAGAAGTTGAATTCCTTGGATTTATCCTGACCCCAAAGGGAGTCCGAATGGACTCATGAAAGGTGGACGCAATCCTTAAGTGGCCATCACCAAGTTCAGTTAAAGGAGTACAAAGCATGCTCGGCTTTGCCAATTTCTACCGCAGATTCATCCCAGATTATTCACATGTCGTACGTCCCATCACAGCACTCTTGAGAAAGAATAAACGCTTTATATGGACTTAAGAAGCTGAAAAAGGCTTCCAAGAGCGGAAAGCGAAATTCACGTCTGCACCTGTGTTAAAGCACCTGCGCCCTGAACTTCCATACATAGTGGAAACTGATGCATCCAGTCTAGCCATGGGAGCTGTTCTGTCTCAAAAGGACCCTGAAACTGGCCAGCTTCACCCGGTAGCATTTTGGTCCAGAAAGTTCTCGGCACCCGAGTTAAACTATACGGTTACCGACAAGGAGTTATTAGCCATTAAATCCGCCTTCAAGGCTTGGTGGCACTATCTTCTCGGTGCCAGGCATACCATTACTGTGATCACCGATCACCGGAACTTACAGTATTTAAAAACAGCCAAGGCCCAATCGTCACGTCAACTCCGATGGGCATTGTTCTTTGCCGAGTTTGATTTCGTGATAACCTATCGACCAGGTTGTAAGAATGGTAAAGCAGACGCCTTATCCCGAATAGGGATGGGAGAGGCGGAAGTGAATCCAGAACCATTACCTATAATTTCCAAACAAAGGATCCTTGGCATGACTACTCTACAGACACTAGAAGACATTCAGGTAAAGATCCAGCAACTCTTTGATCCTACAGCCCTGCAGGACTGGGTAAAAAAAGGCCCGGACTACTCTGTCACCAATGCTCTGCCTTATTACCAAGGGCGACTGTTTCTGCCACACAAGGAACTACAAGAGCAAGTCATTTCCCGTTATCATGATACCCTAATGGAGGGGCACCCTGGTATTGCAAAAACTGAAGCTAATATTAAAAGACAATTCTGGTGTCCCACCTGGCGAAAGGATATTAAATCATTTGTGATGTCTTGTGGCATTTGCGCCCAAAACAAAAGTCAAAAGAAAAAACCAGCTGGACTCTCACAACCTTTAGACATTCCGCCTACACCATGGCACACCTTATCGTTAGACTTTATTACTGATCTACCTCCTTGTAATGGGTTTAACACCATTCTAGTTATTGTGGATCTTTTTTCCAAGATGGCCCACTTTATTCCTTTAAAAGGACTACCTTCAGCTTTAATCCTGGCCAAAGAATTCCTCAAAAACATTGTTTACTTACATGGATTTCCGTCCGTGTTGGTCTCTGACCGGGGCAGTCAATTCATGTCACATTTTTGGAAGAAATGTTGTCAATTGACGCAAATCGACGTGAGATTATCGACCAGTCACCACCCCCAGACCGATGGTCAAACAGAGAGGACCAACCAGACTCTTGAACAATACCTGCATTGTATGTTACATCAAACTGAGAGTAATTGGAAGGACATCCTTTGGATCCCCGAATATGCATACAATAATTCAGTACATTCTGGAACTGGACAAAGTCCCTTTTATACCCTATATGGGCACCACCCTCAAACCTCAGACCTCGACTCACCCCAACACTTAGAAATGCCCGCAGTGGACCATCTACAAGCTACGATTACACAAGCCTTTAAGGTGGCAACTGCACATGTGAAACAGGCGAAGGAGAAATATAAGAAAGATGCTGATAGGCATAGAAGTGATACTCCACAGTATCAGATAGGGGACCAAGTATGGTTGGCCACAAAACACATACCTCTCAAGGGAACGCGGACCTTTAACCCTATATATTTGCGACTTTACTCTATTAAGGCCATTATCAACCCGGTGGCCGTCAAGTTGGACTTACCTGCTAATATGCAAATTCATCCCGTCTTTCATGTGTCACTTTTGAAGCCAGTGCAACCAGGGACAAGTCTAACCAAGCCACCAGACCCCGTCCCTATAGACGGGGAACCCGAATTTGAAGTTAAGAACATCCTGGACTCCAAGATGGTGAAGTCAAAACTTTTTTATTTAATTGACTGGAAAGGGTACGGACCACAGGAAAGGTCTTGGGAACCTAGTGACCACGTGCATGCACCTCGATCGGTGAAAAGATTCCACCAAAATTTCCCAGACAAACCAAAACCACTGGGAAGAACGACTTTAGGAGGGGCCTTGGGGGGGGGGGTGCTGTCATGATGCCTACCCCCGGGGAACCAGACCAAGTCCAGCAACCCTGGAAGCAGGCATCAAGTTGTTTTGAGCAAGCCCAAAAGCCCCTGCTAGGGGCTGTTTGGGTGCGGTCCTGGTGCCATAGGCGCCAGGCTCATAGAGTAGTACTTACCTGATGCAGACCATGCTGCAAGCTTACCTGGTGCAGACCATGCTGCAGAGCTACAAGCCAAATGAGGCTTGGAAGGGACTATTTTACTTAGGGACTATTTTTTACTCGGGTGGGGCTGGGGAAGAATACTTACCTGGGACTACTTTGGAGGCTATTTAAACCACGCCCGAAGAGCAGCACACGCTTCGCGTTATTCTGCATCCAGCAGCGTAACGCTCACCGTGTCTGCAAGCCTGCATCCAGTTTTCTGCCACGCCCGCCTCGAGTCTGCAGCTCCTAGAAAAAGGGAGGAACAGAAGGAGAAAAGGTTAGAATAAGAGCAAACCTTCGATCCTTACCTGAATTCCAGATCCACCGCACCTTGGAGCTGGAAGAAAGAAGCATTTACGCGCGCCGCCTCGCCTGCTGCAGCGCCACGCTGAACTCACCGGCCTTCGCAGCATCCTAACGATCCACTGCATCCTTCTGCACGTTCCCGCCGCATTCTGGCACATAAGGGGAACACAAGAACAGCAAAGGTGAGCCAAGGAAATAAACAGAGGCAATAGTAACTACCCCCATAGACTTACCTGATTACCGCCGGGGGTACTATTCCTCTTCACGGGTCGGCGTAGCCTCCAGTGCATCCTCGCCACACCCCGGCCCCTAAGGGGAACAAAAGAACGACAAGGTGAGACAACAGGACAAATAAGGGGAACTCTTCTCACCGCAATAGACTTACCTGATTTTACCGCCAGAGGCATAATTCCCCGAACTTCATATTTTCTCGCCACACCTGAATAAGGGAAAAAGCAGCTTACATTCTGGCCTTATTTTATTGAACTGTGTAGTATAAGCCAAATCCTTACCTGAACTTCATTAGCTACCACGAGGAACTCTTCGCTGGGGTCAAGCTACAAGGAATCGGACAAGAGTGAAAGTCAGACATGTGAACTCTTACGAACTACATATTTTTTGGAGTCATTATTGTTCTGGAACTCACCAATTCCTTCGAGCCAGTGAAGCAACTGGTTATCAACGCGCCCCTGCGCTCAATGCAGGATGGAGAGCTCATCTTTTCAAACCATCAGGTGAGACTATAAGAGGGGACATCAAAGGTGATCTGTGGGGAGAACAGCGGGGGTGGGGGGAATTTACGCTCAACTCCACGGGTGATTAATTCCCTTTCTCCATTTGCAGAAGAATATTCCTACGGGCCAAGCAAACAAAGCTAGGTGGGGGAGTCCAGTCCGTCGTCTCGGCCCTACGCGTCACATCGGTGGAGACCGCAGCTGTCCAGTTCAGATCGACGCCTCTGTGGGAGCCAGGTGAGTGTACCACCCCCTTTGAGCCTTTGCATCAGGCCCCACTCAAGTTTCTATTGTGGAAAACGGTTCTCCTTGAGGCCATCACCTCTGCCAGGCGTGTGGGTGAGATCCAGGCCCTATCCTCTAAGCAACCATACCTGGCTTTTCACAAATTGAGGGTGGTGCTGCGTACACAGCCCTCTTTCATGCCGAAGGTTTAGTCGGAATTCCACCTCAACAAGCCTTTGGTGTTACCTGTTTTCTTGCCGAAAAGCCTTTGTCGCCAGCGGAAAGAGCCTTGCACTTGTTGGACATTGCTCGTGCCATGAAGTTCTACATGACACACCCAAAGAGTTTTTGGAAGACTTCACAAGTGTTTGTGAACTTTGGTCCTGTGAACCAAGGGAAGGCCTTGTCCAAGGCTTCCATTTCAAGGTTGTTCTCTGGCTGCATCATGCACTGTCATCGGTTGGTGAACACAGCTGTCCTAGAGGCCCCTGCATAAGAGCGATCAGTGCGATGACGGTGTTCCTGTCTGGTGTGCCCCTGCTAGACATCTGCAGGGCTGCTACGTGTTCTACTGCATCGACAGGGATTTCAGGCAAGAGTCCAGAGTCGGCCAAGCAGTGCTACACAACCTGTTCGCTCGAGGTGAGCCTGTTCCAGAGGTAAGGGTTATTGCTTCTGTTGAGCCTTGCCACCTCCCTTGGTTGTGTCATGTTGTACTGCTATGCATTTGTTATTCGTGAGCATGTGAATTAATGCCAGACCACTGCTGGAGAACAATAGTTACAGGTAAGTAACTTAAACCTTCCCCACCTTAGAAAGACCTCCCTCACCAGAAATGTGGCTGAACATTTTGCATCACCGTTCACACAGGGACCATCTCAATCCAACGGGAGAATGGGCATGTAGCCACTAACAGATACCTATATGTACTGCACCTGTTCACCATGTCAATACATTTGACATGGAGTTCTTTGAAGGGTCCTGTTGGACAGGGTATTATTTCTCGTAAGGTTTTCATTGTGTTCCCTGGGTGATATATGTGGCACATTGTGCAGTTAGCCATAAACGTTCTTGTTATTAGAAGTTCGGAACTAACCAATCTTCACTGAAGTCAGCAGCTATGTGCTGCTTGGGTGAATGGGTCAGGTAGTGGAGCTGTTCCAAGGCAACATCACTACTTTACCTGTTTGGTTCCATCTTTATAGGGCGATAAGGTGCATCCTCCCTTCACCCAGAGTGCCTCTCTCTCTGCTGGTGCTCTCTCTTGAAGTTCTACAATCTGTTCCATAGACAGTGAACTGTATACTTCTGGTAACTGTTCCTGCTGTACTCCTATACCAGGCATGTTGCTTTCCATTATTTGGCGGCTGCGTCCGGGTTTTCTCTTGGGATTACATCTTTCCCTTTAGTGTGTGTGGCACACTTTATGATGGTTATGTAGAGGTGGCACTTCACTCCCTCTATTAGCCTGGCGAGTAATCCAGGATGTTGGACCGGTGATCCGCCAGACCTCCTGTAGCCTGGATAATCTTCAATGGACTGTAGATGTTACATAAACTGAATCTGTGTATATGGTGACGTCTTCAACCAAGGACCCTTTGAGTGCTTCTATGAGTCAGACAAGTTCTGCCACCTGTGCTGACATGTGTGAAGGCAATGTTTACTGCATCACTATGTAAAATTCTTCTTCCTGATCCTGTGCATATCTCACTATGGCTGCACCTGTATGGTTCCAACCATCCTACTGGTTTATTGTTGAGAACCTATCTACATAGAGTGTTTCTCCTGTCTCAAGTGCATATTCACTTACTTTGCTCTTGTGTTCTGCTTCTCCTTCATACACTGCACAATCATGTACCTGAGCTTGTGGCTCTATTGGCTGGGCCACAAAGGTTGACAATGTGACATCTTAATATCTTAATAGCTGAGTTGGACAATATTATTTCATACCCTGATGCTCTTTGTGTTATAACGGTGGATTTGCTTCTTTCTAGTATGGTGAAAACTGCATGTTCGACAAACGACGTTATTGGCCAACCCATGGTGGTACTAGCAGATTTCTGGATTGCGAGTACTGCGGCTGCCAAAGCTTGTTCACAAGGGAAATACCCCTGCATTACGAGGTCCAAGAGGCCACTGTAGTAAGCTAGGGGTTTGTGTTTCTGAGATGCTTTCTGTGTGAGTACTGCTGTCACTACCTGTCTGTTTGCATGTGAGAACAAATAAAACTGTGCGTTATATTCTGGTGTTGCTAACACTGGAGCATTGCTTTCTGTCTTCTCATCTGTCCATTGAAGGGGTTCTTCTTTTTCTGTGCTTTGATTGCTTTTAGTAAGGGCATGATGCATGTTAAATAGTCAAATATCTATGTTCTGCAATAATTACATATGTCTAAGAATTGCTGCATTTCTTTCACTGTCTTGGGCTATGGTGTGTTCCTGAATGTTGTTGCTCTGTCTGGGGTTACCTTCCTCTCTGCTGCCGAGAGCATCTGCCCTGGGTACACTACTTTCTGGCAGTATTGTAACTTCTCCTTGTCTACCTTGTATCCTTTGTCTGCAAGGAGTTGCAGGATTTTCAGGAGCTTGATTGTGTCCTCTCTACACTGTTCTTCTGAGGAACTGCGTATTAACAAATCATCTAGGTATTGTAGTACTGTGCTTGGCATTTGTATGTTTCCTAGGTCCATCTGAAGGACTTTGTTGAAGACACCTGGGGACTCGCAGGTGAATTAGCGAAATACTAAGGAAAATATACCCATGTTTGCTGATCTAGCCCCCTTTGCTGTTCGTAGACTGTGGCTATATCAATTTAAATGACATAGGCCCTCATTACAGGTTTGCCGGTCCGGAATCAGTGGTGCCGGTAGAACCGTACCGGCACCGTTTTCCAGACTGGCAAACTATGAGTTCTGCAGCCAGGTGCCGTTCCGACCGCCAGGACTGACCTGGCGGGACGGAACGGCACCCGGCCGCAGAGTTGCAGGGAAACACCAGCACCATTACGACATGGTGCCGGTTTTTCCGCGGTCCCCATTCCTGTGGAGTCCTACCGGCACAGCTACCGCCAGACTCGTAATGAGCCCCATAGGTTATTAAAAGCTCTCAATAGGAGTAGTATTCTATTGATTACGAAAAAGGTCCAGGGCCTTCATCTCTTTTCTTACAAAGATATTGAATGAGTTTCCTTTCCAAATGTGAATAGTCTCTATATAGTTGAACTGGGGTTGAAATCTAAAATAGGTGCTGAGGCTCTGCTATCTCAAATTGATGCACTTAGAGAACAATGGCTTGATGTCTCTGCCACCGCCCCAGATAGAATCTACCGAAAGAAAGCGTGGCAAAGCAAACAAGTAATCTAAATATAACACTCTTTCAAGCCAAGAGCAAATATCAACTCCCTCAGACCGAGATAGAAAAGAGATTTCACTAGATACAAAATTAGTGTTGTGGGAAATGATCCCTGAAATAATTACCTTTGTATACGAAAAGATGAAAGAAAATAAGGAATTACTTTAGGAGTAACTGACCTCAGGATTCTAGGTTGTAATATGGCGGACTCCGGTTCTTTCAGATTGCAATCTGTTAAAGAAGAAATTTTTGGCCTTTATGATGTCATAATTTTCCCAGAAACCCAGTTAATCAATGGATTAATGATAGATGGTTTCAGTACCATAGAAGAAATAGCTACCGGAGGCAGCCTTGGTCGTTCTGCTGGTGGTGTAATGATATCTGCAAGAACTGCCAAGATTAAGTCTCTAGAAACGATTCCTACTCAACAATCGGCCATTCTTGCGGCTAAGATTTCGCTTAGCTCAGAAGATCACCCATATGGCAGTATTGTCATAAATATTTACTGGAACCCTGTGAGTTCAAATTTAATCAATTTCCTGAATTCCTTCTCTTCCTTACTTTTGAAAATATTAAATCAATGTGTGGGCGCAGGCATTTTAATATTGGGCGGTCTGAATGCCCAATGCACAACTCTGAATGGAAATGGTGAATCTATTCCTCACAAAGAAGCCTCAATAAAGGGAAATACATGGTTGAAATTTCTACAGAACTGGGATTTAAAAATGGTCAATGGTAACATAAAATGTGATGTGCCTGCACTCGCTACGTGGTCACGCGGGAAATGTCATTTCATTCCTGACTATTTTTTCCTTTCCGCTGACCTGTTTATTTGCTGCACACACTTTGACATTTTAAGTTGTGGCACCAGTGACCATAAACAACTTTCAGCGGCCTTAAAATTAATGGTTGAATTGAATACTAAGAAATATAAAACAAACATATTAATAAGCAATGATAAAAATAGAATTAAGAAATTAAAATACAATGGTAAAATTCTAAAAAATAAATTCGAAAAAGATTACGAACAAAAAGGGAAGCATTTTGTAAATAAAATCAGTAACCCGAATAGTTTTATAGACTTTTTGTGGGAAATAGACAAGCCTGTTACCATTAGATCTAGTGGTTCTAGATAGAACATGCACTCATGCTTTCGATGAAATATCATGGCAAAAGAAGAACGATCTGAGAAAAACCCATTCTCAATTTAAAACACACTAAAATGCGCCAACTAAAAAGAAAGCATGAAGAGAAAGCCCTCAGAAACACTTACAGAAATTGGTCAAGAGGTGCGAGATATAATTACGTCTTCAAAAAGACGGCGAAATAATGTTAAACACTATCATTTGAAACAACCTCAATCTCAATTACAAGGTAATGTTATCACCAATGACACCTGGTGTACTTACTTTAGAGAGACTTTCAAGTAACAATCAGGAAACTATAGTTACAAAGCCCAAAGGAGAGTGGAATCTATGTTGTGACAAAGATCTAATTATCACCTGATCGCCCCTCTTGATGTGGATGGAAAGATTTTCGCCTCTGTAGTTTTGAGAAATTTAGAAGAATGGATTGATTGGGCAAAGATACTAAGCAGATTCCAAACTGGTTTCCGTAAGGGATTCTCCACCTCCCTCAACGGAGTAATTATGTCAGTGATTTCTGGGCAAACCTATAAAAAACGAGGACACTGGTTATATGGAGCTTGGTTTACCAAGAGCGTTTGATACCATCAATAGAAATAATTTATGGGCAAAACTTGACAAGTGGGGGAATTCCTAAAAGCCTCTTGGCAATTCTAATGAGTCTAAAATCCCACCATACGCATAAGACTAAACATGCTAGGAGACTTGTCTGACAAGATAGCCACTGATAGAGGTGTCAGGCAGGCATGTATTTTAGCAGCCTGCCTCTTCAACTTCTGTCTGGCAGACCTCAATGACGCACTAATTCCCTAGTTCTTAGGAAGTCCTAACATTTGTTCCCAATCGCTCCAATGTATGGCTTACGCAGACATTGGCCCTCATTACAAGTTTGCCGGTCCGGAATCTGGTGTTACCATGACGGTGCGGAAACAAGGTGCAATTACGGGTCGGCAGGCACGTGCCCCAGCACAGTGCGGAAACGTTGGCACCGCCATTACGGTAACACCCACGGAGACGGATGCACTGGGCCAAATGGCAGCGGTACATCCGTATCCGCCACGGCCATGCCGGTATCAGCGGATGCGGAAATACTGGTGCTGGTAATACCGTGATCGTGAAAAAACGGAAAGAGAGCGGCAGCCATTACATAAATCACAATCCACTGCAATCTTCTGGAACCACAAGGCCCACAGCTCCTGTGACTCCCTACAATCCTTCCGGGAGATGACATCAAGGGTCCCAGCCATCCGGCAGCGGAAATCCTGCTTCAGGGAGGCGGAACTCACCGTGCTCGTAGAGCACATTGTGGAGAATGCAGAAATGCTATTCAGCGCCGACCAGAGGAGCACCACACAGCAGAGGAGGAAGGGGATATGGGCTGAGGCTGCCCAGAAGTGCTCAGCTGTGGGTGTGACAGGGCGGACAGTGAAGGACTGCCACAAGCGGTGGGACGACCTGCGGCTGCAGGTCATGCACCTGCTGGCAGCACACAGACTGCACCACAGAAGGGGGACAACATTCCCCACTGAAGCTGCAACCATAGGAGGAGAGGTGCAGCAGCATCCTGCACCTGGAAGGAATTGAGGGAGTAGGGGAAGCCAAGGCCGAAGCAGACACACCTGGCGAGGTTGGTAAGTGCACAGAGTATAAAGACATGAATGTGAATGAAGGAAGTCCTGCACCGACCCCCACCTGCCCCCGGCCAGGGACACAGAGCCACATAGCACATCCCCATCAACCCCACCACACCCAGCACCCCCATGCCCCCGCAGCCAGGGACACAGAGCCACATAGCACATCTCCCATCAACTCCAACACACCCAGCACCCCCATATCCTCCACAGCCAGGGACACAACCACATAGCACATCCCCCATCAACCCCACCAACCCCACCACACCCAGCACCCCCATTTCCCCTTCCCCAGCCAGGGACACAAAGCCACATAGCACATCCCCCCCATCAGCCCCACCACACACAGCACCCCTAGGCAGGGACACAGAGCCACATAGCACATCCCCCATCAACCACACCACACCCAGCACCCCCATGTGACAACACCATCGGGACAGCCAGACAGCATGCAACTGAGTGCAACCCCTGACTCACACACCTGAGTGCAGCACACATCAATGTATGTACTTGCAACTAGATGAAGCATGAGGAGTGTGTTGCATGTGACTGCCCCATACACATCCTGTTATACCACTAACGGCATGCCTCACAATCCCCCACAGGAACATCATCCGACAGTGACACGGCTACACAATCGACGTCCAGGGCGACTGCACGTGGCTGTAGCCTGAGACAATGCCAACAAGCCACGGCCAGCACCTTCGGGACCCATGCATCGACCACGGCACCGGTGCACCACAGTACGGAGACCACCATCCCCGCTGCTGCTGCAGTCCAGCATGCACCACCAGTAAATCCCTCTGCAGCTGCTATAAGTGCACCTACAAGTGCTGCTGCACCAACAACCCACAAGGAGTCTGATGGCGTTGAAAGTGGGTATGGACATCTGGCCGCTGACACACCAGCGTCTGGGAATGAGGGGGGCATCACCACACCTGACCAGCTGACAACATTCAGCCCTATCGGACTGCACAGTCCGATGCGCTCTCCCACACCATCCCTCCAGGAACTCACCACTCGGCTGCAGCGAATCGAAGAGCGCCAGGACACACTGATGCAACTCATGGAGCAACAGCTCCAGGAGGCAAGGCTCCAACGGGAGGAGGCCCGTTTGCAGCGGAAAAGCAATGCGGCCTCCGTGCGCCGCCTTTCAAGTGCAATAGAGCTTTTGGCGACCACCAATATGGTGTTGTCGTGAAGGGTCAGAGAGGGCAACAACATTCAATCGAACATTGCAGAGACAATGTCCCTGGCCCTACAGACCATCCTGGGCCGTCTGCCCCCACCAAACCCCGCTTTGCCCTCCACCAGCAACACTCCTACGAGCTGTGTGGCCAGCAGCCCCAGGAGGAGGTTGTCATGGCTGGCTGGAGCAACTAGGAAGGACAACCATGGGCCCAAGCGTGGCAAAAAATAGGCTGCACGTTGTGGCACAGGAGTCACACAAGTCGTGATGGGGTCCAGGTAGGTGGATGGGTACGTTGGGGAGGTGGGGGTGGTGCATAGTGGGCATTGTTAGTTGGGGCCTGGTCGGTGGGTGGGTACATTGGGGAGGTGGGTGGGCACGTGTGGGCTTCATTCCAATTTTGAACCTGTTCGGTCTGTTAATTTCTCAATACACTGGTGTGCAAAAGAAAATGACGAGTGGACAATCTCATTTTGTGTGTGCCTTGCTGTAAACCGCTGTATAAATAAATAAATCAATCAATCAATTTACTCTAATGCTACAAAATTAAGTGCTGAATGTGCATTTGAAGTCGATCAGAAAAAATTGGCTATGAGTGCTACTCGTGCATTTAGTCCATCAATGGGACTCCAGGCTCGTTGTACACCCAGCCCATCATCATCATCTTCATCCTCATGTGCTGGCCCAATATCCGGGGGCAGTGGAATGTTCCTGTGTATGCACAGATTGTGCAGCATGACACATGCCAACACTATTTTCCCTGCCTTCACCGGGCTGTACTGCAATGTGCCACCTGATCTGCTCAGGCAGCGGAATCTGGCCTTCAGCAGTCCAAAGGTCTGCTCTATCACGCCACGTGTCCATATGTGTGCCCGGTTGAAGGCCTGTTCTGTGGCTGTCATATGGGCGTCATCAGCCATGGCGTGAGTGCATATCCGGCATCACCTGCATGAGAGTGAGGACACATGTTACTGTTCTGGTATTACGGTCTGTATGAGATACAGCCCACAGATGCCCTATCTGGTATTCAGATGTTTGAATTATCTATTGTGCACACTTGGTTCACACATCCATACAGAGTCAGTGTTGTCTGATGCTTACAATCTTGGAGTGATGGTGGGCAGGTACGTGTCTCAATCATTGCAATGTACATGTGTTCAGATGTGGTAGGTGGCTTGTGTATTGTCAGGTGCTGGGCAGATCTGCATCAGGCAGACGCAGAACACAGCAATGATGTGAACACTGCCCACAGCACAAGGTGCACCCATCGTGTACATGGGAGTAGCAGATGTACATCGACCAGGGGAGGTACTCACATCCACATGTTGCCATTGCATGTTGTGCCACTCCATGGCTAGGGTATACATGATGGTAGGCAGGGCATGTATTGGCGTGACATGGCGTAGTGCAATTTACCAGTTGCCGGGGTAAGCTGTGTGGAATCAGATGCTTGTCTATTAACCCCCCACCCCCCAATACACAGGGGTCATGCATTGGCAGTTGTACTCACCCAACAGCCTGGGACACTGTGGAGCTTGTCTATTCCCCTTCCCCAAAAAAACAAAGGGGTCATGCATTGGCAGTTGTACTCACCCAACAGCATGGGACACTGTGGAGCTTGTCTATTCCCCCGACCCCCCAAAAAACACAAGGGGCATGCAATGCATTGGCAGTTGTACTCACCCAACAGCCATGTGCTTTGTCCCGCATAACGTTCCATGTACCGTGGCAATGTTGAGTTCCGCAATACCATCGAGTCGTATGTGGACCCCGGGAAATGTGCACAGCAATGCGTGATGAGTTGTTGGGCATTGCAGACCATCTGGACGTTAAGTGAGTGGAATTGCTTCCGATTGCGATACACCGCCTCAATTGCATGTCTGACAGTCAAATCAACATGCGTGCAATCTACTGCACCTATGCAATTGGGCATGCTGGCAATGGTATGGAAGGCCACTTTGGTGGCATTGACCTGGACAGGGGTACGGGTTAGGGCAATGTGGTCTGACGCATGGCGCAGCAGCGAATCCAGTACCTGGAACAGTATCCTGGAAAAGCAGGGTTGTGACAGTCCGTGCAGCTCCCCAACAATGTGCTGATAGGTTCCAGTGGCAAGAAAGTGCAGTACAGAGACTACCTTCAGCATGGGGAGGGGGATTGCAGTCCGGATGTCGATGCGGCTGCTGATGTCTTCTTCAATGAGGGTGACGATTGATATGACTGTGGCCCTGTCAAGCTGGTATAATGTATGTATTTGACTTGGGGTCAGGTTCCAGGGGGAGGCCCTGCCTGCGGGGTGGTACCTGCTGCACATTGATGTTTGGGATGGGCACCGGGTTCCTTATTTGCCTCCTGCGCCTACGCCGCCTCCTCCTCTGCCTCAGTGCTGCTTCAATCTACACTGCTGCTTGCAGGTTCCCTATCCCAACTGTTGCTAGGGTGACTGACAGCATGGTTGTGTTGGAAGGTGGCTTTGGTGTGGGTGTGGCCCTTTTGTAGGCTCCCGGTGGCCTATGGTGTGCAGGTGGCCTAATTGTGCACACCTGGGGCTTGTTGCAGCTCACCTGCCACTGTTTTACGCCTAGTCCGCAGTGACGGTGGTACCGGCACTGTGTTCACGGTATTATCGCCATGTTCGTGGCAATGTTTCTGTGTGCGTGCGTCTCGTAATGTACCCGGTTTTGCGCCCTGATGGTAATTGGGGGAGCTCCGTCGAGTCGACCCGCTGTTACTCGTCACGGAGCTACCGGGTGCGATAGCACCATGGGGGTCGCTTTGCAAGGATGGTGTTTCCGCCATTGCGGGTCAGAATGTGCCAGTCCGGAAAACTGTGCTGGTACGGTTATACCGCACTGTTGATTCCAAACCGGCAATGTAATGAGTGTCATCATCTTGTTAGATTACACGCCGAAAGGCTTACAACAACTATTAAATGCATTTGAGATTTATGCAGGAAAAAATGATCTCTTAATAAATCCTGCAAAATCTCAAATTCTGATCATTAAAAATCCGGGAATACGTAATCATAACTATTAATGGCAGTTGCAGAAGCAAGCAATCCCACACGTGAAAGACCTGATATATCTAGGAATTAAAATGAAATCTGCACTGTCTACGGCTGCTTGTGAGGAAGATATTGTACAGAAGCTCATTCTCCTTATAGCACAGATGAAACATATTCTCGATCTATTGGAAATTCTCAATAATTCCTTTAATAAATTATTACAAAGCAAAGATTTTCCCATCTCTGCTATATGGCTTTCATACAATCACAGACTCACAAATGATAAATTGGGACCGAATTGAAGGTAAAATATGGAAACAAGTTCTACATATTCCAACAAGTTATCCTTTGAGCAGCCTGAGATAAGAATCAGGGCCCCCGATTGGATAATACTAACTTTATTCAGACGCATTCATATCTCCACAGAGGATTCCTTATATAGGAATGTTCTAAGTGAACTTGTTAAAAAGGTCAAAATAACTAAACCAACTAAACAAATATCTAATGTCTGTTCTGAGAAACTGTGATCGTTCTATAGCTGATTTGCTAGATAACCCAGAGGGAGTAAAATCAGCTGTATCGAAGCAGATTAATACTATTACACTAATGCAAAGTTATAAAATACATACATCACTCTCTGTTTTTGACAAACTAAAGCATCATTTACCATATTATTTGACCCATTTTCCTGATCACAAATATATGATAGAATTTCTAAGAATGAGACTCAATGTTATCATAACTGGTGAGGTTCAGTCTGTTTCGCGAAAAGCTACCAGCCCTAGCAAAGTGTAACCTATGCGATGATTGCGAAATACAATCTTTACATCATATATTGACATCGTGCAAAGGTACAGAAGCTTTACCTAAAATAAGGTTCGGGAAGTTTGTGGACACAGACTGTTTCTGGGAACGCATGATAGCAGGACAGGAACGATCTTTATCAATTGAAATTATAACATTTTAAATGAATTAGGTATGATCACATTGTAGCAAAATCATACTCAATGCCTGTTGTGTTTTTTTATATGTATATAAGGAAATCTATTTAATTGTTCCTTTCTTCTATGTTGTAGAACTCTGAATATGAATTTTATAATTACATGTGTGAAAAGTCTGTTAACTGGCTAAACTTAACTATCCCACCACCAGCTCCCCAGTACACTTGCCCCCCCTCACCACCACCAACTCCCCAGCATGGCAACTCAGGACAATAAGTGTCTTGATGTTGTTTAAAACTGTGGCCTGCACCCCTTCTAGCCCTCTGTGATGTTGGGGGCAGATGGAGCTGGGACTGATGCCTCGTTGTGCTCTGCTAAGACACCTCTGTGGGAATCGTAGAACTGGAAGGGATGGAGCCTGTCCCCCCGATCTGTTAGCTTGCCAACTCGTTGCTCTGGCAGATGGCCCCTGCCAGTGCAGAGACGCCTTCGGTCATCTCTTTGACCCTCTGGACGTATAGTGTAAGGGCGGCCGTACCAGCAGTTTTCTCGGTCCGGTTCTTCACGATGGCCCACACAATCCTGCGGGTGGCCCCTTGTATGCTGTCATTTATGGCCTACAGGTGTTCTGAGTGCATGCGCTCTATTGCCTCCATCTCCCTCTGTCTACGCTTCATCACCTCCAGCCTCTGCAGCACTGTGCTGCTTGTTGGTGTGTGCCGTATGGGAGTGGGGCTGTTCAGTGGCTCTGGGCTGTTGTCAGGGGAGCCATATGAAGGTGTGTAAATGTTCGGCTCAGGTTAAAGCACACCAGCGGCTGCTGCAATGGCTTTCTGGGGACTGAGCACGCTGGCAGCGGTGAGGGCATGCTGTGGAATAAGCATGCTGACGGCAGTGAGGGTTTTCTGGGGACTGAGCACACTGGCAGCGGTGAGGGCTTTCTGGTGTTGGTGTACGCTGGCGGCAGCAAGTTTGCCCACGGGCTTGTGACCCTTCTGTATGTGGTGACACTGGGCTGGTGTCCCCCTTTGTTTCCACAGTCACCCTGCCTGGATGTGTGGCCTCTGTGTCAGACCCTCCAGCTGCAGGAGTGGGTGTATGGCCTCAGTGGGCCTTGCTGTGTTTCTGGTGGGCTGTGGAGTTGACGTCTGCGTGGTCCTGCTGGGTTGCGATGTCTCACGGCAGAACATCTGCCTTAGCGTAGCCTGTCTACACCTTTGCGGGCTGGTGGTGGCAGACCCTGAGGGCCTGGATGCGCCACTCCCAGATGGGCCTGCCCCCTCGTCCTCAGATGCCTCTGGCAATGCATGAGTGCCTGTAGGGGACATAGGAAATGTCATCAGGTATGGTTCCCCACATGTGTTTGCATGAAAGACCCATTTACTATGGTACAGAGTGGGACCCCACACATTTGTGCAGATGGGCATGGTTGGTCTAGGGAGATTGCATGTGGGCCCAGCATAATGGGGATGGTTGCAGCAATGAGTGTGTGACACATGACCAGTTGGTCTTTGGCTTGTGTGTTGGGAGGGCAGGGTGTACATGCTGGGGCAGCAGATGTTTGGCATGCATGCTTGTGGTCCTTCATTCCCACACATCCCCTCCTCGGGTGGCACACAGCTTGTGTGGGTGGTCGCTTACTCCATGACACTGGCATGGCTCTATGGGGCACTGCTGTGCAGGCAGCAGGGTTGCGCTGTGGTGTACAGTGATGTGGTGTACAGTGATTGGCCAGCTGAGACCCTGTCGGTGTATGGGGACATGTACTTCCCTGTGCCTTGCCTGCCATGCCAACATGGGACAGGCCAACTCGGCCCGCAACATGATGGTTTGACTGCTGCACAGTGTCGTAGTTGCTCACACACCACAATCTCGCTGGCACAGGTGCACCAGCAGGGGTGTGGTGTGCATTGCACTTGGGATAGGTCACTTACCCCCACTTCCTGCTGCTGTAACACACAGGGGTGCCCTTGGTGCACTGCCACATGGCTGCCACATGTGCCACCCCGTCACTACAGCCTGATTGGCATGCCCAGCTTCTGGGTCGGCTGACATGTGTCCCTGTCCACTGGGGCATCTTATGCTAGACTGCCATTTGTGCACGCACTTGTGCTGGGGCTGGGGTTTGACTCACCTCCTGCCTCCTGGCACCCACCTCGGACTCCCTCTATTCCCTCCATATCCAGCACAGTGCTACACTTTTCCTCCCAGATGGCGAGGACCAGTGGCTCCACAGTTCCCCCTCCAGTTGCCATGGACTTGTGGCGGTATTGGGCCAGCAGTCCATGCACCATGACCCTGAGGTCGTTCCATCGTTTAGGACAGTCCTCCCCGTCACGGGGTATGCTGGTCACAGCTGTCACTTTCTGTCTGATGGAATGCCAGATGGCTGTCCAGCGCTGTGCTGAGATTTTGTGTTTCCTGATGCCATGTAGCTCATCACTGTGAGCAACCACCTCATCAGTGAGTGCCACCAGCTCCCCCTCACTAAACATAGGTTTCCTAAGATGATTTTCTGCCACCTTACCTCTGTTCCTCTCATGAGACATTCTGGCTCATTTCCAGTTCCAGATGGCTGAAGGAAGTGGAGATATTTGATGAAATGCGTCCAAATTGGCCGCTGCAATGCTTCCCGTTCCAGGAATGATGCAAATTCCACCGGCGCTAATAGCGCCAGGGATGGTGGCGGTAGCGTTGTTGGCACTGATATTTCAGCATTAACCCTTATTTCAGTGCAGTTTCTGCTGGGTGCTAATAGTGTAACCGCCGTAGCCGGGCACACGTTCACGCCAGGTTGTTATGCGGCGCTAATACCGTCGCACGACCCAGCGGTAACGCCATTTGCGTTCTGGAGAAATCATGCTAGATTACCGACAGGCTTGTGATGAGGCCGCAAGTGGTGTTTATCTAATGAATTAAAATGGCCAGATCAAAATTGTGTTTACCACTCCCTTCTGACAATATTGCAGAGATACCTATTATAAATTGTGGCATATGAATTGAAGAGCTGATCTGAAATTGAAATACAAGTAGTTATCTCGGAATATCAATATTGTTTAGAATATTCCTGTGATAGGCTCTCTTCCATCGGTATAGGACTTTCTTCTTGTTTATTTGTATCATGTGACTTAATATGTCCCGATGCAGATTTTAGACTTACTTTTCGGTACCACATCTCCCTTTAACATCCATTAGGCACCTAAACCCCAGCAGGGGTCTGCAATTCCATCTCTCACTGCTGCCCCTCATACGAAGCACAATATTATTTTAATGCTGCTATATGTTACTCTGTCCGATATTCTTTGTGATGACAGATAGCCTTTGTTGATGAATGCAGATTAAACAAACATGTTTATTTAAAAAAAACATTTTATTCAAACAAACAATACAAACCAAACATGCAGTGCATATAACAACAGTCCAATTGTACTTTGCTTAATTGTGATCACTGCTTCCCTTATCCCACCCCCCATTTCGAGCCTGTTACTTTTCACATTCAGTTCCTCCATCTTGTGGCAAGGTCTCCCTTTCCATGGGTTTTGTCGGGTCTTGTATTGACCCAAACAACTCCGCTATTAATAGTTTCCAGGCCATCAGGGTCTCTGTCTCCTCCTCCCCCCCGGCACTGCTCGCTTCTTGCCATACCATGGTTTCTGCATCCAGGCATTTCTGCAAATCTTTCCACCACACCTCTACTCGCGGTCTGTGACATGTCGGCCATCCCATAGCAATTCTCCTCTTTGCAAGCACATATGCCATATCTTTCAATTTACTCACATGCTTGAGTTTCCGTGATCTAGGGAACCCCCCCCCCCAACAAACAGGCCCACACTGTATCCACCACAATTTTAACCCCCTTCTCTGCTACTTTTTGTGCAACTTTGCTCCAAAGCGCTCAATAACCAGGCATGACCAAAACATATGCACCATACCCGCCTTCTCTTCATCACATTTAGGGCATGCTTGCCGTCCTTCATTTTCAAACCTAGATATCCTCTGGGATGTCATATACGCCGTATGCGTAATATACAGTTGTATCTGCTTTAATCTTGCATTCCTCGACACCTTCTTATGATACCCCTGGGCTTGGGTTCCCAGTGGTTTCTGATTATCATCCTTAGCTGCGTTTCTCCCCCTGCCAGTGCAACTAGTGGTACTTGCGGGGAACATGGGGATAGGTTCTCCATCATCTGGCATGCCCTACGCCACATCTTCCACCCAAGTATCATCATCTTGGGATGCCCTTCCATTTCTGTCTTGGGCAGCCACATCATCTCTTTCAAGTAAAATGGGGCGCAATCTTGTCCAAACCACCTGGATTCAGAGGTCACTTCATCTGAGAGCCATTTAGCAACATATTGCAGTTGGCTTGCTACATAATAGACCTCATAATTAGGCAGTTTTATCCCCCCTTTCTCATAAAAGTTCTGTAGCTTCCATAGTGCCACTCTGTTCCGCGTGCCATGCCACAGGAAATCCCTGCACATACTGTTCAGTTTAATGAAGAACCTCTTGGGTATCAGGTGTGGTATATTCCCAAAATAGTGCAGGAGCCTAGGTAAGACCACCATCTTTAACATTGCCCCACGTCCCATCATTGCCAAAGGCAGCTTCACCCAGAACCTCATGCAGTTTTCGATTTTCTTAATGGCTGCCGCCGTGTTGCGCCTGTGCTCCTCTTCCACTGAGTGGTATACATCTATCCCTATATAACGAAATGTGCAAACCACCCATGGTATCTGTAACACTGGTAACTGTTCCACTGGAATCCCTTTATATCCACCCAATGGGAACATGCTAGATTTAAGAGGGTTCACCGCTATACCAGACAGCCCCGCATATCTCTCCATCACTTCTAGAATGTATTGGAGATTTTCTTCTGGGTGTCGCAAATACAGCAGCATGTCATTCGCATATAGGGAAATCAGATGTCGTTCCCCTCCCACGGCAATGCCTATAATGTCATATTGTTGTCTCAAGTATATTGATAGGGGTTCCAGGGCCAATATAGAGAGCATTGGAGACCAGGGACATCCTTGTCTGGTACCTCTGTGGAGCTGCCATCTTTTCTATATCACTGCTTCCGTTTTAACTCTGGCCAGCGGTTCACTATATAGCATTTTCGCCCACTGTATATATCCAGACCACATCCCATAGCCAGCCAGGGCCGCCAGCAGCCATGGCCATTTGACCGAATCGAAGGCCTTTATTGCGTCCAAAGACACAAGATTAAACAAACATGTTTACTACGTTTACTATAATATTTTCCAATTTCCACTGTGAAACAATTCACCCATTTTCCGGGTCCTCTTTTTGTTATTCATATGTGGGGTTAATGTTGCTGTCCTTGGCTGCCTGACTCTCTCTACTTATCTTGGCCTGCTTCACAGCTCTTTTAGTGCTGTTTAATATAGTCATGATATTTTAGAAATAATGGCGCCGTCCTTCGAATCAACCCTAGACAATCGTAACACCCTTTTCTTTTTTGCCCCAACATTTTATAATGTACACTTGCAAAACATTGCATGGTAATGCTGATTTGATTTGCAAAACGAACAAATAATAAAAGTTCGACTATCGCAGTGCAGCTGGGCAAATATGAAACCTTTCAAGGCTGCCCCATTGGTATTGACCTAAAACATTTCTTGCCCAAACACAGTGGAACTATCTAAGACCCATGAGTGAGTCGACATTTAAAATAATGTGTTACTTCCTACTTCATTTGTCAACAAAACCAAATAGCACATTCTCCTCACTGAATCTTCATTTATAAACAAACAAAAAAAGAAAGTAAATAAGAAGGATGTAAGTCAGTAGGGTTTGATGCAGATGCAGGTACCCCGTCCCAAAGAACAACAAAGAGCATGCTTCATGAAACCTGGGAGACCAGTTAACTCCTCCTGCCCCCCAATAACGAGATGCATCAGATTGAGAATTGCTGAAACCCTTAATGTCATGCTGCTCCTTTTGTGAGACTGCCAGGAGGCCCACGTGGGATGCACAAAAGACTATACTGGAAGTATGGTTCACTGGTGTTTATTGAAACAAAAAACAAAACGATTGAATAAACCAAATTAAGTCTCTCACACCAGGTATGATGCCATCTCCCCAGTGGCATTGCAGATTTTTCAGGGCTTCCCAAACCCTGTTCCTAGTTCTGATCCCACAAAGTTACTTTGTCAGTCAGGTTGTCTTCTTGGCCAGCTGCTGAGTAAGTTGCAACGTCTCTGTTTGTGTGAGCGGTTCCAGTCATCATTATCTCTCCTTTCTATGAACCCACTTATCCCAAATGCTTGTCTCCCTTCTTCCACAAAACTCGGGCTTCCCTAAGGTTAAGATGGATTTTCAGAATCCACCCTGGGGGTGAATTCTGAGAGGCCAACCTATTATGGGCAACAGGAAAGACACTGATGTCTAGCGAAACCCAATAAAGATGGAGTAGAAGAGCAGTAAGGCGTACTCAGGAGGGGTGTGAGAATTGTCTAGGGCAATGAGACACACACAGGGCACTCCATAAATTCCAGTTAGTACATAAATATACAATTATTTATTAGGTCTTTAAGATTTACTCAAAGCAAATCAAAACCCTAAGTAAGTATTATCACCAAACTACTATAAAACACATATACATTGACCTTTGGGTGTTCTGCTAATAGAACACCAAAACATTACTTTTAGAAACAACTATGCAAGTGTAGCACAGTTAGAAGCTATATAAAAAACTATTAGTAGTAAAGTATTTGACAAACCGAGAAACAATCGGTTTCACTACCAGTAGACACAAGTAGGTAATTTAGGTATAACGCCTACAGAAGAACCTAAGACAAGGCCCCTAGCACTTAGTAAGTTCAGACCTGATAGGGAATGAGGCCGTGTGCCCAAACGTCCACAGTTCAACAAAGCACAGTGTTCAGGTGGGTTTACTATTGGATTGGATGACTAGCTACCCCGAAGACCACAGGCTGCAGATAAGTGTTCCAAATGTAAGTAAAGTGCTGAAAAGTTTCTCTCCGAGTCCCATCACTCTAGAGAAGGCCCGGGGGGATCCTTAACCAAAACACCACCAATCTGAATTAGGCCACAGAGAGATTTGGATGAGGACTTTACACCTATGCCAACCATATGTCTGGGGAGGTGTGGCAGAAGTAGGTAGTATAACTTACCCCGCTTACTCAGATTTCTCCAGGAACCAAATCAGAGGTTCCTGAATCCACTGGGCCGACCTATGTCTGCGATGTGTCTGGTGGAGGGAGGCTCAGTAGCCATGGAAGCAGAGGTCCGTATGGGCATCAGGATTGGGCTTGGCTAGTATGCAGTTCAGGATCCAGTGATACGGTTCTGTAGATTGTACAGCTAGACACCCTTGGCACAAAGAGATTCAGACCTCCATGAGACAGGCGACCTCAGGAGACCTACAGGATATGAAGTTGGGATATGGTGGGAGTCGCCACGATCAGGCGGCGACAGGCAATCTTCATACGATGAACAAAGGAGCATGCCCTGCACAGCTTCTCATTGCTGTAGGAGGCTGAAATGAAGGAGCTGACATCTTGTCGTACTAGTTGAAGATCCACAAAGTTCCAAGGATGCACTCAGAATGGCGACGGCTGCAACAAGGTAGCATAGGAGAGAGCTGGTACATCCACCTGGTGGTCCAGGGACATGTCCGAAGTCTCAGAAGGATGCTCGAGCATGGGTTGAGACAGGTTATTCCCATCAGCCAGGGGTTGAAGAAGGGCTGCACCGGGACTGGGATGTAAGAGATGCTGGTCACCTGCGACGTCCTCCACCAGTCTTCGGTGGGCTGCACTTCATAGGGGTCTTGGCCCCAATTATGATCTTTCAAATGGCTGGAGGAGTCCTCCTCTAATCCAGGATTTAAACTGGAGTCACCACCAGATAACCATTGGTAAGGATTAACAACATTCAAAGTGGCGGGGCTGTCAAATCATGATCAGCCACTGGGCAAACATTTTACCCAGCAACTGACACTTTGTGGCACAGAGGTGGACTGGGACCAGACAGTCCCAGCCCCCATATCTGGCCACACAGACCACCACTTTGCGCAGGAGAGAAGACACTTTGCCAGAGAAAGGGCTTTCCATATATGACAATATAGAGGATTTGTCCATTCATGTCCCTGTGGAAGTGTACAGTTGTAATAGAAGCCTTATTTACTAGTCACTTAGACAATTGCAATGCCCCGGCTGCAATACCTACTTTATTCGCTACACTTATACCACTGAGTAAAATGCAAGAATGCACAAGTAAAAAGTTAAAAGCACAGTAGAAAAGTATCCACTGCCACCAGGCCATCCTGGACTCAGTGTATTTGTAACCATAAAGCTGCAAAATGAAATGTTATAAGGATACAAAGTATCCTAGCCACATTTCTCTTCAAGATTATGTGTGCAGATTTCAAAATACAAGAAATTCAATCAGGGAGACATAGGGCCTTATTACAAGTCTGGCAGTAGCCATGCCGGTAAAACCGGTGGGCTGCCGCCGGACTTGCACATTTTTCCGGTGCCTGGCTTGCCGGAAACACCAGGGGATTACAACCCCAGTGTTCTTGGAAGTCAGGCGCCGGAAAAAATGTTAATCCCCATTCCCATTTGAGTCCCATAGGACTCGATGGGAATGGGGATGATGGAAGCACCGGCACCGTTAATAACGGTGCCGGTGCTTCCGGCGGCCGGGGCAGCACCCGCCCACAGACTCATAGTGTGCCGGACCGCTATCAACGGTGCCGGTAGGCTTACCGGCACCGTTGTTACCGGACCGACACACTCATAATGAGGACAATCTCCAAGTAATGATAGTTTTAGGGACTGATCAGTTCCCTATAAGAGTGACCAAAAGCAATGGAAGTAAAGCGGAGGGCTTTAGTTACCTCAAAGAAGTCAGGTCAGAAAGCAAAGCAAGCAATAACAAAAAGAAACAGCGTCCCATAGATGTTTATGGGAGGAAAGCAGTAAAAAGAACATCTTTCCGAACACCTGACTTGGTTGCCCTAATTATTCCTCCTCTGCTCTCATTGCCTGCTTCTTGCTCCTCATCTAACATTCTGGTCCTGCCTTGGGCTAGCCTGTCAAGCTGCAAGATTGCAATTCTGACTGTGGACTGCTCTCATCACCTGCTGTTACCTCCTCCTCCCTACCACTTCCACCTCCTGCTACCACCCTTTGACTGACACATGCCATGCTATAGGAACCAAAGGAGTGTGACCAGGGGGTCATTCTGATACTGCTCCTGGACCCATTAACCACCGGCTCAGGGAGGACCTCCTTGGTGCCCAGAGACAGACAGGGAATCACAAAACCTTCCCAAAACCCCTGAGCTGCATCCACTCTGATAACATGCCTCCCATTATGAAACACCTGTAATCTGGCACCTAATAAGAAGTCGAGAGGGTCTGGGACCTGAATGCAAACAAAGTAAAGCAGGAAGAGGTGCATGCTTTGCAAGGAAGTAAAGCAAGCAGACACTATGCTGAAGTGCGAGTGTGGGACCTGCATCAATATGATAAATCAGAGTTTAAAGTGAAGAGGGTCTGGGACCCTGTGAGTGAAAGAAAGTCAGTCCATGTGCGAACACTGGCTTGGCAGGGGAGTGAACCAAGCCGTTGCAAGTCTGGGACTAGCACCCAAATGAGATGTTGAAAATAATAGGGTAAAGAACCCTGGAACTGACAAAGGGAATCCTTTGCTTGATAGCAAACTGTGCTAAGTTGGTAGGATAAAGAAGTACGAACACAAGACGCATTACCTTATGAATTGCCCAGTGACATTTTATCTAAGTGAAAAGGGGGCTCAGAAGCCCTAAAGGGATAGGCATAAAATGAGAGGAAATCTAGGGGAAAGGAGCACAAGCCCTAACATTGGAATTAATTTAGTAACATTGTCACTTTATTACCAGAGAGACTGGGAACATTTTTGTTGGTTGAAGACACAAAGAACACTTGTTACTTTGAGAAGAGGTCATCCTTGCACAGTTATTTTATATTATTCGTGTTATTCGTGTTAGGGACTGACGTTGGTTTTGAGACACGACAGTGACAGAATTTTTAGTTTCTGACTTCCTGACAATGGCCCTCATTCCGAGCTAGGAGGTAAGTACCGGTACTTTCCAGCATGGCGGAAAGTACGACACCGGGCTGGCGTCAGATCGCTAATTGCGGCCCATTCCGAGCTCGCGGACACGCGCTTTTCGCCATGCCGGAAAAGAACCGAGCGTCCTGCCGCAAAACGACCCGAAAAACCCCTACCGGCATGCTGCGACGCGTAAATAACAACACCGCCTTGGAAGCTGTAGCGTCAGTACATAACGGTGACCGTAATTTACGGAGAATGTAAATTACAGCCACCGCTAAAAAAAAAGGAACCGGAAATTACGTCATCGCACAGGAACGGGAAGGAGAGCGGCGGCCATCTTTAAAAACACAATCCATTGCCATCTTCATCCGCCAGCACCCTTGTGAGCTAACTAAAGTAGGGAACAGGACCAGACAACTCACAACATGCCCAAAGCACCAAAGAAGGCTGCGGATCGCATCCGCAAGAGGAGATTCTGCCCCGAGGAACTCCAGGCCATGGTTGACTTCCTGGCTGAGCATGCCGATGTCGTTTTCAGCAACGACATGCGGAGGGAGTCCATCCTCCGCAAGAAGAACATCTGGGCCAAACTTGCACAGAGGGTGAGCGCCGCAGGCAACACCCCCCGCACCCCCAGGGACTGCCGCAAGCGGTGGGATGACCTGCGGGTGCGGGTGCGGGGCCTCCTCTCCAGCAACCGCAGTCAGGCCATGCAGACGGGAGGCGGACCAAGTACCCCTGTCCAACTGGAGCCATGGGAGGAGACCTGTGCGGTTCTCATTGGCACAGAATCCATCGAGGGCGTGGGGAACATGGAGTGCGGGGCAACGACTTCTGCCGAAGGAGGTGAGTGTCCACAGTGTACATTGGCAATGTCCATTGCATGATTCAAACTGACCCAAGGGCCATCGAAGGCACCCTCTCGTGTTGCCCTCCCCCCATCCAACGCATCCCCCCATCCAACTAATGCTGAGGCAAGTGCCACGCAATGAAGGTCCAAGCGCGAGTACAGTTGGGGATTGGTAGGCCCTTGTGTGCTTGGGGAGGTGTAACAGCACTTGTTTATGTGGCCGTCTAATGGACGGTTGTGACATGCCATGCATGGGTGCCACTGTGTGCTGGTAGGTGCCTGTGGCATGGGTGTGGGGCACAGGCAACACCTTCACTTGTGCCAGGTTAGCACTGTATATTTGTATGCTGCTCGCTTATCTCTTTGTGTCTCTGGCGAAATATGGTGGTGATGGTGTCACAGTCAAGGTAGTCAGGGGTGTCTATCTGCTAAGGGTTTTCCTTGAGTGGCCGGACATGCTGCGTGTGCATGGGGGCTGCTGGGGTGGTGACGGAGGCTGCACTGGTGCTGCATGCAGGGCCTGTCTCCCCCTCCTTCTACCCCTGTGTCTCCTCAGAGTGGGGGCCTGGTGTAGTTGCAGAAGTTTTTGTGGTTGTCGCCTTGCTGGTTCTATTGGTGTCATCTTGGTGTGGGAGGGGGGGGTGGTGTGTGGGTGTGTTCCTTTTCTGCTGTGGCAGACTCCATAGCCTCATCTGTGATGAATGTGTGCACCTCTCTGAGATGCCTGTATGTACTCCATGCCGCTAAGGTACTTTACGGCATTGGGGAGGCCGTTATTTACGTGTGCTCCTCACTTGCGATCATCTCCCGTTTACGCCATGCCGCTAATTTCGGCATGGTCGGGCGCGCGCAAGACCACAGAACGATAATTACGGCATTGTAGTTTACGGTGCCGTAATTAGCGGTCTGAGGGGTCAGAATAGCATGGAGCGGTAAACCATGCCGGTAAATCATTACCGGCATGGTTTTTACCTTACCTTCATGCTCGGAATGACCCCCATTTTCTCTTAGCTTTAGGGAGAGAGAGGCATTTTTCCAACCCTTTTCTTAATAAAGGTTTATACCCAAAAACATGCCACAATTGTGTCCGAGCCTTACTTCTGCACCCTTACAATACATAGAATTTCAAATCATTCGAGCCACACACAGAAAGGCCACACCACATTTATAAATCAATCAATACATCTTTGTATATGATTTTTATATGTCATTATGTATGAGCATCTAATGACAATCTTGGTACAGGAGAGATGAACCAAACTAATAAACCACACTATCCATATATTATGCATTCCTAATGCAAACTATGCCCACACTTGTTTCAGTGGAACTAGGATAAATGTCAACTATCGGATGCCAAGGTATTAAGTGAACTCCCTTTCGACCATCTTCTTCAGGACTGGTTCTGTCTCATATACATAACTTTGAGCTTCATGATATTTTTCTCAGCGCTTTAATTTGAATATTTCTCCACATCCAGATGTATTCCATCTAGCTACAATGTGGAAATGATAGTACCAAGTCCAACCTTCTAATACTTAATTTCTGCACTATATCTAGTGATTAAATCTTCTTTCACCTCTTACTTAATAATGACATTAATGCGAGCAGACAAGCATCCTGCCGCATAGCATCTCGGTTACACCACACGTCACAGGCATTATGCAGTACCATAATGGTTGTTCTTTGTGTCCTATTAATATATTTCCTGGCCCTCTAGTGGACTGTCCGTGGACCCCAATGACAGTAATGCCCTAGATCCTGCTAGAACCTCCACACCCAAAACAAATTGGTTTGCTGCTTCACGTAATCTCCAACCTCAGAAGTGGGGACTTGAAGTATTTGAAGGGTGGTTGCTTTTACTGTATTTCTAAGAGTCTCTACTTTGGATTCAAAAGGGACAATAAAGTTGATCACACATTCCTGAAATCATGAACGATTGTTGGTAATTCTCGATTTGCACAACTATAGACTCATCCTCTGTCATTTGGTTTTAAAGCCCTTAACTTCATTCATTTTCCGCTTCAGGCTAGCTGGGAGCATTCACGGGTGAACCTACATTGCCGCCACTTTCACCTTACTGTTATGCATGATTTTCTAGAGATCATTCATTTTAAACCAAGGTGATCTTGGTTTAAAGAAAAACTCCCTTCTACTTTTATGGGCTATTTTCCCCATTTGTCCTTACTGGGCATTGGACGTATCTCAGGGCTAAGTCCCAACTTTTAGCAGGGAGCAATCCTTTGGGGCTCCTGTCTGAGCATAGTCAGTTTCCACCCATCTATGCTTGGTTGGTCCAGTTAGAATGAGTCTATAGATACTAATGCTGCAGTCATCCTTTGGGTCCCTTTTCTCTTAAAGCCCTGGGGTCAAACCACAGCCTAGTTTTGTCTGTACCCAGCATACCTGCTCGATCTGGTACCAGTTCACTATGCAGACTGCTTCCCCTTAGTGCAAATTCTTTGCACCATCTACGAACCCCGTTGCATCGACACAATATTAGACCAATTTTTCATCCAGAGTAAAGTCATTCTGTGAGAGCCCAGATCTGTCTCTGTACGTTTAGTAAGTGGAATTTGGAGCAATACACATTCCACTATCTAGGTCACTGCATCAGAGCCTTTCTTTTTCTCTAATCCACTAGAGTGGCTTATGAAATGGAAACAAACCCTGAGCTGCAGACAAGTTATGCCATTAGAGAGATCGCCCTTTTCTGTGATGGTTGGAAGCCTGATTGCCTGTGTCAATACAAAGTGGCTTTAACCTTTTTTTATATGTATCTTCCTAAAAGGTATAAAGCTCCTTATGTGGTTTAGATTAATTCAAATAAATATTCAAATACACCCTAGTTATCTTTAAAATGTTTATTACCAAACACCATTGTGCTTAAAAGTTGTAGTATGATTGAATATAAATGGAGGTTGGTCTCTGTTTCAAATGAAACTATCACTTCCCTGATTGGTCACAATGTAGGTCCCCTCGTTATTTTACAGGTCATTCTCCAAATCATTGCTGCTATATTTTGTCTCGGTTGTAGTCTCTGGTGCTCCTTTTGGTTATATATTGAGTTCTTTGTTTATTGGTTATGCGTGCAGGTGTTGTTGTAGCAATGCTGCATATGGAGCTTCCCCTCTTGTCTCTGCTATTTATTTTTTTTACTTGTCTAATAGTGTATGGCAATTGATCTGTAACCTATATTAGTAGGCCCTGTACTGTGTTATGGAATTTTTGTGATCTGTTATAGGGATGTCGAGTTTCAGCTTGTCATGCAAGTCTCTTTAAAAGACCGCCTAATTACTGAAGCTAAAATTAGATTGCAGCTGTCTATCTCTCTGCAAAGGGGATGAAGTCTTATATTTTCTCTAACATTTGTCTTTCAGGATATCAGTGATCGTATAGAGAAGGAGTCACCTGACGGACCAATCATGCAGGCTTTAGAATCTGACGCCCGCTCCGTGGTCAGAGTAAACTGGAGGCTGCACATATCCGTCCCACTGCAAACAGGTGATTAAAGATCTGAAGAGAGAACTGACAGAAAGGAAAGGATGGCAGAAAAGCAAGTAGAAAAGAAGTAACAGACTAGAAGATTAAGTGCATAACGAAGGAGTAGATAAGGTTGCAGGGAGGATAAAAGATTTGAAAGGGATGGAGAGCAGATAAGAATTTATCACAAATAATATTAAAAGCTAAAATATTGCATCACAAAATGTGACCATATTATATTATTTATAACTTTTTGTTGGAAAAAACAGCGATTTCAGTAGAGAAAACACAAAATTGAATTTCATGACTCCTAAATCTGCAAGGATAAAATGGCAAACGTGGGACGGTGAAGGGGCAGAAATGCACAAGGACAGGTGGGTTTGGCTGATGTAAACAGATGCAGAAAAAGTACATGCGTAAAATGGGAGTATGAAGTACTCTGAGAAAACAAGGGTGTGATTGGAGGGGATTCAGTCTGCGCTTTAAAAAACAAAATAGAAACCCATAAAATCAATCACAACACATTGAGAACCTATCTTCAATACCAAAAAAAGCAATCTTTATTCACGGAATCAAAAATTGAGAGTAGGGTTGAGATTATGGATGAGAAAGGAGAGGTCAAAAAACTGGAGAAGTAGTCCAAATGGATAGAGATGTTATCCCTAATATCTTTACATAAGATTCACTCAATTGCCCAAACAGAAGATAATGGACTTCCTTAAACCCAGTCAGTTACTTTAAATAAAATTAAATCTCTTAGTTTCTAACTTGATCCCTGTCCGATTTTTAAACCAGGTGCAAAGTATACTATTCCAAGTATCGGGGGCAGTATCAGGGGCAGAGTGAAATTATACGTACAAATGCTTGTGATCTAGTTACCATCTCAGAGGTGCTTAAGCATCTAGAAGACATAAATCTGTCAAAATCTGTTAGGAAATCTAGCAAATACTGTTAATTAGATTGGAGCTTTGACGAGGCATAATCGCCTTCCAGCTCCATGCAGAAGGGATTAACAAAAAGGCGGAGGAGTCAATTTGACTGATTGAACAAGGTTACACAGAAAGACAGCAGGATTATTATACAGTTAGTAAAACAAAAGTTTAAATGATGCCCAATTTAAAAAGTGAATTATCAGGACTTGATATCTTGTCACATGACCGCTAGACCATAGTAGTCAATGGGGGGATGCGGAGAGATTGTATAGGGCTATGCATGGGAAGCATTGTAACATGTTTATGCACTTTTGTGAAAATGCTTGCAATTCTATTTAGGCTGCCATTTATTAGCTTATTTATAGTGTCTTCTAGCAGCAATGCAGGTTGGGCAGCAAGTTAAATTACGCCCTTGTACTGCAAGGGCTTTAGAGATGTAAATTGAGCAGAGCCTGCTGATAGTTATTTTCTTTTACAGCTAATCTGTCTGCCACATGCCTAGTTGCAGATTTCACCTTCCTTCTCCCTGAGAGTTTGTAATATATGTTTACTTACAGCTGATACCATTAGAATAGGCCAAGATATCCTCAGTGGGAGCCCACAGTGGGGGCCCACAGCAGGAGTGGCTTTGGAAAATAACACTAGGAGTTGACCATGTTGCTTGACATTTGCGTCACTGTAAGAGACCTCTAGCACTGTTAGGAAATATGGAAACAACTGTCTTTTTGCATTCATCTGAAACGGTACTATAGTGAATGCATGATTGGACGCATTACATATATTGCTTCCTGCAACACAGCAAAATGCCCTGATTACTTACCGGTAACCTTCATTATACGGACTTCACATCTTCCAGTTCCCAGTGACTATATTAGCAAGGTGATTGGGATGAGAAAGTACTGCCACGATCACTTACTAGTATTCTTCATTTCTCTGAGTCCTCATCTTCCTTGACCCAGTCTCCTTACTAGTATAGACCGGGATGAGGAGGTAATGCTGAAATACTTCAAATTGCAAATTGTAACATCATTATTAAATAATGTAGATTTATATCTAGTACATTCTGCAAATTTGATAACTAAGTCACATTTTTGCTAAACGGCAAAGACCAGCATGATCTCATGCGAGTCTGTGCTTATATTAAGGATAAAGACATTGCCCATTTATATGCACAATTAAGGTATAACATCTGAGAAGGCTGCTTAAAAATACGCTGACATATCCTAAACAACACAAACCTTGAAGTTAATACATGATACACGTAGCTCCAAATCAAGAAATGGGCATTTCCCAAGTACTGCTGTAATGGACCTAGCCATATCATGGCAAATTCTGGAGAAAAAAAGTGTAAGTACCCAATCCTATGATATGAGCGCCTCACAAATCTGTGTGTGTGTGGGGTACTAATTGCTATAACCACCTTGGTGTCCATAACCACCTTTGTGGGTGGAATTATCAACTGATAATGGCACAGGAGCCCTCGTTAAGACCTGTGTTTGGCTCAGGAAATGTATCTTGCCCCCTACTCAGGAGTTATTACTTAATTGGACAGTACTGGTGGTCACCAGTAGCTAAACGTAATGAATCAAAATTCCTAACCTATGAATAAGGTTCCCACAAAGTTCAAGGTAAGTTGAGGCTACTTTGGGGGAATTATAACATTATTCAAAGTTCCCCCGTAGGGAATAATAGGACTCTCAGCAGCGATAGTAAAGTCGGCAGTACAATTCATATGACTTAAAGTAGGATTCCTGAAAAGAAAAGGGGAAGCTATCAATCCCACCTGTCCAGATGGACCCAACACAGGATTCCTATGCCCAGGTTCCACCATCAAAAGCAAAGCAAAGGTAGCTGCAGGGAAGGACTTTACTCCCAATATTAGCCAATAGGATCAGCATGACCTCAAAACAGGTAGGCAAAACCAGTCCTTCGTGCCCCAGTCCGAACGAACACCAACACAGGCAAGTCTGAGGTGCTGGGGAACGACACCTGCTCCAACCTTAGGTTCCAGTGTTGAAGGTCCAAGAGTTGCAGTTGCAATGTTCTTTGAATGACAAACTTGACTGCTATGTCCGGCGATTCAGTGGTTCTTAAGTTCACCAGGCTGAACTCAAGTTAAAAAGATGAAGAACTTCTGCTTGCACTTGCATGACAGTGTGACCCACAGTAGGCCACATACGAAAGGAGCAGTTGGAGTAGCCCCACACAGGGTCTTCAGGCAAGACAATGGAAGACGTCAGGATTCAGGCTCCAGCTGGACTCCTCTTCTTGGTAAAGAGCAACCGCAGCAGAGCGGTGATGTTCAGGGCCTTCAAGGAGGATGCACAGTAATTTTCACAGCAAAGGTTTGTGCCTGATCCATCCAATCCTGAAGTCTCAACGTCGGATATATTTATCCAGCTACAGGTACACAACTCTTCAGAGTTGTAGATGGGTGATTCCGTCAATGCAGGACTAGTTATACCCAGCACCCTAAGGGAGAGTGCCCCCATGGATGGTCTCCCATGTTGAACGAAGAGCAGAGCTTTGCCTCGCATTAGATGCTTGGGCAATGAGGTTCCAAGCAGCAGTCTTCCAGCCTCTCTTTCCAGCCTCTTGCATTCAATCAAAGCAACCTACAGGGGGACTTGCATTATTCAAAACCTGGGCTGCCGTCCAATCCTGGACAGCCAGCTCAAGTACAACTCTGACTTTGCACAAGGTCCAGAATATATAGTGGGGTTGTCTAGAGTCCTGTATTCGGCCTGAATCGGTTTCATGCACAGAAAAGGCTAATTCATGGGTTCTGGCCAGAGTCTGCAAAGTGGATGTCTGTCTATGGCCACATCATTGCCTTGGAGGAAGACAGCCAAAATGACAGTGAAGCTCAAAGACAGGCCTTTAGCAACATGGCCAACCATTTTTAGCACTGACTACCATGTGATAAAAAGTAAAAGATGCACAGCCACTAACCCCAGCCAATCTTGGCCTCCCTTAGGATGTGAAAAATACTCATACGCCAAAAACAATGGGAAAACCAGGTTTTCCTGCCCTACTCTCCTTAAAGAATTAGTAGTTCTATTAATAGGCTTAAATGGTGGACAGGGTTCCCCTGCGCTGGTTGCCTTAAGGATTGATCAGTGCTCCCAAGATGAGTTGTTAAAGGTCTCAGTAAGCAGATATGGTGAGGTTCCCATTGAGGCACACAGAAAAGCTGCAGAAAGAAAAATGTTTCATAAAATGTTTACTTTCTTAGGCCCACATTTCATACTGTTGAACCACCATCTCCTTTCAGAGATACACCACACCATGAATGGCACAGAAAAGGCAGTGTTATAATGAAGTGGTCTCTTTTCCATCTAATTGCAGGGATAAAGGCCATCTTGCAAGGTACAGATCCCCAAAGGCATCAAAAATGTTCATGTAACCACTGACTTAGCTGATTATGATTGCCACAACTAAAATTTAGCAGCGCACTATGCAGAAGAATTATAGCTGTGGATCTCCCACGATTACTCCTGTCTGCTGTCACCAATCACAACCAATGCGACCTGTGGATCAAAAGTAAATGCAAACATAGACATCCTTCTTATAGGTGGCAAAGAACTAGTTGCGTAACTTGGAGGTAACATTGGTTCTAATGGATACAATGGCCCTCATTATGAGTTTGCTGGTATCCTGGTGGTAATACCATTACTGTCACCCGTTCCAGTGGAAGTCTACCAGATTCCAAGTAACGGTAGTAAATTCCCATTCCATGGAGTCCTATAGGACTCCATGGGGAGATTTCCGGTATAACCGCACAAGTAATACCAGATATTTTTGCCAGTAAGGTGGCAGATTGACCTCAAGATTTTTGCTGGAGGTCATTCCAGCCACCTCACTGGCAAACTACTAGTTGGCTGGTTTGGAAACGTGCCGGTATACGGTAATACCGGCACGTTAATTCCACACTGGACAACTCGTAATGAGGGCCATTAATGTCTCATCTGCAGATTCTTTACCTTTGAAATGTCCAGCATACAGGCTGGGATCTCGTACATTATAGCCATCACCCCCATGTTGGTAACAGCCCGCAGCCTGAGCCTAGGTACACCCGAGCAAAGCGAGGGCCTTGGAGAAGGCTATGAATAATTTTATTCACTATGCCGCCATCATAATCATGTCTTTAAGCTGGAATAGGTGGACCCGCGTCAGGGCATCCAGAGTTAGATTTCTGTTCTGTTGGAAGGTGGAGTACACCCGATGTGTCCTGTCCAGCACTATCAATGAGGCATATCTAGAAGTTGCCGAAAAAATGCTGTAACTTATTTCACCAGATCTCTCTCAGCAATTTGTTTAAGGATCCTCCTCGGCAAGATGTTATTCCGCCTCAGTCTATTTTCAATGTTCTCTTGTTTCGTTGCTGTTCCAACCCTTGCAAGCTCTCTGCCATTTCGGCTTGTTCATACGACTGATCACAGATGGTGGTTTCCACCTCATACAATCTCCTTTCTGCTGCCATCACATGTATATCTAGTTCAGCAATGCACCTTAACAAGTTGCCGTACTGTCTATGATCTCTTTCTTAATTTCGGCAAGCATCATCTGCAAATCCGACTTCTTAGTTGGGGCATCATCCAGCAGAGCGACCTTCTCCTGGGGGAATAGACATGGGCCCTCCCCAGAGGTGGAGGGCCCAGGGACATAAGCTGGGAGGTGGGCTTTGAAGTGGGCCCGGACGTGGGCAATACCTTTCAGGTGCTAGCCGACTTATCATGCGCGTGTTAGGGTAGGCCACCAGACCCCAACACAATAGGGAACCAGACTCCAGGGCGCCCACAACTGCGAGGAGGTGACAGGGGCAGGTGACAACAGGCAGTCCCTGCCCCGGACGCCCACATTAAAGGCCCTGCTCCCATCCGGTCGGATGGGGGACAAAGGGCCTTTTGATGCTTCAAAGGGGGCATCCTGCCCTCAGGTCAATTCTGGCCTATCTGGAGGAGGGCAGGCAGCCCCCTGTCTTTGTTTCCCCTGCCAGCAGCACGTGCAGGAATAGTGCCATCGCCACCACACTGCAAGAGATGGGCGACCTTAAGAAGAGCAATGAAGAAGAAACGGCGGCTGTTTGTTTGACCGAGTTTTCAGGCGAAGCTTGCTAGCCGCAAAGGATTTAGCAAGGCCAGATACAGGCGACCACGTTGCAGGATAATCTGCTCCATCTCAACGTCCTCTCGGTGCAGGTCAGAAGGAGTCCAGAGCAGTGCCAGCGGAGTGCACCAAAGAGTCTGCACCAGGGCTACGTCCGTGGGATAGTGCGTGGGCCGTAGCCCAACAAGAACTGCATCCAATTACAGCACCGGCTAAGAGGGACACTCTGGTGCCGTCGTGGCTCACCAGGCGAGGGAGAACATCAAAGGTTACCACCTTGGAACTGGAGTTGGAGCAGAGGCACGGCGGTGAGGCCCGTAACGCAGAACTGAGCTCGGGAACCGAAGCTACACAGGGCGTTGTTTGCGGCTTTGTCAGACAAGCAAGCCTGAACTATGCCAACCCTCCCGGTACCTGCGAACATCCTGTTGCACTGAGATTGGGAACCAAAGCTACACAGGGCGTTGGTTGCAGCATTGTCAGACAAGCAAGCCTGAACCACCCCAGCCCTCCCGACAGATGCGAACATCCCGCTGCTCGGAGCCGGGGGGTGGGGCGCGTATGGTGAGGAGCAGAACAGCAGGCACAAGATGCTGTGCCAGTGCCAGGAGCGGGAGCTGAACAGGCCCAGATTGCCAGGATCTACGTGATCCGACCGCGGCTGATTTTGCCGCGGCCGAAATGTTTGCATGTGAAATGTACAAACCACAAAAGGTTCGTACATTTCCCATGCAAACACACGTTCAAAACGCTTACATACCCACACCCACGCCACACACCGCCACACCCCACTTACCTGTCATTGCGTTGCACTGTGTCCCTACAGCGGCAGTTCCGTTTCACTTCCGTGATCAGGAACCGGTGCCGAAGGGTCCTTTCCTTTCTTTCTTTTTTTTTTTCGGGAGCTGCAGGGGTTTTCCCCCACAACCCCCGCTCGGTATACTGTAAAGTATACTGAGCGGGGTGTTGCGGGGACACCCCCGCATCCGTTGCAGTCTTTTATTTATACTTACCTACAATGCTACCACCAAAGGTTCGAACTTTTAGTGTTCGAACCTTTGGTGGTAGCATTTTTCGGTCGTTTTGTACGGTCGGACCTTTTGTTTTCGGTCCGATCGTACAATTCCTACTGCCAAGAAGAAGGCCTATGAAGGCGGTTTTTATTATTATGGAGGGAACATAACATTGCGAGAGGCCAGCAAGACTAACTCTTTTCAGATGACGGTGCTATGCTCAGAAACTCTTAGACATGCTCATAAGCTCTTAGACAGCCTATTCGTCTGGGGCTATTGGAGTGCCGCAGGGTTGTAGCAGCGATCGTAGCTTACACATGCAGAATTTCACTCCTATTCAGGGGTTATGTGGTACATACTTTTAATTGTCCCAGGGTATCCGACACGATGCGTCACGCCCAGTTACTGCCAGCCCATGAAGGCAGTTGTTATCAATCAAGGGAAGTACACAGCGAATTCCACATGTTATCATCGAAATGAAAAACAGTGCCTTTGACAACCATGCGTCAACGCAATTCACATACATCAGGCAGGGATGGGGGCAGCCACTAGCATTTTTGGTTTATTAGCTGGCACTCAATTCAGGTCCCACCCTGGCCTTGCAAGAAGGAAGGAACCAAAGCATGGAGACACGCACCACCTTGCCCAGGGGATACCATGGTACGAGCAAGTAGGGGAGAATCTGAGAATTTTATGGAACAACAGCTCCTCTCTGTGTTGTTGGCAACAACCATATCAGGGTACTAACCTGCTGCTAGTGGGAGTACCAGAACGCCTACTCTACCTATTTTGGCACTGTCATTGCTGTCACCTGTCACACCCTGCATGGCTCCCCCACACTAAAACACTTCCAGGCTTATAGACATGGGCCCTCCCCAGAGGTGGAGGGCCCAGGGGCATAAGCTTGGAGGTGGGCTTTGAAGTGGGCCTGGACGTGGGCAGCACGTTTCACGTGCTAGCCCACTTATCATGCAGGTTTTAGGGTAGGCCACTGGACCCCAGCACAATAGGGAACCAGACTCCAGGGCACCCACAACTGCGACGAGGTGACAGGGGTAGGTGACAACAGGCAGTCCCTGCCCCTGACACCCACATCAAAGGACCCACTCCCATCCGGCCAGATGGGGGACGAAGGGCCTTTTGATGCTTCAGCGTCAGGCCAAGTCTGGCCTATATCTGGAGGTGGGCAGGCAGCCCCCTGTCTTCGTTTCCCCTGCCAGCAGCACGTGCAGGAGCAGTGCCATTGTCGCCGCCGTACTGCAAGAGATGGGCGACCTTAATTAAAAAACCTCCCTCCCACCCACTGGTAGACATACTACAAAGTCTTGAATAGTGGATAAACAGGACAGGCTCCAATAACAAATTTAAAATAAACGGATTAGAGCTGGCATCAATTAAAATGTATGAATGCACAAGAATGCCCAAAGTAATAAGTTATCACAGGCCTTACTGTTTTAATGGAAGTGGTAAGTATCAACTAGTACCTTGCACGACCGACGCTTTTGGCAACTGCAAAGAAAGTAAGTATCTTATGCCTCGCGGAATATAATTAAATAACCAAAACCACAGGAGCAGGTTGCCTAACTTGAGGTGAGTTTGAGGAAAGCCGAAGCCCAGTAATCCACCTACAAGGAGGGGAAGTCACAAAATAACAATAAAAGGCAAATGCTTTGCAAAACTGGGAAATAATAAGATTAGGAAAGGACCAAGTTAAGAGATATAGGTTCACAGAACACGCAAAGAAAGAAGTCATGATATGCATCAAGAGAATCAATCTAATAAACAAACCACTTGGGCAGGTTGCCAAACTTGAGGTAAAGTTTGATGAATGCGGAAGCACTGTAAATATCTCCCATGTTTTAATTAAAATAAACAATCCACTTGGGCAGGTTGCCAAACTTGAGGTAAAGTTTGATGAATGCGGAAGCACAGTAAATATCTCCCATGTTTTAATTAAAATAAACAATCCACTTGGGCAGGTTGCCAAACTTGAGGTAAAGTTTGATGAATGCGGAAGCACAGTAAATATCTCCCATGTTTTAATTAAAATAAACAATCCACTTGGGCAGGTTGCCAAACTTGAGGTAAAGTTTGATGAATGCGGAAGCACTGTAAATATCTCCCATGTTTTAATTAAAATAAACAATCCACATGGGCAGGTTGACAAACTTGAGGTAAAGTTTGATGAATGCGGAAGCACAGTAAATATCTCCCATGTTTTAATTAAAATAAACAATCCACATGGGCAGGTTGACAAACTTGAGGTAAAGTTTGATGAATGCGGAAGCACAGTAAATATCTCCCATGTTTTAATTAAAATAAACAATCCACATGGGCAGGTTGACAAACTTGAGGTAAAGTTTGATGAATGCGGAAGCACAGTAAATATCTCCCATGTTTTAATTAAAATAAACAATCCACATGGGCAGGTTGACAAACTTGAGGTAAAGTTTGATGAATGCGGAAGCACAGTAAATATCTCCCATGTTTTAATTAAAATAAACAATCCACATGGGCAGGTTGACAAACTTGAAGCCAAGTTTGAGGAAAACTGAAGCCCAGTAAAATGCCTCAATGGAGTCATTTAAATAACCAAACCAAAGCAGCGGGTTGCCAAACTTTAGGTAAAGTTTGATGTAAACTGAAGTCCAGTAGATGCCCCACGGGAATTAATTAAATAACCAACGCACTGGGGCAGGTAACCAAACTTTAGGTAAAGTCGAGGAAAACTGAAGCCCAGGAAATGCTGCAATGGGTTTAAATAAAATAGAATGAACACAGAGGCAGGTTGCCGCACTTGAAGTAAGTATGGATGAAAGCAGAAGCCCAGTTATCCACCAGTAAGGAGAAAAGCATAAAATACCAATAAGGCTAACCCCTTACAAAGCGAAAAACCAAGTAAATAACCAAAGTCCTAGGACCGGTCGCCAAACTTGAATGTAAGTTTCACGCGAGAAGAAACGGAATGCCGATATATGCCTCAAAACAAGGGAAAAGGCGCACGACAGCGGGAGAAGACAAAATGCCTATGCCTCTCTAGGGTGCATAAGAAGGGCAATTCCAAAATTCAGAATTCAGTTGACGAAATCCGAAGCTCGTGAATCCACCACGAAGGACGGAAAATTAATAACACCTCACAAGGGGCCAAATCCCAAGTAGATCAGAGAAAAAATAGGAATGCCCCAAAAAACCGAGTTAAGCCTTATGAAAGCAGAAGCTCAAGAATCCACCTCGGAGGATAAATAAGTATTAACGCTTGCAAGGAGCCAAATCCAAAGTGGATCATAGAGCAATAGGTAAGCCAAGCCAAATCTCAAGAATCCACCTCTGAGGATAAAAAATTAAGAACGCCTAACAAGGGGCCATATCCCAAGTGGATCATAGAGCAAACAGAATGCCGACATATGCCTTAAAAGCAAAGGAAGGGCACTTGGCAGTGGGATAAAGGCAGAATGCCTCCCCGAAAGGACATGGGAAGGGCAATGCCCAAAAACCGGATTATGTTGGATGCAAATAATGGAAGCTCAAGAACCCACCTCTGAGGATGAAAATGTATAGCGCCTCAACAGGGGCCATATCACAAGTGGATCAGCGAGCTAAAAGGATGCCTAAACACAGTGGAACTGGCTAACGCGCTGCACCACAAAGGGTACAAGGGAAGGACAATGCCCAAAAACTGAAGACAAGTGGAAGGCAAGCCAAGCTCCAGAATCCACCTATGAGGATAAATAATGAATAACGCCCCTCAAGGGCCAACATCACAAGTGGGTCATAGAGCGATAAGCAGGTCTACACATGCCTCAAAGCGTGTACAGGCGCACAACAGTGGATGAAAGGCACAGACCTCTCCAGTTTGCATGGGAGAAACAAGAAGATAGCAGAGCATCTGCAAATCCAACTTCTTAGTTGGGGCATCATCCAGCAGAGCGACCTTGTCCCGGGGGAATTAATCTGTACTGAAATCTGCTGTTGAGTCATCTTTTCCCCCTCCTGTACTTGCATTAAACTTTTGATATCTCCTGAAAGGGGTCCTTTCTGTTTCGCAGGCGCCTTTGCCAAGCTAATGTCTTTCGTCTTGCTAGGGATAACGAGAAGGCTGCACTCAATCCTTTATGTGCCAGACAAATCCAGACCACTGTTTGCTTCTTGCCAACCTTAGCCTGCTTCACGTCTACCTGTTGGGGTGATTCACCATAATCTTCTGTACCAAACTCCACTCTCTTGTGCCTCACATTCCTCCAGCAAGAATTCCACACAGCCGTGCTCACGTCCTTCTCAGTGCGCCCCACAGAGGCCAGCGGTGGTCCAGTCTGGCATGTAGTCATAGCGACCGTAGGGAAGTTTATCGCCCACGTCTCTCAGCTCCGACCCACCTCTACAGCAAAAGGTATATGCCGCCAGAAAGAATTAGTCAAACTGTAAGCCACGGTGCTCCTCCTTGGACACACCTTTCAGCTTTCATCCGTTCTGCCTATGTTGCATGCCTTGATCAAGGGAGCGAACGAGTCCTCTGGTCCACGTTCAGTCCGAAGCCTCCACTGGAGGACGCTTGTCTGAGACCACCATATATCCCTGTCTGCTCCGTTACTGGGTGGCATCTTGTACGGCTCTTCCGTCTTAAAAACAGTCCAAAAATGCTACCGTGGGAGACACGAAATCACCTGAAGAAAAACTAGGCCTGTACCGCCAGAGGCTTCTTCATCAGAGGGTGAGGACTTAACTCAGTTCTCACATCTTTTAAGGGGCACAGGAGTTACGATCAGACCATAGCACTCGGAACTCAGACGGGAAGCAGCGATCTATTTGCTGGTCGCAGGTTCGAATCCCGGCAAGGCCAACTCAGCCTTTCATTCTTCTGAGGTTGATAAAATGAGAACCAACTTCGGTTGGAATGATAATTGTATTTAAATATGTACTATTTACAGCGCTTTATAAAAAATATCTATCATAATGATAGATATATTTTATAATAGATATTTTTTATACTTTAAAGGATTAATGCTCCAGTGCACTGTTGATGACTTGCATATATTGGATTTGTGGATACTGTATTATCACAGTATCGGGCAACGTAGGGACTTTACTTATCATATAATGGCAATACTTGACATGCAGCTATACTTGGTTTAATATGGAAGTAACTGGCCATTCAATTCTGACGTGGTATATAGTGCCTCAGCCTATGTTGATTCTATTGGGTCCAAGTGTCATATCACAACCACATCCATGGCATAAGAAGGCAGCACCCTTGTTCAAATGTGGTATCTAAATTATTCCTGTTTGCTTTAGCATCTATTTGTTTTTTTTAAAGTGTTTGTCTGTGTACTTTTTTCTTACGCCTGCAAGATGCTTCCGGTGATGTCACCAAAGTTAATGAGGAACTGATGACATCCCGGTCAAAGGTCACATGATAACTTTTCCTGTAATGTCATCAGGAGTGTGATGCCACTTCTGCTACCCCAGGCATTTTGGGGACACGACGTCTTATTCCTGAATTCCACTGCAATTATGTCCCTTTATACCTTATTTATTTAATATATATATATAGCCGATCGGCTGTGTATATACAACAAAAATACATAACATTTGACAGTATCCATATATAATACAAGTTTTAAAATGATTTAAAACATGATGAGAGTGGGGCGTGGCCTGGAGCTCCGCCGACTCGGATGCTCCTTTAAGAGCCCGCCGTGACGGGCCCGCTTTGGCGCTAACATCTAATGTTTTGATGGCGAAATAACCCCCCAAATTCCTCCTGGGGGTGTTCGAACCCCTGCTGCTTACTGCGGCCTCTAACCCGGTGCTGTACGAGACCAGGAAGCTGGCCCCCGGAGCTCTGAAAGCAGGAGCTCCTCCGCCGCCTGCATCCAAATGGCGGGTGGAGCTCGAGAGCCTGGCGTGTGGGGGATGTGGGCTTCGGCGAATGTCTGACCAGCGTTGGGGGCAGACCGGACCACACAGCAACGGACCTGACCTGGGGGTCTCCACCAGCCCCCATGCGCGGGCTTAACAGCGCCGCACCTTCTTGATGCCCTGCGGTCCCGACGCGGCACCCGCATTCATTCCTGTGCCTGCCGGCGGCCCCACCCCGCTCCGAGTGGGCTCTTGAGTGCGTGTGCTGGTGCAGGCCCTGCGGGGGTGTGACAGCGCTTGTGAGGAGGAACCCCTCCGTCCTCGGTGGCCCCCCGGATGACTGGAGGCTCACTATCAGGTGCGTGCAGCACAGAGAACTAAGACGGGCACTGTGCCCTTACAGCAGGCTACACGCTTGGAGGACTGGACCTCCCGAATCGGCCATCCCGGATCTCCCAGGAGGGGCCCCTCATCGTGGCAAATGTGCCCGCCCTAATACCATCCTGGAACCCCTCTGCTTCAGAATAGAGGGGGTTGCAACTGGCTCAAGCGACCCCCCCGCTGCTAGCAAAGAGTATTCACCGTGCAGGGGGCCCCGCTCCTCCACCGGGAACCGTAGCCCGCCCATCAAGCACCGGACTTGGCTGGCCGTGCCTGGACACCCCCGCTGGGAGCTAGGGGATTTCAGAAGCGGCCCTGCCCCCCTTTTGACAGCTCTTCCCCTCCAGGGGCGCCCCGGCCCACCCTGCCTCCCCCCACTGCCTCTAGATAACGGTGGGGCCCTCAGCACACAGACTCCCTCGTCCCAACGAGGATTAGCCGTGGGAGGTGGCAACATCCTCCACGCACAAAGCGAAGGTAGCAAGATCAAGGTGGAGCAAGATCAAGGTGTCCAAATCCTGCTGCCCAGATCAAGCCTCGGACGGCCCTTCCCGGTCACCCAAGCTTAACATCGAGGGTCATTAGTAGCCCCCCCGGCTCTTCTCACTCTGCAGCCCACACTTCCTGGGCCGCCCCGGCCCACTTTGCTTCCCCTCTCATCGTCACAGCATAACAGCAGGGGTCTGCATTCCAAGGCAGGGGACTGCAACCCACGGAACCTATGAGACTGCCAAATACCAGCGGCAGATCCACGCTGCCCGCTTCAACACCCTCCACCCACGCTTCGGAGGGTCCTCGAGTCCACCTAGGGAACCAGATATGTAATAATGGCGAAGCAATCGAAGGCGGGCAAGAACTCAGACATCGTAGCCATGTTCTCGACGACGGTCAAAGGGAAGAAGCTCGACCCCCTGAAAGACACCCCGCCAAAAGCTCAAGAAGACCGGGGCTCCCTAGCTACCAAAGGGGACATACTGGCCTTCATGGCCGACATTTAATCCGAAATCAGATCCTGCATGACAGAGTTTACCACCAAGTTAGAACATACGGATCAAAGGGTGAACGAGATGGAACAAAGGCTGGGGGAGATTGACGACCGCTCTCAGGACCAGGCAGTCGCGCTCGGGGAAATCCAAAGCTCTGTACTATCCCTATAGGACAAGTATGAAATCCTTGGGGTTCCAAGGTGTAACAACCTCCGAATCCGTGCTGTTCCATTCTCTGTGCCAGAAAAAGACCTGGCCGAATACGTGAGGGACTTCATCCAAGCTCCGCTTCCGCACCTGGATAAACCACACGTCCATTTGGACCGCACCCACAGATTGCGCCCACGACAAGGGGTGAACTCGGATCTCCCTCCAGATGTGATAACAAGGGTACACTTCTTTACCACAAAGGAGGCAATCTCAGCTATCAGCCGCACCCGAGACGAACTTTCCTTTCAGGGGTCTCCTCTTCAAATATACCAAGACCTCTCCCTACTCACCCTCCAGAAGAGGAGGGCCCTTCCTGCTCCTGGCGCTCTTCCTGCAGGAGCAGCAGATTCGGTACAGATGGCTGTTCCCAACCGCTTCACAATTTTCATACAACGGCACGCTACACAGAATCAGCCACCTTGAAGACGCCAGCAAGATCATGCGACCCTCCGCTCCTGCGGAGGACACTTCACCAAGATCAGAGGACCCTGTAGGCCGGGAATTGGAGGCTCTTCCAAAGCCTAGATGTTCCTCATGGTCCAAAGTCCCCGAAATAGCAAGAGAAAATAGAGCGCAAATAGAGTCCCTGCTGGAGGGTTGCCCCCCTCCGGGGCTGTCCTCCAAACATCGCTGCAGAGATGCCTCGCCGTCCTTGACACAGCCACAGATGATCATGTTTGACGCAGCGGGCCCCACTCACGGCCCATGCCCAGCTCCAAGGTACATTCCACCTTCTGAGTCCTTGGAACTCCATAACTCTTGTATTTCCACAATTGGCCCTGTTGGCCAGGGGGATGGCCACATTTACAAAATTGGCCCCTCCACCAGTTAAAGTTACGCTCCCCCGTTGGGGGCACATGTTAAAACCCCAAGAGGAAGGTGACTTAGGGCTAACATTCCTCCGGGATTCTGGCTAATCAACACCTCCCCAACCCTGCACCTCCCCGACCCTACCACCCCCCCCCCCCCGAACATAACAGTAGGAGCGGATCAAGCACAGGGACACCAGACCCTAAAGTTCCTTATGCTGATTGTTAATGGATTGAACTCTCCCACTAAGCGGAAATCGATCCTGAAAAAACTCCAGGACGAGGATGCAGCAGTAGCTCTGATACAGGAGACCAATTTACTACCGGAAGACTGGGGACGGCTCCTCTCATGGTGGTTCCCACTACAATTCTTTGCCCCAGGGAACTCCAAGAAAAGTGGCACAGCAATTCTCTTCAGAAAGGGCCTGAACCCTCAAATCCTGGATACCAAATCATGCCCGGAAGGCCGATTCATGGCTGTCAAGTGTCAATTGCTGGGAGATATCTACTCTTTTGTCTCAATATACACCCCCAACACCGGGCAATCGGCTTTCTACGACGCGGTGGGCGCCACCTTATCTCACTTTATAGAAAGCCAAACTATAATGGGGGGAGACTTTAACGGAGTGCCGGACCCCACGAGGGACAGATCACACCCCCCTACTCCCAGAGACTTCACTCAAGCACTCAGCCTCCTATGCCTGTTTAGAACACTCAAAGTGGTAGACTCATGGTGGATCCTCCATCCCTCTGAAAAAGATTACTCCTTCTACTCCTATGTCCATCGGACCTTCTCACAGATAGACCTCCTCCTGACGTCTGCTTAGGTGCTCACCTACACCGCAGAGGTATCCATCGGCGCCCGGATTCTGTCAGACCACGCCCCAGTAACCATGGAAATCCGAGCACACATTCCAAAGCCCAATTCCCCCCCCAGATGAGCACTATATGACCATTTGCTTAATGAAATACCGCTCAGGGGCAGGATTGCTAAAGCGATCATAAACTTTCTTAAGGAGAACCCGGTGGAAGACACCTCCCCCGCGAACACCTGCGACGCCTTAAAGGCGGTGATCAGGGGTGAACTAATCGCACAAGGGGTGGCATTTCATCGCAACAGACGCCAAGCCCACCTAGCTTTGGAGGAGGAACTTAAAACAGCGGGAGAGACTCATAAGGAGAAAGGCTGGTCCCTCAGGACACAGCGAGCCATCCGCATCACCAGGAAAAAACTAGAGGCTCATTACGCCGAGCATACAGCCCACATTATGTCCAAAACCAAACAATTTTACTATGCCAAGAACAACAAGGCTAACAAGCTGCTGGTAGCCAAACTAGCTAAGGCAAAACGTACCAGTACCATCGTTGGCCTCCAGGACTCACAGAGGATAATACAATATGCGGAACCCGAAAAACTACACGTGGCGGCGGAACATCTGTCCCAGGTAATAGCGGCACCCTCCCGGAACCAGAGCGAACAAAGGGAGTATCTACGGAAGGCTGCCCTCCCCCACCTGCACGACTCGCCTAGAGAAAGCCTGGAGGCACCAATTACAGGTGAGGAGGTTGAAGAAGCTATTAAGTCCATCAAACCCCGGGCCCGAGGCCCCAATGGCTTCTCCACAAGATTTTACAAAATCTTTAAACCCTAACTGATCTCCCCCTTGGTAGCACTCTTCAATTCCTTCAGGGAAATTGGGACCGTCACCCCTTCAAAGCAAGAATCCACCACAATCCTCCTTCCTAAGCCAGGGAAAGACCCGAGAGATCCGGCCTCTTGTAGGCTGATAGCCCTCCTAAATATCGACGCCAATCTATATTCCAAGATCCTGGCTAACCGTCTGGCCCGCGTGCTGCCTGAGCTAATCCACTCAGACCAAACAGGCTTTATCTTGAATAGATCTGCAGGCGATAACGTGCGCAGAACCTTGAACCTGGTTGACCTAGCCACGCGCAACTCCCAAGGGCTGGTGCTGATGGCTCTTGACGCCACCAAAGCCTTTGACAAGGTGGACTGGTCCTTCATGCAGCTTACGTTGGAGGCCTTTGGATTTGGCCAGACATTCCATAAAATGGTCCTGACTAACTACAAAGCACCAAAAACCCTCCTTAGAATTAATGGTTCCTTCTCCGCCCCGATCTCCCTGACATGCGGGACCAGACAAGGCTGCCCACTATCCCCATTGCTGTTCGCACTCATTATGGAGCCATTCGCCCAAAGGATCAGACAGAACATCTCGGAACCTCACTACAACATGCCCTAGCTGAAATAGCTAGCTATAGCGAGGTCACTGGCTTCACCATTAACTTTTCCAAATCGGTGGCCCTGAGCATAGGTCTCTCCCCGGAGGAGCGGGAGGCCCTGATCCCAATGTGCCCGATTGCATAGAAGAGAAGGTCCATCCCCTACCTAGGGGTCCAGATTCCGGCAAAAGCCAAGGGACACAAGCTCTTCAAAGATTTCGAGGATGACTTGAAACGCTGGGCATCCCAGGAAATCTCCCTAATTGGTCGTATAATGGCCTGCAAAATGAACCTCTTACGAAGATTCCTCTACGCCTGTTCATCCCTCCCGGTAGCAATCCCAACATCCGACCTAAATGAGCTGCAGAAGAAGATGCTCTGGTTCATCTGGAAAGGCAAAAAAGCTAGAATCCCCCAAAAGACACTAACTGGGGACGCAAGACTTGGGGGCCTGGGGGTCCCCGACATGCAGGCCTATAGGGCAGCAGCACAACTAGCTCACGTCCGCGGCTGGCAAATAGCCTCGGACCGCCCAAGATGGGTGGAACTTGAGCAGGCACGGCTCTCGCTCCCCCTCAGATTCCTTCCGCACATTCCACCAGCCCTTCGAGAACACCGGGAGGGCCTTCTGCTGGCAACCAAACATACCCTGGCCTCCTGGGACTGGGCATTAAAATGTAAGGGGATCCCGAGGGGACTGGGCCCCCTATCTCCAATTTTCCACAACCCAACCTTCTCTCCCGGGATGCACCCGCGAAACATTCAGAACTGGATCGAGGGAGGCCGCGAAACCTTGGACCAACTATATGAGGACGCCCTCCCCTGCACATTTGAGCAATGTAAGGAGCCGTTCCAACTTCAATAGAGGGACAGGTTCACATATTTTCAGCCATTGGTGCTCACATCCGCAGACCCTCCAAGCAGCAACGTGCCCCCTCATAGCCCTTGAACTATCCCTCAAGGACCTTCCATCCCTAGGCAGCATATCTACTCTATACAGACGTTTTTCGGAGGACTTCCTGACCACAAGGACCCTGGCTATGGCTCAGTGGAAGGCGGACTTGGGAGACCCATTGGATGACCAAGCCTGGGTGGACATCTGATCGCAAACTCACGCAGCATCTACCTGCATCACCAATAGAGAATGCACGCATAAAATTCTACTGCGCTGGTACTACTCTCCGCTCAGGCTCCATTACATGAATCATTCCCTTGACCTCCTTTGTTGGAGAGGATGTGGCCGACCGGGCTCTTTCTTCCACATGTGGTGGGCATGCCCAAAGGTCCAACAGTTTTGGAAACAATGCCAAGCGGTCATCGAACAAATCACCCGGACCCTACTCCGTTCTCCTGGGGACCCCGATCCCAGGGACATACCCGCACTCAGGAAACAAAGCTAAACTATTAACCCAATGCCTCCTGGCGGGGAAAATAGTGACCGCCCGCTTCTGGAAGGCCCCAGAGGGCCCCTCGATGATCCAATGGTGGGGGAAACTTTGGGACATCCTGATTGCCGAAAAGGTGACAGCGGCAAAAGCCGGAATCCTCCACCACTTTCAGAACATTTGGGCCCACGTGCTGGAATATGACCAGAGATTCCCCGTTCTGACCTTTAAGCCCACTAACGCCCGGCGAGTCCTGGGGGACCACGATGCAACCTGAAAGGAGAAACACAAAACAAGGTGGACAGACCGAAGCACGAGCGTTTGGGAAACACACCTGTACTATGGTCGGGAGGGGGGACATGCTATGTGTTGCATTTGCTGTAAACTTGTTACCTTGCCTTGGTTTAAAATAAACATATTTTTTTTAAAAACATGATGAGAGTACATTATCTATTGCAAAAATCAATATAGCTAAAACAGTTTCAAATATCGACAATTTGGATGTCAAATAACATGTCAAATAACACCATAAAATAGATGAGATTAATATCATCACCTTTCATAAAATTGTGCCACAAGTTGGAGATATTACTAGTGTCAAACCAGTTGTCATAAGATATTAAAAACTTACTATGCAGTTCAGAAAGGCTCTCACAACATACCAGCAAATGTTGTAAGCAAATGTTTTAAGGACTCAATATCCTCACAGCCACACAGATGACACATTTGCATAGTACGTTTGCAAAGGTAGCGGGCGCCCCTCTCTCGACAGAACAAGGCCTGATAACCTGTCCAGTGGTTATTAACCACTTGAGAGTTCGCAGCCACTGCTTTTACGAACTCTCAAGTGGTTAATAACCACTGAACAGGTTATCATGTCTGTTCTTGCGAGAGAGGGGCGCCCGCTACCTTTGTAAAACATTTGCATAGTACGACACAGACTCATCCGGGCGCCCTTAATTTCAAGAGCTTCACAATTATTGAATTTCATCATAAGATAAAATCGAAAAATCTGTAGGCTAGGATAAACCATTATGATATGATATGATAGGTTATTTATAGCGCGCTTAATACCCAGAGGTTTCTAAGCGCGGACCCGGGGATCGAACCTGTGTTGCTTCGTGTCATCTTGTTTCCAAGGCTAGCACATTGCCGCTGAGCTATCCTCCCGAGACAAATGTAATTAGGCCTAGATTCACGTACCATCCTGTATTGACAATAGGGGCCACTGTATGCTTTCATGCCCAGCTCTACAATATGGCACTCATAACTAATCAATACTAACTTCTTTTTAAGCCAACCCTTAAACTGGTCCCCGGGAGCTATACTCAGTAGAATGGACAAAACCTACGACCCATTTGTCATACATAGATTTGATCATACCTAGCGTCCCCCTCGAAAGAACAGCCCTCTGTTCTCTAAAAAGCCTGCACGTGTGTTACAACAATTGTAGCATTATCCAATCTCATTAAATTATTGGAGCACATGACAGATCTACTGATATTTTCAGAGCTATGTTCACTGACACTATCAATGTGAGAACATACCGTTGAGTTAGGCACTGGTTGATTATGCGAGATACCCTAAGGTGCCCCTATGGTGCAGGGTAGAGATGCCTTGGAGGTGAGCCTTTAATATAATTCCAATAGAGCTATGTTGGGGGTCCTCCTGTTCTGCTGCATCTTCCTCATGGCCACTGGTTCCATTTTCTGACCTCTGGGACATTTCCATGGGGTCTCCTCTGGCATTTCCTTGGGATGATTGTCACAGAATCTGCACCTGTGGGGTCAAACAGACTTTCTAAATCGGATGACCATTAAATCTCTCCCATTCATTCCAATGGAACTGTGAACTTATTCTGAAACCCTCCTAAAATTGACTCTGGGGTACTTACCTGTCCCTGTACATTTTTCATGGGGTACTGGGTGCTCTCAACCACTTGTGGACTCTTCTTTGGTTTCATGTACAGTTTTAAAGCCATACCCTGCATTTCTATTATGGTCAATGTACTTTAAACACTGTGGGCCTCATTAGGAGGCTGGCGCTCCCATAATGAAGGGTGCCGGTACGGGACCAGCACCATTCATTATGGGATGCCCAATTACGAGGTTCCCTTGAGGGACCCGCTCAGAACATCTGGTGAGACCAGACGTCCTTGGCAGGTCCTGCAAGGGGACCAGGGAGCTAATAACGGGCCCGGTATGGAGGCAGCTACTTCCATATTCGTAATGAGGCCCTGTGACTAGTTTTGGTAACAATGGGTATCACTACATATATCACCACCAAAAATATTGCCGTATATATGGTCATCTGGAACGGCCATCGGCGATATTTTTGGGGGAATAATTTTGGGTTTTTTCGGGAGCAGGGGTTGCTGGGGTGTCCCCCACAGCTCCCATACCTTAATATCGCTGCAAAAATATGGCAATATTTTTGTATGGCGATATTTTTGCGGGGATATTAACACATGGAACCTAACAATGGGCTTCATTCCGAGTGTGGCGGTCGCATCGCACCGGCACCCTTTCTGGACCACCACACTCTAACTCTGCCTTCCTGGGCTGTTGCGCCCGGCAGGTCTGATCTGCTGGGCGCAGCGTCCCTGGTAGGCAGGGTTGTCACGGAAGCACCGGAACTGTTATCAATGGTGCAGCTGCTTCTGTGTCTCCATTCCCATGGAGTCACGGGAATGGGGACTTACACTTTCCGCCGCCTGATATCCCGGGCCGCCGGGACTTGTCCCAGTGGCACCGGGATCTCAGGAAGCGTAACTGTGTATCTTCCACAGAGAGTGGCAAAAAAGCTGCTGAAAGAGTTTGTTTGGTCACAGTGTGAGAACCCTGAAGGTCTCCCACCCATTAGTCCCCAGGGATCTGTTGTCCAGGTGGCCAGGACACGGCCATTGTTATTAGATCCAGTTCCTGGGGGTCGACCAGTGCGGGAGGATCACCTGGATGAGGGATCCTGGGGGAGTGGAAGTGGGACACAAAAGGGTGAGATGAGGTACTGCCTTCCCAATAACACTATGGGCCTCATTACGGCTTTGGCGGTAGCCATGCCGCTGCTATTGGCGGCATGGCTGCCACCAAAACCGGGTCCACGTCTGGGTTCCCTGAATGGGGAATTACCGGTCCATTCCAAGTTTGGAGGGCCCGGTAATTCCTCCTTCAGGGAACCCAGACCTTCCCCATTCGAGCCCCCATAGGGCTCAATAGGAATGGGGGAGGGAGCTAACAACGGGCCGATTACGCCTGGCCCGTTGTTGGCTCCCTGGTGCCTTCGCGGGACCCGGTAAGGACGTCTGGTAAAACCAGACGTCCACATCAGGTCCCGCGAGGGAACCTAGTAATTCCGCGGAACGGGTTAAACGGGCCTGCCTCCATTAGCGGAGCCCGTTAACCCGTTCCGCAAAGGTTATAATGAGGCCCTATTTCCCCATCCTACAAGGTAGGATATGTAGGAACTCAACTGCCTCTCCCACCCCGCCCTTCCCGACACTTTCTCACTGACATCTTACCATGAGCGACAACAAGACTACCCCCCTGCCTTGACAGTAGTTTTCCAGATTTTCCTAAATTTACTGGTGAAAACTACAATCCCCATAATACCTCCCCTTTGTTCTTTTCTAATGTCACTGAGATGAGGCGGGGAGAGAGATTGGGAGGATGAAGATTACCTGCATAAAAGGCAGAGCAGGAAAGCACACTTTGAGATAGTCGGGATGCTGGAAGGTGCCGAGAGAAGAAGAACGCAGTGAGCTGCAGAAGCCCTGGAAGACCCGGAGGAGGAAAAAACCACCCAAACACTGGCCCTGCTATTTGAAAGAAGACTGCCGTGTGGAGAAGGGAGCTGTACTTCCAGAAGGCAAGACCAGGGGCAGCAGGGGTTGCCTGGCGGTACCTGTAGCAGAACTCCTCCCCTGGGGCCAGACAGGCAAACCCTTTTACATGAGGGGCAGAAGGTAAGACAATGACGACATTGAGACATCCCCCTTGTGGCTCCTACAGCTCCCAAAACATGGGATGCCGTTTTGGGGAGCTTTGAAGTGGGAGCAAAATTATCACAAGTGCATTCTTGACTGGGAGTCCAGAAACATACTTTTGAAGATTGGGAACTTTGTGAGAGGGGTCCGAGCCCGGCAGAGGGAGACCCTTGTGAACTTTGTGAGAAGGGTCCGAGCCTGGCAGAGGGAGACGCTTGTGAACTTTTGTGAGAGAAACTGGCACCAAAGATAGAGTGGTCCGGCGCCACATGGCCGCTCATTCGATGGTCTCTGGCTGGGGCCCCCACTCCCAAATCAGGAGGAACAACAAGTGATCATACGAGGGTCAAACCAAAATCCCTTGTACAGTCGAAAGTCTTTGACACGTTGTGGAGGCAAAAATGAACCCGACTGAGGGAACCCTGCGAATTGGGGTGAACCCTAGAACATTGTGATAAATGAACTGTGTGAATCCTGACTGGGGGCTTTAGAGAAAACCTGACTGGGGGCTTTAGAGAAAACCTGGCTGGGGCTTTAGAGAAAACCTGACTGGGGGCTTTAGAGAGAGCCTGACTGGTGGTTTAAGGGAAAGCCTGACTGGAGGCTGAGAGCTGGACTTAGGTAAAGGGAAGAACCTGAGGGGTCTAGAATGACTTTTTGTTGAAATGTGAACTGTGGCAAATGTGAACCCAACAGAGGGATGCCAAGAGAAAGCCAGGGGAAGGGAACCCCTGCTCTCTGATGAGATTGTGAAACTCTGAAGTGTGGAAAGTGTGAACCCGACTGAGGGAATTGTGAAACTGGCATTTGCGCACGGCTGAGGGGAACACTGTGTGAAATGTGATAGTGTGAAGCACGCACTTGCCATAGAATAAGAGAGTGACCCAGCGAGACGTGATTGCCCTTCGGAAGCCTCTGTTTAAATTGGCAAATGCTTTGAGAGGCTCACGCTGAAAGAAGGATCAGGGTCCGGCTGAGGGGGATCCTAGGGTGAAGAGAATCACCCGACGTGAAGGTTAACAGAAGGAACTGTTTGTTTTGTTGTTTTTGGCATACCAGGCTTTCTGAAGCAAGAGACTTTGCATGAGAAGAGACTTGGGCACAGAAGGCCCTGATATAGAGAAAAGAAACTGTTAGTTCGTGCCGGATAAGCGCGGGAGTGTGCTCAAGAGTCCTGCCTTGTCATGTGCTAAAAGCGTGGGGAAGGGAGACCCCGGCCATAACATCCTGACTTATCCTTTTGTGAACACTTCTTTCTTTTCTTGTGAACATTATCCCGCACTATTTTGTAGCATAGCGGTAAGGATTGGCAATAGTTTTTTTGTATAGGCCCTTTTTATTTGCCTATACTCCATTTGGACTGTATTATTATTATTTGATGGTCATAGCTTGCTCCCATCTTAAATTTAGGTTTAGATTAGGCATTTATCTCACCCATTTTATTTTTTAGTTTAATAAACACCCTTGAACTGCGATCACTTGTGTCTGTCTTGCTTTGATACCATGCCTTCCTTACAACTGCCCCCGTCACCCCAGATGCATGAACAAAGGCTACAAACAGTTGTCTGTCCACGCAGTAATGTCAAAACTGGTTATGTAGAGGCACCTTCTCTTTTGGAAACGTCATGAGAGTCCTGTCATCTGACAGAGCCTGGATTTCACACCCCTGGCTGATGTGATGGTGACCAGAAAGGCTGTCATTAAAGTGAGGAATTTGAAGTTGCAGCTAGGCATAGGCGCAGGACCTAGTTTAGGTTCCTTTTCACCTGCAGGTGCATTAGTGGTAGATGATGAATTAGCAGGTCCTTTAGGAATTGCCTCACAATTGGGATTTCAAAGAGAGTCCTGCTCATGCTGTCACATACAGTGGGACAGCACCAACAGACACCCACTCACAACGGATACCTGCAGCCCCTCCTCCACTACTGGCAATCCCAAATCCAAAACCATAACTACAAGAGCAGAGAAAGGGGCACTCTCCTGTTAATCACACCATCTGCATAAGGGCAGCCACCTGCACAAATAAAGCCTGCGCCTTCTGACCCTCCTCCCCTGCCGATATGGCAATGGGCCCGGAAAGACACCTTTTGCTCAGGTTGTGTCTTCATATCAGATCCTCAGTGACCACCTCAGGGCAACCACTATCATCATCCCCCTGTATTGCCTGACCATCCTTAGGACCATCCTCAACAGGGGTGCCAGAGGGAATGTGTGCATCCTTGAAAACCTTGAAAATGTCCATGGAATCAGCCGCGCACTGCCCAGCATACACGCTTCCTGGGTGTTTCTCTGGCGCAGAGTAGGTTGCCTTTTCTGTTGGAGTGGGCCACAGACCAATCCACCAGGGGTAGACCTCATCTGGAAGATGTGATCCACAACTGGTGGACTGGTCAAGAGTCCAGTCATGCAACACTGAATGTTTCTGATGAGAGCATCTGCTCGGACCTTGCTCTCCCCATCCAGATGGAAGGCTTGGACACAGATGTTCCTCATGATCAACCACAACCACAACCAAACAGCCTGGGCATCCCTGCATAATTTTAGGGACCACACACTGTTGTACTTGTTCATATAAAGCATTGTAGTAGTGTTCATTAGGAATATAACTTTCTTCCACAGATACTGTGGTTGGAAACTTTGCAGGGCCAGACGGATCGCACGCAGCTCCAAAGAATTGATATAGAGCTTTGCTTTCCTGTCTGACCATCTTTTTTCATATATCCAGCTCGTTAAGATATGCTCACCAGCTCGTCATGGAAGCATACGTGATGATCTGGGCCTGAAACACCAGAGTACAAATGGTTAGACCACCATAACATTTGCCTCCTTGTAGCACCAAGCTGGCACTGATAACTCCAGCTGAACCTGGTCTCTGTGACCAATCGAGGGAATGTGTTCCTTCTCTCCAAGGGGTAGCCCCTTCCTGTGAGGCTAGGGAGGTAACCCCACTCCGCAGGCCCTTCCATAGTGGTAGCAGCAAGTGGGACCTCACTGAGAGAGACTCCTTCTTAGGAGACAAGGACTCCCGTTCCTGTGAGGAACTCCATAAAGCTGTACGCATTATGGCCTACCTGGGAATGCTTCCAAATATCAGAACCTTTTTCACATCAAGACTGCGACGAAGAAAGTCTGCAGCATATTACTGAAAAAGAATATGTCCCTTTAAATGAGAATAAGCAATCTGCTCAGATGAGTACGTTGATTAACGTAACCTCGATGAACCAGAGAGAAAGGAGAGGGAGAGGAACACGAATGTCGGTCTGGGGAGGCCCTGAGCCACACAACACTTGCAGGAACGAGAAAGCCTGCGAGTTTGAAACTCGCTCTACAGGAGAGAGCAGATCACCAGCGCTGCAGAGAACCTGAAGAGTGAGAATTCCACAGGGCTGAGGCCAGAGAACAGATGGTGGCAAGACTACGGAGCAGGATCCGTGGTGGACCGCTGGTCCAAGCAACTTCGCTGATACCACTGTGAGAGTGATGCCACAGGGTGTCTGGTCCCACAACCGATCACCGGAGCACAGGAAGAGATGAGGGACCAAAGAGAGAGAAGGGACAGTGAGGAACCAAATGCCGACGAAGAAAAGGCATGGGTGTCCCAGATCAAACAAGAGGGATTCCGAGGGCCCCAACTCCGGAAGAGGTTCCCCGGCTAATACAAAGGTAACCGGGAAGACAGGAGTAACGGGGGCCTCAAGGAGGGAATCATTATATCAAACAGCCAACTCGTCTCAGTGCTGGTTACAAAACAAAGTTAATCTTGAAACAGACAATTTAGAACTTGATAATACCAATGCACAGATTAGTAACAAGCTAAAGAAAGAAAGAGAAGAATCAGTGTTCCCAATACCCTGGGAAAGGGAAAAGAGATTAAGTTCCACTTAAACCTAACAAACTGGATATGTGATAACATTAAAGAGGAAATCCCGGAGAAGCTGAATGAACAGAGAGAATAACCAGTGATAATAGTACCCTGGCAAAAGGGAGTAGTAGTCAAGAAGACCACCGTTATATATGATTTTATCGCTCCCAAAACATCTAAACAAATTTATAAAGCAACAATAATAACTTTTAAATTAATATCGACATGCCTTTTACATTGCGCATATTATATACATGCAGACTGTTTCTATAGCCTGTGACTGCCACCTAGTGGCCCTTTTAATAATTTAGAATCGCGGTTTTGTGGCTTTTGAATATCTTTTCAGTAACATTTACCTCTGACCATATTACTTTATACCTACTTTTGCCTTGGCAGTACCATTTACAGGGTGCGGGGACACCCCCGGTAACCCCAAGACCACTTATACCTTTCATTCCTTTTTTTCATCCTCCCCTTTCTACTTTTAAATGAAGTCTAATTGGACTTTTTCCTCCCACTTAAACTGAAACCTGCATTACTATATAATTGCCTATATTTCATTCTTTTTTCATTCGACTACTGTTTTTTATCCTCTTTATTTTTGTATTGCATTATTTTTACCTTTTCATTTATTAACTCTTTATTTTGTACTGCAATGTAATCACTGGTTACCGAAGACCACAGGGTCAGGAAGACACAGGAAACTGAGCTATAATAAACAAAGGGGGACCGACGCCCCAAACAACGAATGCATCAAGGGATATTTTGAAAGACACAACCTGGAGTGGAACACTTATAAAAGATCACTAATGGAACTTCCTGAAAAAAGGAGGAAAATACAGTTGCCCATTTGAAGAGTTTCAGAGACTGATCAGAGAGGTCACAAGAGGCTATTTATGGATCATGTACTAATCTACAGACTGATACTAGATGTATCCTAAGAAGAAGGGAGCCATTCTCAGAGCCTAAGTTAGTTTATATAGATGTAGGGTCAATGAGGGTAGTTTCGGACAGCAGACCTCTTTATTTGGACTTCCAAGAAAGACTGACAAGCACCTTAGTAAAATAGGTAGGGAACACCAATAGTTGTAGGGAAAGATAAGCCATATAATTCTTATTTTAATAAACCATCTTGAAAATGACATCTAAGAGTCTGTGACTTTCTTCTTCAGCTCCTGGATTTTCCTCATGGAAAACATAACATGAGGAGCAAGCCTCAGAAACAGCTAAACTGCAACCATGACCACCCCTGTTCTGAGGTTGTCCAGGATCGATTTGATGGCCTGCAACCTCTAGGCCAGTGAAAAGGTCAATTTTGTATCCAGCACTGTGCAGCCACATGATAGGGGTTGCGTTCTGAGCAAGTAGAGCAGGCCCTTGATCTGTTGAAGTGTGGATAGGAAACCCACCTGGCTCGAAGATTTCACTAACCAGTTATCAAGATAGGGCAATACATCTGCACATGCCAGCCACTAGTGGGATGTCATGGCCACCATTACTTTGGTGAAGACCTTTGGGGTCAATGTGAACCCGAATAGGAACACGCTGAACTGCCAGTCCTGCCCCATGAACACAAAGCACAAGTACCTCCTGTGTGCTGGTAGAATTGGCACATGGATGTATGTGTCCTGGAGGTCTAAGGACAATATTCAGTAGCACTGAAAGAGCACCCAAGATTGTAACCACTGTCACCATTTTGAATTAGTCTTTCATAATGAATTTATTTGAGCTTTGCATGCCTAGAATATGATTCAGTCATCCTGGTTCCCTTTTTGGGATTTGAAAATATCTCGATTAGAACCCAGTATGATGGCCTTCAGATACTCTTTCTATTGCAATTGTTCTTTGAACTTTTTTACCTACAAAAGGAGCTCTTGTTAAAGATGTTTTCTTCTGCACTGTGAGAGACAGTCTGGGTTTGAAGTTAAGAAAGGGGGGTTGTAACCTTTTCCCACAATCTGCAGCACCCACTAGTCCATGGTCACAGCTCTCCATTCCTCAACAAAGTCCTGCAGCCTTTGCCCCATTGTGTAGCATGAGCTAAAGACACATCACATCGTTTTCCCGGTGGCCATCATCTCTTAAGATGCCTTATACTGAGTGGATATCTTCTCCTTTTTGATGCTTTCCACCATAGATATCTATGAACCCCCAACTGTGTGCTGTTGTTTTGAACCTGTCTTGACTTTTGAAGGTAAGTAAAGCCTTTTTTGCTTTACTTATCCTGCTTGCTCATCTATTTTGGGGGCACTCATCAGTCACTCACTTTTCCGATTTCTTTTGTTTTCTATCAGCCCCCTGGTTTTAACGGCTCCTTTTGTGAAGATATTGATCATCTTTTGTTTCGCAACTTACCTATCCCTACTCCGGTTGTATTATTAGGGGACTTCAATCTTCACCTATCCTCAACGCACTCTTCTATTCCATTTCTTTCTGTTCTTGATTCCCATTTACTTCAGCCTCTTGCTACTCCTCCATCTCATATTTCTGGTTCCTCCCTTGACCTGATTTTCATCTCAGCCTTTTCCGCTTCTCCTGTGTCATCTCTCCCAGTTTACCTCTCTGATCACTTACTCCTTTCTGTATCAGTATCTCCTCAATCTTTTCTACATTCTCCTGTTTTTCCCCCTGCATTACTTTCTCTCAGCGTGATCTATGCAATTTTAACCCTTTACTCTTTAATACTGCTTGTACTTCTGCTCTTTCCTCCCTTCCCTCCCTTCTGACTTTTACTTCTGACGAGGCTGTGTCTTCTATTTCTACATCCCTTTCGACCTCTCTCGACCAGCTCTATCCTCTGTCCGCCCTACTCGTCAACCTTCCCAACCTTGGCTTTCCCCTCACCTGCGCTCTATGCGCCGTATTCTTTGTCATTTTGAAAGACGTTGGCTTAAGACCAAATTAACATCTGATCACTCATCTTACATTTCTTATCATGCTCTTTATGATGACTGTCTACTTTCCGCTAAGCGTCTTTATTTCTCAGATCTTTTACATACACAGTATACCCATCCTAGACGTCTTTTTCAAACTCTTGCTCGGCTCCTCTGTCCTCCCACTCTACATCACTCTGCTAGCTCTATCTTATCCCCTTCCGACTTTGCTCAATTCTGTTCCTCTAATGTTCTTTCTCTTCGTAATGATATTGAAGCCTCTAACCCACCTAAAGTCATCACCCCGCCTACATCTATTTCTCGCACTTCCATTGCTCAGATTTCCCACTCTGAAGTTTCTCTTTTACTATAAAGCTCATCCTACTGTATCCCCTACTGACCCTAGTCATTCTGCACAAATTCCCAAGGTCTATCCTTTCCTAGTACCCTATCTTGTTTCCTTTTTTAACATCTTGTCTCTCTACCTCTAATTTTCATATGTCATTTAAGCATGCTTCTATCCTCCCAATTCTAAAGAAACCTACTGCTGACTCTCTGACTGTTTCTAATTTTGGTCCTATTTCTTTATTACCCTATCTTTCTAAACTACTAGAACGGCTTGTCTACTCTCAAATTTCCACGTTTGTCTCTAATTCTTCTGTTCGTCCTCAATTTCAGTCTGGCTTTCGTCCTCTTCACTCCACAGAAACTGCTCTTCTTTCTGTGCTGAATTCTCTTCTCTCTGCTCGATACTCTAAACACTCATCTTTTCTTATTCTTCTAGATCTATGAGCTGCTTTTGACACTGTTGATCACTCTCTACTTCTGGCCTCACTTTCGTCTTTTGGTTTTACAGGGTCTGTTCTGTCTTGGTTCCATTCATATCTATCCAATAGAACATTCTCAGTCTCTTAGGCGGGCAAGTCCTCTAAATCGTTCCCACTTACCCATGAGGTGCCTCAAGGGTCTGGAATGGGTCCTTTTCTATTCTCTCTATACTTCTTATCTTGCTATTATTTCCTCTTTTGTGTTATCTCACCACTTTTATGCTGATACCCAACTATTTCTTTCTTTTTCTTCTTTTACTTCTGAAATCCATCATACTCTGGCTGCTTGCCTAGTTGCTATTAAATCTTGAATTAAGTAAAGTTTTTCCTTGCTAATACCATTCCTCCCCCTCCTTAACCTTCTTTTATGTTCTTTCCCCGTCTAAGCTCACAATCTCACCCGCGGCCCGAAATCTTGGCCTTGACTTTGACACTAATCTTTCTTTTTCTTACCGCATTTCATTAACTTCTTGTTCCTGTTGTTTTCATCTTCTCAACATTCGTAAAGCTTGCCCATTTCTTACTTCTCCAGCATGGGGTCTGGCATGGATTCACATGCTCATGAATATTCCCCGTCGTCAGGCTGTGAATCCTCGTTAAAGAAAAATCAGTATCAGTTTCGTTTCTGATCTGTCTTTTGTAGTAGTAACCAATCACTGATCTCTGTGTCATACTGACCACAGCCAATGACTGCCGTCTCCCTAAGCCCCGCCTCTGGCAGCCATCTTCAGATTTTTACCGCACGTTCAAGTGTTGGGAGTCCTCGTGCTTAGCTCTCGAGCTTTTGCTGCGTGTTTCGCACTTTTTCAGGTGAATTTTCACATTTTCTCGGTTAATCGAGCCTCAAGCTCCACCGTTCCTACTTCCATTAACGGGTACCTGTTGCGGGATTTTCCTATGCCCCTCAAGGGTGAAGATTTTGTCGAATCAACCTTTTGGAGGATTCCAGAAGATTTGCGGCCTACTTCGAGATGGCCCAGGACGCGAGTTCGTCAACCGGACCCAAGCTGTTTCGCAGCTGCCCTGGATGCGGGCTGCAGAATGTGTTTAAGGAGGACGAACATTCGCGATGCCTCTACTGTCTTCATGGGGACAAGACTCATGTAGAGAAGGACTGCCAGTTCTGCAAGAACTTGTCGGAGCGGACCATGAGGGACCGTCGATCCCGTCTCGCCAGCTGGTTGGAGAAGGGCTCAACGGGTGAGAAGAAGAAGAAAGGGTCCGAGCGGGGTTCTAAGTCCTGTGCGGGCACCCCGGCGACGGGGGCCCAACACCAGGCCAAGCGCCGCGAGTCCGCTGGCTCTGGGAGCGCCGAAAGGTCGGGCTCTTCGGTCACCGTGCAGGGCGCACCTTCCCCAGTACCGTCAACCACGAGCCAGCGCTCCGGTTCGGGGAAGAGGAAGTCCGAGACCCCGGGTAAGCTTCGGGAGAAGCCCCGTCTGATCTCGGGAGAGGGGGAGCGAGGCGTCGCCCCTCCCCCTAAGGAGAAGGCCCAGGACGCACCTAAGGTGGTGAAGGCTCCTACCCAGCAGGCAAAGGCCTCTATCGAGGCGACTCTGGCCAAGCCGCAGAGACCCCGCCAGCGGAGACTGCCTTTGGGACTAGAGTTTCCCTGCCGCCAAGGAGGGAATCCTCCTTTCAGCCCATCGTCCTGGCCCCCATGATGGAAGAAGCGAGGGGGGGCACGGTGTCCTCCTCGAGCTCGGAGTCAGCCTCGGAGGAGGAACTGACCGAGGCCGTGAGGAACCTCGAAGTCCAATTCGAGAAGGTTCGATCCCGTAAGGAAGATCCTCGGGAGATAACCGAGGAAGACGACGATGGCGAGGAAGAGCAACCTTCCCTTCTGGCGCAGCCGGAACCTAGGCCTCAGGATAGCTCGGCAGCCATTTTGTTTGCGATCCAGTCCTTATGCTCTGAGATAAAGATGAGATTACCACGGCCCAGGCCGGAGGACCCGCAACCTGGCCCGTCGGGAAGTCCTCAGAACAAACGACGGAGGACCCAACCCTCTCCTCCACTCGCCCCCGTAAGGCCTGCAGTTCCCTCCTCATCCTCCCATGAGTCGGGAGATGACGGTGCGGTGGGCTCGACGACAGGTTCTGAGGGCGACGACGACGGAACGGGTCTCCCGTCTCCCGTCGCACGGGCCTCTCCGCCCGACGAGATTGGCTCATTCCACGCCATGATCGCCAGGGCGTCCGAATTGTTCCAGCTCTGCCCGGAGGAGCAGAAAAAGGAAGGTTTCCTCCATCAGCGCCGGGAGGCCAAGAGGAAGACTGTCATTGCAGTGCCTCTAATCAATGACATCTGGGAGGAGGTCCTGTCGGTACTCAAGAACCCCTCCACGGCACCAGCCAAACGGGACCGGTACGAGAAGAAGTACCGGGTCCCCGAGACCGCTCCCCTGTGCCTCAGGGCCCAGCCAACGCCAGACTCGGTCGTCTCTGCGGCGGAGAAGAAGAAAGCGGTGGGGTCAGGATCCTCAACGTCGAATTCCCCTCCGGACGGCGAGGGTAGGAAGTTGGACGCCATGGGGCGACGGGTCATTTCATCGGCGACGACGACGATCAAAGCGGCCAACGCCCTGGCGATCGTGGCCCGTTACGACAGGGAGCTCTGGTTTAAGGTGGCCCCCATATTGGACTTCCTACCGGACGACAAGATGTCCGAGGCCCTGGAAATACTTCAAGAAGGCGAGATGGCGTCGGACCACGCCATAACGGTGGCAACCGATATTGCCGACACCGGGTTCTGCCAGCTGGGCAACGGAGTTTGCCTACGACGACGGGGTTGGCTCCGGGCGACCGACTTCCGTCAGGACGTCCAGACTAGGGTGTTGGACATGCCGTTCGACGGCAGCAACTTGTTCGGGAAGGCAGTGGACGAATCCCTCCAAGCCATAAAGACGGACACGGAGACGGCCCGCGCCCTAGAAGCCCTTCAGCAACGACGGCCCTTTCGGAGCTCCGGAGGCAGACAAGGGGCCTCCAAGGGATCCAGCGGTGGCTCGTCGTCCTACCGCCAGGCGGCACGCTCCTCGTCTCAGGAGGCCTACAGGGGTCGCGGCAAGCAGGGAGCGCCTCGCCGCCGTCGGCAAGGTGGCCAGGGCGGCAAGGCCACCACCTCCAAGCAGGACTGAACCGGCCGTGGCCTCGGGCCCCCACTGAAGCACCCCGGTGGGAGGCCGGCTGACGAATTTCGTCGGCGTGTGGAAGTCCATCTCCACCGACAGTTGGGTGCTGGATACCCTGGCAAGAGGACACTCTATCGAATTCCTGAAGAAGTGCCCTCACGTTCCACCTGTGGCCAGGAAGGAAAATCACGTCCCGCAACTGCTGTTGGAAATACGGGCGATGCTCAGGAAAGGCGCCATCGAGCTCGTCCCGAAGAGGCTCCGGGGCTCTGGGGTGTACTCAACGTACTTCCTCGTCAGGAAGAAGATGGGCGGCTGGCGCCCCATCCTGTACCTTCGTCGTTTGAACAAATACATCAGGTCACAAAAGTTCAGGATGGTCACCCTCCAGCACGTACTGGGACAGCTGGAGGGAGGCGACTTTCTATCGTCGTTGGACCTGGAGGATGCATACTTCCACGTTCCCATCCTCAAAAGTCACCGAAAGTTCCTCAGGTTCGTCGTCCAGGGACGCCACTATCAATTCAGAGCACTGCCGTTCGGATTGAAGTCGGCCCCCAGGGTTTTTACCAAGTGCCTAGCACCTGTGGCGGCACGGCTGCGCCTGCAGGGGATTCACGTCTACCCCTACCTGGACGACTGGCTCATCCGCTCAAGGACGAGGGAACTCGCCGTCGAACACACTGTGAGGACCGTCCAGCTACTCACAGACCTGGGATTCGCAATAAATTACCCAAAGTCCTACCTGGTGCCGTCGCAGGTGGCCCTGTTTCTGGGAGCGAAGCTCGATACAGTGAGGCGCCTGGCGGCACCGTCGGAAGAACGGACGAAGGCCATTCTGGGCAAAGTGCAGCGCCTGCTAGCCACGGACGTGGCCAGGGTGAGGTCCATCAAGTCCCTCCTGGGGATGATGTCCTCTTGCATCTACCTGGTGCGCCTCTGCAGACTACGGATGCGCCCTCTTCAAGAATTTCTCGACGCTCGTTGGATGCAGGCGATGGGCAGCTTCGAAGACAAGGTCCCCCTCAACGAGGCGTTCCGGCGGGCGATTTAGTGGTGGGGCGTTCGAGCTCACCTCACTGCGGGCAAGGACTTTCAGACGCCGGCGTACCAGGAGACGGTGACGACGGACGCTTCCCTGGAGGGTTGGGGCGCCCACACCGGAGATCTCCACGCAAGAGGCCTCTGGCTCCCGGAGGAGAAGCTGCTGCACATCAACATCCTGGAACTCCGAGCCGTGTTCTGGGCTTTCAAATCGTTCCTCCCGTCGCTCAAGGGCAAGGTGGTGCGGATCTTCACGGACAACACCACAACAATGTTTTACATACGGAAGCAGGGAGGCACCAGATCCCCAGCCCTATCCAAGGAGGCACAGGATCTGTGGCATTGGGCGGTCGCCCAGGGGATGTTCCTGGTTCCCTTCCACATGGCAGGAGAAAGAAACACCATCGCCGACTCGCTCAGCAGGGAACTGCGCGCGTGTCACGAGTGGGAGCTGCGCCAGGATCAGGTGGATCAACTCTTCCGACGATGGGGCAAACCCCAAATCGACCTGTTCGCAACAGCGACGAATTCGAAGTGCCAGAGGTTCGCCAGCAGGTTCCCCCAGCCGAGAAGCATGGGCGATGCGTTCTCGTTCCCTTGGGATGGCCTATACCTGTATGCGTTCCCTCCGTTGCCGTTGCTGCTTCGACTCATCAACCAGCTCAAGAGGTCCCGGTGCAGGATGATCCTCGTCGCACCTGCGTGGCCGAGGCAGATCTGGTTCCCGGACCTTCTGGACTTGTCAACGTCCCCACCCATCAAGCTGTCGGCGGACGCAGATCTTCTCTCCAGAAAAGGAGGCGCCATCTTCCACCACGACCCGGCGTCGCTGAACCTGCAGGCTTGGCTCCTGCAGTGCTAGAGTTTGGAGGGTACGATATACTAGCCGACTGCAGAGAGGTTCTTGCAAAGGCCAGGGCGTCCTCGACTCTCAAATGCTACGGTCACAAGTGGAAGAGGTTCTGTATCTGGTGCCGAGCACAGAAGATCAACCCCCTATGGATTACGGCCCCTCAAGTGCTGCCGTACCTGCTATCGCTGGCAAAGGCTGGGCTAGCCCATGCCTCCATTAAGATTAATCTGGCGGCAATCTCCAGATATACCAGAACCACAGGACGGACGTCCCTGTGCTCCCATCGACTGGTAAAAGAGTTTATGAAAGGACTGTTCCGGTCGTTCCCGCCGGTGAAGGCCCCGGCCCCGGCGTGGGAACTTAACGTGGTGCTGACCAGATCATGGGGCCCCCATTCGAGCCGATGCACTCCGCACCGATGAAGTTTGTGTCGTGGAAGACTGCATTCCTGGTGGCCATTACCTCTGCACGACGAGTGGGAGAGATCCAGGCCCTATCCTGCAAAGCACCGTACTTGACTTTCCATGCCTCGAGGGTGGTGCTTAGGACGGACCCCTCCTTTATGCCCAAGGTGCCATCGGATTTCCATCTTAACGAGCCCCTGGTGTTACCTGTTTTCTTCCCGTCTCCTTCGTCGCCGGCCGAGAGGACTTTGCACTCGCTGGATGTGGCTAGAGCGCTGAAGTTCTACGTGGACCGCACAAAGAGTTTTCGGAGGACATCACAGCTGTTTGTGAACTTTGGACCTGTGAATCAAGGGAAGGCTCTCTCGAAGTCTTCCATTTCCAGATGGCTCTCCGGCTGCATCATGCACTGCCACCGGTTGGTTAACCGACCGCTGCCAGGCCGTCCGAGAGCCCATTCGACCAGAGTGATCGCTGCTACTACGGCGTTCCTTTCTGGTGTGCCCCTGCTGTACATCTGCAGGGCTGCTACGTGGAGGTCGACGCACACCTTCACGAGATTCTACTGCGTCGATCGGGATTCCAGGGAGGAGTCCAGGGTCGGCCAAGCAGTGCTGCGCAACCTGTTCGCTTAAGGTGAGCCTGGTGAGGAGGTAAGAGATGCTTAATGTTGAGTTGTTGTATTGCTTAATGTTGAGCCTTTTGCCACCTCCCGTGGTTGTGCATGTGTGTACTGCTATCTATTCTTATATTCATGAGCATGTGAATCCATGCCAGACCACATGCTGGAGAAGGAACAAGTTACTTACCTGTAACTGTTGTTCTCCAGCATGGGTCTGGCATGGATTCACATGCGAACCCTCCCACCTACCCCTCTGCGGCTCTTCACTTGGTCATACTGCACCTTCACGTGCTACCAAATCTGAAGATGGCTGCCAGAGACGGGGCTTAGGGAGACGGCAGTCATTGGCTGTCGTCAGTATGACGCAGAGATCAGTGATTGGTTACTACTACGAAAGACAGATCAGAAGTGAAACTGATACTGATTTTTCTTTACCGATGATTCCCAGCCTGACGACGGGGAATATTCATGAGCATGTGAATCCATGCTGGAGAACAACAGTTACAGGTAAGTAACTTGTTCCTTTTCAAGCATCTAAACTCCTAATTTCTTCTTAAATATTCTCCATACTTTTCTACTGTTCTACTGCCCTCTTTGGACTTCTTAGCTCTCGTCTTGCTCCTCTTAAATCAGTATGCAATGCCGCTATTCGTCTTTTGCGTCTTCTCTCGTTTCAGGATTCTATCTCTTCTTCCCTTGCAACTCTTGTATGTCTACCCTTTTACTCTCAAATCAAATTTTATTTTCTCTGTCTTGTTTTCAAATATCTTTATGGCCTGGCTCCTAATTATCTTACTGCATTAATATATTTCTATATTCCTTCCCGCTCTCTTTGTTCTTCTTTTCAGTTTCTATTGGTAGCCCCCCCCCCCTGTCCTCCCTGTGCTCAATCTCGTTTTTGCTCTTTTGAACTTCTTGCCCCTTACTGGAATGCTCTTCCTCTTTCTCTCCGTTCCATCTGTCTACTCTTTATTCCCTGAAGTCTTACTTACTCCAATATCCCTGAGTGATGGTTCTCTGAATTTTATTGTGTATTTATTTTTTTGTACCATTCTTCATCCTCTGTACAGCGCTTTGGTTTAAGGCGCTGAATAAAATCAAAATAAAATACAAAATACAGTCCCTATGGCTATCAGCGCAAGGAGACACCAGTATGAAATGTTTGTTTTACACTGCACCCATCTCCTTACAGTGCAATGCGGTAGGGGACTTTGTATCCCTTTTTATTTTGTTTTAAGTAACATTCTGTTACTTGATTGCTGTGTCCATTATAGGCTGGCGGTATCAGACATTTTTCTACCATGTATTTTACATTTTTCGCTGCACTTTTGCATTGTACCACATAATGCAGGTCCGATAGCACAGCGAGTAGAGCGCTCGCTTTGACATCTGTGCAGAGCCTGCTGATGCATGTTCTAATCCCGGCAGGGCCAAACTCAGCCTTTCATCCTTCCGAGGTCGATAAATGAGCACCACACACCGTGGGTAATAATAAGCAGCGCTATATAAATGCTAAATTATTATTATTATTATTATTAATGCCTTTTAGATGATCACAAACTCTAAAATGCCTGTGCCACAAGATTTCAGACTTTCCTTTGGCCAACCTATCTTTTCGTCCTCTTCCCACACTCTCTGGGTGAGATAAGCCATATATGGTGAGACCTTTTCCAGGTAAAGCCTTTGCTTTCTTGAGAAAAGTGGTGGTACATGTTTGTGTCCGAATATGGGGGATGGTGTGGTGATCCCCCGCTCATATCACACCAGAGATTCACCGCATCTGCGGGAAACACGTCTTGCACCATCATTTCACTGCTTGTGTGGGAAGGCGTGACCCTGGAATCTGCCGTAGCGGCTTGGTTTGCTGCTATGGGAGAAAAAAACACAACACCCGGCGCTCCATGCATGGACAGACGCACACTTGATGCAATGATAACTCCATGTCACGCTCACGTGACACAAGGCTCACAGTTAAGCTGGTGATTTAAGGAGAGTGTTGTCCGGGCATCAGCGCTTCTCAGCTGTATTCCTTGAGTGGCTTTTTGCAGTCTTTTGTCCTTTCTTCTGGACTACTGGATTTTGGCAATTCTTTATGGGCGCGTGTCTTTGGATTTCCCCTACTGGATTGGTGACTAGGCTTTCTGGAACATTTGGACTCTGGGCCTGCTTTCTCTAGCAAACATCTCTTGATTTGGATATGGACTTGGTTTTCTGATTTGGAACTACTACATCCTCTGGGGTAACTATTCTGTTTCTTCCCCTTCCCTTAGTTTCCCGTCCCTTGCTGCCCATATGTCCAGGTTTGTTTTTCCCCTCCCTTATCCTAGTATCGTCGCCCCCATACATTCCTTCTCCATTTGGATTCAGGTACTTCTTGTTTTAGAAGAAGGGTTGAGAAACCTGTTGTTGCTTGATTGCTGACACAAGTTTGCTTTTTCTTTTCAGCTATGCTGAGGGCCTGCCAGTCTTTTGCGTAAACAATTGGCTGGTAGAGCATTTTATATCTCTGGCTGGTTTATTGAGTAAAAGGTCATATAGTTCACCTGGGAGTCTGAAACTGGCAGATATGACTGTCTGGTCCCAGTCCACATCCTAGCCAAAGTGTGTGTGTTGATGGGCAGATGTTCTGGCTAGAGGCTGTCCATGATTGGATAGCCCCAGCCAATTTGAATGGTGCAGATCCTTGCTATTGGTGGGCTTAGGGCGACTCCAGCTAGAATTTAGAATGCGATCAGAACGTCAACAAGACCCTTTAAAAAAGGAGCATCTTGCTGAAGACCTGTGAATCGTCACTGCAGTCAACCAGCATTGCTTCCATCCAAGTCCTGGTGAAGCACTGCTCTTTTGTCTGATCTCCTAAAGCATTCTTCTGTACTTGAACCCCTGACCGGAAGGAACAATTAGTCACAAACCCTGCTCGGGAATCCTGCCCTTGAAACCCATCAGAAGTGTCACGGGACCGCCCTGCGGGCTTGACAGTCTATGCTACCTGGCGCCATCCCAAGTACAGATTTGTTACTCTACGCATCCTTAGCTGGTGAGACAAGAGGTCTTCCCCTGCAGTTGCAGCTCTCCAGCAAGTCTCAGCAGCCGTCTCGCCAGAGTGCTTAACCGCCAAGTAGCTGACCTAAATCCTGATGCCGAAAGTGACCTCTGCACCAACGATCCCTGGACCTCCTCCAATAAAACCAATACACAATGTAAGTGGGCCAGCAGATTCTAAAGCCTGATAAGTGTTTTCTAATGGAATCTGAGTACAGGTGGTGAGTTTACATATTGGTTTATAGACATAATTTCGAAATCAAAAATTTCGAAAATCGAAAAAAAAAATGTCGAATTTATTTTTTATGAGGTTTTTTTTTTCGAAATGGGGGGGATCCCACTCAACCCCCCTTTTTTTTTTACCTATATTTTTTTATATAAACTAGAGCCAAAAAAAAAATATCGAAAAAAAAAATAATTCGACATTTTTATTTTCGACATTTTTGATTCGACTTTTTTGACATTCGAAATTTTTTATTCGATATTATGACTGGACACCATATTTATTTATTTCAAATTCTTCTACAGCGCGAACCAGGCACTAATGCATCGGTGCACTTGACAGTTTTACAATTACAATTACAAGTAAAAATAGGAGACAAAATGCAGACTGTCAGCTCTCACTGGAATAAACATTACATCATAAATCAAAACCGAAAGACTAGTCCGCAGAAGAGACCATTAAAAAACTGCTTTCCACAGGAACTTCAAATAGTCAGTAGTCAGATGAAGGGCATTAGGCAGGCATTCCAAAATTGAGACTGCTGCTCCAAAGAAAGATATTTTCATAGAAGCCGTAAACGTACATTTACAGACCTTCGAGCCGCAAAGAAGCTGTTCTCTTAAGACAGCCCCATCTAAACCCAGCCCATACATGAGATGGATCTGTTTTCCAACAATTAACAGTGACTGAACTGAACGCCTCTTTATAAACTATTTTTGCCTACAAAAGCCTTCTAGCCGCATACAAAGGATTAACTGTGGGCATTGTGACATTTAGGGCACTAGGTCTCTTCTCTTTTTGCGCAGAAAAACGTTTTAAGTATAAGGCCTTATGTCTATATGGCATTGTAATTGTGTTTTTCTACTCTTTAAATTACTGATTTCTAACTGGTTTATTACTTACCTTTATTTTTTTCACTAGCTTTACCACATTTACAGCGTTCTATAATCTGATCTAACTTTGAAAAGTAAAGTATTGGTGTTCTTTAGCAAGAGCGTCCAAGATTGGCTTTCCATATTTTATTCTTTATATATAAAGCGGAATGTGTCTGTGTGTGTTTGTCCGGCTATACAAAATCACACCGTTGACCCACGTCTACCAAATTTAGCATGGATTCCTCTTTTATCTGGGGCAAGATTGTAGTCTATGTTTGGATGCAAAAATCTAATATGCAAAATTAATTTTGTGTGTGTATGTGTGTCCGGCTATACAAATCCACACCGTTTAACCCACTGCTACCAAATTTAGCTGGATTCCTCATTTGTCTGGGGAAAGATTGTAGTCTATGTTTGGATGCAAATAATTCACTCCATAGACACCCTCCTTTATTGATGCTCACCCCGATTCACAACAGTAGGTACTAGAAGGAGGCAACATTTGGAAAAGTGTATGAAGCAACATTTTTGATGTGTTGGTTATTCGTTTGAAATGTATCACTACTGCATACAGTTCGAAAGTGTTTATTAAAGCATTTTTAAAGGGATTTAAACACATTTGAAATTTTATTTTTCACGCCACTCCAAATATGGGAAATGGCAAGGTTACAGTTTACTTAAGTTCATTCACAAAAAGAGAGCACAATCAATCAGTCTTTCTTGGACACTTTCTCAAATGTGCTGAAGCCATTGAGAGACTGAAACATGCCGCACAAAAAATGTCCATCACTTGGAAAAGCTCCATCCGATACAAAGCGAAAATCAATATCAAGAGCTTCTGAAACATTACAAACAGCAGCCTGACTTGCCGACTAGAGGACAAGAGCCACTTTCTGCAGGGCAAATTAGATGCCAGAGCAAACTGAAGCAAGACTTGCTGACATGAGGACAAGAGCAACATCCTCCACGGCATATAAGACACCAGTGCAAACTGAAACAAGACTTGCCGTCAAGAGGACAAGGCCAACATCCTCCAGGGCAAATGAGACACCACTCGATCAGGACACGGGCAACGCCGGGTACCCCAGCTAGTAGTATATATTTGTTAGATTTGCTTAGCTATGGTTTTCAATGATAAGAGTTTGTTCAAAGCCTAATACATATAACTGTATTGTATACATTCTGCCTTTCTTGAATTTTGAGTGCTCTGTGTGTGCTCAACTGAACCCTTCAGCACCCATACACTCTGCCATGTCTAAGACTTACTGCTCAGTCACACTATCTTTATAAAGTTCTAACAATCCCTCTTATCAAGTGCATGTGCTTAAATGCTGTTTGTGTGAGGTGGCTGTGTGTTATGCACCAATACTATATGGCAGTGGTGCACAGTTTAAGAGTGATCTACAGTCCCACGGTGTGAGCGGTTTGTGTGAAGTCTTTGACCTTTTCCAGGGTGTGGTCCACCTTGGCCCCCAAAGAGCTAATCCTCTGGAAAGGTCATGTCCATGATGTTTTCTTGGACATCGAGCGAGAACCCTTACAAGTGTAGCCATCCATGCTGCTGGAAGCTTGCAGGTGTCACCCTTTCCCTAGCCACTGAATCAGCAGAGTCTGAGCCCGACTGAATGATGTGCCTGAAGGTCTCAAAGCCATCTGCAAGCATTTCACTCTTTGCCTTTTCACTTGCCGTTGGTAGCTGGTTGATGCTTTCTTTACAGTGTTGTGGCAGCATTGATAGAACGCAGGGCTAAAGACACTGAGGTGGACACCTTTTGGCCATAAAGTCGATCCTCTTAAACTCCCTGTCTGGTGGCAAGCTTGGGAATGCAGTAGAGTTGGCTCTGCTGTTGAGGGGTCCCCATTGAACAGCCTGTACTTCCTTAGCATGTTCCTGTTCAGGGCCGTCACAGGCCTTGGTTTCCCAAATGTCCGTTGCTAGGAAAGATTTTTCTTTTTGAAATTTCCTTCCATTAACATCAATGGAATCCCCCAGCTATTTGATAAGGCTTGCAGCCTATACTGACTATCGGGGGTAAGTTAAGTCTTTTTACTTTACTTACTTTGCTCGACTCACTTATTTTGGGGGCACTGGCCAGCTCATAAGGTCATCAGTGCAGAAGGACTGTCCCCTGTGCAAGATTCCTGTATTCTTTTACTTTAGCACATATCACCTTATAGTGCAGGATGCCCTACAGATAAGGGGTGTATCAGCCACTTTTACTCCCTAAAAATAGGCAAATACTCCCAAAAATAAAAACAGGAAGTAAAAATACACCCAATAAAAAATGGGAAATGGACACACAGGAGCGTGTGCCTCTGCTTTCACCCACACAGTTCCATGAATGTGTTTGGACCAGTAGTTAATGTACCACCACAGGAAGAAACGACTACAATAATGGAAGAGGTCAATTGGATTCTTTTAATATACATGAATAACTTGGTGCAACAACTTATTTCTCACAAAAACATTTCTGTTTTACAATTGAACATATGTTTACTCATTTATAAAATACCCCCAATGGGAAGAGACTCATGTTTTTACTCCCTAAAAAATCCTTTTACTCCCAACTTTCAAAAATAGGGAGTAAAATACTCCTACTTCAACATCATATCTGGAGCACTGACTTCAGGAGTACTTAATATTCCTTTTTCTTTTTCTCTACTGACATTTGTGTTACCTTTCTGATGTGCGTAGGACAGGCTGATGTAATTTCTATTATTTATTTCAGTGTACTTGTCTGCATGTTTGTTTTAAGGCATAGTGCCATTTTGAGTTTCATATACTCAAAATAGTAGTGGCATGTGTTTTTTTTCACCCTGTCCTTCGGCAATCTTTTTCTTTGGCCTTCTTCCTGCTTTTTCGGGTCAGGAAATGCCATATAAGGCATGCAAGTTCGATGGATCTAGCTTGACTTGCTGGGGAAAATGAGGGTGTGTGTCGCCTGACTGGATATGGGCGCTGGAACTGTCTTCTTCGAATCCACATTCCAGCCAGGGGAGGTCTGTTTTTGGGCAGATGTGGGGTTTGCGACTGGCTCTGATTGGACAGCCCATGCCTGTGTCATTGGTGGGTTGGGGCATACCCCTGCCCAAATTTGGCATAAGAAGAGGAGTTCTGCAACTATTTCTCAGATCGACCACTGAAACCAAGACCTCGATGAAGAGGAGTCTGTACTGAAGACCCATAAGACTACTGCTGAGGATGAACAGCATTGCCAAAGTAAAGACCTGTGAAGCCCTGCCTCTTGTGCTGCGACCATTGAAGACCCTTCTCAGTGCTTCAACCCCATGACTGGTGGAACCACCCGTTCCAGGCCCCTGCACGAGAAGCTCGTAACAAACCATTGGAAGTGCCAGGGCACTATCCTGTGTGATGTCGAGACTGATCAAAGGCCTCTAGGTGACACTGGTCACCTTCCTGTGCCTGGGTTTGGCAAACTGCAAGTCAATGACTTGTGGCTGAAGACTGTCCCTCCTGCTGCTAATGCTCTCCAGAACAAAGACTAATGCTCTCCAGAACGAAGAGTGGCTTTCCTGGAGCTGAGTATTCCTTGCCACCAAAATAGAGTACGGGCGCAAGTTTGAATACCTGTTTTCGCACCAAACTCCCTCCATGGGTACTGTATAAGCCCCACACAGTTTTTCCCTAGCTCTCCCTTGCTTGGTCCCAGTTCCGGCCAAGGTCCAGCCCTGGGTACCCCCTAGTGTGGTGGGATTGGGAGTGTACCACTAAAACCTTTTTATTTACCGTTAAAACTCCCATAGTGCTTTATTCTGGAACCTTATTCAAAATGTTAACTTTGAAAGCTTGTTCTAAGTGGCCTTTCAAGACTTCCTGCTCCCTTCTTAGGTACTTATTTGGAACTTTAACTCTGTTGGGGCAGTAGGCCTACTTGGTAGGGAGGACTGCTAAAGCTATAAGGGCCTTATAATTAAAAGGCAGAGTATATGGTTTAGGTTTTAAATGCATTGTTTCTCCACTTTACTGCTTACCGTTTTCCTTACGTCATTCATATGAACTGTTTTACTGTTTTTATTGCAAAGTGTAGGTGATCTCACTTTCAGATCACAAGCTCTGTATATATAGTTGATTTTTATGAGTGTGTGTTAGTGATAGCTGCTGAATTTTTACTTTACCTGCTTGGAGCCAAAGTCCTAATAAATTAGTATATTTTTGTACTCCAGTATTGCCTATTTTATTTGTATTCTCTATGTGTAGTTAACTTTACTATTACACCACCACCATATCTCCTAAAGTCTGCCATACTGCTCAGCCTACATTACCTTGACAGTTTGGCTAGACCTGAGTGCCAATTACCCTGTTCAGAAATTAGGGTGGCTTCAACAAACCCCCAGGGCTGGTTCTGAAAACACATTTTAACACCCATGACGTGAATCCCTAAAACATTCCCGGAAAGGGTGAAAAGGCTTTTCCTCCTTTGGCCCTTGCTTATCACACCAGTGAGCTTCTTCTATAGCCTGTGGTCTGCAGAGTCCAGGACCTGAATATCCAAGGCCTTTGCATCCCGTCATGTAACGGCAATGCATGACACACATTCTGCATTGGGGTCCAGTGGCACCCTTTTGTTGAGGTGTCCAAGCCCCTGACATACTGGAAGTCTTTTAGGACCTAATCTGCTTCACCTGACCTCTCCTTGTAGTCCTCCTTAGCTCTGAATTAATGATCCTCAAAATAGTCAATTTTGAAATAATCCTCCTGATCAAAGACCTCATCCAGCTTTTTACACGATCCCCTAGTCGTATCCTCCGCTCCAAAGCAATAGGTGTCCAGCTACATGCAGCATCTACAGTGGTGCAAAGCTGAACTCCAGCTGCACCGCTTTCAACTCCACAGAGTCAGTGTAGGAATCCCTGCTGAACAGGTCCTCGACCAGAGCACTTGGCTCATCAATCTTTTAGGGGATGTCCTGCTTCATGGTGTCACACGGTGCTGTCTCCAGATCTGCACTGGGTGACAGGCATGGTGGGAATGGAGGTAGAAGTCACCAGTAGTTTTCATATTTTCGAAAACATAGACAGCATCTCTTGCCAATAGGACTCTAAGTCGTCCAGCATTTCCGGCAGCACCTGTGGTTGCCTAAGGGCTGTCACCATTGATCTACCAATAGGGTCCCTGGCAGAGTCATCCATTTGTCTCTTCTTTGTAGATTTGTCAGAGTACCTATGTTTAAAGAATTGTGAGGCACTCCTCAAATGCAACCGCTTCTTGTGTCTCTTCATGAAACCTGTGGAAGGATTCCGGCCAAGACGAGCCCCTGTAGCCCTCTGGAGGCAAACGTCTCCCCTTGTTTTGCTTCTGGGACATCAGAAAGTGAAAAACCTGGGACCATCTGGCCTTGGATGTCATGCCCTGGCATGCCTCGCACTCCTTGATGTTGTGTGATGAGGCACCATGTGCAGCATACATGGGTGCCCATTAATGGACATTGTTTAATGACACAGGCTTAAACCCAGAGGGTTTCTTTCTCATTTCCAAAAAGAATTTAGATTATCCAATTTTAATGAAAAGAAAGTTAAACATTCCTGCAACCTGTGGTGTCAGAAAAAGAAACTACTCGGGTGGGTTGCGCCACATATAGCTTAGACATTCTCACTTCTGCTGGAGGCTGCCAGGTGCACACCGTACCACCGCAATTATGGGTGTGCCCCTCCCGCCAACCCCCCGGATGCCACCTGAGCATGGTGCAAACATTTTTGGAGTCTCAGCCTAGCCATTTCGAATATAAGAATCTGCAGAGGTTGTAGTTTCCAATAGAACATATGATTACAAAGATCAACCAGACAGACAATTTCCCAAACAGGTCAGAACATAGCTGGCACTCATTGGCCAAGTTCAGAGGCTGTGTATGATTACAGACTAGTGCCTCTCCCATACAGACCTAGATGACCCTAGTGATTTAAAATGAATCCAATTACATTAAACCTGCTCAAACAAAGATTCTACTTTTTCTAGAAAATGTTACACTCTGCCTGGTGGAAGGGAACAAAAAAGCGGGTTTTTTTCTACCAATCTTGATTGCTGTATACTGGCTGCTCACCTTAGACCAGTTTTGTGCAGAAAAAAAGTGGCTTACATTAATGTGCAAATGTATCAATCTGAAAACATTGCATTTACCAGTGTCATTTTTAGATGTTTCTATAATTATTTGCAAGTCTTTTTTTCTATCAAAATGTTTCAGAATCCTTTAAGTTTCTCTAATATATTGATGCCTGAATCTTCTATGTGGGGAGTCCCTCTTTATGCCCTTCACCCCGTCTTCTACCTTCAATCCTTCCATCCCCAAACTCCCCTTCCTACAGTAGAATACTTGTGGTGCTAAACTGCTGACTAAAGAGTTTTTATTGATTGTGCTGTCCAAGTAAATTGCTATTATGTCTCTTTCCATGCCCTCATCATATGTCTTGACCATATTTAGCTTATATTGCAAAACAATTCATTCATTGTTATGGGATCTATGTTTTTTCAACCCATGGAATGTCTACATTCACTGTACTCGAACCAATCCTCTTTGACCCATCACATAGTTCAGAAGGGAGGCGCAAAAAAGTGGCCCAGCCGAAATCCATGATACATGTTTGATTATTCAGACTTCTTAATTGTTGTGATTGACTAGTAAGAATCTCAAAGGCATTACAAAACTTTACACTATGGAATAAAAAATGTGAACTTGCAGGAAGGAGCTGAATACCCATATTCTGACTGAAGTGTTCATTTAGCCACTTACTTTGCTCTTTTTCTGAAATGGTTGCAATGATCTTAGATCCTTCACATGCTTTAAGGGTGGGTTTGACCCCAGCATTAATATCTATGGAAAACACAAGTAACATGTCTTACATAAAGTGGAGTCAAAGGGAAATGATAGACGGTGGACTGTAGAGGAAGAGTGAAGGGATGGAAGGTTAAAGAGTGAATCGGAGGAGAAGGACGACATTGGAGTAGTGTATACTGAAGAAGGGATGACAGACGAGCATAGGGGAAAGGTAATTAGGATGATGGTAGAAGCAGGCTTTTGGCCCAGATAAGTGGCCGGCATCAGAACCCCAGTTTTTTAGACTATTCAATTCGCAGACAAACCTATAAGCTGAGTATGCAATGTATCATGTTTCCAATCTTATGTTTACAGACCTGCGAAAGTTCCGTTCTTACAGAGGGAACGCTGTCCGAGATCTTCTCAGGGCCATGCGGAATAAGGTATGTTCTACCCTCTGCAAGGCCTTGGCTCATCTGAGCGGTATTTCTCAATACTCTCCTCCTGGTAAGGCATCTCTTTGCTGCTCACCACATATAACTTCCTTCTTCCATTTTAAGTAGTGCTCCTCACCTCTAGCTATTCTGTTTCCCTTTAATACTTATTTCTTTATGTTTCTCCCACCCATTCCATTTTCACTGTTTGCCTCCCCATTCAACTTTTGTCTTTCCTGCAAAGTCTCCCTTCTTTCCTTACTGACCCAAGGAATCTTTGCAGGACTGCTTTAAATCATCTACTCACATTAGTTTGGATGGATCCTCAATCAATCTCACGCATGCCCTACCCCCATTTTTCCTTTGTGATGCGGCTGTTACTGTACTGATACTGACTTTGACTGTTTGTGTGTTGGTTTCTCAGAAGCATCACTATCAGGAGCTGCCGCCAGAAGTGCAAGAGACCCTGGGAGAGCTGCCCGAACAGTTTGTCCAGTATTTCACCTCCCGATTTCCTCATTTACTTTTGCACACGCACAGGGCAATGAAGATGTGCGCAAAGGAGAGACTTTTCCACCCCTATTACTACCAGGACACAAAGGATTCCAGCAGATGAACCTAATAGGTGCACAGCGGGAAAGCTGGTGAAGGCTCCATATCAAAGGGATACAGGAGCAGTGGGATTGCAAGACTTTACTCTACATATGTGGTTGTGAGGGCTGCAGAGCCGTTGGAACCTGTGGTCTGCTTTACACCACAGAGATCTGCCTCTGCACCCAAAAGTCTTGACAGCTGTACAGCTGTGTAAACCAGAGCCCTAATCCTGCACTGGAGACTACAGATGGGCAGTATGGAGATTGATCGGATCTGGGGAACCAGTTCTGCATCAACAAGCTTGAGACCCATCTGTACCCTGTAACAATGGAGAAACTACACATGAGAAGGACCCAAGAGCTGGCTTTGTTCTACAGATTGGAGGTTAGAGTGAGCAGACAGAGCACAGAGTGGTAGAAATTAGACTCCAGGTCCTGCACAAGACATTATAAAGGCGTAGTCCTACTCTGTACTAGAGGCATGACGGATGTGGTTGTGCATAATAGAATATGAATTCTTTACCCAGCTCTTTCCTAAAGCTAGGGGAGATTTTAGAGGAATGCGATGCAGAGATTCAGCCCAGTCCTAGTGACACATGGATCTGGCCTTGCACAAGAGATTTCACACAGAAATGTGATCCAGAGACTCTGCACTATACATGTGACATACCTAGGTATATGCTAAACACAAAATGCCCTGCTCTGCACTAGAGACTATTAGCAGCATGAACCAGGCAGAAGTCTGTTGCAGAAACATCAGAGATGTACTACTGCAATGGGAGCAGCAGCATTACTTTCCAGGGAATGGTGGTTGGGAATGTTTTTATTTGTTTACACCTGTTACAGACAAGGTTAATTAGCAAGACATGCTTACCGCCATTGGTGGAATATCTAACATTACAACCTTTTTTTCATACTAAGGTAATCATTGAAGCCTGCAAAATGTGCTCTTTTTAGGTTAGAATAGAATCTACATGCAAGTGGGAAAGACGCATCTCTTCAGTAATGCACCTCAACCCTTCAGCTATTTACCCAAACCTTTCAGCAATTTCCTCCAGCTACCCATTTGCTCCAGTCCTTCATTGATTTCCCTTAATCTTTCAAGCAATTTTCCCCAATTCATACAGGCTTTTCCTAAACACATCCAACCTCCTCCTTAAGCAACTTCATTCAGTCATGCATTCATACAGGTTCAATAATGCATCCCCACTGCCAAGCTGCAAAGTTGGAGGAGGTGTGTACATCCATGTTTATTTTTGGAGAGCATAGCTTTCGTTATGTAGGTATAGATCAAAACAATTTTCCATGGGCATTAATAAAATATATGTATCAGCTCTTCGGTACCAAATGGTTATGTAGATCACCATTTTACCTGATGAGCAGAGGTGGTAAATTTGAACAAGGCCGAGAGCAGAGGCCCAACCATAGGTGGATGATTCTGAAAATATAGATCTAGATGATGGATTAACACACCAAAACAGATTATTTTGGCAAATAGGCTCCCTTAGCTTGTCCAAAATGAATCTAGTGCATAGACAATATATAATCAGATAAAGGCACTACGCTCTGTGCAAGTAGATCGACTTGCTTGGGGTATTCAGATATAAAAGGGCTATGCTAGCCCTTTTTAGTGTCCGTTTAATTATCTTGAATTTCAATAAATGCAGAACAATCATGCTATCTTAAACTACTCTGTAATCCAGATTAGTATTAATATCCATACCGCGAACAAGGGAATACCACACCAGCTGTGAGATGGAACCAGATTGAGAATCCATCTCATGAATCCAGTGTTGTGCCAGATGAAGATGCATTCCCCATATTGCAGTCAGTCCCAGGGAAACACCTGCATTCAGAGGTCATAAACCCTAGCGCTTGTTTTTTTAAGAAAAGGAATCCTTTATTATAAAGAAAGGCCCTCCCTAAACTATATCTATTGCTGACCTTATACATGCAGTTGCATTAGCGGGCATCAGCAAAATCATTGCCTTTTTAACTGATAGTCCAGACAAATGAGAATAGGCATCACCCCCAAATATGAGGATTTCCTAATATGGCAGTCATAAGGGTTGATGTGAACACCTTCACATCATAGGTGAACAGGCACTAGGATCTTGTTAAAGACTTGCAGAGCAGAGGCTAAAGGGTGAGTACCTTGTTACTGGTTTTATACCCAATGACTGCAAAATAGAGGTATGTCTGAAAGTGTTGCTTTGTTGTAAAAATGTCACTCTTCTTGGAGTAAGGACAGGATACTGTGTGAATGTAGCCATTTTAATTTTGTTGAACTAGTAAATGGTGGTTGAAGAATATGTCTAAAATTGCATGTACATCAGATGTCCATTAGGCCCATGCAAAGAACCTGGGAAGAAAGCCTCAAGTTATCGCCATTTGTGGCACCCATTCCTTGGTCATCAACATCCAGTAGCTTCTTCAACTTGCTTTTATTGTCTGAAGAGATCGAAGTTGGCAAGAGGAAACAAGTTGTTACAGAATGCAAATGGATTATCAACTATGTTCTACCATGAATTGAGACCCTGGGTCTTAGTGGCTTTCCTTAATGACTACAGTCAAAGCGCATCCTTCCCAACCTCATATAATCAATTTTACTTCTCGGATTCCTGTATACCATAGCCATAGTAGCTAAACAAACCTTGGCTGGCAGTTTTGTGATTTTTCTATCTATCCCATGACACCTGGGCAATTAGTTAAAGTGAAAGATAGTGAAAGTTACTTACAGTAGTGACTGACTACTGTCCCATTCCCCCCATAATTATGGGTGCCCATTCCAATGGCATGGGATTGTCATCTTTTGCACAGCAATGACTATCAGAATTCAAATTTGAGGCCAGGGCCTCTGCGTGCGCCTCAGGGCATGGTCCAGTCACACACTCACTCCACCCAACGGCAACTCCTGCAAGTCTCTATTTTCCCTCCACACCAGAAAGTGTGACTAGCTACTTCTTATTAGGGTGTTTGGAGGGAGACATATGGAAGAAAGGGGACTCTGGACAGTAGTAACTACGATGAGTAAGGAATAAGTTACCTGTAACTCCGGTTCTCCAGCATTGGGATCTTTAATAGATTCACATGCTGTGAATATTCCCCGTCATCAGGCTGGGAATCCTCAGTAACATAGAGCAGTTTAAACTTAAACTGAAAACTTTCAGTCACTTTTGTGCTCTATCATAGTCATTTTGGGTCATACTGCCCTCAGCCAATAAGAACAACTGCCTTAGCTCCTCCCCTAGCCATCTTCGGATTTGGCAGCGCATATGAGTGGCAGTAAGGGCCAAAAGATGAGCCATGCGGCGTAGGTTGGAGGGTCGCATGTGAATATATGAAATATATCAATGCTGGAGAACCTGAGTTACAGGTAAGGAACTTAGTCCTTCTCCAGCATTAGATCTTTCATACATACATACACATGCTGTGAATAGATTACAAAGCAGTAGTACAACAATACCAATGGGCAGATGCAAGCTCCCAGCATAATTTACCACTGGTGACTTACCCACCTCACGCAAAAAGGTTCTGCAGTTCTGCAACTGGCCGACTCTAGATTCTTCTGCAGAATGTCTGTCGACACAGTAGAACCCGGTGAGCGTATTCACCGATCTCTAGGTGGCTGCACGGCAGATGTCAGGCAGCTGAATTCCAGAGAGAAAGCTGTGGTTGCAGCCACTGCTCTAGTAGAATGAGCTCAGGGTCTTCTGTGAAGCAGTCTGCTGGCTTGCTGATGGCAGAATGAGATGCAGGCAGCAATCCATCTTGGAATGGAGGACTTCGAGAGAGCCTTCCCCGTCACAGAAGGTCCAAATGAAACAAACAGTTGATCCGTTGTAGTGTCCACTCCGCTGGAGACGTTGGTGTGCCAAAGAATACAGGCAAAACCACCTGCTGATTTAGATGTAAAGCAGATGGCACTTTCAGTACACATGTTGGGTTAGTACGTAGAACTTCCTTATCCTTTTGTAACGTTAAATTGGGCAGTTTTACGGAAAATGCCTCGATTTCCCCAACTCGTCTGGCCGAAGTTATGGCCACCAAAAAAGCAGTTTTCCAGGAAAGATGTTTAATAGATGCTTGGTGCATGGGCTCAAACGGTGGCTCATGAGTCTTGCGAGTAGCACATTGAACTCCCATGCTGGGCGACGGACAGGTGGAAAAGACCAGAACACACCACTCAAAAACTCCTTCGCCAGCCGGTGAGACCACAGGGATGGCACCCCTACAGCGCAGTTGTACCTAGAGATCGCAGCTAGGTGCACCTTAATGGGAGAATGCGTTAAACCAGACTGAGCCAAGGACAACAAATATGGCAATAGATCCTCCGGCCGGATGGTCTGGGGTCGCAGTCGCTTGCTTTTGCACCATACTTGAAAACATTTCCACTTGCAGTTGTAGCATTTCAAGGTGGATGGGGCTCTAGCCCTGGCCAGGAAAACCTGGCAATCTTGCGGAAGGGACAGAGTCCCAAACTCTAAGAAGACAGGAGCCGGGCCGTCAGATTGAGAGGCCGGGTCGTGGTGCAGTACCGCTCCCTGATTTCTGGACAGGAGCGATCGGTGTGGGTGCGGGCTCGATCAGTGTTGCTGATGAGAGGGCCAGGAGGTCTGTGTACCAAAACTATCTCGGCCACGCAGGAGCCACTAATATCAGTTTGCATCAAAACAGTCTGAAGGTGTGTAGGACCCGAGGCACCAGATGAATCAGAGGAAATGCATAAAGAAACGTCCCTTCCCATGGAAACGCAAAGGCGCCCCCCAAGCTCTCCGGATGGGGAAAGCATCAGGCCAAAGGTTTTGCAGCGACTATTGTCGTGGGTGGCAAAGAGGTCGATCTCCGTAGGGCCCCACATTTGAAACAAGTGAAGCTGGTCGTTGGGCAGTTCCACTTGTGATAAGAGCATAACTCACTGCTGAGGGAGTCTGCCAGAGTGTTCTGAATCCCCAGTAGATGAAGGGGAATGAGAAACATGCTCTGCTATAGAGCCCGAAGCCACAGGGCCTGGGCCTCCTGGAAAGCTGTGGGGTGCTTGTTTCTCCTTGCTTGCAGACATAAAACATTGATGTTGTGTTGTCAGTGTAATTCCATACCACCTTTGCCATCAGGAGGGGAAGTAAAGACATCAAGGAACAAAAAATTGCTCGTAGCTCCAGGCTATTTTCCTTCTACGACAAAAGGCCCCTGGTGTGTTGGTCTTGACAGTGGGAGCCCCAGCCCTTCAGTGAAGTATTCATCGTGATGGTAGCATGATGGTCCGGTAACCTGAAGGGGGCGCCCTGCACCAGATGTTCCCTCACTGACCACCAGTGAAGGCTCTGTCTGAACCCCAGTGTTAACGCAATGCAGTTGTCCCAGGACCCTGAGGCCTGGACCCAGCTGGCATCCAGGAATTCCTGCACCTGTCTCATGTGTAACCGGCAGTTGGTGATCAACGGGATGCATGATGATAACATCCCCAGCAGGGATTTGTAGTTGTGGAATGGCATTACCTGGGCGCCGTTGAGGCAGCACACCTTATGTAGAAGAGCTGGCTCCCTTTCGTCTGACGGTCTGGCGGTGCAGGTTTGGGTGTTGAGTCTTGCTCCGAGATAGAGCGCCTGTTGAGATGGAACCAGGCACGACTTTGGGAAGTTGATGGAGAAACCAGTTGCTGTAGACACTGGATGGTGGTGCGGGTGTTGGTTTCTGGCAGCGGACAGGAGGGGGCCCTCACTAATTAGTCATCTAGATATGGGTAGACGTGAATGCCCCTCCACCACAGGTGAGCCACCACTGGTGCACAGCATTTGGTAAACACCCGTGGAGCAGACCGCAGGCCGAATGGAAGGGCCTTGAACTGATATTGTACTCTTGTCACCATGAAGCATAGGTAGCGCCAGTGTGAGAGACAAATAGGGATGTGAAAGTAGGCATCCTCGAGGTCGAGGGACGCCACGAAATCTCCTTGTTGTAGCTGAGACAACAACTGCTGTATCGTGACCATGCAGAACATTTGTGCCTTTAGGAACCTGTTGAGCCCCCTCAGATCTAATATGGGCCTCCAACCCCCTGACTTTGTGCAGTGACTTTTTCCTTACCAGGAAGTAGCAGGAGAAAACTCCTGTGCCCAACTCGTACCGTTGGAACCTTCTCCACTGCGCCCTTCTGCTGCAGAACTGCAATTCCTGAAGCAAGAGGTGTTGCAACCTTTCTGGTTTGTGTGCGGGAGGAATGCCCGGTGGATAGTCCACAAAATCTAGCGAGTGGCCCTGCTGGGGAGGGATAGCACCCATTCATCGGTCGTGATGTGTGTCCATTCTTCGGCGAAACTTGACAGTCGTCCTCCCACTGGGCTTGCTGAAGTGGGAGGGCCTGGCACTGGGCTGGTCATGCCCGTTTGCGGGACTGGTCCCTAGATTGGGAGGATCCACGCGTCGCTGCAATCCCCTGTAGTACAGGGACCTTTTCCTGTACTGGTCCCCTGATGAATACAGGGTCTTGTAAGAAGAGGAATATTGGTACGTGGTGCAGTTATCCTGCAAAGTTCTGCCATGGCGCCTTTGCTGTATTGTGCCCAACGAGCAAGCGGCTTCCGTGGTCATTTTATGGACTGTAATGCCTCGTCCACCTTCTTCCCAAAGAAAGCGGATCCGTCGAAGTGCATATCCACAACCCTGGACTGAATCTCGGGTCGAAAATCTGTGACCTTGAGCTAACCCTGCCTATGTAGGACCATTCCGTTCCCAAGCTGGCGAAAACCAGTATCACTGATGTCCACAGAGACCGTAATGGCATGGTCTGATGCCAACTCGCATTCATGGAAGATGTCCAAGGCCTCTTGCTTCTTGTACTCCAGCAAAGGATCCAACTTGTAGCACAGCTCGCGATTGTAATGTGCAAGTATGGCCATTGCATTAGCCGCCCTGATAGTCGTGGCTGCAGTGGTAATGATCTTCTTTCCGAAGACGCCAAGGCGTTTTCCTTCCTTGTCTAGGGGGACAGAGCAGGATGACGATCGGTTAGCCAACCTTTTCCTGTCCGCAGCGCTCTATGTTGCTCTGTACTTTTTGTCGGGCCAGTCTTCTTTGGCCGGGGCAGTGGCGGGATGCGCTAGGGTGATCTTCTAACAGCGGTATAGACATGACAGATTTCCTGCGCTGCTCTCTGCGCTGGTACAGCACACTCTCCTTTCGCTGTTCCTCCGGCGCAAGGCCGAATATCGTGGCCGCCCTGGACATGAGTACGTGGAAGGGCCCTACTTCATCAGGGGGTGAGTCCTTGAGTGGAACGTCATCTGGTTGCCCATCAGCTGTGATGAAGTCATCACATTCATCAGTGTGGGTCGTGTGTCTGTCCCAGTATCCATCAGCCTCTGTGGCACCGACTGGTGCTTACCCCTTTTGGGGGATAAGGGATGTCATCCATTTCCTGGAAAGCCCAGGGAGATCTGTGCGAGGTCACCTGATAGGCTCTGTAACTGGGGCTGGTGCAGGCAGACGTTGTTGCAAGGTTGCCACTAGAATGGTTAGAGTAGATCAAATGTCCAGTGACATGTCTCTTTGTGTAGGCAGCAATGGCTCTGGTAGATTGATTGCTTGAGCTGAATGTAGAGGGGGTAAAGGTGGTAGCCTGATACGGCTTGCTTCACCCCACTGTGAACTTCTGGCAGGCGATGTCCTGCGTGCTGGCGACCACGACAGTGATAGGATGGCCTCCTCTTCTGCTTCCTCCACCTATAATTGGGAGAGAGCTGGCTCTGACACACCAATACCACCCGGCAGCAAGGCCACCCCAAGGTTAGGTAAAGATGCCTGTAGACGGGCCGTCAATTCAGACACTGTGCTGCTGCAGGTCTCAAAAACGCCAGTGACAATGACAGTGCTAACAATGGTGTGGAGGGGGCAATGTGTGTCCGTCAATGAGGTCATCGACGGTGTCGTCGACGAGGGTATGACAGCCGTGGACGCAAATGCCCTCGACAAGATCCTCGTGGACGTTGACATCTTTGTTGATGACGTGGAAGTCGTGGTTGTGGCCGATGACGGTTTCAACGACGACGACGTTGTTGTGGTTGTTGACGGCTTCGTTGACGGTCGTAGTAAGGTAGTCGTTACCGTAGACGGTTTTGTTGAAAGTTGGGCGGTGTTCATGGCCCTGGGATAAATGACCTGGAGTGAGGTTTGGTCGTCGATGATGACGTCCTCGTCGCCGAGTTCGTCAACGACAAGTTCGTTTTCACAATTGAAGGCGAAGAGTGGCCACCAGATTTCGACGTGGACTCAGAAGACATTGCGTTCCTAGGGCTTGTCTCTGGAGGTATCTTTATGCCTCTTCTTGCTGGAGGCCTTGACTTCATGCGACCTAGACCTCTTACGAGAGGAGGTTTGCTGGGCCATCCTGCCCCACCCTAACGAAGCATGACTCCGAACTGAAGCATAGTCAGGTGTCCCGTCAGCAACCTCGAGCCACGCGACAAGACAGCAGTCTTGTTGGAGAACAACTGGCAAATTTCACAGTCCTGGATGACGTGAGGATGAAGGCAGTAGAGGCAGTCGTGGTGGTGATCCTCCACATAGACATATTTCAGTCCACAGCGGGCACAGGCCTTGAACAGGCACTTCCTTGTGTATTCTGCCATGAGGTAGGCCCAGCTGCGCAAAAGCTTCATCGAAGATTACCGGCGGTGGGGACGGTCCACGGAGCTAGCACTGTCGCTCGGCAAGTAGATGTAAAAAAATATACATTTTTCGTGGAAAAGATGTTAAAATCCAATCTTATTCGTAGAAAAGTTGAAGAGATGATTTTTGAGTACTCCCTGGACTAATGTGCTGTAACAAATCTGAAGATGGCCGACAGGGGAGGAGCTAAGGGAGATGTTCCTATTGACTGTGACCCAAAGGACTATGATAGAGCACAAAAGTGACTGAAAGTTATCAGTTTAATTTTACTCTGTTACCGAGGATTCCCAACCTGATGACAGGGAATATTCACAACATGTGAATCTATGAAAGATCCAATGCTGGAGGAATCTAAGTTACTTACCCGTGAAGTTCTACATCACTGGTATCTTTTATAAATTAATTTGCTTTTATGTCCTGATCTCTGTTTAGAAAATACATAATGCACATCATCAAAACATGAAGGCTTTTTTCTTGTAACTAGTTGGACTTGTTTCACCCCATCAGCCACCACTGTACTGACCTAGCTAGCTGGTGGTAGTTACCACAAGACAATCTCTGTTGCGTTAGAGTGGGTCACATGTGAAATTATAAAAGATACCAATGCTGCAGAACTATACATAGAGCTATATATACAGGTAAGTAACTTAGATTTCTCTGGCACTGGATCATTTATAGATGCACATGTTTGTTGAATATATTTACAGAATAGGAAGCAGCAAATACATAGGAAGGTAGGCACAAGATTGTTGAACAGTTCTCAGCACAACCTGATCTACCCCTGTATCTGTTCTTGCTTCTTTGTCCAAGAATTGTTGCCTGGAGTACACTTTCAGGGACTTCCATGTAGCTGTCCTTCAATTTGACTTCATCCCGGCAACTGTTTGTTCGACAGTTTGTAGCAATGTTAAACAAGTTGTTTAATGCACTTGTAATGGTGGCTTTCCTTATTGCCTGACCTTTCATGGCTGTTCTATATGCTATAAACAACTGAGAGGGTGCTATAATATCCTTTGTTCTGTCTATATAATAACTCAAGCTCTGCTTAGCATCCAGTGGGTGAGGAAACTGATTTGCTTTAGATTCAGCCTCCCTATAGAAAACGAAAAGAGACACCTTTTGGTTCAAGTGAAACTCTGACAGGGGAGGAAGGATAGCTCAGCGGCAAAGTGATTGTCTTGGAAGCAAGACAACGCAGCGCCACACAGTTTTGAATCCTGATCCTGCGCTTAGAAAGCACTCGTTGGTATTAAGTACGTTATAAAAGAACAATAACAATTATAATCTTAGGAAGGAATAACAGATGCATTCTCAACGCAACATTGTGCGCAAAGAATTTTAGATATGGTTTGACCACAGAGAGGGCTTGAATCTGACTAACCCTCCTAACCGAAGTTATTGCTGCTAAGAATGCAGTCTTCACGTAACATACTTTAAATCTGCTGAGTGCATAGGCTAAAACGTCCATGTCGTTACAGGGGGTTTCACTGGAGGAAACACCTTTAACAAACCTCTAATGAAGTCTTTAGCCAAATGCTTGGAGAAAAGAGTTTCATTGTGAGTGAAATTGCTACTGAATGTGCTTTAATCAATGAGTGTTGCCATTACAATTCTGCCAAATACAGCAGATATGGCATATCCTTTTATTCACCTTAAATGTTGCAGGATTTAGATATCTTTCTGCACACCATAAACAGAATCATTTCCACTTTCTAAATCATGGTGTATTTATTGTTGATGCCCTGGAATGGGCCAAAATGTTCACACATTCCAGAGGCAGTTTCAGATCTCTAGGACTTCAGGTGCTGTGCTGCAAGGTTGAGCGAGGCTGGAGGGTGATGCAATATCTTCCCCCGCTGCTAGGATATTAAGAGCAGGTGAGATTTCAGGATTATGTGCCTCTCTGCCGGCACTGCCAATAGGTCTGAGAAACATACCTGACAAGACCATCTTGGAATGATCAGAATTCTGCCACAAGGATCTCTCTACAATTTTTGCACCACTTTGAATAGCACTAGTAGTGGGAGGAATGCATAAAGAAATGTGTCAGTCGATTCTATTGCAAACACGTTCATTACTGTACCTTTTTGAGGAAAACGGGACACAAACCTCCTGCATTTTGAGGTTGTATTTCTTAGCAAAAATGTCCTGATTTCCCCGAGCACCGGAGAAGAAAATCCACTGCTGCCTGATACAGCTCCCAAGCTCGACTTGCTCAGTCAATCCAGGAAAGTGTTTGTACTTCCTAAAAGCATTTATGCTAGTGAAATTATTCATTATTTTGCAGCCCACGCCCACAGTGCTTGAGCTTCTCTGGAAAGACAGACCATGTACCTCCTTGCTATTTTCTTTTAAATATTTTGTTTTAATTTTCTGCTTCATCTCATAACAAATTACAACAGATGGTTTAGTCACAGCATTGCTAATACATTTAATCTCGTACAATTTCCCAGGCCAATACCCCCATGTTCCAACAGGGAATTAGGCATCTTACCCTGCTCCCACATGGAGATCTTCCACCTACTGTGCTCTCTTTCCACCTTTTCATTCTTCTCTTCATTGGAACTCTTATGGCTTCCCATTCTGCCTTCTATCTCCCTCATTACCTTTCCTTTCCTCATTCTCTGCGGCTGTCTTTCATGTCTAGTCTCTTCTCCTCAGGATGGCCTTAAATCTGGTGAGTATGTCAGTTCATTCAGCATTTGCCCCCAGTCCATTCCTTCGTTACCCTCCTCTTCCGACCCCATCTGTTTCCGTAAGATTTCTGTTCGGCCAAGGCCTGTTGCTGAATGTCTCTTGCCCAGGTCTGTATTACCGGGCCTTTATGCCATTTCCATGATATTGCAATTATTCGTTTTGCTGGAATTAATAAAAAATGTACCATCTTCTTCTGGGTCCTGTCCCTCTTCTTTCCTGGCACCAATCCCCAAAGGCAAATGTCGGGCCTCCGCTCATATGATCCTCACACCTGAGAGTTGATTTTAGTTAGTATCTCTTCCCAGTAAGTTATAATCATCTGATATTCCCATTGCATGTGCCAGAACCTGGCTGAGTACTCCCCACATCTTGGGCAACAATGAGATACCTGTTGATTGACAGTGTGAAGTCTCTATGGAGTCATAGATCTCCTTGCTTGTTTACACAGTACATGCTGATTGTGCTGTCGGCCTTCATCAACAAGTGTTTGCCAGCCACTTGAGTTTGAAATGCTGTTAATGCCAATCTTACAGCCCTCAGCTAGAAGACTTGTGTGTAGCTCTTTTGTGCATCTCACCACAGCCTCCTGCTTTGCAGGCCTTCAAGGTGTGTTCTGCCACCAGCAAAATGTCTGCTTTTGATCTTCTTAGAGGCATAGCTTTCATTAGGTTGACTCTTCCCTGCCTCCATGTGAGAGCTGTTTTCATTTTTTCTGTTACTTGAATGAGGTCATCCAAAACTCCTAAAACTTGCTGCCACTCTGGGTGCAAGTGTTACCCCCTCCTCGAGTACCGTTATCTTTAGCATGCTGAAAATAATTATTAAAATACATGATGACATGAGACCCAGCAACCTTTTGAACTTTCTGACTGAGATTCTTGTATTGGAACATATGCACGTGGAGATTTCCATCAACGTTGTTACTGTGCCCTCTCACGGTATCACCAAATTGCAGCAATTGTGTCTAGGTTTTCTCCCAGGAACTCTTATCTGTTTTTTTGTCTGAAAGATTAATTGGTCTTCGTTCTTTGTCAATCTAAGATCCTGCAGCAAATGAAGCCCCTGCTCCACTGTTACTTTGAGACACCTTTAGCTGTGATCCTAATGGATCCCATCATTGAGATAGTGGAACACATGAAACCTCTCCCTTCTCAACAGAGCTGCGACAAGTGCCAACACCTTTGTAAACACCTTATGGGCTGATCCGAAGCTGAAAGGTAGCACCTTGAATTGGCAATGTTCCGTCCTCATGAGAAACCAGAGATACTTGTGAAGTCTTTCGTGGACTGGGACACGAAGATCCAGCAAACAAAGAAAATCTCCCAGTTCCAGTTGGGGGAAAATGTCCACCAAAGCTAATACTCTGACGTTTATGGGCTCTATTTGTTTTGATACCTTAGATTCATAATTGGCTTCATCGGCTTCTTTACTAGGAAGTACTGAGAATTCCCTTTTTCCATCAGCAGCACTTTCTATACCACTTGCTTTATTCTCATGCGTGCCTCTTTTCTCAGTAAGTTTAAATGTACTTGTTTGGACAGGTGCTTGAGAATGAGTTTTTCAAAAAACTCTGATTTCCTTGACGTACAATGTTGAGAATTATTTTGTCTGTTTTGTTCCCTTTCTGAGGCAAAATGGCATATTTGGCATCCCACTGACGTTTTGGGAGGCCGGCTGCCAGGGAGTCCGTTTCTTCTACTATGCGACGATATTTGTTGCGCCCCACCTTGACATGATCTTTGCAGAGTTCTGTGCAATTGTTGACTTTGATCGGATTGATGATGGCTATGAGTAGATCTGCTTTGCAAGTATGGCTGATATAATCTGTATTGGCTTCCATTATGTAGACTAGCAAGGGTATTTTCTACCTCTGTCCGAAAGGATGGAGATCTTCATTGCATTATTGAGCCCAGGCTTTTAACAGTGTCCGTGTCTGAGCTGTTCTTTGTTGAATGGGAATGAATGGGCAGTCCAACACTTTTGTTTGGACCTCCAGCCTGAAATACATATTTCTCAAACATACGTCCCTTCTTAAAACCTGACCATTCCAGAGATTTGGAAACTCTATAGCCCCAATATCCAGCACAGGTTTCATGTTATGCTTAGATGCTAGCCTGCCGTTCCTCAAGATAAATCCAACCTCTTTTTGTTTGTCTTCAGGGAGGAACTTCAAGACTTGGGCCATCTTCTCCCACTGTTCCCTTTCATGCCTTGTAAGCATGACTGTGGTGTTAGCCGCTCAGATCAATGAGGAAGTTGTTGATTCCTTCCTCCTGACACTTTCAATTTTTTTAAAGTCCTTATCTGGTGCACTGGCTGGATTCAAACACCACCTAGCGGCTGTGGCTACCATAGACTGGTGATGTCAGGCCCCAAAGCCACATTTGGGTATCCTCTTTTGCTTTGTACTTCTGTTCCATCTGCAGGAGTGCAGGCAATGCAGAGGCTGGTGTCTTAAAATGTTTTCACTATCACCCACATGTTGGAGACTATTGGTGTTGCAAAGGCTCCTTCTTCTTAGCTACTTTCAAAAGTGAAGCAATACCCTTTTCCAGTTCTTTCTTCCACCTGCAGCCTGAATTCCCCTGTGACCCGTTGCATGAGTTATATAAGCCAATGGGCCTCATTACGACCCCGGCGGTAGCCGTGCCGGTAAGAACGGCAGGCTGCTGCCGGAGTCATGTTTTTTTTCTGGCGCCTGGCTTTGGGGAATCACCGGGGCAATACAGCCCCGTCGGTCCCTGAAGCCAGGCGTCGGAAAATGCAACTGCCCATAGGACTCAATGGGAATGGGGAGGGCGGATGCACCGGCACTGTGTTCAACAGTGCCGGCGCATCTGTCAAAGTCTGCAGGCAGGTGCCGTTCCGCCCACCGGGTCAGACATGGTGAGCAGGAGGGCACCCGCCCACAGAACTCGGAGTGTGCCGGTCCGGTAACAACAGTGCCGGTAGCTTACCGGCACAGTTGTTTCTGCGACCGGCACACTCCTAATGAGGCCCAATGAGTCATAAAATGGGGAACCACGTTGTGGCCTAAGAATTGGTGCATCCTTGCGGGAAATATAATAATCTCACAGAGCACCTTCTTAGAATTATCTTATATTTATATCCAGATTCTCTTTATTCTCTTGATGTCTTACTTGAAAGTGTGAATTTCCTGAACATCCTCGTCAGAAAAAAAACTCTTGACTTTCCCCATTTTCCTCATCCCAAAGTGAAACTTCACTTCCTTCCACAATTGATCACAATAAGTAGTGTATTTTTAAATGGCTTAGATTTCCATTTCTCAAATTCTGCCACAAAGGCTTTCATTGAGGCTATGATATCCATTTTTATTGAGGCCAGAGGATCTGTCTTACTTTTCTCTTTCTGAAGCGTTTTACTTTGCTTTTTGTTTGTCTAGTTTTCCATGTGTTGTTTTCTCTCCGTCTGTCTTGTTGTCTAACCTCTTTCCAATGTCTAAGTTTTTCTCTTCCTTTCTCCTCCGGTGTCTTTTCAACAGACCTTTTTCTTGGCTCTGGTGATTTTGGAATGCTCGACATTGTACAAAACGTTGATGGCTTAGTTGTCTGTATCCTTTGACTGGCATCAGAGGTTCCAACATTGTCTTTGATGTTGAGGATTTCAGCGTTGATTGCTTCCACAGTGTCTGTTTCCTGTCTTTCATTGTCGATGTGGTCAAAATCTAGCGAACTGCTGGTGAACAGTGTGGCGGCTGGTTGTCCGATGACTGTGCTGATGGATAGGTGCTCATACTAACACATTTAATACTCTGTCTGGGACAGCGATGCTGATATGGCACCCACCTTTTTTTCAGAGTCTTGTAAACTCTAGTCCTTACTTTTTTATGTTCCTCCAATGCTCCAGATAAGATTTGGAAGTCCAATTCCCAATGAGAGTATGTTATAACAGAGTAAAAATGTTTTAACTGTAAAACAGAAATGTTTTAGCAATAATCATTTCTTTGCACCTAGTTATGCATGCACATTAAAAGATACACGTTTGCGCCTTCCGATCAGGCAGTTTTAATAGTAGTTTCTTCCTGTGGTACTACATGCACAATTGGTCCAAACATATCCATGGAGCTGTGTGGGTGAATGCAAGGGTACATGGTTCTACGGGTCTGTTTCCGATTTTTTTTGTTGGGAGTATTTTTACTAACAATTTTTATTTGTTGGGAGAATTTGCCTATTTTTAGGGAGTAAAAGTGGCTGATACACCCCTTATCTATAGGGCTGTATCCCTCTTTTCCTTCTTGCTCAAATTCGACAGATCAGTTCCTAATATCACTCTCTTTCCAAGTCCTGACTGAAAAGGACTGCCAAATGATAACATCCAGGGACTTCATGATCTGGATACATGCAATATACGCACTGGATCTTCTTTGGATACATTTCTCTGCCCACATTTACTGCAGTGCTTAAAAAGGCTTTTTCTTTTCTTCTGTCATTTCCAACCAGAGATCAAACTCCTGTAACATGAAGTGTACCAAACCCTTCTTAAAGAAGCCTAAAATTCCTCACAGAAAAACACTATAGCTCTGCTCCTAAAGCAGACTTCCTGCATAAACACATGTGGTAAAAGTCTGAGGATTGAGGCGATGAGGGTGAAGCCATTAGTTCAGTAGGACTGGGGGCTGACGGGGCAAAACAAGGCCAATTGCTTGTAGGAAAAAACCCTCCATGTTTTTAAACACATAATAATGATGATGCCATCTATGTTCTAAAATCTGTATTAGTTACCTGGGGGTGCCCACTTCAACATGAGGGGAATATTCAATAATAATGTGAATCTATAAAGGATCCAATGCTGGCTATCTTTTGCTTAATCCTGCATCCCATTCCGTTTCCTACATAAAAATGAAAGAATACTAAGGTATTCGAGGGAGGAAGAGACAATCCTAAGCAAAGAGGTTGTGGTGAAGAGCCTAAGCAAACTAGGCACCTGGCCTAGTACTAGTGTCCATGCAGTAAGGTTTACAAAAACAGAGGGACAGAGGCATAGCCAGGATTGTCTAGCAAGTGGTTCCTTAAGCTAATGTTGGGCCCACCACAGTGACATAACATCTGTAAATGCCCACACAGTGCTGCTGAGTGGTCATTCAAAGATTCTGGGTGTGCCTTGCCTGCTCAGGCCTTACCCTATCTACGCCTCTGCAGAGGGAGAGGAACATGTGCCTGAATGGGTGATTAAGTGCCAGGATAAAAACGTCTATGGAATGTGACTGCAGCTACCTGAGCCCTTACATCATGAGCAGGAATGCCGCTTGGCAGAGCCTTTACTTGAAGAGAGTAGGTTCTAAAATACAGGATACTATCTTATCAGGTAATGGAATCCTTTGATGCGTTGTTGTCCAGTTAGGATCCACTAAATGTCACGAAGAGTTGGCCCTCCTTACTGAAGGAATTCATGCTGTCCAACAAGAACATGAGAGCCCTCTGAGAATGGAGTACTCTGCCTACCTCCAATTGAGGGTGAGGAAAAGAAATGGGTAATGACATTTCCTGATTGATGAAAACATGTCTAGCCGAAGCTAGCCACCAGAAAAGCAATCTTCAATTTGACGAACCTAATGTCTGCAGATGTGCCAAAGGTTGGATGAGCCTGTGAAAGCACAATGTTCAGATCCTGTCCAGGGTGTCGAGTTCTAACAGTTGGTGTCACACCAGGCCATCAGAGTGGCTTCAAATGACGAGGTTAGAGGTAGAAAACAACAACTGAACTGAGTTTCTGTAGGACTCAGTTGCTGCCACATATGTCCAGCAAGAGTCCGCTTAGGTATTGGATTCAATCAGATGGGATATAAAAGATAATACTTGATCGAAAGAGCTTTGGAAAGAGGTTAAACCTCTGATCCTGGGTCCAAAGACAGAATTTGAACCACTTACTTTGGTATTGCTTTCATGCAGATGACTTTCTGGCCTCTTTAATGATACTAATACTGTTATGCGGGAGGCGTAGCTGCCCTAAAGTGCACACATCAGGAATCAGGCAGCCAAGCACAGAAATTTAGAGAAGGGGTTAAGCATCCTCCCTCTTGAGTCATAACCTAAGGGAAGAGAGGTAGAAATGGAAGTCTCTTTATCAAGAGATCGGATAACTATGGCCTGGCTGGATAGTGCAGTGTATTAAGGATCATTGAAACATTCCAACTCGATTTTCATTCGTCCATCACTTTGGTAATGACTGGAATGGGTGGAAATGTATAGTGTCATGTGCACCATGGAATGTTGAGGGCATCCCTGAGGGAGCCAGAGCCCTAGCCCTCTGCGAAGGAAAAAGGTCCTGCATTTGGTTTTCGTGGGTGGTGCAAACCTATTCACTTGTGGTGTCTCCGACTGCTCGAAAATGTGATCCACCACCAGTGGAATTCCCACCCATGATCAGCTCAAACAAGTCTTCAGAGTCTCTGCTTCCACGTTGTAAATACCATTTAGATAAGCAGCGTTGTGGTAACCGAGAGCACATTCCCAATCTCCACTGACAGTAAGCACAGTGGACATGACCTCTATTTGGGTCAACACCACTTTGCCCATAATAGAAGGGAGGACCCCCTTCAGCGCTAAAAAGATGTCTCGGAGCTCAAGGACATAAATGTGGTCTAGCTGTTCTATGGGAGAGAATACACTGCACCATGCAAGAGCTGAAACAGAGCCTTGGCCGTGACTACTGAATTCCCACAAGAATGGCTTGTTTTCTGCACTCCAACTTCCCTTTGACAAACCTGTTCTGGCCCGCAAATGATCATCATGGAGATCATGATTGGATGAACAAGGTCACGTAACTCCCTTCCTTTACTATGGACCCCAACCCATTCCAACTTGGGCATTAGTGGCTATGGGCAGATGAGGACAAGGGTGACTCCTCACAGCAACTCCTTGGGCGGGAGGATCCTACTAACACTGGCCCAAATAGAAGCAACAAAAGTCTGGCTAAGACCATGCATTTAACCTCACACCATGTGCTAAGTCCCATTCCTACCCCGCAAATCTAAAACACCCCCCCCCCCCCACTAAAAGAATCTTTGTATCCCACCAGATGAGTCTCATCCTGTTTCCAATTGCCGACTGATTCCCAAAATACACAACATTGCAGACACATTGAAGCTCACCAATGCTAGATCTGCAATCAGATGGGCAGCTGACATCAAAGGACTTATGACACACCACACTTTTTACACTCCTCATTGCAGAGACCTAGGTTGCACCCACATCTGGCATAATCACCTTCCAAATAGCTACTCGCAACAGCACATCATCAGTACCAACAAAACAGGTGGCAGTCTCACATTATTAAATAAACCTCCTATCTTGCAGTCGCCTTTAAAACACACCCATCTCCTTCTTCAATGTGTTCTCCTACCAACCCCCCCTAAGCCATCCAAACCGGAACCACAAACTTGATTTGCTGCCCTTCAGCTTGTAAGACTCCATCAACAAAGTCACAGAGACCATCACCTCCATGTCACCCATGCACTTAATATCTTCCTTGGTTACTTCAACCACTAAACATGGTTCTGTGTGATATTGTTGAATACTAAAGGCTGCACACAAAAAAGACAGATTTTTATTTACGCCGATTTGATGCAGCCTTTAATATTTGAACAATATCACTTGTCAACCTCCCCCGCACCTCACACCTCTTAAAACCACCTCTTAAATCATGGGGTTTCACCCCCCAAACCCCACGATTATTCCTGTCCCCTCCGCCAATAACCGTGCCTAAGCCCTCCCACTAACGCATACAGCAATACATACACCCCTTCTCCCCAGCCCCCTCCCCACACACTCCAAACACCACCCCTTAACATACAGACACGCAAACAGACAACACTTTGGTTTTCCCGTGTTGTTCTTGGTCGCGCCTTTGTCAGCCCCTGTGCACACTCATGTGCGACAGGGGCGTGACAGTTAGATTTAGAAAGATCACTGTGTGCAGTCACAGAGCAGTCTTTCTAAATCGGGCTTTGAAAATGTTTTTTAAAAATTACATTTTCACTTAGTTCCGTGAACATACATTGTATGACTGAATTAATGCTGTCAGTCACCCAACTCATAATTGCACCAACACCAACAAGAAAATCAACACTCTAGACCTCATCAATCCCCCTCAACCCCTTTTGATTGGACAACCCCATATAAAATTGTGCAAACCAGATTTTGATTCGATTGGCAGCAGGAAACATGAACTAATTTCACATACTTTTGATGCATTAACTGTACTGTTACTAACAAAGATACCTTGATCTAAACACAAACTTCGATTATCAATCAATTACTACCTGGAAAATAAAAACTAATCAAATACCAAACTCATGACAAGAGTAAACCTATGATTCCTGATTGTAAGGTCTGGATTCCAAGTACATAGAGTGAAACTCAAGCCATGTGTTTTCCTTTTATCTATAAAGGGACTTGAAAATGACACCCACCACTTTCTAGAAATCAAAAAGACAATACTCAAAACATGGCTCTCCCAATAGACTTCAAGAAGGGGCTACCTAATTTCAAACAAAAATAAAAAAAAGACAACCCAATCTTTAGAAAATTGCACCCATTTTAGAAATTAGAAGAGGACTTTCCTCGAACATTCAGTGCTTAAAGGCCTGGCTCGCCTAGTAAACATAAAGAAGGTGTTAGTATTAGATGGAAAAAGAGGACATCCATCACACATTTGAAATTCAAAAACATGGCTCTGGAAACTTACCAATGCTACAAAGTAACTCCTAATGACAAAAATATTACTGTAACAAAAACGGATTATTTTCTGCATAATCATGAAAAAAGACATAGTAGATGACAATAATTCTACTCTTTAATGATCATAATTAATAAATAGTACACATTACAAACCTGGGTTTGTCATTTGGCTATCAGCCAATCACGCTTAGCCCAAAATGTGTTAATGAACTTCAGTTCAGTACATGGTAACAAAATCCAAATTATTGATGACCGAGTTCATAATGTCCTTCAACTGCCAATTTATTCTCTTCAAATTCTATGGGACTTGAACAGCCAACACGTGTTTCGATTAAACCGTCTTTCTCAAGGCTAAGCTTCTCATTCAGTGACGCTGTTCAAATGAGGAATTACAATTCTCCTCTTGAAATTAGTCCTATAGGTTCTGGTACATTGCCCCAAAAAATAGGTTCCTTCAGACCCAAGATTTCTCTGGTGCTATCTCAAAGCAAGGTGACCTGCCTGGAATCACCACGCGCGGCCTGCATGCTTTTTGGGGCAATGTACCAGAACATAAAGGACTCATTTCAAGAGGAGAATTGTAATAGCTCTGGGAGACAAAGAGCACATCATGTCAGGAGGAGTTACTGGCATGCTTTGGATGGTTGCTAGGTGGGAGGGTGTGCCAGTCATTTCAACAAATCATTTATTTCCAGTATAGCACTAGTTAGTAAGGAATATGTAACAGTGCTAAAACGAGGAGTGAGGGCTGTAAAGGATGGCCATCAGAAGGATTACTGAACTTGGCGTGTTCCGGGTTGCAGCTTTTGGTTTGTGAAGATGCTTCTGTTATTGCCTACTAACAAACCTACTAACAAACCTGTGAACACACTGACCCACACCTACCCAGAATCCAATTATTCTGCAACGCATGCAGCCACCAATTTGACTTGTTCATGAAGCCCAAACCCCAGGCCCACAGTTGGAGTAACAAATGAAAAAAGCCACAGTAAAATAACGCATTGAAAGTAACCTGCACTTAAAACCAAGTTGTCAAAAAAAGAAGAATGCAGTTTTAAAATGAACACCAGGACAATATGTAGATACTCAACGAGGGCCCCCCCCCATGACTATTTGTCACGACCCTCGCCCTAAACCCCCTCTGGAAAACCCATTGGCCAGGTTGAGTCAGGACTCGGGCCTCTAGAGCCTGGCATCCTCTTCAAAAGCCCTCATGGGGCCAGTTCTGGCGCCTATGGCGCCAGACTCATACACCATGAAAAACAATGTGCTTGGGAACTACTTTATTGTATTGTCAGCCAACATGGAGGCATCCACATAGCTTGGTTCCCAAGAACCAAGCTATGCGATCTAGTGGTTTGAGTGTGGTAGCCTAGGGACTACTTTACCTGGACTATTTTGTTGGGACTATTTAAACCACACCCGAGCAAGACAACACGCTTCGCGTTACTTTGCAGCTTGCAATGTGACGCTCACCGTGTCCAGCTATTCCCTAAAACCTCGGAGAAGCAGAACCTGCAAGGAGACAAAAGGATCATCATTAGCAGCAGCATCTTACTCACGGCTTCGCAATTGCTGTAATTTCAGCACAGCAGGAAAAGCGCTTCCTTTCGCATCACTTTGGCTTTTCCTGCTGTGCTGAAATTACCGCAATTGCGAAGCCATGAGAGAGTTCTCTGGCACTGTCCTTCATTCAATTTATCTTAGGTCCCATCTCCCATTTACAGCCTCGGATGAAGAGTCGGTTTAGACTCGAAACACGTGTCAGGCTACTTTGCAAATAAATCCATCGGACTTATAACTACATCTCTCTTCAATTACTTGCAACACATGCCTATATTGCACTTTTGGGCGCAGTGCGACTGAGAATTGCCTGTGCCCTACATTCATTGGTTGGTTTGCCTCATTCCACCCACAACATTCCCAAATCATCCTAATGGAATCCTTCTGTTCGTTCCCTACCAGTGACTTGTGGTGTTTTCATTGTGGCCAAGTGCATTCCCTATTCACATAGGGATGGGCCTAGCACCACAGCCATCTTCTCTTGTGCCGAGTTTCACCTGATGTAGACCAGCCAATGTAGAATGCACAAATCAGAAGCATGCTTGCCTTGCAGAGTTTAGAAGAAATCCTCATACAGAGCATGAGGGTTGCTATATAGGATTTGCATTTCCGTTCCTGAAATGTGAAGACATGCATAAACAGTATTTCTAGTGACTGATGCTTTAAGGCTCATCCTGTGCCCAGGTAGGGCAAGCCACAGCATCCACCAACATGGTTGTAGAGGTGAATGACTTTCTGAGTGTGTTTGTGTGCTAATAACTGCAGAGGGTCAGGTTGCACTTGACACTTCAGCTGACAGCCCAACTGCTGCGCACTGGTCTCCTTTGAGGATAGGGGACCATTGTGTAGTTTCTGCTAGTTATAGGATGTGGTGAGCAGCTTGTTCAAAGCATCTTGTAACCAGAGCAGGTTCTGAAATGGGTCCACTGTACCCACAGATCCATGGTCTTGAGAACAGTAGTGTATCTGATTGTGGCACCTTTCTATGTAGAGGTTTTCTCCAGCAGCTTATTCCATCACATCTTCTGTCAATAATTCTACCTGGGCCTATCACACCCATTTGATTCTTTTGCCATGAATGTCCCACACACCCATCCACCCTCACTTGTGTTGCACTCCACTTACCTGGAACAGTCCTTCCTTTTCCAGGCTGCACCTACAAATGAAAGGGATTGGCTGTTTCTTCCAACACAAGTTTGTTTGAGGTCTATGAGAATCTACAATGATAGGGCCAGACATCCCTTTTGAGCAGACTGTCTAATTTTGACTCTCCTTTTTTAAAGACTATTTTTATTTTCTATTTATTTTCAATTTTTGTAATGATGTGGGGCACTGCATAATCTGGACCAGACCACCTCATGAATTGTTCAGCAATTCCCAACATGCCCCAGAGGTTGCTGTATTTACTTTGAGGGGGAGGTCTGTTTACATGCACAGGGCTCTCTTTCACAGACATAATAGAATACATTTTGATTTTGTGAAGGGGCATTGAGGATCTGTAGAAATCAGCATCTGTGAAATTATATTTTTTAAATGTGCAATGATTTATATTTATTGATTGCATTGGCTTATGGGTATGTCTCCAAATTTTCTTTTCTCAGGAAATCAAAGATTGTAAATCATCACATCTTTTTATTACAGAATTTACATTATTTTGTTCTGTGCTAATGTTTTGTAGAAAACTGAAAATAAAAATAAATGAAGTGCACAAGCGAAACACAAGAGTGAACAATTTCCCTAGTGCCAGCAAATGCCACAGAAAATTCATGGAGCAACAAGAACTTACTGCAATAGCCGAGGCAGTGGAGAACAAATAGGGTATGGATCATAGGTTTTCTTGAAGAGCTAGGGCCTCATGGTCTATTAAATAAATATTTAAACATATTCACCATAGTGACTACTATATTCTTAAGTGCATAGTCCCCATTTCTACATATTTATGGGATGTCGCTAGCCACCCCCACTCACTCTCTCCGGTTCCTAGCTCCCAATCCCATTCACAACAGTTGTTATTACTATGAGGGACACATTTTAGCAGTGACAGAGAAATGGGACTATAGACATATATACTACAATGTGTAAATTTACCTTGCTCCTAAATCCTGTTTCCTTGTATACATACTTGTGGGGGACTTGTGGAAGACTGAAAAGTAACATTTACAAGATAAATGAATTTTGTGATTACCCGATAAGGATCAACAGAACCACATAGCCAAAACTGGCATCTGATCTGGAGCTTGCATCAAGAGAGGGATCAACAAATGGTCTGAGATTTTCGTAAGGGTTTAACAAAATGCTTTTTGGGAGAAAGGGCAACCAAATGTGCAAAATTCTCCATAAGAGCGTGAGAGTTCTGGAATCACCAAAATAGGTAAGAGGAATACTCAAAAACTCTGGTGCTAAAGTACCGATTGGACCATAGTCCTAAGTTTAAAATTACTCTACCTATCTTGTGGCATGGTGGAGGCAAGCAGCCACTCAAATGTATCCGGATTGCATGGGTCCTGGTTCCTTTTCTAGTTGCTGCTAGCTTATAGTGCCCGCCCCCTCCTTATCCTCCCTGCCAGCTGTGGTTGCTTGGTTTTCTGATAACAGTTGATTTCTTCCCCAACCAGTCCTGGCTCAATCCTCAGGCTGCAGTCACTATGAGCACTAAAGGTGATGCTGTTGAATGGGACACCTGCCACAAATTCGAGTCCCTCCAGGGTCTGAGTCTGACTTGGGTATCTTGTGAGCCAACCAAAGGCTTGCATGTCATAAGTCTAATCTGTCTTTTGAGCTTCTTTCCTCAGTGAGCTCACATTTAGCAATTGTCTCTTTTTCCCACTTAGCTCAGATTCTCTGTCTCAGGTTCAGTCTCAGTAAGCATCCTTTCTGTGAGCATTTTTTTCTCCTGGTTAAATACAAGGTGATCACTTTTTCATTTCTCTGGTAGATCTTGTCACCCAAAATCTGAAATGCGCGGTTTAATTTCCTTGGTGGGTGTGTTGGTCCCACTAGTATCAGAGTAGGGCTCTTAGTAAGCCTGTGACGATTCCCACATCTATGTTTTTCTTGGGCCTTCAGGCTTGGTCACACTGCCCAGGTTCACAAGGTTCTGAACTCTGTCAGAACAGTTCCATGTGTTAATACCCCGCAAAAATATTGTGATACAAAAATAGCGCCACATTTTTGCAGCGATATTGAGTAATTGACCCTGCGGGGGCACACCCCTGCATTATTCTTAAATGTGCGGGGGACACCCCCGCAACCCCTGCTCCCACAAATTATCCCCCCCAAAAAATATCGCCTATGGCGAGACAAACGATCATATGTATGGCAATATTTTTGGTGGGGATAATATGTAGGGATACCGTCAGAACTGCTGCCCTAGCCACTTCCCTGCTCTACCCCCACTTGTCTAGCCTTATACCTTTCAGAACCTTTCCAAGTTGTTGATCCTCTTGGCATTGACAATGCTGGTAGGTTTTACTGGACCTGACCTCTCTGTGTACCACTAACACTTTCCTCCATTCTCAATTATCTGACAATGGCTTCCTCACTCGACCTTCTCCTTCTTCTCCTCTACCCTCCTCTGTCCCTCTTACAACACCTTCCTTCACGTTCCTCTTAATCTTTCCCTAATCTCCAATGTCTTCCTTTCCCTTCTCCTTCCTGCTCACTTTCTCCACAGGACTCCACGTTGCTGCCTTGTCTCCAAACTACCACACCCTCATCTAACTCCGTCCCCACTTTTAGACTTCTATCCTTCTGGTAATTATGGCTCTTAAGGCTGCATTGGAGACACCTTGGATAATTTATTGGCCTTCCCCTAGGATTGGATGAGGGCCATATCTCACTTCCCCCCATGCGTAGCCACTAGTGCTTGTATTACTGATTGCTGGTCAGCGGCTCGGGGGCTGAGGTTCTACAAGAGGAGTTCAGCTATCTTGGCATCAGGTGGCCTCATTACAGCTTCCCGATTGCGCTAAGGCTTCACTTGCCTGTGCACCGATTGTCTCCCCTGGATCACTGTCAGTGTTCATATCCAGTTTCCTCTTGTGCAAAAAACAGTGGAGTTTACAATGCCAAACAGGATCCCTGCTCCCATTCCTTCTTTCTCTCCAGGGCCAAGTGTTCCATTCATGACCTCAGGCTGCTGATCACTTGCACTGTGCCAATCTGATCTGTCTAAGCCAGACTGACTTATATGATTTATGAGGGGCCTTGATAACAAAGTTGTGAATAGTGGAGAAGCCCTTGCTGATGCTCTTGTACCTCCGGGGTTGACTCCACAAAGTGGGTGGCCTCCCTTAGGCCCTATGGTCCCTCTTGGGCTATTTCCCAGCTTCCCCAATGGGTTGTTGTCACAGATTGCTGAAGGCGTATGGGGTCGACTGTGTAGAAGCCCTCAAGATGTCATCCAGGGGTACGTGCCTCAGAACTGCAAACAAAGCAGCTTTATCCCATGCTAAATGTGCATGTAAGCCTTTTGGAGCGGGATGATGTTGAACCTTTTAACATTACAAAAGCATGAAATCTCCCATCTGCTATGGTGGCCCTGGCACCTCGGGCAACAGGGGAGGATCCCCAGTCATTTATGGAGAGTCTGTTATAAGATCTGGTCTGTTTGGATTGCTATAGGGAAAATATGAGTGCTCTTGCCATATCAAGGTTATGAAGTGTCCTGTCTGGTTCACCCGAAGGCTCAGAAAAAAAAGGTACATTTATTTCCTGCTTAATGTTAAAATCTCTCACCACATTAGGGAGTAATGAAGGTTGGGTTCAGAGGACCACCAAGTCCTTGTAAAACTGCCTGAAGGAGTCCAAGCAGCTGAGAGCCTTAAGTCCCCCTATTCATCTGGCTGATGTGAGGGCCACAAGAAATGCTGTCTTTTAGGTAATCAGACGGATATCCACTGACACCATAGAGTCAGAATGTTTGGGCATAAGGTTGGCAGGAACAGCATTAAGATCCCATTGGGGCATGAGAACTCTTAGTCGATTAAAAGTCCTCTCAACAATTAGATTCTGCAGTTAAAATATGTACTCACCTGAACTCAGATAAGCCCCTATGGCCGACAGATATGTGCCGCAGTAGTCAAGCTTTAGGACAGATGAAGCTAGTCTGTATACTTTATTTGTTTTATTTAATATACTTATATTGTATTTATTTTATTGTTTATTTGTAAAGCGCTTATACACAGGTGAAGTGCTTCAAAGCGTTTCAAGGTGGGAAGGGAGCAAGGGAATACAGTAGTCATTCTTAGGCCTTGAAGTTTCCGAATGATCTAACAGAAAAGTAAATAGCGTACTAGGCCTGACGGCATTTCTCCCAGTGCAAGTGCGTGAAGTGTTTCAGGCGCAACCAAACTGGGGAGGGTAGACACAGGGGGGACAAGTCAGAATTTACTAGTCGTAGTAAATTCGGGTAATGCAGTGTGCAGATGGACATGCAAGGGAGGGGGATAAGTGTGCCCAGTCCAGCAGGGCCCTGGGTTAAGTGCAGAGAGGTTACCCCTCAAATGGAGCTTATGCTGAAAGTGCAGTGGTCTGAACATAGTGCAGAGGACCAGAGGCAAGTGCAAAGACTGGTGAGAGAGCCTGGGACCTGTGAGGCTATGAGGTGAACCAGGTGACTAGTCTGAAAAATCTGAACAGAGTTAGAAAGGGAAGGAGGAGTGAGGCAATAGAGGACTTTAGCAGGGGAGAGGCAAAGAGAAAGAGGAAGCGGAGAGGAAGGTCTTGAGGAGTTTCCAGAACTTAAGGAGTTCAGCTCAAGGCAGAGTGAGGCAGGGAAGCTGTTCCAGAGGGAGGCACCTGCAGAGGATAAAGATCTACCCCCAAATCTCTTCTTAAAAAAACAGCTCACCCGCACAGAGTTGGAGGACGAGCGGAGGGCTCTAGGAGAGTATTTAGGAAGAGAGTGTTGTATATAGTATGGGCCCCTGTCCCAGAAAGCCTTGTGGACTATGCAGAGGGTCTTGAACTTGATACTAGCAGCCACAAGGAGCCAGTGAAGGGATTTCAATGCTGGAGAGATGCAGTTCCTGGGCTTGAGTCGAAGGATAAGTCTTGCGGTTCTGTTCTGGAAGAGTTGTAGCAGTAGGAGAGTAGAAGTAGGAAGATTGAGAAAGAGGCTGTTGCAGTAGTCCAACCTAGAGAGAACAAGGGCTCTGGAGACAGTGAGCCTTTGGGGGAAAGTGAGAAAAGGTAAAAAAAACTTCGGAGGAGGTGCAGCTGGTAATGGGACTTTTTGTAGATGTACAAGATGTGAGAAGAGAAGGAGAGAGTGGAGTCGAAGATGACCCCCAGATTTTTTGCCTCACTGGCAGGTGGAGGAGCAGGGCTAAGGGAGGCCGGCCAGTGAGAAATTGGGAAAGTGGAAGCAGGGGTCCCAATGAGGATGATCTCTGTCTTACTGGCATTGAGGCAGAGATAATTTGCAGCACACCAAGACTGAATTGCGGACTGGCAGTCAGGAATGAGCAAGGAAGAGGCTGAGGGTAGCCTGAAAGAGAGCTGTGTGTCATCCGCATTACACTGAAAGTTAGAGGTGAAGGTAGAGATCATGTGGGCCAGAGGGGTTATGTAGACATTGAAGAACCATGGGGATAGGTTAGATCCCTGGTGGACACCACAAGTAGAGAGAGTAATAGAGGAGAGAAAAGGCCCAAGTTCCACCGGCGAAGGACAGCCAGAGAGAAAGGAGGCAAAATACGCCAGGGCCCGATCTGTGATGCCCAAGATATCACGGAAACGGGAGATCAGGGTGTTGTGCTTTACTGTGTCGAAGGCAGAAGTGAGATCAAGAAGGATGAGGACAGAAGGAGAGTTAGAGTCAAGATTTGAGAACAGGTCTTCACAGGTGTTCAGAAGAGAAGTTTCCGTGCAGGTGAAGGTAAGGGGGAGAGAGAGGACAGGATGTCCTGTGTTTTGGCAGTGAAATGTGCAGCCAGGGCAGAGCAAAGGGCCTGGGTGGGTGCAGTAGAGGAAGAGGCTGCAGTAGGATTAGTCAGTTCCTTGCAGACTTTGAAGAGTTCAGCAGTGTTAGATGCTGCTGAGATGTAGGCTTGAATATAGACTCTTTTCTTGGAGTGAATGCAGAGTCTGTATTGCCCTTGAAGAAGATGGCAGGCCATTTGGTCAGATGGTGCACCTGAAGATCCCCATTTCCTTTCTGCTGCTCTGCACTTTCGTTTAAGGGCTGCCAGCTCGGAGTCGTACCAGGAATTGCACTTTTTGGAAGGCTTCATACAGACCCTCATGACAGGGGCAAGAATGTCAAGAGTGTTGGAAATGGAGTGGTGAAAGTTTGAGAGGGCTGTGTCAGGGTGGGAGTCAGCCACAGGAAGGAGGAGAGTAGGTGGAGATGGAGGCAAAGGCAGCTACTGTCACTCTTTTCATGGGTCAGATGACCTTGAAGGCAGGAGGCAGTGAAGGGTGTGCCAGGGCAAGAGGAGAAGAGAGCTTCATGTGGGAAGAGATAAGAGAATGATCAGTCCAGGAGAGTGGGGTAGTGAGGGGGATAGAGAGATGGATGTTCGTGGAGATAAAAGCATCTAAGGTGTGGCCAGCAAAAGAGAGTCGCATAGGTTGCTGAAAGGAGCTGAAGACTCCAGAGAATCATCAAGGTGAATGTTAAGATCCCCCAGCAGGAGGAGTTGGGAGGAGGAGGAAAGGAGAGAGGAGGCCAGGTCAGCCCATTCAGAGAGGAAGAGGGTGGGCTGGCCCGGCGGCCGATAGAAGGTGGCCAGAGTAAGAGAGGAGACAGGAGAGAGAGAGAGAGAGAGAGAGAGAGAGAGAGAGAGAGAGAGAGAGAGAGAGAGAGCCTGCAGACCAGACATTCAAAGGAAGAGTAGGCCTGAGTGAGAAACAGGGATCCACTTAGGAAAGATCAGGGCTACTCCCCCTCCAGGCCTGGGTATGGGGAGGATCTTGTAGCCATCACGGAGAAGTGTGTCAAAACTTGTGAAAGAGCTGTCCTTGAACCATGTCTCAGTAAGGGCTAGGACATCGAAATCAAAGTGTTCAAGGAGGTGGCAGATATCAGAGGAGTGCTTGACAGCAGAGCAAGAGTTAAGTGTGGCAACATGGAGCAGATTGCTGTTTTTTAAAGACTTACGGGGGGGTAAAAGGGGTAGTAGTCCTCCCATTAAGCGGCGAGAGTGCCTGAGAGAAAGAGGTAGGAAGGGGCAGAGGAGCCAAAGGTGACAAGGATGTCAGTGAGGGGAGTGTAGGCAAGGGAGCCAGGAGAGTAGTCGATGGCAAGGGAGCTAGTGTAGGAAGGGCCACAGGGGGCAAGGGAGCCCGAGAGGCAGCAGCAGTGGGTCGCAAGGGCACCAGAGTGGTGGAGGCTGACAAGGTTGTCAGAGAAATGCTTGTAGGCCAGAGAGCCTGTACAGTTGTTGCAAGCAACAAGGGGGCAGTAGTGAGCGAGGCAGTGAGATTAGTGGGAGGCAAGGTAGCCATGGTGGGCATTGCTGGCAAGGGAGCCTGGGCGGCCGTAGAAACAAGTGGCAAGAGAGGCTGTGAAGAGGAAAGTTGATAAGGCAAGGAAGAAGCCTATCAAAAAGTAAGAGTAATGGGTTGAGGCCCTTGTACCAGGATGGTACCATTTCAATGGACATTTATGATGACCCTGGAGGTGGAGAAGGAGAATGTTACAGCCAATATTAGGAGAATATTATAGCCATAATTAGGCTTTGTTTATATACAAAAGAAAAAGCATAAAACATATTGGCCCTCATTACGAGGTATGCCGGTAAGGGAAAAACGATGCCGGTATGGTAATACCGGCATCGTTCACCGTTCCGTAGCATTCCGAGCTGAAACCCCGGTATTAGAGGCATACTAAACAACGGTGCCGCGAATAGCAGCATAGGCGCGTACACGCGCCCCTTCAGGGAGCAAATACCGGCATGCCGGTAATAGGGGGTAATTCCAACCCACGCATACATGCAAATACCGGCATCGCGAAGCCGGTAATAACGGGCTGCATGATGCCGGCAAAACAGGCATCGCGGACCACCCGCAAACAGCAAGCAAGATACAAGGCAGCTGCCACAGGTGCACACAATCCCCACAGGTGGAGTCAAAGGAGGCTGTGCCAGTATAAACTGAGCACACCCACACACCACAACCCACCCCCCCCACAGGTGTAGGCAATGTAGAGTTGCCCAGTACAAAAGGAGCACAACTAAACACCACACCACTTCCTACACCAAAATGCTACCACTAGCATTTACAATCATGGCGCAGGAGGACATGGCTATACTGATACAACTACAGCAACAACTGCAACAACAACTACAGCAGCAAGAACAGGCAGCACAGAGGAGACACAGGAGGAGAAGGAGAAGACAGGCCCAGCCATTACCACCAGCGCAGCCACCAGAGCCTCGTAGGCAGCCAGCAATCCCTCACACCAGACCCAGCCCATTCAACCTAACCCCTGAGCAGATCCACACCCTGTACCGGTTGGACCGTGACACCATCACCACCATAGTGGACATGATACAGAATGACATTGCCAGCCACATACAAATACGCACTGCCATCCCCTCACTACTAAAGGTGGTGTCTGTGCTACACTTCCTGGCCACAGGCACATACCAACACACAGTGGGCCAGCTGCATGGCATTTCACAACCACTATTCTCACGCATGCTGAACCAAGTGCTGGATGCCCTCCTGAAGCACGCAAGCACCCACATAACCCTACCAAGGACTGGCCAGGAGATAGCCGAAACCAAAGTAGGCTTCCATGCACTGGCAGGCATGCCCAATTATGTCGGTGCCATCGACTGCGCCCATGTGGAATTGGTAGTCCCCCATGCCATAGAGGCGGTGTACCGCAATCGCAAGCAATACCACTCCATCAATGTGACTCCAGCAAGATCATCACCCATTGCTGCGCCTGATATCCCTGATCCACACATGATGCCATGCTACTGCGCAACTGCACGCTACCCCGTCACATGGAGCGACATGCTGGAACATGTGCCTGGCTGCTTGGTGAGTTGCACAACAGGGCCATGGCCATGCTGTGGGGTACTGATGTGTGTGAATGCAGAAGGGGGGGCTACTGCATCAGGGTGGGAAAGGGGGGGTAAATGTTCACCTGGGTGGCAATAGCCAGTGAGTGGAGAATGCATGCAGAGCTAAACACTCCTCACCTGAACCAGCAAACCGGAACAGGACACATCACTGAGCCACATATCACAAATAATACATATGGATGACAACAAGTAAGAGGCACAACCAGGGCACCATGGTGATGGCAAGCAATGCATGACTGAATAGGATGGCAACTGTGGCAATGCGGCTAGTGTGACCATGCTTAGCAATCAATATACAGCATGAATTTGAGACTAAACATTGCCGCACTACCACAGCACATCTGCCTCAGCATGCAGGATTACACCCTGCATCATCTAGTTAACCCCATCCTGTGTACCATACCTCTGTACAGTAGACATTGCATATAGGTGACTATTTTGTACACGTACAGGGACATGTGCATGCCCACACCAAATAGCTGCTGCCATGACCGTGCTCCCTGAAGGTGGCAGTTCAGAGTGACACACACCTATTTGTATCTTCTTGCAGGTGATGGAGGATATCCCTTGAGGCCGTGGCTACTTACCCCTGTGCGGGTCCCGCAGAACAGCCATGAAGAGGAGTACAATCGTGTGCACACTCGTACCCGTGTTGTGATTGAGCAGACCTTTGGCCTGCTGAATGCGCGGTTCCGCTGCCTAAGCAGGTCTGGTGGGGCACTCCTATATAGGCCCGAGAAGGTGGCAAAGATCACCATGGCCTGTGTCATGCTGCACAACATGTGCGTTCGAAGGAATGTACCACTGCCACCTGACATTGACATGCATGGGCCGGGTGAGGATGAAGGGGATGGAGTCGGAGGCGAAGGAGCCCCCCTGCCATAACGTGATGCACGGGATGGTCATGCTGTATGCCAAGCACTAATTGATGAATACTTTTGAAACGCAGGGACAATGAAAGTAATGTGTCTGCGACACACTGGCTGAATGTGGACATGCACACTTGTTTTGTTAGAACTGCCCCACTGTACACCATCACACAATAAATGTACATGTACAAAAAGAAGTATGTCCAGCCAATGATTTGCTTGCACACAACGGTGTATTTTCAACAGACGTGATATTGTGGACATAATCCCCTCACAGCCCCCAGTAAACTCCCTCACCCACCCCACAAACCCCAAAAATACCCCAGTTAACTCCCTCACCCACCCCACAAACCCCAAATGTCCCCATATGTCCAACAAACAGTGGTCCCTTCACCAACGTACATTTTCAATATGTCATTGGCTATCCTGTTATTTCTTGGCAATTTTTGGATCCGGCGGTGCCATGGTCAAGCGCCGTGCACTCCTCCGCGTCAACCGTACAGGTCTCGATTGGGCCGAGGTGGAAGGGGTTGTTGCAGTGTAGGTGTCGATGGTCAGTCCCATGGCTGCCCCAAGGTGTGGGCGCTGCATTTGCGGCAGATCCGCAAGCAGGGCCTGTGTAAGTGACCCCATACACTCCCTAAAGGCACATGTCGATGCCTCCACAGCAGCAGTATTGGCTGCGATGGCCGTGGCAATGTCCCTCATGGCGTCATTCCCAGTGGTTACTTGTTGCCGCATGAGTTCCAGCATGGACTCCTGTCGGGCCTCAAAACTTGCCAGGCAAGCCTCGAAAGAGGCGTTGGCTGCAGGAGTACTGGTGGCCGGGGTGGCGGTAGACAGGGTGGTGGCTGGCAGGGTGGTGGATGGCAGCTGCATGGGCCCACGTCCAGGGCACTGTCCTCCTCAAAGATGCCAATGTCAGAGTCTCCAAGGTCCGAGTCCTGGAGGCACGGATCGTCCATGCACTCAGACTCTGTAGGGGGGGGGGGGATCTGGTAATGGGGCTTGGGGTGGGTGTGCCAGACATGTCACCCTCATTATCCACCTCTGTAGACACAAAGTCCGTGGTGGCTGGCGGAGCATCAATGGAAACGCCTCCCACTGTTGTGGGTGGCTGATGCTGTTCTGTGGCTGCAGGTGTCCCCGGCAGGGTTACTGCCTTGCGTGGCACACTGCCTGTTGCTCTAGGCAGTTTCTTGGGCTGGGGTGGCGGTGGCCCTGGTCCCTTGGCGTGCAGTGGATGAACTTGCACCCATGTCCTGCATTCCATCTTCCTCATCGGTGCCTGGGGGATAGAAGAGATGCAGGTCATCAGTGATGGTGTCAAATGGCAGCTATGATGTATTGCGGTGTGATATGTTCATACATTCAGGCATCATTTAATTTCTGGGGTGTGGCATTTGGTGTTCTGAGGGGGCATGTGGGCAATCAATGCATGGCTGGTGGCATGGCATTGGTTTGGTGTCTGTATGGTTAGTTCCATGGGCATGGTTGGGTCATGTTGCACCTCTGTTGGGATTGGCACTCAGCATGCGTGTGGTGCAGGGTGTGGCACACATTCTTGAATGGATATGTTGATGTAGCCTTGGGACATGCATTGCCTTGCCTAGTCTCACTTCCACATCACTTGTGCCACATCATGGTTTAGTCTACATGGATGTGATGGTTCACTCACCTTCCTCTGTGGATGATGTGGCGCCAACCTCCTGGTCTCCAATTCCCTCGATTGATTCAGGGTCTATGAAGGAACTTGCGGTCTCCTCCCATGCCGTCAACTTCACAGAGGAGTGTGGGCCCCCGCCTGTCACCATTGCGGCCCTCCTGTTCTCCGCCAGGATCTTCCTCACCCGGAGGCAGAGGTTGTCCCACCGCTTCCGGCAGTCACGCACACTCCTTGGGGTGCTCCCCACTGCCGACACCCTCTGTGCGACCTCCTGCCAGACTTCTTTTTTTTGTTTGGGCCGCATGCTTCAGGTCAGTGCTCCTGATCGTATCTGCATGCTGTGCAAGGGTGTTAGCAAGCATGCTTAGTTCTGCATCTGATAAACGCTGCTTTCTCTTCCTTGGGGTCGACTTCTTGGTAGCCTTAGACATCCTGCTTCTGTTGTGGCACACAACAACACGAAAGAAGTGGTGGTTGTAGAGGATGGCAATGGATTGTGTTTTTAAAGATGGCCACCGGCCCATTTCCTGTTCCTGCGCGATGACGTAATTTCCGGGTCCGTTTTTTGCGAACACGGTAATACCGTGCTGGTATTTAGGGGTTGTTATGAGGCGGTTACGCAATGGGCGGGCCCCGCAATGCCGGTATAGGGGGGTTGGTGGCCCTTTACCGGCATGGCGATATTGCCACTACCGGCATGGGGGAACGCGCGTGCTCGCGCACTTGTAATCACCCGCTGTTAATGGGTTCATACAAGCACGGACTCGCACATTCCGGCATTCCGGTAATGAACCCGCTTTTACCGGGCAACTCGTAATGAGGGCCATTGTATCTACTTATCCAGCAGTATCAAAACATTTATGCTAAACAGCTTAGTTAAAATATCTGCATTCCTTAACACATACAATGTTCTACTTAAAACATATTATGAAATCCCTGCAGACAGTTCACTTAAAATCTCCATCACTGAGCTATAAAATGTTATCATGTGGTAAATCAGATTAACATTGTTACCTTCCATAAGCAATGTCCACAGTTGAATAACATCATGACAATTTATCTTATTACAATAGGCGTTCATATGTTTTGTCCTCAAATTTTTCAGACTCGGAAAGTAGCACATTATATGCTCTGCTGTTTCTTTACATGTTTCCCCACACAAACGACAAATTCATCCTGACCGTGGTATTCTTCTTTTTGCTCCTTTTATTTCTAATACCTGAGTGCTGTTGAATTTAAAGAGTAAGTACTTTCTAATGATAGCACTATTAGGAAAGGCTTCAAGATATGTTGGTGTTGCGCTCCGTTCCATCCAATGCTTCACAAAAGGACCAATGTTACTTTTAGTTGCCAAGGAGACGAGCGGCTTCCCTGCCAAACTCCCAGACCTTTTCCTTAACCCATTTTATGAACCCCTGTGTGGTATTGTCATTTGGCCTCATCATGAGTTGGGCGGTAGCCCTAAAATGCATTTGTAACACTGTTACTGCCGCATTTAAGGGTCTGCCCAATCTCGAGTCTGGCGGCCTTTACCCCGAGCTGCAAGCTGGGGGTAAATGCACCTGGAAAAATTACCATTTTCGGGCACAATTAGCGCAGTGCTATTAGCGCACGCTAATTGCGCCGGAAATTTCCCATTGGGTCCAAAGGAATCAATGGGGAATTACTGTTACCACCCAACCCGTGATACGGCAGTAATATTGGGCGGTAACGCTTATACAGTTGGACAGAATCCCAGTTGGGATTCTGCCCAACTCGTGAGGAGGCCCATGGTCTGTTGTTCATAGCGGTACAACCAGGACTTGCATGTCAAAAGCATATTTCCCAGTGTACCAAAACGCTCACATATAGATCTATATGCCATTAACACTTCAACCATTATTGTTCCGTTGTCTAACTTTAGCAACTTATCAGATCCTAGGGCAAATTTGATCTGAATTACAGTTGAGATTCGTTTGATGTTGAACTTCAACATCATGTATTTGATGGGTAGGGATTTTGGCATTCTAAGGAAAATTCGAAGGATCTTACTTTCAAACTTGCCCACCTCTTTTTATCAGGGAGAGTCCCCAACCTTCAACTCCCTACAGCAATCACTGTACTATTTTAGCTGTATACAGGAGTAAGATGGTCTTAATCGAACAGCCACCTTGCCGACTAATGAACACACATTGGCTTAGTAATTTGCATGCATTTTACTTTGTTTGCCTCCCATTGAGCTGTCCATTTAAGGTTTATTATCAATCAGTACATCAAGGTATTTGTAACAATCTGCCACCTCAACGGCCCTCTCGTCCAGCGTCCATCTGACATTTAGCATGGTTTTACTATTGTGCAGCCCTCTAAATGCTAGTATTTTGTTAGATATTGATACAGCGCCCATTTTGTTTAGCAAAATCACCAAGCGCATCAAGCGGAGTATAATCAAGCAAGAGCAAGTTGTCAGCATATCCTAACGACCCAATCTTTAATGCACCAATCTTCACCGGACATGCTGTATACAAAATAGAGAACATCAAGGAATGCCAGAAATGGGTGTGACTCCTTCTGCAGAGGCCAGTGGCAAGACTATATGGATTTATTGCTTTACTGTTGTCTGGTGGAAGACATACAATCTGCATGAAGGACTGCCATGTTCTCAGCTGAAAGCCAAAGGTGGCCATACACTATGTCCTCAGGGACCAAATAGCTAAGAATAATTGAGGGCAGGGTTGAAGGATCCACTGCACTTACCGGCTCAAGAGTGTTGAGGACACTGGAAGAATCTGAGTCAGCACCAGGAGGTCTGAGAACCAAAACCTCATTAGCCAAAAAAGAGCGCTCAGAAGCATCTTGCAGTTGGCATACGGCCTAAGTCCAAGAACCACTTTCCCGAGTAGAGACAGAGGAGGAAACACAAAGAAACTCAGCCTTCAAAGGGAGCAACAAGGCATCACCAAGAGACCGATCCCCTGAGCTCTCTGAGATACATAAAGAGAGCATCAAGCATTTTGCGCTGTGGAAAAGAGATCTACCAGGGAGGAGACTGAGGATCCAACTGCCACTGGAGAAGAGCTTGTGACATCTTATTGAATGAGCAGCCAGGTGGTTGGCCAGAGGACGGCCAGCAATATAGTCAAATGGCAGAGTTGGAAGGCCACTTTGCACAATATGATCGACCTGCTACCCCTGCTTGTTTACATAATGCATGGTTGTCATGTTATGTGTAAGAATGTGACAGAGACCCTGGCGAGTGTGTAGAAATGCCAGAAGGACTACGAAAATCACTTTAGTTTGAGGAGATTGGCGGCTACTTATTCTCTTGGGAGTTTCATAAATTGTGAATCTGCAGATGACCGAAAGTGTTGCCCCATCCGAAAAGGAAGTGTCTGTGCTTATGTAACACATAGGTTACATAGGTTACAGGGAATAAAAAGGGACTCCCACAGATAGGAGAACTGAGATCACCATCAAGGTCGTCCAGCACTGGGATGGAAATGGGGAACATGAAAGATTGAGGCTGGATCCTGTATCCAGATCTTGGTCAGTTGCAGAGAGGTCCATCTCATGTGGACTCTGGTACAAGGAACCACAAGCACATACAATGACACAAAGCCAAGGAGCCTATGAAACAACAGCAATAGGGTAGCTGGTTTTGATCACAATACGGCACAAAACCTGGAAATGGCAGCTACTCTATAATCCAGAGGGAAGGCTCTGCCTTTCTGGGTTTGCCACATGCAGCCGATGAATGACAGACTCAGGGTGGGCTACAATGAAGATTTCTTCCAGTCGATAGAGAACTAGAGAAAAAGCCATGTCCAAGACTCTTTTCACAGCTTGGGCAGCCAGGGTCAGGATCAAGCTAGTCACCCAGGTAAGGATACTTGTTTATACTCTCCCAGTGTAGAGTAGCAGCCACTGCTTCTATAATCTTCAGAAATTAGCATTATCTGTCACTACTAGACGACCGACTGACCCTCAAGGAGGTATGGACTTTCCTTCCAATTTTGCCATAGGGTGAACACACTACAGGTGTGATTGGGTGAAAAGGCAGGAGCTTCATCATCAGGTGTAACTCTCAGCTGGAACGGAAAAAGAATAAATCCAGGGGTCATTACGGAAATACAACCACACCTCGCCTTCTCCAGTCTCCTTACCTTGTGTTGATGGATATCTGATAACTGCTAGCTTGTGATATAAGTCAGAAGACCTAGGGAGGCAGAATGGGCCGAAGACAGAAGCAGGTGAGGTCCAGGAAGCCTACCACAGATAGCCTTAGGATAGATACACTTTCACACAAGGACTATCATTGCCAGGGGTTCCAAAGGTCCACACAACTAATCGAGGGGGTCCAAAATAACCCATGAGGCAGTTTCAAAATTCAACAAGGGAAATCCAGCAAGTCAGATTCAAACAATCCATGGATGATCCAGTAGACAGTCCCAATGGCCAATCACGAGTCAATATGGGGAAAAATCTCCAGAGTCCACCTAAACCGATGGGAGAAAAGACAAATCCAGAAGGCAGACCAGAGCCTGTCAAATGCTGAGGACAATCCGGGGCAGGAAGCCGAAAATGGGAGAACAGCAACATGGTAACACAGCCATACAGGAACAGCTAAGAAGCGCTGGCCGCACAGCGTTCAACCAGTTAATTTCCGTTTTGCGGTCAAGGTGGCACTGTATTGGCTCTGTGGGCGCCGTGCGTGCCTAGGTTTGCGCTGCTAGGACTTCTGGGGATTGCAGCCTTCAGGTGCCAGCCTGCTCCCGGCTTCACAGGTTGCGCCATTCATACCTCCCACCACAGCGGTGCACTGGTGGCCCACGCAAACCCTAACAAAAAGAGTCTGGGGCTTGTGCTTAGGCTGGCAACACTTGGTATTTCAGTTGTAGGGACCCTAAAAACAATCCCAGAACTTGTCAGTGAGGAGGTCAAATCGGGATATGCAGGTAAGCAGCCTGTAGGTCAATTTCATAAAGCTAGTCTCTATTGAAAAGTGGGTCATGTCTGCACCAGGGTTACCATCTTTAAATTTTCAAGGGAAAAGATTGAAGTGGGAAAGACAAAGGCTAGTAAGCAACTGGCCTTGTTGTTCTTCTTGTCACCAAACAGGAGAGAATAACAGCCTTGTCCTTCTTCTGAGGTGGGTAGCGGAAAACTCTCCCCTGCATTCCCTTACACAAATGACATACAAGATTCTTATAAGGAGCTTGTAAGAACTGGTGAGAAACAAGTGGGATTTTGAGAACAACAATATGGCACCCAAAAACTTGTTGAATTCTAAGTTTGAAGTAGGATTTATTTAAGATCTTATAAGATTCTGCTAAGATTTTTATAAGAAAATGAATCTGAAATAGTTAAATGGGTTTAAGTCTAAGAGCTGCCTGATATCTGCTTCTAATAGTAGAGAGAGTTTGGTGCAGAGGGGTAAAGGAAGACATGAAAGAGGGGCAGGGAAGGCAGAAATGACCAAGAGGGTCCACAAGTTCTGAGTTATCTGTCTTCAGACTGCCTAGAGGTAGTTTCATCTACTGAAAGCTTCATTGGTTGGATGTGTGGTCCAAAACCAAAGAGGAGGGGATGGAAGCCCTTGGTGTGCTGTTGCTTCCGTGGAGAATCATCAGAGGAACAGCTCTGGCACCCTCTCTGCTGCTGTCAACTCTATTGAATTCTCTCCAAGGCTTGGCATGGTCATCCATAGTCTGATGTTTGTGAGGCAGCGTAAACTGCTTTTTTTGGCCCATTTAGAGATGGATATATGTCATATGGCAGTAATTGTGTTGGTCTTTTCTTTCATCAACATCTCATTTGTGGTAGATGAAAAGGTTGTTAGTTTTCAAAGGGGAGATTTAACACCAAATTGTTTCTCTCAATAAAACAGCATTGCATTTCCCAACCAGGCCTATCTTCTTATATTGAAACTGACACAGATGCTTCTGGAGGATGTATCAATGTGGTGTGCTACTGCTTCTAGCAGGGTTTCAACACCTCTTTGTCTTCCGTTACACCAGCTAAGAACTGGTCCTTCTGATTGGGTGTTTGCCAGTTGAAGTCTCCATTTCACATCATAAGCTGGCGTTGCAGGAAGCCAGAATGGCTCCAACATTGGCTTGGTGCAGATGGAAAGAAGAGTCAGAATAAAGTTTCTTTCCAATGGTGCCCAGTGCCTTCTCCTTTCCTGGAAAGGCTGATAAAGAAGAAATGGAGGAGTGTTTTGTTTGTGTGTTTGCTGCCACCACTACTGTGGACTATGGAGTAAATGAAAGGTTAGGCAAAGTTTTTCATTACAAAGCCCGCCAACCAGCATAATAAGCAAAGCAAAATGGGTGACTTGGGCCCCAAATTTCAAGTAGCCCCTTCTCTGAATTGAAGGCTCTTGCCTCCCGTAATCCTTATATTTTGCTTATCGTTATTGACTGGAGTTTTCAGACTGCCCAACCCTTTCCCCTCATCTTACAACTCACAAATGCTTTTCTTGCTGCACATTGGGAATCAGTGTATCGATGTGTGAGAGAGAGAGAAAGAGAGAGTGGGAATGGCAGGTGCGGTGTGACTTAGTGGAATGGTACCTGTGTGCAATAGGCCAGTGGTGGTAGTGCAAGGTTGCAGGTTGTTTTGCCTTGACTGCATGTTATTCAGTGTGCATGTCTTCTGCATGTAAAGTATAGCAGAGCCCTCCACTGTAGACAGTTGCCCTAGGGATTCATAGACTATTTAGAATACTCTTTACCCCCTTTTCCACTGCAACCCATAGGATTCAGCTGAGTCCCACAAACAATTTGGTCTAGCTGTCACATAGCAGCCATCTCTGCACCTGAACACAATGCTCTGCATTATTTTTATAATGTTTTAAACTAGTCATCTCTGCTAGTAATTGAAGAGTCACCTAATTCAATGTAATGCTCACTTGCAATGCAATGCTGTTTTTGTTTCCATGCTTGCACAGACTGCAGTCTTCCGAAGGGCCTTCCACCCCACAGCGTTTCGAAGCCATAACAATGGCAGTGGGTGCTATACAAATATCAAATAACATAACATGACATGACAAATAGGAGGCTGTAATTCGCTTCCAGGAACTTGTCTGTTGGAAAGATGGAAGTGAGTACATCTGATATCTTGGCCCAAGAGATAACATCCAGTAGTAACTGATTCCTGTTTCTGCAATGTTAATAAGATTAATTGAGGCCAACACTCTTGTCTGCATGGAGGCTTGGGTGGGGACCTCGTGGCTTAACAACTCTATTATACATATTACCCTCTCATGGAAGGCTTTGTTTGAGGAAGGAGTGTCATCCTCATTAACTTGCAAGGCTTCTGTATATACACAGGGAACATTGTGGAGGCTGGATGTACTGGAGGTGTCTCCTCCACTAAGACTCCTCTGCCGGTCTCAGTACAGGAGGCAAGGAGAGGTGAAGGTGGCAAGGCGCATCCATGGCCTGGGTCGCCGACATTACCTGAATCACATTAGAAGTCACTGGGCTCACTAGCAGTATCTGAGGGACTGCTTGAGCAGGGATCTGGACATGAGATTGCACAGGTACAGGTAATGTCACTAAAGAATTCTCTCATGGTCGGGGTAAAGCCATGAACTGTATACAATTTGAATCAAAGGAGGTTTGCCTGGAGCAAAGAATGGGCACCAGCAGCAAAAACGGCATAGGGGCATTCAGCTTGGTCATAGAAGAGGAATAAAAAGGATGTGGAAGTGATTGAGCAAATACCACCATGAGGTAATGGAGGAGGTGTCCAGTGCATGACCCATCCTCATGGGGATATGGAATTACGAGAAAATTCCTTCCCAGGATGTTGTGCAAGGCTATTTGCTTGAGGGAGAGATCTCCAGAAATGGTTTCAACCTCAGACGTTTTCACCATGGCAGCTGATTCCACATTGTTTTGGCGAGCCTGTGCTCCCTCCTTAGGAGGGCACTTAGACACCACTTTCTGTGCCTGTGGGTCCCAATGCAGGCACTGTTGATCTCCAGGTTTCTCAAGCTTAATTGCAACCGACTCCCAGAGAATGTATGCATCTGTGTAGAAAGAAACAGTAGCGGGTGTTTACATCCCTTCTCACAGCCCAATGTATACAATTGCAAATATTGGACAGCAATAATGAGCAGACTACATGGTTAACATATCTTGTACTACTACAGAGGAACTGAAATAAACATTAAAAATAAACTCTCAATAGCTCGTCTCTTCAATCATTCAAAGAATTAGCATATCTTCAGTCCAGTTAGTTATTCTTAACTTCCTTAATGGTAAACACAACCAAATGAAATCCGTCAATCAATTGTAAATGCACATACATGTATCTTCTCGTTATTCTCAAATAATCAGATATAAAATATAAAATCCTCATCATTTCTTTTTTAATTTTATCCAGTTAAAAAAATCAGAACTTTGCAGAAGGCAAAATATTGAATAAAGCAAAGTTGAAGTGACATGTTTCAGTCTCACAGCTCCTTGTAAAACATCTTAATTTCAATGATACTTCTAGAATATACACATAGGGATTATTTTAAATTATGCTTAATGGAGCATAATTATTCAGAAAAGAATACTTTTTTAGATTGAAATATATCTTACATGTTTCTACATCTCAATATGGGAAGTTTTCAAAATTTGCCCAATAATAATTCATATGAAATGTGACGCCACATAATTGTGCAAACCCGATTTTGATTTGATGATCAGCAGGAAACTCTCTTCACTAACATGGAATGCTGCATTAACTGTACTCTTGCTAACAAAGATACAAACTTTGATTATCAATCAATTACCAGCTGGAAAATAAAAACATTTAGTCCTCTCCCCTCTCATCTAGTTTTGTTTGATGTGGAAGGTTTTGACAAAACTTAGTTGTAACTGAGTAAAGTTCAAAAAAAAAAAACACTAATCAAATACTCAACCAATGACTAGAGTCATACCTTAAATTCATGGTTATAAAGTTTGAATTCCAAGTGCATAGAGTGAAACTCAGGATATGCCTTTTCCTTTTATCTATAAAGGGACTTGAAAATGACTCCCAACACTCTTTCTAGAAATCAAAAAGACAATACTCAAAAACACGTCTCTCCCAATAGACTTCAAGAAGGGACTACCTAATTTCGCACAAAAATCAAAAAAGACAGCCCAATCTTTAGAAAATGGCACCCATTTTAGAAATTGGACGAGGACTTTCCCCAAACATGCAATGCTTAAATGCCTGGCTTGCCTAGTAAACGTAGGACTTCCCTCACCCATTTGAAATTCAAAAACAGGGCTCTCCAAATCAACATGGAGAAGGGGACCTTACCAATGTTGCAAAGTAACTCCTAATGACAAAAGTATTGGTGTAACAGAAACGGATTGTTTTCAGCATAATCACAAAAAAGACAATAGATGACAATAACTAATCTCCATAATGATCATAATTAATACATTCTCAAATGACAAACACAAAATAATGGAGTCTGAAATGCACCTAATGGTTCAAAGCATTCTCATACCTGCAAAGATCACAACACTGATTCCATTGGTGATCTATACATTCACTGGGACATTCACTTGGACATACTGGGACATACTGTGACAAAATACCTAGCCTCACCCTTATTGTAAGTAACGTGACAGCCAAGGGGGCCGAGGGCTTCTACATTCAGTGTGATGCTGGGCTCATTATTGGTATGGAGAGGACCCGAAGGCTACCCAGTTTCCCTCATAGGCAGGAGGCTGAGGATCACAGGCAGGAGGCTGAGGATTGCCACATAGTTTTCAACCTAACACCTGTCCCTTTAAGAAGTGATATGGAATGGCATGTTATTTTGCTGCGTGAATCTCGCCTGCCACAAGACAAGGAGGGAACATTTTCCCCAGTAACAAAAACTCAAGAGATTTGGCAAATAAAGGTTTCCTTGACTGGCTAAAACCTGCATCCCACACTCCATTAGCCACAACAGGTGAGACTTAATGAGAAATTGAAAAGAAACCAATTGAATGGAAACCCTAAAGAAGACACATCCGTACGCCCTTGAAAAGAATCTGCCTGTAGGATAACAACAGGGAAGACAAAAAGGTAAAAAGGGGAGCGTCTTACCTGTAAAAGAGCAAGGCAATCAAGGTTTGTGACATGGAACGCTGCCCGCCCTCAGGATAAATGAGAGGACAGATCCGTCCTGGCAGCCGCCATCTTGGGAATGCACTAGATCGGTAATCGGCATTAGCGTGTTAGCATGTTGGAAACGCGCAGCGTCCCCTCTGGCAACGGTGGGAGCGACCAGAGGGGCACGATGACACCACCTTCCACTACTCCCTACTTCCCAACTGATGTTCTCCTCCCTCCTCTTTCTTCACTCATGCCACCTGATATGTTGCTCCTCCTTCCACCACTTCCTTCTTTCCTACTGCCACCTTCTTCTCCCCCTGTCACGCCCCCACCTTACCGGTGGGGCCACTCCTTTCCCCCTTGATAGGCACGTTGGTGCTTGCAGGATCTGCATCCCTGGGGACTGCTGCTGCACGATCCAAATCCTCGTGGACTGCCGCAGCGTTCTCGGTTGTTGCAGCCCTGGGCCATGGGGCCCACCATGTTGGCCGCATCATGCATGTGCCCTGGTCCTGCATCTGCCTTCCGCCAATGCACAGTGCTCATAGCTTGGTCAGTTGCCCATAGCAGCATGTCTTTTGACGTCTGACTTTGGAACCCATGAAAAGCACTGTAACCTTGGCTCCTTGCGTCGCAACAATTTCCAGAGGTGACGCTAGTCCTTGGATCCGTTTGCTGCTTACCCAGTTACCTTGCCCCTAGACTTTTGTTCTACTCCCCTATGGCTCCTGGTCTCATTGTTTTTAATTCCTTTTTTTTCTCTTGACTCCTGGAACCTTCTCTGAGTCAGCTTGTATCTTGTTGCTTCTGTCAATCCCCTCCCCTCTCAGAGAGGGTTCCTATTTCTCACCTTGGGCTTCTCACGTCCAGTGCTCTGCACTGCCTGGCATCACAATAATCTGTGGGCGGTCTTTCCCTGTGGTGTTGGGAGAAGGCTTCCAGTTTCTGGCTGTGTTTCCAGTCGCAGTCCAAGGACGGGTGGTCGGCTTTCCTCGCTGCACATCTGTTAACTGAGTTGAACGCCAGGCTCTCACCTTCCCTGGATTGGCAAAGGGACAGAACAACAGATAGGTGGGAATCTCGGGGGGCATATCGTGACACCCCCCTTGCCTTAACTGTCTCCTTTGTGCCCCCTCTCCTCCATCAGTCTCCCTCGCTCCACTTTCCTGACAAATGCCAACTCGCTCTGAACTCCGTTCTCCACTTTCTCAAAACACCCACAACCCTGGTGTTCCCCACAGGTTTTTATATCCCCCAGTTCCTTGCACCAAGCAGGGCTTCCCATAAGTGTTTCCAACTGGTTTTGCATTTGAACTACAGTAGCAAATTGTGTCCCCCGTAATGAGCTTCCTATTAGTGGTGCTGCATTGGTCTCCTAAAGCAGATGGCAGAACGCAGAATTAAGGGCTGGTTCCACCATCTTGGTTTCATAGATCGGGTATCCATGTGGTTGATCAGGTCTAGAAGTGGTGGTGCTACTTCTGCTTTATTCTGCTTTGTTCTCTGGTGCAAGTGTCCACATAGTAGAGACTGTGCAAGGATTCAGATGGTTCCTTACCCTTTGCTCATAATAGGGATTGCACAGGAACTTGCTTTAGTTGATTGGGAAATTATTGTTTAATATTTTGGCCTGTGGGAGTGTTAATGGGGTCTTAAAGTTATGTTGACACATGTGACTGTGCTATACCCACGGATCCACATGAATGGGACAAAGTGGGGGTGGCCAGGGGATCCTCCCCATACCACTCACTGGCTGTTCATCCACAGTTTGGGGAGGCAGTCAGCCCACGGGTCAATCCACTCGATGGCCCCATAACAAGTCAGTGGGATTGGATCACAGTGGTCAAGCAGATAAATTGCATTATCAGCCTGTATTTCCTAAGGACACTCTTTTTTAGAGACGGAACAAAGGCAGTTTCTCCCAGATGTCCATTATGTGGCCCTTGTAGCAATGACCCAAAGGCAGGAAAGGCTAGTTCGCCTTCAGCCCCATCTTCATCACAGCTGCGATCTTGTCCTGATGCACATGTTCAATATTGCCAGCAACATTAATGTCTAAATATTGAACTGCCCTTCTCATCAGGACCTTATAAGCAAACTGTGTATTAGGGCCCACATGCAACAAGCCCTTCCATACCAACTGGGAGGAATCCAACCCACTAGCAGCCTGCAAGCTCCTCAGACCTCATCTTCTTGATCATCCTGCTGATTGTCTGCAAAACTCTGCTGTGCCCTGGACTAGTGATCTTTCCCAGCAACGTATGTCATAGTTAGAATCTACGAATGAAAGGCATCCATCTTACTACGCACCTCCAGGCAAGGAAGCCACTGCGTCTCTATGACATTTCCAGACCTGTGGCTAATGCCATAAGTGGTCTGTTCTGTCCTCCTTTGGTATATCCCTTGAGTCCACAGCACAATCATAAAAGTGTTGCAAGATATAATGCGTGGGTAGGCTGGGGTAATCATGATCAAATAATATTCTGTGGTGATCTCAACGCTAAATGCTGAGGCAACCAAGAATCTAAGGATGAATAAACTGTGGATATTAAATTTGAAGTAGGTACACCCATTCTCAAACAAAATAAATATGATTGGTTTTGGAGGAGTGGCAAGCTTTCCTCAATGCATGGGGCCTATATATGTTAAACGGATGAATAACGGGCGATAGACCGGGTCAGCATACACTTTTTAAAGGCATTTGAGTCGTCATTTGGGATTATTTACTTGTATTACTTTATTAGTTTGAAGAAATAAATGATTTGAGTATTGCTAGTTTAGTGATGATGCAACTTTATCACCCTCCTGGCAGCTCCAGCAAGTTAAGCATGAAGGGCCTAGGCAGATTGGAGAATTAGTGCTGGCTAAAAAGGAAAGGGCAGTGAAATGGCCTAATCAGAATGCATTGAGTGCCATATTGTATACACAATTCAGAGAGGGGCTATTGGTTAAGAGCTTTGGGGGCAGAGACCAGATTGAGGTTAACACTTTTTCTAGTGCTATAACAAACTGGTCATTAAGGTGTGCTGCAGTTCTTGATAAGATATTGATGGGGATGAAGGAAGGCAGATTGTCCCTGTATAATATAAATATAGTGAAAAGAGAAAGACACCTTTGACATGAAGTGCATTATCTAAATAGTGATTGGACTCTAAACCAAAAAATATATATGGTCAAACTGAAGACGGTGAAACCGAGTTATCGAAACTTGCTAAAATGTTATAAAGCTAAAAACATTGGAACAGGCTGGGAACAGCTGCTCTTACGAATGCACAGTGGAGATACTAAGGTGATGTGGCAACAGATGAATGAAAAGGAAACAGATAAATCCACTTCACAAATGAATCCCAAAAATGAAGCAAGATGGCATTAAATTATCCTGCAAATAAATTGGAAACAGCTTTGAGGTGAGGAGGGCCATAAGCTGGAGAAAATCTGCAAGGTCAGATTCACTTAGAAAAACATCTTTATTCACCATATTGCATTAAAATACAGAACTGGTGTGCAGAGTTAATAGAATATAGGGATAGCATTTATGCGCTATAGTTGTCACCAGGTCCGATGCCAGTGTTATTATTCAACTATAATGAGTACAATGACAAACATTCTGACTACTAATAATTACAAAAAGGTGTATTAGAAGTTTTGGTCAACAAATAATGTAAAACCAGATTCACTTTTGAAAACCTACTGGCTGAAATAAATAGTATAAAATCATCAAGCGGACCAGACCTGGACAACCTGGCGAATATGGTTACAAAGAATAATAAGGCAGAATGGGCAACCATTTTAGAAATCCTTTTTGAAAAAATCAGATAGACGAACCGCCTTCCTGAAACATGGACGGAATCACTACTTATCCCAATTTTCAAGAAGGGAAAAAGATAAGACCCGGGGCCGTACTGCCTCATCGCTCATCTGGATGTCTCCAGAACGATTTGTGCAGGAGTCATCTTAGAAGCGCTTTTGAGGTGAATTGAAGATAAGCAAATTCTGTCCCCTTTGCAAACTGGCTTTACGCAGTTTTGTGGGAGTAATATAAATAAGCTATTTGAGAGAACATAAAAAACGAAGTGAAAAAGAAGGGCAAGGGATCGCTATTCTCAGCATTTCTTGCCTTCTCATGTGCATATAATACAGTTAATAGAACAAAATTGCTGTAAAAGTTGTACAAAGTGAGAGATAGACAGGGGTCTCCTGCAAATCATTATCCTGTTACGCACAAACACTAGAGCAAAAATGAGATTCGGGGCAGAGGGCTATTTTACTAAGGCCTTACCAATTCAATGTGGGAAAAAACAGGGCTGCATACTAGCACTATGCCTATTTAATATCTATTTGGCATGCCTGGCCAGTAACTAAGTACTACCCAAAATGTTCCCCCTGAATTGGGAAGGTATCATTAAACCTTTTTTCGCATATGCAGATGACATGGCCATTTCTTTTAATCACACTATCCTGGGCCTCCTAAGATCCCTTGAAACATTAGGTCGATATGCCAAGAATAATGATTTAGTTATGAATCACAGCTAAAGGAAGATCATGATATGGGTCCAACATAAAAAGCAGAGTGTTACACTGAGGCAACAAATTAGAGCTAGATGATTAATTTGTATATCTTGGAGTTTGGCTAATGAGACAAAGGTCATAAGGAAAGATTAAGGAAAAGTTGTCAACCAAAGCGCAAATGTTAATTGTGCTGATGAGATGAGGAGGTTTGATATAAAGTACGGGGAGCTATACTCTCTCTCATTGAGACATATAAAACAAAACTAACGGCAGACCTACTCTATAGCCTTGCAACAGGAATTTCACTTTGGTATGAATGGTTAAGTAGGATGGAAGGTTGTCTTTGGAGATCTTACTTAGGACTCCTATACAGTGGATAAGAGTGGAGTTGGGTCTTACTTTGTTGGAGACATTACTCCACCTGAAAATAGAAGAACCAATATTGGGTTAGAAATCTGGCTGGTAGAACCAAATCCCATCTGTGAAATTCAAAGAAAAATAATGATGTCTAGCATGGATAACCCCCTGTTTTGCTTTATGTAAGGTTCTAGAAGATATATGGTACACATAGGCTACATATGGTGTGATGAATATCATAAGGGAAATCGAGACTACAGAGCAAAGAAAGGATCATTTTAACAACATAATTTGCTTGAAATAAAAAAAATACATGCTAAGTATGTGAGTATGTGCCCTAGCCAGGGCAGAGCACAACCATACATCATGAGCTTTCCAAGTGCGAATCACACAGGGGTATATCTTAGGTTCAAGGCTAACTGCCTCAGGTTTGTAGAGGTATCGGGCCTAAGACAACATATTGCTGAGGATAAGTGTACGTGCCAAATTTGTAAGAACGAACTGGAATCTATTAAACATATGTATATACTTAGTAAGGGTTATGAAATGTTCAAAGAATGCTTTTTTCAAGAGGTTTGTATATGATGTGGCTTTCTTGGAGAAATAAACTGACGGATGCATGGCAATCAAAACTCTGTAGTTCTTGCAGGAACTCAATTATGGGAAGCTATGTTAGCCCTTCTGTATAAGTGAAATAGAGCTGTAGCCTAAAGGGGAAAAGGTATAACAGCTGCCTGGATAACTTAGGTAGGGTGACAGCATCAGGTATTTAAGAAAAACCTAAAAAGATTATGTCTTTCGCTTTTTAAGAGCATAGGCGAGTATAATGAGATGTGTGGATAATGAAATTAATAGGTAATAAGGATTATCGTGAAATTTAATAGTTTTTGAAGTATTCTGTTTTGGAATGTGTAATGAATATTTAACAAGTATAATGTTATTAAATATTGGTTGTTTACAATAAGTCTTTTTTATGATGTTCTGTGTGTTGCTATTTGTTGTTAAATGTTTGTGTAAAGTTTATTTTGAAAACTAATACACAATAAAATCATGTTTAAAGAAATTATTTAACAACAACAGCATCATAGGGTTCAGACAGATATAGAGAGTTTGAGAGGTGGGACAGCGGGACAGAGCTGGGAAGATGGGATCAAGAAACAAAGGGCTAGGAAGATTATTGGTAGAAGTCGAGGGACTCCTTTATTTGTGGGGTGTCATGTGGTGGACACTGACCGACAAAGAGGCCAGACATGGTTATACACTTAAATGTGAACAAGTGGTGGCCAAAATGACTAACAAGTAGAGTCTGAATTAAACTAGAAGGTGGCAGGTCAGTTATTCTCCAGGGTATGTTCAGAGACAAAAGAAGGTCTCTCTCTGGGACATAGAATGTGTTCAAACAAACATTCTCCCAGTTCTTAACAAGCCTGGGACTGGGTCACCCCCAGCAAATTAATCCAATAACCAGTGAGATTAGTCTCAGACTTTGGGGTCTCCTGGATACTTCTTGTAGCTCTTCTTGTTGCTGGTTTCTGAAGGGTTGTCCCACATTTGTAAGGCCCTCTTCTCTTTGGTTCTCAGACCCGAGTTTTAAGGGTTCCTGTACTCTGTTTCCCAGTTAGTCCTTCTTTCACGGTTTGGAACCTGTTGGTGAACTTTGTAAGTGGGGCTGTGGGTGGCGTGCCTTCCAGCAAAAAGCAGAGGCACAGAAGGACAGTAGACTGCCTTAAAGAGGAGACGGGCTCCTCACTATGTCCCGCACTGCCTCCATCTCTACCAGGGGCCTACTTCTCCAGCCACCTGCCAGTCTCTCCTCTATGATGTCTCATCTCAAGTCCTGCTCCCACAATGCTTTGCACTAGGTTGTCTGTTTTCCCAGGTTTACTCTTTGTAGTCAAGGTCCTCCTTTTTAATAATATTGCACTGAATACTTCTCTCTACCACCTCATCTGCAAGTCCTTTAATGTTTTTCCACTTTAACTCTTCCGTTTCTTCTACTACCTCCTCCTTCACCTTCTTAATGGTGCCCACTGTTTTCCCTTCATCTATTACTATCACCTTCACATCCTCCACTGGTTTCCACAACTCTTTTACCAACTCTGCTTCTCTTTCCTGCATCTCCTGGTCTTTTCTTGTCCACCTCACATCAATATGTTACTGACATCTATTCTCCTTTGCACCTCATTCACCCCTTTGGGTAACTCATGCATAGTGGCCAGGGTTCTCTACTATCACTCCCACCTTGTTCATCTCCGTGGGCCCCTTCTGAGCCTCTATTTACCCAAACCCCTGGCTATTTCTTCTCCCGGCCCGCTCTGTCTCTTAACTTCCACCTTCAGCTTCTGCCTTACACCAGCCTCTGGGCCTTTCCTGTATCCTCCAGTTTCCTGCTCTCCCGAGGCTCCAGGGGCTATGCTTCTATCTCCTGCCCCTCCCTCAGGTCCACCTTCTTCACAAGCTTGTTCTATTCATCTCTCCAGCCTGCTCCAAATGATCTCCTACTCCTAACTCCATCACCTACTGAGTGAGCTGTTGGGGTTTTATGAGGCTTTGGCTCCAGCTTTCAGCCTATGAATGATGTCATTGGACTTGACTATGGTAGATGTGGCAGGGATTGGCAGGTGGGTTCCAGGTCTAGAAATGGCTTGTAGCCCTGGTGTGCGACTTAAGATTGGTTCATACCTCTCCTTGGGCGGTCTTCCTTCTACCTACCTAAACCTGGCCTTTCATCCTCTACCTGGGCTAAGGGAATTTGGAAAGTGTGCAGTCTTGGTATAGGGAATTTGGGAGTCCTAGTTCTCTGGAGCTGGGTGGATGTCTCATCGACCACAGTTTTGGAAAACCGTCTCCACCACGTTGGAGTTCCAAACTCCCTCTTCCTGTTTAGGTGACTGGCATAGGGACGGGCTTCTGAGTCCTACCCCTGAGGATGGCTTCCAGTTTTGAGGTGGGGTTTCAGGATGGCTAGTCCCTCCTGTTAGGTGGTCCTCTCTTTCTGGTTGTTATGCTCTCCATGCTCTATGGGCAGACTCAGCTAGATTATCTCTTCTCAACTGTCTTGAGTGTTGAGGCCTTGTGTTGGGACTGGCTGACTGCCTCTGGTACTTGCTGGCCTAGCTCCGGTCCCTCTCTTTTTCGTGGTAGGTTTAGGTGTGGTCTATGCACCTGTGTGAGGGGGGGGGAAGTGTGTAGGTGCTGCTGGGACTGACATTCCTCAATTCTCTTAGGGGGGTAGGAACATCTGCGGTTACACTATGATGGGCCCCACCCTACATGCATGCTGTGGTGGGTGTATTAAGGGGATCCCCCATGTCCCCTGTGCCCACTATCATGTTGTTTGTGGTGGCACCCAGCCCACTAAGTGACTCCACCATCCACTAACAGGGTCAGGTGTGGGACTTTGTCACAGGGAAGTTAGGTGGAGAGGGTCTCTGAGGTATTCGCCCCTGCCTCTCCCTTCCCAGCAAGTTGTGCATCCCTTTTAATCATATTCAGTCGTTTTTCTTCTACTAGTACTAGGCAAGCTCGTGTCAAATGTGTGCCCCACATGTGCAGTGAATTCAGCCGGGATTTTTCTTTAAGCTTTAGAATTTACACGAGAGCAGGTTTTGGAATAATGTTTCAAAATACATTATACAAATGATCTTTTGTGAGTTGCTTCAATCCCTGGTACAATGTTATTTTCTAGGACTAAGTCATGTTATTGGGATTTATACTGCACACTGCTGCCATTTGCATGGTCTGCAGGTGCTCACATCGTTATGGAAGGGGAAATGGGGGGCTGGTGTTAACAGGAGGAGAAGGAAAAGACAAAGCGATTGTGATTAATTGTTGGTGCGTACAGAACGAAGAGCAATTTGGATCTTTATGGGTGTGTTTTGTAAGTGGATAATGATTTATACACTGTGGGTCTGTTTCTAGATGGGAGCCCTCAAGTGCTCTTTGTCCCTTGCTGAAGTCGGCCCTCGAGGGTCCACCTTCTGCAAGCAAATTCTGCAGATCAGGATGGTTTCTAGGATCCAGATCCTCCAAACAAGGTTGAACCTCCTCCACCTCTGTCACCAGTAGGTGTGTCTTCTGGGGATTTAGTCACCTCAGCCTGAACTGGATGTGAGGGTCACAGTAGTGACCTTAAGCTTTTTGGGCTTAGGAGCTTTCCTCCTATGGAGGTGGTGGGCTTGGGTCCCGTTTGCCTTTGAGGGAGACTAAATGTCTTCTTGGTATCTTTAGAGAGGTCCTGTAATGTGGCCTCTCTAGCCTTCCTTGTTTGAGCACTTGTCTTTTGACTTGGGGGCTCTGCTGTGTCTGAAGCACCTAAGGTCTTTAGGTCATTGCCCAGGAGCACAGTACTAGGCGCTTCTGCCTGCAAACGGATCGAATCCTGACAGTCGTGTCATTACATTTAAGGATGACATGCATGAGGAGCATTGGCATGGGGCCTCCTGCAAGCTTAATAGGTCTCAGAGGAGCTTTAGCTACTTCATCTGAGCTGAGTGAAGACTTATCAACCACTGAGATGATGGTCCCAGTGTCCAGAATGGCAGAGGTTTCTTGACCTTTAAAATAAGGCTTGGTGTAATGGCCACCAACCCAGGGCCAACACTTTCATCCTCTAAAGGGTCCAAACGGACCCTGTCCTGGCGCCTTTGGCGCCAGGCTCATAAGAAAGTGTGCTCTGCACACTTTGATTCCAAGGCACGTGCACTCAGGCCGGGCGTGACCATTGGAAGACATTGGCAGGCACGTGCAGGTGACTATGGGAGTGATGAGGTAGGGCCATAAGGCGGGGCTAAAGGGGAGTGGCTGGAGCCAGGCTATTTAAGCCAGCCCCACCCGCATTAAGGCTTTGTGTTAATTTGCCCTGGGCAGCGTAACGCTAACTGCCGACTGCAGCTCTTACCTGCTTCCAGCTCTGCACGCTGGGCCTGGACATCATCTGTAATGCACGCATTTTACCTGAATCCAGCCATATCATCGTTCACAGCACAGCGTGCATCTCATCTGAATCCAGCCATACCATCGCTCCCAACACTGCGCGCACCTTACCTGAATCTAGCCATACCATTGCTCTCAACGCAGCCATACCATTGCTCTTACCTGTTCCGGCAAATCCATCGCCTGCAGCTCGTCTCGTCCTCACCGGACCGAGTGCGCCTACGCGGGAGTCTTCTTCTCGTCAAGGATCATCAGGGATCATCAGGGATCTTCCATCTACCAGCCGCTGACAGGTTTTCGGACCGCCGCTCTTCACCAGTCGACGCCCGATTATTCCTACAAGAGAAAAGGAACGCACAAGGTTAGAAACTGCATAAACACTTAACGCTTGGCCGTGCATTACCTAAGCCTTGCTTTTTTACCTAAAAACCCAACTTACCCGCCAGTGGGGTCTTCACCCTTCTGGCACCGTGCAGGCTTCAGTAGACCTTCAGCCGCCCTCTCGAGCAGGGGCAACCTAGTTAATCTTATAATGTTGCATGAATTACAATGTATATCAGAACATGCTACATTGTTTCAATTCCCTATTTTTTAGGGACAGATTAATGTTCTAAATACAATTAATGCCATTTATTTTTTAACTGTATACATTTAATATGACATGAACAGTCTATGCATTGTGCTTACAAAATTTTCTTTACTGAATTTATGCTTTCCTTTTTAAGAGTCCAAGTGTGGCCTTATGAAGAAGAGGAGAACTTCCTCGAAACGCGTCGCTAATCAATTTGGACTCCATTTTTCTTCAATTTGAGCTTTATCTATTAATACTGTTTCTATGCACTGTAAATAATCTTTGCCTGAACTATAATTCTTGCTGAAAATAATACAGCCTGACTATAAAGATATATATTATTTTTTTATCTCACACTCCTGTGTCTGACCATATGTGTTAGAAACAAATGTATGTACAATGTATATAACGCAGTTTAAACAACTGTATTGGATTAATCCAAACATTTGAAAGTGTGCAGGGGACGGGAGGGTTCCCAAGTTGAATCCTCTTTCTGTTTACTGTTTATTGTCGGGGTCTTGTGCCATGACCTCAGTTTTCCCCCCCGCACCTAAAAGTTTATACAACATAATCCTCGAATCTCTTTACTAATCTTACTTACTATAGGTGTGCGCTTCTATCTAAACCCTTCGCTATTTTGTTCACTAGTTATCTAGTGTGGCACAAATCATAGGGTGCACCCACATTTAACTCAACTAACTACTTAACTTTAGAATGTCCTTCTCAAGGTTAAATGAGCTAACCGACAAGCACGCCACAACACTAGCTTTCAGTGCAGAAGAAGCAACCCGTATCTTAGGTCTCATCAAAGATACTGAAAAAACTTTACAAAGTGAAGACAACCCCGAAAAAACTATTCAGAAACTAGAAAAACTCATTAGACGTGAGATCTCCCAAAAATTACATGCTAGCACACTAGTGGAATATTATAAAGCCAAGAAAATTCCCAGAGGTCTGAGGGTTTACCTAAGACCAACACTTTGTAGTGAAAATAAGATATTTGTACAAAAATGGGACCAGATCTTGAATAAGTGTTCTTTGGACCTTATACTACTAACTATTGAGGAGCTGTCAAAATCCCTTGTAACTATTGATTCTGAAATTAAAACTCTCCAAGACCAAATATCTAAATTTAAATCGGCAAAAGATCTCTCTGAGATACTAGAGGATATCAACCTGAAATTGGCAAACTATAAGACTGAAATTGAACAGAGGAAATTGAGAAAATTTAAAAGAGATACCTTTGACTATCTCAATGATATAGTATACAATTGGCAAGAATATTACCGACAGCGAAATTTTAATCGTAATAACCAACAAGACTCTAACTTCGCAAACTCAGGTAACAGTAGCGACAGCAGTGTTGGTGAACCCATCCAGAGGCCTTCCACAGACCGCACTAGTGAACGTGAACAAACAGAAGACACCAATAGACCAGGGGTGTCCACATCTCCAACTAATAAAGACGCTGAACCTTATACATCAACGGGGGCTTTTTTAGGCATAAGAGAAAGACCCGGAGAGGGAAGAAAGCCACAAACAAAAAAGAGAAACAAATAAAGGACAATAATCTAGTGGTGAATATCTCCAGCAAGATTCTTTCAATAGAACAACTTAACATTTTGAACAAAGGATTATCGTTTGTTCCTACGTGTAATACTTCATTATTTCAAGAAAAAATCTGTCTACACAGATTGATGCGAAAATTAAGACTTAAAATTTTCTTTGACTCGCAACCTGAAAAGGAATCTAGACTACCAGAAAGTGATTTACTGGTAATACGTCCCAAGAGTACATTTGACCCACAGGTACAAAATTCAATTTTGAATTTATTTGAGAAGAGTGTCCTACAAGATTTAAGCAGAATTGACTATAGAAGAAAAACACCCATTAATATCAAAAACCGCCAACTAGATCTAATAGATAAATTGGCGAAAAGTGAAGACATTACGATTAAACCGGCTGACAAAGGGGGAGCAATCGTAATCATGGATACATCCTTTTATGTCAAAAGATGCATTGAACTCCTTAGCGATACAGACACCTATGCCATACTAGATAGGGACCCGTTACCAGAGATCAGAGAACTAATTAACAATACTCTGTTAAAAGCCAAAGAAAACGAATGGATTAATGATAAAACACATCAATATCTCACTAATTCCCATCCGATTACACCAGTCTTTTATGGGCTCCCTAAGATTCACAAAGATAAACAAAATCCACCCCTCAGACCGATTGTTGCTGGGACAGAAAGTATCTTCGACCCACTGGCAGTCTACATTGACAGATTACTACAACCGCTTATACAGGCATCATCCACATACCTAAAGGATACAACAGACTTCCTTAATGGACTTAAAGACTTTTCAGCTATCAGTGAAGACTGCATACTATTCAGCCTGGATGTATGTAGCTTATATACCTCAATACCACATAGTGAAGGTATAGATTCTGTTGAATGGTTGTTACTTAACAATTCAGGTGTGAAAGGTAATCCTCAATTCATTCTGGAGCTACTCAACTTAATCCTCTACAATAGCTATTTTAGACATCAGGGCAAATACTTTTTACAAACATCGGGTACCTCGATGGGATCATCGATGGCGCCCGTGTACGCTAATACTTTTATGTTTCAGTTCGAAAGTCAGCATGTACTGGAACATCCCACATGGGCAGCATACATTTTAACCTGGAAGAGGTTTATTGATGACATTTTCTGCATTTGGTGTGGCACACGAGATGACTTGGACCAGTTTTTTGAATACCTCAATTTAGTGCATCCTAGGATTAAATTTACTATTGAGATTGGTAACCCTTATTTACATTTTCTTGACGTTAACTTAAGCATTGTTAACAATAAGATAGCCACGTCTATATACCACAAACCGACTGATGTAAACAATCTGCTTCACTATTCCAGCTTCCACCCGAGGGCGATGCTCCAAAGTCTACCATATAGTCAAATATTACGCCTGAAAAGAATAATTTCTGACCCAGAAGTTCTAGATAAGGAATGCACAAATCTTGTTAGTAAATTTCAGAACAGAGGCTATCCACCAGAAATTTTGGAAATTGCCAAAGACAGAGCTTCAGAGATCCCCCGTACAGATTTACTGAAACCTAAATCGGAGGCTAAAGACACCCCACTTTTATATATATCAAAATTCTCAAGACAGAGTTTTCAGATCACAAAAAGTATAAAGAAACATTGGAATATTCTTCATAATGATCAAACTCTATTGGAATTGTTCCCCACACCACCAATGATGTGTTTTAAAAGGGGTAAAAATATAAGAGACAAGCTGGTGAAAGCTGAAAGAGTACCAAAGGAGAAACAACTTTTCCTAGCTACCAAAAAACTAGGCACCTTCCCCTGCTTAGGATGTATACACTGTAATAACACAATCAAAGGTAATGTAGTGACTCACCCTAGGAATGGTCAAAAAATCAAATTAAGAGACTATTCTACGTGTCTGACATCAGGTGTCATATATATGTTGAAGTGCCCTTGTGGCAAAGTGTATGTAGGACAGACCAAAAGACCTGTTAAATCAAGACTGTCTGAACACAAGTCGAACATAAGATGTAATAATCAATACTCACCGGTAGCTCGCCACTTCAACATGCAAAAACATACAATTGCCCAACTAAAATACCAGGTGCTAGAAGTTGTTAAACGACCTACAAGAGGAGGTGACTATCAGTCACTCTTACTACAAAGAGAAGCTTATTGGATTGATAAGTTAAGCTCTTTACAGCCCTGGGGTCTAAATGAAGATTTCACATTGAACTGTTTTCTGTGATTTGAATTTGACAATAAGGAATGATTGATCTTCAACATAAAATTGAGAGTCACATTGCTATTCCTGTGTCTGACTGTGATCTAAGGCACTACTTTGTTGAGACTAATAGATGGTTGCCATAAAAATAATTGCCTGTAAACACAGTGTAAAAATTGTTCTTATTCTTAATTTTCATTTTTTGTCATTCTGTTATACTTACCACATTTAATTGTGATCTTTTGTAAAATAAATGCATTTACCCCATTGAGATTGCTATATTGCACTAGGTTGTCCATGCAATGAGAGAGAGATTTAAGGTTTTTTTTCCCTCTTCCTGCATAATGTGAATCCATGTGATCCACCTATTTTGAACTGATAGGTTACACATGATCATTAAATGACCTTAGCCAGATAATCTGAACATTATATTCATTTTTTCCGTGCTATTTTTTTCCCTTTTTAGATCTGAGCGTTTCGTTCGATTCAAGACCCTTTGTCATTGCTAATTTCGACTCTATTTCACATGGTATACTATTTTTCTCAACTTTCCTCTCCCCGTTCTACGATGTGCGGACTAGTATTTGTAATGTCCGATTTACATCGCACAATAGGTTTCTGTACTGTATGAATTTCTTCCTTTTAATTTATTTAGTTACGCACCTTTACGCTTCCCGATTTAAGTTACTTCTTGTCATTGAATGCCTAGAGATCTACACCTTCATTACAATATAACCTCGTTCCAAGATGGCCGACCTTGAGGCCCATTTACTTCTTAGTCCTTTTTCTTCACCTATTACTTCAGTCCTCTATTTATCTCCATGGTCACATGTAGTCTCCATGGTTTGTGAACAACAAGCCACTCGGCTGAACAGACTCTGCTCAGGATTGCCCCCCCATGCTCCGGGTAAGCGTGAATGCATGTGCATTTATCTATCTAGGGACCAGGGAAATAGTTCCTTAGTCTCATGATTCCTTTTTTTTCTGTTTTCCTTACACTTTCTTTAGTTGATACTCTAACTGACCTATTACTGCCGGATTCTTCAGCTGTTGACCGGCCACACAATCTTGACATCAGTTGCATATCAGCTTTGAGAATTGTGCCATTTGCACATTCTTACCACGGTAATTCTTTACATTTTTTGCCTTGATTAAACACCATATTATGTTTCCATTACTTTATATCAGATTGCTAGGTATATTATACTAATCAGGACTTCATTCCTGTTCAGTTTGGCTATTCGTATGACAGAATTCCCACATACTGAGGCACCTCTGTAGTGACGGCGGGATACTTAAGTTCTACATCCTTATGTGGGCCGCTGTATTGATTATTTTCCGCCCTCCATATTTTGGTTAGGTATGTTACTCAATTTTTTATCTCACACCTATGACTGTTACGTTTGAACATTGAGCTTGGCATTGATCAGGCTTTGTTTTCTTTAGATTTCTGGTATCTTTTTGGGAATTAGCCATGTTTTAAGGAACTAACTGATGTACGAAGACTGTCTATCTATTTTCACCGCTCCGTCCGGTTCTCTGTTTCCGGCACTTTCTACTCACAGAGGTAACGATTTTTGTAATTTTTCCCATATTAGATTGATACAGCCTAAGAACTATCTGTGTGTTGTTTTACCTACATATTTAATTTTCTTTAGCTTATGTTTCACCATCCACGTGATAGATCCCATTAGAGGTAGTACTCTACTAAATTACAGTATGATGGACGTTATACAGCTAATTTTGCAGGAAAAGATGCTTCAGTAGACCTTCAGCCGCCCTCTCGAGCAGGGGCAACCTAGTTAATCTTATAATGTTGCATGAATTACAATGTATATCAGAACATGCTACATTGTTTCAATTCCCTATTTTTTAGGGACAGATTAATGTTCTAAATACAATTAATGCCATTTATTTTTTAACTGTATACATTTAATATGACATGAACAGTCTATGCATTGTGCTTACAAAATTTTCTTTACTGAATTTATGCTTTCCTTTTTAAGAGTCCAAGTGTGGCCTTATGAAGAAGAGGAGAACTTCCTCGAAACGCGTCGCTAATCAATTTGGACTCCATTTTTCTTCAATTTGAGCTTTATCTATTAATACTGTTTCTATGCACTGTAAATAATCTTTGCCTGAACTATAATTCTTGCTGAAAATAATACAGCCTGACTATAAAGATATATATTATTTTTTTATCTCACACTCCTGTGTCTGACCATATGTGTTAGAAACAAATGTATGTACAATGTATATAACGCAGTTTAAACAACTGTATTGGATTAATCCAAACATTTGAAAGTGTGCAGGGGACGGGAGGGTTCCCAAGTTGAATCCTCTTTCTGTTTACTGTTTATTGTCGGGGTCTTGTGCCATGACCTCAGTTTTCCCCCCCGCACCTAAAAGTTTATACAACATAATCCTCGAATCTCTTTACTAATCTTACTTACTATAGGTGTGCGCTTCTATCTAAACCCTTCACCGTGCAGGCTTGTTCCCAACACAACGACTCTGCGGGGCCATCTTCACATCTCTATTGGAAAAAGGAAAGATATTATTAGAATTACGAGCCAGAACCGTTGGAAAAGACATTGCAAAAACATACGAACAATAATCATTATTACAAACAATAATCATTACGATTGTTCGCAGCCGGTCTGGGCCATCACGTATACGGACCAGCGAAGCAACTAGGTCTATCTACAGCACCCCTGCTGAAGAGAAGCAGGACGGAGAGCTCATCTTTATTAAACAACAGGTGAGAGTTTATGGGGAAACGCAGGCTTCTCTCATTCTGGCAAGAGGAGTTTGAGGGGGATCGCAATCCAACCGCTGCATTTTCACTGCCTCTCACCTTCTCCCAAGGGCTTTGCTAGCGACCAGAGCAGTCCACCCTACAGCAGCTGGGGGTAGAACTGGATCCAGGTGAGCCAACTCCAGGGAGGGCCTCAATCGTGCCCCAACGCCCCCACAGAGATCAGGTGAGCGTAACAGAACACGAAGCCTCTCCGAACCTCTGCCTGGGTATTATGGAAACCTCAGAGACTGACCAGTTGGCCCTTTTAGTGGGGGAACTACGGGCTGAAGTGCATGCCTCCAGACAAGAGACTAATGCCTTAAGGAGGGATCTTATTGTTGCTCGAGAACAAACTGACGATCTGGCACGGCAGGCGCTTCAAACTCACGCAGGGCAAGTTCCGTTACCTGAAATCACACCAACCCCCTTGCCACAGCCATCACCACCAGTTCAAGTGGTACTTCCAGAGGCAGTACCTTTGGCCCCACCTGAACGATTCACTGGTGATCCCAATAAACATGCAATATTTATGAACCAGTGTCGTCTTCACTTTTTGTGTCGCCCTGGGGCATTCACTAATGATAGTGCCAGAGTTGCCTTTGTACTGTCGTATTTGGGAGGCAGCGCATCAGATTGGTCCATACCACTTGTAAATCAAGATGACCCTGTACTTCACAATTCCAGGGAATTCCAATGGGAATTGGAAAAATTGTTTTCTAGACATACCCAAGGACATGCCCTGGATAACAAACTATTGTCCCTCAGGCAGGGAAGTCAAGATCTGCTGACGTACATTGCCACCTTTAACTGCCTCGTTGCACAAACTGGCCCGAAGAAAAAAGAACCACACTGTTCTACCGAGGTTTGCTTGGGGAGTTGAAGGATGTACTCGTCCAAGTGGTCAACCCTCCTGAGTGTTGTGCGGAGTACATTAATCTGACGGTGCAACTGGACCATAGGTTACAAGACCGGAAAATGAACCACAATAGAACTGAAGGGAGGTCGGTTTATATGCGACCCAGGGACAACCACGTGAACCCATGCAGATTGGGGGGTTGAGGGCCCCCATATCCAAAGCCGAAAGAGAAAAAAGAAGACAACAGCAACTTTGTTTATATTGTGGCAAGGCAGGACATTTTCGACGGGATTGCCCAGTAAAACCATCCAAGAAAGTAGTAGGTGCAACGGATAATAGCAACGATGAAAAGGATCAGATCTCAGAAAACTCCAGCGCCCGGCACTTCCTTCTTTCCTACTGCCACCTTCTTCTCCCCCTGTCACGCTCCCACCTTACCGGTGGGGCCACTCCTTTCCCCCCTGATAGGCACATTGGTGCTTGCAGGATCTGCATCCCTGGGGACTGCTGCTGCACGATCCAAATCCTCGTGGACTGCTGCAGCGTTCTCGGTTGTTGCAGCCCCGGGCCATGGGGGCCACCATGTTGGCCGCATCACGCATGTGCCCTGCTCCTGCATCTGCCTTCCGCCAATGCACAGTGCTCATAGCTTGGTCAGTTGCCCATAGCAGCATGTCTTTTGACGTCGGACTTTGGAACCCATGAAAAGCACTGTACCCTTGGCTCCTCGCGTCGCAACCATTTCCAGAGGTGACGCTAGTCCTTGGATCCGTTTGCTACTTACCCAGTTACCTTGCCCCTAGCCTTTTGTTCTACTCCCCTATGACTCATGGTCTCATTGATTTTAATTCCTTTTTTTTTTCTCTTGACTCCTGGAACCTTCTCTGAGTCAGCTTGTATCTTGTTGCTTCTGTCAATCCCCCCCCCTCTCAGAGAGGGTTCCTATTTCTCACCTTGGGCTTCTCACGTCCAGTGCTCTGCACTGCCTGGCATCACAATAATCTGTGGGCGGTCTTTCCCTGTGGTGTTGGGAGAAGGCTCCCAGTTTCTGGCTTTGTTTCCAGTCGCAGTCCAAGGACGGGTGGTCGGCTTTCCTCGCTGCACATCTGTGGACTGAGTTGAACGCCAGGCTTTCACCTTCCCTGGATTGGCAAAGGAACAGAACAACACATAGGCGGGAATCTCGGGGGGCATATCGTGACACCCCCCTTGCCTTAACTGTCTCCTTTGTGCCACCTCTCCTCCATCAGTCTCCCTTGCTCCACTTTCCTGACAAATGCCAACTCGCTCTGAACTCCGTTCTCCACTTTCTCTAAAAACACCCACAACCCTGGTGTTCCCCACAGGTTTTTATATCCCCCAGTTCCTTGCACCAAGCAGGGCTTCCCATAAGTGTTTCCAACTGGATTTGCATTTGAACTACAGTAGCAAATTGTGTCCCCCGTAATGAGCTTCCTATTAGTGGTGCTGCATTGGTCTCCTGAAGCAGATGACAGAACACAGAATTAAGGGCTGGTTCCACCATCTTGCTTTCATAGATCGGGTATCCATGTGGTTGATCAGGTCTAGAAGTGGTGGTGCTACTTCTGCTTTATTCTGCTTTATTCCCTGGTGCAAGTGTCCACATAGTAGAGACTGTGCAAGGATTCTGATGGTTCCTTACCCTTTGCTCATAATAGGGATTGCACAGGAACTTGCTTTAGTTGATTGGGAAATTATTGTTTAATATCTTGGCCTGTGGGAGTGTTAATGGGGTCTTAAAGTTATGTTGACACATGTGACTGTGCTATACCCACGGATCCACATGAATGGGACAAAGTGGGGGTGGCCAGGGGATCCTCCCCATACCACTCACTGGCTGTTCATCCACAGTTTGGGGAGGCAGTCAGCCCACGGGTCAATCCACTCGATGGCCCCATAACAAGTCAGTGGGATTGGATCACAGTGGTCAAGCAGATAAATTGCATTACCAGCCTGTATTTCCTAAGGACATTCTTTTTTAGAGACGGAACAAAGGCAGTTTCTCCCAGATGTCCATTATGTGGCCCTTGTAGCAATGACCCAAAGGCAGGAAAGGCTAGTTCTCCTTCAGCCCCATCTTCATCACAGCTGCGATCTTGTCCTGATGCACATGTTCAATATTGCCAGCAACATTAATGTCTAAATATTGAACTGCCCTTCTCATCAGGACCTTATAAGCAAACTGTGTATTAGGGCCCACATGCAACAAGCCCTTCCATACCAACTGGGAGGAATCCAACCCACTAGCAGCCTGCAAGCTCCTCAGACCTCATCTTCTTGATCATCCTGCTGATTGTCTGCAAAACTCTGCTGTGCCCTGGACTAGTGATCTTTCCCAGCAACGTATGTCATAGTTAGAATCTACGAATGAAAGGCATCCATCTTACTACGCACCTCCAGGCAAGGAAGCCACTGCGTCTCTATGACATTTCCAGACCTGTGGCTAATGCCATAAGTGGTCTGTTCTGTCCTCCTTTGGTATATCCCTTGAGTCCACAGCACAATCATAAAAGTGTTGCAAGATATAATGCGTGGGTAGGCTGGGGTAATCATGATCAAATAATATTCTGTGGTGATCTCAACGCTAAATGCTGAGGCAACCAAGAATCTAAGGATGAATAAACTGTGGATATTAAATTTGAAGTAGGTACACCCATTCTCAAACAAAATAAATATGATTGGTTTTGGAGGAGTGGCAAGCTTTCCTCAATGCATGGGGCCTATATATGTTAAACGGATGAATAACGGGCGATAGACCGGGTCAGCATACACTTTTTAAAGGCATTTGAGTCGTCATTTGGGATTATTTATTTGTATTACTTTATTAGTTTGAAGAAATAAATGATTTGAGTATTGCTAGTTTAGTGATGATGCAACTTTATCACCCTCCTGGCAGCTCCAGCAAGTTAAGCATGAAGGGCCTAGGCAGATTGGAGAATTAGTGCTGGCTAAAAAGGAAAGGGCAGTGAAATGGCCTAATCAGAATGCATTGAGTGCCATATTGTATACACAATTCAGAGAGGGGCTGTTGGTTAAGAGCTTTGGGGGCAGAGACCAGATTGAGGTTAACACTTTTTCTAGTGCTATAACAAACTGGTCATTAAGGTGTGCTGCAGTTCTTGATAAGATATTGATGGGGATGAAGGAAGGCAGATTGTCCCTGTATGATATAAATATAGTGAAAAGAGAAAGACACCTTTGACATGAAGTGCATTATCTAAATAGTGACTGGACTCTAAACCAAAAAATATATATGGTCAAACTGAAGACGGTGAAACCGAGTTATCGAAACTTGCTAAAATGTTATAAAGCTAAAAACATTGGAACAGGCTGGGAACAGCTGCTCTTACGAATGCACAGTGGAGATACTAAGGTGATGTGGCAACAGATGAATGAAAAGGAAACAGATAAATCCACTTCACAGATGAATCCCAAAAATGAAGCAAGATGGCATTAAATTATCCCGCAAATAAATTGGAAACAGCTTTGAGGTGAGGAGGGCCATAAGCTGGAGAAAATCTGCAAGGTCAGATTCACTTAGAAAAAAATCTTTATTCACCATATTGCATTAAAATACAGAACTGGTGTGCAGAGTTAATAGAATATAGGGACAGCATTTATGCGCTATACTGCCTAATATAGTTGTCACCAGGTCCGATTCCAGTGTTATTATTCAACCATAATGAGTACAATGACAAACATTCTGACTACTAATAATTACAAAAAGGTGTATTAGAAGTTTTGGTCAACAAATAATGTAAAACCAGATTCACTTTTGAAAACATACTGGCTGAAATAAATGGTATAAAATCATCAAGCGCACCAGACCTGGACAACCTGGCGAATATGGTTACAAAGAATAATAAGGCAGAATGGGCAACCATTTTAGAAATCCTTTTTGAAAAAATCAGGAAGATGAACCGCCTTCCTGAAACATGGACGGAATCACTACTTATCCCAATTTTCAAGAAGGGAAAAAGATAAGACCCGGGGTCGTACTGCCTCATCGCTCATCTGGATGTCTCCAGACCGATTTGTGCAGGAGTCATCTTAGAAGCGCTTTTGAGGTGAATTGAAGATAAGCAAATTCTGTCCCCTTTGCAAACTGGCTTTACGCAGGTTTGTGGGAGTAATATAAATAAGCTATTTGAGAGAACATAAAAAATGAAGTGAAAAAGAAGGGCAAGGGATCGCTATTCTCAGCATTTCTTGCCTTCTCATGTGCATATAATACAGTTAATAGAACAAAATTGCTGTAAAAGTTGTACAAAGTGAGAGATAGACAGGGGTCTCCTGCAACTCATTATCCTGTTACGCACAAACACTAGAGCAAAAATGAGATTCGGGGCAGAGGGCTATTTTACTAAGGCCTTACCAATTCAATGTGGGAAAAAACAGGGCTGCATACTAGCACTATGCCTATTTAATATCTATTTGGCATGCCTGGCCAGTAACTAAGTACTACCCAAAATGTTCCTCCTGAATTGGGAAAGTATCATTAAACCTTTTTTCGCATATGCAGATGACATGGCCATTTCTTTTAATCACACTATCCTGGGCCTCCTAAGATCCCTTGAAACATTAGGTCGATATGCCAAGAATAATGATTTAGTTATGAATCAGAGCTAAAGGAAGATCATGATATGGGTCCAACATAAAAAAGCAGAGTGTTACACTGAGGCAACAAATTAGAGCTAGATGATTAATTTGTATATCTTGGAGTTTGGCTAATGAGACAAAGGTCATAAGGAAAGATTAAGGAAAAGTTGTCAACCAAAGCGCAAATGTTAATTGTGCTGATGAGATGAGGAGGTTTGATATAAAGTACGGGGAGCTATACTCTCTCTCTCATTGAGACATATAAAACAAAACTAACGGCAGACCTACTCTATAGCCTTGCAACAGGAATTTCACTTTGGTATGAATGGTTAAGTAGGATGGAAGGTTGTCTTTGGCGATCTTACTTAGGACTCCTGAATTCAGTACCTATACAGTGGATAAGAGTGGAGTTGGGTCTTACTTTGTTGGAGACATTACTCCACCTGAAAATAGAAGAACCAATATTGGGTTAGAAATCTGGCTGGTAGAACCTAATCCCATCTGTGAAATTCAAAGAAAAATGATGATGTCTAGCATGGATAACCGTTTTGCTTTATGTAAGGTTCTAGAAGATATATGGTACACATAGGCTACATATGGTGTGATGAACATCATAAGGGAAATCAAGACTACAGAGCAAAGAAAGGATCATTTTAACAACATAATTTGCTTGAAATAAAAAAAAAACATGTTAAGTATGTGGGTATGTGCCCTAGCCAGGGCAGAGCACAACCATACATCATGAGCTTTCCAAGTGCGAATCACACAGGGGTATATCTTAGGTTCAAGGCTAACTGCCTCAGGTTTCTAGAGGTATCGGGCCTAAGACAACATATTGCTGAGGATAAGTGTACATGCCAAATTTGTAAGAACGAACTGGAATCCATTAAACATATGTATATACTTAGTAAGGGTTATGAAATGTTCAAAAAATGCTTTTTTCAAGAGGTTTGTATATGATGTGGCTTTCTTGCAGAAATAAATTGACGGATGCATGGCAATCAAAACTCTGTAGTTCTTGCAGGAACTCAATTCTGGGAAGCTATGTTAGCCCTTCTGTATAAGTGAAATAGAGCTGTGGCCTAAAGGGGAAAAGGTATAACAGCTGCCTGGATAACTTAGGTAGGGTGATAGCATCAGGTATTTAAGAAAAACCTAAAAAGAGTATGTCTTTCGCTTTTTAAGAGCATAGGCGAGTATAATGAGATGTGTGGATAATGAAATTAATAGGTAATAAGGATTATTGTGAAATTTAATAGTTTTTGAAGTATTCTGTTTTGGAATGTGTAATGAATATTTAACAAGTATAATGTTATTAAATATTGGTTGTTTACAATAAGTCTTTTTTATTATGTTCTGTGTGTTGCTATTTGTTGTTAAATGTTTGTGTAAAGTTTATTTTGAAAACTAATACACAATAAAATCATGTTTAAAGTAATTATTTAACAACAACAGCATCATAGGGTTCAGACAGATATAGAGAGTTTGAGAGGTGGGACAGCGTGACAGAGCTGGGAAGATGGGATCAAGAAACAAAGGGCTAGGAAGATTATTGTTAGAAGTCGAGGGACTCCTTTATTTGTGGGGTGTCATGTGGTGGACACTGACCGACAAAGAGGCCAGACATGGTTATACACTTAAATGTGAACAAGTGGTGGCCAAAATGACTAACAAGTAGAGTCTGAATTAAACTAGAAGGTGACAGGTCAGTTATTCTCCAGGGTATGTTCAGAGACAAAAGAATGTCTCTCTCTGGGACATAGAATGTGTTCAAACAAACATTCTCCCAGTTCTTAACAAGCCTGGGACTGGGTCACCCCCAGCAAATTAATCCAATAACCAGTGAGATAAGTCTCAGACTTTGGGGTCTCTGGGATACTTCTTGTAGCTCTTCTTGTTGCTGGTTTCTGAAGGGTTGTCCCACATTTGTAAGGCCCTCTTCTCTTTGGTTCTCAGACCCGAGTTTTAAGGGTTCCTGTACTCTGTTTCCCAGTTAGTCCTTATTTAACGGTTTGGAACCTGTTGGTAAACTTTGTAAGTGGGGCTGTGGGTGGCGTGCCTTCCAGCAAAAAGCAGAGGCACAGAAGGACAGTAGACTGCCTTAAAGAGGAGACGGGCTCCTCACTATGTCCCGCACTGCCTCCATCTCTACCAGGGGCCTACTTCTCCAGCCACCTGCCAGTCTCTCCTCTATGATGTCTCATCTCAAGTCCTGCTCCCACAATGCTTTGCACTAGGTTGTCTGTTTTCCCAGGTTTACTCTTTGTAGTCAAGGTCCTCCTTTTTAATAATATTGCACTGAATACTTCTCTCTACCAACTCATCTGCAAGTCCTTTAATGTTTTTCCACTTTAACTCTTCCGTTTCTTCTACTACCTCCTCCTTCACCTTCTTAATGGTGCCCACTGTTTTCCCTTCATCTATTACTATCACCTTCACATCCTCCACTGGTTTCCACAACTCTTTTACCAACTCTGCTTCTCTTTCCTGCATCTCCTGGTCTTTTCTTGTCCACCTCACATCAATATGTTACTGACATCTATTCTCCTTTGCACCTCATTCACCCCTTTGGGTAACTCATGCATAGTGGCCAGGGTTCTCTACTGTCACTCCCACCTTGTTCATCTCCGTGGGCCCCTTCTGAGCCTCTATTTACCCAAACCCCTGGGTATTTCTTCTCCCGGCCCGCTCAGTCTCTTAACTTCCACCTTCAGCTTCTGCCTTACGCCAGCCTCTGGGCCTTTCCTGTATCCTCCAGTTTCCTGCTCTCCCGAGGCTCCAGGGGCTATGCTTCTATCTCCTGCCCCTCCCTCAGGTCCACCTTCTTCACAACCTCGTTCTATTCATCTCTCCAGCCTGCTCCAAATGATCTCCTACTCCTAACTCCATCACCTACTGAGTGAGCTGTTGGGGTTTTATGAGGCTTTGGCTCCAGCTTTCAGCCTATGAATGATGTCATTGGACTTGACTATGGTAGATGTGGCAGGGATTGGCAGGTGGGTTCCAGGTCTAGAAATGGCTTGTAGCCCTGGTGTGCGACTTAAGATAGGTTCATACCTCTCCTTGGGCGGTCTTGCTTCTGCCTACCTAAACCTGGCCTTTCATCCTCTACCTGGGCTAAGGGAATTTGGAAAGTGTGCAGTCTTGGTATAGGGAATTTGGGAGTCTTAGTTCTCTGGAGCTGGGTGGATGTATTATCGACCACAGTTTTGGAAAACCGCCTCCACCAACGTTGGAGTTCCAAACTCCCTCTTCCTGTTTAGGTGACTGGCAAAGGGACGGGCTTCTGAGTCCTACCCCTGAGGATGGCTTCCAGTTTTGAGGTGGGGTTTTGGGATGGCTAGTCCCTCCTGTTAGGTGGTCCTCTCTTTCTGGTTGTTATGCTCTCCATGCTCTATGGGCAGACTCAGCTAGATTATCTCTTCTCAACTGTCTTGAGTTTTGAGGCCTTGTGTTGGGACTGGCTGACTGCCTCTGGTACTTGCTGGCCTAGCTCCGGTCCCTCTCTTTTTCGTGGTAGGTTTAGGTGTGGTCTATGCACCTGTGTGAGGGGGAGCCAAGTGTGTAGGTGCTGCTGGGACTGACACTTCTCAATTCTCTTAGGGGGGCAGGAACATCTACGGTTACACTATGATGGGCCCCACCCTACATGCATGCTGTGGTGGGTGTATTAAGGGGATCCCCCATGTCCCCTGTGCCCACTATCATGTTGTTTGTGGTGGCACCCAGCCCACTAAGTGACTCCACCATCCACTAACAGGGTCAGGTGTGGGACTTTGTCACAGGGAAGTTAGGTGGAGAGGGTCTCTGAGGTATTCGCCCCTGCCTCTCCCTCCCCAGCAAGTTGTGCATTCCTTTTAATCATATTCAGTCGTTTTTCTTCTACTAGTACTAGGCAAGCTCGTGTCAAATGTGTGCCCCACATGTGCAGTGAATTCAGCCGGGATTTTTCTTTAAGCTTTAGAATTTACACGAGAGCAGGTTTTGGAATAATGTTTCAAAATACATTATACAAATGATCTTTTGTGAGTTGCTTCAATCCCTGGTACAATGTTATTTTCTAGGACTAAGTCATGTTATTGGGATTTATACTGCACACTGCTGCCATTTGCATGGTCTGCAGGTGCTCACATCGTTATGGAAGGGGAAATGGGGGGCTGGTGTTAACAGGAGGAGAAGGAAAAGACAAAGCGATTGTGATTAATTGTTGGTGCGTACAGAACGAAGAGCAATTTGGATCTTTATGGGTGTGTTTTGTAAGTGGATAATGATTTATACACTGTGGGTCTGTTTCTAGATGGGAGCCCTCAAGTGCTCTTTGTCCCTTGCTGAAGTCGGCCCTCGAGGGTCCACCTTCTGCAAGCAAATTCTGCAGATCAGGATGGTCTCTGGGATCCAGATCCTCCAAACAAGGTTGAACCTCCTCCACCTCTGTCACCAGTAGGTGTGTCTTCTGGGGATTTAGTCACCTCAGCCTGAACTGGATGTGAGGGTCACAGTAGTGACCTTAAGCTTTTTGGGCTTAGGAGCTTTCCTCCTATGGAGGTGGTGGGCTTGGGTCCCGTTTGCCTTTGAGGGAGACTAAATGTCTTCTTGGTATCTTTAGAGAGGTCCTGTAATGTGGCCTCTCTAGCCTTCCTTGTTTGAGCACTTGTCTTTTGACTTGGGGGCTCTGCTGTGTCTGAAGCACCTAAGGTCTTTAGGACATTGCCCAGGAGCACAGTACTAGGCGCTTCTGCCTGCAAACGGATCGAATCCTGACAGTCGTGTCATTACATTTAAGGTTGACATGCATGAGGAGCATTGGCATGGGGCCTCCTGCAAGCTTAATAGGTCTCAGAGGAGCTTTAGCTACTTCATCTGAGCTGAGTGAAGACTTATCAACCACTGAGATGATGGCCCCAGTGTCCCTAATGGCAGAATGGCAGAGGTTTCTTGACCATTAATAAGAACACTGCCCTTAAAATAAGCCTTGGTGTAATGGCCACCAACCCAGGGCCAACACTTTCATCCTCTAAAGGGTCCAAACGGACCCTGTCCTGGCGCCTTTGGCGCCAGGCTCATAAGAAAGTGTGCTCTGCACACTTTGATTCCAAGGCACGTGCACTCAGGCCGGGCGTGACCATTAGAAGACATTGGCAGGCACGTGCAGGTGACTATGGGAGTGATGAGGTAGGGCCATAAGGCGGGGCTAAAGGGGAGTGGCTGGAGCCAGGCTATTTAAGCCAGCCCCACCCGCATTAAGGCTTTGTGTTAATCTGCCCTGGGCAGCGTAACGCTAACCGCCGACTGCAGCTCTTACCTGCTTCCAGCTCTGCATGCTGGGCCTGGACATCATCTGTAATGCACGCATTTTACCTGAATCATGCCATATCATCGGTCACAGCACAGCGCGCTTCTCATCTGAATCCAGCCATACCATTGCTCTCAACGCAGCGCGCACCTTACCTGTTCCGGCAAATCCATCGCCTGCAGCTCGTCTCGTCCTCTCCGGACCGAGCGCGCCTACACGGGAGTCTTCTTCTCGTCAAGGATCATCAGGGATCTTCCATCTACCAGCCGCTGACAGGTTTTCGGACCGCCGCTCTCCACCAGTCGACGCCCGATTATTCCTAAAAGATAAAAGGAACGCACAAGGTTAGAAACTGCATAAACACTTAACGCTTGGCCGTGCAATACCTAAGCCTTGCTTTTTTACCTAAAAACCCAACTTACCTGCCAGTGGGGTCTTCACCCTTCTGGCACCGTGCAGGCTTGTTCCCAACACAACGACTCTGCGGGGCCATCTTCACATCTCTATTGGGAAAAGGAAAGATATTATTAGAATTACGAGCCAGAACCGTTGGAAAAGACATTGCAAAAACATACGAACAATAATCATTATTACGAACACTTACCTCAAAAGGGGATTGGTCGCAGCCGGTCTGGGCCATCACGTATACGGACCAGTGAAGCAACTAGGTCTATCTACAGCACCCCTGCTGAAGAGAAGCAGGACGGAGAGCTCATCTTTATTAAACAACAGGTGAGAGTTTATGGGGAAACGCAGGCTTCTCTCATTCTGGCAAGAGGAGTTCGAGGGGGATCGCAATCCAACCGCTGCATTTTCACTGCCTCTCACCTTCTCCCAAGGGCTTTGCTAGCGACCAGAGCAGTCCACCCTACAGCAGCTGGGGGTAGAACTGGATCCAGGTGAGCCAACTCCAGGGAGGGCCTCAATTGTGCCCCAACGCCCCCACGGAGATCAGGTGAGCGTAACAGAACACGAACCCTCTCCGAACCTCTGCCTGGGTATTATGGAAACCTCAGAGACTGACCAGTTGGCCCTTTTAGTGGGGGAACTACGGGCTGAAGTGCATGCCTCCAGACAAGAGACTAATGCCTTAAGGAGGGATCTTATTGTTGCTCGAGAACAAACTGACGATCTGGCACGGCAGGCGCTTCAAACTCACGCAGGTCAAGTTCCGTTAACTGAAATCACACCAACCCCCTTGCCACAGCCATCACTACCAGTTCAAGTGGTACTTCCAGAGGCAGTACCTTTGGCCCCACCTGAACGATTCACTGGTGATCCCAATAAACATGCAATATTTATGAACCAGTGTCGTCTTCACTTTTTGTGTCGCCCTGGGGCATTCGCTAATGATAGTGCCAGAGTTGCCTTTGTACTGTCGTATTTGGGAGGCAGCGCATCAGATTGGTCCATACCACTTGTAAATCAGGATGACCCTGTACTTCACAATTCCAGGGAATTCCAATGGGAATTGGAAAAATTGTTTTCTAGACATACCCAATGACATGCCCTGGATAACAAACTATTGTCCCTCAGGCAGGGAAGTCAAGATCTGTTGACGTACATTGCCACCTTTAACCGCCTCATTGCACAAACTGGCCCGAAGAAAAAAGAACCACACTGTTCTACCGAGGTTTGCTTGGGGAGTTGAAGGATGTACTCGGCCAAGTGGTCAACCCTCCTGAGTGTTGTGCGGAGTACATTAATCTGACGGTGCAACTGGACCATAGGTTACAAGACCGGAAAATGAACCGCAATAGAACTGAAGGGAGGTTGGTTTATATGCGACCCAGGGACAACCACGTGAACCCATGCAGATTGGGGGGTTGAGGGCCCCCATATCCAAAGCCGAAAGAGAAAAAAGGAGACAACAGCAACTTTGTTTATATTGTGGCAAGGCAGGACATTTTCAACGGGATTGCCCAGTAAAACCATCCAAGAAAGTAGTAGGTGCAACATATAATAGCAACGATGAAAAGGATCAGATCTCAGAAAACTCCAGCGACGGTAAGCGTAGAGGTCCACTTGTCGAGCGAAATGAAGAAAGTTGTTCAGACCTCACACCTGGTCATTCTGGTACTTGTAGTCCACCACCTGCAACCATCAAAGGTACATGCTTTCGAAGCACATATTGACAGTGGAGCTGTGGGTAACTACATATATCAGAATCTGGCAGTACGAATAGGCCTTCCTCTTCAGCAGAAACTAATATCGGAAAAAGTCACTGCAGTGGATAGCTCCCAGTTGTCATCCGGCCCAGTAATGCAACATACCGACAAAGTTCAGCTGATGTGCCAGGACAGTCATCGAGAAGACATTTCTTTTTATCTTATCGGGGCACCCCAGTTCCAGATGATGCTAGGAATGCAGTGGCTAGAAAACACATAACCCCAACACGAGTGCTGACCTTTCCTCCAGAGTGCACCAAAAGCTACTACCACAAGAACACGAAGAATCCAAAAGGCAAGGCTAAACCCATCCTGGGACTCTCTGGTGCCTTGTCCCCTGAGTACATGGACTATCAGGACATGTTCCAAAAGGAACAGGCGAATACTCTACCACCACACAGGCCTTACGACTGCCAGATCGACCTGGTCCCTGGAGCACAAATACCTTGCAGTCAAATCTACGCTTTAACTGAGCAAGAGAACCAACATCTACGGATTTATCTAGATCAGTACCTAGCTAACGGTTTCATCAGCCCGTATAAGTCTCCAGCCTCCTCAGCTCATTCTTCGTGCCCAAGAAGGAGGGGGACATCAGAACATTTTTAGATTATAGGGCATTAAACCAAATCACAGTTAAGAACAGATACCCTCTGCCACTCATCCCCGAATTACTTGATCAGGTGAAGAATGCATGCATCTACATGAAACTAGACCTACGGGGAGCCTAGCACCACGTGAGAGTTAAAAAGGGCGACGAGTGGAAGACAGCCTTCCGAACTAAGTATGGGCTTTTCAAATTTCAGGTGATGCCCTTTGTACTATGCAACGCACCAGCGGCGTTTCAGTTCTTCATGAAGGACGTACTTCACAAACTATTAGACGTCTGCGTCCTAGTTTACATCGACGATTTTCTGATTTACTCAGCATCCAAGGAAGATGTAGGCCTTGTAAGGGCAGTTCTAGAAAAACTGTGTCAGCATCGGCTGTTTGCCAAATTCGAAAAATGCTTTTTCCATGTCACACAAGTTGAGTTTTTGGGCTTCATGCTTACTCCACGAGGAGTTCATATGGACACACGCAAAGTAGATGCCATTCTGTAGTGGCCTTCCCCGACCACTATCGAAGGAGTGCAAAGTGTGCCTGGGTTTGCTAACTTCTACAGACGGTTTATCCCCAACTTCTCACAGATCGTCTCTCCTATCACTTCTCTCCTAAGAAAGAATAAAACATTCTTCTGGTCCTCAAAAGCGGAGAACGCATTCCAAGAATTAAAACAGGCCTTCACCTCAGCACCTGTCCTTAGACACCCTCGACCTGAGTTGCCTTATGTGGTTGAGACTGACGCCTCCAGAATAGTCATGGGGGCAGTACTATCCCAAAGGGATCCTGAGACGGGACAATTACATCCCATAGCATTTTGGTCCCGTAAACTTTCCGCGCGCAAAAAAAATACTGCAATCACTGACAAGGAATTCCTAGCAATTAAAGGAGCCCTCAAAACCTGGAGACACTATCTTCTAGGAGCCAGACACACGGTCCCGGTTATCACAGATCACCGTAATCTGCAATATTTGAAAACGGCTAAGGCTCAATCATCGCGTCAGCTTCGCTGGGCTCTTTTCTTCGCCGAATACAATTCCATCATAACTTACAGACCTGTAGTGCGTACTGGTAAAGCAGACGCCCTATCTCGCATGAGGGAAGACAAAGATGCCTTCAGTCCATCTGAACCAGTGGCTATTATTCCCGAAGAACGGATTCAACATCAGATTGCAGTAACAGCCGGTTGGGAAGCCCTGAAGACCAATCTTCAATCCCAACTGGATCAATCAGCCCAACAAGATTGGTTGCGTAAGGGAGATCAGTATTCCATCAAAGACAACTTACCTTATTTTCAAGGAAGACTATATATCCAAGACAAGGAAATACAAAACAAAATAATATCCAATAACCATGAGTCGTTAGTGGAAGGACATCCTGGAATTGCTAAGACTCAAGCCAAAATCCAAAAGAACTATTGGTGGCCCACCTGGAGAAAGGATGTTACCCATTTTGTTTCAACTTGCAGTGTTTGTGCCCAACTCAAATCTCAGAAGTCACGTCCTGCAGGGCTGTTGCGCCCATTATCAGTACCATCGCTCTCGACCCAGTGCGCACCTTACCTGTTCCTGCAAATCCATTGCCTGCAGCTCGTGTCGTCCTCACCTGTCCGAGCGCGTCTATGCGGGAGTCTTCTTCTCCTCCAGGATCTTCAAGGATCTTCCATCTACCAGCCACTGACAGGTTTTTGGACCGCCGTTCTCCACCAGTCGATGCCCAATTATCCCTGCAAGAGAAAAGGAACGCACAAGGTTAGAAACTGCATAAACACTTAACGCTTGGCCGCGCAATACCTAAGCCTTGCGTTTTTACCTAAAAACTCAACTTACCCGCCAGTGGGGCCGCTCCTTCACCCTTCTGGCATCGTGCAGTCTCGTGCCCAACACCGCGACTCTGCGGAGCCATCTTCACATCTCTATTGGGAAAAGGAAAGACATTATTAGAATTACGAGCCAGAACCGTTGGAAAAGACATTGCAAAAACTTACGAACAATAATCATTATTACAAACACTTACCTCAAAAGGGGATTGGTCGCAGCCGGTCTGGGCCATCACGTATACGGACTAATGAAGCAACTAGGTCTATCTACAACGCCCCTGCTGAAGAAAAGCAGGACGGAGAGCTCCTCTTTATTAAACAACATGTGAGAGTTTATTGGGAAACGCATGCTTCTCTCATTCTGGCAAGAGGAGTTCGAGGGGGATCGCAATTCAACCGCCACATTTTCACTGCCTCTCACCTTCTCCCAAGGGCTTTTCCAGCGACCAGAGCAGTCCACCCTACAGCAGCTGGGGTTAGAACCGGATCCAGGGGAGCCAACTCCAGGGAGGGCCCCAACCATGCCCCAATGGACCCGTGGAGATCAGGTGAGCGTAACACTTGGTGTTATCAGGGATGGAGAGATATATGTCCTAACTATTGTTCCCAGGAACCAAGGGACGCTACCGTAACTATAGCCTGAACCCCAATGGGTCCTTGAGCTAGAGGGTGAAATACTGCGCCTGTCATTGGAGCTTCTCCCTCTTGCGTGAACTCTATGGAGACAGATGGGATCCCCAAGGGTTTGCCCTTACATCTAGGATCCCCTTTCACATAGTCACCAGACACACAAACCACACATTTGCCAAACGCCTTTTGAAATGGGGGTTTCTGGTAACCTACCTCAGGTTTGGCTCCAGAGGTTTCACTAGCCCTATGACATTTCCCATGATGTTGGTCTGGTTGGTTACTTTTGAGGCCTCTTTGGATTGGGCTTTATTGGAATGGTCCTTTTCTTCCTTCATGTGCTTCTTCCCCTCCTCCTTCATGTGAGGTGCCCCAGAATCCCTTTGAGTGGCCCTGTTGGCTACCCACAAGTCAGCAGCAGTTGATAGCTTGTTGGGCTCTAATTATTTTGAGTCAGCCAGATGCTGTCTCAATTCTGGGGAACGGGCATCAAAGGTTCTTTCTAGCATGAAAATATTCCTCATACCATCAAAAGTTCTCAATGTGTGGTCTTCAACCCACCCATCCAGGTTTTTAAGGGATTCACACACCAAGGTTGTCCATAACACTCCCTGAGTGATGAAGAGTTATACAAACACATCATTTTCATCTCCCCCCTGTTTCAGTTATTTTTCTCTGAGTTCCAGCTTCCTATGCTCCAATTTCAGTTTCGGCTCTACAATCCTGGCTTTCTGCTTTTGCAGTTCCAAAAGTATTTCAGGTGGAATGGCTTGTGAGGTCACAGGTGTGGGAGAATAGGTTAGAGGTATATTTCTAGCTTGTGCTACATTTACATCCAAATATATATCATCTTCCTCCATATAAAGCGTCATTTCACACTCTTCTTCAATCTCCTCACCTAAGTCAATGTTGGATCTTGTGGACACAGATCTGCTTGGGGACTTCTGAAAGTCCATCAAGAATTGAATCAATTAAGATGTGTTACCTTTATAGCTGAGGCCTTTCTCTTTTCACAACTCTAAGTGTTTCTACCTTGAGTCGAGCAAAGGCCTCTTGCTTGTAATTTTAAGTTTTTAAGTTTTCTTTCACCACTTAAAACCTTCTTTAGCCAGCCTTAGGGGATGGGTCTCCTGAACACTGGTGTTCCAATCACAAGACGCAATAAGAAAATAATGCATCACACGAACCAGCTAGTGAAAGGAGGTAGTAGGAGAGAGTTTAAACAAGCAGTGGGGGTGGATGAAAAGGGGCACACAGAGAGGTGAGATGGGGAAGGCTTTAAAATGTTTTGCCATTCCCACAGTACCAGTAATCTTTTTGCATTGAAGAGAGCTTTTAGAAATATGTTACTTTTGATGCTTTACCTACATAAGACATCAGGGACACTATTATTTTTTCTGTTGCTTTGAACCTTTCCTGACTGAGGTAATTGAAACATTTTGGCTCCACTTACCTTGCTAAGCTCATCTGTTTTGTGGGTGGAGGGCACTGATCAGTCCCTATAGCTATTAGTGCATGATAACCCTGTTCTCCATTGTAAAGTTATTTAACTTTTCCTGCCCACATCACCTTCTTGTGTCCCTGTAGCTTTGTTTTAGCTACTTTTACAGTGTATTCTTTCTTGCAGTCTTGTGCACTTTTTTTTTTTCAACGTGACTTTTTATTGGAATTTGTAAATAACAAAAGCTTCATCATTCTTTATGACATGCTGTTAAAGTGTAACATGACAAAAATCAACATAACCTCAACTGAGGAGAACGAGAACAAAAAAAGGGCGGGGGGGTACTCCGGGGTGGTCCGGGGGAGGGGTCGCTGCAGTCTTGGGTCAGTGTTACAGGGCACGAATTCAGTGATCGCGATGGGTTGGACAGCCGCATTCACAGATCGGGGGGGGGGGGGGACTAGTCTATCAGTCCATCTTTATCTGGCAACGGAGAGATGGTGGCTGTCCGGGCACTCTTGGAAATCTCTTCACAAAGTCTAAAAATGGGTCCCAGGTGTTGTGAAACCTGTTTCTGTTGCCAAGGCGGATGGCAGTGATTTTCTCAGCTGCAGCAATATTGCAGCACTTTACCCCCCACACAGGGATCGCTGGGCCCTCTGGAAGTTTCCATAGCTTGGCGATTAGATTTTGGCTGCAGTCAGTAGGTGCGTGCAGAGATCCGCCAGATTACCAGTCATCGTTAACTGTCCTTCTCCTGTATCTCCCAGTAGGACAATCTCTGGGTCCCACAGGATCAATAGGCCTGTGATATGTCGGATCTGCTCCAACACATCCCTCCGGACCCTTTCCACTTTCGGGCAAGACCAGAGGAGGTGGAACAGTGTTCCTGTGTCCGCGCAGCCTCTCCAGCAGTGCGGCGGTATGGTGGGGTTGCATTTGTGTAGGATTTCCGGTGTCATGTACCACCTATAGCAAACCTTAATGGCTCCCTCTTTATTTGTCACACATTTGGAAGTCTTGTGGGTTCTCGTCCAAATGCGCTCCCAGCTGGCCCGGTCCAGTTCTCTGCCTGGATCTCTCTCCCACCGTTTCATGTAGGGCTCCTTGGATTCGGGGTCAGCCCTGTCCAACTGCCTGTACAGTGTTCGAGATCTTCACCCTGGGCGGGGTTGCCCCTAGTGTGCGTTACAGTTCTGTAAGTTCTCTGTGCCCATGTGCCCTCATGAAGTCGTGTGACAGCCAATGTTGGAGCTGGGCATAGCGGAACCTCTCACCCTCCGGCACCTGGAATTTCCTTTTGCAGTCCTCGAAAGTGAGTAGGGTGTCCTCTTCATAGAAGTCCGCCACATACTTCAGGCCACGCGCCTTCCATTTGGAGAAGGTGTTTTGCCCTTGTCCTGGGGTGAAGTCTGGGTTCGCCCAGACCGGAGAGAGCGGGCCCACCGTGCTTCTGCAAATCCACCTCCTGGCTGCCTGCTTCCAGCTGTTTGCTGTGTTCCTGGTGGTCGTGAGGGGTCCGGTGTTTGGGGGGTACTTAGGCCATGTGATGTGTGGGAGGGATTCTAGTGGGTATTGGCTCCAGTCCTCCTCCAGCTTCAGCCAACAGGGTTTGTCGGTGCCCAGTTGCCACGTAAATGCCACCGAGAGCTGGGCAGCCAAGCAGTACCTCTCGACCTCGGGGACTGCCAGGCCTCCAGACCCGGGGCTCCTGAGCAAGACTTTCCTGGTCAACCGGGGCTTCTTGCCCCCCCCCATACGCATTTTAGCATATTTACTTGTAGTTTCTGCTTGGCTTTTTTAGGGGATTGCTACTGGGAGGGATTGGCAGTGGTAGAGCAGTCTGGGAACCAAGTTCATTTTAAGTGCCGTGATCATCCCCAACCAGGATATCTCTTGATCTTGTCAGCGGGATATGTCCGACTGTAGGTCCTTCAGCAGGGGTGGGAAGTTTAGTTTGTAGGTGCGTTCTGCTAGCATAGGTAGGCGGATGCCTAGGTAGCTTAGGTGGGATCTGGCCCATGGGATCGGGAGACTGGCCGATAGGGAGTCCAGCATGGCTTTTGGAATGTTGATGACCAGTGTGACGGACCTCGTGAGGTTGATCGAGAACCCGGAGGCTGCTTTGAAGCTGTTCAGCTCTTCCCATAGCGCTGCTAGGGATGTGCCTGGATGAGATAGTGTCAGCAGCACGTCGTCGGCATATAGGGCCGCTTTATAAGTGTCGTTCTTGAACTTAAGTCCCTGGATTACGGGGCTCTGTCGGTTCCTGGGGGCGAACAGCTCCATTGACAGAGCAAAGATGAGAGGTGACAGGGGGCAGCCTTGGTGAGTGCCTCTGGTGATCTCGATTCTGGGGGACATGGCACCGTTGATTCTCAGGTTTGTGGTAGGTTGCTGATAGTTTGCCATTGTCCATTTCAGGAATTTTGCGCCTACCCGGTAGTGTCGCAGTGTCTCCCTCATATAACCCCAGTCCAGCATGTCGAACGCCTTATGTGCGTTGAGCGAGACCACCACTAGTTCCTCTCCAGTTCTGTTGGCCGTCTCAATGATGTTTATGGTGTGTCTGATGTTGTCCAAGGTGTTGCGGCTGGGGATGAAGCCTGTTTGGTCCGGGTGGATGAGATCCGGGAGGAGTCCGGCGACGCTGCGTGCTAATAGCTTCGAGAAGATTTTGGAATCCACATTCATCAGGCGATGGGGCGGTATGACGAGCAGAGTTCTGGGTTTGCTCCAGGTTTCGGGATCAGGACCGTGACTGATTCCTCAATGGAGGGGGTGGTGGAGCCCGTTTCCAGGAAAGTGTTGAAGAGTGAGGCCAGGTGGGCGCCAGGATATGGTTATATTTCTTATAGAATGGTGCAGGCAGTCCGTCGGGGCCAGGTGCCGTGTTCTTCATTGAGCGGATCACTTCCGACACCTCCTCTGGAGATATGGGATCTTCCCGGGTGTCGATCTGCGGATGGCGGGGCAGTCTTGGGACCGTCCGCAGGTAAGTGGTGTGTGCTACCGCCTCTGTAGGCCTCCCTGATATCACGTTCCTATTTCCTATGGTGCTCAGTCATGATGGTCAGCTTTTCGGGGTCCGAGCAATGAGGTATCCCATCTCAGTCCCGTAGGACTGCGATGTTGTTTCTGGTGTGTACTTTCTTGAGCTTATGCACGAGCAGGCGGTTGGCTTTGTTGCCGTTCAGATAGTAATACTGCTTTGTATATGTTAAAGCTCGGGCTGTTTGGTCTGCCAGGTGCATTTTCAGGACTACTTTAGCTTTGCGTAGCTCATTCTATGACCTTGTCGATTGGCGTTTTTTGTAGTTTGCTTCTTTCTGCGACACCTCTGTTTCCAGTTCCTCTAGTCTAAGCTGGTGTCTGCGCCTGTGTGCCGCTGAGCAGTTCATGACAAACCTCAAATCACTGGCTTCATGGCGTCCCACACCATAGCCTCTGTGGGTCCCTTGCCCACCTTCTCTGTGAAATAATTCATTAGAGCTTCCAACAGTTCCTGGCTGTCTGCTATGTCCGCAAGGAGATAGTCATGCAGCTTCCAGGCCCTTTGTCGCAGTGTTGGTAGGCCCTCTGTCTGGAGCTGTGCTATAACTGGGGCATGCTCGGAGATTACCCTTAGTCCTATGTGGATGTCCACAATGCAGGGTAACAGCACACTTGATACCAGTAGGCGGTCTATTCTGGAGACACCCCTATGGACATGCGAGAAGAAGGTGTAGTCACAGGCTTTATCATTCGCCAGCCTCCAGGCGTTGATCGTTTCCGTCTCTCTCAGGAATTCCGCGAGCCCCAGTGCCTTCGAGAAGTCTGTTCCGGTGGGCGGTAGGGTTTTGTCGATGGTTGGGTCCGGGGTGAGGTTGAAGTCGCCTCTGATCAGCAGTTTGCCTTCGGCGAAGGACGTTATCACTGAGAATCCGATGTAGGAAGCGCTCCTGGGCATCATTTGGGCAATAAATCGCTATGATAGTTATTGGGAGTTCAACCAGGAGACCCTTGATCAGCAGGAACCTTCCCTCAGGGTCCCGCTTGACTGTGACCTTTGACAGAACCGCCGATTGGCTGAGCAAGACCGCCACACCTCCTCTCTTCTGTCCAGAGGATGCGAAATATATTTTAGGGAATCTTTGGTATTTGACTCGTTGCTCATCTGAGGCCAGAAGATGGGTTTCCTGTAGGTAGACAATATCTGCCTCCAGTTGGGCCAGGCAGTATTCTACGACCTCAGTTTCCTAGGGGAGTTTAGGACCTGGACATTCCAGGTGATCATGGTTAGATTTTTTATGGGTGGCCCCATTTGGGAATGATCGGGTTGCAGATGATGGGTGCTGTTGTGCTCCACTTTCCACTGGTCTGTGTGGGTGGCTGTCGGTTGGGTTGGGCCCTGTATTGGTAATTTGTGCCCCTTTCAGTGTCCACCCCACTTCCCCCTAATAAAAAAAACTTGGTCATCTGGGCTAGTCTTCGACCAACGGGGACTCTGGCTGGGCCAGCGCAACCTTCTGAAGACGAGACACTTAGGCCTCTGCTGCATGGCGATAAAAGCTGAGTGTAAGATTGAAGTGTTGTCTTGCTTCGAGGGTTCGATGCATGGCCGGCGGTTATGGCTGGCGTCTGGTTCTTCGGGTGATGCTCGTCTGATCCGAGGGTCCGGAGCACCGGTACCACCCTGCCTTACCCATCGTTACTCGGGCGTTTGCTTTTGAGTGAGGGGCCCCTGATTCTCAGACGTCGCCTCTCAACTCGCAACCAGGCCCAGTTAGAGTCCTGCGGCTCTTCCTGTTCTGAGGGTGCGTCCTCATTGTTGGTTCTTTCCCCTGCGTCCGGGTGCAACAGTCTTTCCGCCTCATGCACTTAGCATATATGGCGGACACTAGCGTTCCAGGAGAAGATCAGGGATGTGGGGAAGCCCCAGTGCTACGGTACGCCCTTCTCCCTCAGCCATTCCGTGACTGGTTTCAGTGCTTTCCTTTTCAGAAGTGTGATGGAAGCAAGATCTTGGTATAGGGAGATGGAGGCATCTCTGAACAGTATTTGCAGGGAGCTTCTGGCCTCCAGCATGATTTCTTCCTCGACTTTGAAATAGTGTAGTCTTGCAAGGACGTCCGGCGGGGCCCGAGGAGTTGGATCTAACTGTAGTTCTGTTGAACCTGTCAAGCACCAGGGGGGAGTCGTCCGGCAGGGTCAGAATGAAGTGGAAGAGGTCGCTCATGTAATGCTCCATGTCCGCCTCCGGGATGGATGTGGAGATCCCTCTCAGGCATATGTTATTGCGGCGGGAGCGGTTCTCTGAGTCCTCCTGATTAAGTTCAAGTGCTTTGCAGCGGGCTTCTAACACATTCAGCCTGTCCGCCCCCTTCTCGATTTTGTAGCTATGCTCGCACAGGGTTGTTTCCACCTCTGTTGTCCTTGTCTCCAGCTCCCCCACTCTCGCCTCCAGCACTGTGATAGTTCTGTTTACCTCCTTGGTGCCCTTCTGGAACTCTTTAGTTATGTCAGGTACTGTCAGGTTGGAGTGACATATTCTTTTACATACAGTATCATATACTCATTTACATTGGGTCAGGGGAGACACATATTTAGTATAGAAAGGTTTTGGGAAGTTACTATGGGTTATATTTTTAAACAGCCAATTTTGCCCTTAACCTTCATTGCAGTCTATGGAAAATGCCCCAAGCCAAGATGGAGGTTCTCAGTCTAAATTCTAATTGGCTGGTGATTGTTTATAGGGAGGACAGTGAACATTCTAAACTGCCTTTCATCGTCTTTGCCCAGCTGAGAGGTCGTGTGCTATGCTGCTCCTGCTTAACTTGTTCAGGGGTGTCAAGTTTCAAGCAGTCGAGCGGCATCTTTGAAAATATAACAGGAGACGTGTATGGAGTTTCGAGGAGACACAGGACAGGAGTGAGAAATTTCCAATTTTCTGAGAAAAGAAGTTTTCAAGACTCAATCACAAGATAAGTGACTTTCCATGTTTTGATGAACTTTGTAAAAAGGTTATATTAATTTAAAAGGATTGAAATCGCAAACCTGTATCTAAAAACTGTAGCGCGTACGTTTGTTTTCTTTCCTACGTATCATTTCTAACTAGCGCGTGATTTTTCCGTTACCTTGAGCCTGCGCGTGTAACTCTGCGCGTGAGAGTGGAGCGCGAGCGTGAACTTTTGACTCGCGTTTACTGTTCATATACGCGAGGGATTTGCTATGTGAGTTCGCGTGTGTATTTTATTACATGTTTCGTATCTGCGCGTGCGCAAGAACAAATCTATGTGGAGCTTCCGCGCGAGCTCTCAGAAGTGTCACGTGATAAAATAAAAGCGCGTGTGCTTTTTTCCCGCGATTTGGTTTTTGCGCGTGTGCGTATTTTTTCGTGGGTTGGACTTTAGCGCGAGTGTGTTTAACTCGCGTCTTGGACTTTAGCGCGTGTGCGTCTTACCCGCTATTTGGATTTTCAGCGCGTGTGTGTATTTCCCGCGACTTGGAGTAAAGCGTGTGTGTTTTTTCCTGCGGTTTGGATTTTCAGCGCGTGTGCCTATTTCCTGCGACTTGGATTAAAGCGCGTGTGTTTTATCCCGCGGTTTGGATTTTCAGCGCGTGTGCGTATTTCACGCGTCTTGGATTAAAGCACGTGTGTTTTATCCCGCGGTTTGGATTTTCAGCGCGTATGCGTTTTACCCGCGGTTTGGATTTTTAGCGCGTGTGCTGGATTTTTCCACGTGAAGATTTCATCGCAAGTTTTAAAATCGTTCAAGAGTAAAAGATACTCTAAAAAGAAAATATAAAAATAAATACAAGAACTTAAAAGAACTTCCTTAAACTTATTTAAAGAACTTTAGACTTTGTTCAAGAATCTTGAGGTTGAGAAGACGAACTACAAAGTTAAATATTACATTCATGGACCTGCTGAGAAGGCTGAATGATCTTTAAGATTCTGGTCAACAAGTAAGGAAGTCTTGTCTGCTTATCACTTCTCTGGGCATTCTGAACAGAAGTACAAGGTATGGGTTTTTGACTATTTTGGTAAAGGATATAGAGTTTTAAGGTTAGTATAGTAACCCATTGAGTAATGAAGTGTATTATATGTTTATGTTTTTAACTACAGGTGAAGAACCAGCTAGTTGATAGCTTCCAGCCTGGTGTTTGTTAATTTGTCCCTTCCCCCTTTTCCCTGGAAGTGAGGTAAACTGAGCGGTTATATATATTATCAGCTCAGAGTGCCACATTTTGGGTGGATTGTCGGGGGTTCAGCAGCTTCCGCAGACACCAGGATCTCAGCCTGACAAGTTAGTGCCGCTAGGAGGTCTGATTTCGTGACCCCCTGAGGCGGGGCCTCCCGGAGTGACTCTGTGTACCTGCTCTCATCGATTGTTTGCCCTGGTTCCAGGTGGTCCCCTCTCCTGTGCCTATCTGTTGCAGGGGTGGATAGTAGAGTTGCGATGTCTGCTTGCTTAGTTAATTTTTAGACATGATGAATTCAGGTCCGTATATCAGGCTGGGGTGCAGTATGCTGGAGTTGCAGAGCGGAGACTTGGGCGGGCGTTCAATCTCAAGCCTGAGGGCGGGGGGACCTATGACCAAGTGTGCCTGGCCGCTTTTAGTGGAACACAGCCCTGACGGGGACCCGCAGATTTTGGGAGGCCGTTCTCTGCCAGAGACTCCCTGAATATGTGCCTCACTCCTTCTCGTGGTGCTGGTGCAAATGTCTTGGGACTGGGGGCCAGAGGCAAGAATCATGCTTCCCGGGCTCTATGTGACTCCAGCGTGTCAGGGGATCCGTGACCCACCTTTGGGCATGTGTGTTGATGGCATCCAGGCTCCACCAGGGAGGGGTTGGTTAGCTCCCCCCCCGTGAGGACTGTTCGGGTTCGAGTGCGGGTGCGCAGGCCTGCACCAGTGAGCTGGTTTTTCCGGGGGACGGCTGGGATATCTTTCTCCTGGCTGCCGTAGTCTATGCCGCTGCCCAGCGGGTGCTAAGTGTGGCTGCTGGTGGGTCGTTTGCCCCAATCTGAGTGCCTCTGAAGTGGGGTTACCTCTGGGTGATTTGTTGACTGGGTGGCGTCGCGGCCCGGCTCCCTGGGCCTGGATGTGAAGTGCAACGTGGGCCCGGGGTTTGCTGGTGGTTGGCCGCTTTGAGGCCCGGGGTTTACTGGTAGTGTCCAAAACATCTGTAAATGCGAGGGCTCCATGTGGAGGCGCAGGCCACTTGCGTTGTTGGGCCCCCCCGCTGTCCATCTTTGTCCCGGCAGCAGCCCCTTCTCCCTCAATGTTCTATGTGTCAGAGTCCATTGCCCTCGTTGAGGTGGGGGGGCGGCGCTGTGGGGAGGCTCGGGCCACGTGTGTTGGTGGGCAGCTCCGGTGCCTGTCTTTGTTCTGCCTGGCTTTGATCTGGCAGTAGGTGTCGGTGCGAGAGAGGTGACGGACTGTTTTGCTGGGCAGTGGTTTTCCGTACGGCGAGGGCTTGGGGGACACCTGTGATGGGTCGCTTCAAGGATCCGCTGCGGTTGCTTTCGCGGTGGGGGGTCTCCGGTGCCCATAAAGCCCTCAACTGGCCAGAGTCTGCTCCCCCCACTGAGGAGGGGGTTCTGTGAGGGGGCACAGGTAGCATGTGATGTTGGGCCACTCCGCTGCCTGGCTTTGTCCCAGAGTAGGGGGTGAAGGGAGCCCGGGGCCGCTCTCACCTCAGATCCGCTGTACCCTCCTGCACAGCAGAGTTAGGAGAAGGGGATTCACCTGGACATGGTTCACTGCTGCAGGTCGCCCCCTCTCACCTCCTGCGGCGTGGCGTGTATTCCAGAGCACTGTTGCTTCAGGTGTCAGCTCCCCGGGTTAGCTGGTCTCTGAGTCGTGCTGCGTTGGGAATACTTGTGGTACCCCCTGCTCACCGAGTCCAGGGGCTCTCCAGGTCTGCCCAGGCCTGCAGGCTCCTCGACGATGTGTAGGGACTGGACTGACTCAGTTGCCTGCTAGGGGCCGATTGCGCCAGATCATTGGCTTAGATTCCTCGTTCGGGGTTGCTAACGGCTGGTGCCCACCTCCGCACAGGAGCTGCAAAGAAGGCGCCTCTTAGCGGGCTCGTGGCTTCCCTGCTTTTCCTGCTTTGGGACCGCCTGCGCCACGGTGCGCCCAGCTGCTGTCAGGCTCGTAGTGTGGTGGTGTCTGTCATTTTGGGCTACCGCTGCACCCGGCTCGGAATCAGGCGCAGGAAACCCCAAGTTCCAGGCGTCATAGAGTGTTAAGATTTAGACTCCTGTCAGCCGCATCGCTTTAGCTTTGAAGCGCACTGTCAGGCTATATCAAAAACACACTTTCACCGGAGCATTTCGGACGGATGCATGGCTCCAAGCCACGCCCCTCAGTCTTGTGCACTTTTGAATTTTACCGCTCAATGCATTCTACAATACCACATACTCTAAAATGGCGGGCCACAAGATTTTTGCCTATCCTTTGGCCCTCTTGTCTTTTGTACTTCTTTCTGCCCTTGCGTGGCTGGATTTTCCATATATGGCAAGCCCTTTCCCGGGGAAAGCTGGGGCTTTCTCTGAAAAAGTGGCAGTCAGTGTGTGTGGTGTGAGAAACCTGAAGGTGTCTCACCCGCTAGACCCCAGGGATCTGTCGTCCAGGTGGCCAGGACACGGCCATCGCTATTGGATCCAGTTCCTGGGGATGGATTAGTGCAGTAGGATCACCTGGATGGGGGTGGTCTTCTGGGAGTGGAAGTGGGACACTGATGGGTGAGACGCGGTACCACCTTCCTTTTAACACCTTTTCCCAATCCTGCCCCATAGGATATGTAAAAGCTCTGCCCCCCCTTTTCCTACACAAATACTTTCTCACACCAAGAAAGATTACGGACTAACACCAGAGCCGTTTACCTGATATGTCCCAACACAAGGGTCAGGCAATTGTCGATAATTAGGCACACCTGACAGCCCTTTCCCTTCCCCACAGGGATAAAAGGCAGAGCACGAGAGCACAATTTGAGTAAGGCTGAAAGCACAAGGAGACAGCTATTGCAAGATGGTAGTTCAAACGAAGGAGAAAGGTGGAGGAAACCGAAGGACGACAAGGAAGGAATTGCCCTTGCCCTTTTTAACCCAGACCCGCGAAGCCTCCGATAAAGGAACAGTAAGACCGGGAATTGCAGCTGACGATCGGTGTGGCAGATGTCAATGGTACACAGGGCCCTCCCGCACTGATAGCCAGGGCGGGAAAAAGAGCTTGCCGCCGTGGTACCGTCCTCGACTCCAGTGGAAGAAAAGCCAACGAGTTCAACACAGCCGGTTACTCGGAGGAAACTGATCTGAAACCGGACTGTGTTAAGCTCATGTTTGCAGCGGCAACATTTGCGTAAAGGAAAAGAAGATAATAGACAAAGGTCTTTTGTGGACAACTAAGGTATTAAGGTTAGAGTGATCTGGCACCGCATGGGCGCTCATTTGAAAGACTAACAAATGCCCCCGTTCCTGAACCAGGAGGATGTGTTTAAATGAGAAAACTACAAGAACCAAGAGGCAGAGGGAAGGCCCGGGAGAGATGTCAAAGCGGTGATACAAGGGTCGAGTCAAACCCCTTGCACAGTCAAGTCTTTGACACGTTGTAAATTGAAAAGCTAAAATTAACTGCATTGTGGTAACGAATGTGAAACCCACTGAGGATCGTCCACAGTGTGACATTGGTTTGAGCCTGATTGAGGGAGGATGACATTGTGAAAGGGATCAGAGCTAATGGGGGTTCCTCGGGTGAAGAAGAGTCACCCGACATGAAAATCTATAGAAGGAACTGTTTATTTTATTGTTTGTGATACATCAGGCCCTCTGAAGCAAAAAAGTTTTCATAAAGAGAGTTGGGCCCAGAAGGTCCTGATATTGGAATAGGAACTGTAAACTCGGGCTGCAGAAGGCCCACCAGACGTTTCCCATGCTCGAGAGTCCTGCCTTGTCTCGTGCTTCAAACGTGGGGAAGGGAGACCCCGGCTATAACATCCTGACTTATGCTTTGCAGAATACATATTTTCTTTCTCTTTGAACATTATCCCACACTATTTTGTATTTAGAGGTAAGAACTGGCAATAGGTTTTTCTTAATATAGGCGCCTTTTTATTTGACTAGGCTCCACTAGGACTGTATCATTATTATTATTGGATGGTCGTAGCTTGCTCCCATCTTAGATTTAGGTTTAGATTAGCTGTTTATCTCACCCATTTTTGCAGTTTAATAAACACCCTTGAACTGTGATCACTTATTTCTGTCTTGCTTTGATACCATGCCTTCCTTACAGTGGCCAGATGTTAGGGTCTAGGTTTGTTAGGACCCAGACCACATAACTGGCATGTGTGTATGTTGCAAGGCAGGTGCAGTGGCTAGATGCTGTCCAGGATTGGGCAGTCCCCACCAGCTTGAATGTTTCAGATCCTTGCCATTGGTGGGCTGAAGCCAACTGCAGGCCAGGTCCTGGATAAAAGTAGGACTCCTGCAGTCACACTTCAGATAGTTTGAGCCAAAGCCCCTACAAAGGAGAGCCATCCACTGAAGAACCGGTAGTCATCGTAGAAAGATCACCAGCAGCCCTTTTTTAACTTGCCTGGCAAAGCCATGTCTCTCTGCAGGTCTCAAGATGATCATCAGTGCTTGGGCAACTGGACCGGTGAGAACAACCAGTTCCAACCTCTGCTCGAACACCCATCTGCTGGACGGACTGTAAACAATTCTGGAACCATGCTGTGGGATAGCAGATCACCATATGTGCTTTTAGGTGCAATGGTCGCCATCCCAAGTTGAGCCTTGGGACCCGACAGATCCTCAGCTAATAGAATAAGAAGCACTTTCCTGAAGTTGCACTTATCCACCACAAAGAGGCCTTACAGGACCAACTTCTTTGTTCTTGCCATGAGGGTCATCCTTTGCCATTTTGAACAAGTGACCATTGCTGCTCGCTGCCTATCTCACATCCTGGGAGCCCGAGTTCTTCGCATTAGTATTGGTACCAACTTTGGTGACTCCTGAGTGTCCAGAATCGAGACCATCAGAACACAGAACCTCAAACAAGCCAGACCCAAGAAACCAACGCCTGAAGAGACCTGTGGACCCACAACCCCTCGGCTTCCTCCAATGGAACCAAGGCACGAATTTGGAAGGCCCAGCTATTTCAGGTGGTCCCTGAGTGAAGACTACAGGGGATATGTAAACATACTTGTTTTGTCCACTGTTTCCATTGAGTTGTATGAGCGTAAAGTCCCATCTCTCCTTTGCTTAGCCTTGAACAGTGGGGTTTCACCTGGTATCCTCCACTCGGTCTCCCCTAATGTGGCTGGATTGGGAGAGGGTATTTTAAAGACTTTCTTCTTCTTGTTTTTATTGAACTTTGAAATATTTACAACTACTTGTTAGCTCAAGCCAACACTTGTCCAACTTCCTAAAGACTCCTAGCCTCCTAAAATGAACGTATTGGGACATGTGACTCTAAGGGCACTAGGCACCTTCTATTCTAGCTACGGAATAACTTTTTAAGGTTAGATCTTTTGTTCTAAGGTTTTGAATAGTGTATTCTAACTTTTCTTCACAGCCTATTAGTTCTGAAAGTCCTGTTTAAAAGTGTTAGTACTCTTGGTAGAGCACCCAAAGGGGAATGTAGAAATATTAACAGTGAATGTTTAGTGTGTTCCTTACCTGTGGTTTTTAATTGATAAAAGTTGTCTCAGGCCGAGTGCTTTGTGTGTGCTTAACTGAACCCTTCACCTACACCTTGCTGTTCAGTCACATTACCACAATAGAGTTTGGTTAGACATTTGTGCATTTGCCCGTTCATCAGAATAGGGTGACTTCTCAGACTCTGTCCACAGAGCAGATTCTGAAAATCTCTCTTAACGAGCCATTACAGAGGCAAAATTGTGGTAATTTCAACGTATGCGAGAAGTAAGGGAGGGTCCGAAACAAAGCTTCAAAATGTTTGCTAAAACGTGCAGAGGAACACTAACATTACTACAGCACCCATGTCCATTGGGAATTGATGATTCAATTGAGGGGTATATGGGCCTCGGCTGTAAGCCTAGCCCAGTGGCCAATTGCCTTTTTTCCCTATTTGGTGCAACGGGGACAGTGGATACGGACGAAATTCATGGCCAGTTGGCCATACTTTTTTACTGATTTGTGCAATGCAGACAGTGTGCTCAAGAGAAGGCCATGGCAACTAGTATCTGGATGTTATTAGGCAGCGGGATATGGGCCTCAGCTGGAACAGCAGCACATTGGCTATGGGCAGGGGATATGGGTCATGGCCGTAGTCTACAGCCTTTTTGCCATATTGTTTCAACGTGGATAGTGGACTCGGCCGAAGAACTTGGTTACTAGCCATGGCCAAATGCCAGGGCCGGTGGAATCTTGTTACTTACTAGACAAGGGGATGTGGGGCACAGCTATAGGTGGGGGGCGGGGGGGGTCACTGGCCATGCCTGAGTCTTTTACAATTGGTGTTACACAAGACAGTGGGCCCTGTAGAAGATGCAGCACAACACAAACCATGAAATTCAGCAGGTGTGGGATGTGAAGATCATCTTAAATCAGAGTAACTCTGTTACTTGGCCTATTAGCACATACAGGACACCACTGCCGGGATTACCTATGAAATTAATGGAGAGATCCATGAGGGGGAACTCAGAGTTAAAATAGTTGTAACTTCTGACACCCACTGAAAAGAATGGATTTTATTGCTGTAAAATCAGACCTTAACTGAGTATTAACTAAAGTTGTTCACTGAACATACATATATGTGCATACACAGTGATGGCCTCACTAGTAATCACCTACACTACTTTAAAAATAAAAGCAGTTTACAGTTTACTGTTTTCTTGCTAAAGTGAATGGAACCCTGTAGAAACGCGGTTGAAATAAGTACCCTGCCTTACAAAATAAGGCCTCTTCCACTTCAGATTTCCTTCCCTGCTAAGGTAGGTGGGCCTAGTGCCTCAAAGACATAAGATGAGTTCCTGTTGCAGGCAAAGCGAACATGTAGTTAAATGTTCCAGTGAAGAAGAAAATAAAGGCAACTAAGGAGATTATGGGATACTCTCCAAATCTCACCACACTATTGGAAACTCAGGGATGATCCTGGCCAGAACTTCACTTATCACAACCAGGCAAGGGAGAGTTAGGATGGGGCCTTTACACCAACACTTTTTTTGGCAGTGGAAACGGGTATGCAAACTTCCCCCTTACTGAGAGATCACCCCTAGGGTGCTCAGGGTCGATGGGCCCACTTCAGTTGAAAATCTGGTTGCATAGGATCCACGGCCTGCCGGTTTTTGGGTTTGAGATTGGGTCTAGCTAGGTGGCAGTTCTGCATGCCAGCGATTGTTCCAGATGCATTGAAGCTGGACAACCGAGGCACCACAGAAAAAGTATCACAAGTCTGATAACAGCAGACCTCCAGGACATGACAGACTGGCTGTAGCAAAGCACGACCCAATGTTACGCTCACCTGGTCTCTGAGGAGGCGTTGGGGCGCAGTTGTAGCCCTCCCAGGAATTAGATCTCCCCCTTCAGGTCTTTCCCCCTGCAGATAAGCCTTGGGCGGCGACAATTGGTGGCACTGCTCCTGCGTGGATATGAGAAAATGTGAGTGCGCTGATTGGTGACTGTTGTACCTCTCAAACCCTTCTACCCAAGGTGCGATTTCTGTGGGCATGTACTGGCCCATAGGGCTCACATGGTGAGTATGGATGATGAGCTTCCGTCCTGCTACTTCTGGCAGGGGCGCTTGTTGATGGGATCTAGTTCCTTCACTGATCCCTGGTAAGTAATAGTCCAGTCTAGCTGTGACTATGCTCCTCCTGTTTGGTAGTAAGTGTCTCTCAATGTCTATTGCTCTTTCCCCTTTCTGTTTTCTGTCTTGGTATTATTGCTCTCGATGCTGTTGTTAATTCCTGAATAATGTTTTCTCTTCTGTTTTCTTCCCAATAGCTGGAAATGCGGCCCAAAGTAGCTGTGTATGTGCGGAATGTGGCTGGGAGGAAGATGACTGAAACCGCAATGTCTGACAACAGGTGAGTGATGGTTTAAGGGAAAGTGTGATGTTCGGTGGTAGCGCAACCTTAAACGTAATGTCCGTTTAGTGTCTAACCTTGCCTTTCGTTTTTATTTGCAGATGCTGTGGTCGCGGGTGAAGCGCGTTGTGCTGCGGTGTCCAGATGAAGATTTCAGTGTCCCGGAAGATGTAGAGGTCAGCCGCGGTGCCAAGATGAAGACGCGCACAGGTGAGAGCAGGATCCCCCAGATGGTAATTATGGAGGCAGGAGACAAGATTTCCAAAGGTAAGTTGAATCCCAGGCAGCGATGAGCGTTACGCTGCATGGAAGTGCAGAATAACGCGAAGCGTCTGCCTCAGGGATCAGAGCAGCTTTAATAGCTGTGATCGTGGGCACGCCTACTAGGCTTGGCTTGCCTGTCACACCATGCCACTCCTAGTGAGTCAGCACGTGCAAGGCAATCCAATAGCAGTACCCCGACCCAAGTATACAAGTGGGGCTGCTTTAAAGATGAAAGTTCCATGTTAAATACACTATGCACCCGAAGTGACAGTGCCATGTCTTACCCAAGTATTTCTTACCCAAATGAATGTCTTGTTTATTGTTCTTTATGAGCCTGGCGACAGCACTGTGTCCATCCGGGCCCCCTGTGTGTGTGACCCTGTAAGGTGTGCGTCCTTGGCCCGATGACTATGACACCCAAACAGGGGCAACACTTGTGGCAATAAGGAAGACTCTGCTCCAAGAAGGGCCATCTTCATTATGGAGAGCAGCAGCTGCAAGAGGATAGGTTGTGGATCTCAAGTAGACAACCTGTATAGTTGCAATTCAAAACTCAGAACAGGGACCAATGCACCCAAGATGTCCTGGGTGAAGCCGGTCAGCCCACAGCAGGGTTCTGCAACCTTTGGCTGTCCAGATGTTTTGGACTACAAATCCCATCAACCCTAGACAAGTGTAGTCTATGGTGAGGGATCATGGAAGTGGCAGTCTAAAACATCTGTAGATCCACCGGTTGCAGACCCCTGGCCCACAGAATGGTCCTGAAATGCTTCTGTGCGCAGGATCCTCATGCAGGGGAGTCTGGACTGATTGGTCTCACTAGCCCAAGGGTCAAAGCACTGTCAGCAGTCTCTCAGGTTCGTACTTGATTCTCTGTGGGATCTGCTGAACCTCACTGTTCCCCTGTGGTCTTCAGGTTATTTCTGTGGACTGATCACCCGAAGGGAAAGGGGAAGTGGATAAAATAAAAAGGCACAGGCCTTCTTCTGTCTTGCATCTCTCCTGTTGGGAAAAATACAACATACGGTTTAAGTTACTTACCTGTAACTATTGTTCTCCAGCATGGGTCTGGCATGGATTCACATGCTCATGAATATTCCCCGTCGTCGGGCTGGGAATCCTCTGTAAAAGAAAAAACAGTTTCACTTTCACTTTAAAACTGTATTTCTCCTCTAAACCAATCACTGTCCTCTGGGTCCTACTGCCCCAATCCAATGAGAGTCCTCTCCCTAAGCCCTGCCTCTGCCAGCCATCTTGAGATTTTGGGAGCACAAAGGGGCAGTATGACCAAGAAGCGGTCGGAGGGAGGGTGTGCATGTGAATACATGCTAGACCCATGCTGGAAAACAATAGTTACAGTTAAGAAACTTAAACCTTCTCCAGCATGGGGTCTGGCATGGATTCACATGCTGATGAATAACTAATACACAGCAGTACAACATTACACAACCACAGGAGGTGCCAAGGCTCAACAGAAGCAATTAACACTTACCCTGGAACAGACTCGCCTCAAGCGAACAGGTTGCGTAGCACTGCCTGGTCGACTCTGGACTCCTCCCTGGAATCCCTGTCAACGCAGTAGAATCTTGTGAAGGTGTGCATGGACCTCCACTTAGAAGCCCTGCAGATGTCCAGCAGGGGCACACCAGAAAGGACTGCCATCATCGCAGCAATTGCTCTGGTGGAATGGACTCTCAGACGGCCCGGCAGCAGCAAGTTCGCCAGCCGATGACAGTGCATGATGCAGCCGGAGACCCACCTTGAAATGGAAGCTTTGGACAAGGCCTTCCCATGGTTCACAGGACCAAAGTTCACAAACAATTGAGAAGTCTTCCGAAAACTCTTTGTGTGTGTTACATAAAACTTCAAGGAATGATCAATGTCCAGCAAATGCAAGGCCCTCTTTGCCTGCAACAAAGGTTTCGGGAAGAAAACACGCAAACCAAGGGCTTGTTGAGGTGGAATTCCGACTGAACCTTCGGCATGAAAGAGGGGTGTGTACACAGTACCGCCCTTAATTCGTGAAAAGTCAGATGCGGTTGCTTGCAGGTTAGGGCCTGGATCTGGACATTTAAAAGAATATTTATTCTGCATCACTGGTCAAAACTATTAGCCGCAAAGTGAAGTAACTCATCACACTGGCCCAAATTGGCCAAAAAAGTGGTCCACTTTGACCCACAAAACGGGCCCACACAAGCATTTTGCGTTTTTGGTTCGGCCGTGGGCCTATTGTCCTATAGTCCAGTCTGAGCCTGAGCAGAGGTGATGGCCACAAGGAAAGCCGTTTTCCACGAGAGAAACTTGAGTGGGGCTTGATGCATAGGTTCGAAAGGTGCCCCCATGAGCCTTGTCAGAACCACTTTGAGTTCCCATGCCGAGGCAGGAGCCTTCACTGGCGCGAAAGATTGGAAAAGCGACTTGAAGAACTCCTGACAGGTTTGTGGGACCACAGCAAGGATCTTCCCCGGGATCTGGTGTAGCATGAGATGGCCACCAGGTGTACCTTGATGGATGCCTGAACCAGTCCAGTCCTTGCCAAGGACAGCGAGTATGGACGGATTTGTGGCGCTGTTACCCTCAGAGGGGTAATCTTCTGAGACCGGCACCACATAGCAAAAGGCTTCCACTTATTGCTGTAGCAGTTGAGTCGACGATGCCCTGCTTTTGGCGAGGACTTCCCTCTAGTCCGCTGTCAACTCATAACCTCCAAACTCTAAGGCTGCAGGAGCCATGCCTTCAGGTTCAGCAATTCTGGGTCGTGATGAAGGATTGTGCCTCGCTCTCTTGTGAGCAGATCCGAAAGCGCCAGCAACTTGACTGGAGGCGACGATGACAGGCTGAGTAGGTCAGGATACCAAATCTGCCTCGGCCACGCCGGGGCGATGAGTATCATCTTGCATCGACACTGTCTGAGTGTGTTGATGACACGTGGCAGGTGAGGAAACGGAAGCGTACAGAAACAGATCATTGCACGGGAAGGAGAACGCGTCCCCCAAATTCCCCGGTTGGTGGAATCTGCTGGAAAACGTATGGCATTTGGAGTTCACCGCTGTAGCAAAGAGATCGATCAGGGGTCTGCCCCATTTGATGAACAGGCAGCCCAGCTGATCCTGACAAAGTTCCCACTCGTGGCAGGAGCGTTTTTCCCCGCTGAGGGAGTCTGCAATGGTGTTCTTGACGCCTGCCAGGTGGAGAGGAACATCCCCTGTCCGACGGCCCAGTGCCACAAGTCATGAGCTTCCTTGAAGAGCACTGGGGATCGAGTGTCCCTTTGCTTCCTGATGTAGAACATGGTGGGGGTGTTGGCTGTGAAGATCCTCACCACCTTGCCCTCCATAGACGGTAGGAAAGACTTGAGGGCCCAGAACATTGTCCATAGCTCCAGGATGTTTATATGCAGATCCTTCTCCTCTGGAAGCCACAGGCCTCTGGCGTGTAGACGTCCGGTGTGACCCCCCAAACCTTCCAGGGATGCGTCCGTGGTGACCGTCTCCTGGCATGGTGGGGTTTGAAATCCTGTCCCATGGACGATGTGGGAGCGCTTCCCCCACCATTCTATCGCCCTCCGGAACTCCTCGTTGAGAAGGATCTTGTCTGCAAAACTCTCAGACACTTGTATCCAACGTGCATCCAAGAATTTCTGTAGGGGTCGCATCTGCAACCTGCAGAGACGATCAAGGTAGATCGAGGACAACATCTTGCCTAGCAACGACTTGATGGCTCACACCGTGGCCGTCTTCCGTGACGACAGTTGTTGCATCTTCCCTTGAATGGCAGCTAGCCTCTCCCCCGATCCACGGTGTTGAGTCTTGGGCCGAGGAACAGAGAACCCCAGCTCTGTCAGTAGTCGGCCGGTCTCCTTTGTGTGCTTGTCGGCCAGCTTCCGAGATCAGGCTCGTACCAGCCAATTGTTCAGGTACGGTACAAGTGAATGCCCTGCTGACGCAGATGGGCCACCACCAGGGCCAGGCATTTTGTAAACACTCTTGGGGCTGACTTCAAGCCGAATGGTAGGGCCTTGAACTGGTAGTGTTGGTCTTGCACCACGACCTGTGGAAACTTTCAATGTTTCTTGTGAATGTGTACATGGAAGTACGCATCCTTCAGGTCAAACAACATCAAGAAATCCCCTTCTTCCAGTTGGCCGAGCACGTGTTGCAATGGGACCATCGTGAATTTTTGGGACTTCATGTACTTGTTCAGACAGCGTAGGTCCAGGTCTTCTTTCTTACTAGAGTGTATCTGGAATAGACTCCAGAGCCCCTTTCATGGCTCGCACTTCTTCCAGGAGCTGAGGAATGTGCTGCTCTTGTCGGGAAGTGGTGGAATAGTGGGCACTTACGTTGGAACCCCAAGGTGTGCCCCCGTGTAAGAGCGTTCAGCACCCATTTGTCGGTGGTGATCTTCTTTCACTCACTGACTCACCTCGTAATCCGGCCTCCCACCAGTGTGCACGAGTGGGGGCCTGACATCTTGGCTGGTTCAGGCTTGCTTGGGCGCCGGCACCCTCCCTGCGGGCAACGCTGACCTCCACTACCGTAGGCTTGGGAGTGGCCACTGTAGGCTTCCCGCATTGAGGATTGGGGAGTTTGCCTGTAAAACGTGGACAATCCTTTTTTTGATCTGCCCGATTTTACCCTGGAGGAGCGAAAAGACGAGCGATGCCAAGGGAGCGCGCTGTCTCCATATCTGTTCTAATGGCTTGGAGGAACTTGTTGACCGCGTTTCCAAACAGATTTTCACTGTCAAAGGGCATGTCCAGCACCTTCGCTTGGCCGTCCTGTCGGAGGTTAGTGGCCTTCAACCATCCCTGCCGACGAAGAGCGACTGTTTCCTATCTGCCGGACACCCGTGTCAGCGATGTCCACTGCCACCGTAATGGCATGGTCTGATGCCACTTCGCCTTCCTGAAAGAGGGCGAGAGCTTCCATCTTCTTGTATTGGGTAGGAACTCCAGGATTGTGCCGAACTTGTACCAGAACTCTGTGTCGTACCTGGCCAGTATAGCCAGGGTGTTGGCCGCTTTGATTGTGGATGCGCTGTGTAAATGACTTTCTTCCACATGGGTGCCGTGCATGGGTTCTTCATGAGGGCTAGGCTCTCCTCCCAAATGTCACCCAGAAAAGGTACAGCCATAATCGTCTTCCTCTTGGACTCTCGTCTCTGATACAAGAAACCCTCATTCATGGTTTCCTCAGGAACCAGCCCGAACAGCTCGGAGGCTCTGGCGATCATGGAGTGGAATGATTCCACCTCCTCTGGTGGAGAGACTCTCTGAGGAGCATCAAAATGCATTGATTCATCGTCTGCCGCAACGAAGTCCCTGTCTTCGTCGGTACCCATGGCCGTATCAGTACCATTACCTGTCTCCAGGTCCACTGGGGAGTTTGGCTCGATGTGGTGGAAGAAGTTTATGTGGTGGCATCGGATGACGCTTTCTCTTTTTACGCAGAGGCTGATCAGGAGCCTGCTGCACTACGGGTGCCAGTGCTAGGGGCAACCTCTGCTGAATCTTGGTTACTAAGGCATGGAGAGTTGACAGAATGTCCACGGAAATGTCCCTTGGTTGAGGATGTAATGAAGGAGCACTAGGTGAATGTGACATAGGGATATGTATCTAAAAAAAGGAAAAATCAACGGTGAAACGAAATGTCAGAATGGCAATATAAATCAGTATTAATTCTCGTCCCCACGCTATATAGCACTGGGTTAGATGGAACACTTTATGGATGAACACACTTTGGCTTGCGAACACAGTTAGGCGGCTTGCTCTGCCCTCCAGAGCCTTCTTGCCCATTCAAGTCTAAATTACAAATTCACGGGTTTAACCTCTTGTGTTCCCATCATCCAAGTCCAGGTCACTCTTCAAGCTTCTACACAGTTTCAACAAAAAGTTTATAAGTATAGTATTTGGTCGCAGTTCACTATAGGTTCCCCTCAATCAGGTTCAAACCTTTTCTTCTTGGTGGGGTTTCCTTCCCCAAGCTTTCTTCACATTCCACACATGGGCTTCCCTCTGACGGGTTCGGGCACCTTTCGTCAAAGACTTTCGAAACAGAGAGGATTTTTGCTCTCACCTCCACATGACCACTTCGACCCTCCTTTCTTTCCTTATTTGCACTTTACATATTTTCCTTTAGTTCCAATGCCTCTTGGAAAATGTACTTGCTACATATGACTTGCTTTCATATCACTTGCTACTAGATCAAGTCTTTCAAACCTTTCTTTCATGTGGTTTTGTGGTTACTTTCTTTCTCTCGCTTCCCGTTGCCTCTGCAGCTTTAACACATTCCACAGAGACTTTCGATTGGGCAATCTCACTTCGCCGGACCACTCTGCTACTTTGTATTTCGTATTCACAGCTCTTAACAATGGATTCACTTTCTCTCGCAGCTTATCAGCGCTCTGATAATTTCGCATGCTTTTCATGTAAACACAGACTGGGTTTTCTTTGCTTCCTTCAACTCACCAGTAGTGTTAAGGTGCTTTCTGTCTTTCGCGCCTTTGATGTAGGTTGCTACCACTGCCGCTTCTGCGCCTCCCCAACTCTGCCATTCACCCGGGAGGGAGGGTGTCTGGTAACCTTGTAGCACTCGGAAGACTCTTTCTCCCTTCCAGCTTGGCTGTCGTGCGCAATCCTCATGACCTTTCGGAAATAACGATCTTTTGCTGGGGGTGGGTGTCTCTGGCTTCCTGCCTCTTCGGCTCAACCGCTCAGTTTGTTGCTCTCATTTGCCTGGTTCGCCATCGCCCTGGAGGAACTGCTCCTTCTCATGCCCCTCCTTGCACAAAGTGTGTCTGTGTTCCACCTTCTAACCATGTGGAGAGAGTCGATAGGTATTAGGTGTGCGTGATTATAGTCAAATGCGTGACCCTGCCTGATCTCATTAGAGGGACATGTCCAGTGTATTGCATGGGTGGTCATTCGTTCAGCTTTAGACCTCCTCTTCCTCGGCTCAGTGTTTGTGTAGGAAAGGGGGGGGGGAGATTTGGGAAGTTGGAATATCCTATAAAATAGAATTGGATAAGGGTATTGGGAAAGGGGAATACGGTGTCTCGCCATCGGGTGTCTCTCCCCCACTCCTCGAGGACCCTTCACCCAGGTGATCCTCCCACACTTGTCCACCCCCAGGGTCTGGATCCAAAGGCAATGGCTGTGCCCTGGCCACATGAGTAAGGGATCCCCGGGATCTGGGCAGTGAAACACCCTCTGGTTTTTCACAGTTGGCAGGTAGCTTCTACTAAACTATATTTGCATATTTCCGTTTTGAGATGTGTTCCGGTAATAAGCCTTTAAATCTTTGCTGAAACACCTATGCACTCACTCTGCCTGAACTAGGCTCTATTGCCTTTTCAATTCTGAGTTTGGCTGGTTACTAAAAGATTTCCTTTCTTATCAAAAACTAACGTGCTAAAATATCTATTCAACTAAATGATTTACCAGGTTTGCATAGCAGAGTCCAAAAGAAAAATTTTAACGCTCAGACACTTCGCCCTCCCTGCTAATGGGAATGCTGACACTGCATTCTTTCTCCTGCTTATGCCGTGCTCACCGCCGCATAGTTCCCAGCAAAGTGGAACTCTCCTCAAACCCCTCTCTGATCCTCTTCATGCGTCGACAACAAGATGTCCGTCCCGAAACCTGCCGCACTTCTTCCGCGTGTATAAGCTTCTAAATGAATACACCAACTGATGTTGCGCACTGCCTGACCTGTCTCCACAAAATGCCATTGCAAGGTCAGGCACGCACAGGAGTTGCTTTCCAAAAACACGCTGGTTTCATTTCGCTTTACACCGCTTCCTTATTCAGCGCTCCTAGCTTGCCTCTGTGACAAGAAAAAATGTAAACAAGTTATCGTGCACCAAAATACACTCCGCTATGTTCACCTGGCCTAAATTACAACCGTAACTTGGACTACAAAGATAAATGAAGAACGTAAGCAAATTACTTATTTTAGTACTTTCTACTAAAATGCCTTTTACAATTGAGCTTATCTGTTTACCACCTAAACACTTTTTCTTGAAACAAATTATCTAGACTTTCATAAGTTAGCACAAGTTCACTGAGTGTATATTTAATTTACAAACCGCTGCACTCTCATCAGAATTAACTGTTGAGTTGCTCTTTCCTCTGAACTCCTATTGCACCCTGCGACATCAGGGTTCTGTGATTTCCTTTCAAAAGTTGTTCCTTCAGGAGCACTTTAAAGTTGATGTTTACTGCTACAGCTTCAGTGATGAAAGGTAGTTTAGAATGACCAGAAGCTAGATTCATCTCCCCAAGGTTCCAATCCCTCCTCATCTTGGCTTGGGCTGGTTTCAAATGTCTCTATATAGAGTTAGGGGATTTAACTCCCCAAATCACCCCATAACTTAAAATAAATACCCTTACACCAAATGGCACACCTCCCACTCATGTTTACAAATGCAGAATGTGCAGCGTCTATATCCAAGTGTACAAACAAGTGTTCCAAATATATCTATACAGAGTGTCTGTATACAGTTTGCCCTAGAACCCTGACAGCCCCCCCGCCACCCTACAAGGCCCAGTGCCAGGCTTCTCAGGGTTCCTTTTATGAAACCTCACAACCAGCCTAGGCGCATGCACATCTTGAGTTCAATTCCCAAGTTCTTTCTTCAGGTCCATAACCTTTCCAATATATTAAATATTGTAGCCTTTTCCTACTTCTTCGTGAATCTAAGATTGCCTCGAATTCTTTAGTAGTCCCTTCCACTATTATCAGAGATGGGTAAGACGTTAACAGGGTGTTCACAATCAATACAGGGTTTAAGTAAGCTGATATGAAATGAACAATATACTCTTAACTCTTTAGGCAATTTTAACTTAACTACTACTGGGTTGATCAAACTCAAATGGTCCCACAATTCTAGAGCTGAATGTATTCTTGCCCTTCAACCTGAGATGCCTGGTTGACAACCAAAACCTTGTCTCCTGGCCTGATATTCTGGACTCGACCTCCAATGATTATCTGCAAACAACTTCATTTGTAATTTACTCTCCTGCAATGCAATGCAATTACTGTCCTCTGTAAATTCTCTCTCAACCATAATATTTGTTCTACATCTGGACAAGGGTTTTCCTTCACACTGTGAGAATGCAAAAATCAAGGATGAAACCCCTGATTGCAGATAAAAGGGCACATCTTAGTAGCTACTTCATGGTATAGTTGTAACAAAATTCTGCCAACCACAGTAGGTCCACCAAACCTTCTCCAGCTCCAATAAAACATTGAATATGATTTTCCAGTTCTTGATTCACTCTCTCCGTTCGTCCATTTGTATGAGGAATGTAAGACAATGACAAATTGACTGTCATTTCCAAATCTTTGCAGAAGGCACTCCAGAATTTAGACACAAATTGGGACCCCCTGTTAGAAATTATGTACGAAGGCAGACCATGTAGTCAAACAACTCCTTGTTGGAAACTCCTTGCCAGATTTTTTGCGGTAACCTAAAATGTCCCACCTTGGAAATATTATCCGCCACCACCAAAATGGACGTACAACCTTTATCTTTGGGCAAATCCACAATGAAATCCAATGAGATAGTGTATCAAGGACGTGGCAGAAGTGGATGAGGAATTAATAACCTGGCCGGTTTACAATTTTCTCCCTTGGCCCTTGCACAAACCAAGCCAGTTTTTACAAAATATAACTGCTTGAAATTTAAAACATCCTTCCTCATATCTTCCCACCAGAATTGTCTCTGAACTAACTCCAGTGGCTTGCCAGGATGACTAGCCAAGACTGATTCATGACATTCTCCAAGAGCCCCTTCACGTAATTCTTCTGTAGGTAAGTAAATCCTAGAATCTACTTACGGAACTCTTCAGCTGCCCACTCTAACATCTGATCCATTGTCATGCTCCTTTTCACCACCTCCTGAAAATCCATACTCACTGCTTCTATGGAAAAAACTAAATGTTCTTCTGAAATCAGGGATTTAGGTGGCAAATCTTCACTACTTTGATTTCCAGGAAATTGATAAAAAAGTGCATCTGCCTAACCATTCTGCCATCCTGCTTTAAATGTAATGACGAAGTCAAATTCTGCAAAGAACAAAGACCAACGTAATTGTCGAGGCGTCAAAGTTTAGGCTGACTTCAAGAATAACAAATTATGATGACCTGTCAATACTGTAACCAAATGCCTTCAATCATTAAATAATGACACCATTCTAGAGGGCGTGGCCAGCTGCTGTGCAATGTGGAAGTGAGTCTCTGAAGCTCCCGGGGCCGCCGCACACATCCTGACAAACCAACTTGCTATCCGTGTCAAATCCACACAAAAACAACTCTGCTGAGAGCTGTGCACCTGAAGCGTGGATGAGCAAAAAACAACCACCGAAATTATCCTCCCGAGTGATTTTGACCGCCGGGAAATATCAGCAGTGGTGACGAGGGGAGAGACACAAGATGGCCACGAGTTGCGGATCAAGCCTGCGACGCCGTGCGTGAGGAGGATATGCCAGAGGAAATGTCTGGGACGTGACCTATGCCGAGCTGGAGGGGACTGGAGGGGATTCAAGCTGCTGCGAATTAAAGAACTGCCGGACCACCCATGGACTGCCGTGGTGGGATCCCATGTGGCTTGGCGACCTTGCCTGCTTACACTGTGGGAGCCGCTGACTGGTGGCCTGGATCACCTACACCGCGAAACCTGTACGTGGGGAAACAAGATCGGCACTCCATGCTGCCGATCGGACCCGGGAGACCGAAAGCAGCGCTGACACACTGAATCTCTACACCCACCTAGGAATGCATGCGTGTGGTTCAGCCTGAGACACTCTGGAGAGGTGCCTAGAAGCCAAACGAACACCACAGGAATACAATGAAAAAACCGTTATGCCTGCACACCTAGAACATAGGGAGGTGAGTGTAGGAAGCTGAATGCGGGGGCGAAACCGTGGCTGCCCCATCCAAGACCGCACCGTGAGAACGCAGACTGCGGATTGCCCTTGCACTGCTGAGCAAGCCGGGCCCTGAAAGAGCCCGCTCTGTAAGACTGTGTAAACAGGAGACCATCACGACCCAAGTCCACAAAACACATGGAGGAAAGCGCACCGAAGCGTGCCCCAAGGAGGTGCCGTCGACGCCCAGTGAGAGGGGCCTTCTGTCATACTGCACAGCCAGAACATTCACCAAAGTGCACACAAGCAGCACCTAACATCCGCCGATCAGTTCATCACTCTCGAACACCCTGCCCAGTATCCACCCGCGCCATACATGTCCCGACCAGGAATAGAAGCTGGAGTGCCCAACAGAGTGAAAGTACATCACTGAGCAGAGAGGAGAAGAGAGGGGGCAATTCCGGTAAGTGAGTTACATACGGACTCAATACGGCACAGCCTCGAGACTTCTGTGGCATTCAGGCGTGGGTAGTACTGACCAGAGAGGGAGGAGGTTGAGGCCCCTTCCCCCATCCCCTGTGATACCGTAAGAGAATCCTGTACCCCTGCAGCCCATCAATTCACGACCCGGAACCTATGGCGAGGATGAGCCACACATACCCAGCTGCAGGGCACCATAAATATCAGCACATTGAGACACAGAGGGGCATAAAGCTCACAAGCTCTACGGTCAACATCCCCTAGCAGGTAACATAATTGTACTGAAAGGGTGGACAACTCACAGGTCCAACGGCACAGTGCAGCATAACCACCTCACTGCTGCGTGTCTAACCACATGACTGAGACCAAGGGGGAGACAGGCAGAGACCTGCTGTGAGAGACTAACCATGGCAAAGAATGTATTAATACGTTGCACACCCGATAACCAGGTGGTTACCCCACTCTGAAGGGAGTGCATCACCAACACAGGAAATCACCCGTGAACTGTTGCACCGGTCTGAATGGGACAGCTCCCTCCCCCTTCTCAACACAGTGGTGCCTTTCTCTGCCAATGCATCCATCCTCAAAATCTGGGTCTTCATAAAGGTAAGCTGTGTGTCAAGTTCCGACTCCCAATTGTATAACCCTGGTTCTTCGCAACAAAGATTGCGACCCACGAATCTAGACCCATAGGAAGGCACTGGCGAGACAACCTCGACCCCCCCCGACCTACACATCAGGCAATAGAGTTACCCCCACTACGACAAAGTGCCTCAAAGCCCCGATTACTGCGCTGAACACTCCCTCCCTGACTGCAGACCACTACAGACAGCAATGATTCAACATTACAACAACTGAACAAGCCGATCCACAGTGAACACACCGATGCCACTCTCCACCTGACTACTTTTCTACACAGACATTTCTAAAGTTGGAGTGACTGCTAATGAATACAACGGAAGCGAAAGCAACTCCGAGGCCCTGATCCAACTGACCCCAGGGTACCTGAGCACACAAACCTCACAACCTCATCATTACTGACATGTGGTGGACACCAGCGTACCGCAGTCCAAGTGATAACCATACTTGCCTCACTTCAGCATCCACCGAGGAAACCACCCGTTGTACGCAAGGGAAGTGACCCAGGAACTGGCGGCTGCCAATCAACTCCATGATGGGCAAAGATAAAGCCAAAAAAACAACCACCCAATCCAGAATTGTCAATACACTACAACACCGGCGACCTCCTCCCCGGACCAAGACCAGTCACACAACATGACAGAGGCTGGGAACACCCTATCTCTTAAAGATGTCATGGCTGCAATCGCCGACATCCATGGAGCAAAAAATGGATGGCATCAGCATGGACGTCTCTCTGCTCCGACACGACTTGCAAAAGCTAACCTACCGTACGGGGCAAGCCTAACAGCGCATCTCCGGAGCGGAAGACGGGCTACGAAACATGGAACAGCGCATGACCCGTGTTATGACATTCCTTAAAACATTAGTGGAGAGAGTCGACGAGGGAGAGGGAAGTTCAAGACACAACATCCGCATACTGGGCCTACCGGAGAAGACAGAGGGAATTATGGAATTATTTCTAGAACAATGGCTGTCAGACCTGTTTGAGCCCAAATCATTCTCCAAATTCTTCTCCATCGAGTGGGCCCATTGCATGCCATCTGGGCCACCTATACCAGGTGCGCCACCATGCACGGTATTTGCAAAATTGCTGAATTACAGGGATCGTGATGCACTACTCCAAATGGCCCGCACTAAAGGAACAGTCGCACACAATGGGTCCCGAATCGCCTTTTTTCCGGATTATACTAGAGAGGTCCAGAAAGCCAGACAATCTTTTGATCAACTCAAGAAACACCTACAGGCCTTGAATGTGAAATACGGCCTTCTCTTCCCAGCACAGCTTAAAATATACCATCAGGGCACAACAGTACACTTTACAGATCCTAAAGACGCATGGAGATGGGCAGAGCAACACATCGAGGGTGACTGGAGTGTGGCAAGATCAAATAACAATAGGAGACCCCGACCGTCACCCGACTTAGGCTTGCCTGCCCTGCTACCAATAGGGCAAGATCCTGATCCACCGCCACAACCGACTGATGACCGCTGAACGTACCAAGATGAGATAAATCTAACCTACCAGAAGCTGATCTACAAATAATTTGGTGTCTCAACAAAGACATAATGCACAGTTATGGGCCCCACGTATAGACTCCACATTGGGCGGTCCCAAGGGTTTGACCCCCCAAACCCCAAGCATTTGGATACCCCAGTCCGAAACAGTTTAATCAGGTTTGAGTTGTCTGACTGACAGCTGGTTGTTTTTTCCATTTTTCTTCTGTTTTCTCTAGCTCTCATTTATAGTTTGCACGACAGATGCTTCAAGTTGGGTGGAGTGTAGGGAGGTGGGGTAGGGAAATTACTTGTTACGGTTACACACGGGTCCGGAGAACGCTACAGACACATGCCTCTACAAATATATTGCATCCAGAAATTGCAGTACGGGCATCCCGCCAGGAATCCACACATAAGACCCAACTGCAGCAAATCTACCTCTAATGGCATCACCTCGTAGGGATATCCGAACCTTATTGTTCTTAACATGGAACGTTAATGGGCTGGTACGGGAAAAGCAAAAGCTAGTCACCCAATTTCTAAACAGACACTCACCAGATGTGGTGTTACTTACTGAAACGCATCTAGCAGGTACAACCTTCACTCTATTTAAGCGCACCAAATACCACGTTATAGTAAACGCTGGTTTCACCATGGGCTTGCGAAGGGTGCTCATACTGCTTCACAAAACACTTCCCTTCATGCTCTCTGAGGTGGTACAAGACACAGGGGGTAGATTTGTGTACGTAACTGGAACACTGTGGAACCAAACCATAGCAATCCTGGCTGCATATTCACGGCCTGCATTGATGTCTGCATTCATAGATGATATCACCCCTTTAATTGTCAAAGGCACCTCAGACATACTGGTCCTAGGGGGTGACTTCAATGAGGTCATGAACGTGGAAAACGATCGCACACACCTGAGAGGGAGAAACCCTAACACTCACACAAATCTGGCCACCTTCACTGCGGCACTGGGATTGAGAGATGTGTGGCAGGATCTCCATCCTGAGGCCCGAGAATACTCCTACCACTCAGGGGTTCATGCGTCCCTTTCGAGATTGAACGACTTCTTCCTCCCAACGACAGGTATGCATAGAGCGGTTAGCGCGTCCCTACTCCCACAGGGGATTTCAGATCACTCTCCCCTGTTGATGGAATTGACCACAAGACTACTCCCCCCCTCCCTCCTGGCGCTTTAACAATTATTATCTGGGTTTTCCGGAATTCGTAGAGCATGTCCAAAAGGCCACAAAAAACTATTTTGAACTGAACACTGGGTCGGTTAATGACCCTGGAGTGCTATGAGAGGCATACAAACCGTTGTGTTACGAGGAGAGATCCTCTCCTGGACCGCAGCACACAAGAAAGCCACCTACATACATTGAAGGAAGCCGAAGTGCAAGTAAGTGAGACAGGCAGAACAATCTCACCTAACATTAGACCTGCCCGAGACTAACCGCTCACTAGTGTTAGCCCAAAAACGATTACAGAATATAGCCCTCGACAACGCCAAGCAAGCACACAGAGCGATGCGTGCCAGAATCTATGAAACTGGCGACAAGGCTGGTAAGCTATTGGCGTGGCTGGAGCGCAGAGATGAGGGGAATAGTCAAGTTAGAATGATCAAACCTGATAATGCACATCCTTTGTTCACTGACCAAGACATCGGGGAAGGTTTTGCAGCGTACTATGCTGATCTCTACAGGTCCCCCAATGCTCCTATCAACACTTCTGTGCTGGACGAGATCAGCCTCCCGAGCTTAACTGCTGAGCAAAAAGCTCTGCTTGAAACGGACATCACAGAAGAGGAACTGGTAATGGCTATGTCACAGCTCCAGTCTGGGAAAACTCTGGGACCAAATGGCTTCCCGGTGGAGATATGGAAGAGGATAGAAACGAGCGAGATAGCACCACACCTGCTACGTGTATATACACACTCGAAAACACTGGGCCAACTACCCGCAGACCTAAGGAAAGCTACCATAATTGTGATTCCTAAGGCTGGCAAACCCCCAGAGAAACGTAGCTTGTACAGGCCAATCTCCCTCATAAACAGCGTAACAAAATGCTTAGCAAAACTACTGGCAAATCGACTACAGAAAGTCATCACGTCACTGATACATCCAGATCAATGCGGCTTCATGTCTAAAAGATCCACACGCATGAATATACATAGGGTGCACTCGGCATTAGAAAGAACTTCTGGTCTCCACGGCCCCCTCGCACTGATGGTAATAGATTTTGAAAAAGCTTTCGATTCGGTATACTGGGAGGCACTGTGGGAAACAATGCGCCGAATGGGCTTTGGTGAACACTTCATGGGATTGGTGCAGCTTCTCTATAACTCCCCTGAGGCAGAAACTAAGGTGTATGGATGGCCATCTAAGCCCTTTAAACTAGGGAAAGGAACGGAACAAGGATGCCCCCTGTCTGCAATGCGCTTTGCACTGGCAATAGAGCCCCTAGCGGCACTACTAAGAGCTACTCAGACATGGAGCAGACTCCGATGGGCAGATGACTGGAAAGATAAGATTGTTATACGCAGATGACCTGCTCATATAACTAGATGACCTTGCCTCCTCTTGCCCAATAGTAACAAACCAGCTGGAAAGATATGAATTGTTTAGTGGACTAAGGGTAAACTGGTCTAAATCAATACTGTTCCCGATCAAGGGTGCAAAGAAAGCTGTCCCGCATGACTGTCCTTTTCGTGTTGAGAGAAGCCACTTCCGATATTTGGGGGTACAGATCACGAAAGACATGAACGAATATGTGGTCAGAAATCTCCATCCAATTGTAGAGCAGTTCACAGAAGATGTTAAACACTGGGTCGCCCTGCCACTGACCCTGTTAGGGAGAGCAGCGCTATTTAAGATGATGGCCTTGCCACAATTCATATACATTCTACAAAACGCCCCACTAAACATCCCTGCATGTGAATTCCACAGAATTGATATAACCCTCAGAAAGCTCCTGTGGCGCAATGGACGCCCGAGATTAGCACTCCACACCCTGCAACGATACATCTGGGAGGGAGGCATTGGGCTGCCGCGGCTGCAGACATATTATAGGGCAAGCCAAATGTCAATAATAAATGACATGCTGCATGGGGACACAGGACTACCACACATTAGGCCCAGGACCGAGAGGGGAACGAAGACAACCCTGCTGGAGTCCCTGTATCAGAAAACTAATACGGTGACCCCCTCCGAACCATGGCGTCTCACTTGACAATAATCTGGGCAGAGGCACACAAACATTTAGCTGGGAAGGGAAGATCACCCCGGTACAACCACTATGGCAAAACAAGTATCTTTCTGAGGTGGATAAGCTCCCGAAATGGCACAGCTAGATAGCAGCGGGAATCACATGAGTAGGGGATATAATCACAGGAGGGAAACTAGTGCCCTTCGAATAAATGGTTGCCAGATTTAATCTCCGCGAGACTGAGCAATATCTATACACTCAACTAAATCATGCAATACATACGACACCTCCCAGCCCTGTGTGACATGGCGGAGTGCACTCCAATAGAGAGAAACCTAGTCTTAGACTGAATAGATGTCAAGACCACCTCTGTGCTGTATAATGCCATTACCTCTTTTGCTACCCTGAGCTAGTGAGTTTGAAGTCCAAATGGGAGAAGGACGTAGGAGCTATTCTACCGGAAGACTGGATTGCAATACTGATGTATCCAAGGGAGACGGCCATATTATCCAGACTCCGACTCATACAGCTCAAAATATTGCATATAATATATTATCCGAGGGTGGCCATCTACCGCTGGGGCAGAATTGCAGACCCTAATTGCTTGCGCTGTCACCGTGAGGAGGGTACCTTCTTCCACATATTGTGGGATTGCTCGCACATACGTTACTGGCAAAAATGCTGTGACACACTCTCGAGTGTCCTGGGTTGCACTGTCCCTAGAGACCCTAAACTGTTGTTATTGGGTGTGGAGGATGAGGGTTGATAACGCTCTACAACAAATTGCTTTTCTCAACCTCTCCAGCGTTGATTAAGCATAGTATTGCGAAGCTGTTGGGCTCTAACATAATTCCAGAACATGCACAATGGCTTACAGATGTAGACTCGTGCATAGCGATGGAACAGCGAGTATACACGACTAGAGGATGCCCGGAGAAGGTTAATATGGTGTGGGGAAAGTGGGAAGACGCCCATTAAATTGCTGTGCTATGTGTACCTTATACAATCTCTGCGATACTGTTGACAAGATGTACTGTGAGTACTGTGTGTGACAAAATCTTGGACCCGTGGTTGTTTGAAAGTTAATATTGTTCGACTCCTCAGGGGTCTTGTTTTGCTATGTGATAATCAATGAGAAAATCAATAAAAGGTGTTACAAAAAAAAGAATAATGCCGCCATTCCTGAAAAGGAGACTCGATTGCCAAAATCAGTGATGGTATAATTCTATTCTGCCGGCAGCAGCTTTCTAGAAAAGTAGGCAATGGGATGCAATTGACCAGATTCCTTGTGCCGTTGGGAAAGCATGGCTCCAACTGCCACTTCTGCGGCGTCGGCCTCCACAAAAAACAGCTGAGTAACATCTCGATGTTGGAGTATGGAACCGGAAATAAAACTCTCCTTTAACAAACTAAAGGCCTTCTCAGCTTCCTCAGTCCATGCAAACTTAACTACTTTCTTTAACAACTGAGTAATGGGTGTTACTTTAAGAGAAAAGTATTTTATGAACCTCCTATAGAAATTAGCAAATCCTAAGAAGCTTTGCACCTCTTTGACACTTGATGGGGATGGTCAGTCTCGAACGTCTGCTACATTGCGTGTATCCATTTCTAGACCACAAGGAGAGATCACAAAACCGAGAATTTCACAACCTCTGAAAGAAACTAGCTCTTTTCTAATTTGGCAAACAGTTAATTTTCTCAAAGCTTCTGTAGTACTTTCCTAACGGGCTCTTGATGTTCCCCTTAATTGTGTGAGTAAATCAAAAGGCCATCTATATATACAATTATAAAAACATCTTGGCATTCCCTTAGCACCTCATAAATGAAGAACTGGAAGGTGGCTGGTGCATTACAGAAACCAGAAGACATCACTATGTACTCAAATAGACCAAATTTGGTTCGGAAAGCAGTCTTCCATTCATCTCCCTCACGAACCCTGATTAGATGATAAGCACCCCTCAAATCCAATTTGGTAAAAATAGTTGCACCTTGGATCTGATCCAGCATTACTGGTATTAACGGGAATGGGTAGAGATTCTTGATGGTAATTTTATTTAGTGCCAAGTAATCAATGTAAGTCCTCAAAGTCTTGTCCTTTTTCAGCACAACAAATAGGGCACACAAGGCTGGCGACAGAGTGTTGAATAAAACCCTTCTGCAGATTTTCATCAAGGTACTCTCTTAAGTGACCATTCTTTCTCAGTCAGCGCAAATATCCTACTGGAGCTCCTGACTCAAGATCTATCTTGCAATCAGTCTCTAAGAGGGGTTAACTCTCCTGCCTCTACTTCGTCAAACACATCCCAGTATTCACTGTAATCGGGTAAGTCCCCAGTGACTGCCCCAATGATTCTACTGATTACTCCCTCCTCGGCCAAATATCCTTCGGAAAAACCTTGAACCTCCTCCTCCTGTTCTAACTGCGAACTCACCAGACACTGTTGTTGACAAAATAGTAACTTGAAGCTTACTGCCCTCTTCTCCCAGTCAATCCAAGGGCATGTAGTATTAGCCAAGGCATTCCTAAAATAAGTAACAATTGTGGAGCATCAATCAACTCAAACTGCACCTTTGTCTTGTGTCCCCCTGCAATTTTCAACCTCAAAAGGTGTGTTTCATGTGTAATAGGTGCTGACAAAAGCTGTGTACCATCAACACCTCTAAGTTGCTTAACTCTTTCTTTTGGTTCAAGAGGAATGGCTAAAGATTTTACCAAACCCCAGTCCATGAAATGTCCAATAGCCCAGAATTTATCATAACTGGCCCTGGTCCCTTTAGCCTCCCATTCACAAAAAAGGATATGTTAACTGTTATATGAGGAACAGCAGTCTGAATCGAGTTGGCCACTTGCTGTGACCTGCCGCTGGTAAGTTGAAATCTCTGCAACAAATTCAAAGACAATCCGTTAAAAAGTGTCCCTCATTCCTGCAATACATGCATAGACCTTCTTTGACCCTTTTCTCTCTCTCCTTGCTGGTTATGGGACCTCTAGGTTTACCCTCAGGAACTCTGACAGGTGTGATTCTATGTAACTCAGGATTAAATTGATCACCCTTTGCTTTCTCAAACCTAATCTCGGTTTTATGATCTGGGAACATCTTTCGCCGTTCAGACCTCTCTCCCAAACGAAAATCTACTTGCATCAACAGGTTAATTGGTTCATCACACGTGGTAGGTCGATTAACTATCAGAGTCAGAGCATCCTTAATTTTATCTCTAAACCCTCTTTAAAATAAAGAAGCCCTCTTTTGTTCAGACCAACCACTTTCTAAGATCAGAGACTTAAATTGTGGGATGTACGTTTCCAGATCTTTGTTAACTTGTTTCAATTCCAATAATTCTCCATCTACCTCCTATGACACCTTATGTCGATCAAACATCTTCCCGAACTCTTCTTTAAATCTCGCCAGATCTTTCAGAATAAGACTACCATGACTTACTAACAAGACAGACCAAGCCGCAGGTTCCCCGGTCAGATTTTAAAGGACAAAAGCACATTTCAACACATTAGAAGGAAAAACCTCTGGTCTACACAGGAAGTGTAATTCACATTGGCCCTCATTACGACCCTGGCGGAAAGGGGAAAACGATGGCGGAAATGCAATACCGCCATCGAATAGCGCTCGGTGCGACTATGACCCGTCACCGCAAAGTACAAAGCCATTAGCGACACCGTAGTGAACGCCAACGCTAACTGCACTAAGCACGCGCGCGCGCGCCATGCCAAACCGCAAACACCACCATGGTGCAACGGTACGCCAATTCCGACCCTAGCGGACATGTACCTAACGCCATCAGGCATGGCGGAATGGACCATTCCGCCATGGCGAGAAGTACGGCATCGCGAATCAACCGTAAACGGCCCCACTGAGTGCCTGTACACCGCTCCCTGCCCACAAAGTACAACTCCCTGTAGGTGCAATGAAGTCACAATGCAACCATTGAAATGTACAAAGCACCCTTGCATGCCAACGAACAAAAGAAACACAAGAGGGGCCAATGGGAGCTGCAGGGCACAGATGGCACGAATACAGAAGCCATCCCAATGGACATGACCACAGTCCCCCCCCCCCGAAACGCACGCAAACACAGGCACCTGTGACCAGCAACATTCCGAAAATCACATCATTCCACCAGTCCACCTGGCTGACCGCCATCTGTCACACAAAACCCAATCCCCCGCCCCTGAGCATGACAACATCCAAACTGTCATATAGGCAGCCCCCATCCCTGACCTCACGGGCTCAGTAGGCAAACGCGCCCAGCACAGTACCACGCAACTAAACCCCGAAGCAGGAACCCAATGCAGATCTCCTCACAATACATCGCCCCACATATAGGCACATGCCACATCACTTGCAAAGAAAAACGCTACACGGCCCAAATCAGAATAGAAATTTAATGCACAACAAAATCACCAAGCCCATACAGCCATCAGGCCATGAACTCCAAAACACATTTCACCATTGTGGGCTGCATCCGCAAGAAATGACCAGCCACTACTTGTGTGACGCCCTGTCCCATCATGGTACACAGAGCCACAATCACGTACGAAAAGGCAAAAAGGAAGCGCACACAACCGCAGGGCCGTCCCAATGGGGAGGCACTAGTCCAGCTGAAAGGCCGAAATGTTGCTCCGAGCCACCAGTACTGCGTAAGGGCATGTGGGCCACTGGCGATCGTCCCATAAGATCGTAATGCTGCTCCACCGATTAACACGAAGCAGCAGGTGTCGGGAGTAAAATCCATCTGCAGGAGTGGCATACAGATGGCAGTGGCAAAAGGGGAGGAGATACCTGTCAACCAAAAGAAAAGAACAAGAACAGAATGGCCATCAGAACTACATTCGAACAACTCACTTCAATGAGCACACGAAATCCACAGCCATATGCATGCCAGCCCACTCCAAAGGATCATCAACACCCCAAAGCCACTTGCGACTCATAACCATCTATACCTAGGTGTAAACACCATCACGAACGAGTGTACCTGTGCATGCGTCTGCCAAAACAGAATCCATCAGATGGGAATGTTAACGTGCATGGACACAAGTGTCTGAGGGCGCGTCGAGACAGGGAGGGCTCAACAAGGCCAGATAGACGATGGTCCCACTATGGCAGCCCTGCATCACATAGCGTAGGGGAGGCGGATAGATCCCAAGAAGCCCTGTACATGGCAAACTCTGCACCAAATCACCTGCCCATGCATCCATTCATCATTCCCTCATCCCGGGATCAAAACGCCTGAATAATTACTCACATGACATTAGAAACGTCCATTGAGTCTGTGCGTAATGCAGCCTGCTACATCCACAGTGCCCCAGCCCGTAAATCCAGTGTTGTGAAGTAACATGTATTTGGGAATGGCCGGCCTCATCGCCCACGTAGCTATTGCGCATCCCAAACTATTCATATCAATCATTGCTCCCTCGCCATGGGCCCTGTCTCAAGGACATAGAACAATAGAACGTTATATTTGCAGTCAGACCTGTGGGCATCTCCTCGCCGCTAGCTGGAAACCGAAAGCGCCGCCCTTCGAATTCCTCATTTGCAACATCACGTCGAAAAGGCATCTCTGGCCGTTTGAAATCACTAATTATTCCATCGAGTGCGGCTGTGTGTGAAAATGGCAACTGCCTTCACCCACAAATGGGACGCCCCGCCCGTCGTTGCAACTCGGTACAGTGATGCATGAGGGCCCACCGTTACTCGAGTACTACGTTCCACTGACCCTTCACAAGTCCGTTCGCGACTGCACAGATAGTATGGGAAACAATGGGACCACAGCAGAATGAACATATCAACCAATCTTACACGCCCATCGGGTACAAATACATGATTGCAATAGCAAGATACCATTACCCGAATTGCAGCGTAGTGCGCGGGACGTGCTCGGCCAAAGGGGAGAGCCGTTTGCACAGGTGGAATCAATCACCACAGGTGGAGGCCATACAGCCTGAAAACACATAAATTGCACAGCCAGTCTCCTCCCACAACCACAGCGAAATGCTACCGGCAGGACTCGCGATGTTGGCCCTGGGGGACCTGATAGCACTGCAAGTGCTCCGACTCCAAGAAGAAGACGAACAACAACTACAACCAGCCGCACGGAGGAGACGCAGGAGGAGGAGGAGGCCAAGGCAGGGCCAGCAAGGCCCAGCAGCACAGCCACTACCACCACGCAGGCAGCCCGCAATCCCACGCCTCCGAGCACATCCGTTCAACCTCACTGATGAGCAGATCCACACCCTCTACCGTCTGGACCGGGACACCATAGCCGCCATTGTGGACATGACACAGGCTGACCTAGTCAGCATGATAGATAGCCCAACCGCAATCCCACCCCTACTGAAGGTGGTGTCTGTACTCCACTTCCTGGCCACAGGCACCTACCAGCACACAGTCGGACAGTTGCATGGCATATCACAGCCACTGTTTTCACGGACACTATTCCAAGTGCTCGATGCCCTCCTGCAGCACGCAGACGACTACATCTCCCTACCACGCTCGGAGCAGGAAATTACGAACACAAAAGTGGGATTCCATGCACTTGCCGGCATACCGGGTTGCATTGGTGCCATCGACTGCACCCATGTTGAATTGGTCGTCCCACATGCCATGGAGGCCCAGTACCGCAACCGAAAACAATTTCATTCCCTGAATGTACAAATGGTGTGTGACTCCAACAGGATCATTACGCATTGTTGTGCCCGATTCCCTGGATCAACCCATGATTCCATGGTCTTGAGGAACTCTACCATACCACGCTACATGGAGCGACACGCAGGGAACAGATCCTGGCTACTCGGTGAGTCTCATTGCATGCATGATGATGTGGGGTATGTGATTTGGCAATGTACTGGCAGGAAGGGGGGGGGGTGTGCGTACGTATCAATGGCATTCCACATCCTACGTTTATCGTCCACATACAGGTGATGCTGGATATCCACTGAAGAGATGGCTCCTCACACCAGTCCGGAACCCACGGGACCAGCATGAGGAGGACTACAACCATGCCCACTCACGTACCCGTGTAGTCATAGAACAGGCATTCGGCCTACTGAAGACTCGTTTCCGCTGCCTCAGCAGGTCTGGCGGGGCACTCCTGTACCGCCATGAGAAGGTTGCAAAGATGGTCATGGCATGTGTCATGCTCCACAACATGTGCGTACGTAGAAATGTGCCCATGCCCCCTGACGCTGAACTGCAAGCACCGGATGATGGTCATGATGAGGGTGGGGATGTGGCAGCACCTCAAGGAGTCTGCGAGGCACCGGAGGGCCGTGACATCCGTCAGCATCTCATTGATGTATGCTTCTAGCACTCACGCCTGGGGGCTGATACATGGACACGGGACTCGTGGCACTGCGTGTGTCTGGGACATGCACAATATGGACTGTACGCCTATGATGGCCTAGTACACAAAGATCAATGTCCACACATCTCATTGGGTGATCGTGCACTTTTTATGGCATATGTGATATCATGTTGAACACCCTATCGACCCGCCACCCAAGTGAGCCCAACACACCCCCTCCACCCTCCTACCTCCCACCCGAACACCAGTGTCCAAAGATGCTCATTGTCAGTGGCCTGTCGCTATTGCAAGCCCCCTCTGCGGGTATCAGGGGCACCCCTGCCTGTGGAGGGCAGGTTCCTCCCTGATCTACGTTGGGGGCTGCCCTGGACGGAACTTGCAACGGATGATGTGTCTGCCTGCTCACGTCCATGCATGTCCCTAAGGGTTTGCGAGAGCTCAGTGAGCACACGGCGCACTGCGGCAAGTTCGGCACATACGTCTTTGGACGTCGCATGCAGTTCCCCCCTCAGGCTCTCGGTGCTTCTCTCCATTTGGACTCTCAGGCTCTCGGTGCTACTCTCCATTTGGACTCTCAGGCTCTCGGTGCTACTCTCAATTTGTGCCCTTAGCGTCTCTGTACATCTCTCCATTTCTGCCCTAAGTGTCTCTGTTGATGTTTCTATGTCTGCCTTGGTGCCCCCACATTCATCGGCATGGTCCTTGAGGAGTGTGGCCATTTGCTGCTGTTGGACGATTAACTTGTCGAGGGACTGTTGCCTCTGCTGGGCCATGCCCATTTGCGGGGGTGTCACAGAGGGGCTGTTGTCCTCATGTTGCCTTGCCACAGGGCTTGGGGGGGATGGCCAGTCGTCGTCTTGTGGCTGCACCTGCGTGGTATCCTCATGTTGTACGGGATGGGACAGACAGGGGGATTGGGACAGGTCATGGATGGATCTGACCTCGACATCCCCGTCTTCTGTGTCCGAGCATGCTGCCATCAATGGGGTGTCACCTATGGTGCTGCTGCCACCAGAGGCAGTGCCTTCTGTGGCATCCATTGGGGGGACCTGTGGTGGTGGTGTTGTGGCCATGCTGGCTGCTGGGGTGCCTGTTGATGTTCCCTCCTCTGTGCTACCACCTGATTTGTGCTGCTGCCGTGTCTTGATGCGTGCAGCTGAGGTGGAGGGTCTCTGGCCGTTGGTCTTGGCCCTCTTTGCAGGTGTGCTGGTAGGGGTGTCCTGTGGCTCGTCGTTTGGATCGGACCCTGTGGTGGAGTAAAGGAGGGCGAGGGTTATTGATGGGTCTGTGGGAATTGGAATGGCATTGTATCACATGCTTTGGGGTGGTACCTGAGGGTGATTTGGGTCGGGGCCTTGGAGGTGCTTTGATTTGTGTGTGGAGTGAGGGTGCAGTTGTTTGGCAGCCTGCAGTTTGGGTGTGCCTGCTGCACGTGTAGTGCGTGTATTAGGGGTTTTTAATTATTTATGTATTTATTGTGGGTTTTAACGTGCGCTATCAGGCCGATGTGTGTGGACGTTATCCTGGACATGTGTTTCTGTTGCACTATGTGGACGCATGGTGCTTCACATGGATGGACTGTGTGGCTTGTTATATCTGGCCCACCTACCTGAATCTTCGGATGTCTGCACTCCTTTCTCCATCCCTCCGACTCCCTCTATGCTCTCCATTCCGATGGTGGAGGCACAGATTTCTTCCCAGGGGGTCAACTTGATGGGTGATTCAGGACCTCCCCCGGTGGCTGTGGCAATGTTGCGGTTGGCAGAGAGTATGCTGCGGACGCGTATCCGCAGGTCGTCCCATCGCTTGCGGCATTGCTGTGGGGTGCGGGGTGCGGTCCCCACCGCACTTACCCGCTGTGCCACCAGAGCCCATATGGCCTTCTTGTTTGCAAGTGCCGTCCTGGTCATTTGCGTGGAGAAGACCACGGCAGCATTCTCCTGGAGGGTCTCTGTTAGCACGGTGAGTTCCTCACGGGAGAAGTGGACCTGCCGCTTGCGGTCGCACGCTTTCTTCGCTGCTTTTCCCATTTTTCTTGGTTTCGCTAGGGTGGTTGACGGGGTGGGGTGTGTCTCAGGGTAGTGTTTTTAGTGGTTGTGTGGTTTTAGTGTATTTATAGGTGTACGCCGGGATGTTTCCCGTTCCGGGCCCGTGTTTTAACTTCCGTTTCCGTATATTTCCGGCCACCGTACTTTCCGGTAGGCGCACACTGCGGTGACCGCTAAGAGGGGTGGCGGTATTGCACCTGGGGCCCCGTACGGCGGCGGTGTGGGCCGTTTTGGGGTCTTTTCCGCCATCGCGGACTTTGCACTTCCGCCATGCCGTGGTGCTCGTGCCCGATGGGTCGGAATGGGCCGCACTTTGCTCCTTCGTGCAATGGCGGAAACGCTATTTACGCTGTGGCGCTCCGGTCAGTCGATTTCCGCAAGGGTCGTAATGAGGGCCATTGTGTGACAAATACTGTGAACTTCTTAGGGTGACCCCCAAAATGTTCTGGACCCATTAATGGAATAGAACCCTGACAAGACTTCCTTCCCTCACTTACTGTTGACTCAAAAACTTCAGTTGGACCATTACTAGGCCGCCCCAATCTCCTCAACTCTGGAGGTTCCAAAATAACTTATGGGTCTAAAGGTAACAGAGTCCTTAGACTATATATTCTGGCCATCTTTTAACCCAGCTCAGTAACCCATTCTCCTAATACCTCATTTTCATTTCTCACGACCCGCAACTCCTGTCTTAACTCCTGCAAGACCTCTCCCAATGCTCCCACGGAAAACCCTGTGGGTTCCATAACAGCTCAGACGGAAACTCCACTTGGGCCTTTCATACACTCAGGTCTGTACTTGATCCTCCGTGGGAGCTTCTGAAACCCACTGTCCCCCCCCCCCCCTTGGTCTTCACCCTCCAGAAACTCTCAAGGTTACTTCTGGGTAGTAATCACCCTGAAGAGAAAGGAGAAGTGGATAAAATAAAAAAAAAGGCACAGGCTCGGATGCTTCTGTCTTGCAGCTCACCTGTTGGAAAAAATACAACATAAGTTGATCTTACTTCACTTGAGTTTACCTTACACCTAGGACACCCCCCCCGCCTCAAGCCCTGACCACCCCCCGGTTCCTGTAATGTGCCTGTGCTTTCCTCAGCAAATGCCTTGAGGGTTGGTTCTTGATAAAAGTTGGTAGGAAGCTTATACTTACTTTTCACTCTTTGTCATTACGCAAAACTATATTTGCTAATTTTCTTTTTGAGATGCGTTCTGGTAATAAGCCTTTCAATCTTTGCTGAAACACCTATGCACCCACTCTGCCTGAACTAGGCTCTATTGCCTTTTGAATCTCCGAGTTTGGCTGGTTATTATAAAAGATTTCCTTTCTCATTAAAAACTAATGTGCTAAAATATCTTTTTATCTATTTACTCCAACTTAATTATTTTCCAGGTTTCTATAGCGGAGTAGAGTCCAAAAGAAAACTTCGACGCTCAGATACTTTGAACCTGATACACAGAGCATTTTCCTATGGGATGTTGCCGTTATAAAACGCTTTTGTGAATCAGGCCCTTTGTCTCCTTGCTAAATGGACTGCTACCACTGCCTTCTTTCTCCTGCTTACGCCACGCTCACCACCGCTTAGTTCCTATCAAAGTGGAACTCTCCGAAAACCTCTCTCTGATCCTCTTCATGCGCCAACAAGATGTCATTTCCGAAACTTACTGCACTTCTTCTGCGTATACGCTTCTAACTGAATAAACAAACAGACATCACGTGCTGCATGACTTGTCTCCACAAAAACAGGAGTTGCTTTCCGAAAACGGGCTGGTTTCATTTAGCTTTACACCGCTTCCTTATTCAGTGCTCTGTGCAGTGTTTCTGTGACAAAAAATAGTTGAACAAGTTACTGTGAACCAAAACACACTCCACTGTGTTCACCTGACTTAAATGATAACCCTAACTGGGACTACAGGGATAAATGAAGAACGTAACCAAATTACTTATTTTAGTACTTTCTACTCAAATGCTTTTTACACTTGCGCTTATCTATTTACTTCCTAAACAACACTTTTCCTTGAAACAAATTATCTAGACTTTCATAAGCTAGCACAGGCTCACTGACTGTATATTTAATTTACAAACTGCACAGATCTTTCTGTGTCGGAGAAGACATTTTTGTTCAGGGGAGCTTCGGTGTTCAAGAAATTGATATTGAGGGGCTGGAAATCCCGGATTCCACCAACCACAGAGGGATGGATTGATGAGATGAATTCATTGGCGAATATTGAGAGGGTGATGTATAGGCGGTTGAGGAAATTGCGGGCTCATGCTAAAGTGTGGGATGCATTCTTAGATCTTTATTAGCAAGGGATATGTTTATGGTCCTGTATTTGCAAGAGGAATGTAAATAATAATGTTTTTTTTTTTCCTTTTCTTCTTCTGTATTCATATTTTGTTTGCATTATTGCTCTTCGTTTGTACTATGATGCTTCATTATTGATGTATTTTTATTTTTGTTTGGATAAACTATAAATAAACAATGAAAAAAAATAATAATTTACAAACTGCTGCGCTCCCACCAGAATCATAACAGGAGTTGCTCCTTCCTCTGAACTCCTACTGCACCCTGCGACATCATGTTTTCTGTGATTTCCTTTCAAAAGAGTCTGTCCTCCAGGAGCACTTTAAAGTAAATGTTTAATGCTACTGCTTCTGTGATGAATGGCATTTTAGAATTCCCAGCAGCTAGTCATCTCCCCAAGGTTCCAATCCATCCTCCATCCATCGTGGCCTGGACTGGTTTCCAATGTCTGTATATAAAGTTAAACGTTTCAACTCTCCAAACCACCCAAGAACATAAATCCCCTTCTACCAAATGACACACCTCCCACTCATGTATACAAATGCAGAAATGTATATACAAGTGTTCCAGATATATGTTAAATGTTAAATGTCAAAGGTATTTGTACAGCGCACCGTCACCAACGGAATTGGTCCCCAGGCGCTCTGGCGGATCTGTAAACGATAAGGTGGGATGGGTTAGTAAGGTGAAGAGGGAGTAGGATAGTGAGAGGAGTGGTGTTCTTTTGGCAGCTTCAGCTCGGTATGCACCAGATACTGAGCTTTGGTGCAGGTATTGGATCGGTGTCAGTCCGCGTGTGCTGTTGCTCCGGCTTATGTGTTGTTGCAGTGTTGTGAAGTGTGTGCGGCTTGTGGTGCGAGAGATGGTTGTGTGAGTTTATCAGTGGGATAAGTATGCAGAGTTTGAGGTTATATTGGTTAGTGGGTTACCTGACCTTTAGCATGCTAGCATTCGCAGTTTTCTCTGAGTGTGGCACTTGTTGGCCTTCACAGTCTTATCTAGAAGTGGCGCAGGCCAATGTTCAGAGTTCTATCTGGGTGTGGGCATGCTAACATTCACAATCTTGTCTAGGAGCGGCGCAGGCTGGTGTTCACAGTTCTAAGTGTGGCACATGCTAATCTTCAAGTTTCATCTGGGCGCGGGCATGCTATCCTTCAATCAAAACCTATCTAGATGCAACGCAGGCTATTATTCACAATTCTAGCTAAGTGTGGACATGCTAATATTCACAATTCTATCTAAGTGTGAACATGCTAATATTCACAATTCTATCTAAGTGTGGACATGCTAATATTAATTCTATCTAAGTGTGGACATGCTAATATTTACCAACCTGTCTAAGTGCGGACATGCCAATATTCACAATTCCATCTAGATGCGACGCAGGCTAATATTCACAATTCTATCTAAGTTTGGACATGCTAATACTATGGCACTCTATGTCATTGTCCTTACGAGTGTGGCACATGCTAACAGTCACATTTCTATCTAGATGCAGCGCAAGCTAGAGTTCAGAGTTCCTTATGCGTGTGGCATGTGCTAACATTCACATTTCTATCTAGATGCGGCGCAAGCTAGAGTTCAGAGTTCCTTATGCATGTGGCACATGCTAAATTTGCAAGTGAGTTAATATGCATCACAAGGCAACATTTACAAAACATTTATAGTGGTCACAAGTCTTCCTAAGATTGATTTATTAATGTCTATGGCAGTCTACGTTATGGAGGGTAAGGTAGAGTGACAGGGGCTTTCTGGAGTAGAGTGACTGCTCTACACCCCACCCATGCCACACTGACAGTTTTGTTGATGTCTGCTGGCTTCCTTGGCGTCCCCTACGGACACCTGCAGACACATCTTGGGTGCCGTCCTTTGCCTCGGGGTCCTTCGCCACAGGGCTGCCGGGCAGAGGGCTGCCCTAGGGTGTCCTTGATGTGGGGTATGTGGACCAATCCGGATGGAGTGGGCGTGTTGGGAGGCGGGCAGAGGGAAACCAGGAAGGGGTGGGCAGGGGGAGAGGGACCAAGCGCTGAGTGCGCTATGGTGCTTTTAAGCACCTTTACAAAAAAAGTATTGCTTTTGCCTCGCTGGAAATGGCGGGGTCTGCCTACAGCAGACCCTCGCCACGGCCTCTGTTTCCTTTTTTATTTAAACAGACCAATCGGGACGAGGGGAGGCGGGCAGAGGGAAACCAGGAAGAGGTGGGCAGGGTATATATCTATACAAAATGTCTGTGTACAATGTGCGCTAAAGCCCTGACAGTTCTTCTTGAGATCAATGCAGGACTTAGCTGGAGGCAATCTTGGTTGGCTTCCACGGCACTCCTAATCTTCAGCCAGCTGCTCCAAACAAACAACGATCAGTGGGGGGAGCGGGGTGATGAACTGCAGAAATCAGTTTTAACCAAACCTCAACCGTTCATAAACCCACCACAAATGGTAAGGATTGGCACCACTCAAAACATGTAAGGGCTGTCCAATCATTGACAACCTCATGCCCCACATCTGCCCAGCAACAAACCTCTACTGGTTGGATCATGGATTGGGACCAGACAGTCCCAAACCTCATACCCAGCCAGATACTGACACCACCACTCTGCCCAGGAAACCTGATGTTTTGCCTGGGAAAGGACTTACCATATATGCAATTTCGTGGCTTGAAAAGCCAGACAGAAGGCCAAAGGATAAAACAGCCACAGGACAGGGCAAAAAAGACATGGCATCCCCCATTTTGAGTATACAGTACTCAAAATGGCAGTATGCTGTCAAACTTCAAAATGCAGGTAGGAAAATGAAAGCCATGGTAGAAATATATCCACTGCTCCCAGCCAGACTTGACACCTCGTAATAGTAACAGAAATATTACAAACTAAAGCAACCAAGGTATACAAAGTACCCTTGCAGCACTTCATTGTAGGGTGATGTAAGTCACAGTAATCTCACAAAGGGACAGGGTCCTTACTCCCCTGCCCTGCATGGTAGCCATATGGGCTAGCCAATGCCCCCAAAATGTTTGACAAGAGCAAGGAAAGTAAAGCAAAAACGATGTATTTGCCTCCAAATGTCAGGACTTGGTTCAAAAGTTGGGGGTTTATTGGAGACAATGAAGGGAAAGCTGCAAAAAGAAAATATTTCGTAACGTTTGCCCCTCCAGACTAGTGACACAGCGGGACCTAATCCACCCATGGGTAGATTGCTTGTTCCAGCTGGTTATACGCCCTGGACAGACCATCAGCATTGCTATGTTGAGGCCCTGGCCTATGCTCAACGATGAAGTCAAAGCCCTGAAGGGTTATGGAGCAACTAAAGATTTTCACCTTCCTTGTTCAATCACTTTAACTTGGATAGTGAAGTAAGTACGAAAAGATAGAGTCTCAGCTTCCGAGGTGCAGTGCCCACAGAATGGCAAAATACCACCTAAACTCCCTATCCTTGACAGTCTGCCGATGAAACGGGTTTCCCTGCCTTCGTCATCGAGCTGAGAAAGCAATGATCCCATATCCATATAAGTGCCAGAGGCCTCTGCTTGGACAATGAAAGGTTTCCAATAGTCAGGGGGCCTGGCACAGTGAATTCTTCAAGACCTGAAAGGCCTTCTCACACTCGGACCAAGTGACTTTTTGAGGTTTCGTGTGAGGGGTGAGAACAGTCAAATGAGCGCTGCTATCATACTCTAGACGGCCATATGTCCTTAGTACTGAGTTGGGCCCAAAAAGGCTTACTTGCGTTTAGGCTGTAGGGACCTCCCAGACCTGTGCTTTGCTGGGTAGAGGTTGAACTTTGCCCCCAACAACATTGTGCCCAAAGTAATTCACTGAAACCTGACCAATCTGACATGTATGTGCCTTTATGATCAAGGTGGGTCTGTTGAAGTGCCTGCAACACTCCTGAGGTGTTAAACACATTCTTCCCATGTTGAGCTAGCAATTGCAATGTCATCTACATAGTAATGCAACAGTCATTTGGTCCTAGGTCATTTTTTTCCAAATGGAAAAAGAACTATTTAGAAAGACCGCTCTGTGAACGCACGGAGCAGTCTTTCTAAATCGGACCGTCAGGCCCCTTCCGCAGATGAGTGCATGCAGGGCCCCATAGGCTGTGTGACCCAGTGACTCGATGCAGGAGTGACAGGTACGTTTAAAACTGTGCGTGTGTGTGCTTGTATGTGTTTGTATGAGAATGTGTGGGGAGAATGCGTGTTTAGCTGTGGGAAGGGGGTGGTGGGTGGGGAAAGGGGCAGCTCAGGGAGGTTAACCCCCTCCTGATTAACGAGAGTATGAGGAGGAGAGGGTTGGGGAGTTCTATGTAATAATACCGCATTCCAAAGCCTGCACAAAAACAGCCAAAAGAAAACCCAGTCTTTTTTGTGTTCGGGCTTTGAAATGCGAGATTATTACATATAATCCAGTCTTTTAACCCATTTAGAACATGGCTTACTAACCTCTGGAATCTGGCAGTTGCATTCTTTAAGCCAAAGGGCATTACCATGAAGTGGTAGAGACTTTCTGTGGGTCGGGATGCAATCTTCTCCTTAGTACTCTCTGGAGTTTTTGCCAATACGCACTGTCATCAAAAGATGCTGAGGTACTTTGCAGCACGCAAGCTTGTCCAGCACCTCATGTTTTTGAGCTGGGTGTGTGTGTGTGCTGCTGTCTTGGTGACATAATTCAGAGCCCTGTACTCCACAAAGAACCTCACCTCAGAGTACCAAGAGCTCTGGGCTGGACTATGGAGTACTGAAGAGCTCCATCATCCCACAGTCCAACATGTTGTTGACCTTAGACTGGTGAGAGTTTAATTTGATATTCTGCAGCACCGGTTGTTGCTCGGGAAACTATCCCAGTGTCAATAGCATGTTGACACGAAGGTGTCAAACCTTGAGTTAGTGGGCACATGGAGGAAAACTGGTTAAGATATGTTTGGGTTGCTTCAGTGTCAGTTGCAGGAACAATTGAACACCATCAATGGAACCATGAGAAGGGCTGCTTTGGAACAGATCATGGAGAGGCTCAGACTACTCCTTCCCTATCTGAGGCCAGAAGCAGAGCTCCCATTTCAAACCTAGGGATGAAAGCCTTCGACCTATTTACATGGAACACACTAGGAACCACTTTAGGGCATCCCAGGGCCACTAACTAGTTCTACCTACCCAATTTTTCAACAATTCATTAAAGCCCTGCCCAATTATCATATAAGGCTCTAGGCCTAAAAGAATCCATGATCAAAACTTCCTGGTCAGGCGGGAAGATGAACATGTGAGGCTTTCTGGTCACAGCAGTATTTCCCAGTCCTTGACCAGTGTGTAATTGGACTCATCCATAATGGGGGCCATCCTTTCCCAAAGGACCAAAACAGCTCTTTAGATCCAGCTACATGCTGCTTCAGCCCATGGCAACAAGAGGTAAAAAGACCAGATTCATCATGCTTTAAAAAGTCACTTTGTGACCACCTACACACCCACTCATATTCTTAAGGGACTCGGATCACATGAGTAAGCCCAGTAACATTCTTTTTTCGAGTGGTCTCTGAAACCTCACCAAACTACAAGAGAAAAACCAGTTAAGGGCTTTTCCCTCAGCAGCATGCAACTCCAGGATGGCACTGCATCTACTATGGGGTAGTTTACTAAGTAAGCATGACATCTTATCAAGCCTCCACTTATTGTACCTCACATGCAAACCCCAATGCAGTCACCCATTCAATAGTCTCATTCTTTCCATCATAGACTCTCAGCAGATCCTTAGGAAATCCAGGATATAAACCACCTAAACCATGCCCAGAGCCGCAGACTCCATCAGTTCTTGCCAACACAGTTTCCACTCTGATCTCTAGCTGGAAGGCCTGGTCTATCTGCTGCCTCAGATTGTCCATCTCCACTGTCAGCTTCCAATTCAGCTCTAGGTTTTGGAGCCCAGGCGCTTCTCCTTTCAAAGCCAAAGAAAGCCTCTGCAGAGGCATTGACAGTCAGAGGAGCATAGACTCCTTCTGTTGAAGAATTTGCAGAACCTCTAGTGCTAGAGCCTGCATCCGCATCCCACCCAACTAAAGCAGGGAAGGCACCATTCCTAGACTCCTGGTAATCCATTATTTCTACACAAGTTAAAATTTGGCACCGGAAATAGGTAGCCCCTTATAGCACAATCATCTCAGGTAATATATCCCTGCAGCACTTCATTGTATGGTGATGTGTGTGACAGTACAACAGGGAATGTTGTAAAGCAGACAGGGTCCACCTTCCCCGCTGCACTGGTAGCCATATGGGCTGACCAGTGCCCCCGATTGAGGAGCAAAGAAAGTAAAGCAACAAGGCATTTCTTACCAACAAATGTCAGGACATTATCCAAGTTATAACTAAATCTTGGGGGTTTCATTGTTAATGGAAGAAAAGTTGTAAAATAACATCTAACCGCCCTTGCTGAACTCACTTATTTTGGGGCACTTGTCAACTGTTATGGTTAAGGGGGCTATCACCTGTTTGAGAATCCTGTAGCATACATCACCATATCGTGAAGTGCTGCAGGGGTACCATGCATCCCTTTTTCATTTGTAACATTTTTGATGTAGAGGACAAGCTGGTGGCAGCGGATCATGGTTATATATATTTTCTGTCAGTGTACTCATGTGCAGGTTTACATTTTACTGCATAATGCCACTGAGTACCACACTCGAAATGATCATTGGGATTATCACCCTGTCCTTTGGGCCTTCTTCCTGCCCGATCGGATATAGAAATGTCATACAAGGCATGCACTTTTGCAGGGTCCAGCTTGGATTTCCTACTCTGGTACTTGCCTGGAACACAGACTCTTGAGGCACTATACTTACCTGGAAGGGAAGGACTGCTTCAGTTATAGGGGCCTTAATCATCTAAGGCAGAGTAAATGGTTTTAGGCTAAATTGCATTTAATTCTCACGTTACTTCTCAGTTTCACTTGTGAACATTATTTTTTGATTTTTTTAAATATATAGTGTAGGGGATCTCACTTTGAGATCACTAACTTTATATGTGGTTACAGTGTTTTAGTAATCACTGGTCAACTGTTGCTTTACATACTTCAAGTTTAAAGGCCTGTTCTCCAGTGTTACTTGAAGAATGCTGTGCCGTTAACTATTACACCATCATCATATCTCCTGAAGGCCATCTTACTGCTCAGTCCAGACTTACCATGATCAAAGTGTCAATAACTCACTTCACTTACTAGGGTGGCCTCTCAGAACCCTCCCAAAGTGCTGGTTCTGAAACTCTCTCTCAACACCCAGCAATGAAACATTTGAGCTCTATCCCCCTCCAGAGGTGAAGCTTGCACTTGTGGTTAGCTTGTTCCAGTCTGTTTAATCAGGAAACAAAAACTATAAGGACATTGACCTCCATTCGGGGTCTTGCCAGAACATTTACACAGAAGACACCCATAACTATGGAAGGACAAAACACAGTAGTATGATCATCCAAGTCACCAACAACATACTCTGAAGGTGTGGTTGTTTTTGGGAGGGATCTGTGCAGTGTCTATAAAGGCGTCCACCATTGAATGCAACCCCACACTTCATCCACCTGGAAGCCACAGGCTATCCAACATGGCAGGCAAACTATTCAATATCATCTAGTAGCATTTTCAGACTCCATGGAGTGAGTACAACAATCAATTGTTGTTATATCTCAGTAGACATGGCCAAAAGTAAACAGCAGAAGTGATAATGTCCCCAGTCACTGGTCTCAGCAGCTGCCCCCCACTAACGTTTTAGGTAAAACCTTAGGCTGGGGCTACATCTTATGCTGGAGGCACAACATAAGTGAGATCTCTTAGCTTCTCCTTGGAACCAGCAAAGAGACTGTTATGGAGATTTCCTTTAAGGCCCTGTGGTACTCTGGCATATCTTCCTCACTCTGGTACTACTAGTGATTCCTCAGGGTTGTTCACAGGTACAGTACACATTTTTACCAGATAAGAGGTTCCACATACAGGGCATAAAACAAATAACATCTTTATATTCAGAAAAGTTACCAACAGTTAAGTAAAACTTTGCAAAACATAGATCATTGTAGCCAGCAAATATTACCTTTTATATTGTTTTTTTTTCAGAGTGAATAGAAAAAGTCCTTCTTGCAAGAAGAAAACACAGTAACCTGCGAGTAATTGCTTTTTTTCTCAAGCTGGCCATTACTCGGAAACCAAAAGTGAACATGTTGCGAATAGGGGCTATGTTTGTGGGACAGGGTTACCTCAGTGTGAAAGTGCCCCCAAAGAGAATTTCGTGGAGTTCTTTTGGAGAGGAGTCTCAAGTCAGTAGAGATTAAGATGGCCACCAGGAGAGCAATACCCTGGGACAGAGTAAGCAGTGCTCCAGGCCATGGTTGAGGCAGGAGATCTGGATGTACCGATTTTGGTTCTGGGTTTCTTTTACTTGGTAGCCCATCCCCCTTTTTATGAACGTTAACAAGTCTGCCATTGGGCATCCTTTTATAGCTGGATATAAGGCTGTTGTCTCTTGTCCTTGGTCTTGGAGTTAACTGTTATTTCCAGTTGCAAGTGCCTCTGCCAGCCAACTCCATGAATCATGCTTTAGATCTTTGTCTTCCATTCGCGTATCTTTGTTGATTGTCCTCTAATAGTTTTTTTGGCAACTGATCGTGATCTTTAATGGGTTGATGTTTTCAAAGCCAACTCTTGTGCTTGTTGGAAATTTGTGGAATCTGCCAGGTTGTGCATGGTGAAAAACTCTGTTTTTTTAGTAGTATGTGCACGCTCAGTTGGAAGCTCATGGTGAAATGCTTGTCGTTCTGATCTAGAGCTTAGTTCTTTCAGTACTACCGATGCTCGTCTCTGATCTTCTTGAACTTCATCCTCCTAATCTTCGTCATGGGTAGTCATATTCAACATGTTTATCATGTCTTCTTCAGAGGTATTGAGACAGACTGTAGTTTGATTTCTTTCATGTGGTGTAACAGTTTCTTGACTATTTTCTTTGTAGTTTTTCACTTCTGCCTTTTTTTGCCATGCATTTCTCTGCTGGTTCTCGCAGAATACGACTTTAGATTTCGGAGAAATGTCGCGATCCTTTATAGTGTGGCTGTTTCTCCTTTGAGATGTTTTTTGATTTTTTCATCTAAGCAGTTTTCACTTTGCTTGAGATTTGTTTTGTTTTTTGTCCTCGTTGGAATATTGGGAAGCTACTTTCCGCTGTGTTTGTTGCAGTTTTTCCTGGTGATCTTAGACCTTCTGCGTTTGTGGAAGGAATACAAATTGGTTCCTCTCATTAAAGGAGAGTCCTTGTGCATGCCAAGCACTTTATTTGGCTGATCATGATTTTGTTGTAATGTTACTTTCGCTGGTACGAGGCGGATGACGAGGCAACTTTCCTTTGTATTTCTATCTCATCATTTTTAGCATCCAAGATTTGAGTTTGACTGCTTGTTTCTGAGTAGTTTTGATTTTTTATCGTGCTTGCGCACAGAGTTTCACGTGGCTCTCTAGCCATGTTTCTGTTTGTTTTTAGTAAAGTTAAAGCCTGTCGGGCCACCTCAGCTAAAAGGTTCTTTTCTTTGCCATTTGCTTTTAGTTGTTCGAACTGAGTCTGCTTTCTCTGCATCTTGGTTCATTTTTTCCTGAATCTTGACCATGAACGATTCAATATGTAGTACCTTCGAGTGCATCATGGCCGTTAGTGTAGATTGATCTTTATAATGATCATTTATATGCTCATACATCTTCAAAAAGGGGGGAAGGGGAACTTGCTCGAGTTAGGTCTTGCGTTCTCTGGAGCTTGTTTCCAGTTGGAGGCTATCCTTCGCACCTTCGGAAAATCTGTATGAAAGAAGAGTCAAACACTGACACATCTGAGTCTGTAGATGCCCTGGAACTGTTGTTAGTTATCTTTGTTTAGTATGCTAGGTGTCATCTCTATATGTGTTTTTACTCGTTTTGCTCCTTGTCTAATTTGTGAACAAGTGATGCCCGAAGGGGTATACGAGTCAATTCTCTTGCATTTTTTTGAAGTATGTTTGAATGTATTTGTTTAATTGTGTAGGCTTCAGATTGGCAGGCTTGTCTTGTTTTGTTCGCTCTATTATCCTCCAGCTTTAGGGAAATCTCTGCAATGTCAAGTGACAACTTCTCAGCAACAGCTAGACATCCGCGTGTGGGCAATGTCCCTTTACTAGGCAGTCCCTGTTTGTTCGAGTCATCCAATTGATTTATTTTTTTGGGAGTATTGTGTTTATGTTTTCAATTATAGACAGTGGTGATTCCTTGCTGTCTTTTTGACTTGCCTTTTCGTTGGTATTTTGCACTGACACATTTGGCAGTGTTTTCTGCTTTTGATTTTCAAGATGTTCAAGCTCAAGTCTGTGCGCATCAAGCTCTGTGGCTCTAAATGTTGCATCATTCTGAATTAAGACTGCATGATTCACATGGTCTGAGTCTGTGATGAGCAAATGCTCTTTGTCATACTCCTGAATGGTTGAACTTGTGGTCTCATCATGTTGATTTCCTTCTGGGATATAGTCACTTTTTCCACCAGTAATCACTTCGTTGTTAACATAACTGCTGTTTTCATGAGCATGCATGTTTTCTTTCAATAACCGCGACTGCTGTAGCTGTTCATTCATCTTTAAAGATGCACTAGAATTCTCTGAGAACGCTGCTGTCGAACATGCCGTTGAATATTGAGCAACAGGCGCTTTTGATATCAGTTCCGTGTGCACTCAGAGTTATTAGAGCATGCGCAGGCTTTGGCGCTTGTTGACATACCAAAGTCAGTCAGGTCTGCATTTTTTACATCGGTTGCTCTGAGCTTTTTCCACTTTCTCCACTGCCGCTCTTCTTGCAGCCTCGCTATGTGCCTCCCCATGACCCTCGCTGCTATTGTTACCGGACCGGCGGACATAGCAGGGAGGAGCTCTTACCTCTGTCTCTGAGTCATCGTCCTTTTCATCGGTGTGTCTCGGGTTTCCAATTGAATCAGTGGCATTAGTTGATTGCTTCAATAGGCAGAGCCGCGCCTGATGTCTCGTTTGTAGTGGGGCTCTTTTCTCCCCCTCCGACTCATTCATATCGAAGGCAATTGAAATAGAACATTTCCGTTCAGTTCCCAGTCCCATGGTCACACAGGAAACACTTGTGACACTCCGCGACATGGAGTGTATTTTAAGGTGTAGCTCCTACTCTGCAATACAGCAACAGGGAAGACAGACTGGCACAATGAAAGCGGAACACACAGCTTCTCTCTGCTTCTCTCAGACTGCCCACACAGGAAACACTCTGAGATGCTCTGCATTGTGGAGTGTATTTTAAGGTGTAGCTCCTACTCTGCAATACAGCAACAGGGAAGACAGACTGGCCCCATGAAAGCGGAACACACAGCTTCTCTCTGCTTCTCGCAGACTCCCCACACAGGAATCTCTCACTCCTATCAACTACAACTAAAGCCCAGCTCTAAACCAGCTACGGCCAGTGAGGAGGATAGTCGATTTGAGAGGATCCATTGGAGCCGCTAAAAGTTGTACTAGCTGATTGGTAGCCTACCAATCTTCCATTAGAGGCTCTGAGATTTAAATTTGCTAGAATACACACTGATTCCACTGCCACTTTATGAGTTCTTTTTAGGGGGTTGAGCCTGCAGAGGTGGTATGGACCAAGCAATATCCTGGTCTTCCCCAAGATCTTTAGTAACCTGCAATGGTTCCAGCTGCAAGTTCATATCACCTGCAACCAGAATATATTGGCTTTGTGAAATCGAAGGAATATTTGAATTACTCAGTTCCTGCACTTCAATAAAGTCTCTGGGCCTGAACCCGGACTGTTATATAAAGTAAAGAGCAGGAAATGCTCACCATTTTTTTTTTTGTTTAAAGATATTGGCAACAATTGGCGATCTGGTAGACCGGTGTAAAGGGAAACCACCTACCAATCCAGATTGACATACCAAATTTGCAACCCTTCCACTGGTCTTCCTCTGGGGCCATTAGTTGCATAGACTGTAAAGTTTGCATAGCCTTGAAAATCAATAGGATCCAGAGCCCACGTTTCATAGAAAAGTAAAAACCTGGTGCTGTCTAATAAAACAGCACCAAACCTAGTCCACGATTACTCTTTCTTCCTTTCCTTGGAAAGACAACTGGAGGTGGCTCCCGAGGAGAAAGACGACAAAGACGATGGTTTAGAATATTTGCAGGCCGCAGCCACCACAGAAGAATGTGGCTGAGGATGGGAGGGCAGGAAGATTGGCTACCCGTCCCTCAGCCTGAACCTGCTGTCCAACTTCTTGTTCATTTGGGTGTTAGACCTGGCTTCTCCCAGACCTTTCTCGCCACCTGCAGGACATCCTTCTGGAGAGGGATGCCAGACCGGATCATGGTGTGCTTACCCAAAACCTCTGCTAGCACTCCCGACTCCTGGGGGGCTTGAGAGAGGGACCTCCATGAACTCCACCAGGCCCTGAAGGCAGTCATGAAAGGCCTTAATGGATGCCAAGGATTCATCGTTCTGGGTGTGCGTCATCGTCCCCCACCCATTTTTTACAGACCGAGAGGAGTCCGGGCCCTGGGACACAGGTGCCGGCAGGTCCTTCACCCCTCACTTGGCCCGGAGCCGAAGACAAGTCCAACGACTGTTGAAGGGGAGGCATTGGTGGTACAGGAGGAGGTGGAGGGGTCTGAACAAAGGGTAGGGCCTGGACAGCGGGAGGGACTGGCACTGGTAGTGCTGGAGGCACAGGCAGAGGACCCAGAGGAGGAGGCCGCAGAGGCACCACCTGCAGGATCACCTCCTTCACAATATTGTTCAAGAGCCCCGACATTTGAGGGGAACGCGTGAGGAGGAAGCAATCTTATAAGCGATCTGCGCTAGACGCCAGAGCCCTGGCCCTTCGAAGCGCTGGCCCGCCGCACCTGGTCAAAGCGCTGGGGCAATTGAGGTGTGTAGCCGTAAGGCTGTGATGGGTAGAGGTACACGAGGGGACCAGATGCCTGTACCATACAGTGTGCTGCCGCTTCCATAGGCAAGGGGACTGGGACCTTTTTGCAGGGCCCATTCAATGGGTGATAGCACGGGCATGCCCTGATTGGAATCTAAAATGGCCACCTGTCTAGCGGGCCCTGCCACATGCCTATCTGCCATTTTGGTGCCTTGCACCATGCCCTGGGTGGGAGGGTGTGAAGGCCCCAAACCACGTGCAGGCTCAGACATGGGAGGACCCTTCCTGGGTCCAGGTCCCAACAGCAGCGTCGACCTCGGAGACCACTCGGGTGGCGCTGGGCCCTCGGCCGGTTGTTGAAACGCCCTGACTCACGACCTCGGAACGAACTCCGGTAGGCTGTGTGCGCTCGGCACCTACGCCGGAAGTCGTGCCGAGGACTGACTCTTTGCAGTAGCTGGGTGGGGGCCGGTAGCCTGGACGACCTCAGGTCTGACCACAGAATGCCGGAAGAGCCCCCGGGCTTGGGAGCCGGTAGCCTTCGAGGCTTCAGGCCTGCCAGAACCTGAATCTGAGGAACCGAACCCTTGCCCGTGGGAACCCCCGGGAAGGAGTCGCCATGCTGAGGAGCTGTGCTGAACCGAGGGCATACCTTGTCTTGACGAGAGGTCCTGGAGACAAAGTCCTTAAGGTGCACCGGATGAGAAGTGTGGAATATCTCCCTCCAACCCGACAACGATTCTCCAATGCCCAGTGACAGAGCGCTGCAAGCCGTGCACGTGTCCCAGCGGTGGTTTGGCCCCAGGCACTCAAGACAGAGTGCATGAGGATCCGAGACCGAGAACCAGCGGTCGCGTAAACACACCTCGTGTATCCTCCTGCAGCCGACATGTGCTGGGGTAGGCGAGGCACCAAAGGGAAGTTAAATAAAACGAAAAACAAAGAATGGGGCGCAAGCGGAACATTAAAAAAGGTCTCTGCGCTCGCTGCCAGGTCCGACACCGTCTGTGCAGAAAAAGGGACTGAGGTAATGCCCTGGAGGGCGGGGCCTCAGCAGGACGTTCCCACACCTGAGGCCATGCCCCCATGCGCTGTACTAAATTTAAAGGGGAAGCTCAATTTTTCACTACCAAATGTTCCGGTACAGTCCCCTGGTTGGGGGGTGCCCTCAAGGATGGAGGAAAGGGGACCGGATGTATGAGTATTGGTGTGTGGTTTCTGCCATACTAGCTGGAGCGCTCCTCAGTGCTAGGTTTGGTAGGGCCCAGAGGTCCTTCAGCGCATGCGCTGGGAGCCGATTTCGCCTCAGGCCTGACACTGGTGTTAGAGTCAGAACAACCCTTCCCAGCAGTAAAACCTCCTGGCAAGGAGTCTCCCTGCTGGGGTGGTTTATTGAACAAATGACTTATTTATTTTATTTATTTTAATTCTTGATAATGTGCCAAATCGCCCAAAGGCCTCACGGCGCACTTCCCTTGGGACTTGACCGACTTCCTGACGAAGGTCTTGATGTGTTCCAGTGGGTATCTGTATAAGATGTCCCTGCAGCGAGAGAGTCTGTTCTTCAGCCACGTCGTTCTGGGCGCACTGCAGGCCACGCACACATCCCACCGGTGATCTACCCCGAGGTACTCCAGAAAGACCGCTGGCGGGTCAGATGCCGGGTGTTAGGCAAGAATTGATGTAGTAACACTGTGTGAGACTACACAACACTTGTCCACTTGGTATTAGGTAACCAAACTTTTGGTATAGGGCTGTACTACACAAGTTGGTAGTGTTATTGAGCAGCCAGGCCTATCTCAAGAGGGGTAAATGTGAGCTGTAGCAATGAAATTTGCAAATACAAGTAACCAAGTAACACTTATACTCAAGGTTGTTATAAATAGTTATTTAACATCCATTTTTAAATAAGCATTCTTTAAAAAGGGCAAGATATGTAACAATCAAATACACTTTAAAATACTTCCCCAGAATCAGCTTAAGTTTAGTGGATACTCTTTATAGATGCTTTTTACACACACCCTACACCTGGAGGTGACTTCATTCACAAGGACAGTAATAGCATTTATATGTCACCAGTACACTTTGCAGATTCTGAGGTTGCAGAAAGGAAGGGTTAAAGGAAGGAAAAAGGTCAAACAGGTTCTCAGGGCATGCGGGTATACTTAAATCTTCCAAAGAAGTCTAGACAAAACCTTTCCCAGCAATAAGAGTCTAAAAACAAGTTATCACCTCGGAGGGACATAAAATATCAAAGTCAATGGACTAGAAGAGTCTGCAGGGAGCCTGGATAGCCAAAGTCAATTGGAGCACAGGCACTTCGTAGTTAATAAAATTCTTGCACAAAGTTAGAGTTTTGTGGAAATCACTTGTAGGGTCACAAGCTGTTACACTTATGGAAAGCAGAGTTGGAATCAACTCTAACATAGGTAGCCACTGCAAGTCTCAAGTGAGAAGAGCAAAGCTAGACACTTAACAGTACCTCTGGTTTGAAGAAGAGTGGTCCAGCTGGATACTATCCTGTTGCAGCGATGCAGATCCAGGGTTCCTGAGCCTCCGTTGTGGGGACAAGAGGGAGGATGTCCAGAGGACTCCTGCGGCAGCAATTTGGAGGTTGTCGGCAGCTACACGCTCTTTTCGGATCAGCAGCACTTTGCGGTTTCAGTGCGCGATAAAGAGCACCACCGTGGATCTTGGATTGGATACCGGTTGGGCTTCCTTCACTCCTTGAGTCCTAAAGTCCAGCAAAAGAGCTGGGGGTCTCCAAGGTTGAAGGGAATTAGCATAGAAATGAGAATTCTCCATAACGCTCATCCCCCCGCCCCGAGACTAAGCGACAGGAGAATTTAATCTACTCCTGCATGAATCTCCTAATCCAGTCGGTCATACTTTCTGATGAGACCATCAGCATTTTGGTGATTTCACCCTGACCTGTCTCTATGGTAAAAATGAAACCTTTTGAGGCTGATTGACCACCTTAACAATTTTGGATTCTCCCCCTTCATCTGCATTAACCATCTCAAGAGTTGGTGGTCTGTCCGAATAATGAAAGTAGAACCATGCAAGTATGGCCTAAACTTCTTCAGCGACCACACCATGGCAAAACATTCATGTTCTATAGTTGCCCACCTTGTCTCACGGTACTTCAGCTTCCTGCTGGTGTAGCAGATAGGGTGTTCCCTGTCTTTCTCATCCAGTTGTCCCAAACACCCACACCTATCCCTGTGTTAGAAGCATCAGTTTGTACAAGGAAGGATTGGTTATAGTCAGGAGCTCTCAAGACTGGAGCTTGACAACAGGCTTTCTTCAGTCCTTCAAAAGCCTGAGGGCACTCATCATTCCACCTGACCATCTTGGGGAATTTGGGAGAGGAGATCAGATTCAAGGGAGAAGGTATGGTCCCATAGTTCTCTATGAAGCTCTTGTAATACCCAGTGAGACCTAGGAAGGCTCTCGCTTGGGTCTGAGGAGTAGGGGTGGCCCAGTCTTGTACAGCTTGTACTTTGCTAGTCAATTACCTTATTTCACCTCTTCCTACTTCATGTCCAGAGTAGACCACTTTATTCTGACCAATTTGACATTTACTAGCCTTTATCGTCAGATGGGTGCATTCCAGAGCCTGCAAAACATATCCTAGGTGGTGAAGATGCTCTTCCCAAGTGGGGCTGAACACTGCAATGTCATTCAAGTATGCCATGCAGAAGTCCTCTAACCCATTCAGAACTTGATTCACCATCCTCTGAAATGTAGCAGGTGCATTTTTGAGTCCAAAAGGCATAACCTTAAACTGGTAGAGGCCTCCTGGGGTTGAAAATACAGTGCTCTCCTAGGCATGGTCTGTCCGAGCTATTTGCCAATAGCCTGAGGTCAGGTCAAATGTACTAAGGAACTTGGCTGAACCATGTTTGTCCACCAGCTCATCTGTCCTTGGTAAAGGATGGGCATCAGTCGTGATGAGTGCATTCAGAGCTCTATAGTCCACACAGAATCTCAACTCTTTGGTTCCTGCTTTTGGTATTAGTACAACTGGACTAGCCCATGGACTTGTAGATGGCTCAATAACCCCAGGATCAAGCATCTTCTTGACCTCCTTCTTTATGTGGGTTGGTGCATAATATGACATTCTGTGACCCCTGCTTTTGTCAGGGAGACTGTCGCCAGTAAGAATATCATGCTGGCCCCAAGGGGTCAAGCCTGGTGTCAGAGAGAACAGGGAGGCACACAGACTCAACAGAGCCTTGCACTCCTCTTGAATCTGAAGAGAGTTGTACTCCTTCAGTTGTCTCATCTGAGGGTTGACCCACTGAGATCAGGGAGAGGCTCACTCTCCTCCTTCTCTTGATCAGAGGCTAGAAGCAACGCTCCTATTTCTGGTCTGGAAACAAGCCTTCAGCCGGTTAGTGTGATAGACCCTAGGGGCCTCCTTGGGGTTGCTCAAGTACACTAAATAATTGACCTCTCCAAGTTTACCCACAATCTTGAAGGGTCCAATCCATTTGTCCTGTAACGGCCTCTGCCATGTAGGTACCATAACCAAGACAAGCTGGTCTGGAGTAAACTCCAACATGTTGGCCTTCTGGTCACGCCAATGTATGACCAGAGACTGACCTGCTTTCAGGTTTTTTGAAGCTTCTGTCATCAGTGCCATGCTCTTCCTGAGGCGCAGCACATAGTCAGTGACTCTCACTGGCTGTAGGGAAGGAACACTCTTCAACCTCTCCTTGATCAGGGCCAAAGGGCCTCTGACAGGATGACCATAAAGACGTTGAAGGGGCGGAACCCAAGCCCTGCTTCAGGGACTTCTCTATAAGCAAAGAGAAGGCATGGCAGTAGAAGGAACAAGTTAATTACCTGTAACTATTGTACACCAGCATTGGTCTGGCATGGATTCCCATGCTCATGAATATTCCCTGTCAGGCCGGGAATCCTCAGTAAAAGAAAAAGCAGTTTCACTTTCACTTACAAACTGTCTTTCTCCTTTAAACCAATCACTGAGCTCTGGGTCATACTGCCACCAGCCAATGACTGCCCCCAAGACCTCCACTGGCAGCCATCTTCAGATTTGGTAAGCATGTAAAGTATGACCAAGAAGAGCCGCAGAGGGGACGGCGGGAGGGTTCACATGTGAATCCATGCCAGACCCATGCTGGAGAACAATAGTTACAGTTAAGTAACTTTTTCCTTCTCCAGCAAGGGGTCTGGCATGGATTCACATGCTCATGAATAAAGAATACACAGCAGTACAACATTACACAACCACGGGAGGTGGCAAGGCTCAACCGAAGCAATTACTCTTACCTCCGGAACAGGCTCACCTTCAAGCGAACAGGTTGCGTAGCACTGCTTGGCCGACCCCGGACTCCTCTCTGGAATTCCTGTCGACGCAGTAGAATCTCGTGAAGGTGTGTGTTGACCTCTATGTAGCAGCCCTTTAGATGTCCAGCCGGGGCACTCCGGACAGGAACGCCGACATCGCAGCAATCACTGCGGTAGAATGGGCTCTTGGACGGCCGGGCACCAGTCAGTTTGCCAACCGATGAGTGTGTGATACAACCAGAGAGCCACCTGGAGATGGACGCCTTGGACAAGGCCTTCCCATGGTTCACAGGACCAAAGTTCACGAATAGTTGAGACGTCTTCCGGAAACTCTTCGTGCGTGCCACATAGAACCTCAGAGCACGAGCCACATCCAGCTAGTGTAACGTCCTTTCAGCTGGCGACAAAGGTTTCCGAAAGAACAAAGGCAACACCAAAGGCTTGTTGAGGTGGAATTCCGACAGGACCTTTGGCATGAAGGAGGAGTGCGACCGCAGCACCACCCTCGTGTCGTGAAAAGTCAGATAAGGCTGTTTGCAGTATAGGGCCTGGATCTCACCTACTCCCCTGGCAAAGGTGATGGCCACGAGGAAAGCTGTTTTCCACGAAAGGAAAGAGAACAAAATGGGGGCTCCAACCACATATACATTTCTTGGCATTACATTCCTGTTTAAATGCCAGTTACATTCATTCTACTAACTTAGTTACGTATGCACGCTTCAAAAGGTAAGCCAAGTATCCCTGAAGGAAATAGATTTTACTGCGGAATCAATCCAAGCATAAATCGTAGAGCATTAATATTTAACTCAGATTGCTGCTTTATTATATTAGCAGTCATTTTTGGGGGATATTGTTTTTTTTCTCCTGTTTTCCATGAAAGGAACTTGAGAGGGGCCTGATTCATAGGCTCAAAGGGGGGCCCCATGAGCCTTGTCAGCACCACGTTGAGTTCCCAAGCTGGGGCAGGCGCCTTCACTGGCGGGAACGATCAAAACAGTCCTTTAAAGGAACGCCTTGATGAGACGGTGGGACCAAAGAGAAGACCGTCCTGGAGACCTGGTGTAGCGAGAGATAGCCGCCGGATGCACCTTGATAGAGGCGTGTGCCAGCCACGCCTTGGCCAAGGAAAACAAGTACGGAAGAATCTGCTGGGCCGTGACCCTCAGAGGGTTGATCTTCTGTGCCCGGCACTACCTAGCAAAACGCTTCCACTTGTGCCCGTAGCACTTAAGAGTCGACGGCGCTCTGGCCCTGGCAAGGACCTCCCTCCCTGCAGTCCATTGGTAACTTGTATCCTCCAAACTCTAAGGCTGCAGGAGCCAAGCCTTCAGGTTCAGCGATCGGGTTGTGATGCAGGATTGCACCTCCTTCTCTGGTGAGCAGATCCGCAACCACTGGCAGCTTGACCGGATGTGATGTTGACAGGCTGAGAAGGTCCGGGTATCAAACCTACCTCGGCCACGCTGGGGTGACGAGGCCCATTCTGCATCAGCACCGTTAGAATTGATTGATGACTAGCAGCTGGAGAGACAACAGAGGGAATGCGTACAGGAAGAGGCCCTTCCACGGCAAGGAAAATGCGTCCCCCATGCTCCTCAGTTGGTGGAAACTGCTGGCGAATCTCCGGCATTTGGAATTATTCACTGTCGCAAACAGATTAATCTGGGGTCTGCCCCATGTGAGGAAAAGGTTGTCCACTTGATCCTGTCGAAGCTCCCTCTTGTGGCAAGAGCGCAGCTCCCTGCTGAGGGAGTCTGTGATGGTGTTCTTGCCTCCCACCATTTGGAAAGGGAGGAACTACTTTTCCTGGGCGACAGCCCAGTGCCACAGAATCTGGTCCCCCCCCTGCTTCCTGATGTAGAACATTGTGGTGATATTGTCCGTGTAGACCCTCACCACCTTGCCCTTGAGGGATGGGAGGAAGGACTTGAGGGCCCAGAACACTGCCTGCAGCTCCAGGACATTGTTGTGGAGATCCCTCTCCTCCGGCAGCCACAGGCCTCTGGCGTGGAGACATCCTGTGTGGGCTCCCAACCCTCCATGGAAGCATCCGTGGTGACCGTCTCCTGGTTCGGGGGGCTCTGTAAATCTGTGCCCTCAGAGATGTTGGAGCGCACGCCCCACCACCTTGCCAGAACTCCTCATTGAGAGTAATCTTGTCTGCAAAGCTTCCGGATACCTGGATCCACAGAGCATCCAGGAATTCCTGAAGGGGTCGCATCCGCAACTTGCAGAGTCGGATCAGGTAAATGCACAACATCATGCCAAGTAGAGACTTGATGGTCCGTACCGTGGCGATCTTCAGTTTCGACAGCCCTTGCACCTTGGCGAGCAGGGCTGCCATCCGCTCGTCTGAGGTAGCCGCCAGGCAGGAGACCGGGTTGAGTCTGGCCCCAAGGAACAGTGCGTTCTGCGATGGTAGCAAGCAGGACTTTGGATAGTTGACAGAGAACCCCACATCCGTCAGCAGCCGGATGGTCCTCTCCGTGTGTTCAAAGGCCAGTTCCCTTGACCTGGCCCGGATGAGCCAGTCGTTGAGATACAGATACACGTGTATCCCATGTAGACACAGGTGGGCCTGCCACCAGTACCAGGCACTTGGTAAACACCCTGGGCGCCATCTTCAGTCCGAAGTGGAGGTCCTTGAATTGATGGTGCTTTCCATGCACCACAAAGCGCAGGAACCTTCAATGTTTTTTGTGAATGGGGACATGGAAGTAAGCGTCCTCCAGATCCAGCGATGTCAGGAAGTCTCCTTCCTCCAGCTGGTCGAGCACGTGCTGCAACATGACCATCCTGAATTTTTGGGACTTTATGTATTTGTTGAGGTGCCGCAGGCCTAGAATGGGCCTCCAGACCCTGGTCGTCTTCTTTACCAAGAAGTATCTGGAGTACACTCCAGAGCCCCGTAGCCGCTTTGGAACTAGCTCTATCGCCCCATTTTCTTATAATGGCCCGTACTTACTGCAGGAGCTGAGGGATGTGCTGCTCCTGCCGGGCCACCGGCAGCATCTGCAGACACTTTTGTTGGAATTCCAGAGTGTGTCCGTGGATGAGAGCGTCCAGCACCCATTGGGCCAACATCCTGGCCGGTTCAATGTTACTTCTGGGCCTGCATGCTGCCTTGGAAGCCACATCAGCCACCTCCTGCGAAAGCCTTTGGCCGATGTAGGCCTCCTGGGTCGTGGATCGGGAGGGCTGGCGGTACGAAGAGGACCCCCCTCTGAAGCCCTTTGAAGACTTGCCGGATTTTCCTCCTGAGGTACGAAAGGAAGGACAATGTTGCTGAAGCGTGCTCAGGGCACAAACTGTCTCTGTGCCGGTCTAAATGGTCTGCAACGATTTGTCAACGGCCTTCCCAACTAGGTTGTCCCCATCAAAAGGCATGCACAGCACCCTCGTCTGGACCTCCTAACGAAAGTTGGAGGGTTTCAACCAGCCACGACGATGGAGGCAACAAGTATCAACAAATAGTGGCCCCACAGGGTGTAAAAAATACAGGTGATGTAGTATACCTATTACTGATACTCACCTCACTTTTTCTAACCTCAAAAAGCAAACAACTAGTGTACAACACTGTAGCATACAAGAAAAATGCCACAGACTAGTAAACAGGTCTAGCCTAAGGTTCCCTTGCAGGATCACTCTCAATTGGGCATATTACTTTCTAGTTCCAAAGAGTGTCCTAATTGACTCTGGCTCTTTGTATTTTACCTCTGCTTAGCATGTGGTCATGTCATAGCTGTTTTCAGAGGGTCATTGCTAGGAATTTAACGCTTAAATATTGACCAAAGACTTGGCTATAATTCTCATTATTTTAATAGAAAACATAAAACAACTTTTGGTGCAAGAGCCTCAGTGACATTTTACACAAAAATATAATTTTTCGATCAAAATGACAGCATTTGAAATAATCATGCACCATGGAGAGCAATAAAAGTTAAGTACAAGTGAAACAAAAAGAACATACAAACATTTTTTGCAAAAAAAAACAATAAAAAATGTTTTCATTTGGACAAGAACTATAAATAACACAGAAAATAAATTCTATTCCTATGACAGAGGGATATTATAACATTACTTAGTTTTCACCCTATTTTGGTTTGACAATGCTTCGTTTTCACCCTATTTTGGTTCTGGAAATCCACATATGTGTTTGCCAAGGAATCCCAGACAAAGGAAAATAGGAGCCAATTTTTGTTCCTTGTGGGGTTTTTTTGGGAGTAGATGACTGGTTTCAACTTGACTTGTGTATTCACATTGGACTACTGTTTCTTACAGTACTGCTCAGGTCGTTAGGGCCATGAGGTCTCTGCTGCATTTTGTGGCAATTTTACTAAAGCCAGTTTTATATTCCTCATCCTCCAAAAATAGGCCTGGCTCATTGCGTATCACCAGTCCTGCTGGTATGATGCTTGCTCTCAAGTACTCTCTCAAGAAATGCCCATGTAATTCTGTTCTAAATCCCTTCTACGACGATGGAGGCAGACACCATTCCCCATCTGGTGGAACCCCCTGTCAGTGATGCCCAGGGCCACAGTGATGGCATGGTCTGATGCCACCTCGCCCTCCTGGAGGATCTCCAGCGCCTCAACCCATTTGTTATCGGGCAGAAACTAGTATCTGGCCAGGATTGCAAGCGCGTTAGCTGCCTTGACAGTCGCCGCTGAGTAGATCACTTTCCTACCCGTGGCATCTAACTTCTTCCCCTCGCTGGCCGGAGGGATGGAGGCTAAAGACGAGGGATTAGATTACTTATTTCTTGCTGCTGCCGAGACCCCTGAGTTCGGAGAAGGCTGCGAACATAGGTACTAGGGTGCAGACTCCGGCACCCGGTACCTTTTCTCCAGCCTATCCCTCTTTGCTGGGACCGAGGCCGGGTTTCTCATCAACACCAGGCCCCCGTCCCAAACGTCGTCCAGGAGAGGCACAGCTAGAATGGTCTTTCTCCTGACTTCACGCCATTGGTAAATGAAACCTTCCTTCTTGGTCTCTTCTGGCATCAGCTGAAAGAGCTCCGACGTCATGGCCACCATGGCATGGAATGACCCCCACTTCGTCTGGGGAAGAAGTCCTCGGTGGCAGGGAAATGCTGTCTGTAGTCACCATGTCCATCCCCCTATTCCTCGGGGGTTGGGGAGCATGTGCGGATTTTGATGAGGCGGTGTAGGGTGCCGTCTCCTCTTTTTTGCTGGGGGCTGGCCCGTTGTCGCTTGGGCCGGAGGCGCTGTCGGCATCCTCTTTTGGATTTCCGACAGCAGGGTGTGGAGGGTCAAGAGGATGTCCAGCGATACATCCCCTGGAGGTGTCGGGGGAGTAGGTTTGCTGGGCCCAGCGCCATCGACGCTTCCGCCATTGCCATTCCCCACATCCTCCGGGACAGTGTGAACGGACACCTGGTCCTCATCATACGAGGAAGAAATATCTGTGCCCGGTAGCACGGTTGAGGCCTCGCCCCCACACCCTTTTTGCATCCTGAGCGGTTGTCTTGGGCTAAGAGATGGCATCCTCTTCTCCGGCGTCTACTCCACCGAGGCCTACCGACTCGGTGGAAGGAGTACCCTGGGATCCACTGGGGCCCCCTGGACCGGGACAGCCCTTTTGACTTCAAAAGGGCGGCCGCCACCAGCTCGATCGTCGAGGATGACTTCGCCTGGGCCCCCTAGACCGTCAGGGGTAGGTCAGACACCTTTCCCTGCGCCTTGGTCGTCTCCGGCTTCTCCCACAGCTTCCCTGGTTTACCCGATCTTTTCGAGGAGGAACTGGAGCGATGACTGGAGATGGAGGCAGACAGTGAAGATGAGTGCGCCCTGTCTGTCGCGGGACCCGCTTGCACGGCGACCCCGACGGCAATTGACTTGTGGTGCTTGGCCTTTTCTTGGGCCCCCACAGGTAGAACGGAGGACTTAGAAGCCTGCTCCTCGGACCGGCCGGTCCTGGGTGAGGCATGCCCCTGCTTGCCGCATGGGGTAGAGGCCTTGGCGTTGAGCCACGCCACCAACCTACTGTGACGATCCTCGATGATACGCTTAGAAAAACTAAGGCAGATTCCAAAATCCGCTTCCCTGTGGTCCGGATGGAGAAAGTAGAGGCACTGGAGGTGTTTGTCTTCCACAAACACGTTTCTCAATCCGCAGCCGGAGCAGAGCTTGAAGAGGGAGCCTCCCTCCTTCTCCTCCGACTGTTAGTTCACACCAATCTTGAATCAGGTACGTGGAAACGGTGACGGATGAAACCCAGGCAGTCGAAACTGGTACCGATTTATTGCATAACCTGGGCCAGTACTGACCCAAGTCTCCTCACAGAGGGAGTTCTTTCCCTTGATACACCCCTCTGCTGTGAAGAACACACCAGGACAGAGGAGCAAATAAACTGGAAGAGCGAGGAGAACACACCGCCAGAGGGCCAGGCTGTAAAGAAAAAGCAACAGATTACACGGTTTGTCAGTGGATGAAGGAAAACTATAACCACACTAGATGAAAGAACAACCTGCTGGTCTATCACGAAAGCTTGGAATATTAGAGTAACTGCAGGACTCTTCAATGCTCTGTCTACCTAACAATTACAAAAATAACCGTTATTCTAAGTCTGAGAATGACAGAATGTATGCATAGGATTTCAATCAGGGCAATCGGAGATCTTGCCAGTAATGTGGCGGACAAGTGGAAAGATAGAAGGTATTATAGAGAAGAATGTATCGAATGAACAAAAAAAAGAAAATGGGGGATGTTAGTAAGGGTTTAGACCCGAACGGCACAAGGGACGCACTAGTTCCGGGTAGGTGCACTGTTGGTAACTGCAGAGCGTCCAGGTTGCATGCAGTGTACTATACTGGAGTCAGGTTTATTGTAGAGTGTCCTGGAGTTCAATAAAGGAATCCTCGTAGAAGTTCAGCAGCACTGAAGTGTGCAATAGTAAGTAGCGGGAGCAGGAGAGGTTAATCCCCGGAGTTCAGCAGCACTGAAGCGTGCAGTGCTAAGGAGCAGGAGCGGGAGAGGGTTTGCTTCCAAACGAGCGACAAGATCAAAAATGGGAGGCAGAAGGAGTCCACGAGACAGGCTGAGTTCGGTAATGGTGCAGGCAACGTGGTACAAAATCTGTAGGCGAAAAGGCACTCCGTAGTTTAAGCAAGGCTCAAAGTATAAGCAGAAGCAAACAAGGGATAACGGTACAACTTCAATCAGAAGCAGCAGGTAATGAAACATGAGAGGTTTTAAGCGAGCGGACTGGGCGGAGCTTGCCGTGCCTGCCTACCGGTGCGATCACCTGATCAGTCTGCAACATACGTTGCACTGCAGTGGAACGCAGCATTGCGGAAGGAAGTGTTGAAACGGCGCGTCTCCATGGCAACCGCCATCGATAGAAAAAAGAAGCCGTGTACCAAGAACGCTGAAAAGCATGTTTCCACAAACAGGAACGTGGACAGCGGAAACAAGAATGGAACCTTGGGATCGTGACAGTATCCATCCTAAAGGGCAGCGGCACACCCCTGGAGGCATGGAATATCCGCAGCAGGAACGGGCATGGATGTTAGTACGGGGTTCTCAAGTCCTATCCTCCGGCCCATATCCCTTCCAGTCTACCAGGCAGTAGGGGCTACCGTCCCTCGACTTCATGTCTAGGATAGCCACCACCTCGTATTCCTCAGTACCATTCACCACAATAGGGGCAGGGTGAGTGGGCAGGCGCATGGCTGGTGGGCACAGTTTGAGCAAGGAGACATGGAAAATAGGATGCACCCACCGGGAGAGATAAACGCACTGCAACCGGGTTTTTCAGAGAGGAAATGGTGTAAGGGCCAATATAGCGTGGAATGCAGGATTTCTTGCCCGGGTTCTTGAGATTACGGGTGGACAACCAGACACGCATACCCACTTGGTAGTCTGGCACCGGTGAGCATCTGCAAACCGCTTGGCTTTTTCTTGTGCCTGTGTTTGGTGTGCAAGGAGATTAAATCACGAACACAGACATGTGCAGCAGGACTATCAGTTGGCATGGAAGGATCCAGGGGTATAAAACGGGGCCATATGACCATATAATGCAAAAATGGCGATACGCTGGTTGCCAAATGGAGAGAGTTGTTGTATAACTCTGCGAATTAGAGTACGGACAGCCATGATTCCTGAAACTGCAAACATAAGCATTGGAGATACTGCTCCAACGTGGCATTTAATCTTTATGCTTGCCCGTCAGTCTGCGGATGGTAGGCACTAGAATATCTATCCTCGATAGAAAAGGAGGAACTTGAGGCTTTCCAGAAATGGGAAGCAAACTGGGATCCTCTGTTTGTGACAATGATTGACGGCAAACCAAATAAACCCACACAGGACAAAAAGCACAATTTTTGTGAAATAATCCACCACCACCGAGATGGTATCTAACCCCTGCATTTGTGGCAACTCAACGATAAGATAAAGTCCATGGTGATCATGTACCACGGTTTGTGGGGAATCGGGAGGGGCTGTAACAACCCCATGGGTTTGTTGTGCATAGATTTACATTGCAAGATGAGATGTAATCTATGACATCCTTCGACATGGAAGGTCAACAACACCATCGGCGTAGCAGATCTAAGGATTTCTGACGACCCAGATGTGCGGCAATCAAGAAGTCGTGGGACCACTGTAGAGCACAGAAGCGGGCTTCCCCAGTAGGGATGTAAAACCTGCCATGAATGTAGGGTAGACCATGACAGATGTCCAGATTCAAACCCTGAAGCTCATCCAGGTTGAGGGGTACCCAGTCTTGTAGCAACCTCCTAAGAGAGGGTTGAGGGGTACACCCGCAGGATACCTGGTTAGGCAGAAACAGAGGAAGCTCCCCGTTGCCCGGTGTCAGGGTGCAGGCGAGGGAGAGCATCTGCGCTGGTATGCAGTCAGGCAGGACGATAAGTGATAACAAAATCATGCTGAGAAAAGAATAGATGCCAGTGTGCCTGCCTGGCAATGACACATTTCATAGTTTTGAAAGCCAAAAGGCTGCGGTGGTCTGAAAAGACAGTAATAGTGTGACGGGTACTTAACAGGCAATATCTCCATTCGGCAAAAGCATCCTTGACAGCCAGTGTCACTGTATAGTTCTGTTTGTAGGACGCCAGTCTCCGGGAGTAGAAGGCCACGGGGTAAACATCGCCTGAATCAGAACATCTCTGGGAAAGGATGGCACCCACAGCCACACTGGAAGCATCAGCCTCGATAAAGAATGGAAGATCAGGATTGGGATGCTGTAGGACTGGTGCAGTGGAAAACTCAGCCTTTAGGGTATCAAAGGCACTCTGTATCGGGATTCGCAGTCAGTGGGGCAGCAATGGAAGAAAAAGAATGGAAGAAACAATGGTAGAAATTGGAGAAGCCAAAAAAAGATTGCAAGGCCTTGGTCGAGGAGGGGACATACCAATCGAGTACCACCTTGACCTTAGAACGACTCATTCTGACTCTGTGATCCGTCAAACCGAATCCCAGGAATTTAACTTCTGAAGTATTAAAGACGCATTTCTCTGCCTTGATGAAAAGATGGTGGTCCCTCAGATGTTGTAGAACAGAACGAACATGTGCGATATGTAGGTCGTAAGTGAGTGAACATATCAAGATATCATCGAGATAGACTACCACATACTGTTCTGTGTTAGGACCATGATAAATGTCCACTTCTAAGTACCTGAATGTGTCTACCTCCCATTTAATTGGTAGCACCAGCAATGTGTGTACAGGCTTCCCCGCGCATCCCCACAGAGGGAACAGGCTTGACTTCTGTGGATTCATTGTTATGCCTGATAAGGCTGCATAGCGCTCCATTACATCCAGGATATACTTCAAGTTTGGCTCGGGGTGCTGCAAGTACAGGAGCATATCATCTGCATACAGTGAGACCAAGTGGCACCCCCCGGTATGGCTATCCCCGCCTCCCTGTATTCTTCCCCTAGATAGACCGCTAATGGTTCTAACACTAAAATGAACAGCATTGGGGACCACGGGCAGCCCTGCCTCGTGCCCTTCCTTAACTGCCACTGTTCCGAGATAATTGTGCATGTTTTTACCCTCGCTATCGGTTAGTTATACAGCAACTGCACCCACTTGATGTACGTGAGTCCGATACCGAAACTCTCTAGCACTGCTAGTAGCCAAGGCCATCTGACAGAGTCAAATGCCTTAACTGCATGAAGCGACGCCACCGCCAGCTGTTGCGTATCCCCCTGGGTACGGTCTGTTATGTGGTATAATCTTCTCAAATTTTTGGGTTGTTTCTGTGTGGGACATATCCTGTTTGGTCCAGATGTACAAGCTTAGTGATGGCTGGCTTTAGCATATTTGCCATTAAAGCGGTAAGAATCTTCCCATCCTGATTCAGTAACGAAAGGGGTCTATATGAGCCACAATCAGTAACCGGCTTGTTTGGTATAAGGAGGGGAACAATTATCGACTCTCTCAGTGATCCAGGCAGCTTTCCTGTGTCTAACACTTCGTTCAGCATCGCTAATATTCTTTGTAGAATTTGCTGGGAAGCCCATCTGCTCCCGGGACCGTGCCCGTCGGTAGCTCTTTTATCACATGCTCTAGCTCCTCTATGTTGATGGGGCCTTCTAGCCTGTCTCTCTTACGTGTTTAGCCTGGGGAGGCTATTTTCAAACAGTGCTTTTCTATCTCTAACGTGTCACATTCTAGGGTTTCATCATACAGTTGCTTGTAATCATAAAAACATTTATTCACCCCCTCCTGCATCTCACATAGTTCACCGTCCCTCCCCTCAGTCGCTCTAATTGCCTCTAGTTTATTCTCATTTCTATAGAGCCAGGCTAATAGCCTCCCGGGCTTGTCCCCTTCTGCATGCCGTCTCTCCACATATTTCCTATAGGTCAGGTTACTTAGTCTGTTCCAGTGTTCGCTACATTCTTGCTGCAGGTGGGTCACCTCCTTAGCCTTCTCTACAGACTTATCGCCCACTCGCTCTATGGCTTCTAGTCCATCTTTTGCTTTTTGTAGGTCCTGTGTAATGACATCTTGTATCCCTTTCGATTTTGCAATAGCTGCCTCTCCCACCACCACCTTAAAAGCCTCCCACAGAGTACCTGCCGAGTCCACACTGCCCGTATTATGCTCAAAATATTCTTTCACCTCCTTCCTCAGGTGTTCCCGAAACCCTGCATCCTTAAGTGCTCCGACCCTGAGTCTCAATGTCGGGATCCTGGCTCGTGGGTAAAGGAGCTGCCAAGTAACCAACATGGGGGCATGGTCTGAGAGTACCTTTGCTTTATATTCATCCTTTTTAACTCTAATCCAACCCCGTGTAGAGGTTCTAAGGAGCCGTGTAATGCGAGTATACCCTGCCCTGTGGGTACATCGTCCGCCAGACGTCGGCCAACTGAAATGCCTGTAATAGCGCATTCAAAGCTTTAGCTGAAGAGGCTGGGTGAGTGAATTTGACATCTGATCTATCCATTGCCGGGTCCAGCTTGGAGTTAAAATCTGCCCCCCATATCACTGCACTATCCCTGTACAGTCCGATTGTGGAATACAGGGATCTAAAATAGGTCGCTGTATCATGATTTGGAGCATATGTATTAGTAAGACATATTTCCCTGTTTTCCACCATTCCCCGTAGTATTATCATCCTGCCATCATTGTCTAGGTAGGTCTGGAGGACCTTTAATGGAACTATCGGTGCTACCCATATTAGGACCCCTCTGGCATGAGTTGAATATGCTGAACCTAAGGTCACTCCTCCCCACTTCCATGCCAAGGTGTCCTGTCTTTCCTTGGTAAGATGAATTTCTTGCAGAAGAGCTATATCTATTTTCTGACGTCTCAGATATGCCATTACTCTTTCTTTTAATGCAACTATTGCAAGGCCCCTGACATTCCAGGTTGCTATTTGAAGTTCCTTCATTCCAGCTAGTGGTTCTCACTCTCCCCATCCCTTCATTGTGTCTGCTGATTCACCCCATGCGTATCCATAGGCACACTCCCCTCTAACTATCCCAACTCCCTCGTCACCCCCCTTTTCAACAATTGCCCAGCTCCCGAATCGGTACTCAGGCATCCCACGTCTCACGCCTATTCCAGGTACTATTGCTGGAGTTTGGCTTGCAGGAGGAGGATACGTAGCTCCTAACTAATCTAGTTTGGGGTATACGATGCTTCCTCCTCGTGTGGTCCTCATGAGGTCCGACACTTTTGGTTCCTGCATGTTAAACATTTTGTAACAGCATTTATGGATTCACGCTTTTACACATACCCTTAATAATGAATTATGGGTGTATATCCACACAGCTACACAATGCCTAGCGGTTACCCTCCCGTTTGTCATTTTCGCCACGTGGCTGGTCATCCACCTTGACCAACATGTTCGCCTCATCCATCCATTTACTCTCCTCTTCTGGGGTCTCGACTTTCAATTTGGCTGGGTACAGCAGCATATACTTGATGTTCACATTCCTCAACTTCCTCTTGACTGCTGTGTAGTTCATCCTCTGTTTCTGTACCAGGAATCTGTAGTCCGGGTATGACGTGAAGGTAGCTGACGCCCTCCTAACCGTGCTCCCCTTGTTCGAGAATCTTCTCTCTGTCCTTATAGTTGAGAATCTAAGCTATTATTGGCTGCGGTTGGACACCGGTAGGCGGTCTCCTTGTCAGAGCTCTGTGCCTCACTCTACCGTGAAGCCCTGCGTGAGGGCTCCCAGGCCTATTTCCTACAGCAGCAGTGTCTCAATGAAGTCCGTCGGGTTTGCGCCTTCTTCGCCTTCCGGAAGCCCGATAATTCATACATTGTTCCTCCTGGCTCATCCCTCTGCCTCCTCCGCTCTGTTTTCCAGGTTCCTTATTTGCTGTTGTAGCACTGAGAAGTCTTTGGTGTTCTCGTTGCAGTTCTTTTTATTTGTTTGCACCTCCGTTTCCAGCATGCCTGTGCGTTCTGCCAGTGCCCTCAGATCTTGTCTGAGGAGGTCCACCTCAATGCTCATCGCGTCCATCTTGGATTCCAATGAGGATTTTAAGGCTGCTATGGCTTCCAAAATGTTCTGATCTCTGCTCTTGGAGGCTTCCGTGTCTTGGGTCACTGGGGTCGTCGTCTTCGTGCTTTCGAGTCCTTGAGCGGGTTTGGCAAACATGTCCATGGAAGATTGTTTCCCTTTGTTTTTACTGGCTTTGGACGACATGATTGCCTACGTCAGTGTCGTCGCGCACTTTGGCTACTCCACTGACCTGGGCGCTCTATTTTCCAAAATGGCACTTAGCTGTAGTCTTCGCTGTGCCCCTATGTGCGCCTGCCGCGTGGGTTACACAGCGGGGGCTCTTGCACACGACAGGTTTGCCCTTCATCGCCAACCTTGTATGTCCACTCTCAGCTCAGGAAGACATTAGTGCGTCCGCTGCTCTATATGTAGTCTGAAGCTACCCCCGGTGGCACATGATTCTTGTCGTGCTTTACACCCCACGTTAACCCTCCAGGGTGCTTTTGGCTAGTGGCTTTCTTTAATACCAGGCAGTGTGATAGGTGCGGTCTCTCACCCCGTCTGCAGTGCGCTTCTTAGTATTGGCCCACTGCAAGGTTTGGATTTCACTCCTGTAGACACTGAACTGTTTGCCTGCACCAACCCCATGTTGTTCAATAGTCTGAGTGATCACAACCTTTGTTCCTCAGCCACAAAATGTTTGGTCCCTTTGCGGACTCAGCCACAGTGTCTATAGGCTTTAAGCCTCTGTGTTTACTTCATTCCTCGGATCCAGCTTCTACCTTGAAAGGCTCAGCAGCAACTAGCAGGGTTTATCCACGCACCTTGTGTGTTGGAGGCGCTGATGCTTCTTGCTCCGGTCTAGGCTGCAGGGGGGTAAGGGGGGGGGCCGTCACATCTTCTACTATTGATACTCTTCCACTCCTTATGGGCCCAGTTGTGGTACGTTGTCATTGCCACCTGTTATCATACGCTCTGTGGGCTCTCTTCAAGTCAAATCCCCATGGAGTCTTCACTCTATGCTCACGCTGCCACAGTATGCTCTGTGTTCAACTGTAGGCTGAGCCAGTCCCTCCTCCGGAATGCCTCGTGAGTACGCGTACACAACTCGCTTCTAAAGCCTGGGCCCGGCTCAGCGCCAAGTGTTATGTGCAGGCGGACCAGATTAGGAGCGCTCACCTCTGTCTCCAAACATAGGCCGGGCATGCCACCGAATGTTCCTTCTGGCAGCGCCTTCCCACACTCAGCGGATCAAAGCGTGAGCACCTCTCAACATGTTCTTGAGCCGGGCCCCTCTACCTTTCCGTTCCGCACCGGAACGGGACCTTCTGCTGCCTCGCCTCAGTTACGGTCGTTATCATGGCCGTGCCAGAGTGAAAACCGCTCATCTTATTTTGTTCTGTTGCTCGCCACGTTTATGATGCGGCCGGACTGTAGTGGGAGCTTCTTATTCGTTGCATTATCCTCTAGCTTCTGAGGTTTCTGCCACCAACAGCTTTATCCTCTAAACGCCAGGTTATTGGTCTCCAGGTATCCTTGTCTTCCTGGAGGCCGGGCTCTCAGCTTTGAGTCTCTGTTTGCTGCACAGCCTGTTGCTCCCTGATAGCAGCAATACTGTGCCTCTTGCATGCGACAGCTCTGCTGTTCCTCTCACCGCCTTGCCACCGCAGGAGTCGACTGCACATAACTCAGCTTCTTGCCATACATCTGAATGGGTTCCCCGCTGCGTCGGTATAGTCCGTAGTGCTTGCTCTGCTGTGGGGCATCCTCTGATAACTCGCCACTGCATGCGTCCTCGCACGTTAGGTCCTTTGTTCGTTAGCCACAACGCCATCTTATTTGCCTGTGACTTTGGGGTTGCGCTATTTAAAATTCACATAATTCTGGCAATCTCGCTTCTTCTAGCCTGTGAATGGATCGTTCGTCTGCTCATCCCCTTCATACATCTGGGCAGCCGTTAAGTTCCACAAATTCATTGTTTCGCCGCATTCAACACCCAGGATCAAAACGGATCAGCAGGAGTGTGTCGGAAAAGCGTCCTAATGCATGGCCCTGTAGCCACTCCCCCACATGTCCCTCCTTCTTTGGCACAAACAACAAAGGAGAGGCAGCAGGGGACTTAGACGGGCGGATGAAGCCTGAAGCGAGTGCCTAATCGATTTATTGTTTCAGCACCTGGTCCTCCTTCAGCGTGAGCGATTACACTCGGCTGGAAGGGATTTTGGAACCCGGGATCAGATTGATTGGGGAGTCGTATGGACAGTGAGGTGGCAGTAGCTCCGCCTTGCATTTGTCAAACACGTCCATAAAGGAAGTATATTCAGAAGGGACACGCAATACTGGTTTCGAGGAAACAGAACCAATCAGAAGAGCCATTGAGCTAAGAGCCTGGCAAGAAACCTTCCTAGTTATCTTGTGGGTCTGACAACAGCAGTCGTTGCAAAGTGCTGAGGGAAAACGCACCTCTTGCGACACCCAGTCGATGTCGGGGTTATGGAGATGCAACCATGGTAGGCTAAGGATTACCCTGAACTCGGGTCCTGTGATAAGGTCAAAGAAGATTCTCAGAATGTTCTTCATCCGTACACATGCGTAGTGGAACGTTTTTTTGCGTTACGAAACCAGACACCAAGGCTGTACTGTCTACGGCATTAACTACTTCAGGATTGAATTTAGCCACAATAGAAACCCCAGAGCTACGAGCGTACTGAAGGTCCATGTAGTTACCTGTAGCACCCGAATCAATGACAGCCTGAGCTCAAAGAGGTTTGTTGGGAGACACAGAAAAGGTAATCAGGAGACAAAATGGAGAGGAAAGAATAGCAGTTTGGGAGTCCAATGGGACCTCTGCCAGCATAGGGACTCCTATTGCCATGGTTTGGAGTTTCCTGATTTCCGGGCAGGCTTTTTTGGGCAGTTACCCAGAAAATGCTCTGAGGACCTGCAGTACATACATAGGTTGTTCTTGTGCTGATGTTCTCTCTTGGCAGGGGTCAACAGGCCACAAATAGCCCCAAATTGCATGGGTTCAGGAGCGGGTTTAGAAGGCATGGTGGGGACGAGATTCGAGGAAAAGGCAGGCATCGGCTTCATTTCACCCCGTCTCTTGGCTCTCCGGGCATTGATTTGGAGCACCAAGTCCAATAATTCAGAGAAAGCTGTGGGTACTACAGGAACAGTGGCCAGTATGTTGATCAAGGTTATCGCAAAGACCTTTATAGAACACTGCAACCTTTTCTTCTGGCCAGTCCTTTTCGGCAGCCAACTCATTAAATCTGGCCAGGTAAGTTAACAAGGGTCTACTCCCCGAACGGAGTTTCAGGAACTCCAGGTCCGTAGCCTGAGTCTTGTATCGGGTGTCAAAGACCCTATTCATCACTGTGATTAGGGCATCACAATCATAAAGGACATAGCTGTTTGACTCTAACAATGGGTTAGCCCAGGTAGCTGCAGTGCCCCTAAAATAAGAGAGAACAAACGCTGCTTCAGTGGTAGAGTCAGGGAACGAGGCAGGATGACATAAGAAGTGTAATTTACACTGGTTTATGAATCTGCAGTAAGACTTGTGGTCACCTGTGAACCTCTCAGGAGGTGCCAATGGAAACGGAGTGGACATGAGGACCGGAGTTCGTTCCATCCTGGGGAGTTGCCTGGGGATTTGGTAGCCTGAAGCAGAGACGGTAGTGCCGTCTGACACATCACCCCGTGCTTGAGACTGAGCCAAATCCTGTAGGGAATCGTTTCGATGATATAGCGCATCATGAGCAGAAGACATATCAGTCCGGAGGCAGGCGACCAATAGTAGCGAGAGGCAGACAAAACTGGTACCGATTTATTGCATAACCTGCGTCAGTACTGACCCAAGTCTCCTCACATGGGGAGTTCATTCCCTTGATACACCCCTCTGCTGTGAAGAACACACCAGGACAGAGGAGCAAATCAACTGAAAGAGCTGGGAGAATACCCTGACACAGGGCCAGGCTGTAAAGAAAAAGCAACAGATTACACGGTTTGTCAGTGGATGAAGCAAAACTATAACCACACTAGATGAAATAACAACCTGATGGTCTGTCATGGGAGCTTGGAATATCAGAGGAACTGCCCTACTCTTCAATACTCTGTCTACCTAGCAATAGCAAAAATAACCGTTATTCCAAGTCTGAGAATGATCGAATGCAGGCATAAGATTTCAATCGTGGCAATCAGGGATCTTACCGGTAATGTGGCAGACAAGTGGAAAGATAGAAGGTATTGTAGAGGAGAATGTAGCCAATAAACAAACGAAGGCAATGGGGGATGTTAGTAAGGGTCTACACCAGAACAGCACGAGGGACGCACTAGTTCCGGTAGGTGCACTGTTGGTAACTGCGGTGCGTGCAGGTTGCATACACTGTACTATCCTGGAGTCGGGTTCACTGTAGAGAGTCGTGGAGTTCAATAAAGGAATCCTCGTAAAAGTTCAGCAGCACCAGCACAGAAGCGTGCAATGGTAATTAGCGGGAGTAGGAGAGGTTAATCACCGTGGAGTTCAGCAGCAATGAAGCGTGCAATGGTAAGGAGCGGGAGAGGTTTTGCTTCCAAACTAGCGACAAGATCAAAAACAGGAGGCAGAAGGAGTCTGCGAGACAGGCTGAGTTCGGTGATGGTGCGGGCAACCTGGTACAAAATCAGTATGCTAAAAGGCAGTTTGTAGTTCAATCAAGGCTCAAAGTATAAGCAGAAGCAAACAATGGATAACCGGTACAACTTCAATCAGAAACAGTGAAAAATGAAACAGGAGAGGGTTTAATCGAGCGGAGTGGGTGGAGCTTACCGCGCCGGCCTGCCGTTGCGATCCCCTGATCAGTCTGTGACGTACGCTGCGCCGCAGTGTTGCGGAAGGGAGTGTTGACACGGCGCGTCTCCATGGCAACCGCCATCGATGGAAAAAAGGAGAAGCTGTATACCGAGAATGCTGAAAAGCATGTTTCCACAAACAGGAACGTGGACACAGTGTGGGGTAGGCGCAAAAGACCTCCTGGAAGCTTTGATGAAACTTTTACGATTCTTGCCCTTTAGGGGCGTTGAAGACACCGACAAACAGATCACCACTTGCCGGTCAAAGGAGCGAAAGAGCACACAGGCTCAATTGACCAAAAATAGAACTTTTTCAAAAATGTAGGAAAGCTCCCGGAGCTAAACACGAGGACTCCCAACACTTCAACGTGCAGTAAAAATCTTAAGATGGCTGCCAGAGGAGGGGCTTAGGGAGAGCTCAGTGATTGGTTTATAGGAGAAAGACAGTTGAAGTGAAAGTGAAACTGTTTTTTCTTTTGCAGTGGATTCCCGGCCTGACGACAGGGAATATTCATTAGCATGTGAATCCATGCCAGACCCCATGCTGGAGAAGGTCCCACTTTCTTCTAAGGGCTTCCTCTAAAGCACCTACCATGTTCTTCTTAATACGGTTAAACCAACCCATTGGTTTGGGGATGGTAGGCTATTGAGAACTTGTAAGTCACTCCACCGTTCTTCCACTTGGTCTGCATGTAATGGGACATACAATTTGATCCCCTGTCAGAGATAACTTCCTTAGGAAAACCTACCCTGGGGTAAAGATACCAAGGAGGGCCTTAGCCACTGCCTCAGCAGTAGATGTTCTCATAGGTATGGCCTCAGGATACCTGGTAGCATGGTCTACCACAACCAATATAAATCGGTTGCCTGAGGAAGTAGGAGGGTCTAGGGGACCAACAATATCAATCCTCACCCTCTCAAAAGGGGCTCCCACCACAGGGAGGGGCACTAAAGGTGCCATATTCTTTGACCCACTCTTGCCAGAAGTCTGACAAGTGTGGCAGCTCCTACAAAATGTACCTACATCAGCCCCCATCTTGGGCCAGTAGAAGTACAGAGATAACCTCTCTTTGGTCCTCTTGAAACTCGTGGCCAGCCAAAAGAATCTCATGGGCTAACTGTAGGAACGGTTATCTCGCCTCCTGGGGCACTAACAGTCTCCTGTAGTCCCTTGGGGTAGATTCAGTAGGTTAACTGTAGAAGAAGCCATCCTCCCAGTAAAGCCTATGCTTCCCTGGCTCTTGCCCTTCCAGCTGGGAAGCTGTCTGCTGGCACAGACCTTCTAGAGAGGGACACTCTCTTTGTCCTCTGCTGAAGTCTGTCCTAGATGGTCCACCTTCTGCAAGTAAAGTCTGCAGCTCGGAATGGTCGCTAGGATCCAGATCTCCAACGCAGGGAAGGTTTTCTTCCAGCTCTGTGTCACCAGTAGCTGACTCCAGAGAGTTTGGTTGGTATTCCCACTCAGCCTCAGCTGGGTAAGGGGTCACTGGGGTGACCTGGGACAGTCCTCTCGCAATGTCCTTGTCCTATGAACAGGTTTAGGTTTGAGACCTTTCTTTTTTACCAGAGACCTTAGATTTCTCCTTTGTCTCTTTCTTGGGAACTGAAGGGTGGCCTTCCTGTGGACTGGAAGTATTGGAAATCTCCTCAAACTGAGAGCCTCTCAGGATTGCCTCTCTGGCCAATCTTGTTTGCTCCTGCTTCTTTTTGCTGGGAGGCCTGGGGGTACTAGATACAACTCTGAGAGTGTTCAAATAATTTCCCAACAGGACTCTCCCTGGCACTCTGTACACTAACAGGAATTCTAACAGTCATATTATTGCACTGGATGAGAGCTGGTAGAATAGGAACCAATTTGATAGGGCCTCCTGCAAGTTAAGTGGGACCTTTGGGTGCCTTAGCTCCATCAGGTTTGAAAAAACTTTCATCTACTACTATAATGCTTGCCCCAGTGTCTCTGATAGCAGGGTTTACAAGAACACTGTCCTTATAATATTCTTTTGTGTTATCTGGAATTGAGTTATACACATCCCCATGCTGTTGTTCCCACAGACCCAGGGACACTAAAGAAACACTGGTTTGAACTCCAATGGGGTCTTCAGCCATTAATTGAAAGTGTGCACTTGCCATTTGTGCTTCTCCCTCAGGGTCGAAGGCTAAGGAGGCAGTGTGGACCCCTAAAGGTGTACCCTTACAACTGGGATCCACTTTCACGTGATCTACAGACCCACATACAAAACATTTCCCATATGTTCTCTGGAATGGGGGTTTCTGTTGACCTCTCTCTGGTTTTGCACCAGAGGATTCACTAGACCTACCAGGTTTCCCATGGAATTTACCCTTGTTATGTTTGTGGCCCTCTTTTGGATGGTTGGAATTAGAATGTGCTTTCCCTTCTTGCTTGTGCTGCTTCCCCTCTTCCTTTTTGTGAGTTGCTAGCTATCTAGGGTCAATTTCTTTTGAGTCAGCCGAGTGCTGTCTCAGCTCAGGAGAGCAGGCATCAAAAATAGATTCTAGCAAAAAAGATCTCATTCCTTCAAAGGCGTGTACCCTGTATCCCTTAACCCAACCTACATTTTACAAACATTCACATACCCAGGTAGCCCATGGGGTACCATTAGTCTTTTTGAGGATCCTAAACCTCTTAAGGAACTGTCAGGAGTTTTCCCAAATCTGGCTATTAATGCCACTTTTACTGATTCATAATCCTTTCTCTCACTGGTACTAAATTCCATCACAGCCATTCAGGGGTAGTCTAGACATGAGCCATAGAATTAAATCATTCACACTTATTCCTTGAAGACCATAGGTGTATTCAAACGTACCCAGCCAATCCAACACATCAAGTTTAGGTTCATACATACTCACTGCTTCTTTAGGCAGACAAGGCCTCTTGGGAGCAGCAGACCTAGAAGACCCTGAAAGGGAAGCAGAATCAAGCGACATCTTTCTCATATCCATTTCATGTTGCATCTCTCTTGCTCTGTGTTTCACCTCTTGATGTTTGGTTTCAGGCTGGACATTTAGTTTCTTGAATTCCAACTCTAATATTATTCTCTCAAGAAAAATATATCCTGGGCTTACATGTGGACCTTGTGGGGTCTCAATGGGAAGTGACTGAGGTACAAAGGCAGGGTGTGGCAGAGGGGGTCTCTCTTCCTGAGACTCCTCTACCTCCTCTGATTCCTCTTGCAGATTGGAGCTTGACTCTAAACTAGCATCCCTGTCATTATCTTCCACATTATTCGGGTGAGTAGGGGTTAGAGGCCTACTACCCAAACGTTGGTGATTTAACAACTTTGTAATCAATTCACATTTTTTTCCTTTCAGAGTACGGCCCCTGGATTTACACATGTCTTTCAGTTGATCTGCTGTCAGGACAATCAGGGCTGCCTCATTAATGTTATCCATATTTGGCATGTTACAATTGCTTAACTTTTTGGTGGAGATTAGCCTTGTGGCTGGTTTACTTGGGCACAAGTACATCAAATAGTCAATGTAACCACTCTATACCAATCCCACCACCTGCCACCAGTGTTAGGCAAGAATTGATGTAGTAACACTGAGAGACTACACAACACTTGTCTACTTGGTATTAGGTAACCCACCTTTTGGTATAGGGCTGTATTACACAAGTTGGTAGTGTGACTGAGCAGCCAGGCCTATCTCAAGAGGGGTAAATGTGAGCTGTAGAGCTGTAGCAATGAAATGCGCAAATACAAGTAGCCAAGTAACACTTATACTCAAGGTTTCAGTTATAAACAGTTATTTATTTAACATCAATTTTTATATGAGCATTCTTTAAAAAGGGAAAGATATGTAACAATCAAATATACTTTAAAAATACTTTTCCAGAATCAGCACAAGTTAGTGGTATCCAGTCATTCCCGCGAATACAAAGCATTGAATGCACAACCATCGAATGCAAAAGCCTTGAAAAAATGCATTTTTTTTGTAGGTAAAAGGTTTCTATTTGAATTAAAATGGGTTTCAAGGGGTAAAAAACAGCGGTTGGGGGGACCCTCCCCCCATTAAAAAAAAATGCATTTTTTCAATGCATGTGTTTCGAGGCTTTTGCATTGGATGCTTTTGCATTCGATGCTATCACTATAAACCCAAGTTAGTGGATACTCTTTGGATATGCGTTTTATACATTTCCTAAACCTGGAGGTGACTTCATTCACAAGGACAGTAATGGCATTTATAGATCACTAGTTATACTTTTCAGATTCTGAGGTTGCAGAAAGGAAAGGTTTAAGGAAAGTGAAGGTTAAACAGGTTCTCAGTATATTTGAGGACAACTAAATCTTCCAAGGAAATCTAGACTATCCTTTTCCAGCAGTAACAGTCTAAAACAAGTTCCCCAGCGTGTATCGTATGCCGCTCGCCTATGCTTTAATATATGGATTGTGTAGTAATTCACTCATCTTTGCAAGATGTCTACTCCAGATTACATTTGAGGCAAATCCAGAATTATAGGTGAGCGTGGTTCTTAAGTCATAGCAGGATCCTTCCATAACAAATGAACATTTCATTTCTTTGTACTGTCTAAACAACTTTGTAAAAAAAAAAAAAAACGTTGCGCATTCATCATTTTTCTGGGCGGTAGGAGTATTCAAAACAGTATTTGAATCCTCTTTCCTCCGCACACGCCGAGGCCAAGCAGCGCACATAGCTGACAAGAGCTGCACTGCCTGAGCTGCGAACAACTTCTGAATCCTCTTGCCGACAGGCACTCCCGGGCCAAGCTGCAGGGACAGGCACTCGTAAGAGATCAGTATGTCTCCGAGAAGGCAAGGTAACTGGGAAGTAGAGGAATATTTTTTGCCACCGTTTCATTTTCTTCATGAGGGCTTTCTGATATTTGTAATAAGTTCCATGACTCGCTGTTGAAGCAAAGACATGGTGCACCGGAACTAAAAGTGCCCAAGTGTTACCACCTCCGGCCTCTGCAGCCGACAGCCATCGCAACCTACGATCTCAGACGGAGGGAGAGCTATATAGAGTCCCAGCCAGTGATTCATGACGTGTGCGTACGGCGGCAACCTCTATGGCACTTTACATATTACATGGCCCAACTGTAAAAAAAATGAAATGCACCAAGTTACTCCCTGTAGTGACCCTGGCGCGCAGCAGGCCTGCGGTGTCGCAGGAATGAAAAGGCAGACACGGATCTCTGCAATGAACGTCTTCTTTATTTCCTTTCTTCCCTGAACTCCCCGATCCCGCCCCCCCCCCATGAGTCACTTCCCTTCTCTTCCCTCCGCCCGCCCCAACGTCACGGAGACATCAACGTGACATCTCCCCCCTTTTTTAAACAGTTACCAGGTTCTTCGCAACAGGCGACGGCCTTGTGGGCTTCTAGTCCATTTCCTCTATCCACCTCCTAGGTCTGTTCCGAGCCCTTTGTGGTCGTACTTGCTTTCGCCCTGGTGATGGCCCACTCTCTTCCACTGCATCCCCTCCTTCATGTTCCGACTCAGTCGAGTCCCACTGATCAGCCTGATACGGATCATCCGATTCATAGGTGAGGGGGGCTTGAACTCGGCCACTCAGGCGCCAAGCTCCAGTCGGTGGGAGCTCTTTGAAATGGGATGAGTTCCTTGTGATTGATCCCTCGACCCCTTGAGCCATCACCATAGAGCCCTTCTTCTGAGTGACTAATAACGGTTCATCGCGAAATGCCGAGGTGTGCTTGTGTGTTGAAGGTTGGCGTACTGCCACGACGTCGCCTACCTCGAGGCGTGAGGGCTGCGCCTGCCGACGGGTGTCGGCATATTCTTTCATGCGAGCTTTTGCAGCTCCATCTTGTTCTCGTACCGCTTGATCCAGCATCGGTGGCGGAGAGATGTCATTGGTCTGGGGGATGCGTGTTTGTGTATTTCAACCGAACATCAGTTCTGCTGGGGTCATCCCAGTGGTGCTATGGGGAGTCCCTCTATAATCTCTCATCAGTTAGTTCAGGACTTGTTCATATGGCTGGCCGGTAAGCCTCGCTATCTGTAGGGCTCGCTTTAGGTTGGCCATAAACCGTTCGATCATTCCATTTGCCTGAGGCCACAAAGGGGTGACCTTCCTGTGATGAAACCCCAGATAGTCAGCAAATTGTGCGAATTGATGTCCACAGCAACAGAGCTCCATTATCTGTCTTCAACACCTTCGGCACTCCATAAGCTGAGAATATCTGATCTAATGCGGGGATGACATGGTGAGCAGCCGTCGACGATACTAGTCTCACATCGGTGTATCGTGAGTATTCGTCCATGACTGCCAGGACATATTTCCCCCCTTCGATGGGCCCAAAGAAATTGGCCGCCACTGCTTCCCATATCCTCTGTGGGAGTTCCGACATGAGTAGTGGCTCGGGATGGCGGTTTGGTGTGATCACACAGCACGTGGGGCACGCCTTCAGTGCAGCTTCAACCATGTTGTCCATGTGAGGGAACCACACCTTTTGGCGCAGCATGTGTTTCGTTGATACCATCCCTCAGTGCGTCTCGTGTGCCAGTTCGATGACTTTGGTTCTCATGGATTGGGGAATGACGAGCTTGCAGTCCTTGACGAGCAGGTGATCATCCGATATTGCGAGTTCCTCCTTTACCTGCAGTAGTCTTTCCACGTCCTCTCGCACCGTGCCCCCTGCAGCCCTCCCCCTTTCCTTTGCCCTTCGCCACAGCCCTGACTCCAGACCCTCACGAATGATGCTGCATGCTGCATCTTTCTCTTTTTCTGTGGCGAGCGCCTCCATGTTTATTCCTTCTGGCGCGGACTGATGGATTAAGTATCTTAAGTATCTGTCGGCTACGGACGGTTCCGGAACACTCTGCTCTCGAGGCCTCCTGGACAGGAAATCAGCTGGGTTTTCGCCCTTTCCTGGCCTGTGAACGATCTCAAACGCATAGTCTTGCAGTCTCAGACCCCATCTTGCAATGCACAGGGGCATTTTGGCCTGAGGGTTGCCGTACAGAAATAAGAGGGCCTGATGGTCCGTAACGACCTGGAATGGTTTGCCGTACAGAAACAGGTGGAAGTGCTCGCACGCCCATACCACCGCAAGCCCTTCCTTTTCTGCTTGCGAGTATGCTTGTTCCGTGGTGGATAGACTGCGACTGGCGTACGCTACGATGTGTTTCTGTGATGGATCTTTTGGATTAAGTTGTGCCAGAATAGCCCCAAGGCCCACTGGACTGGCGTCCACAGTAAGCTCAGTCTTTCTGTTGGGGTCATAATACAACATGTTCTCTGCTTTCGCAACTCGCTCTCTGATCACTTCGAACGATCTCTGGCAATCACTAGTCCATTCGAATTTTTCATCTTGATGGGTCAATCGCCGTAACGGTTCACTGACTGACGCAAAGTCCCGTATGTATCGGTTACAGTAACTGGCCAGGCCTAGAAAGGACCGAAGTTCCGACACATTAGATGGGGCAGCAGTGTCATTCAGCGCAGCCACTTTGTCCGGGTCCGGTGTCATGCCAGATTCAGAGAAAACATGGCCGAAGAATTTCAGTGTGGATTTCCGAAAATCGCACTTGTCTCTGTTCAGGGTGAGGTTGGCATCATGAAGGGCCTTCCATACTCTCATCAGGGTTTCATCGTGCTTGTTGACATCGGTCCCGAACACTAGTATGTCGTCCGAGTAGTTGAGGCAGTTTGGAATGTGCTTTATGATGTTATGCACTTCAGCCTGGAATGTCTCCGCTGCCGAGGATACCCCAAAGCTTAACCTTTTGTACCGAAACAGACCAACGTGTGTTACGAAGGTCGTAATGTTTCTGCTTTCAGGATGAAGAACTAGCTGGTGGTATCCTTTTTGCAAGTCAAGCTTCGAGAAAACTTTGGCTCCGTTTAGTAGGTGTATCATGTCGGCTATGCGTGGTGCAGGGTGCCTCTCTCTTCTGATGGCCTGATTCGGGCGTCGCATGTCAACACAAAGCCTGATTGCCTCAGAGCCCTTTTTGGGGACCGGAACAATCAGGGACACCCACGTGGTGGGGCCAGTGGCCTTCTCGATGATGTTTTGTTCTAATAATTTTTGAAGCTCATCTTCAACCTTCTTTTGGATGTTTACCGGGATCCCGCGGTATGGCTGGGCTACTGGCCGGATTGAATTGTCCACGTGGAGTTTTATTTGTCTGTTCCGAAGTTTTCCGATGCCTCTGAAGATTTTGGGGTACAGATTGTTTATCATGTCCACTGGATCTATGTATTTGTGGACCATGATGTTGTATAAGATGTGTATCAGTCCCATGTCAGCAGCCGCTTTGAAGCTGAGGACACACCCACTGTCCGTTTCCGTGGCCAAAACGTGAATGGGTATCCTCATTTCATGCCCTTTGTAGCGGCACAAACCACTGAATTGTCCCAGACACTTGAGCGGTGTTTTGGCTCCATATGCATATATGTCCACCGTCGCCGGGATCAGCTTCGGTTTTTGTAGTAGGTCAGTGTAGACTTTTTCGCTCACCACGTTGACCGTGGCTCCTGTGTCAATGAGAAATTATGTCGGCCTTTCTTGTAGCTTGATTATTAACATAGGGCTGTGTGCTGTCGCAGTGGGGTTGCCCAGAGCATACACGTAGGCCTTCTTTTTTTGGTCGCTTCCGGATGAGCTAGGGTCGGAGTCTGTGGGGGATTGCTCCACCAGGTATCGTACATGGCGTCGGGACCTGCGCTCTGGTTTTGCACGCATTACGAACCTCCTTCTGTCCTTCCTCCTCTGCCGATCTTCTCCCGAGTCGCGCTCTCGCTGATCACCTGTGGGCTGGTTCGAGGTGATTGACTTGTTGGGGGTTCGGTTGTTGCTGGATATTCCCCCGTATTGGCTTTTTGGGCGAGCCGTGCTGTCCCTGGGTCGGTCTCTCCCCCGGTCACGGAACAGCCTGCATACGGCTTTGAAGTGTCCCTCTTCACCGCAGGATGTGCATCGTTGTCCTATCGCAGGGCAGGTTCCTTCTTGTGGGTACTCAAATCCACATTTATAGCAGAAGAGTTCCTCTGATCTTTTCTCTAGTTGTAGTTAGTTTACACTTTCCCCGGCATTTGTGCTTCCAAAACTCTCTACCTGGGAGTCTATGGCTCTCTCGACTCTGGCCAGTGCTAGGATTTCCTCCAGCGTGCGCGATTTCTGCAACAGCTTCCGGCGGAAGGCCTGGGATTCGCATCCGGAGATAATTTGTGATCTTAAGGCCTCCGTATTCGAATAGTTCGTAAAATCACAATGTTTCAATTTGGTGCGCAGACGCATCACATATGCGTCCATGGTTTCCCCTTTGGCCTGCTTGGTGCTATGGAATAGATGTCTTTCGTAAACCACATTGGTATGTGGTGCGAAGTACGCAGCAAGCGCCTCTTTAAGGTCTTGAATTGAGTCGATCGAGTCTTGGGGCATTTCATCAATTATGTCTCGGGTGGCAGATCCTACAGCTAGTTTGAGTAGGCATACCTGTCTTGCATCGGCAATAGGTCCTGTGGCTCCCATGTATAGGTCAAAGTCTCTGATCCATTTGGTCCATCTCGGACCCATGTTGCTGGTGTCTGTTATGTCAAAAGCCCCCGGCATCTGGGCGGCCAGCGTGTCCGGCAGCTGGTAGGGTATGTGGTCTGTCGCTGGCACGCCTGGAACTGGCTGTGCATTTGCCTGCGGTTGTCCTCCTTGCCCACCATCTTGGCCTGACATGGCGCTGAGGGTGTTGCGTGCTGATAATGTTTCCTTGCGGGTCTCTGGTGGCGGTTACCTGCCTCCTCCTCTGGTTAATCTCTTCACTGGTCTGTGAGGGATAGCCGCCAATTTGGCACGAGCACCATCCGTTGGTCTTGCCCCTCCCCGGGTTCTAATGCCCCCTGCTGTTGCGGTCTTGGTGGGCCCGTTGGTCTGGGCTGCTGGACTGTGATGTTCCCTGGCCCTGCAGGGCGCGTGCAATGAGTGCCTCCCTCGCCGTGTCCCTTGCCGTGGGATATGAGGGCTTCTGAGGCACGCAGGCGATGTATGCCACAGCTGCGTGCTCAGCGCACGTGCGCTCGTGCTGCCGGCACCTATAGCTGCAGCCGGGAAAGCACGTGTTCTGTGGGCTCACCCGTTGGTTGTTCGGCGAGGTCTTCTCGCTCCCCACGTGTTTTCACCGCCGCGGCCCGAGCCGCGTAGTGGTCCAGCGTTCTTTGGGCCTTTTCGCGCTGCGTGCGCTCTCGCTCGTGGGGTCGGTGGGCGGGCTACAGCAGCTTCGTTGGGTGCTGCCGTGCCACCGATCCCATCCTCGTCGCCAGTGTAGTGACCCTGGCGCGCAGCAGGCCTGCGGTGTCACATGAATGAAAAGGCAGACACGGAGCTCTGCAATGAACGTCTTCTTTATTTCCTTTCTTCCCTGAACTCCCCGATCCCCGCCCCCCCCCATGCGTCACTTCCCTCCTCTTCCATCCACCCGCCCCCAACGTCACAGAGACGTCAACGTGACACTCCCTTTCACAGACTCGATTCTGGCACTATTTAACACAAAATACTTTGTTAGACAATAATATCAGGTTGGCCAGTCAGCATGGTAAATTCTTTTGCAATCATTCAGCGCTGTATGGAACGAATTTGCGATGGTCAGGGTGCAAGGGAAATGACTGTTTGTTTCACCTTGGGATATGATTACAAGGTGGCCTTGGCAATTCATCTTCTTCGTATGAGTGTGACAATTAGCACAAAGCTGGTAATTGTGTTACTGGTAAAAATTAATTTCCACACGTACTGACGGTTGCAGGTTGGGTTGTTACGTCTGCTTAGCTAGTGATAAAACGGAGTGTTGGCATAGCAGGAATTGTGCACTTGGATTACATCAATGCATGTGGGAGAATCTAGTTTTAGGCAGAATCCTCTGCAGTGCCCTTAAGGACCACTACACACAATTAAGACTACAGGTGGCAATACAAGTTGTATTACCTTTGGTACAAGCCTGTACTACTATGTTAAAGTGGTAGCAGTAGCGGAGCAGCTAGGCTTATCTCAAGAGTATATGAGCAGTAGCAGAGATTACACAAAGGGACCACAATTACTGTGACTCAAGCAAACACTGACTCAAGGTTTCAGGTAAAAAATATAAGTACATTTATTTTTAAACCATTTGTTATAAACACAACACTTCTATTAATTCGAAAACCACATGTAAAATACACTACAACTAAGCAATTCACTTTGTACGGTATACTTCAAGGTAAGTATCCTGTGTTTTAGCGGACCGGTGTTATGAAACAAAAGACGTTACCGGGAATACACTTGCAATCACTTTTTGACGGAAATGACAGTTCGGTCTTACTAAAGAAACGCATATAAGCGGCAAGAAATGTTACTGGGGCAAAAACACACTTAGCACCTGAGATACCCAGAGAGAGTTGGGGGCAAAAATCATAGGCAATACTTTTGTCACGCAGACAGAATCAGAGAACACTCGGACAGAAATTCAAGAGAGTCAATAGGCCGGAGCCAGTGTCAAGTGGAACCGGGTTCCTGTTATCGAGGATCACACAGTCAGATAGTTCACAATTCGGCGTAGCCAGGAGTACTTAGATATTATCAACATAGGACGCAAATGTTATAAGAAGGAGGGAAGACATGGGCAAGCCTTGGAGGCGAAGAAAAGGGATTCACCCAAATCCCTCGAGCAGAACACAGGACCTTAGTCAAGAAAGAAGCTGGTGCCACGGCAGTTGTTCCTGGTAGTTTCCTGCAGACCCTTGGTTCCTGGAGCTTCGATCCGAAGGACGACGTCTGGAGGGGTCTGCACCACGCAGGGCTGAAGCCGGCAGCAGCGGCAGTGAATAAAAGGTGCACTCCTTAAAAAAAGGAGAGGCTCTTCAGATGGCTATCCGGACCACTACAGCAGTGTGCAGCGATTTCGACCACGAAGAGGATCCTCTGGCTGTAGAAGAAGAGCTGGTTATCCCCACCAAGCTCAAGGGAAGAAGACTCCGGACTGGATCTTCTCTGGTCGTTGAAGGGTAGATAGCTTAGGACTGCAGCAGGGCTTCACCGGGACGGGATAGTTGCAGCAGTCGACTTCTTCTCTGCTTCTCTTCGGTTCCTTGTAGTTCCAGTGGCGACTCTTACTTTCAGACCAAGAGACCTGCCTTTTATGCGAAAATCCCCCATTCACACTTCCTGGCTGTCAATCAGGCAGCAGGGGTGTTGTCCGGCCCGGACAACCACCTCAGCCAATCATGGCAAAGTGTGACTTGGGTTTCCTAGGATACCCTGTGCAGGGGGTGACTACACCCTTCCCTCACATTCAGGCCACCTAGACACCCAGGCGCCTAGAGAAGGGCTTCTGGGCAGAAACCCGCCAAAAGACAGTGAACAAAGGAGACAAACCTGGTTTGCCGCGCAAAGTAAAACACAAGAAGGACTTTAACAAAAAGAAATGGCAAATAAACCCAACTGGAGCCAAAAGAAAAAGAATTTGGTCAAGCGGGTTTAAGTTCGAGGCTAATATAATAGCCTAAAACAATACTACGTTTATATAGTATAATCATGGTAGAAAAGTTAGGGTAGATACCACTGCCACCAGCCAAGTCTAAATGTTAAAAGAGCGAAACAATGCTCTAGGAGGTACAAATAACAAGGGCTAAGGATTAACCCTTTCCAGTACTCCATGTAAAATGGGGTGTACTGGATCTGTGGTTAAATGACCAAGTAAAGTTAATGGCAACTTTACCCTTTTCTGGGGGACAGTAGTCAGCCTCAGAAATGGAGTCGGTGGGAAGTCTAAAAGACAACCCTGTGTCACTGCACTGAAGGTGCTGTGTAACACACACAATAAGGGGGGTACTGAAGTGGTGTACTCCAGAGACCACAATCACAAAAACAGATGAAATACACATGGCAAAACACAGGTAAGAGTGGAAAGAAAGGGGTACACTCTTACCAAGTGGAAAAATGAACTCCAGAGATCCAGCAAAGCTGCCAGGGGACTCACTATGTAAGGGAAATTAGCCAATGAATGAGAATTCTCCCTAACATCTAGTTATGCTGCAATACCTGTTGTGCTAGTGTTAGCGATGGAATTGACACAGGCCCAATGATGCTTATTGTGCCAATCATAGATTTGGGGTAAAACTTCACAGTTCCAGGAAGGTAAGGGTGGGCACCAGCAAAAAGGTGAAAGCAAATTTGTCCTTCCCAATTTACATTGTCCAAACATATTGCATCTTTTCCTCACCTACTATGTTCAAATTGGCAATGCTGATAGTTACATTTTTGCGATGAATTGAGAGGTCAATGGATCCGTGGAGGAAGAAACGTGTCAGGGAATTCTCATGGGAATAAGGCCTCTGTGCACTAGAAATCAGGGGAGAGTGTTCTCAAGGAATGTACGGATTGATTAACAGTCTGAGCTCCGAGTCATCCTGTCTGGCTGAAGGAGGTATTTGTGTTAGTAAAAGTTACTTACTTGATTTAATTGGATGTGAATATGATTTAATTTGTTTGTCACATGGGACAATATGTTGGCCTGAAGAACATAATTGGTGTAGCAAAACAGCGTGCTAAATCCAGAATTAATGCTGTGTGGGTGTCTGGTTAAATGATAAAATGCATCGCAATGACTAGTTCTATAGAAGTGGCAAGTGGGTGATGCAGTCTAATGCAGCTAAGCTTTATCAAAACAGTTGTTTTGCCCTATCTGAGCAGTTAGCTGGAGACATGATGAATAATTTGATTTATTCACAGGAAATACCAGACTATTTAGTTAACTTTAGTTAATTATAGTTTAGGTCATCTTTAGTGCTATCATAGATGATGAGTAGTATATATAAAGTAAAAGTAACACTTACTATTTTCAATGCTGATTTAGTGGATTAGCTGAAGGTATGGGGGTTATAGAAAGGGGGCTTAAGGGAAGTGATTATATTTTAAGAAAAGGTTTGGCAATAAAATTCGATATATAGAGTTAATATACTATTTAATAACTGTGATGGATTTGGATCGCTTAAGCTCTCACCAATAACAAATTCAGTTTTTACTTTGAAAAGTGTTTTGCATAGACTTGAAGATGTGAAGAGGCACCTCATTGGTTAAAAGGCATGCATTGGTAATGGCCTATACTGGCGCCATAAATAAATAAAACAAAATCATAAATAAATAAGCTGGTTAGTATTGAAATAACAGTGGGAAAGTCACTAGTTGAACAGTAATAATAGAGGTGTGGACTAAAATGGTAATTGTGGGAAGTGGGTAAATTAGCCTAAAATGGGAGGAGGGAGATGTAGCGGGAATATAAGAGGTTGCGTTTACTCTTTGCAACTTTCAGATATCAATTGGGTGAACTATATATAGATTTTGGTATGAACTCAAGTGTGTGTAATATTAGCCAGATTATTAGGAAAAGGGGAATAAAGGGACTAATGAGTTGGTTCTATTAATGTAATATGAATAGTACAGGATGGATCAAAATATGTAGATATTCAGTAGGAAGAAAAGTATAGGTGAAATGGTGTGTTATGGGCACTGATAGTCGGGAGTCTAAGGTTCAGAATGGGAGTTTTTACATATCAGAGTGAAACCTTAATATGGGTCCGTCTGTGTTGGACTGACATGTGTCAAATCTGTAGCAATTCAAGAAATTGTGGGGCTTATTTGCAAAGTTGCTCACGCAGGCGACTCCTTACAATCCCTGTTGTTTACCACGTGTTGAAAAAGTAGATTCACTGATTCATGTTTAGTTGTCGCTGGTCACCAGATCGGACGGATATTAAGCCCATACCGTCCAAAAACATCAGAAAAACCACAAAAGATTCCAGGACTCAGCGCCAATAGTAAAGGTTGTTTACTAGCATGAACTGTATCAGTCGTAGCTATATATACAGAAAGAAGCCCTCTACTTGATAACGCATTTCAGCTCCCACGAGCCTTTGCCAAATCAGGGCTATGTCGGTTCAAACAAACATATTATTATATTGAAGTATTACCATTCACACCACAATTCAAAATTGCATATAGCATGTCAAGTTAGTAGTTTGCAAAAATGTATGCCATTGGCTTAGACAGAGAAACAAGGGTTGGTGAAGGGGAGGATTGATTGGGTTCAGAAAACATCACAGAAATCACAAAAATGAAAAAACAAACATGTATGGAGAAAGAAAATCGAAAAGTACCCATTAGTACAATTATAAAATTAAGGAGAATCCTGACTTAAAAAACTAAAAAACACATTTGAGAATCCGCTTACCCAATGTAATTCTGAAAAAATCTGTATGACTGTTGTCCGATATACAGTAATGGGGACAAATCCCAATGACAGAAACTCTAGAATTGAAGAGTTAAAAATAACCCCAAATTAGTCTAATAATATAATTGTCAAACGGTCACCCATAGTGATAGTAAGGCAACCTATATCAAATGTGGAGTGGATACCTATACGGGTCCTTTTAATACTGTGGGGTAGCTGCTAATATTATACTTTCATAGCCAAATGCTCTAACTTGAACGATACCAAAATCCGACATAAAAATAAAAATAAAATTGAGAAGTGACTATCCTCCATATGATCTAGTGCCCATTTTGTTTTGGTTAGCGCGGCATTCAAGCCCCGAATATTATACATGTAGGCACTCGAATAAGCGGTCCAATTTTAGAATGCCCAATCAAATTGCAGAATAGAGGACTGCCTTACCAAAGGCCAAATCTTGCCCATGGATAGAATCCAGGGAGTAGTGTTTGACAAAAGTATGGAAAGAGGCCCATGTGGCTGCTTCACAAATGTTACGAATAGGAACACCCCTCTGCAGAGCAGTGGAGGCAGCCACACCCCTAGTAGAATGGGCCCTCAAGCCTACCGGAGGGTCCTTACCCGCCAGACGGTAGCATTCCGAGATGGTCAAGATAATACATCTGGACAAGGTCTGCTTAGTAGCAGCTTCACCCAAACGCCTTCCAGCGTATCCTACAAAGAGTTGATCGTCCACTCTGACCCGGGACATGCGTGAGATGTAGACGCTTAACGCTCTCCTAGGATCCAACCTATGGAGCCTCTCCTCTTCCTTACCAGGTTGCGGAGGAGGATAGAATGCCGGAGGAATGACCTTCTGGCTTAAACGAAATTCCGACACAACCTTCGGAAGAAAAGGACAACGAACCCTAAGGACAACCCTGTCCTTATGGAACACTGTGAAGGGTGGCTTAGCGGATAGTGCCTGCAATTCACTCACTCTGCGAGCAGAAGTAACCGCAACTAAAAATACAGTTTTAAAGGTCAACAGTCTCAAAGGGTAAGAATGTAAAGGCTCAAATGGAGCTCCCATTAGGAATTTAAGAACCAGGTTCAAATCCCAACCGGGCACCAGGAAAGGTGACGGTGGGAACACATTAGTGAGCCTTTTCAGAAACTGAGAAATCAAAGGAATCTTAAAATAAGAACACTCCTCAGACGAGCGCTTAAATATGGACAGCGCCGCCAGGTAACCTTTAATGGTACCCACTTGCAGGCCCTTGGGGGCTAACGAAAGCAGAAAAGAGAGAACCACAGGAATTGCACATGAAAAAGGATCCACATTCTTAACCCTGCACCTGTCGCAGAACTTTGTCCAATGGCAACGGTACAGGGATTTTGTTGCGGGCCTTCTGGCCGAAAGCAACACCTCCATCACGTCAGGTCCCAATCCTTATACCTCAACCTTTCAGAAGCCAAGCATGAAGGTTGAGGGACTTGACCTCTGGATGGAGAACCTGACCCCCTCCCGTGAGAGCAGATAGTCTCAGTAGGGAAGACAGCGTGGAGGGCAGATGGACATGTCAAGAAGGTCCGGGTACCACATTCTCCTGGCCCATGACGGAGCAATGAGGATCATTCGGGAACCGAAACTCCGTAACTTCCGCAGCACTTGCCAAATGACAGGGACTGGAGCAAACTCGTACAGTAGCGGGAAGGACCACTCCACTACGAACGCGTCCCCTAAGGCTCCTCTTGGAGGAAATTCCCGCAAGCAGAACCTTTCGCCCTTCCGGTTGACACTGGTGGCGAAGAGATCCACTTGTGGGATCCCCCAAAGGGCAAAGATCTCCAGGAGAATCTACTGAGCCAGCTCCGTGCTCTGCCTGCTCAGGGCGTCCGCCGCCATGTTTTCGTCTCTGGCCAGATGAACTGCCGAGATCGAAATTTCCTGCTGGATGGCCCAGAAGAACCAGAGCTGCATCACCTCTCTGCACAGATGGAGAGAACCTGCCCCCCCCTTTTGTTGAGGTAGTGCATGGCCACTGTGTTGTCTGTCAGAATCAGGACATTCTTCACTCGCACAGACGGCAGAAAAGCCTTCAGGGCTAGCCTGTTGGCCCTCAGCTCCAACATATGGAGTCTGGACTCCGACAGAGACCAACGACCGGTGACTGTCAACTTGTTGGCATGAGGTCTCCATCCCGTGAGGGACGTGTTCCTCGTGATCGTTACCTCCGGCCAGGGTAGCCAAAATGGAGCCCCTTTCAACAGATTGCCTTTCGATGGCCCACCACAGAATATCCTGGGCGACCGAGGGCGGCACCTGAACGGGGTCCGACATCCTGCCGGAGGACTGCGACCGCTGGAGCTTGAGAGCCCATTACAGAGATCTCATCCGCAACCTGGCCTCTGGCACCAAAAAGAATGCAGGATGCCATGAGGCCGAGCAACCTCAAGAACTTGAACGCCGGGAGACTCTGGGCATGTTGAAACTTGTGCACCATCTGCAGAATGTGATGAGCCCTCACCTGGGGAGGCGAACACTGCCCCAGAGATGTGTGGAGCACTGCTCCGATGTACTGGAGCCGCTGGGTAGGTGTCAAGTGGGACTTCAAGTTGAGGGAGAAGCACAGCCTGTGAAGGAAGTGGCAGGTGACTGACAGATGATCCAGGACTTGCTCGGGAGAGCGTGCCCTGATCAACCAATCGTCCAGGTAGGGGTAGACGTGAATCAACCCTTTCCTGAGATACGCTGCCACCACCACCATGAGCTTGGTGAAGACCCTCGCGGGGCGGAGGTCAATCTGAAACTGAAAGTGCGAGTCGCCAACTGCAAACCCCAGGTACTTCTTGTGCTTGGAATGAATCGGCACATGAAAATAAGCGTCCTCGAGGTCAAGAGACACCAACCAGTCCTGAAGCTGAAGGGCCTGCGGGACTTGAGAGAGAGTAACCATCTTGAACTTGTCCTTCCTGAGGAGCTTGTTCAAACCGCGCAAGTCCATGATGGGACTCAATCCCCCGTCTTTCTTCGGGATCAAAAAATAAGGGGGAATACCATCCCTTGTTCCTCTCCGCTACAGGCACCAGTTCTATGGCGCCTTTCTCCAGCAGGGAATTGATTTCCTGCGCAAAGAGCGGATCCGGACTCTTCAAAGAGAGATTCCCTGGTGGATTGAGGTCTGCAACTTCTCAAGGCTCTAGTCAGCCTTGCTGCAAAAAAGATGTACACCATCAAAGGGCCTGTTGAGAAGCCGGGATTGTACGTCAGGAGCAAACCCCTACTTCCGCAACCCCGCAAATCTGCGCATTACGGTGCTCACCGCCATGGACCTGCTGACACAATCTGCCATGTCCAGACACGACTGAAAGGATTCACACATGGCATCCTTGCCATCCTGAACAAGAAAACCATCCTGTTCCTCCCCTTCGGGAATATGTTCAGCCGCCAAAGACACAAAAGTCCACAGAGTGTGAGTGAAACATGCTAAGGCACACACAGAGTTGGCTGCCTGTAAAGCCATACCCCCTGAAGAAAACACTTTCTTCGCCCAGCCATCTAAACATTTGTCGTTCCTATCCGGAGGGATGGTAGGGTACGACGCCTGCTTTGCTGGGGCCGTAGCCACCAGCACTACACCAAACTCTCCGGAGTGGGGTGCGTAGTCAAGTAGCAGGGGTCGCTACTGGCTGGACAGTATTTTTTCAGCAATGACTTGCTCACTGCCGGGAGACTCTCCGGAGCAGTCCAAGCCGCCGCCACCCTTCTCTGTAAAGCCATATGAAATGGCAGCACCGGGTCAGTGGGTGGACCTTGGTCAAGGATATTTGTCAGGTCATCCTGCAGAAAATCCACTGGTGGCGCAGACCACCACAAGTACTCCGTCACCCTCGACATGAGCCGCCGGTACTAAAGACTCAGCGTGCATGCCAGGCTCAGGCCTACCAAACTCAACCTCCGGAGAGGTGTCCAGACCACTGGCATCGTGCAAAGACTGACGCAGGTCTTCCAACTGGCTATGACCAGACAAGGGTTCGTCAGGAACCTCATCAGGAACCAAACCTTCATCAGACCCTCCATCCACCTTAGAGATGTAATCCAGAGGCTGGAATAAATCCCTGGATGATGGTACAGAAAAAGGTTCAAACACAGGCCTTACTGACTTCTTCAGGGCCTTCCTCTGAGTTTCCACCAATGCACGGGGTGTCTCCACAAAAGGCGTCGAGGGCATCGAAAGAATCGACGTCAAGCATGGTGCCGATGGCTTTGACACAGTCCTCGAAGGCGGTGCCCCGAGCGTGTCCTTCGACGGCCTCTGTGCCGATGACTTCCTCAGAGGCAGAGCCTCGAGAGTGTCCCTCGACGGACATCGCGCCGATGGCGTCGATGCCTTCTTAGAAGACCTCACAGGTTCCGCCGGTCTCGAGGGCGTTGAGGACCAGGACCTGGAGTGGGCATGGCTAGAGCGATCCACCTTGTCCGACCGGGACCTCGTTGGTTGCCGGTGATCGCGCTGACCGCCCAACCCCAAAGGCGTGCGAACGGTGGCCCTAGCGCTTTCCATCCGCGCCTTAGAGAGAAGCCGGCAAGGAACGGAGCCTTGCGACTCCAAAATCGCCATAATTTCCTTACGAAATTCATCCCATTCCGCAGAAGAGGAATGCTTGGTAGGACAAGCTACCCGCCGACTGGCGGAGTCCTCGGACGAGGAAGGCGATCAGTGACGGTGCTTCCGCGAATGCCTCGAGGAGGCAGAGGAATGGCGATAACCACTCCAGGACCGAGACCCCCTGTACTTACGCCGACGATGCGGAGAGTCGCCCCTCGAATCGTCGGTCAAAAGCCCAGCGGATTTTGACTTTCGGGGTTTAGAAACCCTACCTTCAGAAAGCTTCTTCCGCTCCTGCAAGGCCTTCGACGTTAACGACTGGCAATCGTCAGTCATCGGTGACGTGGTCCTCGCCGAGGCACCAGAGGCAGACGTCGTGCGGGTCCATAAGTGACATCTTGGAACCGCAGTCCTGACACTTCTTGAATCCCGACCGTGGGTTAGAAGACGACAAAGACATGATATTGTCACAAATAACCAAGTTCGAAGAACCGCTAGAATGAACAGAAGAACCGAGGCGCGCCGAGATCTCCAAAGCGAACACGTGTGCGGAAAAAACGGAATTGAGGCTACGGGCATTGTGCATCCTACTTATAACATCCGGTGACGTCGGCTCGACGGAGGCCCTCGAGGACAGTGTATCGACGTCATCGACGCAGATGCCGAAGATGTATTCCGAAGCAGCACAGCTGTGGTGATTATCTGTTATAATTGTGGAATACGTCAGAGATACCAATCCCCTCGAACAAGTTATTCTTTGAAACTGTTACAGAATTACTACGTGAAATGTAGGGGCATACAATTATAATTGGTGGAGACGTCAACTGTGTTCTTGACCATACCGTTGACCGCTCAGCGACATGTAGATTCACGAATCATGGCATAAGTAAGGAATTCCAATATTTTCATTAATAGATTTGACTTGGCAGATGTGTGGAGGTCCATGCATCCTTCTGAAAGTGAATACTCCTTTCATTCACCAATGCATAATTATTTTTCCCGTATTGATTATATATTGATTTCAGTTAGATTAATTGATAAACTTCTAACTACAAATATCAGGGAACGTCAAGCTTCTGATCATGCTTTAATGAATTCTTATCTAGCACTGGGAGGGAAAGGTCTAATTTTTTTAGTTGGCACTTGAAATCGTGTATATTAAAGGATGAGCATGAAATAACTCATCTCAAAGAATATATAGAGATGTTCTTTAAAGAAAATAAGGGCTCAGCAGATGTGGTTTGGGATAGTTCTAAAGAAACACTAAGGAGTGAATTAATCAATAGGACTTCTTACTCAAGGAAAGCTGGATTACAAGGGATACATAGGCTAGAGGGCGAACTGGCTGCATTACAGCGAAAGTATGCATGCACAAAAAGTTTGGAGCATTATCTGATGTCCCGGACACAGGAAAATCTGAAGAATAAAATGAATATGATGGCGGAAACGTTTTCTTTTTCATGAGACAAAAATACTGGGAGTATGGAGACAAGAGTGGTAGATTACTGGCTAATAGGTTAAGAGGGAAGATGAATCAATCATATGTACAATGCATTGAGAATGCGCAAGGTGGCATAGAAACTTAAAGTAAGGACATTTGCCAGTGCTTTCATTCTTACTATAAAACTTTGTATACCGAGGACACCTTTTCGTTAGCATCAGAGTTGGAGAATATTTTAAACACTTTAGATCTCCCTAGGTTAAAAGTAGAAGACAATATTGCATTAGATGCTAGTATCACATTGGGAGGGAGATTCACGAATCATGGCATAAGTAAGGAATTCAATATTTTCATTAATAGATTTGACTTGGCAGATGTGTGGAGGTCCATGCATCCTTCTGAAAGTGAATACTCCTTTCATTCACCAATGCATAATTATTTTTCCCGTATTGATTATATATTGATTTCAGTTAGATTAATTGATAAACTTCTAACTACAAATATCAGGGAACGTCAAGCTTCTGATCATGCTTTAATGAATTCTTATCTAGCACTGGGAGGGAAAGGTCTAATTTTTTTAGTTGGCACTTGAAATCGTGTATATTAAAGGATGAGCATGAAATAACTCATCTCAAAGAATATATAGAGATGTTCTTTAAAGAAAATAAGGGCTGCTCGATGATCTTAGAGACCATCGAGCAGCTTAGTGTTGGCAAATTGCCAGGATTGGATGGTTTGCCATCAGAATTCTATAGATCATTTGGTGCTATATTAGCCCTGTTTTATATGAGTTATTTCATGATTTTATATATAAAGGGACCATTTGTCATTCAATGCGTGAAGCTCTAATAACATTAATTCCGAAACCTGGTAAAGACTGAAAGAAATGTGGTAATTATAGACCCATATCATTGCGCAACAGGATGTTAAAATATTCTCAAACATGCTTGTGAATAGACTGGATAAATGTATTGGAGATCTAATTCATAAATCGCAAATGTGGGTTTTATGAAAAATAGATACGGCTATAACATCAGGACTATTATTGACACGCTGGGACTTCATGGGGATTTGATTCAAGAGACGGTATTAGTTTTCATTGACGCAGAGAAGGCTTTTGACAGAGTGAATTGGGTATTCTTGGAATTCACAATGCAGAGAATGGGGTTTGGGTTGCGTTCTTTACAGGCAATTAGATGCTTGTGCAATGGCAAGGATTTGGGTGAACAATGAGGCTTCTGACTCATTTACACTTGCAAGAGGCACGAGGCAAGGGTGCCCATTATCACCGTTTTTATTTAACATAGCTTCAGAATCCTTTATTGCATATATACATAGGGAGGAAGGAATGAAGGGCCTTAAATTTAGGGACACAGAAATTAAAGGTTTATCCTATGCTGATGATATGGTGATTATATTATCGAATCCAGGGGAGGGAATTAATGCTTTGAAAAGAGCATTTGAAAGGGTAAGTAAGCTCTCGGGGCATAAGGTAAACTGGGAAAAATCTGAGTTTTTTCCACTCGCAGAGAAGTGTAAAAGGAGTGATTTTGAAGAATGGAAGTGTAAATGGTCAAATTTGCAAGTCAAGTATTTAGGGATATACCTTGTTAGAGACCTGAAGAGAATTGTTGAGCTAAATGTGGAAGTTTTGATTGGGGACTTAATGAAATATGTTAGGAAATGGAGTGTTTAAATCTAGGAATTTGGGCAAAGGTCAATGCTATTAAAATGACTCTGCTACCAAAAGTATTATATTTAGTTCAATCACTTCCCTTGCTTTTCACCAATAAGCTATGAAAAATGATTGATAATATATTTAAGAGGTTTATGTGGGTTGAAAAAGGGAAAGCAAAAATTCCTAGATACATTATGATGCGTAGTATAAGGGGAGGGGTTTTTGGCTACCTAGACCTTGTTAAGTAACACAGGGGTTTTATCCTTAAGAAGTCAGCCCACCATATGATGTCAGCAGATAAATATGAGCCAATTTGGCTAACAATTGAAAGGGAGGTGTTTCATCCATTAGAATTGGATAACATCTACTTGATAGGAAAGATTCCTTTGAAACTAAAGAAACTACCAACTACGGATGTGACACGCATAACCCTTATAACCTGGTTGACTGATACTGACCAAAACATTTTTCTGCATTACAAGGCATCACTTTGGGGGAACCCCGGTCTTCAACTGGATAATAAAACTTTATGTTGGCGTAGTTGGATTCTAAAATGTATTTTGAAAATAGTGGATATTGTACGGGATGGACAAACTACAGAGGAAGTTTGGTTTAGAGAGGAGGGAGCTGGATACATTTAAAGAAATAAGGATACTATTACAACAAAGGCTGAGGATGCTGCCAGGCCCACTAGAAAAGGAACCCTCAGGATGTGCTATATTTAAGTCATCGCCACGCACAGTATCTACTTATGTTAATTTAATACCCCTTGAAGAACCTATTATTAAGTCATGGGATAGATTGAAAAATACTTGGGAGAATGAGTTACAATGCACTGCCTCGGAGGAAGAGTGAAGGAAGGTTGTGGAGGTGGGTTATAGGAGTAAATTAGATTTGAACTTGACTTACTCATCAGAAAATATTGGGTTGTTTGTATTGGACGCTTGTGCGTATGCATAGTTTTGACCTTCTGGACAATGAGGTGTGTTGGGGATGTGGGAACGAGAGGGGAACACTAACCCATATGATGCTGTGGAATTGTTCAAGATCAATGGGGTTTTCGGGTGATGTGTTAGATAGATTAGACATAGTATTGTCTATAGGTTTTCCGAGAACACCCTTTTCCACAATTCTCCTGTCCGATAGGGGAAGATGTGTGATAGCAAGGAGATATAGATGTTGGATTGATAAAGCCTTAATGGTGGCAGTGAAGCAAATATTAAGACTATGTAAGACTAGGAAAAAACCACAAGTAGAGGGTTGGGTTGGTGATATGCAATTGTTATCGGATTTTGAGAAATATTAATAGTTACTTACCGTAGTGACGAACGTACTCTTAGTTCATAGTCCCCTTTCCTCCATACTGTATGGGTGTCCCTCATGAGGGACAGGAGAGATAACCTTTTTCACCAGAAAAAATGTTCTTGCCCTATCGATGCGACTCCTCCGTCCCCATGGACGCGTCGACAATGTTCAGCATTGCCTAATGACACCAGTATTATTAGGGGGTAGGATGGTGGAACGTATGGAGGAAAGCAGACTGTGGAATAAGAGTATGTTGCTCACTACGGTGAGTAACTTTTAATTACTCTTACGTCCCGTCCCCTTTCCTCCATATGTTTAGGCGATTACAACTGAATGTAGCCCCAGGGTGGAGAGGAGCCCCTCCTTAAGCAACCAGGTTTCTTAGAACCGCCTGCACGAACGCCGCCTCTGACTTAGAGGTGGCGTTCAAACAGTGTTTACAGAAAGCCAAAAGGGGTAGCCCAGGTAGCCGCCCTGCTGATGACTTTACACGGCACCTGCCGTTGGAACGCGATGGCCATGGCCTTGGCTCTGACCGCATGGGCATGTAAGTTGGCTGGCACTGGTTTGTGCTGCCCCCATAGGCCTCCTTGATGGCCGCAACCATCCACCTTGCTATGGAGGCCTGATAACAGGCCTTGACCCACTGAAAGTGACAGACAAGGCATCCAACTTGCAGAAGTCTTTGGTCCTGGCCAGGTAGCATTTCAGCACACGTCTAACATCCAGACAGTGCAAAACTCTGAGGCTTATCCTTGGGGTCAGCGAAGAAAGTGGGTAAAACTATTTTCTCGTAGAGATGGAAGGAGGAGGTCGCCCTGGGTAGGAAAGCTGAGTGCGTCCGCAGGACGACCATGTCCTTGTGAAAAGTGGAGTGGGGTTCTGATGCCACCAGAGCCTGGATCTCGCTGACTGTGAGCTAAATTGAGGCCCACGAGTAGAGCTGTCCTTATGGTGACCAGCCTGATGTCCACGGGCGCCATAGGCTCTGTTAGGCAAGATCGTATGCAGTACCCTTTGGGTGCACTACAACAACCCTGACCTCCTGGCAAAAGAAACCCAAATTTTGGTATAAGTCTGCACTACACAGGTTGGAAGCGTGTGGAGCAGCCAGGCCTATCTCAAGAGGGGTCAATGTGAGCTGTAGGAGAGTTATACCTTAGTTAGGAGAGGAAAAAAAGAATACCTGGGCCATTTTGACAACAATGCCACCCATGGGTGCTTTACCGTGGCATGCGAAATCCCAAATGCGAGATTCACAGTGACAAGTATTCCAATAAACTCTTACACACAAGGTTTTTTGAATAAACAATTATTAATTTATTTATCAGTCTGTTAGAGTAAGTCTTCTTCAGAAGGGAGCAATATAAAGCAACACACAAATACACTCCAAAAATACACGCTCTTAAGTTTCTAAATCAGTAAGTACCCTTTTGGGATGGCCCACAGACACAACCTACACACTCAGGTGACTTCAGTAGCTAGGGTGCTGCGGACATTAATATATTACTGTTGCATTTGGAATAGCTTAAGAATAGGTCAAAGGAAAAGGTTATTAGATCACACAAGAGATCACAAATATTCTTAAGCAGGCAAATACTTTCAGATCCCCCAATAAGAGTTATTCAGTGGAACAGGCAAAGCCAAAGCCAACGGGCAAAAGTCTATATGAGCTGAAGCACTTCTTTGTAGGTAAGTAAAAATGTCTTTGAAATGTTTTAGAAGTCTTTGAAGAAAAAGAAGAATCAATGTAGGGCCACAAGCTGTTAGACTTGTGAGGGGTAGAAGATGCAAGCAACTTTACAACAAGAGGTAAGTTCTCTTCGACTTTACAGTACCTTTGGATTGAATAAAAAGTGCAGCAGATGACTTCTGTTCCTGGGGAGCTCTGCAGATCTCACTGTTCCTGGGCCTCAGTCGTGGGGACAAGAGGGAGGACTTCTGGGGACTCCTGCACTGCAATGGGACGGTCACCGCTCGCAACCGACAATCTTCAAACAATTGGCTGTTCGGTGTTTCAGCTCCTCGCGTCTACTGCAAATAGCAAGACTGTGGCTCTTGGTTGTCGAGATGGACTTTCGTTGCTTTTTGGGTCCCGCACTCTGTTGAAGGGGCTCAGGCTCGGTCAGTCCTGCTTCCTGGGACTCCAGAGGATCTTCCTGGAGCTCTGGGCTAGCTTAAAAGCAATGCCCACAAACTGGTGTTCCTCTCCCTGACTATTCGGTTTCCAGCAGCAACTCTGAAAATTCAACCAGCTCCGAGAGGATGTCCAGGTGGCTTACTTTGGAGTTGATTGGTCCTACCAACTCAAAGGGAGAAGTCGTCCTTGCAGGAGCTTCTCTGTCTATACGAATTTGGAGTTTCAGAACAGCAGCACGGCTTCACTGGGCAAACCAATGGTCCAGGAGTTGCAGCAGGCGTCCTCTTCAAGTTCTTCTTCGGATTCCTTTCGTCCACTGGCCGACTCTGCCTTCCATTACAAAAAGCCTCACCTTTTATGCCGCTTGCTCCCATTCATTCCAGCCTGTTAGTCACCCAGCAGGGTGGCCGTCCTTGCCGGACAACCAGATGGCCAAATGCCTAAGAGTGCATTCCTGTCTCCTAGGAGACTAAGCACAGGGAGTTTCGGGCACCCTCTTGCGTCCTGCCCCTCGCCAGACACCCTGGAGCCAGAGGCGGGTTTCACTCGAGAAGTCCGCCAAAGACAAAAGGAACAAAAGGACCAAACCTGGTTTGGCGCGCAGAGTAAATCTCAAGAAGGACCTTTCCACAAAGAAATGAGGAAAAAAAGAATACCTGGGCCATTTTGACAACAATGCCACCCATGGGTGCTTTACCGTGGCATGTGAAATCCCATAATGGTAGCAAAAAGTAAACAACTGCCACCAGCCATTCAGTGAGGAAAGGGTAACAAAATCTGAAAGACTGACCTGTGTCACTGCACTGAAGGTGCTGTGTGACACAATGTAAAAGATTATGCCTATGGAGTATGTCAGACTCTACAACCAAAAGAAACACAGAGTACAAAATCACCATTAAAATACATGAGAGAGTGGGAAAAAGGGTCTCACTCTATCCAGGTTAAAAAAAAAAACCTCAAAATCCAGCAAAGTTGCTTGGCGTCTCTAAGGTAGATGGAATTAGCACATTTCTGAGAATTCTCCCTAACAGGCTCAGAAAGTTTGTGCTCCAAGGCGCTCAAAAGAACATTAAGGTCGACACAGGGTGTGGCTTCTTTATAGGCGGGTAAAGCCCGTGGAGGCCCGCCAGATGTCGCTTGACCACCGTGTTGGAGGAGAAGAGGCCCTTCTCCGAATTCCTGTAAGCCCCTATGGCTGCCAGATAGGAGCGTCATGTATCCACCTGCACACCGGAGTGGGCGAGGTGTGCTTAAACGGAGAGCATGTCGTCCAAAGTGCACTTAAGACGGTCCATCTCCCTAGAGTCGGCCCAATGACAGAGTCTAGACCATTTACTCTTATACTGGCTCCTAGTAGCATTGCTTCTAGCACCCTGATGATCTCTAGGTTAGCCTGAGATAGGCTTAAGTGTTCCAGCGTGACCTACTCAGAGACCACACAGCGAGGGCTAGTTTGTGAGGAGCAGGGTGGAGTACCCTGCCCCCCTGCTGGGCCAGGAGGGGAGCTGGGCCCAGCGGTAGGCGAATGGGTGGTCTGTCCGATAAGCTGAGAAGCATGGAGAACCAATGTCTCACCGGCCACCAGCGAGCTATCAGAATGATGCTGAGGTACCGGGATTCCTTTATTTTGCAGATCCCCTGTGGACCAGAGGTGTGGGCAGGAAGGCATATGCCATCATGTCGTTCCATTGTATCTGGAATGCGTCACCGAGGGAGCCGGTGCCCTGCCCCTGCCAGGGGGCACACTGTTGGCTTTTCCTGTTGTCCCGGGAGGCAAAAAGATCCACCGGGGGATGCCCCTGCCTAAGGAAGATCTCCAGTACCAGGTAATTCAATTGCAATTCGTAATTGTCTGCCCCCTGTCTGCTGAGCCTGTCCGCTTCCGGGTTGGATTCCCCCGGGAGGTGGACAGCCATGAGGTAAATGTCGTTTTCCAGAGCCCATTCCCACATGCCGACTGCTAGGTTGCAAAGCAGAGGGGTCTGGTGCCCACCTGCTTGTTGACACAGTGCATGTTGTGCATGGTGGCTACCCAGCCCTCTAGGGAAGAGTCTGTAGTAACTGTGACCTGAGAGGCCTGTGTCAGAAGGGCTTGCCCTGCCGCAGGTTGAGGTCCGCAGACCCCCATTGGAGGTCCTAGAGGAGAAAGGGAGGAATGATGACTGGCTCCTCTTGGGAGCCCTTCTCCTGATTCCATGAGCATGCGAAGTTCAGCTGTGATCTCTGCATCCTAGGTCTTGTGTGGGAAACAGCCAAAATGACCGCTGCCATAAGACCCAGTAGATGTTGGTACCACCAGGACAAGGTCACGGGCCTGGAGAGGAAGTGAGCTGTAGCTCTCTTGATGGCCGCAATCTTGTCGTCCGAGGGAAAGACACTCACGGAGCCCGTGTCCCAGATGAGGCCCAAGAAGGTCAGACTCTGCGTGGGCTGCACTGAGACTTCTTGAGATTGATAGTGAATCCCAGGTCGTGGAGTGTGCTCATCAGTGCAGAGGCAGTATGCTGAACTGCTTCCGGAGAGGTGGCCCGGAACCCTCGGGCAGCCAGCCAGGTATGGGTGGCCCTGGGCCCTGAGGAGGGCTACCACTGCATTCATTAACCTGGTAAATACCTGGGGGCGCCGAGTTGTGGCCGAAGGGTAGCACTTTGTATGGGAAATGGAAGCCCATGATCCTGAAGCGCAGTAAGAAACGATGCGGCTGCCAAATCGGGACGTGTAGATAAGATCCAGGGAGCTCATCCAGTCTCCCATGTCCAGTGTCTTTGCAATAAGAGCTGGCGTAACCATCTTGGACCTTTACAGAGGAATGGAGAGATTGAGGGTGGAAAGGTTCAGCACAACTCTCAGGCCGCCTGGTTCTTCTTCTCCATGGCGAAAATCCTGGAATAGAAGCCAATCCTCGCTGGGAGGCTGGGACTTCTTCCACTGCCTGGCTTTCGACGAGCGACCGGATCTCCGCCAGCAGAGTTGTTGTCCCAATCTGTGGGAGAGGAGTGGAGGAGGGAGGAGAGGAAGGTACCTGTAGGCGATACCCCGTGGAGACTACAGAGAGTATCCAGGGGTCTGAAAAATTCTGGTGCCAAAAGTGCACGTGAAAAGCAAGCCTGCCCCCCCCACCGGAGACACGTGGACCTCTTTCCCTCTGAGGCTGTTGCCGCGGAGGAGGATTGTAAAAATACCTTGCTCCCCCCACACCTGCCACTTCTGTGGTTTCCTCCGATGCCGACTCAGAGAATGGTCAGGTTGTCTGGACCTCCCTTCCTGGAAGCCTTAGAACCCGCCAAACGTCCGCCCCTTGTCAGAGAGTAGCTGTGACTGGGTGTAGGCCTTGGGAGTGGCCTTCGTAAGTATAAAGACTTTGCGGTTTGCGAGCTCTTCTTTTCAACTAATTCCTCATCTGTAGTGGAGCGGAAGAAGTCACTACCCTCGAAGGGAAGATTCAATTTTCGTTCCTGGACCTCCGGATTAAACTTAGTAGCCCGGAGCCAGGCCGTCCTTCTCATGTCCGTGGTAATGCAGATGGCCCAGGCAGAGGTATTGATGTGGGCCTCTGTGGACTCCATTATGTCCTGTGCTACAAGCCTGGATACTCCTAGTCCTGCATTGAAGCGCGTTTGGCTCTGTGCCAGAAGTTCTGGGAGGAAGTCCGCAATTTCCCACCAGTGCCTTTGGTTAGCGGCTGCCAGCATGGCATATGCGTTGGCCTGATGCAGGTGCAAGGAGGCGTTGGAGTACAGCCTTTTCCCCTACTCCTCCAAGATCTTCTACTCCTTGCCTAGCAGCGTCGAGGATGAGGTGGCCGAGGACGACTGAGACTTGGAATAGTGACGCAGCAGCGATCACGGAAGAGTGCGGTTGAGGATGTGCCCGAAAGCAAGAGTGTGTCCCCCTCCATCTGCCTGTACTTGGCGTCCAGGCGCTGAGTGACAGCCTGGGCTGAGTGCTGCTTGAGCCACCCTTCTTGGCCACGCCAACTATGTCTTTCTGCTTCGGGATGCCCGTTTTGATAGGGGGTTTTAGGGTGCCAAGACCCCCTCTTCAGGCTGCTATACCTCGGGCTGAGGAAGGCCCAAATACTCTGCCAAACCTGCAAGGTTTTTGTGCAAGGCCCATACTGAAGATAGCATGTTGGGGTCCTCCTCCTCGTCAATGTCCACCAGGGTACTCGGGGGAGGGGGGTGTTTGGGGTGGGTCCAGAGCTGGTGGAGGAGTGCCGGGCACCGTGGCCTGCAGTGTGGAGACTGGAGCCAGTGGCGGCTGCGGAGGCTGGTGTGCAACCGCCTGTACTGTGGGAGACAGGGAAGCTGGAATCGGAGGAGCCGGCTGAGGCAGCGGCGGCTGCGCTGGGGCCTGTGGCACTGGAGCCATAGGAGGAATGACTATGGGTGCGGTGGGGTGACCTGGGGGAGCATGTCCCTGATAGCGTCCCAGAGGGTGGCCCCCCATCTGGGGAGTTGGCATCAGCCCTAGGAACCTTTCAAAGAACCTGTTTTAAGAGGCTGTAGAGGTGGCAGGTGATATTGATGGAGTGGCTGAAGGCAACTGGGGCTGGGACACACTCTTCCTGGGGTGCAGGGGAAACCTGCCCTGCGCTGCTGATGGAAAAACTGTAGGCCACGCACCTGGTTGACACCAGTCCCACCTTGTGACTCTTTCCTCCACCCTTCCACCACCCACTCCGCAAGAGGGGGGGGTATCGGACGAGTGGCCATCTTCTCTGTTGTGGGGGCCAAGTTGTCGAACTGCATGCCGAAGTCGTGGTGCCTGGCTCACTGGAACCAGCCCCCGTCCAAGACGCTTGGTGTTAGAACAAAAGGCCTATCCCGCAACTCAGGCCATGACCTGGAAGGTGTATTACCCTCGGCAGAGCTACCGGTAGTGCTGCATGAAGGCGCCCCCTCTGACCTAATGCCAGTACTAGGGCGTTGCCCCTCAGGAGTAATCCCGGTAATAGAACCTTGTGGTCTCCAGTCGACAAGGAAAATGGGACTGAGGAGTGGTGCCAGTGGGTGGATTCAGGCGAGCGCATGCTCCCAGGGCCGTGCCTCTAAATCTAAAGGGGAAGAAGACATTTTCTGGTAAAAAAGGTTCTGCCTCCCGTCCCTCGTGAGGGACGCCCATACAGTATGGAGGAAAGGGGACGGACGTAAGAGTACTATTTACTATGGGAGAAATCAGGAAGATTTATATTTAGATCTTTGGATGCCATTTAATGATTTATATGGTTCATAGGAATACATTGTATGAATATTGATTAGATTTAAAAACTTGTGATTGCATGTACGTACATTATGATGTATTTGTGTTGTCTAGGAATGTATATGTTATGTGAGTGTTTTGTGTGGTGTTTCCCCACCCTTTTTCCCCACTCTTTCTTTCATCGCTTTTACTTATCTTCTAAACCTTAGTTAATACATAGACACATTGGATTGGTTGTGATCAGAGGGGTGACAAATAACTGGGTTGGATATTTAAGGCCTTATAGGAATGGAGAATTTAACTAATCGATATATTTATTGTATATTAATGTTGAAACTAGATTCTTGAAAAATGGTACCAGTTACTGATTTTGTTGTATATCTATGAAAAATTATAAAGTTTTCAACAAAAAAAAAATCAAAGTATATACTTTAAAATGATTTTCCAGAATCAGCATAAGTTTAGTGGATACTCTTTAGAGATTGTTTTTACACAATTCCTACACCAGGAAGTGACTTCATTCACAAAGACAGTAATGGCATTTATATATTACTGGTACACTTAGCAGATTCTGAGGTTGCAGAAAGGAAAGGTTAAAGGAAGGGAAAAGGTTAAACAGGCTCTTAGGGCATGTGGGTATACTTAAATCTTCCAATGAAGTCTAGACAAAACCTTTCCCAGCAATAACAGTCTAAAAACAAGTTATGACCTCTGAGGGACAGAATATATCAAAGTCATTGGACTAGAAGAGTCTGCAGGGAGCCAGGACAGCCAAAGTCAATTGAAGCACAGTCTATGGACCTGAGGCACTTCGTAGTTAATAAAAGTCTTGCACAAAGTTAGAGTTTTGTAGAAATCACTTGTATGGTCACAAGCTGTTACACTTGTGGATAGCAGAGTTGAAATCAACTCTAACAAAAGGTAGCCCCTGCAAGTCACAAGTGAGAAGAGCAAAGCTAAAGACACTGAGGTAAGTACCCCAAGTCTGAACAGTACCTCTGGTTTGAAGAAGTGGTCCAGCTGGAATCTGTCCTATTGCAGCGATGCAGATCCTGGGTTCCTGAGCCTCAGTCGTCGGGACAAGAGGGAGGACATCTGGAAGGCTCCTGCAGCAGCAATTTTGAGGCCGTCGGCAGCTACGGGCTCTTTTCGGATCAGCAGCACTTGGCGGTTTCAGCGTGCGGTGAACAGCACCACTGCAGATCGTGGATACCGGTTGGGCTTCCTTCACTCCTTGAGTCCTGAACTCTGGTGAGGGGACTCTAGCTCTGGTCGTCCTGCTTCTGGAGGGTCCTTAGCAGAGTCCTGGAGCTTCTAGCCAGATTGCAGACGTTGCACTCGACTATGGATTTCTCGACCCCTGGCACTCTCTTCCTGCAGCATCAAAGAAGTACAGCCAGTCGGGGAAGATAGTCTAGTGGAGTTCATCTCGAGATTAGTTGGTCCCACTAACCCAAGGGAAGAATAAGTCGTCCCTTCCGGAGCTTCTCTTGTCGATCAGAAAAATTTGTTTCAGCACAGCAGCAGGGCAATTCAAAGGTCCAGGAGGATGCAGCAAGCTTCGTTCACAATTTCTTCGTCGGGGGTTCTTCCCAGTGGTCGACTCTGCCTCTAGTCCCAAAACCCTTGCCTTTTAAGCAGGTTTCTCCCATTCATGCACAGCCTAGGCTGCCATTCAAACAGCAGGGTGCGAACCTGAAAAGACAGCCAGTCAGCCAATCAGGACTGGTTGCATTCAGGCATTCCTAGAGACAAAGGACAGGGGAGTTTCGGGAACCTCCCTCACTTTCTGCCCTTCCAGACACACTGGAGCCAGAGGCAGGTTTCAGGACCGAAGCCCGCCAAAGGCAAAATGAACAAAGTTCCTCAAACCTGGCTTAGCGCACAGAGTAAAACCCAAGAAAGACCTCACAAACAGAAAATGGCAAAAAAAAGGAGACCGGGCAACTTTGACAGAAATGGTCACCCATGGGTGCTATACAGCAGCGAAGGATTCAGTCTGTGGTAGAAAAGCACAATGGTAGGAAATTTAAACCACTGCCACCAGCCCTTAAAAGTAGTGAGGGTAACAAAACAAAAAATGTTACATAAGAATGTAGGATAAGGGGCTACTAGGTAACCCCCAGCACTCCCCATAGGTTTGTCAGACTCCAAAAACAGAGGAAACATAATCCAAATCAGGTCAAAACACATGAGTGAGAAAAAGGGCTAACTTACTCTAGGCTTAAAATTAAAAAGTTCTAAAGTCCAGCAAAAGAGCTGGGGCTAGGTTGAAGGGAATTAGCACAGAAATTAGAATTCTCTGCTACACCGAGAACAAACGGTTGAACAAGGCACATCTTGTGAACCCTCCTGTGCCCGACATGCACCAGGAAAGGGAGGCGCCAGAGACTGGTGAGAATCTGTAAAAAGGGGATTGAAATTCCTTTAAAAAGATAAGGGGAGCTATCGCAAAGACAAACATTTTTTTTAAAAAAATAATAATTAAAAAAAAAAAAAAAGCTCTCTGCAAGTCACTGTAGGTCTGCTCCCATCCATGCAGAAAAAGGGACTGAGAAAGGTGCCAGAGGGTGGGGTTAGTGGACATTGTGCCACCCACACCTCCACACACTTGGTAAAAGGTTCCAGTCCCATCCCCATACCGAAGATATCCATACATGATGGAGGAAAGGGGACGGGACGTAGGAGTATGACTTATTGTAGAGTTGCCATTCTAAACTTTTGAGGTTTGACTTACGTATTTGCAGATCTTAGATTTAACACTGAGTGCTTTGTTTCTTCTTTCTTTGACACAAGGAAGTATACTGAATAGATACCCTTGTTTATCTCTGATGGAGGTTGGGGGGACAAGTTCTATGGCTCCCTTTTCCAGTAGCAATAATATCTGTGCTTGCAGGAGGAGTTGGTGTTTCAAGGACAGGTTGGTGGGTGATTGTGTGGCATTTATAAGAACTATGTAAAATCTGTTTTAAAATGTTGATAGTACCCACTGGTCTGTTATGATCCCGATTTTGGGAGTGATTGTTTGGATTCTACCACAACCTCACCTAAGCTGCCTTTGGAAATCTGTTTGGTAGGATGACAGCTGTCCCGACTGGTGTACCATGTGCTGGAACTACTTGGAGAATACAGTGACTGTGCTGTTCTAGCATACACTTGAGCAAAGAACGTGTGAAGATTGCCCTAAACCCCCCTTTGGTTATAAAGCTTGTTGGTGATTTGACCTAAAGTCTTGTCACCTTTTTTTGGAAGTTTCTAAAGCATCACCAACGGCTTTGCCAAAAAAGGACACTGTCTTGGATGGGCATATTAATAAGAGTGGCCTGAGTTTCTTAGCCATGCATGACATTTAAGAAGTATTCCCTCGACTACTACCCTGCTGGCTGTGTGTGCAGCATCTAAGGTCTTTTTAATAATGGTGTTAGCAACTCTTTTATCATCATGAAAGGTCTTTAGAATCTGTGAACGTAGAGGCTCTGGCACCCAGCTAACTTTTTCCTCCACTTGGTCCTAAAGTGCCCTTTTAAAGCTGTCCATAAGGGTAGTGTTGGCAATTTGCATCTGGTATGCAGCAGAATTTTACAACTTTTTGCCTAATGTGAAAGGTTTCCTGCTTTCCTTTTTTGTCGGGGCTTCCGAGGTAGCACCTACCCTTTTACGTGTCACCACTAAAGTGTCTGGTTTTAAGTGACCCCCTGATGAAAAGAAGGTCTGGCGTGCAGGTTTTAATCGCTTTCCAATGTATGAGTTAACAGCTTTAGTTAGAGCAGCAGTAGTTAATGAACCGAGAAGACGTTTAACATACTGCAATAGGGAGGGATGTACTACCCCATCTGGTTTCTTTCATTTAAAACATCTATGAAGTCAGTGTCTTCGGTCTCCTGAGTATCATTTTTAAAATGATCAGCAGCACTTTTTAAGAGATTATAAAGTATTTGGTCATCAATGGGCAAGTTGGCAGTTAGTATGTCTTCTGTCTGGGGACGGACTAGGGTAATCATCAGGTTCTGAGGCAGGCTGATTTGCTAAAAAGAAGTCATCCTCCTCTACTCCTCTATTTCAATTACAGACACCTCAGCGTTCAATTTGCTGGAGGTTCACCCTAACTCTGCAAAATGTGCCTGTGTCTAATGAGGAGTTTCTGTAGGAAATCTACAAAGCAAGCCATGTTATCTATGGTTTGTTTATTTTATTTGTATAGCGCTCCAGACCCGTTGGTAGATGTGCGCATAATGAGTTCAGTTACAGGAATGAGGTATGCATTATACATGGTGCAACAATTACAAACTACAGCAATTTACATTATTTACAAAACTTCAGCAGGTTCATAGGAGATTCAGAGGTGATCGCTACTCTTTGTTCAGTAGCCAGCGAATAACCTGTTTCCTAAAGATTGGGAAGGACTCAATGGTTTTGATATTGAGGGGTAGGGAGTTCCAGAGAAGTGAGGCAAGCACTGTGAAACTGGAGCCGCCTGCTCTATTTAACGTGAATCTAGGCACTATTTCATAGTGAATTTGTTGGTGAGATATGGTGGGGCTAGGTTGTTTAAGGCTTTGTAGGTGAGGCAGATGGTTTTGAGGTCAATATTTTGTTGTTATTGAGAGCCATTTGCATGCTTTCCTAGTTGTGGAAATGTGCTCTCGTCTTGGGATATTGAGTGCTGCGCGCAATGCGTTATTCTGGAGAACTTGGAGTTTGTTAATTATTGATTGGTTGGCACCTAGGTATAGGCTGTTACAATAGTCCAGTTTGGACTGTATGAGTGCTCTGGCAAGTGTGAGGCAGCTATGGGGCGAGAGGAAAGGTCTGCAGGCTCTTATCAGTTTGCCAGTGTAGGCGGTGGCTGATGCGGGCATATTAGTTTGTTTGGTGAGGTTGGTGTTGGCATCAAAGTAAAAGCCTGGGGTTTTCACACTATTAACAATGCGGATGGTGTTGCCATCGATAATAATGTTTTTGTAGTGAGGGCTGAGTTTGGACAGGTTGCTGGGAGAGCCGACTAGGAGAAGCTCTGTCTTCTCATCATTTAGACAGAGGCCGTGAGTGGCCATCCATGCCTGAATGATGGAGAAGATTTCATTGATTCGGGTGGCGTCTGTGTTGTAGTTGCCTGAGATAGTGAGGAGTATCTGGGTGTCATCTGCATAGTTAGTGTAGGTGACACCCAGACGGTCCAGTTTGTCGAACAGTGGCTTTGTAAATATGTTGTACAAAGTCGGGGAGACACAAGAGCCTTGTGGGACTCCACATGTGATGGGGATGGGGTCTGCTGCTGATGTGGTGGAGAAGACTTCATGGTTCTGTTCGCTAGGAAGGATTGTATCCAGGAGGTGGCGAAGGGGGAGAAAGGTGCTGCGCTAGATAGGTGGCTGCAAAGGATTTCATGATCGACTAAATCGAAGGCTGCCGAGAGGTCTAGTACGAGTAGGCTAGCGGCCTTGCCTTTGTCTTTAATTTCATCAATCTGGCTTTTGAGGTCCATAAGGGCAGTTTCTGTACCATGTAGAGGTCTGAAGCCAGATTGACGTATACCCAGGAGTTGGTTGGATTCTTGATGCTCCTGGATTTGGAGGTAAGCGACTTTGTCCAATATTTTTAGCAGGAATGGGACAGTTGTGATGGGTCTATAATTAGTGGGTATGGCTGGGTCGAGTGATTGTTTTTTTAGCAGGGGGAGAACCCAGGATTGTTTTAGGTTGCTAGGGGCTGAGTTATTAGCGAAGGAGAGGTTGATACGTTTAGTGATGAAAGGGGAGAGGTCTCTGGCTGCATCTTTTATTATCTGGGCGGGACAGCTGTCCCCTTTGCAATTAGATGGTTTTAAGGAGGAGATGATTTTTTGTACTTCTGTAGTAGTGACTTTTTTAAAGGTCAAGCCTGTATATTAAGGTGGTGGCTTCAAATGTGTCTCTGGTCCAGGGGCCAATAGATGGGAGTATCCTTTAAGGGTAATACCATTTATTCCTGTTGAGGCAGAGGCTTTTCCTTTTACTGTTTGTGATAAAAGGGTGATGGATTTAATGTAACGTAAACCTTGTGGAGTAGTATCCGCCAAAATGGTCTGTTGCGGCAGTTGTTTTGGGAGCTGTTTCGGTGGCTGTACCTGATCAGGGGCATGCGTTGGGATATTCAGCATGGAAAACATTGGTGTTTCAGAGGGCACCAAACTGCCTGCTGAAGGGCTAGGTTCTGCCGCCGGCTTTACACTTTTCCACAGATGCGCTGTAGCATGACAGGAAGGTGCAGTTTTTGGACATTTACATGTAGGTGCCTTATGGTGCAGCAACTTTTTCTTGCATTTGCTCTTGTCACCAGAGGAACCCTACATAGTACAGCATGACGCCTGCCTTTCCGGAGCTGGGAATGAGCACTGGAGTTTGTCTCCCGATCTGCATCTTCAGCATCACTTATGGCACTAGGGCTGTCTTATTCTGCCTCAGATTCCTCTTCACCGGCAGAGTATTCGGACAATGCTTTAGCTTGCATTGCATAAGCAGCCTAGCACTTCCACTGTCAGTATTTAAGTGTTTTCGGTCAAAATAGTTTACAGGCTTTACACAGAGTATTTTGATGGTCTTTAGGGAGACAATGGTTACACATTGTGTGTCCTTTCTGGAAACATTTGGTTGCAAGTTGGGCAAAATGTAAACACTTTTCTCCATTATATGCGCTGGAAGACAGCAAGACAAAAGAGTGAAAGGAGGCATAACCCAAATAAGAATTTAAAGGTTATTTCCCCCCCCCCCCACCCCCCATGGCTGACGGGCTGGATAATTGAAGTTTAGACAGCTGGGACTGGTCAAGCACCATTCTTGTGGAGGTGATAGTCAAAATCAGTCATCAAGATTGGCGGTAGCTAAATATATATAAGACAAAGTCATTATTAAGTCTAGTGATCAATGACCAGTATAGCAAGGATCCCCACGAAATTCAACCAACTCTGATGGCAGAAAAACAGTGAGGACCTCAACATGTGAAGTGTCAGGAGGCAGAGGGTCACACAGTCAAGAGCAATAGGGGGGCACATAAGCAGTCATGAATGGCAAGAGTATGCATGTAGTTAAGCCTAGAAAACATGCCACTCACAGCATTGGACACATTTGCCCTTTGTGTAGGTGTCATGAACTGGACCAGGACAAGAGACAACAGCAGCCACTTCCAAATGAGGCACAATGCTTCAGCCGTACCAGCTTCCAGCAGGAAGGATGTTCTTTGGGAAGAACTACACCTCCCAGAAGCCTGCACGAGGCCCACGAGCACAGTGAGACTCACCAGGCTACACCCACACCAGTGCACGCGCAAGCAAATTATGTCCGTGCTCAAGTTTCCAGACCGAACGGATGCACTTCAGCAAGCTTTGTCCCAGGCGAACATCCTGCGGGACCACGCTCTGCCTGAATCCACTCCCAGGCCACACGGACTAAGAGATAAGTACTGCGGTTTAGCTGCTCAGATGATCCATGGGAGAATTAATTACATGGGGACACCAACCTGGAAAATGCATGGGGAAAACTGAACTAACTTAGGAATGCCTTACTGACCCGTTAACTCAACCCTGGGAATGCTGATTTAACCCGTGATAGGACAAACGTTTGTGCTTAGAACTACTGCTCTGTAGAGCGATCCACACAGCCTAATCATATTGTTTTCTGCAGCCCTTTAGACACCGGCTCACCGCCTGCAGTCTGCACCAGTTTCTGCACTGCACAGAACGGAGGCAACAAGTCACAAGGCTAAGTGCAATTCTAATGATATTGTGCCATAACATATTTTGTAATGTTGGTACAAGCTAGCAAACTAGAGGTATAGGACCCGGCGAACAACACCCAGCAAATGGGATCGGTAGAGTCCGGTGAGGTAACTGGGCCAATGTGATGCCTATTGAAGCAACTGGGCAGTGCCGCCTTACTGGTGTCATTACAGTGAGGGGTTCGTTGTGATCATTGATATGATAGTTTATTTATATAGCGCCTATAGACAATGTGTTTCAAAGCGCTTCAAGGCAAGGAAGGGAACAAGGGAAAATACAATGACGTTCTTACAGGCCATGAACAGTAAGGATGTAAAATTAACTATTGTACACGACCGGATGACATTTCAGATAGTGCAAGTGCTAAAACATAGATAAGGAAGGGAGGGGGGAGGGTGGGAAGGAAAGGGAAACAGACAGGCGACTACCGTACTAGGCCTGATGACATTTCAGATAGTGCGGGGTGTGGGAGGGACAAGCAAAGGGAGGGGGGGATGAAACAGATACGGTTGCTATCATAGTATGTCCAGGGACAATTCTGATGGAGTAAGTGCATAGAAGAAAGTAAGGGGAGGAGGGGAGGATATTGGAAAGGGGAGAAAGGGAGAGGAGGAGAGAACAGAGATTAAGCAGTCAAAAAGAGTGGAGAAGCAAGAGGGGAGAGTGAATACAATTGCATAAGTCAGTAGTAACACATGATGTTGCAAGCCAGGATACATGAAGATGGGAACAGCATGATTCAAGGCCACCATGAGTACAAGGTGCAAAGGAAGTCCAGCATGAGAGTTGAGAAAGTGTGACACACCGTGAAACAATGAAGTCCATAAAAGTCGGTGATGGTCAAACCAGAATGTATCAGGACAGGCTCCTGCAGAAGTAGGCTGGAGGCAGAGGGAGGGAGAGCAGAGTAGAAGAATCAAGCAAAACAGGCAACACCTGTGTGCGAGAAGGGTGCAGGGCACAGGGAACATCACGCGTGGACCAGACAGAGTAAACACATGTTGGTGCATGCTTATCTACTGTCTGAGCAGGTATTCGGGCCATGGGGCCTCCTGGTCCCGCCCTTGATCTAAGAGTTAAGAGCAGGAAGGAAGAGGCAGGGCTAAGAAGGTGGGTGGTGCTTAGGCCAGGTGACCTAGATCCACTTGAACCTGCTCCCCATCTGCCAAGGAAAAGAGGCTGGAGGGCTCGTTAAGTAGGGGAAAAAGAGCAGAAACCAGGAAGGTGCCAGGTGGGAGGGGCTTAGGCCAGGTGACCTAGATCCACTTGCACCTGCTCTCCATTGTCTGGGGCAACCATTGGTTTCAGTGTGCATGAGTATGGTGCAGTATGCATGTGTAGTTATCAAGGCCACAGCGAGCAGAAGCACGAGCTAACAAGCATCACTTCACCAACAACCCTTTCCCCGTCCATAACCTCTACCTTACCCTCTACCCTGTTACCCTACATTCCCCTGCCCCACCCATCCAATTTGCGGACCCTAACCCTCTTTCCCCACGGGGGTTGCGGTTGCTCTGTGTTCGCTAACGGAGATGCCAAGAGACCCCTGGGAGGAGGTAGAAGTGAGTGCTACCTCTGCGTGCGACTGGGATCGGACATGAAGGACCATGGGTACAGTGCACATCACAGTAGGGATACCATTACAGAGACACCCTGTCAACATCCCTATCCGATATCGAAAACATGTCATGCAATGCTCTGCCCCAACCAGTAGATGGCCTATCCAAAGCATGCAAATCTAAGCCAATCTACAAGCCTCAGAAACAGGTTTATAGATTTGATTGAATAAGGTTACCTGTGACTTAAATTGCTTAGTCTGTTAAGGACGGATAGTGAAATGTTATACTTGCGGTCTATTTTGATTTATTTGAAAGTTACCAACACCAAATATCTCCTGAGGTCTAGGCCTTATCACTCAGCAACATTACCTTGATTGAGCTTGTCTCGACCCAAGTTTCTTCACTGTATTCACTAATAAGGGGGGCCTCAGAACCCACCACTGCTCCCTTCCCAGATGGTTTTGAAAATGAATCTTACTCGGTGCCCTGTGGTGAAAATACTTGTGTTTAGCGCAAGAGTCTCAAGAATCCTGGCAGGAAAAGGGCACAAGTTTCTAAGTCAGGCAATGCAGGCACAATCAGGAGCTTTAGGGAGAGCAGGAGGTAATCCAGTTGTCCCCACGAGAACAGAGGAAATGAGGGTCTCCCATTGTTTTCACAAAGTAAATTAAACTACTACTTTGTGGAAATAACTTCAAGTTCATGTATATATGTGCCGGTAAAAGGGAGGTGGGTGGTAGTGTAGGGGGAAGAAACAAGTTACTTACCTGTAAATGTTCTGCAGCATGGGTCTGGCATGGATTCACACGCTCATGAATATTCCCTGTCATCAGGCTCAGTAAAAGAAAAAAAGTGTTTCACTTTCACTTACAAACTGTCTCTCTCCTATGAACCTATCACTGAGCTCTGGGTCATACTGACCCCAGTCAATGACCGACCTCTTCGTAAGCCCCTCACTTGGCAGCCATCTTCAGATTTGGTAGCATGTAAAGTGGCAGTATGACAAAGAAGAGCCGCAGAGGGGCAGGAAGGAGGGTTCGCAAGTGAAATCATGCAGACCCGTACTGGAGAACAAGAGTTACAGATAAGTAACTTGTTCCTTCCCCAGCATGGGCTCTAGCATGGATTCACATGCTCATGAATAAAGAATACATATCAGTACATACATACACAACCATGGGGGGTGGGAAGGCTCAACCGAAGCAGTTACTCTTACCTCTGTACAAGGCTCAACTTATACAGAGGAACACCGCCGTCACACCAATCGCTCCGGTGGAGTGGGCTCTCGGACGGCCAGGCAGTGGTCGATTTGCCAACCGGTGACAGTACGGTATACAGCCGGAGAGTCACCTGGAAATGGAAGCCTTGGACAAAGCTTTCCCATGGCTCACAGGACCAAAGTTCTTGAAAAGTTGGCATTGACATCTTCCAGAAACTCTTTGTGCGTGCCACATAGAACTTCAGCGCTCGAGCCACACCCAGCAAGTGCAAAGCCCTTTCAGCCAGCGACAAAGGCGTGAAGGAGGGGTGCGTCTGCAGCACAACCCTCGTCTCGTAGAAAGTTAAATAAGGCCGCTTGCAGGACACGTCCTGGATCTCTCCCACCCTCCTGGCAGAGGTGATGGCCACGAGAAACACGGTCTTCCATGAAAGGCACTTGAGTGGAGCTTGATTCATAGGCTCGAAAGGTGCCCCCATGAGCCTCGTCAGCACCACGCTGAGTTCCCACGCTGGGGCAGGCGCCTTCACCGGCGAGAACGATAGACATTGGGCCTCATTACGACCCTGGCGCTAAGTGAAAAACGATGGCGGTAAATGGTTACCGCCATTGTTTTCCGCCTGGTCCGATCATGACCCGTGACCGTTAACTACGATGCCATTAGCGGCATCGTAGTTAACGCTGCCGCTAACTGCGCTAAGGGTGCGCGCACGCGACCGGCCACACCGTACTTAGCACCATGGCGGAAAGGTACGCAAATGCCGACCCAAGCGGACATGCACCTAACGCCATCACCCAGCCCGTTAAGTACCTTACCGCCATGGTGCTAATTACGCCATCGCGAACCAACCGTAAAGGGCCATGTAAAGTGAATGCAGCTGCCACAGGTGTACAGAAACAGCACAGGTGAAGGCAATACAGACTCAGGAAGTACAAAAAGAGCACACCCCACCCCTTCCCACACCCAGTCACACTCCACAATGATACCAATACGACTAGCAATGTTGGGGCTGGAGGACCTGATAGCAATGCATGTGCTACAACAGCAACAACAACAACAGGCAGCACAGAGGAGACGCAGGAGGAGAAGGAGGGCAAGGCAGGCCCAGCAAGCCCCACCAGCACAGCCAGTGCCACCACGCAGGCAGCCCCCAATCCCACGCATCAGAGCCAATCCATTCAACCTCACTGCTGAGCAGATCCACACCCTGTACCGTTTGGACCGGCACACCATCACCGCCATCGTAGACATGATACACAACGACATCGTCAGCATGATAGAAACTCCAACCGCCACCCCCCCCTACTGAAGGTAGTGTCTGTACTCCACTTCCTAGCCACAGGCACCTACCAGCACACAGTGGGGCACTTGCATGGCAGGGAGGTGGGTGGTAGTGTAGGGGGAAGAAACAAGTTACTTACCTGTAAATGTTCTGCAGCATGGGTCTGGCATGGATTCACACGCTCATGAATATTCCCTGTCATCAGGCTCAGTAAAAGAAAAAAAGTGTTTCACTTTCACTTACAAACTGTCTCTCTCCTATGAACCTATCACTGAGCTCTGGGTCATACTGACCCCAGTCAATGACCGACCTCTTCGTAAGCCCCTCACTTGGCAGCCATCTTCAGATTTGGTAGCATGTAAAGTGGCAGTATGACAAAGAAGAGCCGCAGAGGGGCAGGAAGGAGGGTTCGCAAGTGAAATCATGCAGACCCGTACTGGAGAACAAGAGTTACAGATAAGTAACTTGTTCCTTCCCCAGCATGGGCTCTAGCATGGATTCACATGCTCATGAATAAAGAATACATATCAGTACATACATACACAACCATGGGGGGTGGGAAGGCTCAACCGAAGCAGTTACTCTTACCTCTGTACAAGGCTCAACTTATACAGAGGAACACCGCCGTCACACCAATCGCTCCGGTGGAGTGGGCTCTCGGACGGCCAGGCAGTGGTCGATTTGCCAACCGGTGACAGTACGGTATACAGCCGGAGAGTCACCTGGAAATGGAAGCCTTGGACAAAGCTTTCCCATGGCTCACAGGACCAAAGTTCTTGAAAAGTTGGCATTGACATCTTCCAGAAACTCTTTGTGCGTGCCACATAGAACTTCAGCGCTCGAGCCACACCCAGCAAGTGCAAAGCCCTTTCAGCCAGCGACAAAGGCGTGAAGGAGGGGTGCGTCTGCAGCACAACCCTCGTCTCGTAGAAAGTTAAATAAGGCCGCTTGCAGGACACGTCCTGGATCTCTCCCACCCTCCTGGCAGAGGTGATGGCCACGAGAAACACGGTCTTCCATGAAAGGCACTTGAGTGGAGCTTGATTCATAGGCTCGAAAGGTGCCCCCATGAGCCTCGTCAGCACCACGCTGAGTTCCCACGCTGGGGCAGGCGCCTTCACCGGCGAGAACGATAGACATTGGGCCTCATTACGACCCTGGCGCTAAGTGAAAAACGATGGCGGTAAATGGTTACCGCCATTGTTTTCCGCCTGGTCCGATCATGACCCGTGACCGTTAACTACGATGCCATTAGCGGCATCGTAGTTAACGCTGCCGCTAACTGCGCTAAGGGTGCGCGCACGCGACCGGCCACACCGTACTTAGCACCATGGCGGAAAGGTACGCAAATGCCGACCCAAGCGGACATGCACCTAACGCCATCACCCAGCCCGTTAAGTACCTTACCGCCATGGTGCTAATTACGCCATCGCGAACCAACCGTAAAGGGCCATGTAAAGTGAATGCAGCTGCCACAGGTGTACAGAAACAGCACAGGTGAAGGCAATACAGACTCAGGAAGTACAAAAAGAGCACACCCCACCCCTTCCCACACCCAGTCACACTCCACAATGATACCAATACGACTAGCAATGTTGGGGCTGGAGGACCTGATAGCAATGCATGTGCTACAACAGCAACAACAACAACAGGCAGCACAGAGGAGACGCAGGAGGAGAAGGAGGGCAAGGCAGGCCCAGCAAGCCCCACCAGCACAGCCAGTGCCACCACGCAGGCAGCCCCCAATCCCACGCATCAGAGCCAATCCATTCAACCTCACTGCTGAGCAGATCCACACCCTGTACCGTTTGGACCGGGACACCATCACCGCCATCGTAGACATGATACACAACGACATCGTCAGCATGATAGAAACTCCAACCGCCACCCCCCCCCTACTGAAGGTAGTGTCTGTACTCCACTTCCTAGCCACAGGCACCTACCAGCACACAGTGGGGCACTTGCATGGCATTTCACAACCATTATTCTCACAAACACTCATCCAAGTACTCGATGCCCTCCTCAAGCACACAGACGACCACATCTCATTACCACGGACTACCCAGGACATTGCAAACACCATAGTGGGTTTCCATGCACTAGCCGGCATACCCGGTTGCATTGGTGCCATCGACTGCACCCATGTGGAATTGGTGGTTCCACGTGCCATGGAGGTACCGTACCGCAACCGGAAACAGTTCCACTCAATCAACGTGCAAATGGTCTGTGACTCCAACAAGATCATCACACATTGTTGTGCCCGATTCCCCGGATCAACCCATGATTCTATGGTCCTGAGGAACTCCACAATACCACGCTACATGGAGCGACATGCAGGCCCAAGATCCTGGCTACTCGGTGAGTCCAATGTCATGGAAGTGGGCAGGTGAATGACGTACCGATGCATACTCCACCTGGCTGAAAGGGGGGGGGTGATGCATACTCCACCTGGCTGAAAGGGGGGGGTGATGCATACTCCACCTGGCTGATAGGGGGGGGGGAATGATGCATACTCCACCTGGCTGAAAGGGGGGGGGGAATGATGCATACTCCACCTGGCTGAAAGGGGGGGTGATGCATACTCCACCTGGCTGATAGGGGGGGGGGGGTGATGCATACTCCACCTGGCTGAAAGGGGGGGGAATGATGCATACTCCACCTGGCTGAAAGTGGGGGGGAATGATGCATACTCCACCTGGCTGATAGGGGGGGGGATGATGCATACTCCACCTGGCTGTGAGTAACACAGAGAACGGAGACAGAGGATGGGCACTCACAATGCACTCAACCCCTCTGCATACATTGGGTGATGGCATGCAAAACAGGCCATGGGAGCCATGAGCATATACTGGTTGCATTGTGTGAATCAATTAGTGCATGTAGAAGTGAGCCGAAGTAACAGTTGGATGCAAGCCATGGTGGCACATCATGTTCTTGATCAGACGACATGACTGACACATACATTCTCGCCTACATACAGGTGATGCAGGCTATCCCCTGAAGAGGTGGCTCCTTACACCAGTCCGGAACCCGCAGAACCAGCACGAGGAGGACTTCAACCGTGCACATACACGTACTCGTGTGGTCATAGAGCAGACATTCGGCCTATTGAAGGCACGGTTCCGAAGCCTCAGCCGGTCTGGTGGGGCACTCCTGTACCACCATGAGAAGGTGGCAAAGATTGTCATGGCATGTGTCATGCTACACAATATGTGCGTCAGACGGAATGTGCCCCTGCCCCCTGACGCAGAACTGCAACCATCTGACGATGAGGATGAGGAGGGTGCAGATGGGGCGGCACCCCATGGAGGAGGCGACGCACAGGAGGGGCGTGCAATGCGCCAAAGTATCATCGACCACTGCTTCTAGCACACACGGCTGGTGTGAATCACAAGGAGACTGCACTTGGGGCACTGTGTGTCTCTGGGACATGCACACTGTGGCCTGTACACCAATAAAGCACACATACGCAATGAAAATGCCCACACATTTCATTTTGGGAAAGAAAAAAGTGTATTTAAACTATGAAACGTCGTGACAGACCCCCTCCCCCCTGCACACCCCAACACACCCCCTCCCCGCTTCCCCCAGCACACCCCAACACAACCATTGTAGGTGTCAACAGATGCCTGTGACAGTGGCCACAGGCTGTTACAAGCCCCCTCTCCCGGCCCCCGGGGCACCCCTGGCTGTGGAGCGCAGGTTACGTCCGGAACGTCGGACGGGGCTGCTCTGTGCAGAACTGGCAGTGGAGGATGTCCCTGCCTGCCCCGTGCATGCATGTCCTGTAGGGTGTGGGTGAGCTCAGTGAGCGCACGACGCAAGCCGGCAAGTTCAGCACAGATGTCCCTGGACATGGCCTGCATGGCATCCCTCAGGGTGGCAGTACTCTGCGCTACTTCGGCCCTTAGGGTCTCCGTGGCCTGTTCAATGGTTGCCCTAGACCCCACACATTCCGCGGCATGCTCAGCCAGCATCGTGGACAGTTGTTGCTGCCGTTCTCTGATGTCCTCGAGGGACTGCTGCCCCTGCTGGCCCATGGCCAGTGCTGGTGGTGTGATGGAGGGGCTGCTCCCCTCCTGTGGACTGAGGACTGGGAATGGGGTAGAAGGCCACTCCTCTACCTCTGTGTGCCCCTGTGTGTGATCCTCATGGGGGCTGGCGTCTGACAAACAGGGGGAATGTAGTAGGTCAGTGGGGCTTCTGACTTCATGCTCCTCAATGTCTGAGTCTGAACATGCAGCTATTGCAGCTGTCTCACCCATGTTGCTGCTGGCCGCTGACCCGGTGCCTTCTGTGGCAGGCAATGTTGCTAGAGGTGGAGCAGCTGCTGCTGGCCTGCTGACTACAGGGGTGCTTGCCGGTGGGACGTCCGGTATGCTTGCAGTGGGTCCTGCTTGTTGTGGGGTCTGCCTCACTGCAGCTGAGGTTGAGGGTGCGGGGATGGTATTATTGGCCTTCTTGGCTCTCTTCGTCGCAGGGGTGTCCTGGTCCTCGGGGTGTGAATCTGTGCTTGTGGTGGAGCAAAGGAGGGAGGGCGTTATTGATGGGTCTGCGGACTTTGGAATGACAATGATAGACATTATTCTGGTCAGTAGATGAGGCAGATTTCAGGCAGGGCCATGCATGTTGTCTCCTTTTAGTGTGGAATGTGGATGCAGGTATGCGGGTGCCAGCAGTGTATACAGGGTGGTGCTCGCATGTGGCTATGGGCAGTGTGGAAATGTGTTGCATTTACACTCTAGGGCAACCTTGTGCTACACATGAATGGACTGCAGTGACTATGGCATGTCTTGTTTGAGGCACCTACCTTCTTCGCCTGATGTCGAAGCTCCCCTTTCCATCCCTCCGACGCCTTCAATGGCTTCCATGCCAATCGTGGTTGCACAAATCTCCTCCCACGGTTGGGGTTTTAGTGGGGATTCCGACCCTCCACCGGTACCCAGGGCAAGGTTGCGGTTCGCAGAGATGACGGCTCTGACCCGTATGCGAAGGTCGTCCCAGCGCTTCCTGCACTGCTGTGGGGTGCGGGGTACGGCCCCACCGCGCTGACGCGCTCGGCCACCAGGGCCCAGATGGCCTTCTTTTTCCCTATCGCTGTCCTGGTCATTTCCGGGGAGAAAACGACAGCTGCGTTGTCTTGCAGGGTCTCCGAAAGCATGCAGAGTTCCTCCCGGCTGAATCTTTCCTGGCGCTGGCGGTCACATGCCTTCTTAACGGCTTTAGGCATTTTTGGGTAGTTGGATGGGTGGGTGATTGGTTGGGACAGGTGTCAGGGTTGGATCTGGTGTTGTTCGGTAGTATGGCAATGGATTGTGTTTTTAAAGATGGCCGACGTGCTGTTTCCCGTTCCGGCGCGATGACGCTATTTCTGGTTCTGCTTTTTACGGCCACCGCAAATTACGGTGGCCGCTAATTACGGTGGCGGAAGTGCACCTTGCTCGCTTTACGATGCCGGTAGGGGCCTTTTCCGCCATGGCGTTAATTGCATTACCGCCATGGCGTAATGCTCGTGCGCGATGGGTCGTAATGTGGCGCTCTTTACGCCATCGGCCCTCGGCGTAAACACTCATTACGCCATGGCGGTAATGACGGAAGATTACCGCCTGGGTCGTAATGAGGCCCATTGTCCTTTAAGGAACTCATTCACAAGACAGTGTTACCAAAGAGAAGACCGCGCGGGAGACCTGGTGTAGCGGGAGAAAGCCACCCGATGCACTTTGATAGAGGCGCTGATCTTCTGTTACCGGCACCAAGTCGTGAACCGCTTCCACTTGTGACCATAGCAATTAAGAGAATCGAAGATGCCCTGGCCCGGACTAGAATTTCCATGCAGTCCGCCGGTAGCTTGTACCCACCGAACTCTGAGGCTGCAGGAGCCAGGCCTTCAGGTTCAGAGATCATGGGTCGTGGTACAGGATTGCGCCACCTTCTGTGGCAAGCAGATCCGTGTAGATTGACTGGAGGTGATGTCGACAGGCTGAGAAGGTACAAAATCTGCCTCGACTACGTCGGGGCAACGAGGATCATCCTGCACCGGCACCGCTTGAGTTGACTCATTACTCGTAGTAGCAGAGGCAATGGCGGGAACGCATACAGGAACAGGCCTTCCCACAGGAAGGACAACGCGTCCCCCATGCTCCCCGGCTGGTGAAACCTGCTGGCGAACCTCTGGCACTTGGTGTTCACAGCCATCACAAACAGATCGATCTGGGGTCTGGCCTAGCTGAGGAAGAGGTTGCCCACTTGATTTTGACAAAGCTCCGACTCTTGGCAAGAGCGCAGCTCCCTGCTGAGACAGTCGGCGACTGTGTTCTTGACTCCCACCAGGTGAAAAGGAATGAGAAACATCCCCTGGGCAACAGCCCAGTGCCACAAGTCCTGCGCCTCCCTGGAGAAGACCCTCACTACTTAGCCCTTGAGGGATGGAAGAAATGACTTGAGGGCCCAGAACACTGCCCGCAGGACATTGATGTGTAGATCCCTCTGCTCACGTAGCCACAGGCCTCTGGCGTGGAGACATCTAGTGTGGGCTCCCCACCCCTCCAGGGAAGCATCTGTGTTGACCGTCTCCTGGTATGGGGAGCTCTGGAAGTCTGTGCCCCTGGCGATGTTGGAGCGCACGCCCCACCACCTCATCACTCGACAGAACTCCTCGTCGAGAACAATCATGTCCTTGAAGCGTCCGGACACCAGGAATTCCTGGAGGGGTTGCATCCGCAGCCTGCAGAGTCTGATCAGGTAGATACACAACATCATGCCGAGCAGTGACTTGATGGTCCGCACTGTGGCGATCTTGTGCCTTGCCCAAAATAGCCACAATCCTTTCTTCTGAGGGGGCCGCCAGGCAGGAGACCCTATTGAGCCTGGCCCCCAGGAACAGAGCGTCCTGTGATGGAACCAAGCATGAATTTGAATAATTCACATAGAATCCCAGACCAGTCAGCAGCCGGATGGTCCTCTCTGTGTGGTCGACGGTGATGTACCTTGACTTGGCCCGGATGAGCCAGTCATCGAGGAATGGGTACACATGAATCCCTTGCAGACATAGATGGGCCGCCACTGGTGCCAGGCACTTCGTAATCACCCTGGGCGCTGACTTCAGTCTGAAGGGAAGGGCCTTGAATTGGTAGTGTGTTCCCTGTAAAACAAAGGGCAGGACCTACCGATGCTTCTCGTGAACGTATAAGTAAGCGTCCTCCAGATCCAGCAATGTTAGGAAGTCCCCTTCCTCCAGTTGGTCCAGCACGTGTTGCAAAGTGACCATCCTGAATTTTTGGTACTTAAGGAACTTGTTTAGTCGCCATTGGTCGAGAATAGGCCTCCAGCCCCCGGTCTTCTTTCTTACTAAGTAGTATCTGGAGTAAAATCCAGCGCCCCTGAGTCACTTTGTAATGCTCTCGATCGCCCCTTTTCTTAGCCTGGCCCATACCTCCTGCAAGAGCTGAGGGATGTGCTACTCCTGCCGGCCCACCAGTGGTATCTGCGGACACTTCTGCTGGAACTCTAGTGTGTGTCCGTGGGCGAGAGCGTCCAGCACCCATCGGCCGGTGGAGATCTTCCACTTGCTGATGAAGCCCACCAGCTGGCCTGCGTGCCACTTTGGGAGCGACGACGGCCACCTCCGAAAGCCTTGGAACAACCCCTGTAGGCCTCCTGGGTCGTGGAACGGGGGATTGACTGTAAGAGGACAATCCACCACCAAAACCCTTTGATGATCTTCCAGATTTGCTTCCTGAGGCACGAAAGGAAGGGCAGTGTTGCTGAAGCGTGGCTAGGGCCCGGGCCGTCTCTGTGTCGGTCTTGATGGCTTGCAACGAGTCATTAACAGCCTTCCCAAAGAGATTGTTCCCGTCAAACGGCATGTCCAGGACCCTCGTCTGAACTTCCTGCTGAATGTTGGTGGCTTTCAACCAGCCACAACGACTGAGGCAGACACCGTTCCCCATCTGGCGGAACCCTGTGTCCGCGATGTCCAGGGCTACGGTGATGGCATGGTCCGATGCCCCTTTGCCCTCCTGTAGGATCTCCAGAGCCTCGACCCGCTTGTCGTCGGGGAAAAATTCCAGCAACAGGGCCATCTTGTACCACAGTTCGCTGTTGTACCAGGCCAGGATCGCAAGAACGTTCACCGCCTTGACCATCGTTGCCGACGAGTATATCACCTTTCGGTCCATTGTGTCCAACTTCTTCCCCTCGCTGTCTGGGGGAACGGAGGCTGACGATGGATTTGAGTACGTCTACCTTGCAGCTGCCGATACAACCGAGTCTGGGGAAGGATGCAATCACAGGCACTTGGGTGCAGACTCTGGCACCCAGTACTTCTCCAACCGGTCTCTTTTCACCGGGGCCGAGGCAAGATTCTTCATCAGTGCCAGTCCCTCATCACAAACGTCGTCCAGGAGAGGCATTGCTAGAACGGTCTTCCTTTAGCCGCAGCTGGAGCAGAGCTTGAGGAGAGCTTGAGGAGAGAACCTCCGTCATGGTCCAGCGTGCAGTGTAAGCCCGATGGCCTTCTGGAATCTTAATTGAAAACTCAACAATTCCTGCCCTTGACGGCCAATGAGACATTGACAAACGGGTCCCCTGCTTGCCGATCCAAAGCACAAAAGAGCACAGGCTCCATTTAACAAAATCTGTAAATTTTTATGAAAAAACTCGAAAACGCAGACAAATTCTACAGAGAAAAACACGAGGACTCCCAACACTTGAATATGCTGTAAAAATCTGAAGATGGTTGCCAGAGGAGGGGCTTAGGGAGAGGGCAGTCAGACCCAGAGCTCAGTGATTGGTTTATAGGAGAAAGACAGTTTTTGTAAACTTTTTTTTTTAAAGTTTTTTTTTGTAAAAGTTTGTAAAAGTTAAGCTTTTACAGATGGCCACCTCTTTACACAGAGGGGCAAGGGATAGTCATGTGCTCCCCAAGGCCTTGGAGGCAAATAACTGAAATGCTAACGCAGACAGGAATGTCGAACTGTGCAGAAATACATTTACATCTAATCAGTAGCTCAGGTGCAGGTTTGTCTTGCAAACCCTGTTGTAAAAGGCATTTAAACATGAATTATATTCTCCTAGTGGTGCTCTTCTGCGAAGAGTGGTATTCTCCGCTTCAGAACTATCTGACCCTTAGCTCATGAGCCGTAACACACAAATAACTTAGTATGTAATGTTTCTCTGCTAAAAACAAGATATCCTTACCGAGCCAGAGCTCCATGTTCCCCATAACAGAAAGCTGCCTCTGCTGCGTTTGCTAGAATAACTATGTTTAGACTGAATGAAGACTTGTCATAACGCGTCATAATTGTCAATCACTGAACCCTAGCCTGTATGACATGTATGAGGGCGGGTTGAATTGCCTTAACAAAAGATAAGCGCTGTTCACTCTCTCGCTTCTCACAGTGTTTGGGAACACACGTCGTGAGGCGTTGAGAACCAGTTGGCCTGCTGAGAAAACTATGAAATAAACCAGACTTGTTTGGAAAACGAACTTCGCGTCTGACGTGTCATTATAGTATATGGTTATTGTGCCTTAGTTTCCATATACGGTCTTTATGGCCTAGCAAATATGGGTCCCGAATAGGGACCCTCCCATTAATGCCCCATCGTATACGTTGAAGTTAAAGGAAGGCAAAAACAAGTTGAGGACGAAGCCGTTGAACCAGGATCAGAAAGTGTTCGGGGCGCCCCTTTAGAAGTGATGAGACTCCTCCTCAGATCTGTACACAGCCGATCCCTGATCGACAAGCAGCGCCCAGAGAACTTCAAGGGAAGGGTCCTGGAACGAGGCAGATGAACAAGTTACTCTCTTACCTGGTAACGTTCTTTCGATGGGATGGTCCGACGACGTATTCCATATCTATGACAGTAATCACCACAGCTGTGCTGCTTCGGAAAATCTTTCGGCGTCTGCGTCCTGCGTCGATGAAGTCGATACACCGCCCTCGAGGACCTCCTCCGACGGCCGACATCACTTGATGTTATAAGTAGGACGCACCACGCCCGTAGCCTCAGTTGTAGTTTTTTCCCAGAACGTGTGGCACCAGTCTTTTGCCAGTCTGACCAGGCAAAGCCTTGCATAAACGTAAGCTGCAATCACATGAGAAATTCTGTAGCGGGGAAGGCACGGAGGGAGCGATATGGAATACATCGTCGGACCATCCCATCGAAAGAACGTTACCAGGTAAGAGAGTAACTTGTTCTTCGAGGGGATTGGGTCCTCCAACGTATTCCATATCTATGACAGACTCCCAAAGCAGTACCAATGCAAGGAGGTGGGAAAAGAATTTAGAAAACAGAAATTTAGAATGCCCAATCAAATTGCAGAGTAAAGGACCGCCTTGCCAAAGGCCAGATCCTGTCCCCGGATGGAATCGAGGGAGTAGTGACGTACAAAAGTATGTACCAAAGCCCAGGTGGCTGCATCACAGATGTTACAAATAGGAACACCCCTCTGTAGGGCAGTAGAGGCAGCCATACCCCTGGTAGAATGGGCCCGTAAGCTGACCGGTGGGTCCTTACCCGCCGAGCGGTAACACTCAGAGATAGCCAAAATAATCCAGCGAGACAAAGTCTGTTTCGTCACAGCTTGTCCCAAACGCTTTCCAGCGTAACCAATGAAGAGTTGATCGTCCACTCTGACCCGGGACATGCGTGAAATATAAAAGCTTAACGCTGTCCTAGGATCAAGCCTATGGAGCCTCTCCTCTTCCTTAACAGGATGTGGAGGAGGATAAAACGCCGGAAGAACAACCTTCTGGCCTAAATGAAATTCCAACACCACCTTCGGAAGAAAGGAAGGACGAACTCTAAGGACAACCCTGTCCTTGTGAAACACAGTGAAGGTTGCTTTAACTGAAAGTGCCTGTAACTCACTCACTCTGCGAGCAGAAGTGACCGCAACCAAAAATACAGTTTTAAGAGTTAACAGTCTGAAAGGGCATGAATGCAAAGGCTCAAACGGAGCACCCATCAGAAACTTGAGAACAAGGTTCAAATCCCAACCGGGCACCTGGAAAGGTGACGGAGGGAACACATTAGTGAGCCCTTTCAGAAACTGAGAAATTAAAGGAATTTTATAATAGGAACACTTCAGACGAGCGCTTAAATATGGACAGCGCCGCCAGGTAACCTTTAACGGTACCCACTTGCAGGCCCCTGTGGGCCAAAGAAAGCAAAAAAGACAGAACTACAGGAATGTCATATGAAAAAGGATCCACATTCTTAACCCACACCAGTCGCAGAACTTACGGCAATGGCAACAGTACAGGGACTTTTGTTGCTGGCCGTCTGGCCGAGAGCAACACCTCCATCACGTCTTGAGGGAGGTCCCAATCCTTATACCTCAACCTTTCAGAAACCAAGCGTGAAGGTAGAGGGATCTGATCTCTGGATGGAGAACCTGACCCCCCTCCTGTGAGAGCAGATCGTCTCGGTAGGGAAGACGACGTGGAGGGCAGATGGACAAGTCGAGAAGGTCCGTGTACCACGTCCTCCGGGCCCACGCCGGAGCAATGAGGATCATCCGGGAACCGAACCTACGTAACCTCTGCAGCAGTTGCGGAATGACGGGGACTGGAGGAAACGCGTACAGCAGTGGGAATGACCACTCCACCACAAACGCGTCTCCTAATGCTCCTTTTGGAGGAAATTCCAGCGAGCAGAACCTCTCGCACTTCCAGTTGACACTGGAGGCGAAGAGATCCACTTGAGAGGTCCCCCAAAGGGCGAAGATCTCCAGGAGAATCTCGTGAGGCAACTCCCACTCGTGAGCGATCGCGCTCTGCCTGCTCAGAGCGTCCGCCGTCTCATTTTTCGTCTCTGGCCAGATGAACTGCAGAGATCGAAACTTCCTGCTGGATTGCCCAGAACCAGAGCTGCATCGCCTCCCTGCACATAGGAAGTGACCCTGCCCCCCCCCTTTTTTGTTGAGGTAGTGCATGGCCACCATGTTGTCTGTCAGGATCAGGACATTCTTTCCTCGCACAGTCGGCAGGAAAGCCTTCAGGGCTAGCCTGACGGCCCTCAGCTCCAACAGATTGATATGGAGTCTGGACTCCGACGGAGACCAACGACCACTGACTGTCAACTCGTTGGCATGAGCTCCCCATCCCGTGAGGGATGCGTCCGTCACGATCGTCAGCTCCGGCCAGGGCAGCCAAAATGGAGCCCCCCTTTATCAGATTGTCTTAGACGGCCCACCACAGAAGGTCCTGGGCGACCGAGGACGGCACCTGAACAGGGTCTGACATCCTGCCGGAGGACTGAGACCACTGGAGCTTGAGTGCCCATTGCAAATATCTCATCCGCAACCTGGCCTCCGGCACCAGAAGAATGCAGGATGCCATGAGGCCGAGCAATTTCAAGAACTCGAACGCTGGGAGACTCTGGGCAAGCTGAAACTTGTGCACCATCTGCTGAATGTGATGAGCCCTCACCTGGGGAGGAAAACACTGCCCCAGGGACATGTCTAGCACTGCTCCGATGTACTGGAGCCTCAGAGTTGGTGTCAAACGGGACTTCTCTAAGTTGAGGGAGAAGCCCAGCTTGTGGAGGGAGTGGCAGGTGACTGACAGATGATCCAGGACTTGCTCTGGAGAGCGTGCCCTGATCAACCAATTGTCCAGGTAGGGGTAGACGTGAATCCCCCCTTTCTGGAGGTGCGATGCCACCACTACCATGAGCATGGTGAAGACCATCGGGGCGGAGGTCAATCCGAACGGCAGGACCCGAAACTGAAAGTGCGAGACGCCAACCGCGAACCTCAGGTACTTCTTGTGCTTTGGATGTATCGGCACATGAAAATAAGCGTCCTTGAGGTCGAGAGACACCAACCAGTCCTGAAGTTGAAGGGCCTGGAGGACTTGAGAGAGAGTAACCATCTTGAACTTGTCCTTCCTGAGGAGTTTGTTCAAACCTTGCAAGTCCATGATGGGTCTCAATCCCCCATCTTTCTTGAAAATCAAAAAATAAGGGGAATACCATCCCTTGTTCCTCTCCGCTACAGGCACCAGTTCTATGGCGCCTTTCTCCAGCAGGGATTGAATTTCCTGCGCAAGGAGCGGATCCGGACTCTTCAAAGAGAGATTCCCCGGTGGATTGTCTTGAGGCCTCTGCCAGAAAGGAAGACAGTAGCCGTGGGTTATGATCTCCAGAACCCACACATCTGAAGTAATGGCGCGCCACTCTGCAAGATGCTGCGCTAGCCTTCCCCCAACCGGCGAACCATGGACATGGCCTCATGACTGAGCTGAAGCGGCTGGGGCTTTGCCTGAGGGCAAAGAGGCAACACCCCGAGCGGCCTTGGCACCTCGCACCTTGAGTACCTTGTTTTTCACCTCTGGCACTCCTATGGTGGCCCCTTTGACTGGCAGCTCCTCTCGCTTTACCAAAGGATGAGTAATAACAAAAGGAACCTCCCCTCCATTGCTGTCCACTAGGACGAAAAGGCGGAGGTTGTCAAACTGCAGTTCCCAACAACTTCGCTGCAGCATTTGAGGTCTGCAACCTCTCAAGGCTCTCGTCAGCCTTGCTGCCAAAAAGATGTTCCCCGTCAAAGGGCATGTTGAGGAGCCGGGGCTGCACATCAGGAGCAAACCTCGACTTCCGCAACCACGCAAACCTGCGTATCACGGTGCTCGCCACCATGGACCGGCTGACGCAATCTGCCATGTCCAAACCGGACTGAACGGCCTCATACATGGCATCCTTGCCATCCTGAACCATGGCAAGGAAACCATCCCGTTCGTCCCAATCAGGAATATGTTCAGCCGCTAAGGAAACAGTTCCACAGAGTGTGCGTGAAACGTGACAAGGCACATACGGAGTTGGCCGCCTGAAGCGCCATACCCCCTGAAGAAAACACTTTCTTCGCCCAGCCATCAAAACGCTTGTCGTCCCTATACAACGCCTGCTTTGCCGGGGCCGTAGCCGCCTGCACCACCAAACTCTCTGGAGTGGGGTGCTACGAACAAGTAGCAGGGGTCACTACTGGCTGGGCGGTATTTTCACAGCAAAGACTTACCCACTGCTGGCAGAAGCCCGGAGCAGTCCAAGCCGCCGCCACCCTCCTCTGTAGAGCCATATGAAACGGCAGTACCGGGTCAGTTGGTGGACAAAGGTCGAGGATATCCATAAGGTCATCCTGAAGAAACTCCCCCGGGGGAGCAGACCATCCCAAGTACTCTGTGACCCTCGACATAAGGCGCCGGTACGAGGAGTCGGCATGAGTGCCAGGCTCAGGCCTACACAGCTCCACCTCCGGAGAGGTGTGCAGCCCACTAGCATCGTGCAAGGACTGCCTCAGGTCCTCAAATTGGCTATGGCCCGAGAGAATCTCGTCTGGCACCGTATTAGGAACCATGCCATCATCAGAGCCCTCATCCACCTCTGAAATAAACTCAAGATGGCGGTAAGAAGGCACAGAATGTGAACCAAAGCCATGCTCGACCTTGGCCAGAGCCTTTCTAGGGGGTTCCACTGAGCCTCGGGGTACCCCCGTCGACACATCCTCGAAAGGCGTTGAGGTCATCGAGTGAATCAGCATCGACGCTGAACGCGGCGCCGACAGCATCCATGGCGTCGACACAGGCCTCGAGGCCGGAGCCCCGAGCGTGTTCTTCGACAGCCTGGGCGCCGATGGCGCCGACGACTTCTTCAGAGGCGGGGCCTCGAAAGAGTCTGTCGACGACCTCGGCGCCAATGGCGTCGACGTCTTCCTCGAAGACATCACAGGTTCACACGGTCTCAAGTGCGTCGAGGACCGGGACTTGGACCGGGCATGAAGAGAACGATTCCCCTTGTCCGAGCGGGACCTCTCCCGCGAATCGTGCTGACCACCCAAGCCCGAAGGCGTGCAAGCGGTGTCTCTCGACCGATCACAACCGACCCCACTCGGAGGTGCCGACGGACCGGTGCCATGCGATTCGAGAATCGCTAACATTTTCTTCCCGAAGGAAGCCCATTCCTCCGGCGTCGCCTGCTTGGTAGGGTAAGTGACCCGCCGACGGGCGGAGTCCTCGGAAGAGGACGGGGAAGGCGACCGATGACGGCGCTTCTGGGAGTGCCTCGAAGAGGCATAAGAGTGGCAGGACCAACTTTGGGACCGAGACCCACTGGACTTCCGACGACGACGCGGAGAGTCGCCTCTCGAATCGTCCGTCGAAAAAGCCCCGCAGACCTCGACTTTCGTGGCTTAGACACCTTACCTACCGATAACTTCTTGCGCTCCCGCAAGGCTTTAGATGTGAGCGACTGGCAGTCGACACAGTCATCCGTGTTATGGTCTTCCCCGAGGCACCAAAGGCAGGCGTCGTGCGAGTCCGTAACCGACATCTTGGACCCACAGTCCCCGCACTTCAATCCCAGACGCGGGGTGGAAGACGAGGTAGACATCCTTCACGAAGAAGAAACTTAACAAAACGAACAGGTTCGAAGAACCGAGAAACAACAGAAACTCCAAAGAGTTGAGGCGCGCCGAGATCCCTGAAGCGAACACGTTCGCGGAAAAAACAGAACTGAGGCTACGGGCGTTGTGCGTCCTACTTATAACATCCAGTGACGTCGGCCGTCGGAGGAGGTCCTCGAGGGCGGCATATCGACGTCATCGACGCAGGACGTAGAAAGATATTCCGAAGCAGCACAGCTGTGGTGATTACTGTCATAGATATGGAATACGTTGGAGGACCCAATCCCCTCGAATGAGCCAGACATGCGGTCGCAACGATTCTTGGTTGCATCTGTATACAGGCGAATTGTGTCCTGAGTGACGAATTGATTGTTCAGGTGAGTCGTGCCCCGATTCATAAACGTCCAGATATTGGTTGAGTGTTGCTCTTGCGGTTTTTCACTGCGGTAGACAATCTTTGGAAACTGGCCAGGTCGCGCCACCCGAAGGGTCGCCGGCACATGAAATGTATATCAAGTATGGTATAGGGGAAATAGTATTTACTGCGATTTGGCATAGGCAGACCAGACGTGTATCAGACCTTCATTGGCCTAATAATGGGAGTTTTGAATTAGCACGTATTGAACACCTAGAATCAGTATTGCTACGCGAAAAGGCCAGATCTGTAGGGTTCGACGTTGTAAGAGACTGGAGGAAGGAAGCTAATCTCCGTTTGAGAAGTAAGGAGAAACGTGCATGTAGACATAAAACAAATTTAGAGAAAGCGCTAGAGCATGATCAGCATCAGCAGACAGAAGCCATTAGGAACATGGACAGGGCTTTTCAATTAGATGTACAGAAAATATATCCATCACAAGATTTGCATACATCAGATGAACTAACAAAATATTAAATGAGCGAAGAAATGAACATCAAAATACTGACCCAGTTGCACCTCCTTATGTACCTCCTATTCCTGTGATTCCATCCGCACCTGCAGTAAGCAGTTCATCTTCCCCTGTGCCTGTGACATAATTTCCTCCACCGCCTTCAGAGCATGAGTTAGCCGCTTTAGCAGGCAGTTCTACAGAGATGGGGCCTGCGCAAGGAAGTATTAGACAGACTCGTAGTACGATTAGCAAAGGAAGGAAAGAAGAACTGAAAGAATGGGCTGAAACGTATATTGATGATGACAATGAAGTGGCTGTGCAAAGTTCCATATCTGATCATAGAGGGCCTGGTGAACAACAGGTATTGTTAGAATGTATGATTTGGTTGTTCTTTCTAACTTGCGAGATAATGCGGCGAAAGTACGAGAACATGTAGGCCGAATATTTGTGTTTAAGCGAGAACTTGATCAATTGCACAAAGAAATATTGAAAAAAGATAAACCGCATATGTCGTACGTTCAGCAACGGTTTTTAACGCTGTTGAAACCTGTTAGTGAAGAAATGCAAATTTGTACGCGAGATGCGCTTAGATGGATTACGGATGCCGCCATTTTCCCAATTGAAGTGCATGATACGTTTAGTCAGTATACACCAGAAATGCAGAGAAAGGTATTACAAGTTATGGTGGAGTATTTACAGGATGAATGTATGAAGAATAAGATATGTTGTCCCGCTGATTTAATGACAATTTATAAAAGAGCATTTTCGCCTGAAACTGGAACGACTGCTTTTTCACTTGATCTAGTTTGTTGCTTAATAGACGAACAAATGTAGAATCACCAAGTTTGCAATTACGCATGAGGGAGGTGCCTCCCACGTTTGTCCCGAAAGTAGAGGTTGCTGCCGACGGAGCGGCTCCAGCATGAACGATAGAAGCTCATTATATTGCACAGTTTGTACATGTCCCTTTTTCTAGGCAAGAAGTAAATACCATAAAGCAGACGATCCCTGATATTAGGAAAAACCCGGCAGGATTCTATAAGGAATCATATCGACTCCTAAGGAGGAGCACAAAATAGAGCCATGCACTCAGTTAGGCTTGCAATTAAGCCTGACTGGGAGAAAAACAAGTCAACCGCAAAAACCTATCAAAAGATACAGGGGGGCTATCAGGGGTTTGCTCCCACAGGGACCTCAGCTAGCATCTATCGCCCAGTGAGCCTAGTCCACCTCCTCCAACAAGCCTCTGCAATCTTCTGGTGTCTGTCTGGTTTCCCCATGACACAAAATAAGCACTCCCATCATGATGATGATGGCAGGCGCACTGGCACAAAAATGAAGTCCAAAGACCCCCCTCTGGAGCATGAATGGCTGGTGAAAATGTAGAACTTTACAGCCCTGGAGTGGCTCACCTACTCCCTCCAGGGGGAACATAGAAGGTTTTGCACAGACTGGTCGAGGTTACTGGACTTTCTACATGAGGGGGCAAGGGGAGCATGGTGCTCAAGGAGAATGTGCCTACTGGGCATAGCGGAATAGCTCCTGAGGGAACCAGAGTAAGGGGGATATCCCAGTGGGAGGAGCGGGGGTTTGCAGCTGGAAATGGACCCCAGACACTAAGGACTAGATCGCTTCAAAGAGACTTGTCCCCAACGCGGCTTACCATTGGATCAAGTTGGGGGGAGGGCACATCTATGGTCGAAATGTTTTGTTTAAAAATGCCAATAAAAAGTTACATAACAAAAATAAAATAAGCCCTCTATACAGCACCTATCCTTCATGGTCAGCAAGCTTCACAATTTTTGCCAGCATGGAAAGACCATATGTAGCAGTAATGGGTGTCCATGATGGATGTAGACCAAGCCCTAGATGGCACAATTGTTTCTCAATCTGGACAATGAAACACTTAAAACTCAAATGTTAAGCATTCAAAAATTTGGAGCAGAGTTCCAAAGCCCCACTGACATCAGCAGGCAGCACCACCCAGATATAGAGGACTCCACACAAGCAGGAATACCAACCTGGCAGCAGGACATTTCATAGTAAGCAACCTGCACAAGAGATGGCACCAACAGAAATAACATGCTTCCTGGAGGTCAAATGTCCAGGTACAGCTGGATTGCTGGGAATTTACTTTACGGAAACTGTGCAAGCAGTAGACCATGGCTCCCACTTTTACCTTCTTGCGACCCCAGAATGGAGACTAGTTTGAAAATGCAATCTCCAGTAAACTACTTTCTTGCCCTTGTATGATCTGGAATAGACCATAAAGGACCATGCATGGCCATTCCTGACATGAGCCCCCGACGGGCAGTCACAAGGCACTTCGGTGGGTGTGCATGGGAACAGCAATCCCAATAGGTGTCAGGTGCAGAAAGTGAAAAGTAGGAGTCAGAAATATTCCCGTTGATCAAATGACACATAGTTTTTACCTGACAAAACTAATGTGTAGTCTGTTTAATTTCCAACATGCCTGTTCTTCCCTTGGGAACTGTTACTGTGTGGGGTCTTGTGGAAGCAGGAATGTTTAGTCTTCTTGCAAAGAGCCAAACAGCATGTAGGAATGCAAGTAATCTCCAACAGTCTAGGAAAAGTGTAGCTAGTATACATGCTTCCTTGTCAAGAGGGATAGAATGATGTAGCAAAGTCTAACATTTTCTAAAAGCCACCCTCTGATAGTCCCTTAAATTTATAAACAGTGGCCTAGGGACTTGCATGTTGGTTTAAAAAGGGTAGTTGACACCGAAATGGTGAAATCAGCCTGGGACACCTACAAAGTAGCTTTGAACCAAGTCTGAAGGCCCCAGAAGCAATTTAAGCAACAAAGTCGTGAGACTGTATGGAACCTTCTGAGAGTGAGCCCTTCAATTTCAGAGTAGCCTGAGCAATATAAAGTGAAAACTGGTACCAAAGCAGTTTCCTTCACCTGTTTTCACTTCTGCTTGCTAAGAGGTCATGTACCGGTCATGAAGCTGCAAGCAGGGTTACATTCCTCAGCACTGACCTACCAACAAACGATGCAATGATGCAGAGAGGACATCCAGCTGGAAGACTAGTAGCTTTCCCATTAGAAGGTAGTAGTTTGCCTAGATGGACTATTTAATGCCTCAGAATAAGTGGAGGAATCCCTCATACTGGCACCAGGAGGTGAACCGTTTTGATACCACCTGGAATTAAACCCACTCTTACTTGTATTGTATGACCCTTGGCAAACACCAGGTGGTACTGGACCATAGAGCCATTCACTCAGACCTGCCAAACTTGCACAGGAACTCTGGGCATATACTGAAGGTTCAGATGTATACTGATTGACCTTTTCACAATTGACCTTGGGAGAATTGACCTAATTTAAAAGGTTAATTAGGACATATATATATGGGGGAAACCCCCCTGTAATCCCCAACCCAATCCAAAAGACCCTGCAACACCCCACCCAATCCCCTTATATTATTTATAATCCAAAACCAACCCAATACATATATAAAATAACTAAAATAATATAAAGGTCAATTGTGCAGAAGGTCAATTAGAACCACTATAATTAGGTCAATTAGGACAAAAGGTCAATTGTAAAAGGTCAATTTGGGTAATACCAAAGGTTCATCATGGAGATATGGGAGAGCTGCGGGCAAGGTCTGCTGCAACAAAGCATTTCTTGAAACTGGTCGTGAATGCCATGAGAAGGTAGGCAGCTTCTGAAATCAATGGCAAATTGTAAGAAGACTGAAGGGGTTACACTGAAGTCATGACAACAAAATAAGTGTGCTGCATAATGACATTTTGTAACCATTGTTGGCAGACGACAGTAAGTGACACCCATTTGTTAGGGGCCATGCACGTGCATGAAGGGATGTACAGCCCCATTAAAAAGCATAGCACCCTTTCAATGAGCTGCTTTCCAGGCCGTCTTCAGCATCACATCATTAAATTCTCAAACATAGGGAAACCCAAATTGCCACTGGGTAAGATATTTTAATGGTCAATGCTGCTTCTGCTAGGAGGTAGAAGCAGTCCAAAGTTGATTTGCAAGTGTTCTGCGTAGATCCGAACAAACCATCCCGAGTGCACAGGAAGAGTTTTTTTGGCACAGTGGTGGGACAATGAGCAGTGCCAGTATATTTCAGTAGTCCGTTATGGTACCCTTCAGCATTAAGGTTTGGGGGGTTGTCAGTCAAGAATCCAGTGAATGCAGTTCACTACAGAAATCCCCACAGAGGACACTACACAACAGGGCATTGGCCTCCAAGGACTAGCAGGGATGAAAACACCCAGATACAGTACATTGCAGTCATCAATGTTGAGCTGAATATTGACTGTGAGGGAAGAAAGGCACAGTAATCGGATTACTTGCAAATCATTTGAAATGGCTTCCTCTTGCAAGCACCAGCCTTTGACCAGAGCCATATGGTATTGCCACTAGATTAATGCATGCAACCCCTAACTGGTGCGACCGCTCTCAGACCCACAAGCTCTTTATCAAGGTGGCTTTTGGTACCACCAGGCCAGAAGCTACTTCAGAGCACTTAGTAAAACCCAGTCTTCCTATCTGTCACCAATGCTGGTAGACTGCACCTGCAGAAAGGCATCAACAGTAAGGCGGACCTAAGGCCCAAAATCCATAAACTCAGATGCATCAGGAAGGCAGCGTGATATACCAACTAGGGTAATGCCATCACCCTGGATTTTGCTGTCAGACCCAACCTGGAGCTCACAAGAACGTATGCATCAGCTTGAAGGTAGATTGCTCTAGGTTTACAGACTATGCTCAGCCAATACAGTCAATCCACTGACCTGCATAGCTTCTCTGCCCTTTTCTGAATGCCAAGCTAATCAGCCAATTGTTAATGTACCCCCACTTCAAGTGAACCACGATCAGAGTAAAGGATTTTCTGGAAATGCTCAGAGTCCATCTGGTGCCAAGGGGGAACCTTCTATTGGTAGCGCTCCCCTTGAACTGCAGAATTGAAGGATGAGCAGATGGACAGAAAGTCAAGAGCACATAGAAACGCCCCTCTTTTGTACCAGATAGGTGACATGTCCAAGAGTCCCATTTTGGAAGGTCTTGGAATGTCTTTTAAAGCTTGTGGTCAAGTTCCCCATTTGCTGGGCAGGGAGGATGCTATGAAACTCCTAAAGGCGACTGCACCGTGCACTCTGGCACCCAGATCGACTGCTACAATGGTGGCCAGCAAAACTTCCTCCCAGTGGGATGCAGTGCCAAGTAAGGGATGTTGCCCCCAACTCCAGATATGTGGTCATCACATAGCAATGGGATATGTGGAGCCCACGTACCTAGACCCCTCCAACACTATTGCTCAAACTTTAGAGCAGAAAAATTGTGCTAAGGCAGATTCCTCAGGAAGGAACATCATCAACCCTGCAATATAGTTCCAACATAGCTGCAGTTAATAGTGGGTTTATGATTAGCCTGTACCTCAGACCTATACCCTCTTTGGCTTCAGCAATGAATACCATCTTAGTAGTAGGATATTTCAAAGAAGGCATCCATTTGATCTCCAGTTAGCCAATGCAAGGACAACCTCCAGATTGTGCACTTCAAGCTGCTTCTATAGGAGAAGCAGAGTGGACCTTCAATGCAGCCACAAGTTTATTTATAGAAATTGCAGGAAAGCAAATGCATTTGCGACAAAAACAGAGGTTAAACACTAAGAACAGAAGAAAGCAGTCTTGCTTTAAAAAGCTTGAACACTGCCTTTCTCTCATTATCCAATCACTGGAGACTGGGTCACACTGCACCCGTCCAATGACGACCATCTCCAAGAGTACCACACCTTGCAGCAATCTTCAAATTCAAAGCATGTGAAGTACCAGTATGAACCCAGAAGAGCACAGCAGGGAAGGAGGGGTGGTTTGCATGTGAATCCATGCTGGAGAACAGTTACAGGTAAGTAAGTTGTTCCTTCTTCAGCATAGGGTCTGGAATGGAGTCACATGCTCATGAATACGATTGTACAGCAGTACATGCATAACCACGGGCGGTGGCAAAGCTCAACAGAAGTACAAACACTTACCCCTGAAACAGACGCACCTCAAGCAAACTGGTTGCGTAGTACCGCTTGGCCGACTCTGGACTCCTCCCTGGAATCCCGGCCGACACAGTAGAACTGGTTTAGAGTCATAAAATCGAATACAATAATGTTGAAAGTCAAAAAATCAAAGAAATAATGTCGAAAAAAAAAGTTGAATTTCTTTTTTATTACATTTTTTATTCGAAATGGGGGGGTTCCCCCCCCTCCCCAAGACCCTTCATTTATTTTTTTGTTTTGACTTTTATTTACATGCGGAACCCAAAAAAAATATAGAAATAAAAAAATAAAACATTCAACCTTTTTTTTTCGACATTCTTTTTTTTAATTCTTTTGTAATTCGACATTATTTATTCGATTTTATGACTGCACACCAGTAGAACCTTGTGAAGATGTGTTAGGCCTCCATGTAGCAGCCCTGCAGATGTCCAGCAGGGGAACCCCAGAGAGAGACACTTGTTGCAGCGATGGCTCTGTTGGAATGAGCTCTAGGCCGACCCAGGAGTGGTCTGTTGGACAGACGACGAAAGTGCATAATGCAGCCGGAGAGCCACCTGGATATGGAAGCCTTTGACAGGGCATTTCCCTGATTCACAGGACCAAAGTTCACAAAAAGTTGAGAAGTCTTCCGGAAATCCTTTGTGCAAGCCACATAGAACTTCAAGGCCCAAACAACATCCAGCATATGAAGTGACAGTTCAGCAGCTGAAGCAGGATTCAGGAAGAAGACAGGCAGCACCAAGGGTTAGTTAAGGCGGAATGCAGATGAAACTTTAGGCATAAAGGAAGGGTGGGTCTGAAGCACCACCCTTACAGCATAAAACAGGTATGGGTGTTTGCAGGAAAGCGCTTCAATCTCCCCAACGTGCCTGGCCGAGGTGATAGCTACCAGGAATACCATTTTCCAAGAAAGAAATTTCAGGGTGGTCTGATGCAATGGCTTAAATGGTGGCTCCTTGAGTCTGGTGGGGACGACATTGAGCTCCCACACTGGGGCAGGGGTCGTTCACTGGAAGGAATGATCCAAAGAGGCCCTTCATGAATTCTTTGATGAGCCTGTGGGACCACAAAGATGGTCTGCCCGGCGAGCGGGTGTATCGCGATATAGTGGCCAGATGCACCCTGATGGAGGCGTGGGCCAATCCAGCCTTGGTTAGCGACAGTAGGTACGGCACGAGCTGCAGTGCCATGACGCGCCGAGGCGTGATCCTCCGGGACCTGCATCACACCATGAAGCGCTTCCCCTTGTTGTGCCTGTTGCACGATAGTGTAGATGACGCCCTGGCCTTGGCAAGAACAGTCTTACATTCCATAGGAAGATCATAGTGGCCAAACTCTAGGGCTGCAGGAGCAAAGCCGTGAGGTTCAAGGATGCCAGCTGGTGATGCAGAATTGTCCCCCCTTCTCTGGAGAGTAGGTCGGGAAGAGGTAGACTGATGGCTGGAGCCACCGACAAGTAGAGCAGGTCCAGGAACCAGATCTGGCGGTGGCACGCTGGGGCGAGGAGTACCATCTTGCAATGACAGAGTTTGAGTGTTTTGATGACATGCAGTAGAAGTGGAATTGGGGAGATGGCATACAGAAACCACCCTGCCCGTCGCAGCGAGAAGGCATTCCCAAGGCTCCCCGGCTGTGGGAAACATGCTGGCAAACTCCTTGCATTTGGAATTTGCTGCTGTGGTGAAGAGGCTGCTCTGGGGACGGCCCCATTTGCTGAAGAGGAAAGACACCTGCTCCTGTTGCATCTCCCATTCGTGGTAGGTTCACAGCTCCCTGCTGAAGGCATCCGGTACAGTGTTCTTGATGCCTGCCAGGTGAAACAGGACGAGGAACATGCCTTGAAGAATCGCCCAATGCAACAGGGTATGAGCCTATAGTAAAAGAGCAGGGGATTGGGTCCCGCCCTGCTTTGTGATGTAGAACATTGTGGTGGTGTTGTTTGGGAAGATCCTTACTACCAGGCCCCTCAGAAGAGGCAAGAATAAGAGCCCAGAATACAGCCCGTAATTCCAGCACATTGATGTGCAGATTCTTCTTTTCCGGCCGCCAGAGATCCTTGGCATGGAACTGCCCCGGGTGAGCACACCCCCCCTAACCACCAGCCCAGAGCCCTGCAATCCGTCCAGAGGCATCTGTGGTGACTAGCCTGGAAAGGTGGGAACCTCGAGTGAGGTGTGAACGCACCCCCCACCATTGTATGGACTGTCTGAATTGCAGGTTGAGGAGAATCTTGTCCATCCATTTCCATGTGACTTGACGCCAACCTGGTGTCCATAAACTCTTGAAGCAGCCTCATTTTCAGCCTGCAGAACACGACCAGGTGGATGCAAGAGGACATCAGGCCAAGTAGTGACTTGATTGCTAGGATGGCTCACTGATAGCATATGGACCGTCGATGTACCTTCCCCAGAATGTGCACCACCATTTCCTCCATGAGGTAACACAAAGATGCCACCTTGTTGAGGCTGGCACCCAGAAACAGAGAGACCTACAATGGCACTAGGAAGGAATTTGGATAATTGATGGAGAATCCAAGCTCCATCAGTAGGCCCATGGTTTCTTCCTGAGAACACAACCGGATGAGGTTATACATGTATGCCCTTGAGGCGTAGATGAGCTGCCACTGCCGCCAAGCATTTTGTGAAAACCCTTGGTGCCGATTTTAGGCCCAACAGAAGGCTTTCAACTGATCGGAACGTCCCAGAACTACAAAGCGCAGGAACGTTCCATGCCTTATGTGTATGTGGACATGAAAGTAAGCATCCTCCAGGTCCAGCGTTGTCATGTAACCCCCTTCCTCCAGTTGGCAGAGCCCTTGCTGCAATGCAACCATCCTGAACTTTTTTGATTTTAGGTATTTGTTGAGGCATCGCAAATCCAGGATCGGGCGTCGCCCTCCTGATTTAGACTCCAAGCCCCGGAGGCACAGAGGGACGGCTTCTATTGCCCCTTTTGTCAACATGGCTTGCACTGCTTATAGCAGCTGGGCCATGTGTAGCTCCTTCCTCACTACAGGGGTAATACGAGGGCACTAGTGTTCAAACTCTATCCCTACCAAAGTATCTCCAGCACCCATTCCTCGGTGGTGATGTCCTTACACACAGATGAAATTTAGACGACCGTCTCCCCCATCCCCACACCTCACCCCAACAGGTTACGAAAGTGGGGGTCCCGGCCTTGGGCCGAGTCAGGCTTGCTTGGGTGTTTGCGTTTTGCCTTGCGGGTGCCGGCAACGCTGCAACCTCCTCTAAAGGCTTGCAACCAGCCACTGCATGCTTCCTGCACCATGGAGCGGGCGAGCTGACGGTAGGTGGTAGAGGTGTATCCTCTGGAAGATATGCTGAACTTTCCCCTTGAAGATAAAAAAAAGGAAGAGGACCGATGCTGTTGCAGGGTCCCTAAAGATATTGCCGTCTCAGTCTATTGCATGCAGCATCTGGATATCCGGTCTAAAGTTGGTGGCTTTTAGCCAGCCTTGGTGCCCAAGTGCCACGCTATTACCCATCCGACGAAAACTGGAATCTGCAACATCCATGGCTACTGTAATGGCATGGTCCGAGGCCACCTCTCGTTCCTTTCTCTCATTATCAAAACACTGGAGACTGAATCAGACTATACTGATTTAAATACAGTCTTCCTGAGTCCAACCCCCACAGCCATCTTCAGATTTTCCCTGCACAACTGGCCTCATGAGTTGCTCTTCAAGCAAATTTGTCATGATTGTTGTTTTTTCGACGGAAGAAATTTCCTATTTCTGTCCTAAATCTCTCATCCGTTGACTCTTAGTACCAGTAGCGGTGATCAATTGTTGGTGAAAATCGACAACTACACTGTCAGATCTTTGTGTCAAGTTTTGGAAGGCTTAGAGGCCTACTTCGCGACTCACTATGTCGGAGCAAGGCGAGGAAGGGGCAGTTTTCAAGCTTTTTAAAGCAAGACCGCTTTCTTTTCATACCGAGGATTCCCGGCATGTCCAGGGAATATTCATGAGCATGTGAATCCATAACAGGCCCCATGCTGGAGAAAAAGCAGGTACTGGGCAGGAAATGCTGAAAGGAGGGCTTTGAGAGTAGTGGTACGGAGAGGGACGAGTATTCCAAAGTAGAGGAGTGAGGAGTGGAAACTAGAGGCAGCACAGGGGGGGCTTTGCTGTAGTGGTGAGGTTAGCAGAGGGCAAACTGTGTGAGGTGGTTGGGGGAAGAGTGCAAGATGAGAAGAGAGGTAGGATGGGGCAAGTCCATGAATAGTTTTAAATAGGCCAAGTTTGTATTTAGCCCTTTGTTTTATAGGCAAAAGCATGCACTCTGCAAGGTTAATTTAAGAGGTAAAAAAGCAGTTAGGAAGGCCGTAGGAGACTTGCACAGTAGTCATAGAAAGGAGATCAGTCGTTTAGTATTATTGAAGGGTAAAATATGTCATTATTCCGATGTTAAGGAGGTTGAGTGGCAGGTTTGGAGAGGAACAGTGAGGAGTTGAGAGGAGTCAAAAACTCCTAGGTTGCAAGCAGACAGCCAGGAAAAACATCTGTAGAAAAAAATAGCGTGAGGGGAGGAGTGTTTTTGGACAGAAAGTAAAGAGCTTTGGTTTTAGCGGAGTTAGCATGAGTGAATACCCATCCAATATGATTGATTGCGGCCAGACAGATTTTGGAAATTATTTCAGATAGAGAAAGAAAATGCATCATCCGCAAAGAGTCTCTAAGAGAAGCCAAAGAGAAGGGAACCAAGAGTCCAAGTATACAGGGTAAAGAGGATCCAGGACAGATCCTTGGGGTACTCCAACAGTAAGCGGGATGGACAGATGAGGTTGTTCTAGAACACTTAGAAGTGCCTAGAAGCCAGATAGGAGGTAAACCAGGCTAGAGCCTAGTCTGATGCCAAGGAGAGAGAGCAGGACAGAATGGTTGACAGTATCGAAAGCAGCCGAGATGTCAAGAATAAGAATGGTAGAAAGGTTGGCGTGACTAGCAGGAGAGATGTGGTTGCTGATGTTGCATAACGCAGTTTTCAAATTGAAGAGCATCCCGAAGGTTGTGTGTATCACGGTACTCATTGAGTTGAAAATATGCTCAGAAATTTGGGAGTAGTGTGGTAGAAGGGCAAACCTTTGCTGTACATTATGGATCCAAGCCAGGTTCCTTGAGGATAGGGACGACATTCACACACTTGTAAGAAGTTAGAAAGGTGGCCTGAAGGTGTTGAAGAAAGAAATGCATCAACATTGGAAGCTACAAGTTTAACTAGGTGGTGGGAATACTGGGTCATTGGGGCACAGAATGACATTGCATAAAGACCCCCTGCCACACACCCAAGGAGGAAGAATTTCTTCATGGTTTGTGGGGATAACGAAAGCCGATGTGGGGCAATAAGCGAATGGATGTAGGTAAAACAGGAAGGAACAGATGTGGCAAGGGTGTATTTGGTAGAATTTTAAGAGGCAAAGTAGGCAGCAAGATCTTTGGCAGAAAGTAGGAGGGTTGAGAAGAAAATAGAGTGGAGGGATTTCTGGTGTTGCTTGGGTTAAGCAGATTGAGACGAAACGAGGGAGTTAAAAATAATTTTTGATGATCTACTCTACATCACTATTCTTAAAAGCTTCTCCTCTTGACATTGCCAGAGTGGCATCTATTCTTTGGCCAAGTGTGAAGGTTCTCATTTTAGTTTAAGGTGCGGATGGAAGGTGTAATCCAAGGATGTGGAGCGGAGGTTTAGGAGTGAGTGTAGCAAGAGGGAAGTGTGAGAAGGGTGAGTTGCCCGCTTTCAAATTTATTTTTATTCACTAAATCATTGGGAATCCATTTTTAGCACAAAAACCCAGAATTTACCATCGATAGCAGAGGACATTGGTCCTTTACAATGGGGTGAGGGAATGTGACTTGAAGACCAGAGGTTGCTGGGGAAGGCGGAAACAAACCAGCGACTAGGTCAGAATGACCCAGGAACGAGATGGCGAGAAATTGCTGAATTAAGGATTGCTGGTGACGGAAAAGTGCTGTAGTGTTGTCCATGAATGGTAGGAAGAGGAAAACAGTGTGATGCAGTAGCATAATGTGCTAGGAAACAGGATCTTCAGAAAGGAGAGGTTGGATTTAAATAGTGGTAGAGCTGGTTTAAGTTACTTACCTATAACACCTCTTCTCTAGCATGGGTCTGGTATGGATTCACATGCTAATAATATTCCCCATGGTCAGACTGGGAATCCTCTGTAAAAGAAAAAAGTTTCAATTTAGCTTTAAAACTGTATTTCTGGAGACCACCAGGGGGCGCAGACGCGATGGTCGCTTGAGTCACCGTCTCCCTCTTCAAGCCCGATAAAATCGCTTTTTCGAGCAGTGCAGGGGAAACTAAAGCACGGAAAAACCAGCAGACGAAGAAGATAAGGCGTCCTGGCACCCACCCAGCCATAACCCAGGTGACGAGGCTGCGGGGAAAAGCAGAAATCAGCCTCCGATCGGAAGCCCCCGGGCAGCACAGAAGGCCCGTACTCAGAAAAGCGAGGAGAGGGGAGAAGAAAAAAAAAATGGCCGCCGTCATCTGAGATACGCGCCGCGCGCGTACGAAGAAACCCGACAAGGACTGAAACTAGCCCACCAGTAGCATCCTGCGCCCAGCGAACGGGAGAACTCCAGCCCTACAACGAGGTGCGGCAGCCACAGCGGTCCGTAGCGCCCGGCTTACCGGAGGAGGTTGAGCGACCGGCCAGGCAGGCAGCAACCGGAGTGAGCGGCCCGGTGCGGGTAAGCAGTGCCCCAAGCGGGCCTTTCCGCTCGGGAGCCAACCCCCCCCCCCCATCGGAGCCAACTCCTAAGACTCTGCAGTCCCACTCTACAGCGCGAACCGCAAGCGAGGGTCATATCCCTCCACCCACGCCTCACCTCAACACTTGCATGCTCGGGCCACGCCGCACCTCCGTTCAGCAACTCTCGAGGGCCCAGGCACACAGCCACTATACGTTTTCTCCTAGGGGGCCGTACACGGCAGTAGGCCACAGACACCAAGCCGCCTGCGGAAGGAGGCCCGTGTTTCCTCCGCCCAACCGAGGTTCCCCCCCTCCTCACCAAGCATCAAGAGCGCAGAGCGGCCATTCCCGCAATCCCAAACACAGAGTGACCACAAAGTCTACCCCAACAGCTCCGATCCGCCGCTCCTACATCACGGACCCCCACGAGTACCATACCCTGTGGTAGCTCGTCACCACTAGCGGAGCCTCGCAGCCAACCTAAGGACCATCAAGGGCCCTCCACGCACCTTGCGGGGCGCAGAGACAGCCGTACAGCGAGGCACCCGACCCACCCTAGCAGTGCTTTTGGGGGGTGGGGGCGATACTGAGTCCGTACCGGAGTCACTTAGGGCAAAAACGCAGGCAACGTGCCACGAAGTCCAGGGCTGCCCACCACGGAGCTGAGAGTGTCTCCACCCGAAGATCCAACCAACCACAGAAACACGATCGGGGGTATAAGCACACCTCGGCACAGCAGTCCTTGCTCACTGCAACAATAACCTGGAGCCTCCATAGCTATCAAAGCTGGATCCACGAACCTTGGCAACCCTGAGAAAGTTCAGACGTAATAACGCAACCATGGAAGCGGAAGAAGCCCAAAGCACTTCAGATATTCCAGGCAATGACGGCGACAGCGCAACAAAGTCGGACATCCGTCTGCTGCTTGGGGAGATTAGATCAATGAGAAATAACCTAACTGAAATAGTATCAGACCTACAAACGAAAGTGGCCAAAGTTGAGGACCGCCTGGAAGCGGTTGAAAATAACCAACAATCAGGAGACATCGCCACCATGCAATACGAGGCTAGACTACTGGACCTCGAGCAGAAGGAAAGGGACATGAAATCAAAAGTGGACGACCTTGAAAATCGGGAGCGACGCTCCAACATCCGCATAATCGGTTTGGAAGAAGAGCGAGGAGAGACACAGTCAAGCCTGGAGAGCACGGTGAAATCCCTAATCTTGTCTCTCTATGATGAATCCACCCCCCCGACCCTCGAGTTCGACAGGGTGCACAGGGCAGGGGGCTCAGCGAGAGGCCCTCGATCGGTCCTAATCAAATGTCATTACTATATGCAAAGGCAGGACATCCTACAAAAAGCAAGAACGAAGGACACGATCAATTTCCGTGGCTCAACAGTCCAGATATACCAAAACCTCTCAGCGATGACCCTCGCAAAAAGAAGAGGGTGTCGTCTCCTCACGATCTGGCTCCGAGAGAAAGGCGTTAAGTACCGATGGGGCCACCCATTCTCCCTCACATTTGAGTTCGACAGCGAAGAATACAGGCTTACCTCGGTGGAAGAGGCGGAACGAGCTCGTCGCCACCTACAAGGTCCAGCAAGAGACTCAGACGCAGAGGGCCGAAGGGAACCAAAGGGCCCGCGCCGAGATCCAACTGAAAAGCCCTCGAGAAGAGGCCGTGCGCAACAGAAATGGAAATTCAAACGTTTGAACAATCCTTGAACTGCCTACACTGCACCTTGTGTCTGTACACTGTTTAGGGGCTCTAACTCGGGCCGAAATGGTCGCTATGAAGCTCCATGGAAGTTTTTTCTTTCTTTTTCTCTTTAAAGTTTGTTTGCCTAGACGGGTTTAGGGGCTGGGAGACACTCTAGGCCTATGTCCACCATTACGATCTCCTATGCATTCTATCCCTGCACAAAGAACAAAGTTACACCCAGGGCTTGAAGAGGGGTTCTCCTAAAGTGGCCCTCTTTGAACAAGGGCGTCTCCTTTCTTTTTTTCTTAACTCTCTTCCCTTTCCGTGGGGTGAGGATGTCCCGTATAGCACTCCACACTAGGGAAGGGGCGGAGGGGACGGGGGGGATCCAATTAACCACTCGACAAAGCAAGCTCGTGAAGCACAAAGAACCAACTCAAAAGTACCACAACACAAGGCAGTTATTCACTAACTCTAATATGGAACAAAGGGGTCAAGCAAGCCACAATACGGAAAATGCTATCCAAACCCTAGAATATGGCTAACTCACAGGGCATAGTCTTCGGCTCCCTCAATGTCAAGGGCTTAAATTCCCCGCAAAAGAGATCAATGCTAGCGAGACAGTTCGCGCAATCCAAACTAGATGTTCTCTTCATACAAGAAACAAAATATATTAAAGGTGGAGAAAGAAAGATCTTAGGGAGAGACATAGGGGAAGCATTCTGGGCATCTGGACCGGAGAAGAAGGGGGGTGTGGGCATTTTGCTGCGTAGGTCCCTGGGAATGCAGGTTCTTCATATACATAGAGACACACACGGGAGATATGTCGCACTCAAGGGGACACTGAGAACACGTACCATCACACTGTGCGCAGTCTACGCCCCCAACCAGGGGCAAGCGAGCTTCACTGACCCCCTGTTCGATTTCATTGAGGAATGGAGGGAGGGTTCACTAATTTGCGGGGGTGACTTTAATGTAGCTATAGACCGTGAATGCGACTGGTACTCAGCTCGACCAAATTCCCTACCCCCAAGCACGCTACAGGGCGACAGATTCGCAAGTCAGCTCAGGGAACATCATTTAATAGATATCTGGCGTGTAACTCACCCAGGGGAAAAAGCCTTTACTTTTTATTCTCCACCACACCACTCCTTCTCCAGGATTGATTACCTACTACTGGGGGCGGAAAACGAGGGTGACATCTTAAGTACATCCATCCAAATAGTAGCCTGGTCAGACCACGACCTGTGCGGCCTAGAATTAGACCTGGGCCCACTCCCAGCCCTGGACCGCCGGTGGCGATGTAACGACCTGTTATGCAGAGACCCAATTTTCAAGGACTTCCTTTCGGAAGCCATCACAGAATATTTTGACATCAACGACACTGACGGTATGTCACTGAACACAGTGTGGGAAGCAGGTAAAGCCACATTAAGGGGCATTCTTATATCAGAGGGGGCCGCCAAAAAAAGACTCTGGCTACTCAAGGAGAAAAAACTTAAGGAAGAGATCACTCGACTGGAACGCTCCCTTAGGGAACTCCCCACTAGCGATATTGATACAGAAATGAGAATTAGGAAAATGAGAGAGGAACTAAAAGATATATGGAAAGGCAAAGCCCTCACTCAGATTAAATACCTCAAACAGAAGTTCTTTGAAAAGGGGGACAAAGCGCACACCATGCTAGCGAACAGACTCCGCAAACAGAGGGCAGATAGAGCAGTCCACAAAGTAAACGATGAACAAGGCATCCCACTCACAAATCCCCAAGACATAGTGTCTCGCTTCTCCAATTTTTATGCAGACCTATACGCAGCTGAGACTGATGGCACCTCCCCCGACATCAAAGAATACCTAACCAATATGTCACGCCCACCCATCACGGAAGAACATCTAGAAATGCTAAATGCCCCAATCTCGGCAACAGAGGTGCAGGGAGCGATCTCAGCCCTCAAGGTTGGCTCAGCCCCGGGACAGGATGGTTTCACGCCAGCCTTTTATAAGAGAAACGCCGGCACACTTGCGACATTCCTCGCCAAACTATTTACTTCCATCTTAGAATCGGGTCGAGCTCCCGACTCCTTCACTGAATCTATTATCATAGTAATCCCCAAAGAAGGTAAAGAACCCATAGAGTGTTCATCATACCGGCCAATTTCTCTCATAAATGTAGATGCAAAAATTTACTCCAGCATACTGGCCGCCCGCCTCGCCCAGATTCTCCCGCAACAAATCCACACTGACCAGGTAGGGTACGTAAGAGGCCGGCAAGGGGCAGATAACGTTAGAAAAACCCTAGACCTCATGGCAACTCTCCGAGAGGCCGGCGAGGACCCCCTCTTGTTATCAGTAGATGCCGAAAAGGCTTTCGACCGTGTAGAGTGGTCCTTCTTGAGAGCTGTTCTAGAGTGGGTGGGGTTGGGAGCTGCATGGACACAAGGAGCGAAAGCACTATACCGATCTGCCCGGGCCAAAGTATCGATCAATGGTATCTCATCGCGAACCTTCAACCTTACTCGAGGTACAAGACAAGGCTGTCCGCTCTCCCCTCTCATTTATGCCCTGGTCATTGAACCCTTTGCCCAAGCCGTCAGGTCCAACCCGAGCATCAGAGGAATCCCGCGAGGCGGCAGGGAGTACAAACTGGCGATGTTTGCCGACGATATCCTTTTATATCTGACCGAACCCTCTACTTCTATCCCCGCTTTTTTCCAAGAGTTGTCGCGATACGGTCCCCTATCAGGCTTTCGGGTCAACCTACAAAAAACCATAGCTGTCCCCTTGAAAGACAATACTGACCTAGCACTACGTTTAAAGAGAGATTGGGATTTTAAGGTGCAAACCGAATTAGTCCGCTACCTAGGGATTAATATAACGGTCTCCCTGTCTGACCTCTTCGAAGCCAACTACACACCACTGTGGGTAGCCATCCAAAATGACATATCCAGATGGCGCAAACTCTCCATGTCATGGGCGGCGCGTTTTACTGCCATCAAAATGAACATTCTCCCACGATTCCTATTTTTATTTCAGTCCCTCCCAGTCATTGTTCCCGATTCCTTCTTAGTAGAGGTAAAGCGCATACTATTAAGATTTCTATGGGCAGACAAACGAGCAAGGATCCCATATTCCACACTGATCCAACCTAAAGAGATGGGGGGCATGAGCTTTCCAGACCTGGGAGAATATTATAGAGCGTCACAACTCCGCATACTCCCGGATCATCTGTGGGAAAACCCAGAGAACCAGTGGGTGGCAATAGAGAACGACATCTTTGATCCGGTCACCCTGGGAGAGTGGTTGTGGGTCCCAAGATCAGCCATGACACAAAGGATTAAACAGCACCCCATTCTGAAGGTATTATGGTCTCTCTGGCGTCCATCCCGGGCCATGCAGGGAATCACAACATGGCCCTCTCCTTTGAGTTGCATCTGGTCCCCACCTATTCAAAACTCACTGAGAGCAGTCCAGCAGTCACAGTCATGGTACGAAGCGGGTCTAAGTCAGGCGGGACAGCTTTGGAAAAATGAGGTGTTTACAACCCGGGAGGAATTACAGGCTGACTTGCAGGGCACAAGTGTCTCCCCTTTGTCCTTCCTCCAGTTGCGAAGTGCCATGCACGACCCAAGGTGGGGCAATTCGTTAAAGCGCCCTTTGACACCATTCGAGCAAATCTTAAGCTCCCCCCAAGCATCGAGAGGTCTCATATCAAAGTTGTACAGAGCATAGTCACGAGGGGTCACAGTCCACGCCCACCTTCAGAAGTGAAATGGGAAACCGACCTATCCATAGAAACCCAAGGGGAGGTATGGAAAGGAATATATAGAGCGGTATGGTCATCATCGGTCTCCATGCAATACAAAATGCACAATGTGCGATTACTGATGAGATGGCACTACACACCCCTTCGCCTATCCAAAATGTTCCCCGGGACATCTCCCTACTGCTGGAGGGGTTGCGGAGAGCAATGTGACTACTGGCACCAATGGTGGGGTTGTGACAGAGTCCAGGTGTACTGGCGGGAAGTGCTGGGCTGGATTCGAGACATAGATGGGGTCCTCAGAAACCCAACGCCCACACTAGTTTTGTTTGGAGTTGAGTCGGAAGATGATGAAACATACGAATCTCTAATGTACCTACCACGCAATCTTCTATTAGCAGCCCGAGTGTGCCTGACCATAAAATGGAAATCGATGGTCCTACCATCAAAGAGAGAATGGTTAATAAAGGCCCACGCAATATACGAAATGGAAAGCCTAACGGCAGCGATAAATGAATCTCGCAGAAATATCGAAATGATTTGGTTGCCCTTTCTAGAATACTACACGACATATTGGGAGCCCACAGACTAGGAACACTTGCTTACCATCTCAGCCAACCAAAGGAATCAGGGCATCGCCCTATGCCACCGGGCGATTGCTTACCCCAAGCCCTGTAGGGGCTTCTTCCTTTCTTTCAGTAGCAATTTGCAGAGCCCATGCAAAGCTGTAATGCCTAAAGTGGTGTTGAACTTTTATTTAGAGTCGTGTACAAAGCGACCGTGTCGAGTGGAGGGGGGGTGGGGGGAGGCCGGGGAGGGGGAGGGAGGGGAATCAGAAACACAAGACTAAAGTTCATCATTGCTTTGCACTTCTCCCCTCTTTATGTCTCCTATATATATGTTACATGAAAATAATACAAGGGATTTTTGTTGAAGTAACCAATATTGCTATTGTCTTGATGTTGAAAATGCAAATAAAAACATATTTAAAAAAAAAAAAAACTATTTCTTCACTAAACCAATAACTGTGCTCTAGGTTATACTGCCCTCATCCAATGACCGTCCTCTCCCTCCCCTGGTGGCCATCTTCAAATTTGGTAAGCATGTAAAGTGGCAGTATGAACCAAGAAGAGCCACAGAGGAGGGAGGGTTTGCATGTGAATCCATGCCAGACCCATGCTGGAGAACAAGAGTTACAGGTAAGTAACTTAAACCTCCGGCGTGGGGTCTGGCATGGATTCACATGCTTATGAATAACTATTACACAGCAGTACATATACACAACCACAGGAAGTGGCAAGGCTCAACAGAAGTAAAAACACTCACCGCTGGAACAGACTCAACTTACGTGAACAGGTTGCGTAGCACTGCTTGGCCGGAACACCTCCCAGTTGACGCAGTAGATCCTCCTGAAGGTGTGCATGGACCTGCACGTAGCAGCCCTGCAGATGTCGAGCAGGGGCACACTAGAGAGAAACACGAATTGCAGCGATGGCTCTGGAGGAATGTGTTCTCCGCCAGCTTGGAAGAGGTCTGTTAGCCAGTCGATAAAAGTGCATTATGCGGCTGGAAAGCCACCTGGAGATGGAAGCCTCCAGCAAGGCCTTTCCGCGATTCACAGGACCAAAATTAACAAACTGACAAGTCTTCTGAAAACCCTTCATGTGTGTCATGTAGAACTTTGGGGCACGAGCAATATCCAGCGAATGCTAGGCCCTCTTTGCTGGCGGCGACGGATTCAGGAAGAAAACAGGCAACACCAACGGCTCATTGCAGTGGAACTCAAACACTTTCTGCATAAAGGTGGGATGTGGAAGGATAAGTACGGCTGTTTGCCGGAAAGGGCCTGAATCTCCACGACCAGTCTGGCCGAGGTGATCCCACAAGGAAAGCAGTCTTCCACGAGAGGAACTTCATGGGACCATGATGCATTGGTTCAAAGGGTGCCCCCTTGAGTTTAGACAATACCACATTGAGTTCCCAAGCTGTTAACCGGCAACAAAAGTCCTAAAGAGGCCCTTGATGTACTTCTTCACGAGTCGGCGACCACAGTTGAAGGCCTACCCGGTGTCCTGGTGTAACTGGATATGGCGGCCAAGTGCACCTTGATAGAGGCGTGAGCCAGTCCAACATTGGTCAAGGAAAGCATGAGCTGCGGGCCGTGAAACGCGGGGGAATGATTTTCTGCGCCCGGCAATAAACAGAGAATCGCTTCTATTTATGGCAGTAGCACTTTAACATAAAATAGGCTCTGGCTTTGGCCAGGATGTCCTTCCATTCCGTTTGCAAAGAATGTACAAATTCTAAGGCTACAGGAGCCAGGCCCGATGTTAAGCGACGCTTGGTCGTGGTGTAGAATTGTTTCTCCTCTAGCGAGATGGGAAGTAGTGGCAACCTGATGGGTGGTGCCTTTTTTGACAGGCATAGCAAGTCTGGATGCCTCAACTAAAATTTCAATTCCTCCGTCTTGTGTACAAATCTCTCCATGACCTTGCCCCCCCTATCTCTCTTCCCTCCTCTCATTTTACTCTCCCTCCCGCTCTCTCCGCTCAGCTGTTCTCTACCTTCTTACTGTTCCCCCCAACCCCATTTGCCTCCTGACGCTTCCGCTCCTTTCAACTCTTGGTCCCCCCTTCACTGGAACTCCCTACCTCTTTCTATCCGCTCCACCCATACCTACTCATCCTTCCGCTCCTCTCTGAAAGCCCTACTTCTCCACTCCCCCAACCCCCGATTCTCCTTCCCTACCTCTCTCCCCCCCAAACCGCCTGCCCCCCTTCCCTTACCCCTCCTCCCGCTGCCCTCAATTCAGACATTGAAACCACCAAGGGGCGTAGGAGGTCATCATGGGGCTCCCCCCTTCCGTTCCCCTCCCCCTTCCTCCCTCTCCCACTGACCTCAAATCAGACATTGAAACCTTACTTATCTACCCTCCCCACTCTTCCCCTCCTTTTAAGTAAATTGTTCTACATACTGTAGCACTGGTTTGTTTCATGTTTGTAAATATGCTTCTTTCATTATTGTACCTTGATGTTATACTGTAAAGCGCTTTGGAGTAAAGTGCTATATAAACTCAATAAACAAACATAACATACCATATCTGTCGCAGCCACGCCAGAGCGACAAGTATCATCCTGCAGTGACATTGAGTGTGTTGATCACACGTAGCAGGAGTGGTAACAGAGGGTAGGCATAATGCATGGGTACACGACATATGGCCCACAGGCCAGATCCGGCCCTTCACATCATGATTAAGGTGCAGCCCTTTTCTGGTAATTTCCTCTGTGAACTCTTGTAGAGCAAACAAAGTAACACAGAAGAGGATGACAACTTCGTTCGTGTTTATTATTTTACATCTAAGAGAAGGCACAAAGCCAAGTGAAAAAAAGAAAAGGTTGCTTAAATGGTCTAAAATTCCAGGCCTCTCTTTTTTCATGGTACAAACAGTGAATGCCAAGTGTTTGCCAACTTGACTAACATAAATTGCCAATAAAAGTGGCAGTGGCCTTTTTTTTAAAACATTAAACTCTCCTAATGCACACAATGGGCCTCATTACGAGTATGGAGGTAGCCATGCCGCTTTTAGCAGCATGGCTACCCCCATACCGGGTACCGGGTCCGGGTTCCAGGAATGAGGAATTACCGGGCCATTCCGACCTTGGAGGGCCCGGTAATTCCCTTTCCTGGGACTCGGACCATCCCCATTCTAATTTGAGCCCCGTTAGGGCTCCATGGGAATGGGGAGGATGCTAACAACGGGCCCGTTGTTAGCATCCTGGTCTGCTAGCGGGTCCCGCCAAGGACACCTGGTTTTACCAGACATCCTTAGCGGGACCCGCGAGCAGACCTGGTAATGAGGCGGTAGAGGGTTAATGGTGCCGGCAGCTCTACCGGCGCCGTTAACCCTCTACCACCTTCCTCATAATGAGGCCCAATACTTGCATTTTACAGGGCCAGCATCTCAAACGCTACATACATCAAAGGTTTTTTTCCAGATGATTTGATTTTTGGTATTGTAAATATTATACAGTATGACCGTTGACATGGAACAGATAAGTGAAACTGCAATGTCATTTTTTTTTAAAGCCTCCCAAAATAAAACAATTACACGAACAGTACACCTTAAGTGTTATTTTGTTAACGAGAGGCCTCTTTAATGTTTTCATTATGTTCCTATTAACAATTACAGGATTTTCTCAGAAAATTAACAAATCAAACAGTAGATACTATATAGAACTCATTAAGTACATTCCAGAATACGCCTTTTCTCTCACTTCATCGCGACATTTTTCTGGTGCAAAAAGTCTGCAGGACCCCCTTAGACAGTCCGGCCCACCAGGAAGGCTTGCAAATTACATCCGGCCATCCAGCAAAGCCAGTTGTGCACCCCTGGCGTAAAGGAAGTCGCTCCCACAGGAACGTGAAAGCATCTTCCTCCCTGCCCCCCATGCTCATCGGCTGCAGGAACCTGCTAGCTAACCTCTGACACTTGGAGCTTGTTGCCGTCGCAAGGAGGTAAATCTGGGGCGGACCGAAGATCCACTTGGTCCTGGAGAAGCTCCCACTCATGGCAAGAACGTAGCTCCCTACTGAGCGAGTCTGCAATGGTGTTCTTGGTGCCCGCCAGGTGGAAAGGGAAGAGAAACATCTGACAAACGGCCCAGTGCCACAGCTCCTGGGCCTCCTTGAGAGAGCCGGAGAGCGCACCCCGCCCTGCTTCCAGATGTAGAACATGGTGGTGATGTTGTCCGTGAAGATCCTCACCACCGTGTCCTTCAGCGACTACAGGAAGGAATTGAGGGCCCAGAAGATTTCCCCAAGATCAAGGACGTTGATGTGCAGAGCCTCATCTTCTGCCAGCCAGAGGCCTCTAGCGTGCAGTTGTCCAGTGTGGGCTCCCCAACCTTCCAGGGAAGCATCCGCAGTGACTGTCTCCTGGTACAGAGGTACTTGGAACAGAGCCCCTTCTGCGAGGGAAGGGCACCCGCCCCACCACCATCGCCGACGGAACTCCTTGTTGAGGGTGAACTTGTCCGGCCAGGACCCTGAGACCTGTGGCCACCTAGCATCCAGAAACTCCTGGAGAGGTCTCATTTGCAATCTGCAAAGACGGACAAGGTTAATGCAGGAGGACATCATGCCCAGCAACGACATGACAGCTTGCACCATAGCCGACCATGCCAGGATGGCTACCACCCTCTCTTCATCATGTGACGCCAGACATGGTACTGCGTGGAGTGCGTTCTGCAATGGCAATGGCTCCAAGCAGGACTTCGGATAATTTATGGAAAATCCCAGATATGTCAGCAGACGGACAGTCGTCATGTTCTCGCTCACCAATGTGTGGGAGCGGGATCGGACAAGCACATCGTCCAGATAAGGGTAGATGTGGATGCCATCGAGACAAAGGTGTGCGACCAGCAGAGCCAGGCACTTCGTAAAGACCCTTGGGCCCGACTTCAGGCAGAAGGGGAGCACCTTGAAATGATAGGGAGGACCCTGTACCACAAACTGCAGGTATTTGCAGTGTTTCCAGTGGATGCGGATGTGGAGGTAGGCGTACTCAAGATTCAGAGACGCCAGGAAGTCACCTTGTTCTAGCTGGCCGAGCACATGCTGCAACGTGACCATTCTGAACTTCTGGGACTTAAAGTACTTGAGGCGTCTCGGGTCCAGGATCATAATCCACCCTCCCGTCTTCTTTCAGACAAGAAATTATATGTAGTACACTTGGAGCCCCGAAGGCACTGGGGGACGGGCTCCATCACCCCTTTTTTAACATGGTGTGGACTTCCTGCAGCAGTTGCGCCACGTGCTGTTCTCGTCGAGCAACAGGGGGAATACGGGGACACCTGCGTTGGAACCCAAGGTGTGCCTCTGTTTGAGAACATCCAGCAACCATCTGTCGGTGGTGGTGATTGTCTCCCACATGCTGACAAACCTCGCCAACCGGCCTCCCACACCACGGCCGGTTCAAGTCTGTTTCGGTGTCGGGGCCCTGCCCTGCAGGCGGCCGCCGACACGGTCATCCGCTACCATATTCCTGTGTCGTGGAGTGGGAAGATTGTCGATAAGAGGTGTTAATACCCCTTGGAGGACCTGCTGGACTTTCCTCTCAAAGGACGAAAGGACAACCAACGTTGCTGCAGGGTACCCAGTGAACATGCCATCTCCTAGTCCATATTGATCACTTGCAGACGATCCTGCCAAAAAGGTTCTCAACATCAAATGGCATGTTCAACACTTTGGACTGAACATGCGGCTTGAAGTTGATGGCTTTAAGCCATACCTGTCACCGAAGAGATACTCTGTTGCCCATTTGCCAGAAACCTGTGATGTCCACTGCCACTATAATGGTGTGGTCCGAAGCCACTTCCTCCTTACTTGAACAGTGCCATAGATTCCACTTTGTCAGGTAAGAAGTCTAGAATAGGGCCCAGTTTATACCATAGTTCCCGGTCATAGCGGGACAAAGTGGCCAGGGCATTAGCAGCTTTTATGGTTCTGGCAGCAGTGTATATGATCAGTTTCCCCATCGCGTTCAGTTATCTCCCCTCCTGGTCCGGGGGCACCATGACAGACTGAGATCCCAGCCAGGGCCACAAAATGCTTGGCGAACCAGAGTCTGGTGAAGGCTGGGCCCTCAGGCACTTGTGGGGCAGAGTAAGGGACACTTTTTTTTCCCTTGAGTCTATCCCGCTTGGGGCACGCAGTGCTTCATCAGGGCCAAGCCCCCCTCCCAGATATCATCCAGCAAGGGGACGGACATGATGGGTCTTCCACCTGGACATCTTTGGTAAAATAATCTTTCCTTTTTAGTCTCCTCAGGTACTGGATGAAACAATTCCGAGGCCCTGGACATCATAGCATGAAACGAACCAACCTCACCTGGCGGAGAGGCCTTGTGGGGCTCATCTGCACCCAACGGTTCCCGATAGCCACTGTAGCCATGTGTGTAGCCAGATCCACAGTTTGAGTCAAATCCCGGGGTGGAATCAGGTGGTGTCAGTCGACACCTTGGGCCCAGTAGATCCTTTGCCTTGTGCCTGGGTGGACTCCCAGGTCCGGTCCTGGAGGGCTCCTAGACGGTACCGGGCCGGGAGGCAGTCTCTGCTGGATTTCCGAGACCAGCGAGTGCAGCATTGTCAGTATGTCCTAGGACATGTCCCTTAGTTGAGGCGTGAAAGGAACGAGTGGTGGTGGTGGTGGCATAGGACTGACTGAACCGCCCCCACACTGAGACAGGTCCATGACCCCCTTCGTGGTCCAAATAATAATCTTCAGGCAGAACCTCACTCTTGTCTGAGCTAGTATAAATATGCACCGGCTTCTCCGAGGGCACGTACCCTTCTTAGGATCGGCTGGAGCTTTACCCCTTCCCCTCAGAAGACTTCTGGGGCAGAGCAGCCAGGGGAGCCGTCCACATTCCAGCGGCCTTTGCAGGCACCGTAGCAGCTGCGAAACACCTTGGTGGCAGTGAGGAGTAGCTGTCGGCAAGACCTTGGACACTACTTCCGTGGCCAGCCTTCCAATCCCTTCAACAAAATAGTGATGCCCATCGACAAGATCTTCAAATGGGTCGTTGGAGCCTTCGTCGACATGGCCGTGGGCATAGTTGACAAAGTTGTTCTGGCCAGCTGAGTGGCTGATGATGGAGTCGCTGACAGGGGCAGTGGTTGCCACCTTTCAATCTTACCTTTGATGTCTTATCTGCCGATGCCGAGCTTTGACAAAGTCAAGGACTTTTTCTTAAGAGAGAGCACCTGTCACCCGTAGGCTCGCTGTACAAGTAGTTCGATGAAAATCTGACGTAGTATGATCTTCGCTGCTGCAGGTCCGTGCTGTCTGTAGTCGACCTCAGGTCGAATGATGAAACAAATAGTCAAAATGTACTCAAGATTTGGACTCGAATTATGAAAAAATAGCTCTGAGTGTAACAGGACTCCTCCCAACACTGAATTGTGTGGTAAAAATCTGAGGATTTTTTTTTTATTTTTAGTATTTGTATAGCGCGCTACAACCCACGGGCATAGAGGCGCTGAGAAGAATGTATGCAGGCTTGCTTAAGGGTTATAAGATAGCAGCCCAGTACAATGGATTAATACAGTTACATAGTTTACAATGGGTTACATGTCAGGTACAGTAAGCAATACAGATTCAAGTGGTGGAGATAGAGGGATCAAACAAAGAGCTTAGTCTTCAAGGCTTTACGGAAGGTTCTGTCGGATTCAATCATCCTGAGTTGGGCAGGGAGGGTGTTCCAGTGAGTTGCAGCCAAGGTAGGGAAACTGGAGCCACCGGCTCGCACTCTTCTTGTGTGAGGAACAATGAGGCGATTAGCGTAGGCAGACCTGGAAGGTCTAGAGGGTGTTTTTTTGGTGATCCTTTGAGCTAAGTAGGTAGGTGCCAAACCATGGATGCATTTGTGTGCAATAGCCAGTATTTTGAAAATTATCCTTTCTTTGACTGGCAGCCAGTGAACCTGCCTTCTAACCCCAGAGATGTGGTCCCTACGGGCTGTACCAGTTGCGGCCCTAAGGGCATTATTCTGCGCCACTTGAAGTTTTGACAAGTTCTTTTGGGATGTACCGGCATAGAGTACGTTACAGTAGTCTAGCCTAGATCCGATAATGGCCCTCGCAATGGTGATGCAGTTGTCTTGTGACAGGAACGGCCTAACTGCATTGATTAGTTTGGAGTGGTAGGCAGCTGAGGATGCAACTGCATTCACCTGTCTTTCCATGGTCATGCTAGGCTCCAGGTATACACCCAGTGTCTTGATGGCTTGGGACACAGTACTGGGAATGTTATTGATTGTAAATGAGCTGTATTGCTGTTGGCCCTGAGGATGGCCAACAGGGGTGCAGTTTAGGGAGAGGACTATCATTGGATGGGGCAGTATGACCCACAGGACAGTGATTGGTTTAGAGGAGAAATACAGTTTTAAAGCCCATGTGAACCAGTTTTTTCTTTTACCAAAGATTCCCTGCCTGAATGGGAATATTCATGCGCATGTGAATCCATGCCAGACCCCATGGCTGGAGAAGGAGTAGTACAGAGCTGGTGAAGCAGAGTAGGTGAGCAAGGATAGCAGAAACAGAGGGAGCACACAGGCTCAAGTGTTGGTACGCAGTGTGTGCTTGGAATTATAGTTGCCTATAACCTTTGGGCTTAGGCTGGGTTGCCCCCTTGGGCTTCAATTTTTAATATAGCTTTATAGACCTGTAGCGAGGGCCATACCAGGTGTTCTGGTCCCTGAAGACCAAATTAAAGGAGGTATGAGTGACCATAACGCCCGGTACGGCCCGAGCTGCAGGTTTATAAAGCTACTAGAACACCCATAGTATTTACTTAAACTAGAAAAAATGACAAATGACACAAATGCTGCAGACATTTATTTGTATTGGGAAAAGGGTTTGAGGGTGGAAAATGTAGTTTTGTAAAGACAAGCATCTATTTTAGGTTCTGTGTCATTGTAGTAAAGAAACTGTTAGAGTAACCTATTCTACAGGTGTTTTTCCAGTTGTGACTTTTTTTTCAGAGTAGTGGGAGGTAATTAGCATGGGGGCCTGGAGTATCCAAATGGGCAAGTCAATTCAGGTGGGAGTAATTTTTTGTTTTAACGAGGCAGCTAATTAGTATTTTTTAAATGGGAAAAGTAAATGCATGCATCAGTTATTGGTTTTAAAAAGGCTGGGGAATGCAGGGGTAAGGGAGTAATGTCTTACCTGTAACTCCATTTCCCCAGCGTTGGTATCTTTCTTGGAATCACATGCTGCAAATATTCCCCGTCAGGCTGGGAAACCCAATTTAGTATTTTCCTATCGTTGTGGGTGCTTTTGGCAGAACCAATGGGACGTCGAGTGTATAGCTCCACCCCAGCTGCTTCCCCTCAGATAAACAAGTTCCTTTCCAACTGGTAAGGTTCTTTTGACTGGATGTTCCTCCAACGTATTCCACATCTTTGACAGGTTATGTCCACAGCGGTGCATTTCAGAAACTCTTTCAGCAGAGGGCGTCCTGTGTCAATGACGTCGGGTCGATGTCCCTCGAAGGCCTCCATCGAGGGCGATGTCACCGGATATTATAAGTAAGACGCCCATCACCTCAGTGTAAGTTTTTTCCCCCAGAACGTGTGGCAGTCTCATGCCTGCTTGACTGCACATAGGCTTGCAGAAACGTAAGCTGCAATCGCATAGGAAATTCTCCAGAGGGGCAGGCTGGGAGGGCGATGTAGAATACGCTGGAGGAACATCCAGTTGAAAGAATTTTTTTTAGAGTACCCAATCAGATGGCGGAATAAAGACCCGCCTTACCAAAGGCCATATCCTGACCATGGATCGTATCCAGGGAGTTATGTTTAACAAAGGTGTGGAGCAAAGCCCATGTAGTGGCATCACAAATATTCCTAATAGGAACACCGCGGTGGAAGTAGCCACAACCCGAGTGGAATGAGTTTGCAACCCTTCAGGAGAGTCCTTACCCGCCAATCGGTAACACTCGTAATGGTGAAGATAATCCACCTGGACAAGGTCTGTTTGGTAACAGCTTAGCCCAATCGGTGTCCAGCATATCCTACCAAGAGTTGATCGTCCACTCTGACCCTGGACATCCTAGAAATGTAAAAGCTCAGAGCTCTCCTAGGATCCAACCTCTGGAGTTGCTGCTCTTCCTTACCAGGAGGAGGGTAGAAAGGAGGGAGAACCACACCTTCTGACTCACATGAAATTCAGATACTCCCTTAGGTAGAAAGGAAGGACGTATCCACAGTACAACCATGTCCTTGTGGAACACAGTAATGGGTGGCTTAGAGGGAAGTGCCTGCAATTCACTCACTCTACGAGCGGAAGTAACCGCAACCAAGAACACAGTCTTGAAGCACAAACAAAACACAAAAACAAGACTGCAAAGGTTCAAATGGAGCACCCATGAGAAATATCAAAACCAAAATTAAATCCCAAACCAGCGGATGGCGGGCACACATTAGTCAGTCCTTTAAGAAATTGAGACATCAAAGGAATCTTAAAGCAAAAACATTCTTCAGACAAGGGCTTAAAGATAGACTGCGCCGCCAGGTAACCCTTAATGGTACCCACTTGAAGGCCCCTGTGGGCTAAAGAAAGTAAGAAAGACAAAACCATAGGAATGGAGCACTGAAATGGATCAACATTTTGTCCTCTGCACCAGTCACAGAACTTACACCAACGGCAAAGGAACAGGGATTTTGTTGCTGGCCGCCTGGCCGAAAACAACACCTCCATCATGTCATTCGGGAGGTCCCAATCCTTATAGCTCAACCTTTCAGATACCAAGCGTGAAGGTTGAGAGTCCCGACCTCTGGATGGAGAACCTGAACCCCCTCTCGCGAGAGCAGATCCTCTCCGTAGGGAGGACGGCGTGGAGGGCAGATGGGCATTTCTAGAAGGTCCGGGGTACCACACTCTCCTGGCCCAATCCGGAGCAATGAGGATCATGTGGGAACCGAACCTCCGCAACACTTGAGAAATGACGGGAGGAAATGCGTTTAGCAGTGGGAATGACCAATCCACCACAAACGTGTCTCCTAAAGCTCCTCTCAGAGGAAATTCCCTTGAGCAGAATCTTTTGCACTTCCGGTTGGCTCTGGTGGTGAAAAGATCCACTTGTGGGGTTCCCCAAAGGACCGAAGATCTCCTGAAGGACTTCCTTAGCCAACTCCCACTCGTGAGAGACTGCACTCTCCCTGCTCACAGCGTCCGCCGCCACAGTTTACAGGTTGATGTCTAGTCTGGACTCTGACAGAGACTAACGACCGCTGGTGGTCAAGTCGTCGGCATGAGCGCCTCATCCCGTGACGGAAGCATCCGTCACTACAGTCATCTGCGGCCATGGTTGTCAAAACGGCTCCCCCTTAATCAGGTTCCCTTCGTTGGCCCACCACAGAAGATCCTGGGAGACCGAGAGTGGAATCGGAACGGGATCCGACATCTCATCCTCAGCATGGCCTCTGGCACCAGAAAAATGCAGGATGCCATGAGGCCGAGCAACCTTAAGAATTCGAAAGCCAGGAGACTCTGGGCATGTTGAAACTTGTCCACCATCTGCACAATGTGATGAGCCCTCACCTTGGGAGGCGAGCACTTCCCCAAGGACGTGTCTAACACAGCCCCAATGTACTGGAGCTGTACTGCCCAGATCAGCGAGTCGTCCAGGTAGGGGTAGACATGAATCCCCCCCCCCCTCACCTGAGGTACGCTACCACCACCGCCATTAGCTTGGTGAAGACCCTCGGGGCGGAGGTCAATCCGGACGGCAGGACCCGAAACTGAAAGTGCGAGTCTCCAGCCGCAAACCTCAGGTACTTTCTGTGCTTGGGATGAATCGGCACATGAAAACATGAAAGTAAGCATCCTGTAGCTCCAGAGACACCAACCAATCCTGAAGTTGAAGGGCCTGGAGGACTTAAGGAAGAGTAACCATCTTGAACTTGTCCTTCCTGAAAAGTTTGTTCAACCAACGCAAGTCCAGGATGGGTCTCAATCTCCAGGCTTTCTTTGGGATAAAAAAAATAAGGGGAATGCCATCCCTTGTTCCTCTCCGCTACAGGCACCAGTTCTATAGCGCCTTTCTCCAGCAGGGTTAAGATATCCTGCACAAGGAGCGAATCTGGAAGCTTCAAAGAGTTTCCCCGGTGGATTGTCGTGAGGCCCCTTTAGGAAGGGAAGGCAGTAGCCGTGGGCTATCGTATCCAGAACCCACGCATCCGAAGTAATGGCTCGCCACTCTTCGAGATGCTGAGATCGCCGGTTGGTGGCAGGCTAACCATGGGACATGGCCGCATGACTGTTTTGGAGTGGCTGTGGCAGTGTCTGAAGGCAAAGAGGCAGCTGCCTGAGCGGCTCTGGCACCTCCATTTCCCCGACCACCACGGGTACTTTTGCGCTGGTCCCTTTGACTGCTGGCCCCTCTCGTTCTACCAAAGGAGGAGTAGTAACAAAAAGAACTTCCGTTCCACTGCTGTCCCCTAGGACGAAAAGGCAGAGGTTGACGCACAGCTGCGCTTAAAGATTTTGCCACAGCTTTCGAGGTCTGCAACCTCTTAAGACTCTCGTCAGCCTTGTTGCCAAACAAATGTGCACCATCAAAGGGCATGTTCAGAAGACAGGCTTGCACATCCAGAGCAGAACCAGACTTCCGCAACCATGCAAATCTGCGTATAATGGTGCTCGCAGCCATGGACCGGCTAACACTGTCGGCCGCATCCAAACCCGACTGAAGGGATTCGCACATGGCATCCTTGCTGTCTTGCACGAGAGCAAGGAAGCATCTCTTTCTTCCCCCTCGGGAATATGCTCAGCCGCTAAAGAAACCGTTCCAAAGAGTGTGTGAGAACCTTGCTAAGGCACAAGTGGAGTTGGCTGATTTCAATGCCATGCTCCCCGCTGAAAATACCCTTTGAGCTCAACCATCGAAGCGTTTATTGTCCCTATCAGGAGGGATGGTAGGGTACGCCGCCTGCCTCGAGTTGGCCGTAGCCGCCTGAACCATCAAACTCTCGGGAGTGGCATGAGTGGATAAATAGCTGGGGTCGCTAACGGAAGGGCAGTACTTTTTTGTCAATGATTTATTAACAGCCAGAAGAGATTCCGGTGACTGCCAAGCAGCTGCCACCCTTTTCTGTAAAGTGAGATGAAAACCGGGTCAGAGGATGGACCTTGATCTAAAATGTCCATTAGATCATCCTGCACAAAGTCTTCAGGAGGACTGGACCAGCCCAGATACTCCGAGACCCTAGCCATGAGCCACCTGTACGAAGACTCAGCATCAGCCCCAGGCTCATTCCTGCCAAATTCCACTTCCAGAGAAGCGTCCAACCCACTGCCATCATGAAGAGTTTGCCTCAACTCCTCCAATTGACTTTCTCCAGAAAAGACTGGAGCCACTTCATGCTCAACAGGTTCCTCAAACTCAGACCTCTTCCTCTTCATATATGTCGTCCAGAGGGAGGGGAAAACCTGCCCTGGGCACAGAAGAGGGCCTGGAGTCCAATACTGGCCTCACAGACTTCACTGGTGGAGGATCCACCAGAAATACCCAAAGGCGTCGACAACCTCAGCGTTGTGAGCGCCAAAGGCTTCGGCATTGACACTGGTGCAGACGGCGCCGTGGGCTGATAAGACAGCAAAGTGTCGATGTCTGAGTAGGAAAGTCACAGCGCCGACTGAGTCAACGCCGGCATCAAGCCCTTAGCAGGTTGCAGCGGTCTCGCTGGAGACAAGGACCGAGACCTGGAAGCATGTCTCTTGCGACTCTTCCCGTCGCAGAGAGTCACCCCTCGAATCATCAGTGGACAGCCCTTTGGTTTTCGATTTAGATGTACGGGACTTAATGGCTTTAGAACCCCTTCCTACCTGGAGCTTCCCCTTACGCTCCCGCAAGACCTTGGCAGTCAGCGACTGGCATTTTGAACAGTCGTCAGTGTTGTGACTCTCGCCTAAGCACCACTAATACAATGCAGGTCGGTGATCAACATTTTCGACTTGCAGTCCCAGCAAGTCTTGAAGCCAGACCGCGGAGACGGAGGGGTCAAAGAAAAAGACATCTCTGCAATGAAACACACTAGGCGTGCCGAGTTCTCAAAGCAAACACGTTCGCAGAAAAAACGGAACTGAGGCTACGGGTGCCATGCGTCCTATTTAGAACATCCAGTGACGTCGCCCTCGACGGAGGCCTCTGCCGAAAAAGTTTCCGAATTGCACAGCTGTGGACATTAAATGTCAAAGATGTGGAATACATGTCCTATACAGGATGTTTGCCTGAGGGTGGAGCTTGCATGTGAATCCATGAAAGATGGAAATGCTGGAGAAATGGAGTTACAGGTAAAAACCTACTCCCTTCTCCAGCATTGGATCTTTCATGGATTTGCATGCTTTGAATACATTCTGTAGCAGTATACATGCTTGGGAGGTGTAAATCAGGCAAACAAGATAGATATTATGAGAATGTGACCATTAAAGCAAAAGCATACATTTGTAAGGTAGAGAACATGAACAACCCCCGGAAGCTGTGGGGATTACCTAACTGGAACAGTCATTGAAGGACTGCCCGTCCCATCTGCACATCTTCAGCGTGTTGCTGGTGTAAGCAGTAGTGCCTGGTGGGGCACCGCTTGGCAAATGTCTGACGGGTCCCCCAGACCAGAGAGCTGCGGAGGCTCTCGTGGAGTGAGCTCTGGGGGTTGAATGCAACAGCATGCGTGGCAGATGGATATTGTAGATGCAACCCATCTTGAGATGCCCCATTTCGATATGGATCTTTTGTTGGATAGACCAAAGGCCACGAACAGTTTAGTACAACGATTTTGTGCGATCCCAGTAATATTTAAATGCCCTTTTGACATCGAGCGTGTGCAGTGTCTTCTCTGCTGAAGAAGCGGCATTTGGAAAGAATGTAGGTAGAGTGATTGTAGCATTTTTATGAAATTCAGATGGTACCGCGGGTTTGTTGTCTCTCCCACTTTGTCTCTCAAGAACCGAAGATAGGGAGGATCAATAACCAAAGCTTGAAGCTCTGAAACCCACCTAGAAAAGGTGATGGGTACTAAAAAAAAACACCTTTGAAGTTTGAAACTTGATCTGGGTTGAGGACATGGGTTGGAATGAAGGCTTTATAAATCCTGCTAAGACCATGTTCAGGCTCCATACAGGTGAAATCCTTTTCTTAATAAGTTACTTACCTGTGACAGTTGTTCTCCAGCATTAGTCTGGCATGGATTCACATGCTCAGGAATATTCCCCGTCAGGCTGGGAATCCTCGGTAAAGAAAAAAGTTTCACTTTCAAAACCAATCACTGAGCTCTGGGTCATACTGCCCCAGCCAATGACTGCCCTCTCCCTGAGCCCCTCTCCTCTGGCAGCCATCTTCAGATTTGGTAGCACGTAAAGTGGCAGTATGACCAAGAGCCGTCGCAGGAGGGAGGGTTTGCACGTGAATCCATACCAGACCCATGCTGGAGAGCAACAGTTACAGGTAAGTAACTTGTTCCTTCTCCAGCGTGGGGTCTGGCATGGATTCACATGCTCATAAATAAAGAATACATAGCAGTACATACATACACAACCACAGGAGGTGGCAAGGCTCAACAGAAGCAATTACTCTTACCTCCTCACCAGGCTCATCTTCAAGCGAACAGGTTGCCTAACACTGTTGCCGTCTCTGGAATCCCTGTCGACGCAGAAGAATTTCGTGAAGGTGTGCGTAGACCTCCAAATAGCAGCCCTGCATATGTCCAGCCGGGGCACATACCAGACAGGAACGCCGTCGTCGCAGTGATCGCTCTGGTAGAATGGGCTCTCGGACGGCCAGACAGTGGTCGGTTTGCCAACCGGTGACAAGGGAGTTGTTTCTTACATGTAACTCCATTTCTCCCACGTTGGTATCTTTCATGGATTCACATGCTATGAATATTCCCCGTCAGGCTGGTAAAACCCCAGTAACTTTAGTATAGTAGTTTTCCTATGGAAAAAACGTTGACACTGAGTGTCCCATCAGCATTGTTATGGGTGCTTTAGGCAGCACCAATGGGACATTGAGTATATAGCTCTGCCCCCACGGCTTCCCTTCAGATTTTAACCTCTCCAAAAAGAGGATGTCCTAGGAGGCTGTTTGCCTGAAGAGGAAGGCTGGAGTGCGCATGTGAATACATGAAAGATACCAACGCTGGAGGAATGGAAATAGAGGTAAGAAACTACTCCCTTCTCCAGCCTTGGATCTTTCATGGATTCACATGCTGTGAATAGATTTTATAGCGGTAAGAGTGCCTGGAGGTGCATATCAGGCAAACAGGACGTAGACATTAGGCAATATGATCAAAAAGAGAAGGACATAACTTTAATTCAATAAAACAGGAGTAGAGTCAAAAACTCGGAAGCTGCAGGGCTTAACTCACTGGAAAAGGCATTGAAGCACCACTCATCCCACCTGTACGTCTTCAGCATGTTGTTGATTCGGACAGTACTGCCTGCTGCATGTGTGGGGCACTGCCCACGTTGCTGCCTGGCAAATGTCTGATTGGTATGCCCGCCCATAGAGCAGCTGAGGTCGCCATTGACCTTGTAGAGTGAGCTTTGGGAGCCGGCTGTAATGGTTTGTTGGCTTTAGCGTGGCAGAAATGATAAGTTACTGACAGTAGTGACTAACGTACTCTTAGTCCATAGTCCCCTTTCCTCCATACTGCATAGAAGGGACGGGAGACGGAACCTTTCACCAGAAAAAAACACCTTCCCCTTTAAATTTAGAGGCGCGCAGGGGTGCAGCCCAGGGAGCATGCGCTGCCCTGACTCCGCTCTCCGGCACCACACCTCAGTCCCCATTGACTCATCGACAATAGATCTAACATTGCCTAATGAAACCAGTATTATTAGGAGGGAGTTTGGTGGGACGTATGGAGGAAAGTGGACTATGGACTAAGAGTACGTTATACACTACGGTGAGTAACTTATAATTACTCTTACGTCCCGTCCCCTTTCCTCCATACTGCATGGGCGACTGCAACTGAATGTAGTCCCAGGGTGGAGAGGAGACCCTCTTTAAGCAAATAGGTTCCTGAGAACCGCCCGTCCGAAAGCCGATTCAGATCTAGAGCCGGCATCCAAACAGTAATGCTTGCAGAAAGCCGAGGGAGTGGCCCAACTGGCCGCCCTGCTTATGACTTGCCAAGGGACATGGCGCTGGAATGCGATGGCTGTTGCCTTGGCCCTGACTGCATGGGCATGCATGTTTTGGCCGGCAGTGGCTTGTGCTGGTCCTCGTATGCTTCTTTGATGGCAGAGACCATCCAGCGGGATATGGAGGCCTTGGAGCCCTGATAGCCTGGTCTTGAGCCTCCAAAGGTGACAAACATGGCATCCGATTTGCAGAAGCCCATGGGTCTTTTCCAAATAGAACTTCAGGGCACGCCTGACCTCCTGACAGTGCAACACTCAGTGCTTCGTCCTTAGGATCGGCAAATAACATAGGAAGGACTATTTCCTCGTTCAAGTGGAAAGCGGACGGAACCTTGGGCAGACATGCTGGGTGTGTCCACAGTACTACTTTGTCCCTGTGAAAGGTAGTATATGGTTCTGAGGCAACCAACGCCTGGATTTCCGAGTTGAGGCCGACCAGTAAGGCCGTCTTGATGATGTCCGCAGACGTCATTGGTTCAAACGGTTTGTGCGCCAGGGCGCCCAAGACTATTTTAAGGTCCCACATGGGGTTCAGCATCTTGATGGGCGGGTAGAGCCTTGCAAGCCCTGTCAAATGTTTCTTGACGATAGGATTGGAGGAGGAAAAGATCCCCTCCTCTGAGTTCCTGTAAGCCCAGATGGCTGCAAGGTATGTACGGCAGGTGTCCACCTGGACCCACGAGTAGGCGAGGTGTGCCGAGAAGCAGAGCATGTCGTCCAAAGTACATGCCAGGGGGGTCGATTTCCTTGGAGTCTGCCCAGTGGCAGAACCTGGTCCATTTACTTTTATATTGGGCCCTGAAGCCTTGCTCCTTGCGCCCTGTATGATTTCCAGATTAGCCTGGGAGAAGCTGAGGTGCTGCAGCGTTACCTGCTCAGGCACCACGCTGTGAGGGCTAGTTTCTGAGGCGCGGGGTGGATGACCATGCACCCCTGCTGTGCCAGAAGATGTGCTGGGCCCGTCGGGAGGTGAATCGGAGGCCTCTCTGAGAGGCTGACCAGCTCCGAAAACCATGGCCTGGCCGGCCACCATGGAGCTATTAGAATGATGTTGAGTTGGCGAGACTCCGTGATCTTGCAAATCCCTGTGTGAATCAGCGGAGTGGGTGGGAAGGCGTAATCCGTCATGCCGTCCCACTGAAGCCGAACTGCGTTGCCCAGGGACCCGGGGCCCTGTCCCTGCCATGAGGCAAACTGCGAGCACTTCTTGTTGTGCCAGGTGGCAAAGAGATCCACCTGGGGATGACCCCACCTGTTGAAAATCTCCTGAATAACGAGGTCGTTTAGCTGCCACTCGCAATTGTCTGCTCCCAACCTGCTGAGCCTGTCCGCCTCCAAGTTGGATTCCCCCAAGAGGTGGACTGCTGTGAGGTAGATGCCGTTTTCCAGGGCCCACTCATACATGCCTGAGAAGTGGTAGAAATGCTCTGAGCTCTAGCCAGATGGCATTCAGCGGTAACCTTTTGATGTGGTATTCCTGCTCCTGTCGAGTCCAGGTGCCGTGGACAGAGATCATCCAGGGTGGCTTCCCAGCCCTCGAGGGAGAAGTCTGTGGTGATGGTGGCCTGCAGACGTGGCGTCCGAAAGTGCTTGCCCGTCCGTAGGTTACAGTCCCTGGACCACCATAATAGGTCTGGGTGGAGAGATGGCGGAACATTGATCATCTTGGATTGAGAGCCCCGCTCCTGGTTCCATGAGGCTGCGAAGTGCAGCTGAATCCTCCTCAATCTGATAGGACTGCCGCCAAGAGACCCAGGAGATGCTGGTACCATCGTGCCGAGGTCAGCTCTCTGCTGAGGAAGTGGGTGGTGGCCCTCTTGATGGCCAAGATCCTGTCCTCCGACGGAAATACCTTCTCGGAGCACGTGTCCCAGATGAGGCCCAAGAATGTCAGAGTCTGCGTGTGCAGCAGCTGCAACGTCTTGAGATTGAGCGAGAAGCCCAGATCGTGCAGTGTGTTCATAAGGGCATGGGAAGAGTGGTAAACTGCTTTCGGAGATGTAACCCTGACGAGCCAGTTATCGAGGTATGGGTAGATGTGGAGGCCCTGCATTCTGAGGGCAGCGACCATATTCATGAGCCTGGTAAAGACCCTGAGGGCCGAGTTGAGGCCAAAAGGGAGGTCCTTGTATTGGAAATGCTAGCCCATGATCCTGAACCCTAAAAAAGATGCGGCTGCCAAATCGGGACGTGTAGGTACGCGTCCTTCAGATCCAGGGAGCACATCCACTCTCCCTTGCACAATGTCTCCACTATAAAAGCTGGCGTAGCCATCTTGAATTTGTGTAGAGGTAAGGAGAGGCTGGCTGGCTAGTCTGTTCTTCAGCACCTTTGAGGACAGCGAGTCACACGCCGAACATGATTGCCAACTGTAGTCTGGGCCAAGGCAACGTAGGCAGAGTGCCTGGGGGTCTGAAGTTGGGAAGGGAATAGTTTCTTACCTGTAACTCCATTTCTCCAGCATTGGTATCTTTCATGGATTCACATGCTTAGAAATCCCCGTCGTCAGACTGGGACCCTCGGTACACATATATAGCCTTTTCCCATAGGAAAAACTTCCGACACTTTGTGTCCTATCTACATCCTTTTAGGACCCGCTTACGCATGCTCCGTAGGCCGTCCCAGTATAAGAGGCCCGCCCCCGCGGCTCCCCTTCAGATTTCGGCCCCTCCAAAGTAGGAAGGGTTAAACTTAACAAGCAAATACATTGCATTCCGGGGAGGCTGGCGGGCGCATGTGAATCCATGAAAGATACCAATGCTGGAGAAATGGAGTTACAGGTAAGAAACTATTCCCTTCTCCAGCATTGGATCTTTCATGGATTTACATGCTTACAATAGATTGTATAGCAGTAACACCTGAAAAGGCGGTGAGAATGTAATGTAATATACCCTCACCATAATACACAATGCATATGTACAGCAGGAATAAGTTTACTCATATAACCTTACCCACATAAAGTATACTGTCATCAAAAGGTAGAAAACAGACTCCACAGCGTGGAGCTTACCTTACTGAAACAGATGGCGCAGGACAGCTCTTCCCATCTGCACCTCGTCCGCATGCTGCCTGGCAAGGCAGTAGTGGCGGGTAAACGTGTGGGGCACTGACCATGCCGCAGCCTGGCATATATCCATTAGCGGAATTCCTGCCCATAATGCTGCTGAGGAGGACGTTGATCTTGTAGAATGGGCTCTAGGATGCCCTTGCAGCGGCCTTCTGGCCTTGGAGTGGCAAAACGCAATCGTCGATGAGACCCATCGAGCCAATCCTTGTTTAGAGATTGCTTTTCCCCTCGTCGACGGACCATATGCGATGAACAGTTGTCGAGTAGACCTGAGTTCCTGTGTACGATGTAGGTAAAATGTCAGAGCCCTCTTAACGTCCAAGGTATGAAGAGCTTTTTCTGCTGCCGATGATGGGGTCGCGAAGAAAGTAGGGAGAACAATGGACGAGTGTTTGTGATACACTGTCGGAACTTTTGGGACGAACGTAGGATTAGTTGCCAGGACCACCTTGTCCTTAAAGAATCTTAAGTATGGCGGGTCTACGACCAGCGCTTGCAGTTCCAAGATTCTCCTAGCTGATGTGATAGCAATTAAGAATGCCAACTTCCACGATATGAATTTCATGTCCGATGTGGCCATAGGCTCAAAGGGCGGTTTCATTAAGCCTGCCAACACTGTGTTGAGACTCCAAGTTGGAGGGAAACGTTTTACCGGGGGAAAAGTTCAAAATAAACCCCTCATGAAGTGTTTCACAAGTCTGTCGCTGAATAGAGGAGACTGTCTCTTCCTCGTGAACCTCGAGATGGCCGCCAGGTGCACCTTTATCGATGTGAAGGATAAACCCCTCTCCGCCAAGAGAAGCAGGTAAGGTAGAACTTGTTCCGGCGTCACCGTCAACGGTTGTAGGCCTTGCTGTCCTCGACGCCATTCACAGAACCTCCGCCACTTATAGGTGTAAGATTTGTTGGTAGAAGGGGCTCGAGCCGCCTGCAGAATGTTTTGACAATCCTCCGAAACGTCTAACGCACCGAACTCCGAAAAGTCAGGAGCCAGGCTGCAAGGTTGAGACTGTCCGGGTCGTGATGCCACACCGTGCCTTTGTCCCGAGATAGTAGGTTCGGGACTCTCGGAAACGCTATTGGATGTTCCAGAGACAGGTGAAGCAGGTCGGAGAACCACGGTTGCCGCGGCCAGTACGGTGCCACTAGAATTACCCAGCAACTGTATCTGCGTATCCACTGTACTGTCCTCCGTATGAGGGGGAACGGAGGAAAAGCATAAAGGAACATGTCTGTCCATGGGAAGGAGAATGCCTCCCCCATGGAACCCTCCTGAGGCCATCTGCTTGCGAATTGCTCGCATTTCTTGTTGTCCTTGGTTGCGAAAGCGTTCAGAGGGGGGTGACCCCATTTCTCAAACACTTTCATCAGCTGAACTGTGTCCATTTCCCATTCGTGTATCTGGGCCATGCTTCTGCTGAGGGAATCTGCTTGCGAATTCCTCACTCCCGGGAGATGGTGAGCCACGATGGAAATCTCGTGCTTTAATGCCCAATGGCATGTTTTCTGGGCCTCTATGATCGCGTCCCTCCTTGTTTTCTCAAATAAAACATGGCCGTCGTATTGTTGGTCAGCACTCGTACTCGCGATCCCTTGATGTGTGGTAGGCATGCCTTCAAGGCCCATCGTACTGCTCTGAGCTCTAACACGTTTATGTGTAGGAGTGACTCCGTTGGAGACCAGCGACCTTGCGTTTGAAGAGTACCCATGTGAGCTCCCCATCCGGTTAGGGACGCATCCGTGACTATGGTTCGCTGAAACTCTGGTTCCTGTAGGGGTACACCGTTGTTCAGATTGTGGAAACTCTGCCACCACTGAAGGGTCCGAAGCAGCTTGTCCTCGTCGATGGTTATCTTGTCTGACCACGATCCTTGGGCCTGCGTCCATCGGTCCGCGAGGAATTCCTGGACTGGCCTCATGAATAAGCGACAGTTTGCCACTAGATGAATGCAGGATGCCATGGCCCCTAGGACCGAAACGTATTTCCTCACTGAGAGCCTGGTGGTTTGTTGTAGTCGGCTCGCCAGCTGATTGAGTTTTGAGGTTCTGTCGAGAGAAGGCTTCACTAGCCCTAACTGGGTCTCGAACTGTGCCCCCAGGAACACCAATGTTTGATGGCCGCAGAGAGGATTTTTCGAAGTTTATGGCAAATCCCAGCTGTTGTAGAAGCTGCATGGTGGCTTGCAAACTTGTGTTGGTCGACGCTGGGGAGGATCCCCTTACCAGCCAGTCGTCGAGGTATGGGTATACGTGGTGGCCTTGCTTCCTTAGCCAGGCCGCTACTGGGGCCAGGCATTTTGTGAACGTTCTGGGGGAGGTCTTGAGCCCAAAGGGAAGAACCGTGAACTGGTAGTGAGTCCGCCCCATTACAAATCTCAGGAATTTCCTGTGTTTCAGACACATTGGAATATGGAAGTACGCGTCCTGTAAATCCAGGGACGCTAGAAAATCCCCTTCTTGAACGGCGCGGATCACTTCCTGCAGCGTGAGCATTTTGAATTTTAGGCTCTTTAAAAACTTGTTGAGATCGCATAAGTCTAAAATGGGACGCCATTTGCTGTTCGGCTTTTTTACGACGAAGTATCTGGAGTAGATTCCTTGACCTCTCTGTGATGTTGGAACTAATTCTATCACGCCCTTTGCTAACATGAGAGTTACCTCTTGTTGCAGTATCCTCAGATGGGAATGAGCGGTGAACGCAGGTGGAATGTGCGGAGGGCTGTGCTTGAATTGTAGAGAGTGCCCGTTCCTTATAGTGTCCAGCACCCATTGATCCTTCGTTATTCGTTCCCATTCGTCGACATATGCTGACACTCTTCCCCCCAGAACGGTGTGTTGTCTGTCACTGCTGATCTTTATTTTGCTTGTCTCTCGACGACGACGGATAGGATGGTCTCTTTCTGGACGTCTGGAAGTTCTGGCGTCGGTTTGCCGTTTGGGAAGCACGCCTGTATCCCTGGGAGGGGTAAGCCGACCTGCCAAAGGATTTGTCTCCAGACGCAGAGAATCTGGAATTACCTGAAGCCCCTCTAAAGGGACGAAAAGACTTGTAGCTTCGGCCACCCTGGAGGGCACCCAATGAACGTGCCGTGTCCGAGTCCTCTTTCATTCCCTTTAGGGCCTTGTCTACCTTCTCTCCGAATAGAAGGTCTCCCTCAAAAGGCATATCTAATACTTTGTATTGTACCTCTGGTCTGAAGTAGGTACACTTAAGCCATGACTGTCGTCGTAATACGACCCCATTATTGACTTGCTTGAAGCCTGACTCAGCGAGGTCCACCGCAATGTTTATTGCGTGATTGGAGGCTTCCTCACCCTCTCGGACAAGTAACATCGCTGCCTTCCTATGCTCTTCTGGAAGATGATCCAGCAACGGCGCTAGCCTGTGCCACATCTCTCTGTCGTATCTGGCTACAATAGCCAGAGAGTTTGCGGCCTTTACTGTGGTTGCTCCCACGGATAGCACTTTTTTGCCAAAGGCATCCTGGCGTCTTGCTTCGTTTTCAGGCAGAGTCGTGCACTTGTGCTGGGCCTTCACCTTCCTCGCCGCTGCCGCCGACACCACCGATTCTGGCGTTGGTTGGGAGGATAAACACTTGGGGGTAGACTCTGGAGCCTTAAACCTTTTCTCGAGGCGTCCTTTCACTGCCGACTCCGAAAAGGGGTGACGCATTGTCTGCAACCCCTCCTTCCACACGTGGTCTAGTATTGGTATTGAGAACACAGACCTCCTTCTCTTACCCATGTGGTCGAACAAAAAAACAGTCCTTTTTCTGTTCTTCCTGGGACAAACCAAATTCCTTACACGCCTTCTCCATCATAGAATGGAATGATGCAATGTCGTCCGGAGGGGACGGGTGAGCTGGGCTTCTTGGGGTTTCTAACTCCACCTCTGACTCCCAGGTTGGATCGCTGGAGGGGGATGATGAGATATCCGACATGGCTCCCCTGTCAGACTCCGAATCTGGCAGCTCACCTTCCTCTTGGGGTGCCAGTGCTGAGATTGGCGTGCGTAAGTGCGTCGGTGGACGGGACGGGCCCGGCTCGTCGACGGGTGACTGTGGCAGGTTTGCCTGAGGTAGTCTCTGGTCCAACGACTGTACCAAAGACTGAAGCGTGGACAGAATTTCCAACGACAAAACAGATTGAGGATTGAGAAGAGGGGCAGATACCGGTATACCGGATCCCCTCGTCGACGACTTGTCAACCACTCGTAGCCCTAGGTCTGCCGGGCCAGCTATTCTCCCGCTCTCGTCCTCCCCCGAGGACAGCGACACAGCCTGTTCTTGCAGTAAAGTATCCGGGGGGATCGGATCAAAAACTTCAGGCCTCCAGGCTTCCTGTAGAACCCCCGTTGACGAGGCCACCGTCGCAGTCGTTGTCGGTGGGACAGTGGATACCACATGCGTCAGTGGCAGGGTGGCCGATGACTGGACCGCCGTCGAAGACGGTGACTTAGCAGGTGGTTTAGCCGGTCCCTCCTTTTCCACACTTGGCCTGCCTTTACTCGACTCGAAGTCGATCTATGGTGATTGCCCGAGGAGGATTTCGGCCTTTCCTTGTCATGCTTTTTTGATGAAGATGACGATTTTTTCGACGAGGACTCTCTAGCTGAATGACTCCGAGATGACTCTTTTTCCGTCGGTCGAGATTTCTTCGCCGGTGGTTCCGACAAGGCAGCGCGGTGTGATGTTTTTGCCGATTGTGTGGAGCCTACCTCCGAAGGGGGGTATGCCCCCGCTCCATCATTCAGCCATGCCACCAGCTGACGATTTCGGTCTTTGAGGGTCTTTTGAGAAAACCCTTTGCATATGTCGCAGTTATCAGCCGAATGATGAGGGTGGAGGCAGTATATACAATCCATATGTCCGTCCCCCTCGTAAACTTTTATCAAGCCGCACGTCGCACATGGACGGAACAGCGCTTTTCCTGACATGGAGGAAATATTTCCTTGAACTCCAACTCCAGGTACACAACCTTGTACAAAATAGTAAGACGACGCGAGGAGATCCCACTACTTTGGAGACGGTTGAAATCTGAAGGGGAGCCGCGGGGGCGGGCCTCTTATACTGGGACGGCCTACGGAGCATGCGTAGGCGGGTCCTAAAAGGACGTAGATAGGACACAAAAGTGTCGGAAGTTTTTCCTATAGGAAAAGGCTATATATGTGTACCAAAGGTCCCAGTCTGACGACGGGGAATATTCTAAGCATGTCAATCCATGAAAGATCCAATGCTGGAGAAGAGCCTGTTGCAGGATGGACACCTGCTGAACCCTGTAGAAGTCGACAGGCGCCGGGGAGGAGCGCAACGCCTGAGGACTGAGTACCTGAATGATAGATAAGACAAAAAAGACAAAGAAGAAGTATCCGTGCATGGAATTACATGGCCAAAGCCAAACCCAGGAGCGCTGGTGAATTCGGCCCGTTCCCGTCGATGCAGAAAAGGGGACCGAGGTGTGGCGCCGGAGGGCAGAGTTAGGGCAGCCATTGCTCCCTGGGCCGTGCCTCTAAATCTATAGGGGAAAAAGGTTTTTTTCTGGTAAAAAAAAGGTTATCTCCCGTCCTTTGGAAGGGACGCCCATACAATATGGAGGAAAGGGGACAGGACGTAAAAGTACCATATGGTGTAGCCATGAGTTTAAATAGTTCAAAAGGTAATGTAATAGAGGAGCCAGACTCCTGACTTGTCATCAGTGAAAGGTTTTAATGTTGTTACACATGCAAAACAGAGGACCTAGTAAACGTGCTAGGTACAGGTGAAAAGAAAAGCCAACGCATTTCGACCATATTCTTTATCAAGGCTGTGCTGAATGGTGTGGTGACAGTTGTGAAGGCATATCGACGCATCAATAGAAGTTAATTCATGTTATGCAGTTTACATAAACAAAACATGCATATAATTTAGGCAAGTACAGTTTAGACATTTTTAGCATAGGACAAATTTCCATTAGGCCGGTTTTGCCATGATGTCAGGGTACCAAGGAGAGAAGAGTGGGGTGGGGAAGGAGGGAAAGCAAGGTGGAAGGGAGCTAGCTGTATCCAAGTCCGCTTTCATGGTTTTCAAAGCATAGTCTATCTTTTCCTCGAAAAGATTCCCCCCCACAAGGCATGTCTACAACCTTGTGTTGAACCTCTTGGCGGAAATACGTTCAGCGAAGCCAAGCTTGACAACCACCCAATTATTAATTTGCTTGAAACCAGTCTCTGCTAGGTCGACAGCAATGTTTATACTATGGTTCAACGCTTCCTCCCCCTCTCGCACCAAAAGCATAGCTTCTTTCCTCTGCTGCTCTGGAAGGTGGTCTAACAGTGGTGCTAGGCAGTGCCATATCTCGTAGTCGTACCTTGGCACAACGGTCAACGAGTTGGCAGCCTTCACAGTAGTGGCTCCGACAGTGAGGACTTTCTTACCGAAAGCATCCAACTTACAGTTCTCATTATCGGCAAGAGTGGCACACTTGTGTTGGGTGCAAGCCTTTCTACTAGCCGTTGCAGAAACAACAGACTCCGGTGTAGGCTGCGATGTCAGGCACTTTGGCGTGGATTCAGTAGCCTCGAATTTATTTTCCAAGCGGCCCTTGACTGATGGGTCCTTAAATGGGTGCTTCATCGTACGGAGACCCTCCTGCCATAAATGATCCAATATAGGGATTGAGAAAACCGCCTTTCTCCTCTTCCCCATGTGGTCGAATAAGAATACATCCTTTTCCTCCTCCGGGATGAGACCAAATTCGTGACAGGCTTTAGTCATCATGGCATGGAAGGCCCCTATGTCATCAGGTGGCGGTGGTTGGGCCGGACTACCCGGAGCATCCTGGTGTGGGTCTGTATCACAGGTGTCTGGCCTTCTGGGAGAAGAGACTGTAGAGGGTGTCCTGTGGGGCAATGTCTTGTTCCGAGTCAGCCAGTTCCCTTTTCTCCTGATCTCTACGAATACTAACAGCCTGAGGGGGGGGGAGAGGGGGAGGCCGTCTAGCTGGGGATGGTTTCCTGGTCCGAGGCCCTTGGTTGCGTAAGGCATCAGTGGTATCCTTCTGGAGAGGGACGGACTGCAGACTTTGCAGCAATGGGACTGATGGAGCCTGAGGTACTGAGAGCCTGGCGTCCAATTGCCCTAGTAGAGTTTGCAAAGTAGTGAGCACTTGCAAAGAGAGCAATGAGTGTGGGTTGATGAGGATACTGAGGAGGAACAGCCCCCAAACCGGTTGATGTGGACGGGAGGGAAGGCAAATGAGTTCTGTGCTGTAGGCCCAAAACAGATGGATCCAGGAAAGGTTGTTCCGAACCCCCTTCTTCGGGATCAGATTCAAAAGATGTGTGCTTGTCGTAGACAGGTGGCTCAAAGTCAGAGGTGATCTCATGTATGTCCCCTGGTAGTATGGTCGGGGATCTTTCTAGAAGAGGTTGCTCTGTCAACCCAGCTGAATGCTTAGATGTTTCCCTGTGCGACGGGTCTTCCGTTACCAACTCAGGCCGAGCTGGTCTTGCGGAGGAAGTATGCATTGCCTGCAATTCTTTTTACTGTCGACGAGGTCATCATCGGTGGAGTAGTTGACTAGGGACGAGTTGTAGACGCTGTCTTCGCCACTGGTACCACCGTAGATGTAGAAGGCGGCTGCCTGGATGATGCCTTGGATTTGTGGACTCGTAGCTGGATAGAGGACCTTTGGGATGATGAGGAGTGATGCTTCTCCTTGGACGAAGACCTCTTCGTGGAGGAGGGTGGCCTTGATTGTTTTGGTTCTGTCATTTCATCGCTGTATATTTCAACGGCTGGCATTTAAACGTGTACTCCCAATGGTGTGTTGGAAATCTGGCTCCACCAGTGGCATTCCTTTCGTGATGTTGAAGGTGTGTGTCCACCATTTCAGAGTATCTCACAGAGTCTACGAGACTATTACCTCGTCTGATCAGGAGCCCTGGATTTGGGACCATCTGGTTGCACAGAATTTTTGCACTGGCTGCATGTGAAGGCAAGAGTGGGGAATCAGTGGAACGCAAGAGGACATGGCTCCCAGAAGAGCCATGTAAGCGCTGACTGTGATTAGCTTGTTCGGTGTAAATGAGCCCGCTAGAGTTAATCTTTTGATTTTCTGTAGAATGTTTGACCAGATTGTGACTTGTAAGGAATTGTGCTCCCAGGACAACCAAGCTCTTTGAGGGAACTTTACAGGATTTCATATAGTTGATGGTAAAGCCCAATTGTTGGAGCAGCATCTCTGTTTTGTTGAGACGATAAGGCTCATTAGTACATCAATCCTCGAATTAACCAAACGTCCAAGTACGGGTAAACGTGGTTGCCTTGCTTTCAGAGGAAGGCTGCTATTGCCGCCAGGCAATTCGTCAATGTGCTGGGTGCCGATTTTAGGCCGAATGGTAGAACCCAAAATTGATAATGGCTTTCACCCACTACGAACCGGAGGTATTTTCGGTGCCTTGGGTGTATTGACACATGGAACTATGCATCCTTGAGATCTAGGAGCGAGGTATTCTTGAGGCTGCACGGCTCTTATTACCTCTTGGAGTGTTACCATTTTCAATTTGTTTGATGTTTTTGGTCAGTGTGTGTCGATCCAAAATCAGGCACCACTTGCCATCTGTTTTTTTGATCAAAGTACTTTGCGTACACTCCCTTTCCTCTTGTTGAGAGAGGCACCTTTTCATTGCCTCTTTTTCTTAGCATGTGACGTATCTTGTGCCGTATGACCGGATGATGTGAGTGAGATGCCTTTATTGGGGGAATTGGGGACTGTGGGCGCTTGAACACCAACAAGTGGCCGTACTGGAGTGCATCTAGCACCCATCTCTCTGTAGTTCTAGATTGCCACTCGTTGAGGTAGAACGCCACATTTCCTCTTATTTGACTGCCCTTGCGGCAGTCATTGCTGTGTCTTACTCTGCTGACCTCTTTGGGAGGTGGAAGATCTGCGCTTTCTTTGCCCCTGGTAATCTCCATTGGGCTGCATGGATTGGTGTTTGCGCTTGTAGACCTGAGAATATTATCCGGGTCTACTGTAGCCCTTGCGGTCTTTGGAGTCAGAGAATCTTGAGTCACCCGAGACTACTCAAAAGGAGCAAAAGGATCTCATGTTTTGCAGAGCAGTGAGAAATGTAGCCATGTCCGAGTCTGCCTTCATGGCTTTAAGGGCTTCATCGATCTTGTCGCCCATTAGATTTTCACCTTCGCACGGCATACCTTGTGCTGCACTTCTTGGCGAAAGTCTGTGCAGCACAGCCATGCCTGGCGTCCAAGGACTACCCCATTGCTCATCCGTTTAAAGCTGGTTTCAGCTAGATCTACAGCTATGTAGATGCTATGACTTGACGCCACTTCTCCTTGCACCAACAGCATAGCCTTCTTTCTTTGTTGTTCTGGCAGGTGTTCTAATATAGGGCCCAAACGGTGCCACATATCATGATCGTATAGAGCCACAATAGCTAGGGAATTCCAATGGTGGGAACCTTCTTACTAAAGGCATCCATTTTCCATTGTCTAGAGGAGTGGCACCCTTATGCTGTGTTTGAGCCTTGTGGCTTGCTGCAGCCGAGACTACAGACTATGGTGCTGGTTGTGAAGTAAGGCATTTTGGAGTGGAATCTGGAGCCTTCCAATCTTCCTTTCACCGCCAGCTCCTTAAAGGGATGTTTTATGGTACGGAGGTCCTCCTGCCACACATGATCCAGAATAGGAATGGAAAAGACTGCTTTCCTTCCTTTCCCCATATGGTCGAAGAGGAAACAATCCTCCTCATCCTCCGGAATTAGGCCAACTCCTGGCATTCTTTTGAGATCATGGAGTGAAATGCTCCGATATCATCTGGGGGTGAAGGTTGAGCCGTGCTACCCGGTGCATCTTGGTCCAGATCTGTGTCCCATTTGTCAGCTCTCCTTGGAGAGGAGGTGCATGGGGGAAGTCTTATCTCTCGGATCAGTGTGCTGGTCCATGTTGAGCAATTCACCTTCTCGTGGACTAAATGTACGTGGATTTGGAGGTCTAGGAGGAGTCTGCCTCCTAGGGCGTGCGCCCTGGTCTCGAAAGGGATAAGATGAATCCCTTGGTTGAGGGATAACCTGTGGGTCTCCATAGGGGTGGATTGTTGGAGCTTGAGGAAGTGGCCGTCCGGCGTCAAGCTGATCTAGTAGAGATTGTAGAGTGGTAAGGACCTGCATGGATAGCAGGGAATGATCATTTAGGAGGGAGTATCGCGTTTACATACCTCCTACTCCTGCCGATGATGGTAGAGAAGGTGTCTGAGACCTTAGAGGCATGTTCACCCCCTGTAGATGGTCCCTGAATGGGAACCTCAGAAGTTCCTTCCTCAGGATCGGATTCAAACCCCCCTTGGCATTCATATGGAGGAGGCATGAAGTCCAACATGATTTTGTGCTGCAGAATATCTTCCGACAGGACAACTGGATATTCAATTGGAGACATTTCCAGAGAAGGCTGGTCACGTTGTAACGTGGTCCCAGATGGGGTTTTTAGTATACCCTTAAGGGACAATAAATTGGTTTCCAGTTCTGAAAGCTCTAACCTGGTGGACGATGCATGCGTCGCTTCTCAGCCGGCGATTTTTTCTTTGTCGTCAAGGTGGTCGACAAGGTAGTCGCTGTCGAGGTGGTGGTCGACTGCAGACAAGCCGTGGACCCCGACGAAAATGCTGTCATGGTCGAAGCCGTCGTACATTGTGTTGACGGTTGACAACGATTTGGTCGTTGACTGGTGTCTTGAAGACGACTCCTGGCCAGAGGAAGATCTGCCGGATTGTTATCCGAGGTCTTCTGCCATTCTAGGGGGGGAAGATCTCAGTGCACATTTTGTCTTTGCATTGCCTGCCAAGGCTCCAGAGTGTTTGAGAAGACAGACAGTGCAGAAGGAAAAAGTTACTTACCTGTAACTGTTGTTCTCCAGCATGGGTCTGGCATGGATTCACATGCTCATGAATATTCCCCGTCGTCAGGCTGGGAATCCTCGGTAAAGAAAAAATCAGTGTCAGTTTCGTTTCTGATCTGTCTTTCGTAGTAGTAACCAATCACTGATCTCTGCGTCATACTGACCACAGCCAATGACTGCTCTCTACCTAAGCCCTGCCTCTGGCAGCCATCTTCAGATTTGGTAGCATGTGAAGTGGCAGTATGACCAAGTGAAGAGCCGCAGAGGGGTAGGCGGGAGGGTTCGCATGTGAATCCATGCCAGACCCATGCTGGAGAACAACAGTTACAGGTAAGTAACTTGTTCCTTCTCCAGCATGGGGTCTGGCATGGATTCACATGCTCATGAATAAAGAATACATAGCAGTACACACATGCACAACCACGGGAGGTGGCAAAGGCTCAACATTAAGCATTACATCAAACTCAACATTAAGCAATTCTTACTTCCTCACCAGGCTCACCTTAGGCGAACAGATTGCGCAGCACTGCTTGGCCGACCCTGGACTCCTCCCTGGAATCCCGATCGACGCAGTAGAATTTCGTGAAGGTGTGCGTCGACCTCCACGTAGCAGCCCTGCAGATGTCCAGCAAGGGCACACCAGATAGGAACGCCGTGGTAGCTGCGATCGCTCTGGTGGAATGGGCTCTCGGACGTCCAGGCAGCGGTCGGTTTGCCAACCGATGACAGTACATGATACAGCCGAAGAGCCATCTGGAAATGGAGGCCTTTGAGAGAGCCTTCCCCTGATTGACAGGTCCAAAGTTCACAAAAAGTTGTGACGTCTTCCGAAAACACTTCGTGCGGTCCACGTAAAACTTCAGCGCTCTAGCCACATCCAGCGAGTGCAAAGTCCTTTCGGCCGGCGACGAAGGCGACGGGAAGAAAACAGGCAACGCCAAGGGTTCGTTGAGGTGGAAGTCCGACGGCACCTTGGGCATGAAGGAGGGGTGCGTCCTGAGCACTACCCTCGTGTCGTGAAAAGTCAAGTACGGGGGCTTGCAGGAAAGGGCCTGGATTTCTCCCACTCTTCGTGCGGAGGTGATGGCCACAAGAAACGCTGTTTTCCACGACAAGAACTTCAACGGAGCCGAGTGCAGAGGCTCGAACGGAGGTCCCATGAGCTTGGTCAGCACCACGTTGAGCTCCCACGCCGGGGCCGGAGCCTTCACCGGCGGGAACGATCTGAACAGTCCCTTCATGAATTCTTTCACCAGACGATGAGACCACAAAGATGTCCGCCCCGTGGTTCTGGTGTATCAGGAGATCGCAGCAAGATGAATCTTGATGGACGCGTGCGCCAGTCCAGCCTTGGCCAGCGTCAGAAGGTACGGCAGTACCTGGGGAGCCGTAATCCGTAGAGGGTTAATCTTCTGTGCGTGGCACCAGACAGAGAACCTCTTCCATTTGTGTCCATAGCATTTAAGAGTTGAGGACGCCCTGGCCTTTGCAAGAACCTCTCTGCAGTCGGCCGGTATGTCGTATCCTCCAAACTCTTCAGTGACTTCGGGTCGTGATGGAGGATGGCGCCTCCTTCCCTGGAGAGAAGATCCGCGTCCGCTGGCACCTTGTTTGAATAATATGGTAAGACTTTATGAAATCAAAGCATGATAATGCATCATATTATGCAAACATGAGTCTAATGCCAATATGTGTTGTACATTAGGACAGAAGATGGAGGAAACAAGGCAATTTTTTCTAAAGCAATTGGAATTTGCCGATAAGATAACCATTCAAGGTTAGAGAAGACTCCAGGATATTGAACCCTCGAACTAGAGAGGTATGTCATTTTTTCACCCTTAGGGGATAAGGGTTACACAGCTAGTTTAAGTAATTGACTAGTATGGTGACATGAGGGAGTAATATAGTGCCTCCTTTTTACTAACAGGGTACATCGTCTTTACAAGAAGACTGAGGCATGGTAATACAGTTTCATCTTGAATAGAACCAACACAAGATACTTCATACTCCTGAAGAATGTCCTACATTGTTGTGCTAATGGGACAGAAACTTGTACAAGTTGGGAATCTACAAATTTAAAATCCAAAATCGCTAAAAACATCTAAGGCAAAGGGATCTCAGTGTGATTAGGTTACACGTGTTTGACCCAAGATTGAATTTATGAATAGAACCCACTTAGGTTGATTCACTTGTGTTGTTTTAATGTTGGTTATTTGTTTTATGTCATATGATCATTTTTTATGATAATTTTTTAAATAATTGACTTTGTATGATTAATAAAAATTGTATTTAGAGTATTACTTTACTGCCAGATAGGATACCCATCTGTGGTTGGCACCTTTTAGGAACTGAACTTCTTTTTGTAGATATCAGACTGTTTCATAGCCCGCCATATCTGCTGTGGGGTCATCAGCCATCTAGTTTACTACGTACTGAAACTGACACGCGAGTAAGTATAGCTCGAAGTTGGGGGATCTTCAGCCAGCCCAGTGCATAAGGTCTTTGCAACGTGCTTAATGCAACTTTGTCTTCCACCCTGCCACAAGAAACTCCTGGTCTAATTCAAGGAGGCATTTCTTAGAATTATTATATGGGATATTCCCAAAGCAGTGCATTAGCCTCGGCAGTGCTACCATTTTTTAGTAGGGCCACTCTCCGACCACAGATAAGTGCAGCCTACCCCAATATTGCATTGACTTGATCAACCCATCTCTTTCCTTTATTGTGTTCTTGCTTAGGATCATGGTGTATGTTAAGCCCCAGACATCTGAAGGAGGTCTTGCTCCATAGCAGGGGCAGGACTGGCAACTCTGCATCAGTTTGCCGCCAACTTTGCTAGTGGAAATGGGCAGGCTTTGCTATCGTTTATTCCTATCCCAGTTAATATGCTGAAATTGTCCAGAACCTCCAACACATGTTGCAAGTTCTCTTCAGGGTTTTTTTTAGGTATAATCTGCATACATGAACACTATGTGTTGCACCCCATCAATACTTCTACCCGCTTCACTATATTCCTGCCTTTGGTATTTTCTCATTTCCAAAATGAATGGTTGTAAAAGCCTTTAAATAGGATATACTGATTAACTGTGTGCTCTTCTAAACGTGTTATTGGGTTTTGCCTTCCCTGATCTGCTTTAGTGCATTTTTTAAACGGTCTTGGAGTCAATTCTTACTTTTACAAGGAGCTTCAAGCAACTCAAAGACATTAGTTCATACTTACCTGTGATTTGTTGATATTCGTAAAAGTATAATATGTTCCTTACAAACACTTCAAGACAATGTATTTCAAGCTATCATTAGGTTAGGCTTTCCCCTTTATAGAGCACTTCTAAAAATAGTCAGTTTCTACTTACCTTAGAACTGTAGAAACCATTTCTGCAAAGTAGATTAGATTACTTACGAACCTTGAATAGCTGTTGCTCTTAAACTAAGTTTGCAGAGTTAATTTATTTTCCTGATTCACTCAGTGTGTGTTTAGATGAGTACATGGTAAGGAACAAGTTACTTACCTGTAACTGTTGTTCTCCAGCATGGGTCTGGCATGGATTCACATGCTCATGAATATTCCCCGTCAGGCTGGGAATCCTTGGTAAAGAAAAAATCAGTATCAGTTTCGTTTCTGATCTGTCTTTCGTAGTAGTAACCAATCACTGATCTCTGCGTCATACTGACCACAGCCAATGACTGCCACCTCCCTAAGCCCCGCCTCTGGCAGCCATCTTCAGATTTGGTAGCACGTGAAGTGGCAGTATGACCAAGTGAAGAGCCGCAGAGGGGTAGGCGGGAGGGTTCGCATGTGAATCCATGCCAGACCCATGCTGGAGAACAACAGTTACAGGTAAGTAACTTGTTCCTTCTCCAGCATGGGGTCTGGCATGGATTCACATGCTCATGAATATAAGAATACATAGCAGTACACACATGCACAACCACGGGAGGTGGCAACAGGCTCAACATTAAGCAATACAACAACTCAACATTAAGCGTCTCTTACCTCCTCACCAGGCTCACCTTAGGCGAACAGGTTGCGCAGCACTGCTTGCCGACCCTGGACTCCTCCCTGGAATCCCGATCGACGCAGTAGAATCTCGTGAAGGTGTGCGTCGACCTCCACGTAGCAGCCCTGCAGATGTCCAGCAGGGGCACACCAGATCGGAACGCCGTAGAAGCAGCAATCGCTCTGGTCGAATGGGCTCTCGGACGGCCTGGCAGCGGTCGGTTAGCCAACCGGTGGCAGTGCATGATGCAGCCGGAGAGCCATCTGGAAATGGAAGACTTCGAAAGAGCCTTCCCTTGATTCACAGGTCCAAAGTTCACAAACAGCTGTGATGTCCTCCGAAAACTCTTTGTGCGGTCCACGTAGAACTTCAGCGCTCTAGCCACATCCAGCGAGTGCAAAGTCCTCTCGGCCGGCGACGAAGGAGACGGGAAGAAAACAGGTACCACCAGGGGCTCGTTAAGATGGAAGTCCGACGGCACCTTGGGCATAAAGGAGGGGTGCGTCATAAGCACCACCCTCAAGGCATGGAAAGTCAAGTACGGTGCTTTGCAGGATAGGGCCTGGATCTCTCCCACTCGTCGTGCGGAGGTAATGGCCACCAGGAATGCAGTCTTCCACGACACAAACTTCATCAGTGCGGAGTGCATCGGCTCGAATGGGGGCCCCATGAGCCTAGTCAGCACCACGTTAAGTTCCGGGGCCGGGGCCTTCACCGGCGGGAACAACCGAACAGGCCTTTCATAAACTCTTTCACCAGTCGATGGGACCACAGGGACGTCCGTCCTGTGGTTCTGGTATATCTGGAGATTGCCAGCGATAGCAGGTACGGCAGCACCTGAGGGGCCGTAATCCGTAGGGGGTTGATCTTTTGTGTTCGGCACCAGATAGAGAACCTCTTCCACTTGTGACCGTAGCATTTGAGAGTCGAGGATGCCCTGGGCTTTGCAAGAACCTCTCTGCAGTCGGCCGGTATATCGTACCCTCCAAACTCTAGCGCTGCAGGAGCCAAGCCTGCAGGTTCAGCGACGCCGGGTGGTGGAAGATGGCGCCTCCTTCTCTGGAGAGGCGATCCGTGTCCGCCGACAGCTTGATGGATGGAGACGTTGACAAGTCCAGAAGGTCCGGGAACCAGATCTGCCTCGGCCACGCCGGTGTGACGAGGATCATCCTGCACCGGGACCTCTTGAGCTGGTTGACGAGTCGAAGCAGCAACGGCAACGGAGGGAACACATACAGGTATAGGCCGTCCCAGGGGAACGAGAACGCATCGCCCATGCTTCTCGGCTGGGGAAACCTGCTGGCGAACCTCTGGCACTTTGAGTTCGTAGCTGTTGCGAACAGGTCGATTTGGGGTTTGCCCCATCGTCGGAAGAGTTGATTCACCTGATCCTGGCACAGCTCCCACTCGTGACACGAGCGCAGCTCCCTGCTGAGTGAGTCGGAGATGGTGTTTCTTTCTCCTGCCAGGTGGAAGGGAACCAGGAACATCCCCTGGGCGACCGCCCAGTGCCACAGATCCTGTGCCTCCTTGGATAGGGCTGGGGGATCTGGTACCTCCCTGCTTCCGTATGTAAAACATTGTCGTGGTGTTGTCCATGAAGATCCGCACCACCTTGCCCTCGAGCGACGGGAGGAACGATTTGAGTGCCCAGAACACGGCTCGGAGTTCCAGGATGTTGATGTGCAGGAGCTTCTCCTCCGGGAGCCAGAGGCCTCTTGCGTGGAGATCTCCGGTGTGGGCGCCCCAACCTTCCAGGGAAGCGTCCGTCGTCACCGTCTCCTGGTACGCCGGCGTCTGAAAGTCCTTGCCCGCCGTGAGGTGCGCTCGAACGCCCCACCACTGGATCGTCCGCCAGAACACCTCGTTGAGGGGGACCCCGTCTTCGAAGGTGCCCGTCTCCTGCATCCAACAGGCGTCGAGAAATTCTTGAAGAGGGCGCATCTGTAGTCTGCATAGGCGCACCAGGTTGATGCAAGAGGACATCATCCCCAGGAGGGACTTGATGGACCTCACCCTGGCCACGTCCGTGGCTTGCAGGCACTGCACTTTGCCCAGAATGGTCTTCATCCGTTCTTCCGACGGTGCCGCCAGGCGCCTTCACTGTATCGAGCTTCGCTCCCAGAAACAGGGCCACCCGCGACAGCACCAGGTGGGACTTTGGGTAATTTATGGCGAATCCCAGGTCTGAGTAGCTGGACGGTCCTCGCAGTGTGTCCGACGGCGAGTTCCCTCGTCCTTGAGCGGATGAGCCAGTCGTCCAGGTAGGGATAGACGTGAATACCCTGCAGGCGCAGCCGCGCCGCCACAGGTGCCAGGCACTTGGTAAAGACCCGGGGGGCCGACTTCAATCCGAACGGCAGTGCTCTGAATTGGTAGTGGCGTCCCTGGACGACGAACCTGAGGAACTTTTGGTGACTTCAACGGTGGGAACGTGGAAGTATGCATCCTCCAGGTCCAGCGACGATAGGAAGTCGCCTTCCTCCAGCTGTCCCAGCACGTGCTGGAGGGTGACAATCCTGAACTTTTGTGACCTGATGCATTTGTTCAAACGACGAAGGTCCAGGATGGGGCGCCAGCCGCCCGTCTTCCTGACGAGGAAGTACCTTGAGTACACCCCGGAGCCTCTTCGGGACGGGCTCGATGGCACCTTTCCTGAGCATCGCCCGTACTTCCAACAGCAGTTGCGGGACGTGATTTTCCTTCCTGGCCACAGGTGGAATGTGAGAGCACTTCAGGAATTCGATGGTGTCCTCTTGCCAGGGTATCCAGCACCCAACGATCGGTGGAGATGGACTTCCACACGCCGACGAACTTCGTCAGCCGGCCTCCCACCGGGGTGCTTCGGTGGGGGCCCGAGGCCACAGCTGGTTCAGTCCTGCTTGGAGGTGGTGGCCTTGCCGCCCTGGCCAGCTTGCCGACGGAGGCGAGGCGCTCCCTGCTTGCCGCGACCCCTGTAGGCCTCTTGAGACGAGGAGTGTGCCGCCTGGCGGTAGGACGAGCCACCTCTGGATCCCTTGGAGGCCCCCTGTCTGCCTCCGGAGCTCCGAAAGGGCCGTCGTTGCTGAAGGGCTCCTAGGGCGCGGGCCGTCTCCGTGTCAGTCTTTATGGCTTGGAGGGATTCGTCCACCACCTTCCCGAACAAGTTGCTCCCGTCGAACGGCATGTCCAACACCCTGGTCTGGACGTCCTGACGGAAGTCGGTCGCCCGGAGCCAACCCCGTCATCGTAGGCAAACTGTTGCCCAGCTGGCGGAACCCGGTATCGGCAATATCGGCTGCCACTGTTATGGCGTGGTCCGACGCCACCTCGCCTTCTTGAAGTATTTCCAGGGCCTTGGAACTCTTGTCGTCCGGTAGGAAGTCCAATATGGGGGCCAGCTTAAACCAGAGCTCCCTGTCGTAACGGGCCACGATCGCCAGGGCGTTGGCCGCTTTGATCGTCGCCGCCGCCGACGAAATGACCCGTCGCCCCTTGGCGTCCAACTTCTTTCCCTCGCCGTCCGGAGGGGAATTCGACGTTGAGGCTCCTGGCCCCGCCGCTTTCTTCTTCGCCACCGCCGAGACGACCGAGTCTGGCGTTGGCTGGGCCCTGAGGCACAGGGGAGCGGTCTCGGGGACCCGGTACTTCTTCTCGTACCGGTCCCGTTTGGCTGGTGCCGTGGAGGGGTTCTTGAGTACCGACAGGCCCTCCTCCCAGATGTCATCGATTAGAGGCACCGCGATGACAGTCTTCCTCTTGGCCTCCAGGCGCTGATAGAGGAAACCTTCCTTTTTCTGCTCCTCCGGGCAGAGCTGGAACAATTCGGACGCCCTGGCGATCATGGCGTGGAATGAGCCAATCTCGTCGGGCGGAGAGGCCCGTGCGACGGGAGACCCGTTCCGTCGTAGTCGCCTTCAGAACCCGTCGTCGAGGCCACCACACCGTCATCTCCCGACTCGTGGGAGGATGAGGAGGGAACTGTAGGCCTTACGGGGGCGAGTGGAGGAGAGGGTTGAGTCCTCCGTCTTTTGTTCTGAGGACTTCACGACAGGCTAGGTTGCGGGTCCTCCGGCCTGGGCCGTGGTAATCACGTCCTTATCCCAGAGCATAAGGACTGGATCGCAGACAAAATGGCTGCCGAGCTATCCTGAGGCCTAGGTTCCGGCTGCGCCGGAAGGGAAGGAACAAGTTACTTACCTGTAACTGTTGTTCTCCAGCATGGGTCTGGAATGGATTCACATGCTCATGAATATTCCGTCGTCAGGCTGGGAATCCTCCGTAAAGAAAAAACCAGTATCAGTTTCGTTTCTGATCTGTCTTTCGTAGTAATAACCAATCACTGGTCTCTGCGTCATACTGACCACAGCCAATGACTGCCCTCTACCTAAGCACCGCCTCTGGCAGCCATCTTCAGATTTGGAAGCACGTGAAGTGGCAGTATGACCAAGTGAAGAGCCGCAGAGGGGTAGGCGGGAGGGTTCGCATGTGAATCCATGCCAGACCCATGCTGGAGAACAACAGTTACAGGTAAGTAACTTGTTCCTTCTCCAGCATGGGGTCTGGCATGGATTCACATGCTCATGAATAAAGAATACATAGCAGTACACACATGCACAACCACGGGAGGTGGCAAAGGCTCAACATTAAGCAGTACATCAAACTCAACATTAAGCATCTTACCTCCTCACCAGGCTCACCTCAGGTGAACAGGTTGCGCAGCACTGCTTGGCCGACCCTGGACTCCTCCCTGGAATCCCGATCGAAGCAGTAGAATTTCGTGAAGGTGTGCGTCGACCTCCACGTAGCAGCCCTGCATATGTCCAGCAGGGGCACACCAGAAAGGAACGCCATGGTAGCTGCGATCGCTCTGGTGGAATGGGCTCTCGGACGGCCAGGCAGCGGTCGGTTTGCCAACCGATGACAGTACATGATACAGCCGGAGAGCCATCTGGAAATGGAAGCCTTCGAGAGAGCCTTCCCCCGATTGACAGGTCCAAAGTTCACAAAGAGTTGTGACGTCTTCCGAAAACACTTAGTGCGGTCCACGTAGAACTTCAGCGCTCTAGCCACATCCAGCGAGTGCAAAGTCCTCTCAGCCGGCGACGAAGGCGACGGGAAGAACACAGGCAACACCAAGGGTTCGTTGAGATGGAAGTCCGACGGTACCTTGGGCATGAAGGAGGGGTGCGTCCTGAGCACTACCCTTGTGTCGTGAAAGGTCAAGTACGGGGCCTTGCAGGAAAGGGCCTGGATCTCTCCCACCGGTCGTGCGGAGGTGATGGCCACAAGAAACGCTGTTTTCCACGACAGAAGCTTCAACGTGGCCGAGTGCAGAGGCTCGAACGGAGGTCCCATGAGCTTGGTCAGCACCACGTTGAGCTCCCACGCCGGGGCCGGCGCCTTCACCGGCGGGAACGATCTGAACAGTCCCTTCATGAACTCTTTCACCAGACGATGAGACCACAAGGACGTCCGGCCCGTGGTTCTGGTGTATCGGGAGATCGCAGCAAGATGAATCTTGATGGACGCGTGTGCCAGTCCAGCTTTGGCCAGCGTCAGCAGGTACGGCAGTACCTGGGGAGCCGTAATCCGTAGATGGTTAATCTTCTCTGCGTGGCACCAGACAGAGAACCTCTTCCATTTGTGTCCGTAGCATTTAAGAGTCGAGGACGCCCTGGCCTTTGCAAGAACCTCTCTGCAGTCGGCCGGTATGTCGTATCCTCCAAACTCTAGCGCTGCAGGAGCCAGGCCTGCAAGTTCAGCGATTTCGGGTCGTGGTGGAGGATGGCGCCTCCTTCCCTGGAGAGTAAATCCGCGTCCACCGGCAGCTTGATTGGCGGGGACGCTGACAAGTCCAGAAGGTCCGGGAACCATATCTGCCTCGGCCACGCAGGTGCGACGAGGATCATCCTGCACCGTGACCTCTTGAGCTGGTTGACGAGCCGGATTAGCAGTGGCAAAGGAGGGAACGCGTAGAGGAACAGGCCCTCCCAGGGGAACGAGAAAGCATCGCCCATGCTCCTCGCCTGGGGAAACCTGCTGGCGAACCTCCGGCACTTGGAGTTCGTCGCCGTCGCGAACAGGTCGATCTGGGGTGTGCCCCACCGTCGGAAGAGGCGATCCACTAGATCCTGCCGTAGTTCCCACTCGTGGCACGAGCGCAGCTCCCTGCTGAGTGAGTCGGCGATGGTGTTTTTTATCCCTGCCAGATGAAACGGCACCAGAAACATCCTTTGGGCGACGGCCCAATGCCACAGGTCCTGCGCCTCCTTGGACAGCGCTGGAGACCTGGTTCCGCCCTGTTTCCTGATGTAAAACATGGTGGTGGTGTTGTCGGTGAAGATCCTCACCACCTTGCCCTTGAGGGACGGAAGGAAAGACCTGAGGGCCCAGAACACTGCACGGAGCTCCAGGACGTTGATATGGAGGGACTTCTCCGTCGGGAGCCAAAGGCCTCTCGCGTGCAGATTTTCGGTGTGCGCTCCCCACCCTTCCAGGGAGGCATCCGTGGTCACTGTCTCCTGGTGGTCTGGGGTCTGGTAGTCCATACCCGCCGTCAGATCCGCACGGTTGCCCCACCACCGGACCGCTTGGCGGAAACTCTCATAGAGTGTGATCCTCTCCTCGAAGCCACCCGTCGTTTGGATCCAGCGCGCGTCCAGGAACTCCTGCAACGGGCGCATCCGGAGCCTGCACATGGGAATGAGGTAGATGCAAGAAGACATCATTCCGAGGAGGGACTTGATGGACCTCACCTTGGCCGCGTCGGAAACCAACATCCGCTGTACTTTGCCCAGGATGGACCTGGTCCTTTCCTCCGACGGGGAGGCCAGAAGCGACACTGTCGAGCTTCGCTCCCAGAAACAGTGCGTTTTGCGCGGTTACCAGGTGGGACTTGGCGTAGTTCACGGAGAATCCCAGGTCTGTGAGAAGTTGGACGGTCCTTGCCGTGTGCTCCACGGCGAGCTCCCTCGTCTTGGCTCGGATTAGCCAGTCGTCCAGGTAGGGGTAGACGTGGATCCCCTCGCGGCGCAGCTGCGCCGCCACCAGTGCAAGGACCTTGGTGAATACCCTGGGTGCCGACCGTAGTCCGAAGGGGAGGGCTTTGAATTGGTAGTGACGCCCTTGGACCACAAACCTGAGGAATTTTCGGTGCCCCTTTAGGATGGGAATATGGAAGTAGGCATCCTCCAAATCCAACGACGACAGGAAGTCTCCTTCCTCCAGCTGCCCCAGGACGTGCTGGAGGGTGACCATCCGGAACTTCTGCGCCTTGATGAACTTGTTCAGACGTCGCAGGTCTAGGATGGGGCGCCATCCTCCCGTCTTCTTCTTCACGAGGAAGTATCTCGAGTAAACTCCGGAGCCCCGAAGCCTCTTTGGGACGAGTTCGATGGCGCCCTTCCTGAGCATCGCCTTTACCTCCAGGAGAAGCTGAGGGACGTGAAGCTCTTTCCTGGCCACGGGGGGGACGCGCGGGCACCTTCTTTGAAACTCGAGCGCGTGGCCCCGGGCTAAGGCCTCCAGCACCCAACGGTCGGTGGAGATGGACTCCCACACGCTGACGAAGCTCGCCAGCCGGCCTCCCACCGGGGTGCTTCGGTGGGGGCCCCCGGCCGGTTCAATCCTGTTTCGACGAGGCTTTGCCGCCTTGACCTCCTTGGCGACGACGGTGGGGTCCGCCAGACTTGCCTCGTCCTCTGTAGGCCTCCTGAGACGACGAGCGGGCCGCTTGACGGTAGGTGGAGAAACCGCCGCCGGAACCTTTGGAGGCGCCCTTGCCTCCGCTGCTCCGAAAGGGCGTCAGTCGTTGCTGCAGAACCCCAAGGGCCCGGGCCGTCTCAGTGTCCGCTTTAATGGCCTGAAGGGAATCGTCCACTGTTTTCCCAAACAGGTTGTTCCCATCGAACGGCATGTCCAGGACTCTGGTCTGTACGTCTTGACGGAAGTCCGTAGCCTTGAGCCATCCACGCCGCCTAAGGCACACGCCGTTGCCCAACTGGCGAAACCCAGTGTCGGCAATGTCCGTCGCAATAGTGATGGCGTGGTCCGACGCCACCTCGCCTTCCTGTAGGATCTCCAGGGCATCCGCCCTCTTGTCCGGTAGGAAGTCCAGCAGGGGAGCCAGTTTGTACCATAGCTCCCTGTCATAGCGGGCCACGATAGCCAAGGCGTTGGCCGCTTTAATCGTCGTCGCTGCAGACGAGATGACCCTGCGTCCCATAGCGTCCAATTTCTTTCCCTCGCCGTCCGGTGGGGAAGTCGATGTGGAGGCCGCACCCCCCCCCCCCTGCTTTCTTCCTGGCCGCCGCGGAGACGACGGAGTCCGGGGTAGGCTGCGCCCGGAGGCACAGGGGGGCCGCGTCCGGGACCCGGTACTTCTTCTCGTACCGGTCTCTTCTAACTGGCGTCGTGGAAGGGTTCTTGAGGAGGGCGAGGCCCTCATCCCAAATGTTGTCCAGTAGAGGCACCGCGAGGACCGTCTTCCTCTTGGCCTCGCGCCGTTGATAAAGGAATCCTTCCTTTTTCTTCTCCTCAGGGCAGAGTTGGAAAAGCTCGGATGCCCTGGCGATCATGGAGTGGAACGATCCAATCTCGTCGGGCGGAGAAGCCCTGGTGGGAGGTGACGACGGTAGATCCTAGTCGTATACCTCGTCGTCCGTACCCGTCGCTGCCGTGTCAGTCCCGGTATCATCCCCTCGGGTGGACGGGGAGGAGGGCTGGACGGGGCGCGACGGCTGAAAAGGAGGTGGAGGGTGAATCCTCCTTTTCTTGGGCGGGGGAGCACCAGAAGGTCCCGGTTCAGGATCCCCCGACGGGAGAGGTTCCTCCGTCGGCAACGGTAGTCTCGTCCTTATCTCTGAACATAAGGACTGTATAGCCAACAAAATGGCCGCCGAGTTGTCTTGCGGCGCTGGCAGAGGGGAATCCGACGGGCGATCAGGGGCCCCGTCGGCACCCTCGACGATGTCGTCACCTGCGTCGGGATCCATCCCGACGGGCCGGTCTTCTTCCACGCCAAGGCCGTGGCTTAAGACCTCAATCAGCTCTTCCTCTGAGGTTGAGGCCGAATCTACGACGACGCCCTGCCCCCCCTTTTTCTTCCCCGCCGGGGATTTCACGGGGGTCCTATCGATGGGCACAAAAGAGGACTCCCTCCGAGGTGGCAGGGAGACTGAGCCCCGAGGTCGCCACCACTGGTGTAGCCTTCACAGGCTGAACCAGGGCCGCCGCGACAGTATCGATAGAGGGCTTGGCCGGATGGATTAAGGCCTTCACCACCTAAGGTGCGCTCACCGCCTTATCCTTGAGGTGGGGGGGGGAACACTGCCTCGCTCCCCCTCCGATGGGGCCTTCGAGCTTGACCGGGGCCTCTCCAGGAGCTTCGCCGGGTTCTCGCCCTTCCTCTTACCTGACCCAGAGCGTTGGCTCGTGGCTGAAGGTGCCGGGGACGGTGCGCCCTGCCTGGCGCCCGTAGAGCCCGACCGTTCGGCGCTCCCGGTGCCAGCGGACTCGCGGTGCTTGGCCTTGTGTTGGACCCCCGTCGCCGGGGCGTCCTCAAAGGTCTTAGAAGACCGCTTGGATTTCTTCCTCTTCTTCTCGCCTGACGGGCTCTTCCCTTCCAGCCAGTTGGCGAGACGTTGATGGCGGTCCTTCATGGTCCGCTCCGACATATTGCCGCAAAACGCACAGTCCTTCTCCACGTGCGTCTTGTCCTCATGTAAGCAGTAGAGACAAAAGGAGTGTTCGTCCTCCTTAAAGACGTTCTGCAGCTGGCATCCAGGGCAGATCCTGAACAGCTTTCCGGGCGTTGAGCTTCCCTTCTCCTGGGCCATGTCCGGGCCTGAGAAACTTCTGGAGTCCTCCAAAAGCGTAGCTCGACGAAATCTTCACCCTTGAGGGGCGCAGACTAATCCGACACGGTTCCCCGTTGATCGGATGGAGAGTCGGTGGAGCTTGAGGCTCTTTTGACCGAAAAAAACGAAGTTTTTGAGAAAAAACGTGAAAAAAATAGCACCAACGCTCGAGAGCAATAGCACGAGGATCCCAACACATGAATGTGCGGTAAAAATCTGAAGATGGCTGCCAGAGGCGGTGCTTAGGTAGAGGGCAGTCATTGGCTGTGGTCAGTATGACGCAGAGACCAGTGATTGGTTATTACTACGAAAGACAGATCAGAAACGAAACTGATACTGGTTTTTTCTTTACCGAGGATTCCCAGCCTGACGACGGGGAATATTCATGAGCATGTGAATCCATGCCAGACCCCATGCTGGAGAAGGCTGCTCTTCCTCGCCATCGTTGTCTTCCTCGGTTATCTCCCGAGGATCTTCCTTACGGGATCGAACCTTCTCGAATTGGACTTCGAGGTTCCTCACGGTCTCGGTCAGTTCCTCCTCCGAGGCTGACTGCGAGCTCGAGGAGGCTACCGTGCCCCCCCTCGCTTCTTCCATCATGGTGGCCATGATGGGCTGAAAAGAGGATTCCCTCCTTGGCGGTAGGGAAGCTCTAGTCCCGGAGGCAGCCTCGGCTGGCGGGGTCTCTGCCGGCTTGGCCAGAGTCGCCGCGATCGCCTCGATAGAGGCCTTTGCCTGCTGGGTAGGGGCCTTCACCACCTTAGGTGCGTCCCGGGCCTTCTCCTTAGGGGGAGGGGCGACGCCTCGCTCCCCCTCTCCCGAGATCGGACGGGGCTTCTCCCGAAGCTTACCCGGGGTCTCGGACTTACTCTTCCCCGAACCGGAGCGCTGGCTCGTGGTTGACGGTGCCGGGGAAGGCGCGCCCTGCCCGACCTTTCGGTGCTCCCGGAGCCAGCAGACTTGCGGCGTTTGGCCTGGTGTTGGGCCCCCGTCGCCGGGGCGCCCGCACAGGACTTAGAAGCCCGCTCGGACCCTTTCTTCTTCTAACCCGTTGAGCCCTTCTCCAACCAGCTGGCGAGACTGGATCGACGGTCCCTCATGGTCCGCTCCGACAAGTTCTTGCAGAACTGACAGTCCTTCTCTACATGAGTCTTGTCCCCATGAAGACAGTAGAGGCATCGCAAATGTTCGTCCTCAAACACATTCTGCAGCCCGCATCCAGGGCAGCTGCGAAACAGCTTGGGTCCGGGTGACGAACTCGCGTCCTGGGCCATCTCGAAGTAGGCCACGAATCTTCTGGAATCCTCCAAGAGGTTGATTTGACGAAATCTTCACCCGAGAGGCGTAGGAAAATCCCGCAACGGGTAGCCGTTAACAGGAGTAGAAACGATGGAGCTTGAGGCTCGATTTAACCGAAAAAATGTGAAAATTCACCTGAAAAAGCGGGAAACACGCAGTAAGAGCTCGAGAGCTAAGCACGAGGACTCCCAACACTTGAACGTACGGTAAAAATCTGAAGATGGCTGCCAGAGGCAGGGCTTAGGGAGATGGCAGTCATTGGCTGTGGTCAGTATGACGCAGAGATCAGTGATTGGTTACTACTACGAAAGACAGATCAGAAACAAAACTGATACTGATTTTTTCTTTACCGAGGATTCCCAGCCTGACGACGGGGAATATTCATGAGCATGTGAATCCATGCCAGACCCCATGCTGGAGAAATTACTCACCTGTTGGGTTGTGCTTTGCCTGGATTGCTTCTGGGTGCTTCTAAAATAGTTTCACTAGGTTCTTGTCAATGAGAAGATTAAGGCTTCTTTAGAAAGTTTACAAGTCAAGTTACTCCCTCTGAACTGTGTTATAAAAGGTTACATTGGTGTGCAACTATCAATTCTTTATAGACCAACATCTTGCAACATGTATAACTTCATTGCAAGTATCTATATTGAAGAACACTGTATATTGGGACCAATAGGGCCGAATACCCTATTGGTCCCTACTTCTAGAGTACACCTAACCTGATTTTACACCCCACGAATAGCTTAATGCCATTCTGAATGAGTTATAGGTTTGACTCGCCTTGACTGCTGGTTGTAATCTAAATAAGGTTATGGTTTGGTACTTAAGCAGTAAAATGGCTGAGCAGGTTAAATGCTCATTGCTGTGATCTGCATGTTGTAGGTTCAAATCGGCAAGGCCAACTCAGCCTTTCATCCTTCCGAGGTAATTAAAGTACTAATACATAGTGTTAGTTTCCCCTTGGACCATATGTATACTACCATTTCTTTGTACCTTCCTACAGCTCTACCTCCTAAGATAGGTCTGTCTACACTACCAAATGTTATTAAGTGGTGCAGCCTTATACTAAGAGTGGAGCTCTGTACTGCCTCATATGGTGTGGGACAGTTTTTCTAAAGTCCAACTAACAGGCAAAAAGTGGCCAGAAGGAGTAGTGGCAATATTGGAGGCAGAGAGTTGGGTAGGGTCTGTGGGCAAGAGATTGGTTAGAGAGCAGAGCTAAATTCTGTGAATAAGAATGAGAAAGAGGGTACGCTAGTCACCAATTACTGCAGTGGTGATCGGGGGAAGGGAGCCAAGTCTGACGCAGGGCCAGCCTGCCCCCAACTGGGGTACTGTGGACCTGAAAAGGAACAATTTAGTTACCTGTACCTGTTCTCCAGCATGGGTCTGGCATGGATTCACATGCTCATGTATATTCCGTTGTCAGGCCGGGAATCCTCAGTAAAAGAAAAAACAAGTTTCCCACCGTCTCCTATAAACCAATCACTGAGCTCTGGGTCGTACTGCCCCCAGGCAATGACTGCCCTCTTCACTAAAACCCTACTCTGGCAGATTTGGTAGCCGTAAAATGGCCGTATGACCAAGAAGAGCCACAGGAGGGAGGGTTTGCATGCTACTCCATGCCAGACCCATGCTGGAGAACAGTTACAGGCAAGTAACTTGTTCCTTCTCCAGCATAGGGTCTGGCATGGATTCACATGTTAATGAATACATAGCAGTACATACATACACAACCACGAGATGCAGCAAGGCTCAACAGAAGCAATTACTCTTACATCCTCACCAGGCTCACCTTCAAGCGAACAGGTTGTGCAACACTGCTTGGCCGACCCTGGACTCCGCTCTGGAATCTGTCACCACAGTAGAATTTCGTGAAGGTTTGCGTAGACCTCCATGTATCAGTCCTGCAGACATCCAGCAGGGGCACACCAGACAAGAACACGGTCATCTCAACGATCGCTCTGGTAGAATGGGCTCTCGGATGGCCAGGCAGCGGTCAGTTTGCCAACTGGTGACAATGGCAATTCAGCCAGCGAGCCAACTGGAGATGGAAGACTTGGACAAAGCATGCCCATGGCTCACAGGACAAATGTTTACAAAAAGCCAAGATGTCTTCCGGACTTGTGCGGGCCACAGAACTTCAGAGCACACGCCACATCCAGCAAGTGCAGAGTCCTTTCTGCCGGCAACAACGGCATCCGAAAACACAGGCACCACCAAAGGTTCATTGGGATGGAATTCGACGACCTTCAGCATGAAGGGGGTGTGCATCCACAGCATCGCCCTGGTATTGTGGAAAGGCAGATAAGGTCGAGGCAGGACAGGGCCTGGATCTCACCTACTCTCCTGGCAGAGGTGATTGAAAACAGTCTTCCACGAACGGTACAAGAGAGGCTTGATGCATAGGCCCTATGCTCCCCAGAACCACATTGAGTTCCCACGCCGGGGAACGCGCCTTCACCAGCAGGCGCAATCTAAATAGTCCTTTAAGGAACTCATTGACTAGACAGTGTGACCAAAGAGAAGACCTTCCCGGAGACCTGGTGTAGTGGGAGACAGCCGCCAGATGAAGGCATGCACCAGCCCCACCTTAGCCAAAGACAACAAATACAGAAGGATCCGAGGGGCAGAGGCCCTCAACTGGTTGATCGTCTGCGACCAGCAACAAGTCGCGAACCATTGCCACTTGTGCCCACAGCAAAGCGCTGACAATGCTCTGGCAAGGACCTCCCTGGCAGCTCGTACCCACCGAACTCTAAGGCTAAAGGAGCCAGGCCTTCAGGTTCAGCGATCCCAAGTTGTAGTGCAGGATTGCACCTCCTCTGGCAAGCAGATCCGCAACCACTGAGAAATGATAAGTTACTCACCGTAGGGACTTACTCTTAGTGCATAGTTCCCTGTCCTCCATACTGTATGGGCAGAACCTTTTTCACCAGAAAAAACCTTCGTCCCCTTTAAATTTAGAGGCACGGCTCAGGAAGCATGCAGTGCCCTGACTCCGCTCTCCAGCGCCACAACTCAGTTCCCATCGACACGTCGACAATAGATTTAACATTGCCTAATGACACCAGCATTATTAGGGGGACGTGGGGGGGCGTATGGAGGAAAGGGGACTATGGACTAAGTATGTTAGGCACTACAGGTAGTAACTTATAATTACTCTTACGTCCCATCCCCTTTCCTCCATATTGTATGGGCTATTAAAACTGATTGCAGCCCCAGGGTGGAGAGGAGACCCTCCTTAAGCAAATAGGTTTATGAGAACCGCCTGTAAGAAAGCCACATCAGATTTAGAGCCAGGATCCAAACAGTAATGCTTGCAGAAAGTCGAGGGAGGGGGGACAAGTGGCCGCCCTGCTTACGACTTGCCGAGGGACATGACGCTGGAATGGGAGGCCATTGCCTCGGCCCTGACCGCGTGGGCATGCATGTCGGCCGGCAGCAGCTTGTGCTGGCCCTCATATGCTTCTTTGAAGGCAGAGAAGGGGCAGATCCAGCTGGCTATGGAAGCCTTAGAGGACCGATAGCCTGGTCTTGAGCCTCCAAACGTAACAGGGCGTCCGATTTGCAGAAGCCCTTGGTCCTGTCCAAGTAGAATTTCAGAGCACGCCTGACACCCAGGCAGTGCAGCACTCATCGTGCTTCGCCCTTAGGATTGGGAAAAACATAGGGAGGACTATTTCCTCGTTCAAGTGGAAAGCAGACGGAACCTTGGGCAGAAATGCCGGGTGCATCCGCATGACTACCGTGTCCTTGTTAATGTTAAAGGTCATTTGTACCGCGCACTATCACCACCGGAGTGGTCGCCTGGCGCTCTGGCGGCTCTGAAAGAGGGGGGGGGAGGGTGGGTTAGTGGGTGGAGGCTGGAAAAGTGCAAGATTGCAGTGATGTGCTGTTGGCAGCCTCAGCCCGGTGGTTCCGTCGGCTGGGCCTGGGGTGTATGCGGCCGGTAGTCGTCGTGTGCTGATGTGCGAGTCTATGTTTTTTTTTGTTTTGTTGTTGCAGTGTAGTGAAGTTCGTGCGGTTTGCTGCGCTAGAGGTTTGTGGTTGGTTTGGAGTTTGAGAGGTGTATGCAGAGAAGGAAATTGTTAATGGTATTCGTTAGTCATCTCTATCCTGGACTGAACCAGTTGGGCTTGTGTAATCTTACCCGACGGGATGCTTGTACACCCTGAGCCTCAGGAGGTACGTGCCCGTTTTCCCATTTGAGGCCGTTTGAGGATCTAGCTGTCCCCTCCGCCCGCTCCCTTAACCTTGCATGCTCCTCACCCCCTCCACATGACTAGCGCCGCTGCTAGTGTCCATACACCCGGTTGTGTGGTGATTGGTGGTATCTTGTCCGTTCCACAGCCTCGTGGAACCTAGTTGTGGCTGTACGGGCGATGGGGGGATGGTAAGGGTTGGCTGGAATAGTTGTATCCGTTTCTCTGGGTCTCGCGGGTGGACCCCTGTGTCCAGCGTCAGCCCTACTGGTGCCCAGGGTACTTCTGTCGGTTCTAGGGGTTTGTCAATGTCCTTTTTTGATGAGTCGTTTGTCTTATTGTTTCGGTTTTAGTCTCCGGTGTTGAAGAGGCAGGTTTTTAGTAAGTTTCTGAATTTAAGGTGGTCTTTGGTGTTCCTTATTACTTTTGGGATGTTGTTCCAGGTTTTCGCGGCTAAGTGGTAGAAAGCGGTGCCTCAGAGTTTCTTCCTGATGTAAGGTTTTTGTTCCAGGCGGATTTCGTTGGTTGACCTGAGCGATCTCGTTGGCTTGTAGATTGTTATTTTTTTTGTAGGAATTCTCCTCCTTGTCCGTGGATTGCCCTGTGCGTTATGCACATTGTTTTGAAGATGATAGGCTGTTTTACTGGGAGCCAGTGTAGTGTTTTTAGGGCCGGGGTGATGTGGTCTCTTCTGGATAGTTTGAGGAGTAGTCTAGCTGCAGGTGGTATATGGCTCAGAGGGGACCAGCGCCTGGATCTCGCTGACCGAGGCCAACTAGTAAGGCCGTCTTGATGGCGACCATCCTTACGCACTGATTAGTGCGTAAAAGCGGACCGAGTGCGTAAAAGCAGACCGAGCGCGTAGAGCAGGCAAGTGCGTAGAAAGAACAAGTGCTTGCAGCGGACGAGCACCTTGAGCAGACGAGTGCCTAGAGCGGACGAGCGCCTAGACCGGATGTGCGTGAATGATGGAACAGGGAAGTATGTGGATGGAATGGGTGATGTATGTGGATGGAACGCATGAAGTATGTGGAAGGTACTGGTATAATATGTGAAAAGTACGGGTGAATGGCGTGCATAAATCAACCTGGAATACACCGACCGGATCGGAGTACATGGAACAGATTAGAGTGCATAGAACAGGTTGGAGCGCATAGAAGTATGCGACATGCATGGAATGTTTTAGAGTGCATAGAACGTTTGAAAGAGCATCATATCACAACACCACGCTTACTCTCTTCTTTACACCACCACTCAACTAGACACAGAGCTACTATGACACCATTCGGTATAGCTGTTCTCATACCAACATCTGCCTCATATTCCACATCACTCTAAACACCGCTGGTTACACCCCCCCAGCCAGGCATTCAGGCCTAACGCAGCCAGAATCGATCTGGATAAACCTGCAAGAATGAACACATACCCCTGATCTCCCAACCACCACACCTAATGCCAAGAAGCAGCTATTACACGAATGCCACACCAGCTGCACACATACGGTGCTCACACACACCTTTGACTATACTCTCTACGGACTTGAACTTCAGTTCCAGAGGGCGTTCAACCTACCAGCGCCTTGAGACTATACCAATGGTACATAAGATGCGATATAAATGCAAAGTAACATAACATATCCACGGACGCGTGTTAGGGAGAATTCTCATCTACGGCTAATTTCCCTCACCTAGTGAGTCCCCCAGCAGTTTTGCTGGACTTCTGGAGTTTATTTTATACCACTTGGTAAGAGGGAGACCCATTTCCCCACTCTTACCTGTGTTTTGCTATGTGTTTCTACCTGTTTTTGTGATTGTAGACTCTGAAGTACACCACTTCAGTAGCCCTCTTCTTTGTGTGTCTTTGAGACTTCCCTCGACTCCATTTCTGAGGCGACTACCGTCCCCCAGAAAAGGGTAATGTTACCATTAACTTTAGTCAATCTACCACAGATCCAGTACACCCCATCTTCCATGGAATACTGGAAATGGTTAATTCATATCCCTTTTTATCTGTACCTCCTAGGAGCATTGTTTCGCTCTTTTAACATTTAGACTTGGCTGGTGGCAGTGGTAGCTACTCCAACTTTTCTACCGCGATTATATTAGATAAACGTGGTACTCTTCTTGGCTATTACATTAGCCTCGAACATAAATCCGCCTGACCAAATCATTTTTCTTTTGGCTCCGGTTGGGTTTATTTGCCATTTCTTTTTGTTAAAGTCCTTCTTGTGTTTTGTTCACTGTCTTTTGGCAGGCTTCTGCGCAGAAGCCTGCCTCAAGGCACCTGGGTGTCTAGGTGGGCTGAATGTGAGGGGTGTAGTCACCCCCTGTACAGGGGGTCCTAGGACACCCAAGTCGCACTTTGTCATGATTGGCCAGGGTAGTTGTCCGGGCTGGACGACCCCCCCCCCTGCTGGGAGATTGACAGCCAGGCTGTGTGAATGGGTTTTTTTTTCGCATTAAAAGGCAGGTCTCTAGGGCTAGAAGTCAGAGTCACCACTGGAACTACAAGGAACCGAAAAGAAGCGGAGAGAACGACGGCTGCTGCAACTACCCGGTCCCAGTGAAGCCCTGCTGCAGTCCTGAGCTATCTTCCCTTCAACAACTCAGAGAAGATCCAATCCGGAGTCTTCTTCCCTTGAGCTTGGTGGGGATAACCAGCTCATCTTCCACAGCCAGAGGATCCTCTTCCTTGGTCGAAATCGCTGCACGCTGCTGTAGTGGTCCAGATAGCCACCTGAAGAGCCTCTCCTGTTTAAGGAGCGCACCTTCTATTCCTCGTCGCTGCTGCCGGCTTCATCCCTGTGCGGTGCAGACCCCCTTCAGACATCCTCCTTCACAGCGAAGCTCCAGGAATCGTGGGTCTGCGGGAAACCAACAGGAACAACTGCCAGGGCACCAGCTGCACCAATGGAACAAGGTACTGTGTTCTACTTGAGGAAACTGGGTGAATCCCTTTTCTTCATTTCCAAGGCCAGCCCTGGTCTTCCCTCCTTATAACTTCTGCCTCTGAACATTGACAATAATGAAGTACTTTTGGCTACGTTGAATCGTGAACTGTCTGTGATCTTCGGCAACAGGCCCCGAAGTCTTTCGACCCTAGCTCCGGCCCTTTGACTTTTGAACTCCTGTGTTTGATTCTGCCTGCCTAACCAAAATATTGCCTGTGATTTTTGCCTCCAACTCCCTCTGGGTATCTCAGGTGCTAAGTGCGTTTTTGCCCCAGTAGCATTTCATGTCACGGATACGCGTTTATTAAGTAGACCGAACTGTCAAAAAAAGTGATCGCAATCGTATTCGCGGTAACGTGTTTTGTTCGTAACACTGGTTCATTCAACACATGGTACTTACCTTGAGACTTACTGTACAAAGTGAATTGGTTAGTTGTAGTATATTTAACATGTGGTTTTTATTTGAGTTTAATAGAAGTGTTGTGTTTATAACAAATGAGTAAACTTACTTATATATTTTTTACCTGAAACCTTGAGTCAGCGTTTGCTTGAGTCACAGTAATTGTGGTGCCTTTGTGTAATCTCTGCTACTGCTCATATACTCTTGAGATAAGCCTGGCTGCTTCGCCACTGCTACCACTCTGACATAGTAGTACAGGCTTGTAACAAAAGGTAAAACTTGTATTGCCACCTGTAGTCTTAATTGTGTGTAGTGGTCCCTAAGGGCACTGCACAGGATTCTGCCTAAACGCTATTGGCTCAAATGGTTTGGGTGCCAGTGCACCCAAGACTATGTTAATGTCCCAAAACGGGTGCGGTCTCTTGACAGGTGGGTAGAGGCTAGCAAGACCAGTCAGATGTTGGACGATAGGTTTGGAGGTGGAAAAAATGCCTTCCTCCAAGTTCTTGCAAGCCCCAGTGGCTGCAAGGTATGTGCGGCATGTGTCCACCTGTACACCTGAATGAGCGAGGTGCGCCGAAAAAAAGAACCTCATCCAAAGTGCAAGCCATGGGGTCAATTTCCTGGAGTCTGCCCAGTGGCAGAATCTGGTCTATTTGTTTTTGTACTGGTCCCTGGTGGCTTTGCTCCTGGAGCCTTGTATGATCTCCAGATTGGCCTGTGCGAGGCTAATGTGCCGAAGCGCTACTGCTCAGGTACCACGCTGTGAGGGCTAGTTTCCCTAGCGCAGGGTGGATGATTGCCCCCCTGCTTCGCCAGAAGATGTGCTGGGCCTGTCAGGTTTATCGGGGACACATCCGAGAGGCTGAGTAGCTCCGAAAACCATGGCCTGGCCGGCCACCATGAAGCCATCAGAATCATGACGAGTCGGCGAGACGCCTTGATCTTGTAAATTACCCTATGGATCAGAGGAGTGGGCAGAAAGGCGTAGGCTTTCATGCCAGTCCACTGGAGGTAAAATGTGTCACCCAGAGAGTCGGGCACTAACCTGGTCAGGGTGGAAACTGGGACACTTGTGCCAGGTGGCAAAGAGATCCATTTGGGTGTGACCCCACCTGTTGAGTATCTCCTGAATAACAAGGTCATGTAGCTGCCACTCGTAATTGTCCGCTCCCAGCCTGTTGAGCCTGTCCGCTTCCAGGTTGGATTGCCCCAGGAGGTGGACTGCCAAGAGGTAAATGTTTTCCAGGGTCCATTCCCACATGCAGATCACCAGTCTTCACAGAGGGGGATCTGGTGCTTCCCTACTTGTTGACGTAGTACATGCTGGTAGAGTTGTCTGGATGAGGAGAACCTTGCTCTTAAGTGGTAGGAATGCTCTGAGCGCTAGCCAGATGGCGTTCAGGTCCATCCAATTGATGTGGTATTTCTGCTCCTGTCGAGTCCAGGTGCCGTGGACCGAGAGATCGTCCAATGTGGCTCCCCAGCCCTCAAGCGAGGAGCCTGGTGATGGTGGCCTGCGAAGAGGGTGACCAAAAGGGCTTGCCCATCCGTACATTGCAGTCCATGGACCACCATGGTAAGTCCGGGTGGAGAGATGGAAGAACGTTGATCTCAGATTCCTGCTCCCGATTCCATGAGGCCGCAAAGTGCAGCTGAATCTCTCATCCTTCGTCTCGTGTGCGGGACAGCTAATAGGACCGCTGCCAGTAGACCCAGGAGATGTTGGTACTGGTTCCATGTCATTTCATCGCAGTTTTTTTTACTGTTCGAAAAACCTAATCGAATTTTCTTTTATTGGGAGGGGGGGGGACAACCCCATCAAACTAATTTTCTTATATTCCCCTACACCCACAACCAAATTATATAAAAAGATTTGAACCCCCCCCCCAAAAACAATGATGTTTTTTCAAAAACAAACTCAAGGTAAAAAAACCTGCGAAAAAACATCCCACGATGAAAGGATGTCGTACCGTTGGTACCACCATGCAGAGGTCACCTCTCTGCTGAGGAAGTGGGCAGTGGCCCTCTTGAAGGCTGAGTAGGTCTGCCGACGGGAAGACCTTCTCGGAGCATGTGTCACAAGAGTTCCAGCAATGGCTGCAGCAGTGACTTCTTGGGGTTGAGCGAGAAGCCCAAATCGTGCAGTGTGTTCGTAAGGGCATGGGAAGAGTGGCAAACTGCTTCCGGAGATGTAGCCCTGACGAGCCAGTCGTCGAGGTATGGATAGATGGAGGCCATGCGCTCTGAGGAGGGCCGCCACGGCGTTCATGAGTCTGGTAAAGACCCTGCGAGCCAAGTTGAGGCCAAATGGAAGGACTTTGGATTGAAAATGGTAGTCCATGATCCAGAACCGTAGTAAAGAACGATGGTGCTGCCAAATCAGGATGGGTAGGTACGCGTCCTTCAGGTCCAGGGAGCACATCCAGTCTCACTTGTTCAATGTTTCCGCTATGAAAGTAGGCGTAACCATCTTGAATTTTTGTAGGGGTAGGGAGAGGTTGAGGGTGGAAAGGTCCAGCACAACTCAGGCCTACCTGGTTCTTCTGAATGGCGAAGATCCTGGAGTAAAAGCCAAATACTCGCTGTGACCCTGGACAGCAAACTCAACTGGGAAAGCCACATCGAGAATACTCAGCAGAAGGCAACAGGAAAGATGGCAGCACTGTACCCACTCCTGAAGACCAAGTCCATGCCCCTCCAGACAAAGACCAACGTCTACAAGGCAATCAGACCAACCCTGACGTATGCCTCCCCAGCATGGATGACCTGTCATGAGCGACACTGGAAGAGTCTTCAGATAGTCCAGAACAAGGCTGGAGCTCCAATCTTCACAAGGATGGCAGATCTTCATAGAGACCTAGACATCGAGATGTTGGACAAACATCTAGCGAACTAGAGTAAGAACTTAAGGACTGGATCAGAATCCGAACCCTCTGATCAGAAGACTCACTGCGACCACTGCAAACCCCTTCGATCTCTACCCGCGGCCCATCACTGCGAAGACCCTGTGAAACCAGCCCTATTGTGACAAGAACACACATAAGAAGACTACAAACTTACAACTACATACTCAACCCGAGAAGATGGAGTAATGAGGCTCAAGCCTCGGTATCCAAAAATCACTGCTGATGGATAAAATCTATCAGCAAGAAGGAGGTAGGAACTTCGTCCACTGCGTGGCTCTCTACGAGCGTCCGGATCTCCGCCAAGAGTTGCTCTCCCAACCTGTGGAGTGGAGGAGAGGCCGGGATAGGAAGGCAGTACCCTGTGGATACTACAGAGGATCCAGGGGTCCGCGAAATTCTGGCACCAGAAATGTGCATGGAGAGCAAGCCTCCCCCCCCCCACCGGAGACATGTGGACCCGAAGGGGCGCGTCATGCCTGCTTTCCCTCAGAGGCTGAGTAGGGGGACTGGAAAAAGCCTTTACTCTCCCCCCGAGACCCCCACTTTTGTTTGCGCCAGTTCTGAGACGGCCAGCAGTCCGGATGCCTGGATCTGCGTTCCTGGAAGCCGCAGAACCCTCCATATGTACAACCCTTTTCTATGCGCTGCTGGTTGCTCAGATTGGGTGTATGATTTGGGCGTGGTCTTTGTAAGAATGGATAGAGACTGCAGTTTGTGAGCAGTTTTTCTTTTTGTCCAGCTCCTCATCCATCCCAGCAATCACCGAGGATTGTGGCTGGGGATGGGGTTGAGAGCAAGAGTATTCCTCCCCGCCCCCCTCCATCTGCCTGCATTTGCCGCCCAGGTGTCGATTGACCGGCTGGGCTGGAGCCAACCGTTCTTGGCCAGGGAGGCCATCGGTTTGAAGTGGAATTCCTCGTGTTGGCAGAGGGGCGTCGCGTGAGGACTTCAGCCAGAACCCCCTCTGCCGGCTGTTTGACCTTGGGTTGGGGTAGGCCCAGGTAATCCGCCAGGCCAGCAAGACATTCGTGGAAGGCCCTGGCTAAGGATGGCGTGTCCGGATCCTCCTCCTCCATATCCTGCAGATCTGGAGGATCCTGTGGAGGAGGAGATGGCGCCAGAGGCTGGGGTACAGGGATCGCAGCCAGAGGCTGAGGAGGCTGCAGAGTTGGCTGTGGAGCCAGAGGAGGCAGCTGGAGAGGAGCCTGGTGCCACTAGCATGGCAGAGATAACTTCCCTGATGGCGTCTTTGATGATAACCCCCATCTGAGGAGACCTCATGAGGTTGAGGAACCTCGAAGAGCTCCTCACTGGCCAAAGAGGTGGCAGGGGTGCCAACGGGGTAGAGGGGGCTGCTAGAGCCGCTGCATACCCCGTCCATATGGACACAAAGGAAAGCTGCCCTGCGCAAATGAGGGGTAGACTGTGCCACGTACCTGGTTTAGGCCAGTCCCACATTGACACTCGTTATTTTGCCGAATTCCTGGAATCGGCCAGGTGCCTCTTTCTGGCACGGCAGCCATTTTGTCAAGCTGCCTGCAATGTGGTGCCCGGCCTCGTCCAAGACTCTAGCGTGGGGATCATGAGGTCTACCCTGCTCCTCAGGCCTCAGCCCTGCAGGTGTGGCACCCTCCACCTGGTGGCGGGTGGGTCAGTAGAGCTGCATTTAAGCACCCCCTTGTATGTATTGCCGGTATTAGTGCATAGCCCCTCGATGTATTGCCGGTATTCGGGCATAGCCCCTCGGCCATGGTGCCAGTAAAAGAACCTTCCTGTCCCTCAACATTGCGCCCAGGAGGATCCCTCGACCCGAAGGCTGGTAGCTGCAGCAGCCTCAGTGCACCTGCCGGTAGAAGGACCTGGCCGGTCCCTCCCACGCAGGAGTGTCCCTGGGAAGTCTCCCTTGCGGGGTGCGCTGGAAAATATCGGCTCTACCTTGGGCCTGGTTCGATGCTTCACAAAGTTCTTGAGATCCTCTGGAGGAGACCGCTGGAAGAGCTCCCTCCACCCGGCTAGTCTGTTCTGCAGCGCCTTCGAGGACAGCAAGTCACACACCAAACATGATTGCCAACCGTGATCTGGGCCAAGGCAATGTAGGCAGAGGGCGTGGGGGGTCTGAAGTTGGTAAGAGCCCATTGCAGGATGGACACCTGCTGAACCCTGTAGAAGTCAACATGCGCTGGGTAGGAGCGCGACACCTGAGGACCGAGTACATGAATGATAGATAAGACAATAAAGACAAAGGAGAAGTATCAACGTGGCATTACATGGCCGAAGCCAAACCCAGGAGCGCTGGTGAATTCAGCCTGTTCCGGCCGATGAAGAAAAGGGGACTGAAGTGTGGCGCCGGAGAGCGGCGCCATGGCAGCGCAGGCTCCTTGGGCCGCACACCTCTATATTTAGCGGCACCATGGCAGCGCAGGCTCCTTGGGCCGCACACCTATATTTAAAGGGCGAAAGGTTCCATCTCCCGTCCCTTGGAAGGGACATCCATACAGTATGGAGGAAAGGTGACAGGACCCAAGAGTAGCTCCGGGTACATCGGCCACACCCCACACCCAGGCAACAAGGATCATCTTGCATCGGCACCGTTTTACTTGACAGATTACTCGTAGTAGTGGAGGGAATGCGTACAGGAACAGATCCTCCCACGGGAAGGAGAACGTGTCACCCATGCTCCCAGGCTGGTGGAACCTGCTGGCAAATCTCTGGCACGTAGCGTGTTGATCTGGGGGTCCGCCCCACTCGAGGAACAGGTTGTCTACTTGATCCTGCCGAAGTTCCACTCATGGCAAGAGTGCAGCTCCCTGCTGAGTCGACGACAGTGTTCGACTCCCGCCAGGTGAACCAGAATGAGAAACATCCCCTGGGTGATGGCCCAGTACCACAATTCCTGCACCTCTGGAGAGCGCTGGGGATCTGGTGCTTCTGGATGTAAAACATTGTGTGGCATTGTCCTCGAAGACCCTCACCCTTTTGTACTTGAGGAACGGAAGGCATGACTTGAGGGCCCTAAACGCTGTACGCAATTCTAGGACATTGATGTGTGTTGGGGAGAATTCTCATCTAGGGCTAATTTCCCTCACCTAGTGAGTCCCCCAGCAGCTTTGCTGGACTTCTGGAGTTTATTTTTTACCACTTGGTAAGAGGGAGACCCATTTCCCCACTCTTACCTGTGTTTTGCTATGTGCTTCTACCTGTTTTTGCGATTGTGGACTCTGAAGTACACCACTTCAGTAGCCCTCTTTTTGTGCGTCACAGCACCTTCAGTGCCATGGCACAGGGTTGTCCGAGACTTCCCTCGACTCCATTTGAGGCGACTACCGTCCCCCAGAAAACGGTAAAGTTAGCATTAACTTTAGTCAATCAACCACAGATGGAGTACACATCTTCCATGGAGTACTGAAAAGGGTTAATTTGTATCCCTTGTTATCTGTACCTCCTAGAGCATTGTTGAACATTTAGACTTGGCTGGTGGCAGTGGCATCTAGTTTCTACCGCGATTACATTAGATAAATGTGGTACTGTTCTTGGCTATTATATTAGCCTCGAACATAGTCTTTCTTTTGACACTGGTTGGGTTTATTCGCCATTTTTTTGTTAAAGTCCTTCTTGTGTTTTACTTTGCGCCACAAACTAGGTTCGCCTTCTTTGTTCACTGTCTTTTGGCGGGCTTCTGCTCAGAAGCCCTCCTCAAGGCGCCTGGGTGTCTAGGTGTGCTGAATGTGAGAGGGGTGTAGTCACCCCCTGCACAGGGTATCCTAGGAAACCCAAGTCGCACTTTGCCATGATTGGCTGAGGCGGGTGTCCAGGCGGGACAACCCCCCTGCTGCATGATTGACAGCCAGGCTGTGAGAATGTGGGTTTTACGCATAAAAGGCAGGTCTCTTGGGCTAGAAGTCAGAGTCACCACTGGAACTACAAGGAACCGAAGAGAAGCGGCGAGAACGGGTGGTGCAACTACCCCGTCCTGCTGCAGTCCTGAGCTATCTACCCTTCAACGACTAAGAGAAGATCCAGTCCGGAGTCTTCTTCCCTTGAGCCTGGATAACCAGCTCATCTTCAGCCAGAGGTCACCTTCGTGGTCGAAATCACTGCACACTGCTGTAGTGGTCCAGATAGCCACCTGAAGAGCCTCTCCTGTTAAAGAGTGCACCTTTTTATTCGTTGTCGCTGCTGCCGGCTTCATCCCTGTGTGGTGCAGACCCCCTTCAGAAGTCCTCCACAACGAAGCTCCAGGAATCGTGGGTCTGCAGGAAACCAACAGGAGCAACTACCAGGGCACCAGCTGCACCATTGAAATAAGGTACTGTGTTCTACTTGAGTAAACTGGGTGAATCCCTTTACTTCATCTTCAAGGCTTGCCCTTGTCTTCCCTCCTTATAACTTTTGCTTCCGAACATTGACAATATCCAAAGTACTCTTGGCTACATTGAATCGTGAACTGTCTGATCTTCGGCAACAGGCCCCGGCATCTTTCGATTCTGGCCCTTTGACTTTTGAACTCCTGTCTGAGTGTTTCTAGATTCTGCCTGCCGAACCAGAATATTGCCTGTGATTTTTGCCTCCAACTTCCTCTTGGTATCTCAGTTGCTAAGAGTGTTTTTGCCCCAGTAGCATTTCATATCACGGATACGTGTTTAGTTAGTAGACTGAACGGTCAAAAAGTGATTGCAATCGTATTCGCGGTAACATGTTTTTTTCGGTTCATTCAAACACAGGATACTTACCTTGAGACTTACTGTACAAAGTGAATTGGTTAGTTGTGGTATATTTAACGTGTGGTTTTATTTAAGTTTAATAGAAGTGTTTATAACTGATGGTTTAAAAATAAATGTACTTTTTTTTACCTGAAACCTTGAGTCAGTGTTTGCTCGAGTCACAGTAATTGTGGTCCCTTTGTGTAATCTGTTACTGCTCATATCCTCTTGAGATAAAGCCTGGCTGCTCCGCCACTGCTACCGCTCTGACATAGTAGTAAAGGCTTGTACCAAAGGCAAACTTGTACTGCCACCTGTAGTCTTAATTTTGTGTAGTGGTCCCCAAGGGTACTGCACAGGATTCTGCCTAACAATGTGCAACTACATTTCCTCCAGCAGCCACAGGCCTCTGGTGTGGAGACATCTGGTGTGGGCTCCCCAGCCCTCCAGGGAAGCATCCGCCGTGACCATCTGCTGGTACTGTTGGCTCTGCAGATCAGTGCCCCTGGCGATGTTGGAGCGCAGATCCCACCAACTTGACAGAACTCTCGTCGAGCACAATCTTGTCCTTGAAACTCGGACACTTTGTTCAGACAGGCATCGAGGAATTCCTGGAGGGGTCGCGTCTGCCACATGCAGAGCCTGATCAGGTAGATACACGACATGCTAAGCAGCGACTTGATGGTCCTCACCAAGGTGATCTTCAGTGCTAACAGCCGTTGCACCTTGCCCAACATGGCTACTATTTTCTATGAGGGGGCCACCAGGCAGGATAGTGTTGTGCCTGGACCCCAGGAACCGCATAATCCTGCGATGGAATCAAGCAGGACTTTGAATAGTCCACAAAAAACTCCAGACCCGTCAGCAGCCGGACAGTCCCCTGTGATCAACGCTTATGTCCCTTGACTGGCCTTGGATAAGCCAAACATAACACATGTATTACCTGTAGGTGCAGATGGGCCGCCACCTGAGCCAGGCACTTCGTAAAATCTCTGGGTGCAGACTTCAGTCTGCAGGGGAGAGCATTGAACTGGTAGTGACAACTGGTGACAACCACCTGCTCGCCATTCCCAAGGTCTCCTGGGATCATGTGGGTGGCACCCATGTCATGGTCAGAAGAATTATCTGTGCCCTGGAGCACTACCACCACCCCGTACCCCCCCTTTGAGTCCTGAGGGGGGCAGTCAGTCTCAGGGACAGCATCCTCTTTCCAGGAGTCTTAACTGGTTTGGCCGAAGCTTCCTACCAGGGAGGAAGAGACACACTGGCCCCTTTCACCTTTGAAAGGGGAGCCGCTACCAACTCGATAGTTAGGATGATTTAGCCTGGATCACCTGGGCCTTCACGGTTGAACACCTTATCCTGCCATTTGGCCTTTCCCAGTTTCTCCCGCAGCTTCCCAGGGGTAGAACTACCGACGAAGAACAAGTGCGATGGTGGAGACTGATGCTGATGGAGCAATGAGCCCTGCTCGTCTTGAGACGTGCTTGCGTGGCGACCCAGACAGAAACAGACTTGCGGTGCTTTGCCTAGTCTTGGGCCCCCAACAGATGGAGCACCCTCAAGACTTTGAAGCCCGTTCTGACTGGCTAGATCTGGGTGATTCATGCCCCTGTGAACCACAATGGTTAGGGCCTTGGCTTTGAGCCACATCGCCAGTCTGCTGTGCCAATCCTTAATAGTTTGCTTGGTAAAGCCACACCAGATCATGCACCCCTACTCTTGTCAGGTGAAGACAATACAGGCACTGAAAATTCTTGTCCTCCATGAATACATCAAACCGCAGCTGGTGCAGAGCTTGAAAAGGGATTTCCCCTTCTCGGACATGGTCCTGCGTAGGCCTGATGGCCTTCTGGAAACTTCAAAGAACACTTGGCGACTCTGCTCTTGAGGGGCGATGAGACGCCAACAAACGGATCGCAGTTAGTCGGATGAAGAAATGATGGGAGCACACAGGTTCGATCTAACAAAAATAGGCATTTCCCCAAGCACGAAAAATGCAGAAAGCTCCAAAAGTGAAACACAAGGGCTCCTAACACTTGGACGTGCAGTAAAAATCTGAATATGGCTGCCAGCGGATTAGGGAGAGGGTAGTCATGGGCTGGTGCAGTATGCCAGAGCTCAGCGATTTGGTTTATAGGAGAAATTATAAATTACTCACCATAGTGATCTACGTACTCTTAGTCCTTACTCCCCTTTCCTCCATACTGCATGGGCGTCGGAACCCTTTTCACCAGAAATAAAAAAACTTCCCCTTTATATTTAGAGGCATGCACGGGGGTGCATCACAGGGAGCATGCACTGCCCTGACTCCGCCCTCCGCCACCACACCTCAGTCCCCATAAACACGTTGACAATAGATTTAATGTTGCCTAATGAAACCAGTATGTTGGGGGGAGGTTGGTGGGACATATGGAGAAAAGGGGACCAAGTATGTTAGTCACTACAGTGAGTAACTTATTACTTTTACGTCCCGTCCCCTTTCCTCCATACTGCATGGGCGATTACAACTGAATGTAGCCCCAGGGTGGAAAAGAGACCCTCCTTAGGCAAATAGGTTCCAGAGAACCACCTGTCCAAAAGCTGCATCAGAACTAGAGCCAGCATCCAAACAGTAATGCTTGCAGAAAGCCGAGGGAGTGGCCTAAGTGGCCACACTGCTTATGACTTGCCAAGGGACATGGCGAGGGAATGCAATGGCCATTGCCCTGACTGCGTGGGCATGCATGTTGGCAGGCAGCGTCTTGTGCTGGCCCTCGTACGCTTCCTTGTGGCCGAGACCAACCAGTGGGATATGGAGGCATGATAGAAAGGTCTTGAGCCTCCGAAAGTGACAAACAGGGCGTCCAATTTGCCTAAGCCCTCGGTCTTGTCCATGTATCGGGACACGCCTGACATCCAGGCATTGCAGCACTCTGCTTCGTCCTTGGGATCAGCAGAGAACGTAGGAAGGACTATTTCCTCATTCAAGTGGCAAGCAGACGCACCTTGGGCAGAAATGTCGGGTGTGTCCGGAGGATTACTTTGTCTCAGAAAGGTAGTATGGTTACGGGGCAACCAGTGCCTGCATTTCGCCGACTACAAGCAGAGGTGAGGCCAACTAGCAAGGTTGTCTTGATAGTCACCAGCCTGATGTCTGCAGATGCCATTGGCTCAAACTGTTTGTGTGCCAGGGCATCTAAGACAACGTTGAAGTCCCACAGTGGGTGCAGCCTCTTGATGGGCGGGCAGAGCGTTGCGAGCCCCGTCAAATGTTTCTGGACAATAGGATTGGAGAAGATCCCCCTCACAGTTCCTGTAAGCCCTGATGCCTGCGAGGTACGACAGGTGTCCACATGCACACCAGAGTGGGGAGGTGCGCTGAGAAGGAGAGCATGTCGTCCAAAGTACATGCCATGGGGTTGATTTCCTTGGAGTCTGCCCAGTGTCAGAATCTGGCCCATTTACTTTTATACTGGGCCCTGGTAGCCTTGTTCCTTGCGCCCTGTCTGATTTCCAGATTAGCCTGAGAGGCGCAGCAGCGTTACCTGCTAAGGTACCACGCTGTGAGGGCTAGTTTCCATGGGGTGGATGACCCTGCCCCTCTGCTGCGCCAGAAGATGTGCTGGGACCATTGGGAGGTGAATCAGGCATCTCCAAGAGGCTGAGCAGCTCCCAAAAACCATGGCCTGGCTGGCCACCATGGATGGCGCTGTTAGAATGATGATTTGCCAAGAGTCCCATGGTCTTGCAAATCACTGAATGAGTGGAGTGGGCAGGAAGGCATAAGACTTCATGCTGCTCCACTGAAGCTGAAATGTGTCGCCCAAGGAGCCAGGGCCCTATCCCTTGCCAAGAGGCGAACAGAAGGCACTTCTTGTTGTGCCAGGTGGCAAAGAGCCACCTGGGGGATGACCCCACCTGTTGCAAGATCTGAATGACAATGTTTAGCTGCCACTCTTAATGGTCCACTGCCAACCTGTTGAACCTGCCCTCCAGGTTGGCTTCCCCTGGGAGGTGGCCTGCCTGAGGTAGATGTTTCCAGGGCCCACTCCCACATGCTGATCGCCAGTCTACACAGAGGGTATCTGGTGCCTCTCTGCTTGTTGACCTAGTACATGCTGGTCGGGTTGGTTGGATAAAGACAACTTTGCCCCTGGGAAGTGGTAAGAACGCTCAGAGTGCTAGCCAGATGGTGTTCAGCTCCAACCTATTGATGTGGTATTCCTGCTCCTGTCAAGTCCAGGTACTGTGGACCGAGAGATTTTCCCCTTCCTGGGTGGTTCCCCAGCTAGGAATCTGGGGGGGTTAGGGGGGTAGGGTTGGTTTGGGGGGTAGCCAGCCAAAAGGGCTTGCCCGTCTTTAGGTTGCACTCCCTGGACCACCATATTATCTGGGCGGAGAATCTTTGATCCTCTCGGATTGAGAGCCCCACTCCTGGTTCCATGAGGCCACAAAGTGCAGCTGAATCAGGCTCATCCTCAGTCGTGTGGGGGACGGCTAATAGGACTGCAGCCAAGAGACCCATGAGATGCTGGTACCACCAAGCAGGTCACCTCTCTGCTGAGTAAGTGTGCGGTGGCCCTCTCAATGGCCGAGATCTCGTCCTCCGGTGGAAATACCTTCTAGTCCCAGATGAGGCCCAAGAATGTCTGAGTCTGCGTGAGCTGCAGCCGAGACTTCTTGAATGAGAAGGCCAGATTGTGCAGCATGTTTATAAGGGCATGGTAAGAGTGGTGAACCGCTTCCCGAGATGTAGCCCAGACCAGCCAGTCATCGAGGTATGGGTAGATGAGGCCTTGCACTCTGAGGGCAGCCACCGTATTCATGAGCCGGGTAAAGCCCCGGGGGGCCGAGTTGAGGCCAAAAGGGGGCGGACCTTGTATTGGAAATGGGAGCCCATGATCCTGAACCACACGAAAGAACGATGCGGCTGCCAAATCAGGACGTGTAGGTACGTGTCCTTCAGATCCAGGGATTATAGTGATGCCGCAGTGATCAGGAGTGTGGCTGAGGATGGGCCGAGAGCAAGCCTGTATCCCCCCCCCCTCCCCATCTGCCTGTACTTTCCGTCGATTGACCGGCTGGACCAAGTGGGGCTTGAGGACACCCTTCTTGGCCAGAGAGACTACATTGGTCTGCAGAGGAATCCCGGTTTTGGCAGAGGGGCATCACGTGAGGACTTCAGCCAGAACCTCCTCTGCCGGCTGCTCAACCTCGGGTTGGAGTAGGCCCAGGTACTTCGCCAGTCCAGCAAGAGGTTTGTGGAAAGCCCTGGCTGAGGATGGAGTGTCCAGACCCTCCTCATCCGTATCCTGTGTATCAGGAGGATCCTGTGGAGGTGGAGTAGTAGCTGGAGCCGGAGGCTGGTATGGAACCGCCTGAGGAATCAGCTGGGGAGCCAGAGGCAGCACCGGGACGAAGCCAAACCCAGGAGCACTGGTGAATTCAGGGACTGAGGTGTGGCCCCCGAGGGTAGAGTCAGGGCAGCACATGCTCCCTGGGCCGCACCCCCACATGCCTCTAAAGTTGAAGATTTTTTTTTATGGTGAAAAAGGTTCCGTCTCCAGTCCCTTGGAAGGGACGCCCATGCAGTATGGAGGAAAGGGGACAGGACGCAAAAGTAGTGTGTGAAAGTGAAACTTTCTTCTTTTACAGAAGATTCCCAGCCTGGTGGGGAATATTCGTGAGCATGTGAATCCATGCCAGACCCTATGCTGGAGCAGCATAGACATGGTTTCTTCTGGTCAGAAGCTGATGAAGAGCGTTACTGGAAGAACCCCATTTGAGGTTTTGCGTTTCCTCCGGTGCTTGGCTTTGTGGTCCTGGAACCTGCCAAATGATCGGCTCTTGCTGAGCTGGACTGTATGTGAGAAATGTTTAGCTGCAAGAATGGCCAGAGAGTTCGCTGTCTGAGAGCTGCTCTTCTTATCGAGCTCAGTTGATAAGTGGAAGAGATTCCCCCCACCACCCACCTCAAACAGAAGGTTGAAGATTCTATCCTGCACATCCGGGTTGAAACTGGTAGCTGTTAACCATGCCGTGCACCTCATGTTGCCAGACAGATTGCTCCGTTAGCCATGTCGATGGGGCCTACAGAAGCCTCCATAAGGTCCTCAGGCAAGAGTTTAGTCTCAGATTGGCCGGCTTTAAATGAGGCTTGCCGTCAGGCAGAGAGTCTGCGATTTCCCTTGACAGGCGTTGATTAGCCGCAGTGAAGACAGTCTGCGTTAGCCTGCCTGAGGTGCAGCCCAGCATTTGAGCAAGCCTTCTTGCCATAGGATTAGTCTCTTTTCTTCCTTGTTCAAGAGGGCTGCTTTGACAGTACCAGACGAGGAAGCCTGGGGCTTGGTATACACGGATGCTGCAGCGATAACTGATGCAATTGCAGGTGGTTAGAGCAGTATGCTGGACCCCACGGCTTGTCTGAACCTAGCAACCAGCTCTTTAACTGGTTGCGTGGAGTGAGGCTCGAGCCAGCCCTTTTTGGCCAAAGCCTCCACATCCTTCGGTAGGGTGATGCCCGACCTCGCCTCTGCCCTGATGCTCAGGGCCTCTGCCAGAACTCCCGCTTCAGGGCGCTCCTTCTGGGGGTTGCCCAGGCCGGCAAGTCTGTCAGAAGAGGAGCAGGACACTCCCTCAGCAAGTTTTCTCATCTGCCCCCAGGGGAGGGGGTGACTGGTCACCTTTTGAGGGTCATCCATGGTGGGGGTTTGCACATGCACTAGGGCTGCTGGAGCCTTGGGAATGGGCCGAGGGAGCATGGGCTGTGTTGTCGAGGGTTGCACCAGGGTAACAGGTCCTTAATAATGCCCCTGAGAATTGAGCCCATTTGTGGGGACCACATGGACATGAATTTGTCAAATGACCTGTCCTCACAGGCTGGCTATCCATGATCCTACAGGGGTGGATATGCCAGCTGCCTCCCCAGCCCTCATCTGTGCATGGGGGGGGGGGGGGGGGTCACTGTACCTGGAACGAGATGTTGGGTACAATGTGGTCCAGGTGACAGCCATCAGTGGTACCCCAGTCTGCCCTAGGCGCACCTTTGAGGATTAACCAGACTCCGCGCCTGCCTGCAAGGCTTCCCGCCTTTGCGGATCGGGAGTGGCCCCCATTTTGTCTGAGCCTTGAGCACATGGACCTGTAGCCAGCATGTTCCCTAGCTCAGCCTGCATGCTTAACTGCACCGGCTCTGCCCGTCAGCAAATAGTGCTGGCCGTGCGTAAAGGCGTCCCCACAGGTAAGGACCCGGTATCGGGACAATGCACCGCAGGACAAGTCCCTGTGCTAGTAGAGATCACAGGCCCCTCAGCTTAGGGGCCTTGAACCCCTTGGCCGTGAACCCTGTAGATGCGCGTGCCTCAGTGCTTCCCCGAGCTGGTGCCAGGGCTAGACTGACCCCCTCGCGCCAGAGGGCTTCCCCAGGAAGGAGTCACCTCTGCAGGGTGCTTTGGAAAATAATGTGCCTACCTTCTTCGTCTTCCTCCAGACGAAGTCCTTGATGTTCCGAGGAGTCCTGTTATCAGCTCCCACCAACCCTCGAGTCAGTGTTTAAACAACCTAGGTGTGAGGGTCGCACTTGCAGCATCCATCCCAACTGTGGTCCTCACCAAGGCATCAGCGATGTGTGGGGGGTCTGCTGTAGGGAAGGAACATTCACACAACAGGCACCTGGTAAATCCTGCCGAGGCAGACATGCACCAGGGACAAACTAGGGCACTGGTGTTCCCAAATCTGCAAAAGAATAAATAAAATAAGATTGCAGGGAAAGCATGTGCAATATGAGGCCGAGACCTCACCCAGGAACACTGGTGGAGCAGTCTGTTACCGTCGAGGCGGAAAAGAGGACTGCAGTGTGGTGGGCAGGGTTAAGTGACCACTCCTGAGCTATGACATCTCTTGTAGAACAGATGTTCTGATCCCATCCCTTGCAGGACACCCATACAGGACGGAAGGGACGTAGGAGTACATGGGTGGTGTCCGTGAAGATCCTCACCACCTTGTACTTCAAGGATGGCAGAAAAGACTTGAGGGCCCAGATCACAGCCCAAAGCTCCAGGATGATTTGCAGGACCCCTTCCTCTGGTTGCCAGAGGCCTCTGGCAAGCAACTATCTGGTGTAGGCCCCAAGAATCCCTCTAGGCATCTGTGGTGCCCCCCCCCCCCCACCTGTCTGAAATCTGTTGAGGGCGATATTGTCTGTAAAGTTACTGGACACGTGCTTCCACCTTACATCTAGTAACTCCTGGAGAGGCCTCATGCACAATCTGCAGAGGCGAACGAGATTGATGGAGCACATGCCCAGAAGAGAGTTGATGGATTGCACCACCACTTCGTGGACCGACTAGCGCTGCACCTTGCCTTGTATGACTTTCACACTCTACTCAGAGAGGGACACCAAGCAAGTGAGTATCCATAGATCGCTTCAAGCATGATTTTGGACAGGTTATTTGAAGTCGAGATGAGGGTATACATGATGCCCTGCAGACAAAGTTGTACTGCCACCAGGGCCAGGCACTACATAAACACCCTTTGGGCCAACAGGCAGATTCCTTGACCTAGTAGTGCTGAACCTGAATTACGAATCGCAGGAACTGCTGGTTTGCTTTTTGTGAAGCGGGATGTGGAAGTAGGCATTCCTCCAGATCCAACGACAGACAATCTCCCCGATCCAACTGACCGAGTAAGTGCTGCAATGGGACTATCTAGGACTTTTGGGACTTGATATGGCGTTTCAAGTACTTAAAGTACTTGCTGCGACAGATCCAGAACCAGCCTATAATCCCATCTTTTCAAACTAGAAATTATCTGGAATATGAGCAGCTGGGGACATGCTCCATCACCCCTTTCTGCAATATGGACTGCACCCCCTGCAGAAGCCGTGGCCCATGTAGTTCTTGCTACTGTATCTGAGGGATATGAGGAAACCTGTGTTGGAACTCCAAGTTGTGCCCTGGTCTGAGGGTCCAGCACCCATCTGTCCCACACATGCTGCCAGCCAGCCTCCCACTGGGGTGAGTGGGGGCCCAGCGTCACCGCCTGTTCATGCCTGCTGGGGGGGGGGGGGGGTTCTGCCTTTTGCCGCAGAGTCCTGCCGACTTGAGAGCACCCCCCTCCCACGGTACACTCCAGTGAGAACGTGAAGTGTACTGTAACCCTTTGGAGATCTTCCTGGATTTCCGCTGGAGGAGCAAAAAGGACCAAGGATAGACGCTGTTGCAAAGTCCATCTCAGTGTCAATCTTTATTCCCTGCAAAGACCAGTCGACTGCCTTTCCGAAGAGGTTCTCCCCATCGAAGGGCATTTCTAGCACCTTAGTCTGAACATCCTGGTGGAAATTTGTAGCCTTCAACCAAATTTGACGGTGTACAGACATCCTATCCCTATCTACCCTATTTACCCTATCTGGCCGAAACTGGTGTACAAAAAGTCTACCGCCACCGTGATGGCATGGTCCGAGGCCACTTCCCCTTCCTGAAAAAGGAACAGTGCTTCGACCTAGTCTTCGGGCAGGCAGTCGAGGAAAGGGCCCATCTTGTACCCGAGTTGCCGGTAACACACAGGACAAAATGACTAGGGCGTTCACGTACATGATACTCTTGCCCATCGCATCTAGCTTCTTCCCCTCCTGGTCTGAGGTACCGTGGCTGCTAATGACTCGTTCTCCAAGCGTTTCCCAGCTGCAGCCAAGACCACAAAATCCAGCAGGGGCTGAGACCCCTCCCCCCCACCCTCCCAAAATCCAGCAAGGGCTGAGACTCCACCCTCTAAATCCAGCAAGGGCTGAGACCCCACCCTCTAAATCTAGCAAGGGCTGAGACCCCCATCCCCCAAATCCAGCAAGGGCTGAGACCATGGCACCTGGGAACTGAATCAGGCACCCTGTATGGTTCCAATATGTCCCCTTGGACAGGGTCATACTTTTAGGGCTAGGCCTCCTCCCAGAGGTCATCCAGGAAGGGAATGATCCTACTTGACATGTGTCGTTGGTACAGGAAACCCTCCTTCGTATCCTCTGGAACAAACAGTTCCTAGGCCCTCAAGATGACCGAATGAAAAGATCCAAATTCGTCTAGAGAGGAGTCGCCAGAGGGGCTCATCGGCGTGCAGTGACCCGTCCGCCACCAGTCGCGGTGTATGGCTCCGGAACTCGGTCGGATGATTCCGAGGACCCAAACCCCCTTGGACTTTCTTCCAAGAGTGAGAGTTTACCCTTGGAGGTTCCAGCCCCAATGACTGCATCCTTTGCTGGGTTTTAGTGACTAGTGTGTGCAGGGTGGAAAGAATGTCCAGAGACACGTTGCTATGGCCAGGGGTAAATGGAGTAAGATCTGGGCTATTGAGTCCTCTTCCGTACAGGTGACAGGTCCTCCCCTCAGAGCTGAGCAGCACCCATTGTGCAAATCTTTTTCCTCATCAGTACTCAGATCTGCTCCAGTCTATCTACATTAGCCTGCCGGTCCGCATACCTGGGAGGCTCCACAGGTGGGACAGTGTCCCTCTCAGGAGGCCGTTTGGTTGGAGTAGACACCTGGTCTATCCCTATCACCAGTTCCCCCATCACGGCAGTCGCAGCTATCTCACCTTGCAGGCAAGGATACCCGTGGGGTGGCCGCCACTTCTTTCCTGGACCCGCGCTTTCAGAGCTGCAGTGGACATCTGGTGCCATCGACTCCGGACTTGGTCAAAGCCTTAGCTTGTTCGAGTCCTCCCCAGACTTTTCCGGCAGATTATCCAGACACTGAGTTTGGACGGGTTAACTACCCTCTTTGAAGACTCCTTTTGTTGGCAGGCTCACCGTGGAGGATGGCAAACTAAGCCGTTAGTCCGCAAAAGGCCTTTTGTCCAAATCAGGACCTGTATCACTGGTGAACTTAAAGGAGATAATGTTGTGCAGAGCTTGGCCTCTAGGAGCCCCCAGCCCCCCCAACACACGTGGCGCCCTCAAAGGATTTCAACCGATGGAAGGGAGAATGTTCCAGACTGGCCAGTCCTGGAGAGGATTGATCCCCCACCCCCGAGGCTGGGTCAGAGGCCTTTGGCCCGATTTTGAACAACCCTGACAGTCTGCTGTATCAGTCTTTTTTTGGTTTTCTTCAAGAAATCACAGCACCCCTCGCATCTCTCCACATTGTGGCCCGGATGCAGGCAATAGAAGCATTTAGTGTCGACCTTCAGCAACAAACCACACTGCACACACAGCTTGAAGAGGCTGCAACCTTCCTTCTCCCCAGCTATGCTGAAAGGGCGTGCAGTAGACACCAAGGCCAGGCCTTCTCTAAACATTGTGTATCCGACGGTGGATGAATATCTTTGACAGTAGTAGAGCCCCGCTGCCGTTCTATCCTTCATTGAAGACTAAAGCGCAAAAAATAAAATATAAATTAAAAACGCAAAGGACAGCGATTGGTTTAGAGGAAAACTAAAATTTTAAAAGTGAAACTTTTTTATACAGAGGATTCCCAGCCAGACAACAAACCCCATACTAGAGAAACAACCCAATACTGCCAAGATGTCAATGCATGAAGTAGGGTCCCAGAATGGGCTGGCTTAACACCCAAAGAAAGAAAATAGGTTAAGCAAAGCTCAACAGGAAAACTGACTGCACAAGAAGCACCCTAGGTCTTGAAAACATCTGTCACTAATGCGGTTCTACTCTTCAAAACATTCAAGGCACCAATAAGCTAAACACATGGATGGCAAAGTGGCCACCCAATAAAAGTCTTGAATTTAAAGCAGGTTATACAACTGCTAAGGAATATTGTGCAGCAGGGGAGGTTAATAGGCACACAATTCAAGGTTTCTCCAATAGACTGATCACAAGGGAGTTGGTAGTCATTTGAGGGGATAAACTCTGCTCAAGTCACTGTTGACTGACCAGACTTACCCAGCCTATCTAACCTATTCTTATTCTCAATTTACCAACATTACCCCCACAAGTGATTTAGCTCAAGATACATTATAGACCAATAAAGCACTTTAATTTCAAGCTATTTAATATACAAAAATCCACTGGTTTTCCACCAATTTGCAAAAAGAGGCACATTTAAAAGAACAGTGAGACAGAGATCCCAACATAACAAATGCAAAGTCTCCAAAATAGCTGTGAAGTGTAGTTTGACAATAGTAACACATTCTTGATTAGACTGCTCTGGAACAAAGTAGGAAAAGCACCATATGCGCATTTGCCTTGCATCTTGGTCATACATATAACTATGCATAATTATTTATTTAAATTTGTATCTGGCCTGGAGGAGACCGCATTCATACAGACTCTCACCTCCCAGTGTGGGAGATCACTGATGGCGCTTCCTTTTGATGAGGCTTCAACCCATATGCTTGTACGTCCAGGAACAAAGCCCCAGCACTTCATAGAATGATCTGGGGATGGGGGAATTTGGTGAAAGTACTCGAAGCGGGTCCAAAGTCATATCCCAGTGGGACAATAAATCTAAGAGTACATCACCGTTGGAGCACCAAAGGATGTGGTAAGACAGCTGCACAACTATAAAAGCACATAGACAGGACACATTTAGAAGTTCTGATTGAGGTAGACAGCCCTCACATGAAAATTTTTACAGGTGCAAATGTCAGTAAGTTGTAGAAATGTTTAGGAGGCAGCCTTTGTGCGCACCGATCCAGCCCGTGTATTCATGAGTTTTTCCACCATTGTGCGTGCATATCTCAAACGACTTGCCAGCTCCTTGCAGCAACCATGCTCTTCAATCAAGCTAAGTTTGAAAGTGCTGAACTCTCGCTTCTCGTCAATGTAGGCGACAGCCGCCATCAGAGGGCATAGGATTATCTTTGTATGATCCTGCAATAAAACAGGAAGTTAAATGCTGCATTTGTAGAGCTGTGAAAGCCAAAGAAAAGAAATACAGGGGTGCCGCCAAGTACAAAATAGACACTTCACAAGCTCAATGGTAGGTGAACTTGTGCTGTGGTTAGAGGGCATCGAGCAATCATTGCTAGCAATTATTACCCACATCACAGGATTAGTCCTTGAAATAATTAAATCTAGTGATACATTTCTATTGTAATACCCAGGATAAATAATTTCACTTTTAGGTATTCAGTACCTGTAAAACTGCTTGAGTGGCCTTACCTGGAAGAAGTTTATTTGTACAGTGCCGTTGCTTAAGTGCAGAATGATTGCGCTCCGTGTGCGGAACCAGGTGCGGAGGTAGGGTAACCGAGCCAGCTCATCACCCTCGCGTGGCGTGATATTTGCACCAGCCTTCAACAAGTGCTCACTCATGTAGTTCCTGAAGTACTTCAGTAGTGTGATCTAGGGAACAAAGCAGGTTAAGTGAAAGTCGTCGCATCCCCTATCCCACAGTGAGCAATATCAAATTCTGTAAAGCCAAGAAATCCTGAGGTCACCAAACTGCATTAGCGATAATCCCAAACTGGATTGTTGTGCGCGTGGATATCCCCAACACGCAAACTCCCACTATGCAAGCTCAATCTTTTCAAAGTAGTAAAGCCAACATTAAGGGTACCATGGAACACAAACAATTGGATAATACAGCAAAAAATAGCCAATATTCCAGGCAGGTTCGTTACTGCACAAGTCTGCCCACATACACCCCTTCCACGCCCTGTAACTGCACGAACTAGATTTGGGCTACAAAACCCAACAACCAGCCCCTCACATCTACATGGTTGTGGTGCCGTACGGCTCATAATGCTTCCCATTCAGACATGGCCAATCACCCAGTAATTACACATGCTCTTGGTTTTTGCATTACCGAATTAGTCTCAACACCATACCCCCTTCTCCAGTGCTCCCACAGGCTTCACCACAATACAGCCCACTTGAATACCATATTAAGAAAATGGAAAAGCTAAGCACTAATGAATGGGTAAATGTTCATGGAACCATTTTCAGGAAGGGGGTACTACAGTCACTTGGACAGCAGACCTGGCAGGAATCTACAACCACTCCTAGAAAAATTGTTCTACAACAGGGCTGGTATGCACACCTCGCTATGGCATGTGTCACCACAGCAGTCTCATTGATGCAGAAGAACCCTCCAAAATGTCAATTACATCTCAGATTTGACTGGAATAAACCCAGCAGTTACATTATACGCTGAATAACCATCCCAATGAGTATAGCTGCCTGGATCAGCCCGATCAAACAGAAATACAGCTTCAAATTGCCACGAGGCAATTTGAAATCTTTGACTTGCATCTTATGTTCTTATATATATATCACTAAAGAGTAAATGGCCATTGCACAAATAGAAGGCTACTGGGAAGAACCCTAGTAGCCCCAATAACTTCAGCCATAAGGCTGATAAGCAGAGGTGAATACATTCTAGGGTACTCAGACTGGTTAAATTCTGTGTAGGGTCCCAGAGCAAGGCAAATGATGCTCCAGTTCTGCAACAAGAATCGGAAGTGTCTTGTCGGATTCCAAAAAGTCAGAGCCACTGGGTTGAAAACATGTTCACTGTACTCTTAAACCCCCTCATTTGAAAAGAGACCACAAGGTTAGCAATAAGTTACGACCGTAGTGACTAGAGTACTCGTACTAAGATGGTACAGCCTTATACGAGTGGAGTCTTACTGCCTCAGTTGAATGGTTTTAATGAAGTTGGTAGCACTTCAGAAAAACTGTCCTAACCGTGACCATCTCCTGGTATGGCAGGTTCTGGAAGTCCATGCCCCTGGTAAATGTTTGAGCACACGCCCCTCCCCACCCCCTTTGCTCAACAGAACTCTGGTCTTTGAAGCCTCCGGACAACTGGACCCAGTAGGCGTCCAGGAATTCCTGGAGTGAACGCATCTGCAATTTTTAGAGCCCGATGACATATGCACAACAGCATCATGCCGAGTTGCAACTTGATGGCCCTCACTGTGGCGACCTTCAGCTGTTGCACCTTATCCAGAATGGCCGCTATCCAATCCTCTGGACACTTGAGCCTGGACCCCAGGCGATGTAGTCAAGCAGGACTTTGAATAGTTCACCAAGAAACCCAGATCTGTCAGCAGCTGGGCAGTCCTCCGTGTGGTCGACAGTGAAGTAGCTGACTTGGCCCAGACGAGTCAGTCAAGGTATGGGTAAACATGAATTCCCTACAGTCGTAGATGGGCTGCCACCAAAGCCAGGCACTTCGTAAAGACTCTGGGTGCCGATTTCGGTCCAAATCAGCCTTGAACTGGTAATGTTTCCCCTGCACAACTAAACGCAGAAACTGGAGATGTTTTCCGTGAATGGGGACATGGAAGTAAGCGTCCTCTAGATCCAACGACAAAGTCTCCCTCCTCCAGTTGGCTGAGCACGTGCTGTAACATGACTATCCTGACCTTCTGGTACTTTTACTGGTTGAGTAGTAGGTCCAGTCTTCTTGCTTACTAGAAAGTATCTAGAGTTAACTCAAGACCCGGATTTGCTGTGGAACCAGCTCCATAGTCTCTTTTCTTAACATGGCCCGAACCTCCAGCAGTAACTGAGGGGGTGTGGTGTTCCTGCCAGGCACTGGTGGTATTCACTGACCCGTTGCTGAAACGCCAAAGTGTGTCTGTGGGCGAGAGCGCCCATCGATCAGTGGAGAGGTTTTTCCACACACTGTTGAAGTACACTAGACGGCTTACCACTGGGGTGGGAGCTCGACATACTGCCCGGTTCAGTCCTGCTTGGAACAACCTTTGTAGGCTTCCTGGGGTCGTGAACTAGAGTCTTGATGGTAGGACCAACCTCTGGCGAAACTGAGGACCTAACCGACTTCCCTCCTGAGGAACGAAAGGACTGATGGTGCTGTTGCAGCATGCCCAGTGTATGGGCCGCCTCTGTCGGTCTTGATGGCCTGACCGCTTTGCCAAAGAGATTGTCTCCAAACTGCATATCCAGGACCAATGTTCCCTCCAAGTGTGGGAATGGTTAGCTTTTGTGCACACTTTCACTGTTATCTATAGATTGAGTTTAGTCAATTTGCCGATTTATAAAGTAAAGATTAACTCCACACAAAATGTTTGTAAAAAAATATATTTTCAGGACAATTATAGAAACAAGTTCAAGAGAATGTATACAAGTCTGTTGTCAATGGCGACGCGTTGAGGAAACTTTCTTCATAGGCCTAAACGGACTGAAAATAAATGTTCATAGTTAAACATAAGTTAAGTTATGTCATGCAGTACTTGCTGCCTGGTTGGTTATATAAGCAACATTCTGTAGATTATTACAGGTAGTATCAATATTATTCATAATTTAATTAGACTTACAAAACAGTTAATTCTGATTTTAAGACAGGCAAACATTTGCATAACACATCCAGTTTAACTCTACAGAAAACATCTCATACCATTTAGCAAAAGGTGTTTAAACTGAGGTAGCTCATGAGCAATTCATTGTGGGCAAGCGTCCTGTTAATCCCAAAACCACCCTCAAAATGTATACAAAATAATACCTATTGTTGGAGGTAATGACTCCAGATAGTGCAAACTTCCCAATTAATTGGGTGATGGAAATTCTAGGTACATCTTAAATTCAACAATTTGAGGCAGAACTCATGACCAGCAAAGGCATTTCAAATCTTGTCGGGAAGAGCAGATGTGCCGTATCTGTGGAAAACGTAATAGTATATACGCCAATGTTTGTAAGAGAATACCAAATATTTGAACTGAACAAAACTAGTGAGGTAGAGTGAAAAAGAAAAGTGACCTAAAACCCGTATCTCACCTACGGAGGTGCATGGCAATGAGTAGTACTCTAACAAAGAAAGAAGTTATTAGAGGTTACTACTCATTGCCATGCACCTCCGTAGGTGGTCAACGCCCAGAGACATTGCATAAAGTGTTTAATGCCATTGAAATAAAACTATTTTGTTACAAAAACTAATATATCACAAATGTGGTGGTATTTACACTTCATTATTCACATTCTAGCATAATTGCTTATCCTCACTTTTCTTGTGTCACACCTGTGGTGGTTACTCAGTGTCCTACACTTACGCGTGGACACCTATGGGTTTTAGGTCACTTTTCTTACACCTCTACCTCACTAGTTTTGTTCAGTTCAAATATTTAGTATACTCTTTCACAAACATTGCCTTCCAGACAAGATTTGAAACGCCTTTGCTGGTCACCAGTTCTGACTCGCATTGTTGAATTTAAGATATACCTAGGATTTCCATCACCGAATTAATTGGGAATTTCGCAATATCGAGTCATTATCTCCAACAATAGGTATTATTTTGGATAAATTTTTTTGATTTTTGCAACTAAATTAGAGGGTTGTTCGGGATTAACAGGACGCTTGCCCGCAATGAATTGCACATGATCTACCGCTCAGTAATGCACAGAATGTTTAAACACCTTTTGGTGAAGGTATGAGATGTTTTCTGTAGAGTTAAACTGGATGTGTTATGCACATGTTTGCCCATCTTAAAATCAGAATTAACTCGTGAGTTAAGTCTATTTAAATAATGAAAAAATGATACTACCTGTAATCAACTACAGAATGTTGCTTATATAACCAACCAGGCCGCAAGTACTGCGTGACATAACTTATGTTTAACTATAAAAATGTCTTTTCGGTCCGTTTGTCCTCTTCATAGGCCTAGTTTCCTCGAAACGCGTCTCCATTAACAGACTGTTCTTTCTGTATACATTCTCTTGAACTGTTTGTTTCTGTAATTGTCCTCTGAAAATATGGTTATATTTTTTACAAACATTGTGTGGAGTTAATCTTTACTTTATAAGTCTGCAAATAATTGACTAAACTCAGTCTATAGATAACAATAGACAGTGTGCAGGAGACTGGAGGATTCCTAGGTTGAATCCTCTTTCTTGTTATGTGTAGGGGCCTTGGGCCAAGACCTCAGCTCCTCCCCGCACCTTAAAAACTAATGAATTTCCACTTTCCTAACTCTAACCACCATTTCACATTTCAAAGCCATAAAATTAGGAGTGCACCATTGTTCTTTCTCCCTTCCTAACCACTGCAATTCTTTACAAAAATCAGTGAAAGATGCATTTTACAAATTTTTTTGAAAACTATATTTTAAGTTATTATAAGCAGAGCTTATAAAACAGCCCAATACTTCAAGATATGCCTTAGTACCTACCAAAAGTACTGCAGCGCAGAGAACAAGATGTGAATGCACAGAAAAGGTTTTGTATCCTCAGGATAAATAGGTTTAGTTGTGGCTATTCATTTGTCGACAACGCCCAGAGACATTGCATAAAGTGTTTAATGCCATTGAAATAAAACTATTTTGTTACAAAAACTAATATATCACAAATGTGGTGGTCAAAGAATTCAGATCTAATCTAATTTTTGCAAAAGGAATAATGGCAACTAAAAGGACTGTTTAAGAATACATGAAATAGGAGTTAATGCGCCACTTTAATAAGGTAATTCAAGCATCAGGGGAACATGCCGCTAATTGTACAAGGACGATAATTACATCAGAATAACTGCACCACAGAATATGACCAGTATTCCTGGGTCTCAGCTCGCAGGACAACATACTGTGGATAGCAAGCAAACATTTACTCAAATCAAGCCTTAAAGGGGTAGTGCCCTCAAAAATAATTGGCTCAAAAGATGTGCCATCCAAAATATATATAAAGAAAGTCGCTATGTAAACCTTTGAGCAAACGAGGCCTAAAGTCACAGAATTAAAGCACTAGGAGGCATCCATTTTGTGAAATGGATGAGCCTCCTGCGCTTGTGTTAATTTCTGCCCTTGCGGCACTAATGAGATATATATATATATAGCGCACAGACACCAACGGAATTGGTCCCCAGGCTCTCTGGCGGATCTGTAAACAGGAACAGGTAGGGTTAGTCGGGGGAGTGGGAGAAGTGATGTGCTGTTGGCAGCTTCAGCTCGGTATACACCGAGTGCTGGGCTTTGGTGCTAGTATCGGACCGGGCAAGAGTGATGTTTATGTGTTGTTGATGCAGTGTGGTAAAGTGCATGTGGATTGCTGGGAAAGAGATGGCTGTGTGTGGTTTAAGTATGCAGAAGATAGAGGGTTGGGTTAGTGGGGTCTGTGTCCCGATTCAGGTACTTCCGATTCCGTTAGAGTTGTATCCCTGTGGGTTGGGTTGATGCTGCGCTCACCCCGCTGTAAATTATTGTTTGGATTGATAGGTGCGTCTGAACCTCTCTTTAGGTGTGGAACTCGGTTGGTATTCTCTTATCTGGTCAGTTGAGGTTTTCTAGTGCTTCCGTCTTGGTGAGCCAGTGTATTCAGTCGTTTGTCATGACTGTCCTTCCGTTGGTGCTTTGTTTTCTGTGGGGTGAACATCCTTGGGGATGTTGTTTAGTTGTAGTTTGTGTGATGGGGCATTGTGCTTCCCACTGTGTAGTAGGTGGTCAGGAGTAGGTGGTCGGGGGAACCCAGGAGACTCCGAGCTGAAGCCACAGCAAACCTAAACAAAACATATTTAAACATGCTGTGGTTTTCTTTCGTTTCCCAGAGCCCGAGAAACGTAGAAAGAAAAGCGCAGCATATTTAAATACAATGCATTTCTGACTGCAGCGGCTTTCACTGAGTTTCCTGGGGTCCCCCACTCCTGACCAACTACTACACAAAGGTTTGCTTTGTACAATATGTTTGCTTGTTGAAAAGAAAGAACAAGTTACTTATCTGTAACTGTTCTCCAGCATGGGTCTGGCATGGATTCAAATACTCATGAATATTCTGTCGTCAGGCTGGGAATACTCGGTAAAAAAAAAAATCAGTTTCATTTCTGATCTGTCTTTCTTAGTAGCAACCAATCACTGATCTCTGGGTCATACTGCCCCCAGCCAATGACTGCCCTCTCCTTAAGCCCCACCTCTGGCAGCCATCCTCAGATTTGGTAGCATGCAAAGTGGCAGTATGACCAAGTGAAGAGCCGCAGAGGGCTAGGCGGGAGGGTTCGCATGTGAATCCATGCCAGACCCATGCTGGAGAACAACAGTTACAGTTAAGTAACTTGTTCCTTCTCCAGCATGGGGTCTGACATGGATTCACATGCTCATGAATAAAGAATACATAGCAGTACACACATGCACAACCACGGAAGGTGGCAAAGGCTCAACATTAAGCATTACATCAAACTCAACATTAAGCAATTCTTACTTCCTCACCAGGCTCACCTTAGGCGAACAGATTGCGCAGCACTGCTTGGCCGACCCTGGAATCCCGATCGACGCAGTAGAATCTTGTGACGGTGTGCGTCGACCTCCATATAGCAGCCCTGCAGATGTTCAGCAGGGGCACACCAGACAGGAACACCGTGGTAGCAACGATCGCTCTGGTCGAATGGGCTCTCGGACGGCCGGGCAGCGGTCGGTTTGCCAACCAGTGACAGTACATGATGCAGCCGGAGAGACATCTGGAAATGGAAGTCTTTGAGACAGCCTTCCCTTGAATCACAGACCCAAAGTACACAAACAGCTGTGACATCTTCCGAAAACTGTGCGGTCCACGTAGAACTTCAGCGCTCTAGCTACATCCAGCGAGTACAAAGTCCTCTCGGCCGGCGTCGAAGGCGACGGGAAGAAAACTGGTAACACCAAGGGCTCGTTGAGGTGGAAGTCCGACGGCACCTTGGGCATGAAGGAGGGGTGCGTCCTCAGCACCACCCTCGTGTCATGAAAAGTCAAGTATGGAGGCTTGCACGATAGGGCCTGGATCTCTCCCACTAGTCGTGCGAAGGTGAAGGCCACGAGGAACGCTGTCTTCCATGACAGGAACTTCAGGCTCGAATGCCCCCCCCAAATGAGCCTGGTCAGCACCACATTAAGCTCCCACGCAAGGGCAGGAGCCTTCACCGGCGGGAACGATCAGAATAGTCCCTTCATAAATTCCTTCACCAGGCGATGAGACCACAAGGACGCCCGTCCCATAGTCCTGGTATATCGGGAGATGGCAGCCAGATGTATTTTGATGGAGGCGTGAGCCAGTCCAGCTTTGGCCAGCGACAGTAGGTACGGCAGTACTTGAGGGGCTGTAATCCTCAGAGGGTTAATCTTCTGTGCACGGCACCAGACACAGAAACTCTTCCACTTATGACCGTAACACGAGAGTTGAGGACGCCCTGGCTTTTGCAAGAACCTCTCTGCAGTCAGCTGGGATATCGTACCCTCCAAACTCTAATGCTGCAGGAGCCAGGCCCGTAGTTCAGCGACTCTGGGTCGTGATGAAGAATGGCGCCTCCTTCTCTGGAGAGAAGATCCGCGTCCGCCGGCAGCTTGACTGGTGGGGACGTTGACAAGTCCAGAAGGTCCGGGAACCAGATCTGCCTCGGCCACGCCGAGGATCATTCTGCACCTGGACTTCTTGAGCTGGTTGATGAGACGGAGCAGCAACGCCAACGGAGGGAACGCATATAGAAACAGGCCGTCCCAAAGGAACGAGAAAGCATCGCCCATGCTCCTCGGCTGTGGGAACCTGCTGGCGAACCTGACACCGAGTTTGTCGCAAAAAGGTCGATCCGGGGTTTGCCCCATCGTCGAAAGAGCCGATCCACCTGGTCCTGACGTAGTTCCCACTCGTGGCACGAGCGCAGCTCCCTGCTGAGCGAGTCGGCGATGGTTTTTATTCCTGCCAAGTGGAAGGGAACCAGAAACATCCCCATGGGCGACGGCCCAGTGCCACAGATCCTGGGCCTCCTTGGATAGGGCTGGGGATCTGGTGCCTCCCTGCTTCCATCATGGTGGTGTTGTCGGTGAAGATCCTCACCACTTTGTCCTTGAGGGACGGAAGGAACGACTTTAGCGCCCAGAACACTGCTCGAAGCTCCAGAATGTTGATGTGGAGAGACCTCTCCTCTGGGAGCCAAAAGCCTCTTGCGTGGAGATCTCTGGTGTGGGCCCCCCCAACCCTCCAGAGAGGCGTCCGTCGTCAGTCTCCTGAAATGCCGGGGTCTGAAAGTCCTTGCCTGTAGTGAGGTGCGCACGGGTACCCCACCATAGGATCACCCAATGGAACTCTTTGTCAAGAGGGATCCTGTCTTCGAAGCAGCCCGTCACCTGAAACCAGCGGGCGGCGAGGAACTCCTGTAGCGGACACATACGAAGTCTGCAAAGGGGTACAAGGTAGATGCATGAGGAAATCCCCCCCGAGGGACTTGATGGACCTCACCCTGGCCACGCCCGTGGCTAGCAGGCACTGCACCTTGCACAGAATGGCCTTAGTCCTCTCCTCCGAACAGGCCAATTGCCCCACTGTATCGCGCTTCGCTCCCAGAAACAGTGCTACTTGCGACGGAACCAGGTGGGATTTGGGGTAGTTGATGGCGAAACCCAGTTCCGTGAGCAGCCGGACGGTCCTCGCTGTGCGTTCGACGGCGAGTTCTCTTGTCCTTGCCTGGATTAGCCAGTCGTCCAGGTAGGGGTAGACGTGGAGCCAGGCACTTGGTGAATACCTGGGTGCCGACTTTAATCCGAAAGGCAGGGCTCTGAATTGGTAGTGGCGTCCCTGAACCACGAACCTGAGAAACTGTGTCCTTTTAGAATGGGGATGTGGCAGTAAGCATCCTCCAGGTCCAACGAAGATAGGAAGATGCCCTCCTCCAGCTGTCCCAGCACGTGCTGGAGTGTGACCATCCTGAATTTCTGCGCCTTGATGTACTTGTTTAACCGACGCAGGTCGAGGATGGGGCGCCAACCGCCTGTCTTCTTTCGAGGAGGTACCTGGAGTACACTCCGGAGCCTCCTGGGGACGAGCTCGATAGCACCTTCCTTGAGCATCTCCCTTACCTCCAACAGCAGTTGAGGGACGTGATTCTCCTTCCTGGCCACGCTTGGAATGCAAGGACACTTGTTTTGGAATTCCAGCGAGTGGCCGCTGGCCAGGGTGTCCAGCCCCAACAGTCGGAGATGGACTCCCACACGCTGACAAACTTCGTCAGCCAGCCTCCCACTGGGGTGCTTCGGTAGGGGCCCGACGCCACAGCCAGTTCAGTCTTGCATGGAGGCCTTGCTGCCTTGGCCTCCTTGACAACAGGATCCCCTTGCTTGCCGCGACCTCTGTAGGCCTCCTGGGATGAGGAGCGGGCGGCCTGGCGGTATGTAGAAGAGCCACCGCTGGATCCCTTGGAGGCACCCAGTCTGCCTCCGGAACTCCAAAAGGGCCGTCGTTGTTGAAGTACCCCTAGGGCCCGGGCCGTCTCCGAGTCGGTCTTGATGGCCTGGAGCGACTCGTATGTCTTCCCAAAAAGGTTTCCGTCGAACGGCATATCCAACACTCTGGTCTGGACGTCCTGGCGAAAGTGTCGCCTTGAGCCGTCGTCTGTGGCAAATCCTGTCGCCCAGGTGGGGAAATCCGGTATCGACAATGTCTGTTGCCACGGTTATGGCGTGTTCCGATGCCACCTCTCCTTCCTGCAGAATTTGTAGGGCCTCCGCCCTCTTGTTGGTAGGAAGTCTAGTAGGGGAGCCATATTGAACCAAAGCTCCCTGTCATAGCGGGCCACGATTGCTAAGGCATTGGCCGCCTTAATCGTCATCGCCGCCGAGACGACGAGTCGTCCCATGGAGTCCAACTTCTTGCCCTCGTTGTCCGGCAGGGAATTGGAAGTTGAAGCCACCGCACATTCTGCTTTCTTCTTGGCCGCTGCAGAGAAGACAGTCCGGCGTGGGCTGGGCCCTGAGGCACAAGGGGGCGGCATCGGGGACTCGGTACTTGTACCTGTCCCTCTTGGCGGGTGTCGTGGAAGGGTTGAGGATAGCCAGCCCCTCGTCCCAGAGGCCATCGAGCAACGGCACCACGAGGACCGTCTTCCTCTTGGCCTCTCGTCGGTAAAGAAATCCTTCCCTTTTCTGTTCCTCAGGGCAGAGCTGGAAGAGCTCGGATGGCCTGGTTATGGCGTGAAAGGAGCCAATTTCGTCGGGTGGAGAAGCCTGAGAGGGGGGATGAAGACGGGATGTCCGTTGTGCCGTCGCCGTATCCTCTCTAGGGTCCGGCGAGGGGGGGGATGAGGGGTCCACAGGCCTCGCGGGCACGAAGGGAGGAGCAGGGTGGACTCTCCTCCGCTTGTTCGGAGGGCTTCCCGACGGGCCTGGTTCTGGATCCTCCGTCGGGGTCCATGGTAACCTCGTCCCATCTCAGTACATAAGGATTGGATCGCCAACAAAATGGCTGCCGAGCTATCCTGGGGCTCGGGTAATGGCTGCGACAGACGGGATGGCTGCTCCACTGGGCCCTCTTTGATCACATCAGCGGGAACCGTCCCCTGGGATCGAAGCTTCTCGAACTTCTCGTTGAGGCCCTTCCCGGTTTCCATCAGATCCTCCTCAGAGGCTGATTCTGAGTCTGTAATGGCCACCGCCCCTCTCCCCCCCCCCCCCCTTTTCCACCGGAGTCTTCACAGGGGTCTTAACGATGGGCTGGAATTACCAGGTTACTCACTGTAGTGACCACCTTACTCCTAGTCCATAGTCCCCTTTCCTCCATACTTATGGGACATCTCTCCGTCCTGTGGGACGGGACCGGAGCACTTTGTAAAAAGCATCCAAATTTTTCAAAAATGTGTCCCTCCACTTTCCTGCACGGGGCCCGGCACGCGGCCTTGGCTCCGCCCACACATCACCCATGAGTCCTTTTCTATCGCAGGGTCAAAGACCCATTAGCAATAACAGAGGAACCTTAGAGGGGATGGCGGGCGTATGGAGGAAAGGGGACTATGGACTAGGAGTAAGGTGGTCACTACGGTTAGTAACCTGGTAATACTCCTACATCCCGTCCCCTTTCCTCCATACTTATGGGAGATTCCCAAGCACTCCTTACAGGAACTATGGGTGGATGGAAATACCGCTTAATGAAACAGGTTCTTCAGCACAGCCTGGCCGAACTGAGAGTCAGCTCTAGAGCTCAGAGGCAGTAATGCTTACAGAAAGCAGATGGGGAGGCCCAAGTAGCCGCCGTTAGCGATGGACTCCCAGGGAACATACTTCTGAAAAGCAACCGCAGCTGCCTTGCCTCGCACCTGGTGTGCACGGATACCTTTAGGAGGTTTCAGCTTTTGGACGGTGAAAGATTCCGTGATACAGGCAGTAATCCAACTGGAAATAGATGGCTTAGATGCCAGTCTGCCCTGAGGCTTACCGAAGGTCAAACAGTTGGGAAGAGCTCCGAAGCTCAGAAGTCCTGTCCAGGTAGAACCGAAGAGCTCTTTGGACATCTAGGCCGTGTAGAACCCTTTCCGCCTCCGAGGCAGGGTTTGGAAAAAGACTGGAAGGGAAATCAACTAATTCAGATGGAATTCGGTCACTACCTTTGGTAGGAAAGCTGGGTTCGTTCGTTCGAAGGACTACCTTGTCCTTGTGAAAGACCAAGAAAGGGTGCTCCACCGACAATGCCTGGAGCTCACTCACGCTCCTCGCTGACATAACGGCTACCAGAAAGGACACGTACTTGAGGTTAACCGTAGCCATTGGCTCAAAGTGTTTATGGCACAGTGCCGTCAGGACTACATTTAGGTCCCAAGGCGGGTGCGGACTACAAACCGGAGGGTAGAGGAGTGTCAAGCCTGCAAAATGCCTCTTAACCACTGGGTTACTCAGAAAACGAGCATTGTCTATAGCAAGATAAGCGGAAACCGCTGAAAGGTAAGTTCTGCATGACAGAACATAAACACCCGACTCTGCTATGGGGGACACGAAAGACAGCACCTTGTCAATCGTAGCCACCCTTGGATCCAACTGCTTTTCCAAACACCAACGACAGAAAATCGAGCCATTTACTCCTGTATTGTGATCTGGTCGAGGGTTCCCTGGCTGCCTGGATAATACGCACATTATCCGTAGACAAGTTAAAAAGCTCTAAGACTTGAACTCAGGCACCATGCCGCCAAGCTGAGCGATTGTGGCTAGAGTGCCACATCTGCTGTTCCCCTTGATGAAGAAGATCAGGTTACCAGTAACCCCAGATCAGCAGAAACACCGACAGGTGTTGAAGTTCTGAGAACCAAAAACTGGCCGGCCACGACGGGGCCATGAGCAGAAGGGAACAGTTCACAGAATTCTTCAGCTTCCCAATTGCTCGATGAACTAGAGGCAGAGGTGGGAAGACGTAAGCGCTCATGTTGTGCCATGGAATCTCGAGAGCATCCCCCAGAGAAGAGGCTCTCAGCCCCCCTCTGGAGGCATACCGAGGAAGCTTCTGGTTTACCACTGTAGCGAAGAGGTCCACCCCCGGTGTGCCCCAACGCAAGAAAATCCATGAGAGGATCTCCGCCTTCAACTCCCACTCGGAGCTGACCACTGTCCGCCGGCTGAGGGCATCCGCTGTGACATTCAGCTGGCCCAGGATGTCCACCGCAAGCAGCCAGACGCCATGAAGCATGGCCCACTCCTATATCTGGAGTGACAGATCAACCAAAGGTGCCCACCCCGCAGGCAACAAAAAAAAATTGTGCGTAAGGGGTCTCCGAGCATTCCGGTCATAAACTGACTGATAAGGATGCGCACAAGGCTGAGAAACCAGCCCTACACCCGAGGCCGATGGCGCAGCTGTAGGGGGTAGCGTTCAAAATAGCCGCCGCGGCGGGAATGGGCGCCATTTTATCACCTGAGGGGAACTGCGGCACTTGAGGACGTGAGGCAGGGGTCCCAGTCGATGGATCAGGGGTCTTAACTTAAGCCTCAACAGAAGGAACCTCAGCAGAACGGTACTATGAGGCCTGGAATGTAGCCTTCTCAGGAAGGACCTCGGCGCTGCCGGTAAAAGAAGAATTTCCCTTCTTTGCCCCCTCAACAGATCTGGTGTCGCCGCAAGAGCAGGAACGGTGAAAAACAACCTTCACCGATAAGGCCTTGCCAGACCCTCAGAAATGTTGGTAGCTTTAGCCTCTGTACGCGGGACCTCAGACCCAGGTCCGGTAACAGCCTTACCAGTGCGGGCCTCGAACATCCGTTCGGTAGCACCAAGCCCCACCAAGGCCTCGGGGTGCAGCCGACATAAGAGCCAGTCGTCCAAATACAGATACTCATGGATACCATGGAGACGACGTTAGGCTGCAATCACCGACATCTTCGTGAAGACACGCAGCGCCGAGCTGAGGCCAAAAAGGAAACTCGAAACTGGAAATGCTCCTCTCCCAAAGAGAAGTGGAGATATCGCCTGTTTTTATTTAATTTATTTCTTACATTTGTTACTCGCCCAGACCCGCGGGTATCACAGCGAAAATTACAATAAATTGTAGCATTCTTATACAGGGTTACAGTTACCATCACAAAGTACATATTTTATACTGAATTCCAAATAAATCATGTGATCATATCGGTAGCAGGTCACATTTTGTTTAAAAAATAGTTGCAGATCTAGAGGTACATGCGAGCCGTAGGGACTACATTTACTGTTTAGGTTCAAAGAAAGGCAGTAAACCAGAGGCATTCTAGTACTAAGGTGGAGTAGGACTAGTGGAGGATAATATTTGTTAAATAACCAAGTTTTCAGTGCTTTTTTGAATTTTAGTAGGGAGTCCTCATTTTTGATACTAATGGGTAGTGTGTTCCAGTGTGATGGGGCTAAGACTTTGAAGCTGCTTCCTCCTGCTCTACTGTATTTGTATTGAGAAACTTCCAAGAGGACCAGTTTATTAGATCAGTGTCCTACAGGAGATTTTTTTTCTTGATAGTGTTGAGGTAGCAAGGCGCTTTGTTGGTGATGCATTTATAAACGGTGCCGAGTGTTTTGAAAATGATTCTTGCTTCAATAGGCAGCCAGTGGTTCTCTTCTGATGCTAGATATATATTCAGATTTCTTTATATTGTTTTGTAATAGTTGGATTTTATTTAAATTGGTTTTGGAAGTTCCTAGGAATAGGATATTACAGTAATCCAATTTCGTTAGAATCAGCCATCTGGCTAACGTGATGCAATTTGTAGGGGTAAGAAATTGGCGGCTGAGTAGTTTTGCTGTGTAGGCTGTGGACGAGGAGAGGGTTGCCCATTTGTTTGTGCATAGTGAGGTTGGCATCTATATATACACACACACCAAGAGTTTTAACTTGTTTGAGTACTGGGATCTGTGTACCATCAATGTTGATATGAGATTAGAGTGGAGGGTGCTTATTCTTTTTTGGGAGCCCACAATGAGGACCTCCGTTTTCTCATCGTTAAGGCAGAGACTGTTTAGGGCCATCCAATTTTGAATAATAGAGTAAACTTTATTGATGGTGTCGGTGTCTTGTGTAGTCACCTGTAATGGGGATGAGGCTCTGGGTGTGTCATCAGCAAAGTTGGTGTAGATGACACCCATATCGTCAAGAGCCGAGAAAAGGAGTTTAGTATATGCATTGTAGAGAGTGGGAGAGAGTCAGGATCCCTGGCGAACTCCTATAGGTACTACTATGGGGTCCGCTGCATAGTTTCCGATGGCAACTCTGGATGTGCGGTCCGTTAAAAAGGGTTTGATCCACTGAGTCGCGTTAATGGAAAAATAAGTCTTTTTTTAGGGTGTCGCATAGTTTATCATGGTCTACCAGGTCAAATGCTGCCGATAGGTCTAGTAGCAGTAGGGTGGCTAGTTTGCTTGAGTCTGATAGAGTCCAATTGGATTTTCAAATCCAAGAGGGCTGTCTCAGTACTATGGTTGGGCCTGAAACCAGATTGTCTGGCTCCTAGTAGGTTATTTTGTTCGAGGTGGGATTGTATTCGGTTGTAGGCTTATTTGTCGATAAGTAAGAAAGGGAGTCGTTATGGGCCGGTAGTTCATAGGCACTAATGGATCTAAAGTGGGCTTTTTTTAATAGAGGGGTAACTGACGCCGCTTTAATGCTAGCTGGGACCTGTATGGAAGGAGGCATTTACGAAGTTGGTAATTATGGGTGTGGGTTCCAAATCAGGATATGCATGTACGCGTCCTGAAGATCCACCACACTGAGCCAATCGCCCATCTGCAAGGAGGAGTGTATCTGGCCGGGCGTGATCAACTTGAATTTCTCTTGGGGTAGGAAAAGATTGAACTGGGAAAGGTCTAGGATGGTGCGCAGGCCAGCCTGGTTGGGTTTGGGCACCGTAAACAGCCGGGAGTAGAAGCCCTCCCCTCGCTCCCCAAGGGGGAACGGGTTCCACAGCTCTGAGGAGCAGAAGTTTCTGAACCTTGGCCTTGAGGAAGGGTGAGCCCGACAGCTGAAAAGGAGGGTTGAGGTAGGGGGTAAAGGTACGCGGAAGCCTGCTCGACTGACTAGACCCATCCGTCTAGTGTGATGGTCTGCCACGCCTCCCAATGAGACGCAATGCGTCCTCCCACCAGGGTCTCGTGCGAGCGCAGAAAACCCTCATTTGGCAGGTTTATTGGTGGCGGTGCCACCTGAACCTGATGAGGAGACTGAGCAGCAGGAGAAATACCGCGTACGCTGTGGTCTACAGCGGTTATTCCCCGCAGGAGTTTGCAGTCGAGGAAGCCCCTAAAACCAGAGGAAGGTCGACCTTGCGACAACGGCCTTCGAGCCTTGAAGGGAGCTTTAACCAGAACAGACAATGATTTGGCCGTCTGAGTGCTGTCTGGTTTTGGTGAGCTCCACATCAGTAGATGAGTGAAAAAGCTCCTTATCAAATGGAAGGTCCAAAACCTTGTCTTGCACCTCCTTCGAGAACTTAGTGGCATGTAGCCATGCTTGCCACGAGGCATCAACCTCTAGCATCAGACCCCGAGCCGTGTACGTGATGAGCCGCAGCCTCCAGGAGATCCTGGGCCAAGACCCTGGCATCGGAAAGGCCTCCTCTGAAATCCTCCAGCTTCTCGACCGGAATGTGCTCCTCAAACTCGGACAGACCTCTCCACATCTGCATGTTGGCTCCCGCCAAAATCAATTCTGCATTGGCCTGCCTGAGCTGCAAGGCCGAATTGGCAAACATTTTCCTCCCTAGGGAGTCCAGGAGCTTGTCCTCCTTTCCCAAGACCTGAGTCGCCGACGCGGAGGAGGAAGCTGCAGATCTGGATTGCAACGTGGCCGCAGCCACCACTGTGGAGGAGGGAGGCAGACAAGGCCACTTCTTCCGAGGAATGTAGCCTGTACCTCGCGTCAATCTTTTTATTTACAAAAAGTCCTGAGTGTGGCTTTTCCCCCAAACTCGGACCTCGGCCAGAACATCCTTCTGCAAGAACAGGCCGGTACGCTCCAAAGGAGACAAGGTGAACGCCCCAGAAAGCACGCCCTCCTGGGGAGCAGGTGCCTCGGGCACCGGAACATCTAAGAAGCTCATGTCCAGTACCCGTCATGGAAAGCTCTGGTAGAGCGGGGCAGGTCCTCGTTGTCCTGATCGCCTTGAGGGCCATCTGACAGGTCTGGATCCTGCTGAGCCGTGTCAGGCAGTGCCTTGTCCACTGGGGACAATGGTGGCACAGGCAGAAGCGCAGGGGGGGGAGGCACCATGGGCAAGGGAGGCGCCAGCAGAACCACCGTCGGAACGGGTGGAGCCGGAGGCACGGGTGGACATATCTCCTAGAAAAGCCCCTTGAAATATTCCCTCATGGGGTCGGTGCGCAAGCGCTTAAATTTACCGAAAAAGGCATCCTCAGGAGATGGTTTCGGAACCTGAGGAGGCCTCTCATGAGGTGGACAAATCCAGGGACGTAACTGGGAAGGGTGCCACACCGGCCCCTCCGCCGACGTATACACATAAATCAAGGGAAACATTGTGCGGAAGAGGCATCCGGGAGTTCCAATCATAAACCGGCCGGTAAGGATGCACACAAGGGACCTTAGGTTCACCCGAAGGACCAAACCCTACACCAGGGGCCGATGGCGTAGTTGTAGGGGTAGTACCTAAAATGGCTGCGGTGGTCGTGGCGGGAACAGCCACCATTTTGTCCTCATCTGAGGGGAACTGCGACACATGAGGAAGTGAGGCAGGGGTCCCTGTCGATGGATCAGGGGTCTTAATTTTAGCCTTAACGTAAGGAACCTCGGCCGAGCCGGTACTATGAGGCCTGGAATGTTTCTGCGACATACCAACCGCCAACTGAGCCTTTGAAGGAAGAGCCTTGGCACTGCCGGTAAAAGAAACGTTCTTTGCCCCCTCAACAGATCTGGTGTCACCACAAGAGCGGGAACAGTGCGCTGTCACGGACAGGGCCTTGCCCAGCCCCTCAGAACTGTTGGTATCCTTAGCCTCTGCACGAGGGACCTCAGACCTAGGCCCGGTAGAAGCCTTATCGGCACGGGCCTCGAACATCGGTTCGGTAACCTCAAGCCCAGCCAAGACCTCGGGGCGTACCCTGGTTTTGTTTGAGGGAAGCCGAAAGAGCGGCCTCAGAGCAAGCTCCGGTACCCCCACGACTCAGTAGAACTGGGTCTACACAGCCCCCACAGGAGGGGCCTTGGAGTTTACTCCGGTGATCACAGGCCCCTTACGGAGACCCTCGGAGAAAACTCTCATAGAATTATTAGGCCCGACAGGCACTTCATCACTCTGTTACCAGGGTTCGCCCGGAACACCCCTTCCGGCTCGAGAGGAACCCGGGAAGGTATCCCCCCCCGGCCAGGGTGCTCTGAAAATTAAAGAACTTACCAGGCGTTTTTTCTTCTCGTCGATGAACGCCCGAAAATGAGAATGAGAAGTCCGTCCGAACACCACCTCCCACCGCTCCAACTGACGTTGAAGTGCCCGGAATGAAAGGGAGTCACAGTAAAAACAGGAGTCCCAACGGTGTTCCGGACTCAAACACTCTAAAGAGGAAGGGGCTCCGTCCTCGCGAAGCAACAGTGACACAAACAGTCTGGAAAATCTAGTATAAAAGACTAGTAAAAGAACGCTCGCGAGAGCCAAGGGGGGGGGGGGGGGGGCTGGATCAAGGCCCTCACCACCTTGGTGCATCCTGGGCCTTCGCCTGGGGGTGGAAGGGTCAGCGCCTCGCTCCCCCTCGGGAGCCTTCGAGATGCCGCTCCAGCAGCTTACCCAGGTTCAGACTTCCTCTTCCTAGAATCAGAGCTGGCTCGTGGTTGAACGTGCCGGGGAAGTCACGCCATGCCTAGCAGCCGGAGCCCGACCTTTCGGTGCTCCAGATGTCTGGACTCACGGTGCTTGGCCTTCTGTTGGGCCCCCTCACAGGACTTACAAGCCCGCTCAGACTTTCTTCGCCTTCTCACCTGCTGTGCCCTTCTCCAGCCAGGAGGCGGGAACGACGATCTGGTTTGGTCCATTCCAAAAGGTTCTTGCAGAACGCACAGTTCTTCTCCATGTGCGTCTTGTCCTCATGAAGGCAGTAGAGACATTGTGAATGCTCGTCCTCCTTGAAAACATTTTGTAACCCACATCCAGGGCAGCACCTGAACAGCTTGAATCTGGGCGTCGAGCTACCCTTGTCCTGGGCCATGTCCGTTGAGGTAGGCTGCAGATCTTCCGGAATCCTCCAAGAAGCGCAAACCCGACGAAAACTTCACCCTTGAAGGGCGTAGAAGAATTCAGAAATGGATCCCCGTTTTCGGAAGTAGAAACGGTGGAGCTCTAGGCTCAATTAAACAGAAAAATAAAATCTGAAAAAGTGCGAAAACACAGCAAAAAACTCGAGCTAAGCACGACTCCCAACACTTGAACGTGCGGTAAAAATCTGAGGATGGCTGCCAGAGGCGGGGCTTAGGGAGAGGGTAGTCATTGGCTGGGGCAGTATGACCCAGAGATCAGCGATTGGTTAGTACTAAGAAAGATCAGAAACTAAACTGATACTGATTTTTTCTTTACCGAGGATTCCCAGCCTGACGGGGAATATTCATGAGCATGTGAATCCATGTCAGACCCCATGCTGGAGAAATAAAGTTTAAAAAAAAATACGTTGTATTTGTGATTTCCGTGGTTTTCCAACCAGGGCAATCATACGTTTTATTTATAATTGTCACGCCTTTGCTTTTTGCATGTCATTTTAAGTTTTATATGCTTCCCTTGGCTTGGGGGGCACTGACAACGTAAAATGAAGGCAGCCTCCACAGCTCTGCTCTGGATGCAGTAAGCAAAAACTCCCAGTATGGGGCTTTAGCTGCTCGTTTAGTGACACCAGGTCAGACCTAACATGAGCTAAGCAGGCTGCCTGAAATGGCAAAATTGATGCTCCATGTAAACACTTTGAGCCTCGTTTGCTCAAATTATTACATAGAACATCCATTAAAATTATCTTTAATGCCCGTTTTGCATTATTGCCCATCTTTTGGGACAGTAATATTTTTGAGCACACTATTCCTTTAAAGCTAAAAAGGCATAAATATCAATTTTTACTCTAAAATAGGAAAATGTGCTCAACAAATACAGGAAACCAAGAACATAGACGCCTTGCCCCTGCTTCTACCCACAAGGTTCCACTGATAATCGGTGACCAGCAGAGCAGTGGCATAGGTAGGCGCTCTATTACTGCCCGATATCAAGGGGAAAGAAAATTTTAATACGCATGAAATATTGCAACTCATTTTTTTACTACCTGAAAAATTATTCGATTGCAAGTAGGGAGTAACAATCTTAGCAGAGCCCTGCTTTTATCCCTGAAATAGGTGAAATGACAGGGTACACAATGCAGCTTATAGTTTTGCCCACCTTTCCTCGCCACAGCCGAGATAAATTCAAAAAAGAGCATTACTGAGGTTTCTTCAGGAGCCCCATTGCAGAATCACATATTTGCCTTTTAAGTCAATAAAAGCAATGCTCAAGGGTAAAACCGCTTGAGTGCTTTTTTCCTTTGACTAGGCCCCCCGCCCCCTTCTGAAATTCATGGATATGATTTAAAGAAGATGCATGGGGATCAAACGGAACAAGTTACTTACCTGCAACTGTTCTCCTGCATGGATTCACATTCTCATGAATATTCCCCGTCATGCCGGGAATCCTTGGTAAAGAAAAAAATCAGTTTGTTTCGTTTCTGAACGGTCTTTCTACTAGTAACCAATCACTGGTCTCTGGGTCATACTGCCCCCAGCCAATGACTGCCCTCTACCTAAGCCCCTCCCCTGGCAGCCATCTTCAGATTTGGTAGCATGCAAAGTGGCAGTAGGACCATGAGAAGAGCCGCAGAGGGTTCGCATGTGAATCCATGCCAGACCCATGCGGGAGAACAGTTACAGGTAAGTAACTTGTTCGTCTCCAGCATGGGGTCTGGCATGGATTCACATGCTAAGAATACATGCAGTGCACGAACCACCACGGGAGGTGGCAAGGCTCAACATTAAGCAGTACAACAACTCAATATTAAGCATGTCTTACCTCCTTACCAGGCTCACCTTAAACGAACAGGTTGCGCAGCACTGCCTGGCCGACTTAACGCCTCCCTGGAATCCCGTCGACGCAGTAGAATCTCGTGAAGGTGTGTCGACACACCAGACAGGAACGCTGTGGTAGCAGCGATCGCTTTGGTTGAATGGGCTCTCGGACAGCCAGGCAACAGTCAGTTTGCCCAACAGTGACAGTGCATGATGCAGCCAAGAGCCATATGGAAATGGAAGCCTTCGAGAGGGCCTTCCCTTGGTTCACAGGTCCAAAGTTCACAAACCGCTGTGATGTCATCCGAAAACTCTGTGCAGTCCACTTAGAACTTCAGCGCTCTAGCCACATCCAGCGAGTGCAAAGTCCTCTCAGCCGGCGACAAGGGTGACGGGAAGAAAACAGGCAACACCAAGGACTTGTTGAGATGGAAGTCCAACAGCACCTTGGGCATGGAGGGCTGCGTCCTCAGCACCACCCTCCCATCATGAAAAGTCAAGTATGGATGTTTACAGGAGAGGGCCTGGAACTCTCACTCGTCGTGTGGAGGTGATGGCCACAACAAATGCTGGTCTTCCACAACAGGAATTTCAATGGTGCCGAATGCAGAGGCTCGAATGGCAGCACCATGAGCCTGGACAGCACCACGTTGAGCTCCCACGTCGGGCCTTCACTGGCGGGAATAACCGGAACAGTCCCTTCATAAACTCCTTCACCAGGCGATGGGACCACAGATGATCGCCCCGGGGGTCCTGGAGTAGCGGGAAATCGTCGCTAGATGGATGATCGAGCCGTGCGCCAGCCCCGCCTTGGCCAGCGACAGTAGGTACGGCAGCACTTGAGGGGCCGCAGAGTGTTATTCTGTGCACGCCAGACGACAGAGAACCTCTTCCATTTGTTTCCATTATATGAGAGTTAAAGGCGCCCTGGCCTTTGCAAGCCCCTCCTTGCAGTCCGCCGGACTATCGTACCCTCCAAACTCTAGCGCTGCAGGAGCCAGGCCTGCAAGTTCAGCGACGCCCGATCGTGGTGGAGGATGGTGCCTCCTCCGATGAGGAGATCCGCATCCGTCGGCAGTTGACTGGGGCAGGGCAGGGCAGGAGGGGGGCGACGCCGACATGTCCAGAAGATCTGGGAACCAGATCTGCCTCAGCCATGCCGGTGCGACAAGTATCATCCTGCACCGGGACCTTTTGAGTTGGTTGATGAGGTAACGCATACAGGAACAGAGGCCGTTCCAGGGGAACGAGAAGGCATCACTCATGCGGCTGGGGAAACCTACTGGCGAACCTCTGGCACTTGGTGTTCGACGCCATCATGAACAAGTCGATCTGGGGATTGCCCCATCATCGGAAGAGGAGATCCACTTGATCCTGCCGCAGTTCCCACTTGTCGCACGAGTGCAGCTCCCTGCTGAGTGCGTCGGCGATGGTGTTCATTCCTGCCAGGTGGAAGGGTACCAGAAACATCCCGTGGGTGATGGCCCAATGCCACAGATCCAGGGCCTCCTTGGATAGGGCTGGGGGAGGCGGGGGGGGGGGGGGGGGGGAGATCTGGTGCCTCCCTGCTGCCGGATATAAAACTGTCGTGGTTTTGTCGTTGAAGATCCTCACCACCTTGCCCTTGAGGGACGGAAGGAACGACCTGAAGGCCCAGGACACGGCTCGGAGCTCCAGGACATTTATGTGAAAGTGACCTCTCCTCTGGTAGCCAAAAGCCTCTTGCGTGGAGATCTTGGAGTGAGGGGACCCCCCCCCCACCCTTCCAGGGAGGTGTCTGTCGTTACCGTCTCCTGATAGGCCAGGGTCTGGAAGTCCATACCTGCCGTCAGATGTGCACGGGTGCCCCACCACCGGATCGCTTGTCGAAATGTCTCGTTGAGTGACATCCTGTCTTACATCATGCCAAGCAGGGACTTGATGGACCTCCCCTTGGCCACCTCCATCGTCAACAGCCCTTGCCTAGGGTGGCCTTCGTCCTTTCTTCCGACGGAGATGCTAGTCGCGCCACTGAGTCGAGCTTGGCTCCCAGGAACAGGGCGACTTGTGACAGTACCAGTTGGGATTTTGCGAGTTGATCGAGAATCCCAGATCCGTGAGCAGTTGGACGGTCTTCCTTGTTTGTTCGGAGAGTTCCCTTGACTCTGCCCGGATGAGCCAGTCGTCCAGGTATGGGTAGATGTGGATCCCCTGTAGGCGCAGCCATACCGCCACTGGTGCTAGGCACTTGCACACCCTGGGCGCCGACTTCAGTCCGAAGGGAAGGGCCTTGAACTGGTAGTGCTGTCCTTGGACTATGAATCGCAGGAACTCTTGAGGTCTCTTCAAGATGGGGATGTGAAAGTAGGCGTCCTCCCAAGTCCAGCGACGATAGGAAGTCGCCCTCCTCCAGCTGTCCCAGCATGTGCTGGAGGGTGACCATCCTGAACTTCTGGGACCTGATCTACTTGTTTAGACGAAGGTCCAGGATGGGTCGCCAACCGCCGGTCTTTTCCTACGAGGAAGTACGGCAAGTATACGGTTCGGGACGAATTCGATGGCTCCCTTCTTTAACATTGCTCGTACCTCCAGTAGTAGTCGCGGGGACGTGGTTTTCCCTTCTGGCCACAGGTGAAATACAGGGACAATTTCTTAGAAATTCCAGTGTGTGCCCGCGGGCCAGGGCATCCAGCACCCAACGGTCGGTGGAGATGGACTCCCACACGCTGACGAAGTTCACCAGCTGGCCTCCCACCAGGGTGCTCAGGTGGGGGCCAGACGCTACGGCCGGTTCAATCCTGCTTGGAAGCAGTCTTGCCGCCCTGGCCTCCTTGGCGATGACAGGATCCTCCTTGCTTGCCGCGTCCACTGTAGGCCTTCTGCGACGAGGAGCAGCCCGCTTGGCGGTACATAGAGGAGCTGCCGCCGAATCCTGGAGGCACCCCGCTTGCCTCCAGAGCTCCGAAAGGGCGGCAGTCGAAGAACACCCAAGGCACGAACCGTCTGTTGGCCTTGATGACTTGCAGCGACTCGTCCACTGCCTTGCCAAACAGGTTGTTCCCGTTGAAGGGCATGTCCAGGACCCTGGTTTGCACATCTTGATGGAAATCGGTTGGCTTGAGCCAATCGCGCCGGCGAAGGCAAACACCATTGCCCATCTGGCGGAAGCCGGTGTCGGCAATGTCCTTGGCCACCGTTATGGCGTGGTCTAACGCCACCTCCCTCCTGTAGGATCTCCAGGGCCTCCGCCCTCTGTCATCCGGGAGGAAGTCCAGCAGGGGAACTATCTTAAACCATAGCTCTGTCGGAGCGGGCCACAATCGCGAGGGCGTTGGCCGCTTTTATGGTAGTCGCTGCCGACGAGATGACCCGTCGTCCCATGGCATCCAGTTTCTTCCCTTTGCTGTCTGGCGGAGATGTCGAAGTTGACGCTGTCACCCCCCTGCAGCTTTGCCGCCACCGAGACAACCAAGTCCGGGGTAGGCTGCACCCTAGGCACATGGGGCGGAATCCTGTTCTTCTCGTACCGGTCTCTTGGCAGGGGCCGTGGATGGGTTCTTCAGGAGAAACAGCCCCTCGTCCCAGATGTCGAGTAATGGACCGAGAGGCCTCCTATCGTTGAGGAAACCTTCCTTCCTTCTCTTCCACGGGGCAGAGCTGGAAGAGCTCGATGCCCTGGCGATCATGGCATGGAATGAGCCAATTTCGTCAGGCGGGGAGGCCCGAGCAGGTGGTGATGGAAGGCCCATCCCATCGTCACCACCGTTGTGGCTGTCTGTTCCCATATCATACCTCAGCTCAGGAGACTGGGAAGAATGCTGGAAAGGAGGGGGTAGATGAATTCTCCTCCGCTTGTTTGGAGGGCTTTCCGACGGTCCAGGCTCTGCTGGGTCATCCGTTGGTGGTAAGAGCAACCTTGTCCTCATCTCCGTACACAAGGCCTGGATCACCATCAAGATCGCCCCCGAGTTGTCTTGTGGCCCCAGGGAATGGCTGCAACGGTTGGGGAGTGGAATCCTCCGCCTCCACGTGTTCCTCGTCGTCACCGCCGTCACTTTTTTCATCCGCCTCTTTGGGATCCTTCCCATTGGACCGGACCTCCTTCAACTTCTTGTTCAGGATCTTCGCGACTCCAGCCAGTTCCTCTTCAGACACCGTGTCCGTGTTGCACGCCCCCCCTTTCCCACCGGGGTTTTCATGGGGGTCTTATTGAAGGGCTGAAGAGTATTCCATCGCGGTGGCTGGGAAACTCTAGGCCCGAGGTAGCCTCCACAGGCTTTGCCAGGGCCGCCACGACTCCCTCGATAGAGGCCTTAGCCGGGCGAATCAAGGCCTCCACGACCTTGGATACGCTTGAGGCCTTCACCTTGGGGGAGTGTCACTGCCACACTCTTCTCTCCCCCCCCCGGATGACGTCAGGATCGACCTGGGCTTCTCCCAAAGCTTACCCGGGTTCTCTGCTTTTCTCTTCCACAAGCCAGCGCATTGGCTCGTGGTTGATGGAGTCTGTGAAAGTGCGCTCTGCCTTGCAGCCGAGGAGCCCGACCTTTCGGCGCTCCCGGTGCCTGCAGACTCGCGGTGCTTAACCCAGAGACCAGCGATTCATTACTAGTAGAAAGACAGTTCAGAAACCAAACTGAAACTGATTCTCTTTACCGAGGATTCCCAGCTTGACGGTGAATATTCACGAGCATGTGAATCCATGCCAGACCCCATGCAGGAGAAACACGATTATATTTAAAAGCGTGCAGCAGAGAACAGAAAGAAACTGAAGGTGCAGTTTCCTAGACTGAGTTTATTATCCTTTAGCAAACTAATTTCCTTCCCTCTACTGCCAAAACAGATTTGCTTTTTGAAAGCTGCCGATTTGTTATTCACCCTGAAGGAGTATTCTCTGTGCCCTTCCACACACAACCCTCCCTGGCTCCTCTGCTGCCCTCCAATACTAGTTGACAGGGCTCTAGAAAGTGAGGGATTGTAGTAGCAAAACACCAAAGGTATTTGCAAACACAATACCTGCAAGCAAAACATTTAAAACCTCACCATGACATGTGCAGTTTAAGAACATCATAGGAATTGTGCACATGCAGAATCATATTAAGTGAATACTAGATGGTTTGCAACATACCCCGCCTTTAAATTGTTGGTTAGAAGTGCTCAGTGAAACAGTTTTTTTTTGTAAAGCAGTGAATTACCACATAGGTTAAGGTCTATGCCCCATGGAACTCATGGAAAGGATGCATATTGTGTAAAAAGCATGCTAGTTCACTATATTTTGTCCTAATATATACAAAAAATGGCAGGCATAGCCCATACCTATTCCTTGCAGGCCAAGTAAATGTTGCAATGTTTTTCTCCACTTTTGGATGTTAGCTTAGTATGCGATATTTGAGATGACAGGATTGTCTGGGTGATGGTTTTGCTAAGGCACCGTGAGTAATAAATTGTGCTTGAACGTTGTCCCTATTAAACAAATGGAAAACAAGTGGATATAGGTACAAGTCTGGTAAACGTTTGCAGCGCTAAGGTATAACTGAATGTGACCTGGGGCAGAGGTTAGTCATATGGTTTAAGTGTGGTAGAGTTAAGCATAGGAGTCATGGTTGGGGAGGGTATCCTATTTGGTTTGTGTGCAGGCATATCTTACCAATATCTTCAGTTTGTGGAGCCACCTTTTCATTTTAGTTTTGAACCTCGTGTGGGTGTATTGTGCGTTTAGGATTTTTACGTCAAGCTTGCATAATAGAGCAATGAAAATAGGCTGGACCAGAATATCAAGACTAGTTTGTCCAAAGGCAAATGGTACCTGTGTCTTGCCTTATTAAATCTTTTTGAATTGGTTGGAATTGTGTGTGCTGCTAAAATTCTTCTGAGCAGCACCCAGAAGGAAGCCTGGGCAAGCGCACAGCTTAGAGCCAACATTGTGGACCAGGACCCTCGTCGGGACCTCCTGTCTAAAGTTGGTGGCCTTAAGCCAGCCACAACAATGGAGACAAACCCCGTATCCACCATCTGGCTGAACAGTGTCTGCAATGTCCACGGTGATGGCGTGGGCCAACGCCACCTCGCCTTCTTGAAGGCTCTCCATTGCCTCAACCAGCTTGACCCCCGGGAAGAAATCCAGGCTCGGAGCCATCTTGTACATACCTCCCGGTCATACCTAGCCAGGATTGGTAAAGCTGTGGGCACCTTGCCCGCCACCGCCGAGTAGATAACCTTCCTATACATGGTGTCCAGTTTATTCCCCTCGCTGTCCGGGATGGGGCAGAGGATGAAGAGGATGGGTTGGACGACTTCTTCCTAGCAGCCGCCGGGACCACCGATGGCTGGGAGCGCAGGCATTTAGGTGCAGACTCCGGCACCAGGTATCTCTTTTCAAGCCGGTCTCTTTGCAGGGCCGAGGAGGGTGTTCCCGATCCAGGAAGCCCTCTTCCAGGGTGAGCTGGGAGAGTGCTGCCGTACAGGCAATCATGGAGTGGAAGGAGCCCACTTTGTTGGGCGGGAAAGCCCTCAGGGTGGAGTGATAAATCAAGGACCCCTTTTCCTTGGGACGGTGTGGGGGGTTGGGGGGTGGGTGGGGGGGGGGGGGGGGAGGAACGGTCGTAGTAGCAACATAGGGTGCTTCTTTGTGGTGGTGGCCCCGGTTTCAGGGTCATTGCCGGTGGTGTCGTTGGTAGTGCCATCGGCCTACTCTTCTGAATCTCCAACACCAGTGTGTGGGGGCCAAGAGAATTTCTTGCAACAGATCTCATGAGGTGCCTGGGAAATGCAGTAAAAATCTGAAAATGGCTGGCAGAGGGGCTTAGGGAGAGGGCAGTCAGTGGCTGGGGGCAGTATGACCGAGAGCTCAGTGACTGGTTTAATAGGAGAAAGACCGTTCATAAACTCAAATGAATTTTTTTCTTTTAGCATGAGCATGTGAGTCCATGCCAGATCCCATGCTGGAGAAGGAACAAGTTACTTACCTGCAACTTGTTCTCCAGCATGGGTCTGGCATGGTTTCACATGCTCATGAATATTCCCCCGTCAGGCTGGGAATCCTCGGTAAAAAGAAAAAAAGTTCTGAACTGTCTTAACAACCAATCACTGGTCTCTGGGTCATACTGCCACCAGCCAATTACTGCCCTCTACCCAATTAGAAGTTACTCACCGTAGTGAATAATGTACTTAGTCCGTTCCGCCAGACTACATGGGCGTCCCTTCCAAAAGAGGCGAGACAGAATCTTTCACCAGAAAATGCCTTCCCTTTAAATTTAGAGGCGCGCAGAGAGCATGCGCTGTCCTGGCTCCAGTCCCCATTGACGCGTCAATAGATTTCAATGACCAGTATTGGGGGAGGTTGGTGGGACATATGGAGGAAAGGGGACCAAAGACGAAGTTAGTCACAAATTACTCTCACGTCCAGTCCCCTTTCCTCCATACTGCATGGTCGATTACAACTAAATGTAGCCCCAGGGTGGAGAGGAGACCCTCCTTGAGCAAATAGGTTCCTGAGAACCGCCCGCCCAAAAGCCGCATCAGATCTAGAGCCGGCATCCAAACAGTAATGATTGCTGAGGGAGTGGACCAAGTGGCCGCCCTGCTTAGGACTTGCCAAGGGACATGGAATGCTATGGCCGTTGCCTTAACCCTGACTGCGTGGGCGTGCAGGCTTGTGCTGTCCCTCATACAATTCCTTGATGGCAGTGACCATCGAGCAGGATATGGAAGCCTTGGAGGCCGGATAGCCTCGTCTTGAGCCTCTGAAAGTGACAAACAGGGCGTCCGATTTGCAGAAGCCCCTGGTCCTGTCCAAGTAAAATTTTAGGGCACCCCGGACATCCAGGCAGTGCATCATTCTCTGTGCCTTGTCCTTGTATCGGCAAAAACGTAGGCAGGACCATTTCCTCGTTCAAGTGGAAAGCAGACCCCCCCGCCCCCACCCCCCTCCTCCACCTTGGGCAGAAATGCTGGGTGTGTCCACAAGACTACCTGGTCCTTGTGAAAGGTAGTATATGGTGCCAAGGCGACAAGCGCCTGGATTTCGGTGACTATGTTGAGGTCCCACACAGGGTGCGGCCTATTGACGAGCGGGTAGAGCCTCAGAAGATCAGTCAAATGTCTCTTGATAAGATCTCGACCCCCCCTCCACCCCCCACCTGTAAGCTCCGATGGCTGCGAGGTATGTACAGCACGTGTCAACCTACATGCCCGTCCAAAGTACATGCCAGTGGATCGATTTCTTTGGAGTCTGCCCAGTGGCAGCATCTGGTCCATTTGCTTTTATACTGGGCCCAGGTAGCCTTGCTCTTTGCGCCCTGTATGATTTCCAGATTAGCCTGCGAGAGGTTGAGGTGCCGCAGCGTTACCTGCTCAGGAACCACGCGGTAAGGCCTATTTTCTGTGGCACAGGGTGGATGACCCTGCCCCCTGCTGCACCAGAAGATGTGCTGGGCCCGTCAGGTGAATCAGAGGCATCCGAAAGGCTGAGCAGCTCCGAAAACCCTGGCCAACCACCATGGAGCTATTAGAATGTTGAGTTGGTGAGATTCCTTGATCTTGCAAATTACTCTGAATCAGCGGAGCAGGCGGAAATAGAAGCATTCATCCAGTTTGACTGAAGCTGAATTGCTTTGCCCAGGGAGCCGGGGCCCTGTCCCTGCCAGCAGGCGAACTGAGGGCACTGAGAACCACGTGTTGAAGATCTCCTGAATAACGAGGTTGTTAGTTGCCACTCGTAATGGTCCACTCCAGCCTGCCCGCCTCCAGGTTAGATTCTCCTGGGAGGTGGACTGCCGGGAGGTAGATGTTTTCCAAGGCACACTCGGTGGCGGTGGCCTGCGGGGTGGGCAGCCGTAAAGGCTTGCCCATCTGTAGGTTGCAGTCCCTGGACCACCATGTTAGGTCTGGGTGGAGAGCTGGAGGAAGGAACAAGTTACTTACCTGTAACTGTTGTTCTCCAGCATGGGTCTGGCATGGATTCACATGCTCATGAATATTCCCCGTCGTCAGGCTGGGAATCCTCGGTAAAGAAAAAACCAGTATCAGTTTCGTTTCTGATCTGTCTTTCGTAGTAATAACCAATCACTGGTCTCTGCGTCATACTGACCACAGCCAATGACTGCCCTCTACCTAAGCACCGCCTCTGGCAGCCATCTTCAGATTTGGAAGCACGTGAAGTGGCAGTATGACCAAGTGAAGAGCCGCAGAGGGGTAGGCGGGAGGGTTCGCATGTGAATCCATGCCAGACCCATGCTGGAGAACAACAGTTACAGGTAAGTAACTTGTTCCTTCTCCAGCATGGGGTCTGGCATGGATTCACATGCTCATGAATAAAGAATACATAGCAGTACACACATGCACAACCACGGGAGGTGGCAAAGGCTCAACATTAAGCATCACATCAACTCAACATTAAGCATCTTACCTCCTCACCAGGCTCACCTCAGGCGAACAGGTTGCGCAGCACTGCTTGGCCGACCCTGGACTCCTCCCTGGAATCCCGGTCGACGCAGTAGAATTTCGTGAAGGTGTGCGTCGACCTCCACGTAGCAGCCCTGCATATGTCCAGCAGGGGCACACCAGATAGGAACGCCGTGGTAGCTGCGATCGCTCTGGTGGAATGGGCTCTCGGACGGCCAGGCAGCGGTCGGTTTGCCAACCGGTGACAGTACATGATACAGCCGGAGAGCCATCTGGAGATGGAAGCCTTCGAGAGAGCCTTCCCCTGATTGACAGGTCCAAAGTTCACAAAGAGTTGTGACGTCTTCCGAAAACCTTTCGTGCGGTCCACGTAGAACTTCAGCGCTCTAGCTACATCCAGCGAGTGCAAAGTCCTCTCAGCCGGCGACGAAGGCGACGGGAAGAACACAGGTAACACCAAGGGTTCGTTGAGATGAAAGTCCGACGGTACCTTGGGCATGAAGGAGGGGTGCGTCCTGAGCACTACCCTCGTGTCGTGGAAAGTCAAGTACGGTGCCTTGCAGGAAAGGGCCTGGATCTCTCCCACTCGTCGTGCGGAGGTGATGGCCACGAGAAAAGCTGTTTTCCACGATAGAAACTTCAACGGGGCCGAGTGCAGAGGCTCGAACGGAGGTCCCATGAGTTTGGTCAGTACCACGTTGAGCTCCCACGCCGGGGCCGGAGCCTTCACCGGCGGGAACGATCTGAACAGTCCCTTCATGAACTCTTTCACCAGACGATGAGACCACAAGGACGTCCTGCCCGTGGTTCTGGTGTATCGGGAGATCGCAGCAAGATGAATCTTGATGGACGCGTGTGCCAGACCAGCTTTGGCCAGCGTCAGCAGGTACGGCAGCACTTGGGGAGCCGTAATCCGTAGAGGGTTAATCTTCTGTGCGTGGCACCAGACAGAGAACCTCTTCCATTTGTGTCCGTAGCATTTAAGAGTCGAGGACGCCCTGGCCTTTGCAAGAACCTCTCTGCAGTCGGCCGGTATGTCGTATCCTCCAAACTCTAGCGCTGCAGGAGCCAGGCCTGCAAGTTCAGCGACTTCGGGTCGTGGTGGAGGATGGCGCCTCCTTCCCTGGAGAGTAGATCCGCGTCCGCCGGCAGCTTGATTGGCGGGGACGCCGACAAGTCCAGAAGGTCCGGGAACCATATCTGCCTCGGCCACGCAGGTGCGACGAGGATCATCCTGCACCGTGACCTCTTGAGCTGGTTGACGAGCCGGATTAGCAGAGGCAAGGGAGGGAACGCGTAGAGGAACAGGCCCTCCCAGGGGAACGAGAAAGCATCGCCCATGCTCCTCGTCTGGGGAAACCTGCTGGCGAACCTCCGGCACTTGGTGTTCGTCGCCGTCGCGAACAGGTCGATCTGGGGTGTGCCCCACCGTCGGAAGAGGCGATCCACCAGATCCTGCCGTAGTTCCCACTCGTGGCACGAGCGCAGCTCCCTGCTGAGTGAGTCGGCGATGGTGTTTTTTATCCCTGCCAGATGAAACGGCACCAGAAGAATCCCTTGGGCGACGGCCCAATGCCACAGGTCCTGCGCCTCCTTGGACAGCGCTGGGGACCTGGTTCCGCCCTGTTTCCTGATGTAAAACATGGTGGTGGTGTTGTCGGTGAAGATCCTCACCACCTTGCCCTTGAGGGACGGAAGGAAGGACCTGAGGGCCCAAAACACTGCACGGAGCTCCAGGACGTTGATATGCAGGGACTTCTCCGTCGGGAGCCAGAGTCCCCTTGCGTGCAGATTTTCGGTGTGCGCTCCCCACCCTTCTAGGGAGGCATCCGTGGTCACAGTCACCTGGTGGGCTGGGGTCTGGAAGTCCATGCCCGCCGTCAGATGCGCGCGGGTGCCCCACCACCGTATCGCTCGTCGGAAACTCTCGTCGAGCTTGATCCTTTCCTCGAAGCTGCCCGTCGTCTGGATCCAGCGCGCATCCAGGAACTCTTGCAACGGGCGCATCCGGAGCCTGCACATGGGAATGAGGTAGATGCAGGAAGACATCATCCCGAGGAGGGACTTGATGGACCTCACCTTGGCCGCGTCGGCCACCAACATCCGTTGCACCTTGCCCAAGATGGTCCTGGTCCTCTCCTCCGACGGGGAGGCCAGAAGGGACACTGTGTCGAGCCTCGCTCCCAGAAACAGTGCGACTTGCGCGGGCACCAGGTGGGATTTGGCGTAGTTCACGGAGAATCCCAGGTCCGTGAGGAGTTGGACGGTCCTTGCCGTGTGGACCACGGCGAGCTCCCTCGTCTTGGCGCGGATGAGCCAGTCGTCCAGGTAGGGGTAGACGTGAATCCCCTCGCGGCGCAGCTGCGCCGCCACCGGTGCGAGGCACTTGGTGAAAACCCTGGGTGCCGACCGCAGTCCGAAGGGAAGGGCTTTGAACTGGTAATGACGCCCTTGGACCACGAATCTGAGGAATTTTCGGTGCCCCTTTAGGATGGGAATGTGGAAGTAGGCATCCTCCAAATCCAACGACGATAGGAAGTCTCCTTCCTCCAGCTGACCCAGGACGTGCTGGAGGGTGACCATCCGGAACTTCTGCGCCTTGATGAACTTGTTCAGGCGTCGCAGGTCCAGGATGGGGCGCCATCCTCCCGTCTTCTTCTTCACGAGGAAGTAACGCGAGTAGACTCCGGAGCCCCGAAGCCTCTTTGGGACGAGTTCGATGGCGCCCTTCCTGAGCATCGCCTTCACCTCCAGGAGAAGTTGAGGGACGTGAAGTTCTTTCCTGGCCACGGGGGGGACGCGCGGGCACCTTCTTTGAAACTCGAGCGCGTGGCCCCGGGCCAGGGCGTCCAGCACCCAACGGTCGGTGGAGATGGACTCCCACACGCTGACGAAGCCCGCCAGCCGGCCTCCCACCGGGGTGCTTCGGTGGGGGCCCGACCCCACGGCCGGTTCAATCCTGCTTGGACGCGGCCTTGCCGCCTTGGCCCCCTCGGCGACGACGGCGGGGGCCGCCAGACTTGCCTCGTCCTCTGTAGGCCTCTTGCGACGACGAGCGGGCCGCTTGACGGTAGGAAGCGAAACCGCCGCCGGAACCTTTGGAGGCGCCCTTGCCTCCGCCGCTCCGAAAGGGCGTCCGCCGTTGCTGCAGCACTCCAAGGGCCCGGGCCGTCTCCGTATCCGCCTTGATGGCCTGAAGGGAATCGTCCACTGTCTTCCCAAACAGGTTGTTCCCGTCGAAGGGCATGTCCAGGACCCTGTTCTGGACGTCCTGCCGAAAGTCCGTAGCCTTGAGCCATCCGCGCCGTCGAAGGCAAACGCCGTTGCCCATCTGGCGGAACCCAGTGTCGGCGATGTCCGTCGCCACGGTGATGGCGTGGTCCGAGGCCACCTCACCTTCCTGCAGGATCTCAAGGGCCTCCGCCCTCTTGTCGTCCGGCAGAAAATCCAGCAGGGGAGCTATCTTGTACCAGAGTTCCCTGTCGTAGCGGGCCACGATAGCCAAGGCGTTGGCCGCTTTAATCGTCGTCGCCGCCGACGAGATGACTCTGCGTCCCATGGCATCCAATTTCTTTCCCTCGCCGTCCGGCGGGGAAGTCGACGTGGAGGCCGCACCCCCCCCCGCTTTCTTCCTGGCTGCCGCGGAGACGACGGAGTCCGGGGTAGGCTGCGCCCGGAGGCATAGGGGGGCCGAGTCCGGGACCCGGTACTTTTTCTCGTACCGGTCTCTTTTCGCTGGCGTCGTGGAAGGGTTCTTGAGGAGGGAAAGGCCCTCATCCCAAATGTCGTCCAACAGAGGCACTGCGAGGACCGTCTTCCTCTTGGTCTCGCGCCGTTGGTAAAGGAAGCCTTCCTTTTTCTTCTCCTCAGGGCAGAGTTGGAAAAGCTCGGATGCCCTGGCGATCATTGAGTGGAACGATCCAATCTCGTCGGGCGGAGAAGCCCTGGGGGGAGGCGACGACGGAAAATCCTCGTCGTATGCCTCGTCGTCCGTACCCGTCGCTGCCGTGTCAGTCCCCGTATCATCCCCTCGGGTGGACGGGGAGGAGGGCTGGATGGGGCGCGATGGTTGAAAAGGAGGCGGTGGATGGATCCTTTTCTTGGTAGGGGGAACACCAGAAGGTCCCGGTTCTGGATCCCCCGACGGGAGAGGTTCCTCCGTCGGTAACGGTAGTCTCGTCCTTATCTCGGAGCATAAGGACTGTATAGCCAACAAAATGGCCGCTGAGTTGTCCTGCGGCGCTGGCAGAGGGGAATCCGACGGGCGAGCAGGGGCCCCGTCGGTATCCTCGACGATGTCGTCGTCGTCACCTGCGTCGGGGCCCATTCCGACGGGCTGGTCTTGTTCCACGCCTAGGCCGTGGCTTAAGACCTCGATCAGTTCCTCTTCTGAGGTTGAGGCCGAATCTCCGACGACGCCCTGCCCCCCCTTCTTCCCCACGGAGGGTTTCACGGGGGTCCTATCGATGGGCACGAAAGAAGACTCCCTCAGAGGAGGCAGGGAGATTCTGGGCCCCGAGGCCGCCACCACTGGTGCAGCCTCCACAGGCTGGGCCAGGGCCGCCGCGACCGTTTCGATAGAGGGCTTGGTCGAATGGATCAAGGCCTTCACCACCTTAGGTGCGCTCACCGCCTTATCCTTGAGGGAGGGGGCACTGCCACGCTCCTCCTCTGCCTTAGAGCTCGACCGGGGTCTCTCCAGGAGCTTCGCCGGGTGCTCGGCCTTCCTCTTACCCGACCCAGAGCGTTGGCTCGTGGTTGATGGTGCCGGGGAGGGTGCGCCCTGCCTGGCGCCCGTAGAGCCCGACCGTTCGGCGCTCCCGGTGCCAGCGGACTCGCGGTGCTTGGCCTTATGTTGGGCCCCCGTCGCCGGGGCGCCCTCAAAGGTCTTAGAAGACCGCTCAGATTTCTTCTTCTTCTCGCCAGACGGGCTCTTACCCTCCAGCCAGCTGGCGAGACGTTGATGGCGGTCCTTCATGGTCCGTTCCGACATGTTGCCGCAAAACGCACAGTCCTTCTCCACGTGCGTCTTGTCCCCATGAAGGCAGTAAAGGCAGAAAGAGTGTTCGTCCTCCTTGAAGACGTTCTGCAGCTGGCATCCAGGGCAGGCCCTGAACAGCTTTCCGGGCGTCGAGCTTCCCTTCTCCTGGGCCATCTCCGAGACCGGGCCTGAGAAGCTTCTGGAGTCCTCCGAAGTGTAGCTCGACGAAATCTTCACCCTTGAGGGGCACAGATGAATCCGACACGGGTCCCCGTTGATCGGATGTAGGATCGGTGGAGCTTGAGGCTCTTTTGACCGAAAGAATCGAAGTTTTTGTGAAAAAGCGCGAAAAAATAGCACTAACGCTCGAGAGCAATAGCACGAGGATCCCAACACATGAACGTGCGGTAAAAATCTGAAGATGGCTGCCAGAGGCGGTGCTTAGGTAGAGGGCAGTCATTGGCTGTGGTCAGTATGACGCAGAGACCAGTGATTGGTTATTACTACGAAAGACAGATCAGAAACGAAACTGATACTGGTTTTTTCTTTACCGAGGATTCCCAGCCTGACGACGGGGAATATTCATGAGCATGTGAATCCATGCCAGACCCCATGCTGGAGAAGGTTGATTATCTCAGATTGAGAGCCCCGTTCTTGGTTCCATGAGGCCATGAAGTGCAGCTGAATCCTCTTCATCCTCAATCTTGTGTGTGGAACAGCTACTAGGACCACCGCCAGTAGACCCAGGAGATGTTGGTACCACCATGCCGAGGTCACCTCTCCTGAGGAAGTGGCTGGTGACCCTCTTGATGGCAGAGATCTTGTCCTCCGATGGAAATACCTTCTTGGAGCACATGTTCCAAATGAGGGTACAGGAAGAGTGGTGACCCGCTTCCGGAGATGTAGCCCTGACAAGCCAGTCTAGTTATGGATAGATGTGGAGGCTCCGAGAAGGGCCGCCACCGAATTCATGAGCCTGGTAAAGACCCCGGGGGCCGAGTTGAGGCCAAAAGGAAGGCCCTTGTATTGAAAACGGTAGCCCATGATGGTGCGTGTCCTTCAGATCCAGGGAGCACTCTTACCTTGCACAATGTCTGCGCTATAAAAGCTGGCATAACCATCTTGAATTTTTGCATGGGTAAGGAGAAGTTGAGGGTGGAAAGGTCCAGCACAACTCAGGCCCACCTGGTTTTTCTGAATGGCGAAAATCCTGGAGTAAAAGCCCAAGCCTCGCTGGGAGGCTGGGACTTTCTCCATTGCCTGGCTCTCTACAAGCGGCCGGATCTCAACCAAAAGAGTTGCTGTCCCAACATGTGCGAGTGGAGAGGCCGGGATAGGAAAGCGGTACCCCATGGATACTACGGAGAGGAGAGGTCCGCAAAACTCTGGCGCCAGAAATTTGTATGGAGAGCAAACCTGCCCCCCACTGGAGACACGTGGACCCGAAGGGGCATGTCACGCCTTCTTTCCCTCCAGATGTTGTCGCATAGGAGGACCGGAAAAAGCCCTTACCCCCTCCGCCCGCCCAGATTTTTGCTTGCGCCGATTCTGCCACCAAGAGTGGTCCGGCTGCCTGGCTCTGTTCCTGGAAGCCATGGAACCCTCTATGTACAACCCTGTCGGAGTGCTGCTGAGATGAAGTGTATGATTTGGGCATGTCTTTGTTGAACGGAATCTCTAATATGAGTTCTGGACGTCTGGGTTGAATTTTGGCACCCTGAGCCAGGTTGTCCTCATGTCCGTGGCGATACAGATGGCACGGCCAGAGGTGTCAATATGGGCCACGGTGGATTCCATGAGCCACCAGCTTGATCTCGGCCAGCCCCGCCTTAAAGCAGGATTGGCTCTGCGTAGGGAGTACCGGGAGGAAGTCCGCAATTTCCCACCATAATCTTTGGTTGGTGGCAGCCAGCAAGACATCGGCGATGGCCTGACGAAGATGCAAGGACGCGTTGGAATAGTGCTTCTTCCCGTACGCCTCCAAGATCTTCTTGCCTAGAAGCACCGCAGAGGAGGCCGAGAACGACTGAGGCTTTGACTATAGAGATGCCGCAGCGATCACTGAGGAGTGTGGCTTAGGATGGGCCGAGAGCAAGATTGTATCCCCCCCCCACCACATCTGCCTGTACTTGGGGTCCTGGAGTAGATTGTCCGGCTGGGCCGAGTGGGGCTTGAGCCAACCCTTTTTGGCCAGGGTGACTGTATTGGAATCCCAGTTTTGGCAGAGGGGTGTTGCGTGAGTACTTCAGCCAGAACCCCCTCTGCCGACTGCTCGGGTTGGGGTAGGCCCAGATACTCCGCCAGTCCGGTTTCCTGGGAGGCCTTGGCCGAGGATGGCATATCTGTATCTTCTGGGGCACCAGAGGCACTTGTGGTGCCACTAGCATTGCGGGGAGGACTTCCCCGATGGCGTCCTTGAGGATCCAAGGTGACTTCATGAGGCCAAGGAACCCCTTGAAGAACTCACAGGCCGTAGTTGGTGGGGTGCTGACTGGGTAGCTGGGAGCTGCTGCGCACCCTGCCCAAATGGACGCAGTGGGAAGCTGCTGTGCGCAAAAGAGGGATAGTTTGTGGGCCGCATACCTGGTTGAGGCCAGTCCCACCTGGACACTCCGTCGCCGAATTCCTGGAATGGCGGACGGGTGCCCCTTTCTAGCGCAGCAGCCATTTTGTCAAGCTGCCTGCCACGTGCCTGCGATGTGTTGCTCAGCCCGCTGAGACCAGCCGCCTCCAAGGATCACAAGGCCTACCCTGCTGCTTGGGCCTAGGCCCGGTAGGTGTGGCACTCTCAACCCAGGGGTCGGTAGGCACCCCCTCAGACATATTGCCGGTACTAGGGCGTAGCCGCTCAGCCATAGTGCGGGTACAAGGGCTGAACCTCTCACCTTCCAGTCCCTCAACAGTACAAACAGGAGGATCCAAGGAAGATGCTGCAGAAGCCTTGGTGCACGTGCTGGAAGAAGGACCCGCTGGTCCCTCCTGCGCGGGAGAGTCCCTAGGAAGGGATTGCGGGGTGCGACGGAGAATATCACCCCTGCCTTGGCTCGATGCTTCAGGAAGTTCTTGAGGTCCTCTGGAATAGCTCCCTCCACCTGGCTAGTCTGTTTCAGCGCTTTCGAGGACAGCAAGCCACACGTTGTACAAGCTTGCCAACCGTGGTTTGGGCCAAGGCAACGTAGGCAGAGGGCGTGGGGGTCTGAAGTTGGGAAGAGCCCGTTGCAGTATGGACACCTGGTGAACCGCGTGGAAGTCGACATGCGCCAGGAGGCGCGCCACGCCTGAGGACCTGAAAAATAAAAATACAAGTATCCATGTGTGGAATTACAAGGCCGAAGCCAAACCCAGGAGCGCTGGCGAGTTCGGCCCGTTCCTGTCAATGCAGAAAAGTGTACTTTGGTGTGGTGCCAGAGGGCGGAGACAGGTTAGCACATGCTCCCTGGGCCGCTCCCCTGTATTCCTCTACATTTAAAAAGGGAAGGTTTTTTCTGGTGACAAAGGTTCCATCTCCTGTCCCATGGAAGGGTATCCTGTCCCATGGAAGGGTAGCCCATGAAGTATGGAATAAAGGGGACGGGACGCAAGAGTAAGTGGCAGTAGGACCAAGAGAAGAGCCGCAGAGGGGTAGACGGGAGGTTTGCATGTGAATCGATGCCAGAGAACAGTTACAGGTAAGTAACTTGTAACTTCTCCAGCATGTATTAACATGCTCATGAAGAAATACATAGCAGTACACGCACAACCACAATCACATGAGGTGGCAAGGCTCACCATTAAGCATCTCAACTCCTCACCAGGCTCACCTTCAAGCAAACAGGTTGCGCAGTACTGCTTGGCCGACTCTGGACTCCTCCCTGGAATCCCTGTCAACACAGAACTTCGTGAAGGTGTGTGTCGACCTCCACATAGCAGCAATGCAGATGTCAAGCAGGGGCACACCAGACAGGAACGCCATAATTGCAGCGATCGTTCTGGTCGAATGGGCTCTCAGGCAACGGCCGGTTTGCCAACTGGTGACAATGGGAGATTCAGCCGGAGAGCCACCTGGAAATGGAAGCCTTGCAGAGGGTCTTCCCCATGGTTCACAGGGCCAAAGATCACAAAAAAATTGCAACGTCTTCCAGAAACCCTTGTGTGGTCCACAGAACTTCGGCGCTCTAGCCACATCCAGCGAGTGCCAGGTCCTCTCAGCAAGCGACGAAGGCATCGGGAAAACACAGGGCTCATGTGGAGCGAGTCTGACGGCACCTTGGGCATGAAGGAGGGGTGAGTCTATAGCACCATACTAGTCTTGTGGAACGTCAAATCAGGTTGTTTACAAGAGGGCCTGATCTCTCCCACTCGTCGTGCAGAGGTGATGGCCACAAGAAAAGCTGTTTTCCATGACAAAAATGTCAGTGGCGCCGAAAGCATAGGCTCGAACGGAGGACTGATGAGCTTAGTCAGCACCACATTAAGCTCCCACAACGGGGCTGGAGCCTTCACTGGTGGGAACAAGCAAAATAGTCCTTTGACAAACTCCTTGACCAATTGATGAGACCACAGCGATGATCGCCCAGGAGATCTGGTGTAGCGGGAGATGGCCGCCAGATTAACTTTAAGCATGGGCCAGTCCTGCCTTGGCCAACGACAAATACGGACGCACCTGCGGGGCAATGACTCGTAGAGGGTCCATCTTCTGAGTATGGCAACAAACAGTGAACCTCTTTCACTTGTTCCCGTAGCATTTGAGAGTAGGCTAATCTCTGGCCTAGGGGGAGCACCTCCTTACAATCCGCTGGAAGATCGTAGCACCCAAACTCTAGTGCTGCTGGAGCCATGCATTCAGGTTCAGCGATCCTGGGTTGTGGCACAGAATCCTGCTTCCTTCCCAGTCAAGATCTGCAACTGCCGGAAGCTTGACCGGAGGGGACAGACATGTCCAGAAGGTCTGGGTACCATATCTGCCTCGGCCACGCCAGTGCGACACGGATCATCCCACACCGGGACCGTTTGAGAAGCAACAGAGGGAACGCATACAGAAACAGGCCGTCCCAAGGGAAGGAGCCCTACCCCTCCCCCCCCACCTGGCTGGGGAAACCTGCTGGCGAACATCCGGCACTGTGTTCGTCATCGCAGCAAACAGATCGACCTGGGGATTGCCCCATCTGAGTAACAGGTGACCCACTTGGTCCTGCCGAAGTTCCCACTTGTGGCAAGAGTGCAGCTCTCTGCTGAGAGTCCACGACTGTTCTCCACTCCTGCCAGATGAAACGGGATGAGGAACATTCCCAGGGCTACGGCCTAGTGGCAAAGGTCCAGTGCCTTTTGGAGGAGTGCTGGATCTGGTTGCACCCCCCTCCCCCTCCCTTCCCGATGTAGATCATGGTGGTGTCTGAAGACCTGTACTACCTTGCCCTTGAGGGACGGAAGTGAGGGCCCAAAACATTGCCCACAGTTCCAACACGATGTACAACGTCTTCCCCTTGGTTGCCACAGGCCTCGTGAAGACCCGATGTGCGCTCCCCATCCTTCCAGGGAGGCATCCGTCATGACAGTCTCCTGATGAGGTGGGGTCTGGAAATCTGCACACTGATGTGCGCGCACTCCCACAACTGTATCGCTCAATGGAAAACCTTGTATAGTGATCTTGTCCTCAAAGCTTCTTGACACAGGTATCCAACGGGCGTCTAGGAACTCCTGCAGCAGACACATTTGTAGCCTGCACAGCCGAATGAAGTATATGCACGACGACATGCAGAATAGGGATTTGATGGACCTCACCCTTGCAACCTTCAGGGCCAATAGCCGTCGTACCTTGCCCAAGCTGGCTGCTATCCTCTCCTTTGGAGACGCCAGGCACAACACTTGAGTAAGGATCCCAGAAATTGCACGACCTGCGATAGAATCAAGTAGGACTTAGCATAGTTCACAGAGAACCCCAGATCTGTCAGGAGTTGGACGGTCTTCACCGTGCACCGAAGAACCTTGTGATTTTCCCAAGTCGTCACTGGAGCGGGCCCAAAGCACGAGCCATCTCAGTGTCCACCTTGATGGCCTGAAGGGACTCGTCCACAGTCTTCTCAGACAAATTGTCGAAGGGCATGTCCAACACCCTCAACGGAACATCCTGGCGGAAATTAGTTGCCCGCAGCCAGCCCACCGAAGGCAATGTTGCGCATTTGGCGGAATCCTGTGTCAGCAATGTCTGGTCAAGGCGATCGCATGGTCCGGAGCCACCTCGCCTTCCTGTAGGATCTCCAATGCCTCCGCCCTAGTCAGGAAGTCCAAGAGGGCCACCCCTCTCCCCCCCATCTTGAACCAAAGCTGTGCCTTAACTGAGAGCGTGAACGGCCTTGATAGTCATCGCAGAGGGGTGGGGGGGGGGGGGCAATGATGAGGAGGGCCACCGATGAGCTGAAGACTTCTTGGCCGCCGAAACCAGAGTTTGTCGAAGGCTGGGACTGTAAGCACTGGGGTGCAGAGTTCAGCACCCTGTATTTCTTCTCATAAGTCCCTCTTCCGCGGATCCGATGAAGGGTTCATGAGGGACAACCCCTTGTCCCAAGTGTCATCCAACAGGATCGACAGCATGGTGTTCCTTTTTGCCCCTCAGCACTGATATAGGAAACCTCTTGTTGGGCGGTGAAGATCTAGCCGACAGCGGTGGGAGGTATCCCCAACCCTGCCGTCGTCTGTGCCCACAGCAGTCTCATCCCTCTGGGGAAGATGGGGTGGGGGGGGGGGGAGAAGAGGGAAGCGAAGGGTGGACCAGAGGGGAGGGGGGGGGGGTTGTGGAACGGAGGAGTGGGCTGACTCCTTTAGCTTGGCTGGTGGTTCTTCCAATTGGGTTGGCACCGCCAGCGTAAGGCATCCTTGTCCGGATCTCCGAGCACAGGGGATGCAGAGCCGTAAGCACGTCAGATATCCCCAGTGGTTGGGGAGGAGACGGAGATTGCGGCTTAGGTTGCTCCTCCACTTCGTCACAGCCCTGCTGCTCCTAGTCATCCCCACCCTCGTTGGGATCCCTCCCACGGGGCCCACTTGACATATTGTCCCTCCTGGAGGATGGCGAGGTTGAGATCCCTCTGAGATGTCCCTGCCCTGGAGGGCCACTGTGCCCCCTCCCCCGCCCCCTTCTGAGACCAAGGTTGGGGTAATGATAGGCATCACCACCTCTGGAGTCTTCGATAGGCTGTAAAGAGGATTCCTCCTGGCAGGCAGGGATACTCTAGCCTTTCCGCCACAGCAGCCTCCACGAGGGACACTGCCACCAATTTGATGGAAGCATGGGTCTGTCTGATGCACCTTGGCCTTCACGGCCTTGCCAGAGTCCGCGGCCTTCACCTTAGGGGGAGGGTCGGCACCCCACCCATTGGCCTTCTCTGCAGGGCCAGTCTGGGTCTTCTCCAAGAGCTTGCCCGGATGGTCCGACTTCCTCTTTGAAGATCCGAGCGTTGGCTTGTGGTCGAGGGTGCTGGAGACACAACTTGCCCTGGCCGCTGAGGAGCCAGTTGCAACGGCGCTCTCAGGCAGTTGACTCACGGTGCTTGGCCTTATGTTGGGCCCCGCGGGAGGCGCACCCTCAAAGGTCTTAGAAGACCGCTCCATTTTCTTCGGGGCATGGAAGGCATGCTGCTGGGACTCACCCAGAGCAGGGGCCTTGGCCTGCAGCCACTCGTTGAGGTGCTTGCGGTTGGTCAGTCCGCATGCACTGCACCATCTCGACAAGCCACACAGACATCCTCCACATGCATCGGGTCCGAATGCAGGCAGTAGAGGCACAGGGAATGTCATCGTCCAGCAAGACATGCAGTAGTTTTCAGCCGGGGGCAAACCTTGAAGAGGCGCCGAGTCCACGCAGTGTAGGCCTTGAAGCAGCTTCTGGAATCCTCCCTCACCCCCACCACCCCAGAACAAGTGACAATCCACCCCTGAGGGGCGCTGAAGAATCTGAAAAACGGGTCCCTGTAATCAGAGGGTTCATCGATTGAGCTCGAGGCTCAATTGAACGAAATGGCAAAATGCAGTAAAAGCTCGAGGACTCCCAACACTTGAACGTGCGGTAAAAATCTGAAGATGGCTGCCAGAGGAGGGGCTTAGGTAGAGTGCAGTATGACCCAGAGACCAGTGATTGGTTGTTAGGAGAAAGACAGTTCAGAAGTGAAACAAACTGATTTTTCTCTTCAGAGGATTCCCAGCCTGACTGGTAATATTCATGAGCATGTAATTCCATGCCAGGCACCATGCTGGAGAACTTACATCTAGTCGCCTTTAATCAATACTTGCAGGAGTCACTAATGGTAAAGCCCCCTCCTTGGGGTTCTATTGCCATTAGTACCCCCGGCATGTTTGACCAGGGTACAAATCTCAATCTCGATTTGAGAAACTGCGGTGACACTAAAGCAAACAAAATGTCCATCAGGGATTGGGGAGAATTCCCTCACTGACCTAGTATCATTGAATGGCAATGATAACTAATGGCTTGTGGCAGTTTATCTACTTTAATGACTGTCACTTACTCGCAGGCTGTCAAATCAGCTGCATTAGAATGGTGACTTCCTTTAACCACTTTGAGTGCGCCGGTTTGGGTCTTCCTCTGCTGTCCCAGGTTGGGGGGGGGGGGGGGGGGCAGGTCTTCAGCCAGAAACCCTGTGTTGGTAGGGAGTGCATTCCTCTCCTCCCAGTCATTATGCGGTTGGCCACTTCCGAATTAACTTTGATCTTTGTTCTTCCTTGGGTGTTGGGGGTCTACACTGAAGCCAAATACTGTGCCAGAGTAGGATATGGCACAGAAAGACTACAGCATCTCAGTCTACCTCCGACCCATAACCTATAAAGTGATGACCATGTTTCCCCAACCGTCTTGGGGAGGTTGCGCCCTAATGATGGCCTCTGAAAACCACAGAACTGCTTTTCTGTTTCCAGGGTATTGTTCCATCTCTTGTGTTGCCAGTTTTATTTTGCTTAGTCACTGCCTGTTTGAATGGTGCAGATCCTTACGTTGGGTGGGCTTGGGTGCCCTCCCACCCCCAAACCCCCAGCCCAAATACTGTATGAATGGTGGGCTCCTGCAACCATGTGAGATGTTGGAGTCAAGTACTCTAACGAAGCATAGCAGCAAATGGACAAGAATGCAACCCCTGCAGCAGGCCAGCACAGACTCCAGTGAAGTCCTACTAAGATGTCTGACCAAGACCACAAGCGATGCTTCAGCCAGTCGACTGGTGGGAACAACCAGTCTTAACCCCTGCTCAAGGTCTCGATAAACTGGTGGCCCGACCAACTCTACTAGGCTACCTTGCTGAATTAGTTGCCATTCCGAGTGCATACTTCGAACTGGAGGATCGTGAACAGGAGACCTGCTCCTGCATTTTCAGCCTCATCAACATAAACTGTGCAGGACCTGCTCCTTTGTTAATCCCTGGATTATCACTGGACTGGTGAACCCTGCTGCAATCATTCTTTGCACTCAGGAACTTATTTGCTCATTCATATAGCCCATGTGCCAGAACTGTTTTCTCTCCCCCCTCGATCTACAGTTATGATAGTTGCCCATGAGTTTCACTCCTAAATACACTACAAAGGTGTATATAGTGTAATATATCCTGCCCTGATTAGACAGCCACCGGCCCCTTCTGTAAACTGCAGGGAGCGCGAGGTGTGGGTTCCTGTTAAATAGTGCGAATCTGGAAGCTCAAGACCAGTTGACCACTGGAATCGAATCTGAAAAAGATGGCTGTGACCGATTCCAGCGGCCAGAGAGCCTGCTGTGTAAACCATTCCAAGCAGCCTGGGGTCCTGAAGACAACATTTACCCAGAGGCTGTTGACAGTCTTAAAACCTGCTAAACGAGCCACCCCTTAACATGCTGCGATCTTGCTGGGCTGCAAACCGACAATACCAGGGCACCATGAGCCATTGTGCAGTGCATGGTCTTTGTGCTGAAACTTGGACTGCTGCTGGCCCTCCAGAGACGATTCGGAATCTCTGAAGTCCCCCCAGCAGATTACCGGACCGAGAGTGAAGAGAAGCTGACTGGTGATATTAGATCTGTAAAAGTGAGCCAATTCCACAGAGCAGCGAGATATTTGGACTATTCCTTTGTTGGGAGCCTCTTCTGTTGACTGCTGCAAGTTCCCATCCAGTGTGTGATCTTTCATGACCAAGCATCCAGGGGCCGGGTCCTGTGCTGTTGTATCGTGAAGGCAACCGTCCAGAAGCGCTTCTCTGCTCAAGTACTGTGCCTGCTTGGGTAACGCTTATCAAAGTTGTGTTGATCCTGTGTGGCTGGGAGTTTGCCCATACTGTTCACCCAGGCCCAAACGCTGGCACCTAGGAATCCTCTGCGAAGTCCCTGAAAACGCTCTCTTTACTTGAAGTCGTCCTCTGGAACCCTTTCCTGCATAGGAGCCTCATTCTGACCTGCCTACTGCAGACTCCTAGATCCCCGGTATCCTTTTGCCTCAGAGATAGCTCATGCCCTAGAATGGGGAAGGACTGTATAAACCTCTGTCTTAACAGATCACAAGTGTTACCAACTTACCAAGTAGTTGCTTGTAAATGTGGTGTAGCCATCTCTGAAATAAGCGTCCTGCTGTTTTTCCTTCTCTTTAAAGTATAATAGGTTATTTACTCACCTTGAAATTGTGAGTCACTTAGTAAGAGTTCTGAAACCGAGTGTAAACGATTACCAATAGAATTTACTCACCTTGAATAGTGGATTGCCAATGTACTATTGATTTCACTTCCACAGATCATGCTTTTAGAGTTGCATACTGCCCCTCTGAGAAGTATTGAGGTTACTTTCCTGAACTGCCGATTGCCTTTCAAAAGACTGCTAGCTTGTATTCCACACTTGTATCATTGGTAAACTGCTATACCAATAGGGTTTTTATTTACCTTGAATAGCTGCTGCCAAAGAGCAACATTGGGATGTGCTTACAATTGTTTTAGTGCACAAAACAGTTAACCGAGTTCTCACTTATCTAGGAGTAGCTGACTGCCATCTCTGAACTGTGGTCTGAAAAGTAATAGTGGTGCAACTATCACTTTCTAAACAGAAGAATGTTACATATGTTGCAAGGTGTGTAAGTGGTCTAACTAGGCGATTCTTAAAACTGAACAGATTATGACCAATAGGGTGTGCTGCCCATTACATACTATATTCTAAAAGCTCAACTTATTTGGTTTTACTCCCCATGAATAGTGCCATTCTAAATTTGTATCTTTAGGTTTGACTCCTTGAACTACATATTGCTGCTCTAGATAAGGTTATACTTTGTATACCAAAGTAGTTTTTTTTAATTGTGTTGATATAGTACCTACCTCGCCAAACATTTCTCTTTACCTACATTTAAATAAAATATTATTTTCACAATACATAAGTTTGTGTTTGTATGGACTGTATGTACAATCTACAGCTCTCTCCCTCCCAATATAAGCATGGCTGCTCTGTCCATGATACTAACATAGCAGGTGGTACAGCCTTCTACTGAGTTGGAGTTTTCTGTATCGCCTACTAGTATGGTTTAATAGAGCCCTTATCAGCCACAAATTAGGGCGTGTAATATGCCAGCCTATGCAAGGACTTCAGCTTGGAGGTAACCTATTTTGCCCCCCCGAATGGTTAAAACTTCCAGGTCCAAGCATTCAACGAGGGTGCCAACACTTACCTTTTTAGTCAAGGCTGGAGGGTAGGATCTGACGTTTAGGTAAGACTCTGCATTATTTCGTTCGATATACTGCAAGCTGTCACCGTCATTGTACATGATCAACCGGGTGGAATCATTGAAAAGGACGCCAACACTGTTATCGCACAACTGGTAGCCTAAAAGGGAATAAGTTAAGAGTTCATCCTCAAGCACTGGTCTACTGAACATAATCAACCTTGTTTAAGCCCGAAAGCTGCTCTAGTTGAATATCAATTGTAGGCGATTAATATGTCCCTTACTTCCATGGCCTGGTAGTGACATTTTTAGACTGAAATATTTAAGAGAAAGATTTTGATGCCTTGGCTGAAAGCAAAAACCATAGCACATCAAAATAAAATTATACTGGGCAGCTGAGCAATTGGCTGCTTTATGCTTAAAGGCAGCCACACTAATAGTTAGGACAATGTGCAAAAACGTGCTGCGGCAGACCATTTGGATAGAAAGTTTACTCACCGACTACTGTACTAGTCAATAGTAACAGGACAAGCTAAAGGAAAGGATGTAGACTGCCCAGCAGATCAGAAAGCCTCCCAAAGACATGCCTGACAGAACACACGCCTCCTCACATGCTACTAATTGCTAGTCCCAGTTTCAGCACTTATGAACTACCAAATGACAATTGCAGGGAAGAGGCAGTTTGTATGGAAGTAACACAGTAAGACTATGGACTCCAGCAGATTGAGGACTAGTGAAGTTCCCTTCCCTCCATACCTTGTCAGGGTGCTCTGGTAGACTCCCAAAGGAAGGATGGCTGCAGAGAATACAGATCCTCTTGGGGGTACAAAGATTTAAATACCTTAAACCTCATGGATTTCATTAATTCGTTCAATGGAGGGGGGTAGGGACGACAACATCCAGTCGAAAGAATGTTACCAGTTGGTAAGTAACTTGTTCTTCAAATGGATTGTGTCCTCCCACGCATTTTCTTTAATCATGGACCGTATGAAGAACAGCCTTAGCAAAAAGACCTCCTTGGGATGAGGTTGAATCTAAATGTTTCAAAAATGGATGCATAGATGAGCAGGTGGCCGCTGCACAGATATCCTGCACCGGGACACCCCTTTGAAGAGCTGTCAAAGTTGCCATGCCCCTAGTAGAATTAGCTCTTAGCCCACCTGGAGGTTCTTCACCTGCCAGTTTGTAACATCCCCAGATTCCCAAAAATATCCATCTGGATAAGGTTTTGTTACTGCCAGGCCAAATTTGTGGCTAGTAGGTCACTTGAAACTTTGAAGTCTAGAAATATAAAAGCTGAGAGCCCTTTTTGGGCCTAGCCAGTGAAGCCTTTCTTCCTCCTTACCTACATGAGGTGGGAGGGGGGCACGGGAGGATAGAAAGATGGCAAAGTAATGAGACAAATGAAAGTCAGACTACCCGAGCGAGGAAAGAAGGTTTTGAGGATTACTTGCTCTTTATGGCAAATGGTGCGAGGAGGCTTACAAGAGAGCCTGTAACTCGCTCACCATGCGGGCTGATGTGATAACCACTAGCAGGACTGTTTCAACGCAAGGAGTCTTAAGAGGACAAGAATGCAAAGGCTCGAACGGAAAGCATGGAAGGAATTTTAATACTAAATTTATATCCCAAATAGGGACATGGAATGGGATTGGGGTACACGTTTGTGAGACCATTCAAAAATTGTACGATCAATTGTCTTGAAATAAGAATTCAGGGGCGCGCTTAAAAATATAAAGCACCACTAGGTATCCTTTTATTATATCAATCTGAAGCCCCAGATGAGCTAAATGTAACAGGAAAGAAAGCACCATAGCTGTGCCACATAGGAATGGATCCACATTCTTATCCTTGCATCAGTTACTGAACATATTCCAACGACACCAGTACAAGGATTTTGTTGCTGGCCGAATAATATCCATTACGTTGCCCGGAAGGTCCCAATCCTTATAGCTCAGCCTCTCAGAAACCATGCCTTGACCTCTGGATGGAGAACTACCGTCCTCTTGCGAAAGAATATCCTTGCTTTGTGGAAGACGTATTGAGGGCAGATGGCCATGTCCAGAAGGTCTGGGTACCACGTCCTCCTGGCCCAATCTGGCACTAACGACCAGAGTTTTCCTGACCTCTCTCAACCTCCTGATTATGTGAGGAATCACGTGGACTGGAGGAAACACATACAGGAGTGGAAATTCCCAGTCAACTACGAACGCGTCCCCTAGAGCGCCGAGGAAATTCCCTTGAGCGGTACTGATCATGACCAATCCACTTCAGGGGTTCCCCAAAGGGTGAAGAGCTCTTGAAGGACTTCCTGAGCTAGCTCCCATTAGTGGGATACTGCTGCCTGCTCAGAGCATCCGCCACCATGTTCTCTCTGGCTAGGTGAACTGCTGATAGGGAGATTCCTTCTTGTATTGCGCAGAACCAGAGCTGCATTACATCTCTGCACAGTGGTAGTGGCCCTACGCCTCTTGAGGTAGTACATGGCCACTGTTGTCCATCAGGACATTCTTTCCCATTCAGCGCTAGTCCAATTGCCCTCAGCTACAAAAGGTTGATGTGTAGTTTGGACTCTGATGGAGACCAAGGACCATGGATTGTTAGATCACTGGTGTGGGCTCCCCACCCCGTGAGTGAGGCGTCCGTCACTACTGTCATCTCCTGCCATGGTTGCCAAAAAGATTCTCCCTTAAGATTGTTCTTGCAAACCCACCATAGATCTTGAGCCACTCTGGTCAGAGTCCTGAGGGCCCATTGAAGGGATCTCAAATCTGGCCCCTGGCACCAGAAAAATGCAATATGCCAAGAGGCAGAGAAATCTCAGAAAAAAAAAATCAAAGGCCGGCAGATGCCGGGCATACATGAACTTTGTTACCATCTGCAGAATGTGCTGAGCTCTTACCTCAGGAGGCGAGGCTTTCCCAAAGGGCATATCCAGGACTGCTGCGATGAATTGTAGTCTTTGGAATGGTATCATGAGACTTCTTGTAATTGAGGGACAAGCCCAGTCTGTGTAGGAAGTGGCAGGTAAACCTATGTTCCTGGGCCTGTTCGGGTGAACGAGCCCTGATTAACCAATCGTCCAGGTAGGGGTAGACTTGAATCCCCTCTCCCGAGACTTGCTGCCACCAACGCCATCAGTTAGATGAAAACCCCCAAGGAGGTGGTCAGCCCGAATGGCATAACTCGAAATTGTGAACTGCCAAGCGCAAACCTCAGGTACTCTGTGCTCGAGATGGATTGGCACATGAAAGCAAAGATCCTGAAGGTCCAATAACATACAATCCTGGAGCTGGAGGGCCTGCAGGATCTGAGAAAGCGTGACCATCTTGAACTTGTCCTTCGAGGAATTTGTTCAAATTTCTCAAGTCCAAGATGGGTCTCAATCCTCAGTGTTCCTTGGGAATGAGAAAGTAGGGGGAATACCAACCCTTGTTCCTCTCCGCCACAGGTCCATGTTCTATTGCACCACTCTCTAGCAGGGTTAAAATTTCCTGCACAAGCGGAGAGGATCCAGAATTTTGACAAGAGTTGTATTCCCATGGATGATCCAGAGATCTTTTCTGAAAAGTAAGGCAGTAACCCAGGGCTACTGTTTCCAGTGACCCGGCATTCGTTGAGATGCTAACAGATTCGGCCTCCCACCTTGGTCTTGTGGTCAAAACCTCAGAGTGGCTTAGAGGCGGCTGTAGCAGCGGCTGAGGGGACAGTTGTCGCTGCTAGGGCTGATCTAGCACCCTTTCCTCGTCCACCACGAGGGAATCTTTGTCTTTAACTAGCCTGTCCTCTTCCCCTTCCAAATGACGAATAGAAATGAAGGACAACCCCCTCCAGGAAGATAGCCCGAGTGGGAATGTTGCTGATGTCTTATGGAGGCGCTAAGTAGACTCATCCACCTTGCTGCCGAACAACCTCAAGTCATCAAAGGGTATATGGAGTAGCCTGGCCTGCACATCCGGTGCAAAGCCTGGCTTGCTCAGCCAGGCAATCCTGCGTAGTACAGTGCTAGAAGCCATGGAGCTGCTGATGCCATCAGCCGTGTCCAGTCCGGACTGGAGACATACCCCATTGCCTTCTTTCCATCATTCACAATATGTCTCATTCGTCGCCTTCCGGAATGTGCTGAGCACCATGCTAACAGTCACACAGGGTGTAGGTAAACCTCGAAAGGGTACAAGTAACATTGGTTGCCATACTGCTCGAAGAAAAAATAAATACATCTTTCAAGCCCAGGTAGCAACACTCTTGTCATCCCTATCTGGGGGGAGTAAAGGGGTAAGCAGACTGTCTGGTGGATGTAGCTACATGGACCACTAAGCTTTCAGGCGTAGGGTGCTTAGTTAAATAATCTGGATCAGAGGATTACGGACTATTTTCTGGCAACATTTTGTTTACTGCAGATCCAGATTCTGGAGTTTCCCAGTTGGACGTGACCTTCCTTGGAAGGGCTGTATGAAAAGGCAGTACTGGATCCCTGGCTCAGAATATCTTGTTCGTAGGTAGGAGAATTCCTACTCCAGCCTATGAACTCTACAACCCTATTCATAATATTCCTGTAAGCTGAATCAGCATGATCAGCTGGGTCAGGTTTGTCAAACTCAATTCAGGCCAAGTGTCTATGCCACTAGCTGATTGAGGCAGTCAAAGATCAGACATCTTTGATTCTGGCCCATCAGCTCTTCAGGAGCATTTTGTCCGATATTTCAACCCAAATGGGGAAAAATCCTCCCTTGGTCTATCCAAGTAGAATATCAGGGCACACCTGACATCCAGGCAGTGCAGCACTTTGTGCTTCGTCCTTCGGGTCGGGAAAAAATAGGAAGGACCATTTCCTTATTCAGGTGGAAATCAGACAGAGCCTTGGGCAGAAATGCCGGGTGCGTCTGCATGACTACCCTGTGAAAGGTGGTATATGGCTCAGAGGTGGCCAGCGCCTGGATCTCGCCAACTCTACGAGCCAAGGCAGTCTTGATGGGGACCAACCCGATGTCCACGGATGCCATTGGCTCGAATGGTTTGTGTGCCACATGCACCCAAGACTATGTTAAGGTCCCACACCGGCTGTGGTCTCCTGACGGGCGGGTAGAGCCTAGCGAGACCAGTCAGATGTTTGATAGGGTTGGCGGACGAAAAAAAAATGCCTTCCTGAGTTCCTGTAAGCCCCAATGGCTGCAAGGTATGCACGGCAGGTGTCCACCTCTACGCCTGAATGAGCGAGGCGAGCCGAAAACGAGAGCACGTCCCAAATGCAAGCCATGGGGTCAATTTCCTTGGAGTCTGCCCAGTGGCAGAGACTGATCCATTTGCTTTTGTACTTGGCCCTGGTGGCTTTGCTCCTGGCGCCTTGATTGGCCTGCGAGAGGCTAAGGTGCCGAAGCTTTACTGCTCAGTTACAAGGCTGTGAGGGCTAGTTTCTCTGGTGCAGGGCCTGTCGGAAGGTGTATCAGGGGCACCTCCGAGAGGCTGAGTAGCTCCGAAAACCATGGCCTGGCCGGCCACCATGGAGCTATAAGAATGATGGAGTCGGCAAGACTCCTTGATCTTGCAAATTACCCTGTGGATCAAAGGAGTGGGCGGAAAGGCGTAGGCTTTCATGCCGGTCCATTTGAGGTGAAGTGCGTCACCCGGAGAGCCCTGGCCCGGACCTTGCCAGGATGCGAACTGGAGACACTTCTTGTTGTGCCAGGTGGCAAAGAGATCCACGTGAAGGTGACCCACCTGTTGAAGATCTGAATAACGAGGTTATTAGCTGCCATTCGTAATTGTCCGCTCCTAGCCTGCCTGCTTTCAGGCTGGATTTCCCCGGGAGGTGGACTGCCGAGAAGTACATTTCGTTTTCCAGGGCCCATTCCCCCATGCCAATCACCAGTCTGCACGGGGGTTGGGGGGCCTGGTGCTGCCCCCCCCCGGTGCTGCCCCCCCCTCCCTTGTTGACGTAGTACATGCTGGTTGAGTGGTCTGTCTGGATGAGAACAACCTTGCCCTTGAGAAGTGGTAGGAATGCTCCAAGCGCTAGCCAGATGGTGTTCAGCTCAAACCAATTTATGTGGTATTCCTGCTCCTGTCGAGTCCAGGTGCTGTGGACTGAGAGATCGTCCAGGGTGGCTCCCCAGTCCTCGAGTGAGGAGTCTGGTGATGGTGGCCTGCGGAGGGTGGCCGAACGGGCATGCCCGTCGTAGGTTGCAGTCCATGGACCACCATGTTAGTTCGGGTGGAGAGATGGAGAACGTTGATCTCGGATTGCGAGCCCCGCTCCTGGTTCCATGAGGCCGCAAAGTGCATCTGAATCCTCATCCTTAGTCTCGTGTGCAGCACGGCTAATAATGCCAGTAAACCCAGGAGATGTTGGCACCACCATGCCAAGGTCACCTCTGCTGAGGACATGGATGGTGGCCCTTTTCATGGCTGAGATTTTGTCTTCCGACGGGAAGACCCTCTGAGCGTTAGTCCCAGGAATGTCAGTCTGCGTAGGCTGCAGCTGTGACTTGAGGTTGAGCGAGAAGCCCAGATCGTGCAGGGTGTTCATAAGGGCATGGGAAGAGTGGTGAACCGCTCCTGGAGATGTAGCCCTGGTGAGCCAGTCGTCGAGGTATGGGTAGATGTGGAGGGCCTGCGCTCTGAGGGCTGCAACAGCGTTCATGAGTCTGGTAAAGTCCCGGTGGGCCGAGTTGAGGCCAAATGGAAGGACTTTGTATTGAAAATGTTAACCCATGATCCTGAACCCTAGGAAAGAACAATGGGGCTGCCAAATCGAGACATGTAGGTACGCGTTCTTCAGGTTCAGGGAGCACATCCAGTCTCCAATGGCCAATGTCTCCGCTATAAAAGCTGGCGTAACCATCTTGAATTTTTGCAGGGGTAGGGAGAGGTTGAGGATGGAACAGTCCAGCACAACTCTCAAACCCGCCTGGTTCTTCTGAATGGTCCTGGAGGAAGAGCCAAAGCCTCGCTGGGAGGCTGGCACTTCCTGGCTCTCTACGAGCGACCAATCTCTTGCCAAAGCGTTGCTGTCCCAACCTGTGGGAGTGGAGGAGAGGCCGGGATAGGAAGGCGGTACCCCATGGATACCATCCAGTGGTACGTGAAATTCTGGCACCAGAAGTGTGCATGGAGAGCAAGCCTGCACCCCACTGGAGACACGAGGACCTGAAGGGGCATGTCATGCCTTCTTTCCCCACGAAGGCTGACTGGGAAAAGCCCTTACCCCCCCCACACCCCTTTTGTTGTTTGCGCCGGTTCTGAGATCTGCGTTCCTGGAAGCCGCGGAACCCTCCATATGTATGACCCTTTTCTGAGCGCTGATGAGATTGGGTGTACGATTTGGGTGCGATGGTCTTTTTGAATGGATAGAGACTGCCATTTGTGAGCAGTTTGTCCAGCTCCTTGAAGCGCTGAATCCCCCCCCCCCCCCTCCCCCTGAACAGTGAATCTAGGATGCACTCCTGGTTGAATTTCAGTGCCCAGAGCCAGGCTGTTCTCATGTCCATGGCAATGCAGATGGCACGGGCTGAGGTATCGCTAGCCACTGTGGATTCCATGAGGTCATGCGCCACAAGCTTGGCTTCAGCTAGCCCTGCCTTAAAGTGGGATTGGCACTGGGTGGGAGCAATTTCCCACCATAACCTTTGGTTGGCAACCTGACAAGGATGCGTTGGGAGTAGCTTTTCCTACTGTACACCTCCAAGGTCGTCTATTTGCCTAGCAGCACGGCAGAGGATGCAACTGAGGCTCGAGTATAGTGATTCTGCAGCAATCACCAATGAGTGTGGCTGAGGATGGGTCGAGAGCAAGAGTGTATCACCCTCCGTCTGCCTGTACTTGGCGTCCAGGTGCCGATTCACCAGCTGGACCAAGTGGGGGCTTGAGCCAACCCTTCTTAGCCAGGGAGACATCGGTTTGCAGTGGAATCCATGTGTTGGCAGAGGGGCATCGTGTGAGGCCTCCAGCCAGAACCCCCCCCCCCCCCCCCCCGCCTCTGCCGGCTGTTTGACCTTGGGTTGGGGAGGCCCAGGTACTCCGCTAGGCCAGCAAGACGTTCGTGGAAGGCCCTGGCTGAGGATGGTGTCCGATCATCATCATCCTCGTCCGGATCCTGTGGAGGAGTAGAGGGTGCCAGAGGCTGGTATACAGGGACCACAGCCAGAGGCTGAGGAGGCAGCATATCTGGAGTTGGTTGTGGAGCAGGAGGCAAAGGCTGCACCGGGGCCAGATGGGAGTCTGATGCCGCTAGCATGGCGGGGATCACTTACCTGATGGCGTCTTTGATGAGAACCCCCATTTGAGGAGACCTCATGAGGCAGAGGAACTTCTCAAAGAGCACCTCCTCACTAGCCAAAGCGGTAGCAGGGGGATGCCGACAGGGTAGCAAGGGGGAGTTGGGGGGGGGGGGGGGAGAACTGCTGGAGCCTCTGCATACCCTGTTCATATGGACACAAAGGAAAGCTGCCCTGCGCCAATGAGGGGGTAGACTTGTAGGACACATACCTGGTTGAGGCCAGTCCCACCTTGACACTTGTTCTTTGCCGAATTCCTGGAATGGCGTTGGACGGGTGCCTCTTTCTGGCGTGCCAGCCATTTTGTTGAGCTGCCTGCCACATGGTGCTCGGCCCAGACAGACTCTTGCGTGTTCATCACGAGGCCTACCCTGCACCTCGGGCCTCTGCCCGGTAGGTGCAACACCCTCGACCCGGGCATCTGTAGAGCTGTGTTTAGGCGACCCCTCGATGTATTGCCGGTATTAGGGCGTAGCCCTTGGCCATGGTGCCACTATTAGGGCAGAGCCCCTCGGGTGTAGAACTGGTAAAAACCTTTTGGTCTCTCAACACTACACCCAGGAGGACCCCCTCGACCCGAAGGCTGGTATCTGCAGCTGCCTCAGTACGACCTGACCTGTCACTCCAGCGCGTGGAGTCCCTGGAAGTCTCCCTTGCGGGGTGCGCTGGAAAATATCAGCCCTACCTTGGGCCTGGTTCGATGCTTCATGAAGTTAGAGATCCTCTGGAAGAGCTCCCTCCACCTGACTTGTCTGTTAGTCAGCGCCTTTGAGGACAGTGAGCCACACGCCCAACACAATTGCCAACCGTGGTCTGGGCCAAGACAGAGGCAGAGGGCGTGGGGGGGTATGAAGTTGGGAAGAGCCCGTCGACATGCACTGGAGGATGAGCGTGGCGCCTGCGGACCTAGTAACTGAGTGATAGATAAGCTAAAAAAAGAAGTACCTGTGCGTTGAATTACATGGCCGAAGCCAAACCCAGGAGTGCTGGTGAATTCGGGCCGTCCAGTCAATGCGGAAAATGGGACTGAGGTGTGGCGCTGGAGAGCGGAGTCAGGGCAGCACATGCTCCCTGAGCCGCGCGCGCGCCTCTAAATTTAAAGGGGAAGAATGTTTTTTCCTAGTGAAAAAAGGTTCCTCCCCCCATCCCTTGGAAGGGACGCCCATACAGTATGGAGAAGGGGATGGGATGTAAGAGTATCTGCAGCGTCATTTCAAACACACGAAGCAAAAAGCCTTCGGAAAATGGAACTGAAGCCAATGGGCGCAGCTCAAGCTATTTATACCAAGGATGATGTTGACGCTCTACAGCAGCCCTTGAGGGACATAGACGCCATGACAGCACAGCAAGCTTGTGGGGAATTTTTTTCCAAAGCTGCAAAGCTTTGCTTGATATGGCCAAAGATGTGGAATATGTGGGAGGACACAATCCATTAAAATATGTGCCTTACATCAATTTTCTGCTGTAATCTTCTAGTGGATTGTGAGCTGGCTGCATGAGCACCACGTTTTCTCCATGCTTGTAGCGCTGAAGAACTTAAAAGGCTGGCCACACAGGGAGTATTTGCAGAGAACCCAGGGTGGTATTGCAGACATACAACAATGAGTGTTTGTTTAGGTATATTTCTGGTATTCTGCGGGGATTGGCAACAGGGCCTGTTCAAGGTGGCTATACCGCTTTTAGTGGCAGGCAAATTAAAGCTGCATCTTCTGCTGCACCCTGCTGCACCCCCCCCCCCCCCACTCCCACCCTCACCCAAAGGGAACCACCAGAAAAGAGGACGAGGCCCAAGTTTGGAACATCAGAGCAGAAGGGAGAGTTGCTCAACCTATAGCTGATAAATGCATCCCTTCCTCCAAAGGAAAACCTTCCCAACATGTGTCCCCTCAACCGTTGTCCACTAGGAGTGCCAATTGATCAGTAAACCCATGGATACCAGTACCAAGACTCCCCTTAGTGTCCGGCACCTGGAATGACAGGGAGTCCTCACCAGTCAGTCTAGGCAAGTGGATGCCTTTCCTTGGTGATGTGTTGGAGTCCACATTCAAGAAAATCCAAAGCTTGTGCTGAGGCCAAATGAACATGTACATACCAAGTGTAAAGAACCCATGAGAAGCTCAAACTTGCAAAGGAAGTCAAAAAGGGAATATGCATATAGGTACAAGCCCACAGCACAGATACAATCTATACTGCAGGGGTAACAATCATGAATCTCCAGGCCTGCCACTCTTGGGAGTGCTGGCAGAACCCTCTGAAGCCATGGAAAGGTCTACATCTGCTTGCCTGGGACAGAGGTAGTCTTCAATCGGTTTTGATGTACTTCGTGCAAACTTTGGCTCACCAGATGTTGGACTACAACTCCCATCAGCCCCAGTCAGCATAATCAATTGAGGTAACCTGATTTATTATAGTCCAAAATTGTATGGAGCGCTGCAGGTTGCAGACCGCCACCACCGCTGCCCCATCCCTTGCAGTTGTCTCAATAGGACACCCACTACAATAGGTCACCCACCACAATATGTTTCTAACAGCTAGTTTGCGGTATTTGCAGAGTGATTGCCTGCTCACAATTTTACACTAGATATGCACTTGCCTGGCAGATTTGTACTGAGAAATTGTCCAAACAGGAGATGGGGAACAAGAAAGTTGGTGTGCTTCTGGGACACTGCTTCAAATGGTGGTTAGGCTACAGAAAGTTCCCCCCAAAAGTCCATTATTAGCCACAAGCAGTGTCTAGTAGTACGGGCTTATTTCATGCCAGCCTTCGCCTCGGACTCTAGTTGGATCAAGTCCTAGGTGATAACCAGGGTTCAGAGAAACTGAAGTTGCGATGGTACTGGCAATCAAAGACCTGGTAACGAATCTCCTTGCGGAAGGCAACAATGGATGACGGTCGCCTAAACTCTGGGCCCTTCACCAGGATGACCACAATACTCAGTCCGATTAGCAGCAGGTGTCCCAGAAGCCAGGGGATTCTGTATTTTCCTATATCGGGTGTCTGCTGGCTAGGGCTGATGGGAGCATCTGGAGAGCCAAAGGTTGCATAGTCAGTGGTAAGGGATCATGGGAGTTTTAGTCCAAAACAGAGCCAACGGTTGAAGGCCCCCTGCCCCATTATGAACAGTGGCAAAACTAGATTCCTCACCAGCGCTGGGTCACCAGAGGAAACCAAGCGGCAGTCAACAGTACCACAATAGACAGACCTTGTGGTCATTGGTGTTAGTAGCCTGGCTAGTGTGGGATCAGGTCCTTCTGCAGGACCATCAAAAACTCCATGGTCAGGTGGCCATAATTGGCATATAAGCACTGCTCCCATTCTCAGTTTAAGGCATGGGCCTCTGGGTTAAGGAAGCGTGTCCAAATGGGTTCAGGAAAGCTGTACACGGACGAACACCAATCTGCAGAAGAACTGCAGAGGCAACCTGAACGGACTGGGTTGGAGCCAGAGTAGGCAGTACAGGAAAGCGTGACTAGCCTCAAACTGACACCCAATTCACTGTGGGAGGTGAGATGGCAGTCTCCTCTGTAGCGGATCACCAAAGGATACGCCAACAGCATATCCCAATATGATTCTAAGTCACCTGCCGCACAACAGGAACTCTTCCCTGCACAGACGTTAACATTGGTGATGACGTGCTGGGCCTTGGAGGAGTGGAAAAACCTCAAATGACTGGAGAGGTTGATGCAGAGTGAGCAGTAGTTAGTCCTGACTAGGCCCCCTTCCCCAACCCGCCAGGAAAAGTCCCACTGCTTGACAAGAGGGGTTTATATGACTCTTCAGGCCCTCAAATTATGTTGCCCTAGTGTCCAAGTGACCCCGTTTAGAGCCAGTAGCCTACTGCTTGCACAGCACCTTAGGGCAAGCCCTGGTAGGATTGGTTGAAGAATCGCATGTGTCACAGGACTCAAACTGGGCCCCCATCGGGTGGGTGAACAGACGTCCTTACCTTTCAAAAAACCTACAAAAGTTGAGGCAGTCACAGGAGTGAGTCTGGACATAAGTGACTCACACATGCTTTGCAATGAGCAGAGCAGCCACTTTTGGTCTGGGCTTAGGCAAGCCATAAGGTAGTTTGTCTGCTGCTGAAAAATCTGTGCCGCTGTGCAGACACCAGATACAAGTCACAGAAGTGTGGCAAGAAAAGGGACCCTCCAAAAGACGGACCCAAAAATAGACTTTAGACAGTCGGGGCAAGCTTATCACAAGAACTCATCTCAACCACACATAATGTTGAGAAACGGAATGGCACAGGGCAGGCGGATTTGTGGCTGTTCCTGTGCATGCACTCGGCAAGATTTATGCTCGGCTGGGCAGAGTGCTCTTGTCCCCATCCCTGAATGAGTATCCCATAGGTAGGCAGGGGAAAGGATGGAGGTGTCGGTTCCCCAGACATTTGTGAGCAATCCATTTCAAGGGAAGTTGGTGCACGTCTATCGAAATGGAGCTTCACTTATTACAATAGCTTAACAGGATGCCTTTAGCTCCCAAGCACAAGACTGGCTGGAAAAACCTGCAAGATGGATTTTGGTTCTTACTACCAGCCTGAAGTAATGCAAATTCTAAAAATAACCAATTTCTGGATTTACTCCCACCTTCACATCCAACTGGAATCTTGCTACCTCAGATCAGAAAAGTCTTCCCCACAGAGAAGGTAGACTACAGCATTTATAGTACCATTGGCATAGATACTCGACACCACAATAGCTATGCAGATGGTGCTGTGTAAAGCTACCAATTACAATACACCCCCCCCCCCCCCCCCAGACCATTGCCATATTGTACCCATGAATGCGAGATCATGGTAGTGCAAGGCAGCGTCTTATCCCTTTTGGTCAGTGCAGTCACCCGCCCCTCCACTCAGATGAGTATGAAGTGTGCAAGACAAGCCCCCACTGAGGTGCTAGGTGAATATGCAATTGATTTAGTCCTTTCCACAGATTACTTTGCTACACACAGTTGGAGAATCCACCCCCTACCGAACAGACCCTAAAAAAGCGCACGAGGAATCCTCATCTACACCACCCAATGGGTATTCTAGGTAACGCTTTAAAAAGATTGTGCAAAGATGCAGATGTAGCTGCCCAGTGCCAGGAACTAGGCGCAACATGGAGATTTCTGCTAATCTAGATCAGTGGTCTGCAACCTTTGGCTCCACATAATTTGACTACAACTGCCATCAGCACATGCTAGAGAATGGGAGTACTTGCCAAAACACCTGAAGAGCCACGGGTTGCAGGCCACAGAACAAAAGTGGGAGCCTTTGAGATTGCCTCTGCTAGAATTGGAAGCCATTAAGGACCAGATGTCTGTCCTAGGTGCAGCATCCCCTGGTAAGGAAAAGCTGTGGCAGGTTGCCAAGGGTGGGTTGAAACCTACTCCCCTTTGGGAAATAAAAACCATACTAACCTCTTAGAATGCATGGGGGACGGGGGAGGGTCTCAAACCACCAGCATCCCAGCAGTGATTGATGTAAATTAGTACCAAAACAAGGAAGTCCCACTGAGAAATTACACCAGCATGACGAGCAACTCAAATTCTACTTTTATCCCAACAAATGTCGGGTGCTTAAGTGGAGGAGCCCTGCATAGGCACCCATGAAGTACGGAGGAAAGGGGACAGATGTAGAGGAGCGGTTCCCCCTCGGACACACAATCTTGTGTCCCTTTCATGTGGAGAACTTTGGGGCAAGTAGTCCAGGGGCACATAGATATGACCATTAGTCTCCCTGATGGAGATGCCTGGTGTAAAAGGGTCACAGCAAGTTCTGCCTGAGAGCTCACATGAGGAACAGATGAACTGCAGACCGATACTGGACAGGCAGCAGAGCCGAATTAGGTGTAGCTCGATATCAGGGCTTGAAAGGAATGCGCATTTGAAAGGAATTTGAGGATCTGGCAGCAGCTGATGTGGTTCCGAGCTGGGCCATGAGAGCTGGTCCACTTATTGCCGGATCACCTTTGTAGTCTGCAGAGTAGCTTCAGTAGCAAGTCTACAGAGTGCTCCAATAGGGGTTCAGGAATAGCACTGTTGCAATGATCTGTGACTTGTTTGGAGCGCTACTGTGAGCTCGCAGATGGTGGTCGATATCATGGAACAGCTGTCAGAGCAATTCAAAAGTCTTCAGATGTGGAAGTTGGTGCGATCACAAGACAGCCAGCCAATGTTAGTGTTAAAGGATATTTGTACTGCGCACTACCAAAGGAGTGGTCCCCTGGCGCTGTGAAAAAGGGAGGGGTGGGGTGAGTTAGTGGGAATAAGCTGGAAAAGTGCAAGGGAGCAGTGATGTGCTGTTGGCGGCCTCAACCCGGAATTCCGTTGGCTGGGCTTGGGTGTTTTCCGGTCGGTTGTCGTGTGCTGGTGAGAGTATGTGTTTTGTTGTTGAGGTGTTGTGAAGTTTGTGCAGATTGTTGTGTTTGGCTAGAGTTGGAGAGGTATATGCAAGGAGTGAAATTGTTAGTGGATTGGTTAATTGGGCAAATGCTAACAGTCACAATTCTAAGTACGTGTGGCCCATGCTAACATTTTTAAACCCATCTAGCTGCAACGTCAGCTAGTGTTTACGATTACGTCTAGAAAACCCACGATTATGTACAGGCACGGCACAAGCTAACATTCACAACTCCATCTAAGTGTGGCATATGCCAATAATCCCAATTCCATCTGAGTGTGGCATATGCAGACCTTCACAATCATGAGATGCAATGCCGGCTAGTGTTCACAAATGAGTCTAGGTGTGGCACATGCCAACATACACAATTCCATCCAGGTGTGGCATGTGCTAATAATTATAATTTCATCTAAGTGTGGCACATGCAGACCTTCACAATAGAGTCTAGGTGCAGCGCCGGACATTTCACGAATCTCTAAGTGTGGCACATGCTAACAACAATCACAATTCTGTCTAAGTGTGGCACATGCTGATAATTACAATTCCATCGAAGTTTGGGGCGTGCTACCAATTCTGTTGTATTTAGATGCGACTTAGGCCAATGTTCACGATTTCATCTCTAGGTGTGGCACATGCTACCATTCACAATTCCGTCTAGGTTTGGCACATGCTATTGTCCAAGTTCCATCTAAGTATGACGCATACTAACATTCATAATCCCATCTAGATGCAAGGCATGCTAAAGTTTAGAATTCCATCTAAGTGTGGTGCATGCCAACAATGACAAAGGGATCAGCTGTAGGCAAGAACCTTCCCCCTCCAATTGAAGACTAGCAGATAGTCATGGATGTAGTTAACCGGATCTCCAGCTTCTGTGTTTTGGAGGCCTGGCTGAGATGGGTAGCATTGATGGTCAATTACAGGTGTTTTGCCAAGGGTCTGAGGGGGCCGGTTGGGGACAAAGCCTGGATCATGTGTACACCTCAGCTCCTTGTCATCTTTTTCAGGTTCTCGGGTATCGATTTCTGGTGCCCTGAAGAGGTAGCTGTCCTATTACTGATGCCAAAGCAAGATGTCAGTCATTAAATCAAGCAAACTAGTTGCCGGTTAAGGCTTTGGAATTGAAACCGGCAATTGGTCACCTCAGCAACATGGTCAGGGCAATACACTTTCATGCTTAACCTCCACACACATTAGGGTCACAGGCCCTAAAGAGGATAGGTTACTCTAGAAACTTGCAACGCTCCCTGTTAGGATGTGCAGGACCAATACACCAAATCCCTACAGAAGGCTTAAGAGCCCAAAAAGCCGCTTTCTAGCGAGTTATGACATGGAGCAAGTATAGGAAAATGAATCTCAGGTTGCAGAAACGGTTTCAGAAAGTTGCTTAGCCAAAGATGGTGGATAGGCTGTACATCGTGCTGCAGTTTAACTCATTCATTGCAGTTTGTATAGAGCCTTAATTCTGGTCCCAACAGACTTGGTTGAATGCCCTCAAAGGGACCAAGGGGCTATTATGCAGGTGTGCATTTCGGCCATTAAAGTTTGGCCAAGAACCTCCTAGACACATGTCTGAACGGCCGGAAAGACTATACTAGGACCTTAACAGGTGCGTTTACAGGAGGGGTGTTTAAGTTGATATACAAGTAGCTACAGTTAATGTGGTAAACTAAGCAAAATGTAAAGCCTGCAGGGGGAATATTCAAAGCAAATCCAATGCTACTGAAGGGATGGACCAACCTACAAACTGAACTAATGAAATGTTCATAAACCACCCCTAAACATGCTGGTGAATATTCTGGGAATCCTTCATTTTCACACGGTCTCTCCTATAAACCAATCACTGAGCTCTGGGTCATAATTCCCACAGACAATGATTACCCTCTGCCTAACCTCCCCTGGCAGCCATCTTCTGATTTGGAAGCATGTAAAGTGTCAGCATAACCAAGAAGTGCTGCAGAGGGGCAGGAGGTAGGGTTTACATGTGCATCCCATGCTGGAGAAATTAATAGTTACTCACCATAGTGACCAATGTACTCTTAGTCCATAGCCCCCTTTCCTCCATACTGCATACTGCATGGGTGTCCCTCGCTAGGGACGGGAGACTGAACCTTTTAATTGAGGCGCACTGGGGTGCAGCCCTGCACTGCCACCATTCCTCAGTCCCCATTGATGCGTCAACAATATTTAACATTGCCTAATGAGACCAGTATTTTGGGGGGGAAATGGTGGGATGCTTACGTCCCGTCCCCTTTCCTCCATACTGCATGGGCGATTACAACTGAATGTAGCCCTAGGCTGGAGAGGAACCCCTCCAGAATTGCCTGTCCGAAAGCTGCATCTGACTTGCAGCCAGCGTCAAAACAATGATGCTTACAGAAGGCTAAAGGAGTGGCCCAAGTGGACGCCCTGCCTTTGAACTGCGGCTGGAATGCAATGAGGTGGCCTTCGCTCCGACAGCGTGGGCAGGCACGTTAGCTGGAAGTGGCTTCTGCAGCCCCTCACGCCTCCTTGATGGCAAAAACCATCTACTGTGCTATAGAGGCCTTGTATGCCCGATAACTGGGCCTTAACACTCCCCCAAGCCTTGAAACACTTGTGTATAGGCGCGTTACAAATACCATATCATATCCCCTCCGAAGGTGACAGACGTGCGTCTGACTTGCGGTAGCCCTTGGTCCTGTCCAGATAGATTTTCAGAGCACATCTGACATCCAGACAGTGCAAGACCCTCTGAGCCTCGGCAAAAAACATAGGTAAAACCATTTCCTCGTTTGGATGGAAAGCGGATGTTAAGGTAGAAACATGCAGCGAGTCCACGGGACCACCTTATCCTTGTGAAGGGTAGTAAAGGATTCTGAAGCGACCAGAGCATGGATCTTGCCAACCCTGCGTGCACAGGTGAGGGCCACTAACAGCCATGGTGACCAGCCTGATGTCGGCGGACGCCATTGGCTTGAACGGCGTGTGCGCCAAGGTGCCCAACATTACATTGAGGTCCCACACGGCCTATGGGCTAAGAGCATGGAGAAGCCCGCCAAATGTCGCTTTACTACTGGGTTGGAAGAGAATACCTCCAAATTTCTGTAGGCCCCCAAAAATATGCAGCATGCGTACGCCTGAGTAAGGTGAGAAGAGACAGAGCGTTGTTGAGGGGGGGGGGGGGGGGTTTCCAATCTACTTACATTACGCCCAGTGACAGAATCTAGTCCACTTACTCTTAGCCACATGGAATGATTTCTAGGTTAGCCTGTGACAGGTGAGACCGGCTCAAGAACCACACTGCAAAGGCACATCTGAGGGGTGGGGTGGATTACCCTGCCCGAGAGGCTGAGAAGCTCAGAGAACCAGTCTCCGCTGGCCATCACAGAGCTATCAGAACGATGGTGAGGTGGCAAGATTCCTTTATCTTGCGGATCACCCTGTGGACCAGGGGTGTGGGAGGGAAGGCATAAGCTGTCATGCCGTTCAAATGTATCTGGACTGCATCGCCCAGGGAACCTGGGCCCTGCCAGGACGTGAACTGCTGGCACTTGTCCCAGGAGGCAAAAAGCCACTCGAGGATCTCCCTCCCACCCCCTGAAGATCTCCAAATGCACCCGATTTATCACTCGTTGGTCCACTCCAGTCTGCTGAGCCTGAGGTTGGACTCTCCTGAAGGTGGATAGCCACAAGATAGATTTTCTCCAGGGCCCATTACCACATGCTGATGGCAAGGCTGCACAGTGGAGGGAAGGGGACCAGGTACACCGCTGCTTGTTGATATAGTGGAGTGTCGGTCTGGATGAGGACAACCTTGCCCCATATGAGCAGAAGTAACGCTTTGAGAGCTAGCCAGATGCTTTCAGCTCCAGCCAGCTGATATGAGACTTCGGCCAGGTCCAGACTCCATGGACACTGGTTGTCCAGAGTGCCCCCCCTCCACTCCCCCCCCCCCCCCCCCGACCACTCTAGGGAGGAATGCATGGTGATTGACCTGCAGGGCCGGCTAGCAGAAGGGCTTACCCCCTTCTGCAGGTTGCAGTCATGGGCTCACCATGGTCTCCGAGTTGCAAGAAGTAGGAATGTTGACCAGCTCCACTTGGGAGCCCACTCCAGATTCAATGAGGCTGCTAAGTGCAGCTGTAAACTTAGTCTTGTGTGGGGTACGGCCAGTAGGACTGCTTCCATGATACCCATGTTGGTACCACCAGGCCGAGGTCACCTCTCGGGTAAGGAAGTGAGTAGTGTCCCTCTTGATGGCTGTGATATTGTCCGCCGAGGGGAAACGGAGCTTGTGTCCCATATGATGCACAGGAAGGTCAGGCTCTGCGTAGGTTGCAGCTGAGACTGGAGGTTGATCACCCTTATGAACACTCCACGCTGGGATTTTTGGAGGAGGTGAGGTGCACTGCCTCTGGCGATCTTTTGACGAGCTAGTTTTCCAGGTGTGGGTAGACACGGTGGCCCTGAGAAGGGTTGCCACTGCATTCATTAGCCTGGTAAATACACTAGGGGGCTGAGTTGAGGCTGAAGAGTAGTACCTTGTATTGGAAATGTCAGCCCAAGATTCTGAACCGCAGAAAGAAGCGATGCGGCTGCCAAATCGGGACCTGTAGATGGGAGTCCTTCAGATCCAGGGAGCACATCCAATCTTCCTTGCACAATGTCTCCCCTAGGAGTGCTGGCATAACCATCTTGAATATTTGAAGAGTGAAATTGAGTGATAGGGTCCAACACAACTCTCGGGCCAGCCAGGTTCTTTTGCATTGCGAAAATCCTGGAGTAGAAGCCCAATCCTCGCTGGGATGCTAGGACTTCTTCCACTGCCTGGCTCTCGACTGAATATCCGTCAACAGTTGCTCCACTCTGTGGGAGGGAGGAAAGGATTGGTAAGTGGTACCCCGTGGATACTACTGAAAGGATCCAGGGGTCAGCGAACAAACGACACCAAAACTGTGCTTGAAGGGCAAGCCTGCACCAGAAGTTCTGGAAGGCAGTCAGCTATTTCCCCACCAAAGCCTCTGGTTAACGGCTGCCAACATGGCATCCGCATTGACGATGCAGCTAACTGTTGGTATAGGTATAAAGCTTCTTCCTCTACGCCTCCAAGATAATCTCCTTGCCTAGCAGTGCCGAGGACAGAGGCTTTGAGTAGGGTGACGCCTCAGCAATCACAGAAGAGGGCAGACCTACAACTTATTCTCCCCCCCCCCCCCATTTACATATATGGCAACCAGGTGTCAATTCAGCTGGACTGAGTGGGGTTTGAGCCATCCCTTCTTGGCCAAGGTGGCAACGTCCTGCATTGGAATCCCATTCTAGCCATGGGGCGTAGACTCACCAAGCACTCCCGGCCTCGGTTGTTCAACTTGGGTTGAACAAGGCCCAAGTACTCTGCCAGACCTGCAAGTCGTTTGTGGAAGGACTTGGCTGGCAGTGTTGGGTCTTCTTCCTTGCCTGTCCACCAAGATGTCCGGCTGGTCCAGACTACTGGGCCCTGAGGTGTGTAGACCAAGCTGGCGGCTGGTACAGAAATGTCTGAACTGAAAGAGGCAGGGGAGCCAGAATCGAAGGAGGCGGAGTAAAAAGAGGCAGGGGAGCCGGAATCAAAGGAGGCGGAGTAAAAAGAGGCAGGGGAGCCGGAATCAAAGGAGGCGGAGTAAGAAGAGGCAGGGGAGCCGGAATCAAAGGAGGCAGAGTAAAAAGAGGCAGGGGAGCCGGAATCAAAGGAGGCAGAGTAAAAAGAGGCAGGGGAGCCGGAATCAAAGGAGGCAGAGTAAAAAGAGGCAGGGGAGCCGGAATCAAAGGAGGCAGAGTAAAAAGAGGCAGGGGAGCCGGAATCAAAGGAGGCAGAGTAAAAAGAGGCAGGGGAGCCGGAATCAAAGGAGGCAGAGTAAAAAGAGGCAGGGGAGCCGGAATCAAAGGAGGCAGAGTAAAAAGAGGCAGGGGAGCCGGAATCAAAGGAGGCAGAGTAAAAAGAGGCAGGGGAGCCGGAATCAAAGGAGGCAGAGTAAAAAGAGGCAGGGGAGCCGGAATCAAAGGAGGCGGAGTAAAAAGAGGCAGGGGAGCCGGAATCAAAGGAGGCGGAGTAAAAAGAGGCAGGGGAGCCGGAATCAAAGGAGGCAGAGTAAAAAGAGGCAGGGGAGCCGGAATCAAAGGAGGCAGAGTAAAAAGAGGCAGGGGAGCCGGAATCAAAGGAGGCGGAGTAAAAAGAGGCAGGGGAGCCAGAATCAAAGGAGGCGGAGTAAAAAGAGGCAGGAGAGCCGGAATCAAAGGAGGCGGAGTAAAAAGAGGCAGGGGAGCCGGAATCAAAGGAGGCGGAGTAAAAAGAGGCAGGGGAGCCGGAATCAAAGGAGGCGGAGTAAAAAGAGGCAGGGGAGCCGGAATCAAAGGAGGCGGAGTAAAAAGAGGCAGGGGAGCCGGAATCAAAGGAGGCGGAGTAAAAAGAGGCAGGGGAGCCGGAAGGAGGCGGAGTAGGCTGCACTAGGGTCTGCAGTGCTAGAGCCATAGGCAGAACGCAGCTGGAGGGAGCATGTGCCCGATAACATCCTTGAGGATGACCCCCCACCCATCTGAAGAGATCTCATGAGTGTGAAGAACCCGTCCTTGCAGGCCAGTTGGGTCGCAGGTGATCTTGATGGGATAGTGGGCGGCTGCTGGGGCCGGTGCATATTCTGTCTAGCTGGTTGCAGAGGTAACCTGCCCTGCGCTGCTGATGGATAAACTGTACCACCTTGTAACTCGTTTTCCCACATACTCCGTTCCTTGGGGCGGCATCGGACGAGCGGCCACCTTGTCTGGCATGGTGGCCATCTGGTCGAGCTGCATGCCACGTGCCATATTCGTGCTTGGCTCACTGTGCCCAGCCTCCCCCAGGACTCTTGCAGTGGAGCATGAGACCTACCCTGCACCTCAGGCTGAGACCTTGTAAGAGTGTCGCCGGCAGTGCTGCATGCAGGCACCCCCTCGGCCATGTTGCCGGTACAAGGGCTTAGCCCCTCTGGTGTAAACCTGGTAAAAGAAAATTGCGGTCCCTCAGCACCATCTCCAGAAGGATCCATGGACCCCTCAGCCTGTAGCAGCCTGTAGCAGAGTTAACCTCGATACGCATGCTGGTGCGAGAACCTGAGAGGTTCTTCCTGCCCAGGAGTTTCCGGGAAGGAGTCGCATGTGCAGGGTGCGCTAAAAGAGCAGCCCTCCTTTGGGCCTCGACTAAGAAAGTCCCAAGTCCTCTGGAGGAGACTTCTCAAAGAGCTACCTCCACCTACCTAGTCTGTTCTTCAATGCACGCAATAAAAGGGTGTTGCACGCGGTACAACCCTCCCATACGTGGTCGGGGCCAAGGTAGCAGAGGCAAAGAGCGTGGTGATCTGATGTAGGGAGGAGCCTCTTGCAGGCTGGACACCTGCTGAAGTCACCATGCACCAGGGAAGAGTGTGGCGCCAGAGGACAGAGTACCCAATTGAAAAGACAAAAAGACAGAAGAAAGTATCTGGGGAAGAGTGCATGGTATTACATGGCTGAATCCAAACCCAGGAGCGCAGGTGAAATCAGCCTGTTAAGTCAACGCAGGAAAGGGGACCGGAGTGGCACCGGTGTGGGGAATAAAGTGAGCGCATCCTCACAGGGCATGCGCCTCTAAATTTGGGAAGGTTTTTTCTGGTGAAAAAGGTTCCATCTCCCGTCCCTAGCGAGGGACGCCCATGCTGTATGGAGGAAAGGGGACGGGATGCAAGTGTATACCAGTTCCAGTTAAGTAACTGGTTCCTTCTCTAGCATGGGGTTTGGCATGTGCATCCATGCCCATGAATGAATACATAGCAGTACATACACAACCACGGAAGGTGGCAAGGCTCAACAGAAGCAAATACTCTTTAGCTCCGGGTCAGGCTCACCTTCAAGCAAACAGGTTGCGTAGCACTGCTTAGCCAATCCTGGACTCGGTCAATGCAGTAGAATCTTGTGATGTTGTGCATAGACCTCCACGTAGCAGTCCTGCAGATGTCCAGCAGGGGCACACCAGACAGGAATGCTGTTGCCGCAGCAATAGCTCCGGTGGAGTGGGCTCTGACAGGCGGGCAGCGGTCAGTTTGCCAACCGGGGACAGTGAGCGATACAGCCAGACAGCCACCTGGAAGTGGAAGACTGACAAAGCCTTCCCATGATTCACCTGACCAAAGTTCACAAAGTTGATGTCTTCTGGAAACTTAGTGCGTACCACAGAACTTCAGAGCACGCACCACATCCAACAAGTGGAAGTCCTTTTAGCCAGCGACGAAGGTGTCGGAAAACACATGTAACGGTTTGTTGAGGTGGCACCTTCAGCATGAATGAGGGGTGCATCTGCAGCACCACTCGTCTCGTGGAAAGTCAGATAAGGCTGCTTGCAGGATACGGCCTAGATATCACCTACCTTCCTGGCAGAGGTGATGGCCACGAGAAAAGCAGTTTTCCATGAAAGGAACGAGAAGAGCTTGATACATAGGCTTGATGGGGGCATCCACCCAACCCCCCCCCCCCCATGAGCCTTGTCTACCACACCGAGTTACCACGCCAGGGCAGGAACAATCAAAACAGTCCTTTGAGGAACTTCTTGACAGACGGTGTGACCAAAGAGAAGACTGTCCGGAGAACTGGTGTAGCAGGAGATAGCCGCCAGATGCACCATGGAGGCGTGTGCCAGCCCCGCCTTGGCCAAAGACAACCAGTATGGTAGATGGATGACTTACAGCAGGAACAGGCCTTACCATGGGAAGGAGAACCCGACCCCATGCTCCCAGGCTGGTGAACATTCTGTCGAATTTCTGGCATTTGGAGTTAGTTGCCGTTGCAGACAATCAATCTGGGGTCTGCCCCACCTGAGGAAGGGATGGTCCACTTGATCCTGCTGAAACTCCCATGGTAAGAGTGCAGCTCCCTGCTGAGGGTGCCAGCAATGGGGTTCTTGACTCCTGCCATGTGAAAAGGAATGAGAAACGGCAATGGTCCAGTGCCACAAGTCCTGCGCCTCGAGCGTGCTGGGGATCTGGTGCCCCCTCTGCTTCCCGACGTAGAATATCGTGGTGGTATTGTCCATGAAAACCCTCACCTTGCCCTTGAGGGACAGAAGGAATGACTTGAGGGGCCAGAACACTGCTTGCGGTTCCAGGACATTGATGTGGAGATCCCTCTCCTCTGGTAGCCACAGGCCTCTGGTGTGTAGACCTCCTGTGTGGCCGATCCCTACAGGGAAGGGTCTGGTGAGTCTCTTGGTATGGGGACTCTGGAAACCCATGCCCCGGCGATGTTGGAGCGCATGCACCACCTTATCGCTCGACAAACTCCTAGTCGAACACAATCCTGTCTGCAAAGCTCCTGGACACCAAGCATTCAGGAATTCCTGAAGGGGCTGCATCCTGCAGAGCGTGATCTGTTAAATACATGACATGCTGAGCAGTGACTTGGTCTGTGGTGATCTTCAGTGCAAACAGCCATTGCACCTTGCCCATAATGGCTGCTATCCCAGAGGCCAGGTTAACCTGGACCCCAGTAACAGGTTCTGAGATGGAATATTTCAGAACGCCAGATCGGTCAGCCAACGGACGGTCCTCAACAGCGTTTTCCCTGGACTTGCCCAGATGAGCCAGTCTTCGAGGTACAGGTACACATGTATCCCTTGCAGATGTAGATGGGCCGCCACTGGTGCCAACACCCTCTGCGACTACTTCAGTCTAAAAAAGGGGAGGCCCTTGAATTGGCAGTGCTTCGCTGTATGACGAAGTGCAGAACTTCCAATGCTGCTCGAGAATGGGGACGTGGACCTAAGTGTCCTCTGATCCAGCGATATCAGGAAGTCCCCTGCCTCCAGCTGGCCGAGCATTTATTGCAACTTGACCATCCTGAACGAGGAACTGGTTTAGACATTGCAGGTCGAGAATGGGCCTCCAGCCCCCGGTCTTTACCAAGAGGTATATAGAGTAGACTAGCCCCACAGCCGCTTTGGAACCATCTCCATTGCCCCTTTTCTTAGCATGGTCCGTACCTCCTGCAGGAGCCGAGGGATGTGCTGCTCCTGCCGGGCCACTGGAGGTATCTGCGGACACTTCTGGTGTAACTCAGTGCGTCCATGGGTGATTGTCCAGCACCCATCAGTCTGTGGAGATCTTCCCCCAACTCACTGGCGAAGCCCACCAGCTAGACTCCCTTCGGGGTGCATGGGAGGGCCGGCCAGACATCCTGGCTGGTTCAATCCTGCTTTGGGGGCCTGTGTGCTGCCTTGGGAGCGACAACTGCCACCTCTGAAAGCCTTGGAACCACCCCTGTAGGCCTCCTGGGTCATGGAGTGGGAGGGTTGGCATTACGAGGATTTCCTCTGCCTAAACAAACTTCTTTCTGGATTTGCCTCCTGAGGCACGAAAGCGGGTACGGGCCATCTCCGTGTCGGTTTTGATGGCTTGCAACAATTAGACAAAAGCCTTCCCAAAGAGATTGTCCCTGAATGGGATGCCTCGGACCCTCGTTTGAACTTCATGACGAACATTGGTGGCTTTCAACTAGCCATGACAATGGAGGTACACTGTTCCTCATCTGTCGGAACCCGGTCTCGTGTCCAGGGTCATGTTATGGCATGGTGCGATGCCACTTCATGAGGATCTCCAGCGCCTTGACCAGCTTGTCGGGAGAAATTCCAGCAGTGGGGCCATCTTATACCACAGCTCCCCGTCATATGACCAGTATTGCAACAGCAATCGCTGCCTTGACTGTCGTTGCAGCAGAGTATATCACCGTCCTCCCCATGGTGTCCAACTTCTTCCCCTCACTGTCCGGGGACTATCGATTTGAGAACTTCCTTGCAGCTGCCGAGACCAGAGTCAGGGAGGGCTGCGACAGCAGGCACTTGGGTGCCGACTCCGGCACCCAGTATTTCTATTCCAGCCTGTCATTTTGCTGAGGCGGGATTCCTCATCCCTCCTCCCAACGTTGTCCAGGAGAGGCACTGCCAGAATACTCTTCCACTTTGCCTCTCGGCGCTGGGAAAGGAGGCCTTCCTGGTCTCTTCTGTAGTCAGCTGGAAGAGCTCCGACATGTGGGCAACCATGGAGTAGAACGATCCCACTTCATCGGTGGAGAAGCTCGGTGGTGGGGAAACACCGCCGTCCGTGTCGTCGATGTGGGATGCCGTTTTCCCTTTGCAGGCGTGGGGCCTGGTAACACTGGGGCCGGCGGTGCCGTCTGCACCCTCTGGATATCAGACACCAGTGTGTGGTGAGTTGACAGGATGTCCAGCGTTAAGTCCCTGGGAGGTGGAGGGGAGTCTAGTATGCACCGCCGTCATCCCTGGACGATTCCGCCATTGCTCCCCACGTGCCCTAGGGCCGGGCCGTGTGAATGGACACCATGTCCTCTTCTTCCGAAGAAGAACTCTGTGCCTGGAGCATGGTAGTGGCCTCCACCGCCCCCTTTCTTGCATCCTGAGGGGTCCGAGCTGGGCTCAGGGCAGCTATCCTTGTGTCCACCGGCTTGGCCGAAGCTACCTGCCTGGAAAGAGCCACTTGGGCGCCACAGGACCGCCCCCAACACCTTCAAGAGGGCGGACGCCACCAGCTCAATTGTCAAGGATGACTTTTCCTGGACTACCTGGGCCTTCAGGGGGGTAGGTCAGACACCTTAGCCTGTGCTTTGGTCTTCTCCTGCAGTTTCCCAGGGTTAGCCGGTTTCCTCTTAGAGGGGCTGGAGCGATGGAAGCAGACTGAAGATGAGCACGCCCTGCTCGTTGTTGGACCAGCTTGCATGGCAACCACACCGAAAACTGTACAGTGCTTGGACTGGTCTTGGGCACCCACAAATGGAGCGCCTTCAAAGGACTTGGAAGCCTTCTACTCTGGTTGGCTGTCCTGGGTGAGGCTTGCCACACGGTGTAGAGGCCTTGGCGTTAAGCCACGCCGCCAATCTGTGCCGATGCTTGGTGAATCCCAGGCAAATTTTGCAATCCGCTTCCTTGTGACCCAGATGGTAGCGGTACTGGGAGTGTTTATCCTCCACAAAAACATCTGCAGCTCAAACAGCTTGAAGAGAACCTCCGTCTTCATGAACTGTAGGCCCGATGGCCTTCTGGAATCGATGAAAAGAGACTTGTCCCTGAGAAGCAATGAAGGACGCTGACAAACTGATCCCCGCTTGAAAGGAGGGCACACTATGAATTTTTTTACCAAAAAAGCATGAAAAAACCACCGATAAGCTCACAGACAAAACACAAGGACTCCCAACACTTGAACGTGCGGGAAACAAGCTGCCAGAGGGGCTTAGGGAGAAGGCAGTCATTGGCTGGGGAAGTATGACCCAGAGCCCAGTGATCAGTTTATAGGAGGACTAAGTGAAACTGAATCTTTTACCGAGGATTCCCGGCCTGACTGGGAATATTCATGAGCATGTGAATCCATGCCAGATCCCATGCTGGAGAAGGAGCTTCCTTTAAATTTAAAATGGTGCCAAGGGGACAGGCATGGGACTGCCCTACCGAGACCCCACCCTCCGGCACCTTACCTCAGTCCCCTTTGAACACAGACGCTAATGGCTACTCATTACTTATTAGCCAATGGCATACTTGAACGTCCTGTCCACTTTCCTCCATCCGTGGAGGATTCCACTGAATAAGAACAGAAGGTGGAGCTGTGTAACTCGCCTCATCTAGGATATGGTTCTTCCACCCACCTGACCAAACTCTGCATTGCTCCTGGAGCTGGGGTCCAGTTAATTGTGCTTACAGAAGGCCAATCGAGAGGTCCAAATAGCCACCTTGCCATCCCAAGAAGCAGGTCTCTGAAACGCGACTGCTGTGGCCTTGGCTCTGACCACATGGGCATGAATCCCCTCAGAAGAGGTTTGGCCATGTAGGCCACTGAAACTGCCTAGACCATCCAACGGGTTATGGAAGCCGGAGAGCCGGGCCCCAAAAGTCACGAACAATGCCTATAGACTAAGGATTTTGTCTGAGAAAGAAGAACCCTCTTAAGGACCAAGCCTCAGATTGTGGGTTTGGGAAGAACATCGGCAGGCATATATCTTGATTCAGATGGAACAGCAACATCACGTTCGGCAAGAAGTGAGTGCGCAAGATAACCTGGTCATAGTGAAGGGCTTGCACGAAGACACCTGCATCTCACTAACCCCCCCGTGCAGAAGTGAGAATGGAAACGGGGGGGGGGTGGGGGAGGGAGGGGAGAAGGGAATAGTTTACCTGTAACTCCATTTCTCCAGCATTGGTATCTTTCATGGATTCACATGCTTAGAATATTCCCCGTCGTCAGACTGGGACCCTCAGTACACATATATAGCCTTTTCCTATAGGAAAACTTCTGACACTTGTGTCCTATCTATGTCCTTTTTGGACCCGCCTACGCATGCTCCGTAGGCCGTCCCAGTATAAGAGGCCCGCCCCCGCAGCTCCCCTTCAGATTTCGGCCCCTCCAAAGTAGGAAGGGTTAAGTTATCAAACAAATACATTGCATTCTGGGGAGGTTGGCGGGCACATGTGAATCCATGAAAGATACCAATGCTGGAGAAATGGAGTTACAGGTAAGAACCTATTCCCTTCTCCAGCATTGGATCTTTCATGGATTCACATGCTTAGAATAGATTGTATAGCAGTAACATCTGAGACGGCGGTGAGAATGTAATGTAATATACCCTCACCATAATACACAATGAATATGTACAGCAGGAATAAATTAACTCATAACCTTACACAAAGTATACTATCATCAAAAGGTAGAAAAACCGATTCTCCACAGCGTGGCGCTTACCTTACTGAAAAAGATGGCGCAGGACAGCTCTTCCCATCTGCACCTCGTCTGCATGCTACCTGGCAAGACAGTAGTAGCGGGTAAACGTGTGGGGCACTGACCATGCCGCAGCCTGGCATATGTCTGTCAGCGGAATTCCTGCCCACAATGCTGCTGAGGACGACGTTGCTCTTGTAGAATGGGCTCTAGGATGCCCTTGCAGCAGCCTTCCGGCCTTGGAGTGGCAAAACGCAATCGTTGAGACCCATCGAGCCAATCCTTGTTTAGAGATTGCTTTTCCCCTCATCGACGGACCATATGCGATGAACAATTGTCGAGTAGACCTGAGTTCCTGTGTACGATGTAGGTAAAATGTCAGAGCCCTCTTAACGTCCAAGGTATGAAGAGCTTGTTCTGCTGCCGATGATGGGGTCGCAAAGAAAGTAGGGAGAACAATGGACGAGTGTTTGTGATACACTGTCGGAACTTTTGGGACAAACGTAGGATTAGTTGCCAGGACCACCTTGTCCTTAAAGAATCTCAAGTATGGCGGGTCTACGACCAGCGCTTGTAGTCCGAGATTCTCCTAGCTGATGTGATAGCAATTAAGAATGCCAACTTCCACGACATGAATTTCATATCCGACGTGGCCATAGGCTCAAAAGGCGGTTTCATTAAGCCTGCCAACACTGTGTTGAGACTCCAAGTTGGAGGGAAACGTTTCACCGGGGGGGAAAAATACGAAATAAACCCCTCATGAAGTGTTTCACCAGTCTGTCGCTGAATAGAGGAGACGACTGTCTCTTCCTCGTGAACCTCGAGATGGCCACCAGGTGCACCTTTATCGATTTGAAGGATAAACCACTCTCCGCCAAGAGAAGCAGGTAAGGTAGAATTTGTTACGGCGTCACCGTCAACGGTTGTAGGCCTTGCTGTCCTCGACACCATTCACAGAACCTCCGCCACTTATAGGTATAAGATTTGTTGGTAGAAGGGGCTCGAGCCGCCTGCAGAATTTTTTGCCAATCCTGCGAAACGTCTAAAGCATCGAACTCCGAAAAGTCAGGAGCCAGGCTGCAAGGTTGAGACTGTCTGGGTCGTGATGCCACACCGTGCCTTTGTCCCGGGATAGAAGGTTTGGGACTCTCGGAAACGCAATTGGATGTTCCAGCGACAGGTGAAGCAGGTCGGAGAACCACGGTTGCCGCGGCCAATACGGTGCCACTAGAATTACCCGGCAATTGTATCTGCGTATCCACTTTACTGTCCTCCGTATGAGGGGGAACGGAGGAAAAGCATAAAGGAACATGTCCGTCCATGCCTCCCCCATGGAACCCTCCTAAGGCCATCTGCTTGCGAATTGCTCGCATTTCTTGTTGTCCTTGGTTGCGAAAGCATCCAGAGGGGGTGACCCCATTTCTCGAACACTTTCATCAGCTGAAGTGTGTCCATTTCCCATTCGTGTATCTGGGCCATGCTTCTGCTGAGGGAATCTGCTTGCGAATTCCTCACTCCCGGGAGATGGTGAGCCACGATGGAAATCCCATGCTTCAAAGCCCAATGCCATGTTCTCTGGGCCTCTATGGAAAGTTCTTGATTGCATCCCTCCTTGTTTTCTCAAATAAAACATGGCCGTCGTATTGTCGGTCAGTACTAGTGATCCCTTGGTGTGTGGTAGGAATGCCTTCAATGCCCATCATACTGCTCTGAGCTCTAACACGTTTATGTGTAGGAGCGACTCCGTTGGAGACCAGCGACCTTGCGTTTGAAGGGTACCCATGTGAGCTCCCCATCCGGTTAGGGACGCATCCGTGACTATGGTTCGCTGAAACTCCGGTTCCTGTAGGGGTACACAGTTGTTCAAATTGTGGGAACTCTGCCACCACTGAAGGGTCCGAAGCAGCTTGTCGATGGTTATCTTGTCTGACCATGATCCTTGGGCCTGCGTCCATCGGTCCGCGAGGAATTCCTGGACTGGCCTCATGAATAGGCGACAGTTTGCCACCAGATGGATGCAGGATGCCATGTCCCCTAGGACCGAAACGTATTTCCTGACTGAGAGCCTGGTGGTTTGTTGTAGTCAGCCCGCCAGCTGATTGAGTTTTGAGGTTCTGTCGAGAGAAGGCTTCACTAGCCCCAACGGGGTTTTGAACTGTGCCCCCAGGAACACCAACGTTCTCGATGGCCGCAGAGAGGATTTTTCGAAGTTTATGGCAAATCCCAGCTGTTGCAGAAGCTGCATGGCGGCTTGCAAACTTGTGTCGGTCGACGCTGGGGAGGATCCCCTTACCAGCCAGTCGTCGAGGTATGGGTATACGTGGTGGCCTTGCTTCCATAGCCAGGCCGCTACTGGGGCCAGGCATTTTGTGAACGTTCTGGGGGAGGTCTTGAGCCCAAAGGGAAGAACCGTGAACTGGTAGTGAGTCCGCCCTATTACAAATCTCAGGAATTTCCTGTTTTGCCGACACATTGGAATATGGAAGTACGCGCCCTGTAAGTCCAGGGACGATAGAAAATCCCCTTGTTGAACGGCGCGGATCACTTCCTGCAGCGTGAGCATTTTGAATTTTAGGCTCTTTAAAGACGTTGAGATCTCGTAAGTCTAAAATGGGACGCCATACGGCTGTTTTTTACGAAGTATCTTGAGTAGACTCCTTGACCTCTGATGTTGGAACCAATTCCATCACGCCCTTTGCTAACATGAGTGTTACCTCTTGTTGCAGTATCCTCAGATGGGAAATGAGCGGAGAACGCAGGTGGAATGTGCGGTGGGCTGTGCTTGAATTGTAGAGAGTGCCCGTTCCTTACAGTGTCCAGCACCCATTGATCCGTCGTTATTCGTTCCCATTCGTCGACATATGCAGACACTCTTCCCCCCCCCAGAACGGTGTGTTGACTGTCACTGCTGATCTTTATTTTGCTCGTCTCTCGACGACGGATAGGATGGTCTCTTCCTGGATGTCTGGAAGTTCCGGCGTCGGTTTGCCGTTTGGGAAGCACGCCTGTACCCTTGGGAGGGGTGAGCCGACCTGCCAAAGGATCTGTCTCCAGACGCAGAGAATCTGGAATTACCTGAAGCCCCTCTAAAGGGACGAAAAGACTTGTAGCTTCGGCCACTCTGGAGGGCACCCAATGAACGTGCCATGTCCAAGTCCTTTTTCATTCCCTTTAGGGTCTCGTCTACCTTCTCGCCGAATAAAAGGTCTCCCTCAAAAGGCATATCTAATACTTTGTATTGTACCTCTGGTCTGAAGTAGGTACACTTGAGCCATGACTGTCGTAATACGACCCCATTATTGACTTGCTTGAAGCCTGATTCAGTGAGGTCCACCGCAATGTTTATGGCGTGATTGGAGGCTTCCTCACCCTCTCGGACAAGTAACATCGCTGCCTTCCTATGCTCTTCAGGAAGATGATCCAGCAATGGTGCTAGCCTGTGCCACATCTCTGGCTACAATAGCCAGAGAGTTTACGGCCTTTACTGTGGTTGCTCCCAGAGATAGCACTTTTTTGCCAAAGGCATCATGGCGTCTTGCTTCGTTTTCAGGCGGAGTCGTGCACTTGTGCTGGGCCTTTGCCTTCCTCGCTGCTGCCGCCACCACCGATTCTGGCGTTGGTTGGGAGGATAAACACTTGGGGGTAGACTCTGGAGCCTTAAACTTTTTCTCGAGGCGTCCTTTCACTGCCGGCTCCGAAAAGGGGTGACGCATTGTCTGCAACCCCTCCTTCCACACGTGGTCTAGTATTGGTATTGAGAACACAGACCTTCTCTTACCCATGTGGTCGAACAAAAAACCACTCCTTTTTCTGTTCTTCCTGGGACAAACCAAATTCCTTACACGCCTTCTCCATCATAGAATTGAATGATGCAATGTCGTCGGAGGGGACGGGTGAGCCGGGCGAGCCGGGCTTCTTGGGGTTTCTAACTCCACCTCTGACTCCCAGGTTGGATCCCTGGAGGGGGATGATGAGATAGCCGACATGGCTCCCCTGTCCGACTCCGAATCTGGCAGCTCACCTTCCTCTTGGGGTGCCAGTGCTGAGATTGGCGTGCGTAAGTGCTTCGGTGGGCGGGACGGGCCCGCCTCGTCGACGGGTGACTGTGGCAGGTTTACCTGAGGTAGTCTCTGGTCCAAAGACTGAAGTGTGGACAGAATTTCCAACGACAAAACAGATTGAGAAGAGGGGCAGATACCGGTATACCGGATCCCCTCGTCGACGACTTGTCAACCACTCGTAGCCCGAGGTCTGCCGGGCCAGCTATTCTCCCGCTCTCGCCGCGCCCGCCCCCCCCTCCCTCCCCCCCCCCTCCAAGGACAGCGACACAGCCTGTTCATGCAATAAAGTATCCGGGGGGAATCGGATCAAAAACTTCTGGCCTCCAGGCTTCCTGTAGAAGCCCCGCTGACGAGGCCACCGTCGCAGTCGTTGGTGGATACCACGTGCGTCAGTGGCAGGGTGGAGGCCGATGACTAGAGCGCCGTTGACGGTGGCTTAGCAGGTGGTTTAGGTGGTCCCGCCTTTTCCACACTTGGCCTGCCTTTACTCGACTGGTGATCACCTGAGGAGGATTTCGGCCCTGGCTTGTCATGCTTTTTTGATGGAGATGACGATTTTTTCGACGAGGATTCTCTGGCTGAATGACTCCGAGATGACTTTTTCCGTCGGTCGAGATTTCTTCGCCAGTGGTTCCGACGAGGCAGCGCGGTGTGATGTTTTCGCCGATTGTGTGGAGCCTACCTCCGAAGGGGGGGTATGCCCCCGCTCCATCATTCAGCCATGCCACCAGCCGTCGGTTTTGGTCTTTGAGGGTCTTTTGAGAAAACCCTTTGCATATGTCGCAGCTATCAGCCGAATGATGAGGGTGGAGGCAGTATATACAATCCATACGTCCGTCCCCCTCGTAAACCTTTTTCAATCCGCACGTCGCGCATGGACGGAACAGCGCTTTTCCTGACATGGAGGAAAGTTCTCCAACTCGTACACAACCTTGTACAAAATAGTAAGACGCAAGGAGATCACACTACTTTGGAGAAGGTTGAAATCTGAAGGGGAGCCGTAGGGGCGGGCCTCTTATACTGGACGGCCTACGGAGGATGCGTAGGCGGGTCCAAAAAGGACATAGATAGGACACAAAAGTGTCGGAAGTTTTCCTATAGGAAAAGGCTATATATGTGTACCAAGGGTCCCAGTCTGACGGGGAATATTCTAAGCATTTGAATCCATGAAAGATCCAATGTTGGAGAAGTTGGAGCGGGTGGGGGGTTTCGGGGCGAGAAGTTAAAGTAAGGTTGCCTTCTGGGGACTGCAATCTCAAAGGATCTGCTAGGGAAACCACTTGGGAAGCAGCTTAAGGTGCTGGTTGATACTCATGAAGGAACAAGTTACTTACCTGTAACTGTTCTCCAGCATGGGTCTGGCATGGATTCACATGCTCATGAATATTCCCCTTCGTCAGGCTGGGAATCCTCGGTAAAGAAAAAACCAGTATCAGTTTCGTTTCTGATCTGTTTTTCGTAGTAATAACCAATCACTGGTCTCTGCGTCATACTGACCACAGCCAATGACTGCCCTCTACCTAAGCACCGCCTCTGGCAGCCATCTTCAGATTTGGAAGCACGTGAAGTGGCAGTATGACCAAGTGAAGAGCCGCAGAGGGGTAGGCGGGAGGGTTCGCATGTGAATCCATGCCAGACCCATGCTGGAGAACAACAGTTACAGGTAAGTAACTTGTAACTTCTCCAGCATGGGGTCTGGCATGGATTCACATGCTCATGAATGAATACATAGCAGTACACACATGCACAACCACGGGAGGTGGCAAAGGCTCAACATTAAGCATTGCATCAAACTCAACATTAAGCATCTTACCTCCTCACCAGGCTCACCTCAGGCGAACAGGTTGCGCAGCACTGCTTGGCCGACCCTGGACTCCTCCCTGGAATCCCGATCGACGCAGTAGAACTTCGTGAAGGTGTGCGTCGACCTCCACGTAGCAGCCCTGCATATGTCCAGCAGGGGCACACCAGAAAGGAACGCCGTGGTAGCTGCGATCGCTCTGGTGGAATGGGCTCTCGGACGGCCAGGCAGCGGTCGGTTTGCCAACCGATGACAGTACATGATACAGCCGGAGAGCCATCTGGAAATGGAAGCCTTCGAGAGAGCCTTCCCCTGATTGACAGGTCCAAAGTTCACAAAGAGTTGTGACGTCTTCCGAAAACACTTTGTGCGGTCTACGTAGAACTTCAGCGCTCTAGCCACATCCAGCGAGTGCAAAGTCCTCTCAGCCGGCGATGAAGGCGACGGGAAGAATACAGGCAACACCAAGGGTTCGTTGAGGTGGAAGTCCGACGGTACCTTGGGCATGAAGGAGGGGTGCGTCCTGAGCACTACCCTCGTGTCGTGAAAAGTCAAGTACGGGGCATTGCAGGAAAGGGCCTGGATCTCTCCCACCCGTCGTGCGGAGGTGATGGCCACAAGAAACGCTGTTTTCCACGACAGAAACTTCAACGGGGCCAAGTGCAGAGGCTCGAACGGAGGTCCCATGAGCTTGGTCAGCACCACGTTGAGCTCCCACGCCGGGGCCGAAGCCTTCACCGGCGGGAACGATCTGAACAGTCCCTTCATGAACTTTCAGACGATGAGACCACAAGGACGTCCGCCCCGTGGTTCTGGTGTATCGGGAGATCGCAGCAAGATGAATGATGGACGCGTGTGCCAGTCCAGCTTTGGCCAGCGTCAGCAGGTACGGCAGTACTTGCGGGAGCCGTAATCCGTAGAGGGTTAATCTTCTGTGCGTGGCACCAGACAGAGAACCTCTTCCATTTGTGTCCGTAGCATTTAAGAGTCGAGGACGCCCTGGCCTTTGCAAGAACCTCTGCAGTCGGCCGGTATGTCGTATCCTCCAAACTCTAGCGCTGCAGGAGCCAGGCCTGCAAGTTCAGCGATTTCGGGTCGTGGTGGAGGATGGCGCCTCCTTCGCTGGAGAGCAGATCCGCGTCCACCGGCAGCTTGATTGGCGGGGACGCTGACAAGTCCAGAAGGTCCGGGAACCATATCTGCCTCGGCCACGCAGGTGCGAGGAGGATCATCCTGCACCGTGACCTCTTGAGCTGGTTGACGAGCCGGATTAGCAGTGGCAAAGGAGGGAGCGCGTAGAGGAACAGGCCCCCCCAGGGGAACGAGAAAGCATCGCCCATGCTCCTCGCCTGGGGAAACCTGCTGGCGAACCTCCGGCACTTGGAGTTAGTCGCCGTCGCGAACAGGTCGATCTGGGGTGTGCCCCACCGTCGGAAGAGGCGATCCACTAGATCCTGCCGTAGTTCCCACTCGTGGCACGAGCGCAGCTCCCTGCTGAGTGAGTCGGCGATGGTGTTTTTTATCCCTGCCAGATGAAACGGCACCAGAAACATCCCTGGGGCGACTGCCCAATGCCACAGGTCCTGCGCCTCCTTGGACAGTGCTGGGGACCTGGTTCCGCCCTGTTTCCTGATGTAAAACATGGTGGTGGTGTTGTCGGTGAAGATCCTCACCACCTTGCCCTTGAGGGACGGAAGGAAGGACCTGAGGGCCCAAAACACTGCACGGAGCTCCAGGACGTTGATATCTAGGGATTTCTCCGTCGGGAGCCAAAGGCCTCTTGCGTGCAGATTTTCGGTGTGCGCTCCCCACCCTTCCAGGGAGGCATCCGTGGTCACTGTCTCCTGGTGGGCTGGGGTCTGGAAGTCCATGCCCGCCGTCAGATGCGCGCGGGTGCCCCACCACCGGATCGCTCGTCGGAAACTCTCGTCGAGTGTGATCCTTTCCTCGAAGCTGCCCGTCGTTTGGATCCAGCGCGCGTCCAGGAACTCCTGCAACGGGCGCATCCGGAGCCTGCACATGGGAATGAGGTAGATGCAGGAAGACATCATTCCGAGGAGGGACTTGATGGACCTCACCTTGGCCACGTCGGCCACCAACATCCGCTGCACCTTGCCCAGGATGGTCCTGGTCCTCTCCTCCGACGGGGAGGCCAGAAGGGACACTGTGTTGAGCCTCGCTCCCAGAAACAGAGCGTCTTGCGCGGGCACCAGGTGGGATTTGGCGTAGTTCACGGAGAATCCCAGGTCCGTGAGAAGTTGGACGGTCCTTGCCGTGTGAACCATGGCGAGCTCCCTTGTCTTGGCTCGGATGAGCCAGTCGTCCAGGTAGGGGTAGACGTGGATCCCTTCGCGGCGCAGCTGAGCCGCCACCGGTGCGAGGCACTTGGTGAACACCCTGGGTGCCGACCGTAGACCGAAGGGGGGGCTTTGAACTGGTAATGACGTCCTTGGACCACAAACCTGAGGAATTTTCGGTGCCCCTTCAAGATGGGACTATGGAAGTAGGCATCCTCCAAATCCAACGACGACAGGAAGTCTCCTTCCTCCAGCTGACCCAGGACGTGCTGGAGGGTGACCATCCGGAACTTTTGCGCCTTGATGAACTTGTTCAGACGTCGCAGGTCCAGGATGGGGCGCCATCCCCCCGTCTTCTTCACGAGGAAGTATCTCGAGTAGACTCCGGAGCCCCGAAGCCTCTTTGGGACGAGTTTGATGGCGCCCTTCTTGAGCATCGCCTTCACCTCCAGGAGAAGTTGAGGGACGTGAAGTTCTTTCCTGGCCACGGGGGGGGGGGACGCGCGGACACTTTCTTTGAAACTCGAGCGCGTGGCCCCGGGCCAAGGCGTCCAGCACCCAACGGTCGGTGGAGATGGACTCCCACACGCTGACGAAGCTCGCCAGCCGGCCTCCCACCGGGGTGCTTCGGTGGGGGCCCGACCCCCCGGCCGGTTCAATCCTGCTTCGACGAGGCTTTAGCGCCTTGTCCTTGGCGACGACAGCGGGGTCCGCCAGACTTGCCTCGTCCTCTGTAGGCCTCCCGAGACGACGAGCGGGCCGCTTGACGGTAGGAGGAGAAACCGCCGCCGGAACCTTTGGAGGCGCCCTTGCCTCCGCTGCTCCGAAAGGGCGTCCGTCTTTGTTGCAGAACTCCAAGGGCCCGGGCCGTCTCCGTGTCCGCTTTAATGGCCTGAAGGGAATCGTCCACTGTTTTCCCAAACAGGTTATTCCCATCGAAGGGCATGTCCAGGACTCTGGTCTGAACGTCTTGACGGAAGTCCGTAGCCTTGAGCCATCCACGCCGCCTAAGGCAAACGCCGTTGCCCAACTGGCGGAACCCAGTGTCGGCGATGTCCGTCGGAACGGTAATGGCGTGGTCCGAAGCCACCTCACCTTCCTGCAGGATCTCCAGGGCCTCTGCCCTCTTGTCGTCCGGCAAGAAGTCCAGCAGGGGAGCCAGTTTGTACCAGAGCTCCCTGTCGTATCGGGCCACGATAGCCAAGGCGTTGGCAGCTTTAATCGTCGTCGCTGCAGACGAGATGACTCTGCGTCCCATAGCGTCCAATTTCTTTCCCTAGCCGTCCGGTGGGGAAGTCGATGTGGAGGCCGCACCCCCCCCCCTGCTTTTTTCCTGGCCGCCGCGGAGACGGAGTCCGGGGTAGGCTGCGCCCGGAGGCACAGGGGGCCGTGTCCGGGACCCGGTACTTTTTCTCGTACCGGTCTCTTCTAGCTGGCGTCGTGGAAGGGTTCTTGAGGAGGGCGAGGCCCTCATCCCAAATTTCGTCCAATAGAGGCACCGCGAGGACCGTCTTCCTCTTGGCCTCGCGCCGCTGATAAAGGAAACCTTCCTTCTCCTCAGGGCAGAGTTGGAAAAGCTCGGATGCCCTGGCGATCATTGAGTGGAACGATCCAATCTCGTCGGGCGGAGAAGCCCTGGTGGGAGGCGACGGTACCTCATCGTATACCTAGTCGTCCGTACCCGTCGCTGCCGTGTCAGTCCCCGTATCATCCCCTCGGGTGGACGGGGAGGAGGGCTGGAAGGGGCACGACGGCTGAAAAGGAGGTGGAGGGTGGATCCTTCTTTTCTTGGTAGGGGGACCCGGTTCTGGGTCCCCCGACGGGAGAGGTTCCGTCGGCAACGGTAGTCTCGTCCTTATCTCTGAGCATAAGGACTGTATAGCCACCAAAATGGCTGCAGAGTTGTCTCGCGGCGCTGGCAGAGGGGAATCCGACGGGCGATCAGGGGCCCCGTCGGCACCCTCGACGATGTCGTCGTCCCCTGCGTCGGGATCCATCCCGACGGGCCGGTCTTCCACGCCGAGGCCGTGGCTTAAGACCTCGACCAGCTCCTCCTCCGAGGTTGAGGCCGAATCTACGACAACACCCTGCCCCCCCCCCCTTTTTCTTCCGCACGGGGGATTTCACGGGGGTCCTATCGATGGGCACAAAAGAGGACTCCCTCCGAGGTGGCAGGGAGACTGAGCCCCGAGGTCGCCACCACTGGTGTAGCCTCCACAGGCTGAGCCAGGGCCGCCGCAACAGTTTCGATAGAGGGCTTGGCCGGATGGATTAAGGCCTTCACCACCTTAGGTGCGCTCACCGCCTTATCCTTGAGGGGGGGGGGGGGGGGGGGGAACACTGCCTCGCTCCCCCTCCGCCTTGGAGCTCGACCGGGGCCTCTCCAGGAGCTTCGCCGGGTGCTCGGCCTTCCTCTTACCCGACCCAGAGCGTTGGCTCGTGGTTGATGGTGCCGGGGAGGGTGCGCCCTGCCTGGCGCCCGTAGAGTCCGACCGTTCGGCGCTCCCGGTGCCAGCGGACTCGCGGTGCTTGGCCTTATGTTGGACCCCCGTCGCCGGGGCGTCCTCAAAGGTCTTAGAAGACCGCTCGGATTTCTTCCTCTTCTTCTCGCCGGACGGGCTCTTCCCTTCTAGCCAGTTGGCGAGACGTTGATGGCGGTCCTTCATGGTCCGCTCCGACATGTTGCCGCAAAACGCACAGTCCTTCTCCACGTGCGTCTTGTCCTCATGTAGGCAGTAAAGACAAAAAGAGTGTTCGTCCTCCTTGAAGACGTTCTGCAGCTGGCATCCAGGGCAGACCCTGAACAGCTTTAAGGGCGTCGAGCTTCCCTTCTCCTGGGCCATGACCGGGCCTGAGAAACTTCTGGAGTCCTCCAAAAGCGTAGCTCGACGAAATCTTCACCCTTGAGGGGCGCAGACGAATCCGAAACGGGTGCCCGTTGATCGGATGGAGAGTCGGTGGAGCTTGAGGCTCTTTTGACTGAAAAAAACCGAAGTTTTTGAGAAAAAACGTGAAAAAAAATAGCACCAACGCTCGAGAGCAATAGCACGAGGATCCCAACACATGAACGTGCGGTAAAAATCTGAAGATGGCTGCCAGAGGCGGTGCTTAGGTAGAGGGCAGTCATTGGCTGTGGTCAGTATGACGCAGAGACCAGTGATTGGTTATTACTACGAAAGACAGATCAGAAACAAAACTGATACTGGTTTTTTCTTTACCGAGGATTCCCAGCCTGACGACGGGGAATATTCATGAGCATGTGAATCCATGCCAGACCCCATGCTGGAGAATAGTTGTACAATGATTGTAATCCGTTTTTGGCCCATTTAATAATTTACTGTAGTGAAGGGGTTTGAGTGTTTTTGCAATAGTTTGTTGCCCATTGTGCCATTCGGGTGTTTGTGGCTTCCAACCCTTGTACTGGCCTGCCACTAGAGTGCAGTCTCTGGGGTGTAGTACTTTGTGTCTGGCTTTCTCCCAGTCCCGCCCACCTCCCCCGATTGGTACATCCACCTGTTCCCAGGGCAGCCCTCTGCCCGTGCAGCCCCTGCAGCTAGGGGCCCCAAGGCAAAGGGCAGCACCCCAGAGGCGGCTTCAGATTTTGTCCGTAGGTGTCAGCAAGTGAATCCAGCAGCAACCATCAAGGTAGGAGTGGCCTGGGTGGGGAGTAGAGCAATCCCTACTCCAGAAGCCCTGCCACTACCTGCCCTCAGACCATGATATTAACACTAACTAGATAAAATTGTGAACACTAGCCTGCGTCGCATCTAGACAGGATTTTGAAGATGGGCCAGTGCCACATTTGGCTAGAGTTGTGAATAATAGCGTGAGTCATATAGACAGGATTGTCTATGTTAGCCAGTGCCGGATCTAGATAGAAATGCAGAGATATTCACGCGCCACATCTAGAGAGTGGACATTTAGTACATATCACTTCTAGATAGCAAAGCCAATAACCAACCCACTAACAATTTCATCCCTCTCAAACTAACCAAACAACAACAAACCGCACAAACTTCACAGCAACAACAAAACCACATAGCTTTGCACAACAGCACACGACGGCTACCGATGAGACAGTACCCCCAAGCTCAGTGAACTGTGTTAACCGAACGAGCAGCACATCCTCTGCTCTCTTGCACTGACCCCGCATGTTCCCACTAACTCACCCCCACCCCCTTTCATTTTCAGATCCGCCAGAGGACCACTACAGTGGTGATAGTGTGCGGTACAAATATCCATTAAACGTCACCAGGCAGTTCGAAAGGCTTGCGTTGCAAAGCTACAAGAACCACATTGAGGTCCCAGACCAGATGCAGCCTATGCATGGAGGAAAACACCTAGACAACCCTTTAAGGTGGACCTTAACCACCAGGTTGGATACCGAAAACATGCTCTGGGGAATTCTTGTAAGCCCTGATGTCGGCGAAATGTGTAGCAAGTATCCATCTGAACTAACCTGCCTGGTGTGCTTTTAAAGCCAGTGCCTCATCCAGGGGACCGGTGGTGCAAACCCTTTTCGCAAGCCCAAGGGCGAAAATATAGTTCATTTGCTTTTATACTCTGACCGAGTCCAAGGGCCTCCTAGCCTGCTGAATTCTGTCCTAGTTGTCATCTGAAAATTGATCATACTGAAGCCTCAGTTGATAAGGAACCAGTCTGCCAAGGCCAGTTCGGCTGGGTCTGGATGCTCGACTTCCCCGCCCTGCTGCATGGGACCCAGGGTGCACAACTGCAGCAGATCCAAAAACCAGGGTCTCAAAGGCCAGTGGTGCAACCAGAATGAGGCTGCAGCTCACAGAACATGGAGGGTCCACTGGAGCAGAGGGGGTGGCCAGGAATGTGTAACCCTGCAGCCATGCCAGCAGGTCTGGCAGGCGTCTCCAGTAACCCCCAACCTGCCCATTTGGGGCATTTGCCATTCAGGAGAGATGCAAACAAGTCCAGGTCTGCAAACCACCCCAACGTTGGAATAGGGGTAACAAGGAGGCACCACACAACTCCCACTCGCAGGTGCTGAACCCTAAGCGACTCAGTTGTGATCAGATTCTCCATTGCTGTCCCCAGAAGGTGGACTGCTGAAATCCAATGAAAGTGTAATTCCCAGATCGAAACCGCCTCCATGAAAGGGGGAGTCAAACGGCTTGCTCAGTTAAAACATAGTAGAATAGTCAGTCCTGAGAAGAACAGACTTGTCCCAGATTAGGGGCAAACAGGCGTTGAGGGCCAGGTTTACTGCCCTGAGAAGACTGATGATGAATCGTATTAGGGTAGTCTCCGTCGGGTGAAGGGAAACATTGCCAGCCACCAGCGAAAACCAGGCAAAAGGAGTGGAGGAAGACAATGGTTTAAAATACAAAGAGGCCGTATCCACCACAGAAGAATGGGGCTGCGGGTGGGAGGCAAGGAGGATTGGCTCCGCATCAGTCAGCCTAAACCTGCTGTCCAACCTTTTCCATCTGGGCGTTGGCCCTGGGTTTCTCCCAGACCCTCTACACCAGCTGCAGAACATCATTCTGGTTGGGCATACCAGACCATGGTGCACTTCCCCAAGACCTGCCAGCACACCCTACTCCAGTCCCCACCCCCAAAGAATTCCGCCAGGCCCTAGGCCTTAAAGGATGCCAAGAGCCAATTGCCCTGGGCGTCAGTCATTACCCCCCCGCCCCCCCATCACCCCTTTCCACAGGCCGAGGGGAATACAGGCCCAAAGGGGCACCCGGGTCCACAGACTGGCCCAACTGTTGGGGGGGGCAGGGGCATCCGTACAACCAGGAGCACTGAAGGAGTAACCAGGAAGGGGGGAGGGGGGGGGGGGGGGCAGGGTGGCTGGGATGACTTTCACAATGTCCTTCAGGAGGCCCTTCATCTGAGTGGAGCACATAAGGAAGAGCTTGCAGCAGTACTCACTAGCCACCGGGTTCCGAGGGGCCCTACTGCTCCTGAGGCGGCTGGTGCGTGTAGCTCTATGGCTGTGATAGGTAGATGTAACTCTGTGGGGGACAAAAACGCTACACTGTAGGATCCACTGCCGCTTCCAGAGGAAATGGGCTAGGATCGTCCTGCAAAGTCATGCGATAGGCGAAAGCACCGGCGGACTCTGAACCGGATCAAAGATGGCTGCCGGGCAGGCTCTGCCATGTGCTGTGCCATTTTGAAGCCTTGCGCCATGCCCTGGGAAGGGGGGCGTGGAGGCCCTGAGCCCTCAAAAGCAAGAGGATACAGCTCCGGTCTTGCACCCGAAGCAGAGGGGGTTGACCTCAGATCCCTATGGTAGGCACTGAGCCCTCAGCCGGGAGTCGCAACGCCCAGGTTCAGAGCCTCAAAAGCAAGCTCCAGTAGGACGGGAGCCCTCACAGCACCTGTGCCGGATCTAGCCAAGCGCCAACCCTTCGATGTGGCACTATCCCCAAACATGGGGTAGATGAGGACAAGCCTGATTGTCCTTTAAAGGACAGCCTGGTAGTGCCAGAGCCCCTCGGCTTGGGAGCAGGTAGCCTTATAGGCCTCGGGCCTGCCAGAAACTGAATACCAGGAACCCAATCCGTGGGAACTAGAGGGAGCTGTGCCAAACAGAGGGCCTGTCCGGAAGAGAGGCCCTGGAGACGAAGTGTGGAAGCTCTCCATCCACTGCAAACAGCGATTCTTTAATGTCATGTGACTGAGCTTGCTGCAGGGCATACAGTCCCAGTGGTGGTCGGGCCCCAAACACTCAAGACAGAGTGCATAGGGGTCCGAGGCTGGGCATAAGCAGTCGCAAGGGGCATCATGTGAATCCTCCAACAGCCGACTTGCCAGTGAGGCCCCCGAAGGGTAGTAAAATAAGAATTGAAAAAACAAACTGGTTGCAAGCAAAAGTCGAACGCTGGCTGCTAAGCCCGACATCGTACGTGCAGAAAATGGGACTGAGATGAGGCACCAGAGGCCGGGCCTCGGCAGGACGTTCCCACACCCAAGGCCACACCCTATACAAAATTTTAAGAGGAAACTCACTACCAAAGGTTCTGGTATCATCCCCATGTTGGGGGACACCACACAAGGATAGAGGGACAGGACGTACAAGTAAAACTATAGGTGCACATACTTGGGGCTAAAACTACTGAATTTAGACCCGAATGGTGAAGATGCAGCATACTATAGAAGAAATTAACAATATCACTTACAAGAAAACTCTTCAACCATAAAACTGCTTGGGATTAGTACAATAAACATACTGTAGCAATGGATGAACTACATACCCAATCCATACTTGTCCGAGTAATCAACCCATTTGCTAACCCAGAAGATGGGATTGCAGGCAGGATCCTCAGCTTCCTCTAAATAGAAAAAATTAAGGAACAGTTATTTGCAGTCACATAACTTGACCTGGCAATAGGTCAGTCCCACATCCCCATCAAAACCAGTTTGCAAAGTTCACTTCTCACCTTGCCTGATGAGTGCCCGTTCAGACGGCTTGGCAGCAATAACACTAGTTAGCTGCTGGAGCATTTCAGAGAGGTAGCAGTCAATAGGCTCAGCAATCAAGTCGTCATCCTTCTCAGACTGTGCTTGCTTCTCAACCATGGGGCTCTCGGGACCTGGGTAAAGGTTAGTTATAACATGGTGTAAAGGTTCATGCCCAACTTTTCCATAGCCGATTTGGTGACCATGCTTAACACTGGAAGTTAATGCGTTTGCACTTCACAAGCCCAAAAATTACAGGGCGTATATCCATGCAAAACATTAGCATTCAGAGAGGACAACTAATTTGAAAGACAAAGCAAGGAAGCAAACGAATTAGAGGACGACGAATGTATGAACAGTGCGACATGTGCCTCACAATGCTATGATCAGGTCAAATGGGTGAGGTAGAACCAAACATTTTAGCTCATGCAACACCCACTGCTACTGTTCCAACCAACCTTTGTTGAGAGCTGCAAGAGGTCTTCGAGCAACTGTCTCAATACTGCTTGGAGCAATTGAAAACCGAGGGGGCACAGTCAGGCAGGTGGTGGGGAGCCGGGCCGGGATGTACCCAGATGTGAAGAAGTCATCATTCAGAAGCTCGTCTATGGTAGGGCGGGTTGCAGGGTCAGATCTCAGCATCCTCTGGATGAGACTAGCAGCTACAGGGTTAATGTGCTGCAATGAAGTGTGAAATGGAGAAGTCAGACCGTGATCAAGAATGGAATCTGCAGTGGCGCTTATGGAACATTCATAAAAGTCAATGAAACGTGCCATCCAATTTCCATTTAGTAGTTGCATCATTAATACTCTTGCATTCTCAATAGAAAGCTACAGTCTTTGTGATTGACTGAGGAGAGTGTAGGTGAGATTTTACATGCACTAGCTGCAAATGCCATCAAAAAGCTTGCTCCCAGCTCAAATTTGGAAACTTCGCTCCAGGATGTAAAAGTGGCAAGGTTTAGTGTATATGCACTAGAGCTAGTTAGAGCAGTTCAGATGCAATGCAGAAATTCATGCTCAACCTTCCAAAGGCAACTTTACAAATTCATGGAAAAATCCACAAGTATTTGGAAAAGAAGCCCATTACTGTGGTCTCACAAAAGGTCTGCTGCAATGAAGACTTACCTTAGGAATAGTGTATTCATTCTTCTTGATCCGCATGTAGGTTTCCTTAAGACAGGATGTTTCAAAGGGAGGCTTTCCAACAAGTAAAGTGTACCTGAGTGGGATAGGCACAGTAATCGATCATTGATAAGGTTTCAGCGTTATGAACACTCCAAGACACACAAGCGATTAAGTTGATGTTGCTCAAATCTGTAATGATTTGAGCTTTAGCACCATTGCTCCCACTACTGCAACTCATTTACTGATTGGCACATCTAACCTCTCAACCCCATTTATTTCAATGTACCCATTGCTGATACAATCCCCACAACCACATGAAGTAGGACTCCTGCTCTTCAGGGCCATTGCTCCACTAATCAGACTGCACCCTCCCAATTCACAAGCCCTCATTAGGAAGACAACGCCCGAAGTCGTGGCCATGGTAGCATCTGGGAGGACTGCTCACATTTGTAAAGTTAAAGGCAGACCCGGCCCTCCAGAAAGAGGGGCCATCAAGCCTAATTTCAAACTGTCCAGGCAAATGATTTCACCCACAAGTTAAGTCTCATATCCAGCATCATACGACCGGTCTCATGGCCCTTGTAGTACATGACGAAAGTGAGGTTAGCCCACCCCTCAAGAAATGCTGTACAGTACAAACATCAAGCATCAGATACAATAAGTGGTGCCCTACCTGGACGAAACACTTACATAATGCAGCCGATGGACCAGATATCCACCTCAAAACTGTGCCCCTTCTTGCCCAAGACCTCGGGAGCAATGTAATTTGGGGTGCCACATAGTGTTTTCTTGCGTTCACCATCAAACTCAACCTTTGTCGCCAAACCAAAGTCACCTAAAGAAAAGGATTTGGTTTAGGTATAGGTCAAATTAAATCAGATTGTTGCTGAACAACGCTAAACGGGCCATCCACGCAGCCAAAAAAAAAAAATTCCCATGAGTCAAAGTATCTCAAGCAACAGCTGATGAAGGTAGTCAAATGTAACAAGGCAATTTTTGTGAATTACTAAAATTAGTAGAATTCAGGAGTTGGTTTTACCTTTGCGGGTGTACCACCAATAACCCCCCTCACTTTCTATACCACCATATATTGTCAGGACAACACGTTTTCACGTAATTGATGGGATGAGAACTGGGGTGTAGAAAGGTTATGGTCACATTCTTGAATTAAATAAGCTATTCTATAGCATACGACTACTACAGAGTGCCCCGCTTGTATTGTGGTTTAACAGAAAATTGAACTGCAGGTATATTTAAGCTGCTCAGTTTTGTATCCAATTACTTGACCCAACCACAATGGTAATCTGCCCACAATGCAGGAGGGTGTAAAATGTGCACCGTCCACTGGCTGGTGATAGTGTGCTGCATGTATAGAATTGAGGTGGCAAGTAACGTTATGGCGAGCTAGTAGCTTGCAATTGATGCAGGCATCAAACAATGCAGCTTAGAAACTGGTAGGCAATCCCGCGGCAGCCATGTTTAGGGGCCCAAAGAGAAAACTTGCTCAAGTGGTTACAGGATGAACATACCATTCTAAGACTAGCAGTTAAGCAAAAGATGGCCATTAACTTTATTTGGGTCCTTCACCATTTAAGGTGAATACTGAAGTAAAATTCAACATACAATGTATATTTGCGAAGTCACTTTAAGATTGTAATTTATTCTATTCCCCTGCACCACATAAGTAGTTCAAAAACAAGCCGTTGATTAAAGCATTCAATGGGAGAAATTGTTCCAACAAGCACCGTCAATAATCCAAGGTGTTCTTTACAGTACCAAAGTCTTCAGCATAAGCCGGCAGGGATTGGTCGCAGGTACCATCAGAGCAGAAAATTAGCTTTAAAGAGCCATAAAACATGCAACAGCGCCGACCTTGGTCGCTAGGAAGGGGCAATATTATGGTCCTTGCTGGGGGAGTGAGAAATTTTTTTTGTTAAGCTTGGTATATTGTTTTTTTCTTTATTAATATCAGTTAGAGTTACCGAGCGACTTAATGCGTCTGTCTGCGGGTGACAGAGAAAAAACCAACTCAGTATAAAAAAATTATATACTCTTACATGAGGCACCAAGTCTAGTTTTAGACTTATGCTTTTAATTATTTCCACAGAATTTTTCTCCCTCATGGGTTTCCCCTGTGATATTTTTGGCTAAGGTGCCTTTTTCAAATCTGGGCATTAACATCTTTCATCCTGTCTGCCTTGTTTTTATGTTACTGGGAAAATCCCACCTTATTTCAGATCAATTTTTCCTCGTGTTTGTCCCTTCGTGCCGGCTCTCATATTCCGAAGAGGCGAGCCAACGCGAAGGGACGACCGCAGGAGAAAATCTGAAATAAGTAGTAACATGGTGTTAAGTATAAGAACAAGGCCGACAGGATGAATGCTGTTTATTAATGCCCAGATTTGAAAAAGGCACCCTCGCCAAAACACGTCATCATAGGGGCAACCCATGAGGGCGGAGAACAATTCTGTGGAAATAAAAGGATGAAAATCTTAACCTAGACTTGGCGGCTCATGCAAGAGTAGACAATTATTTGTTTGCACTGCATTTTTAACCGCTATCTGCCCACTGGCACCCTTGCTTTATGACCAACAAAAGGTCCGCAATATTTGCTTAAAGGAACGGTTCGCCCAAAAATGTTTATTTCAAAAATAGATAGGCAACATAAAAAAAAAAAAAAAAAAAAAAAAAAATTGGCGTTTTTTTCCGAAGTCCTTATGTAAATCGAGCAAAAAAAAATTGAAAAAGCAAGCACATGGGCGCATCCATTTTGTGAAATGGCTGCCCGCCTGTGCTGGCTTTTGCAGCACTAATAAAGGAAAAGCCAGCCAGCTGTAGTAAACAAAAGCTACCACTGGGTGGCTTTTCCTTCATTGGTGCCGGGACTCGGGGGACGCGGACCGGAGGCTACAGGCAGAAAAGCTGCATCTCGGTAAGTGCCATTTATTTTTTTAAAAATAAGCACTAGCTGCGTTTTTTTTTCCCCTACGTTTTCCGGGCTGTAGGAGCCCGGAAAACTTAGAAATAAAACCACAGCTCTAAAAACGTATTTATGTTTGCGGTCGCTTTTGAAGCGACCGCAAACATAAATACAACGCGGTTGTGTTTGAAAACGCTGCGGTTTTTCTTTCCAAGTTTCCCCAGGCTCCTCCGGCTCGGAGGAGCCTGAGAAACTCAGAAAGAAAAACTGCGCTTTCAAACACAACTGTGTTGTGTTTCTGCCTTCCGTGGCTATCACTTTGGTTCTCCAGTGCTCTCCAGAGACTCGCTGCCACAACCGCCATTGACTTGGTGAAAACCCTTGAGGCAGAGGTCAGCCTGAATGGCAGAACTCAAAATGGATAGTGAGAACAGGAACTTGGCCAACGTCAGGTACCTTCTGTACACCTGAAGGTTCAATGACACCCAGTGTTGCAGTTGGAGGGCCTAAAGGATCTGAGAAAGGGTAACCATCTTGAACTTGCCCTTCCCGCGGAACTGAGGTGTCTCAAGTCTAACATGGGTCTCAGTCCTTCTTGGGGGGGATTAGAAATTACAGGGAGTACCAACCCATGTTCCGCTACAGGTACTGGTTCTATAGCACTTCAAGCAGGGTCAAAATATCCTGCACAAGGAGCAGATCTGGAATCTTGAAAGCTGTTCCTCGGTGGATGATATAGGCCTTTTTAGAAAGCAGTAACCCAGGGTTAGTTTCCAGTGCCCATGCATCTGAAGTAATGCCCTGCCATTCTTACAGATGACGTGAGAGCCTGCCTCCACTGGGGGTCTTGTGGGCTAAGGCCTAGAGATTTGAGGTGGAGGGCAAAGTAGCTGTTGCTCGGGCGTACTTCTTACCTCTCCCACAACCACCACAAGGGAATATTCGACTAGCCGGTCCTCTTGCCCTTCCAACTGAGGAATAGAAATGGACTTGAACCTCCAAGATGTTGTACTAAGACTGTTGAGGCTGTCTGATTGCGACACTAAGACTTTGCTGCCGCTTTAGAGCTCTGTAGCTTCTCTAGACCATCAGCCTTGCTGCCAAACAATTGAGACATCAAAAGGCATGTTGAGAAGCCTGGATTTTCAACCCTGCATAGCACAGTACTAGTCACCATGGATCTGCTATATCTGCAGTATCCAAACCTGACTGAAGGCACTTGCACATTGCCCCCTTTCCATCCTTGAAGATAGCCAGGAAGCAGTCTTTTCCCCTTCGGGAATGTGATCACCCGTCATTGCTATGCAAGCCAACAGGGTGAATGTAAACAAGGCAAGTGTGGCATTTTGCCCGACTTTAAAGCCATGCTACCAGCAGTAAAGACTTTGAATGCTCAAGCATCCACCCGTTCGTCATTCCAGTCTGTAGTAATAGGGTATGCAGATTGTTTGGTGGATCACTATAGTGTCTGGTCCGTCAAATATGCTACTGGACATCCTGTACTTCCTAGAAGTTTTTTGCAGAAACAGTGTGGAGATTCCCAACCTTTTTTTTTGGGAGAGCAACATGAAATTGACCTACTGGATCAAGGTCCACAGATCTAATTTTACAGTCAAATTATCCTGCTCAAATGGAGCAGGCCCTTCTTCATCGTATAAATTCCACCACCTTGCTCATCAGTTGCCTATGAGGCATCCGCATGGTCAGAGGGGCCCGGTTTCACAAATTCGAATTCTGGTGCTGCACCTACACCATTGGCTGTTTGACGATTTTCATACAAATCAATCCTGACGCCTCTGAAATTAATGCATCTGGACATTTAGAGTACCATATTGCAAGCAAAAAGGTGGAGTATCATCAGGAGGCTCATTGATTTTAGAACTTTCTTTGGGCAAAGGCTTGTAATCTTTTCCTGTGTCTTTCGAGGTTTCAATAAAGTAGTCAAGAACAACTTTGACGCAGGCATTGATGCTCTGATGTAGATGATGGCATTGACCAAGTTATGGCAGATTATGGCATTGAACCAGTTATGGTTGCGGTTATCTGGAAGAGGCCCTCAAAGGGCTGAATGCTCAACAGAAGTAGCGATTTCTTGTTGGTTGGTTCGAGGCTTTGATGGCTCTCAATGAGAATCAGACGTGTCCCCAAACTCAAGGGTGCACAGGATTTAATCTTAGACTTCCCTTTATGTAGACCAACAGGGGCATAATCTTTCCCCTCTTTGAGGGGATGGAGGGAGGGGGTGGGGGTCAGACTGCCTTCTTAAGAACATTTCTCCTCAAAATGCATCCCATTTGGCCGGTGTGTCAAATTTGGTCAGGCATGTGATTCTCTGAGGGGAGTAATCACTTGAGGTCGAAGGGGGATTTGCAACATTGTTTCTTAGCGATCTTGAACAAAGACAGTGACATGATCAGCGCTGAAATGGAGATCTTTTCCTAGATCTTAACCGTCAAGGAGACTCAAATCGGATTTTCTTCCAAGGCGACTTCAAAGGGTTCCTACCTACCACTAATTTACCTTTACTCTTCGAAGCGAAAGCAGTCAGAAAAACAGAACTGAAGCCAATGGGTGCTGAGTGAGCCATGTATACTGGTGATGACGTAGACAGTCGAACGGAGAGCCTCGAGGGACAGGACCAGTGCACAGCACCATCAGACAAAGATGCAGCAGAGGCTGGCAATTAATAGATTAACGTGGGAGGACAATCTATGCGAAATACTGTTACAGGCAAGTGACAGACTTTGTGCATTGGATTTCAGATTCACATACTAGTATTGAATACCAGGTAGTAAACATACCATGCACGCATTGTAGTCGAGAATTTCTCTACATAAACAGAGCAATTGCACAGAACATATATGCTAGGAGAGAAAAAAGTAGGGAAACCTTGGCTGCTCCTACCTTAAGCGAACAGGTGCCAAAGGACAGCCCGTTTGACATTTCCTTTCTGGTATCTTCCCCAGAAGTAATGCTTGGCAAACGTACGGAGTGTGTTCCATGTGGGCGCTCGTCACACATCCTTCAGAAACACTCCTGCCTGGAATGCTTGCCCCACCCCCCCAAACTTCCACACCCTTGGACGAGTGCGCTGTCATAGAAGGCAGTGGGTTGCCTCTTGACGGATGAGTGGGAGATAGTAACCCAACAACATACCTTATTTGGAGCTGCATTGCCCCTCGGTGTTACTGATAAAGTAAATGTTCTTGAAGTGTCCAAGGAATAGTGTCAGTTCAGCTGCTGTTCAATTAAAGTAATTTGCGACAGACCTTAGCAATAAATTCGGGCGTGGCCCAAGAATAACCTGATGGTTCTGAAAGATCGTGAAAGGTAAGGTGGTTCAATGGATAGTGCCTGCAGCTCCTCATGCGCATGGCTGAAGTGATGGCCACCAGAAAGGCCACCATCGATGATAGAAAACGTAAATTGCACTTGGGTTCATAGGGCGCTCCCCTCAATGCCATCAAGACTGGACTCCAGGACGGGATGGACTCCAGGACGGGATGGGCCTTCCTCCCCCAGAGAACAAACTGCTGTGCCGGAGCACTAAAGTCTAGTGTGAGACTATGAAACTCACTGCTAATTACCAGCACAAGACTGGCTGGATCATGTTGAAGTAACTTGCCCGCGTTAGACAGGTGCAGATTGGACCAAGACAGATGGTGTCTCTTGTGACATTTGCCGAAGTGTTGTGTAGCACGCCTGAAAGGCCCATGTCAGGGCTACTAGGATCATCCTGCATGGTGGCTCCTTCATTCTCCTCAGTATGTGTGGTATCAGCAGGGTATGGGAAAGCTGTAAAGAAATGTCCCTGTACACTCCAGCGAGAAGGAGTCTGGAGGCAAATGGCTGCACTCTGCGACTAGATCAGATTAATGTGCTTGAGGGCCCACAAGTCTTTGCGCTTCCAGCAACACTCGCCTTACTTGAAGATCTCCCAGTGAGCACCCCATCCCAATAGGAATCTGTCTGGAGCAGTAATGTCGACACGAGTGAAAGTACGCCCACCAGCGTAATCCCTCATGAAAGGTTGGTGAGAGGCGTACAATGTCTTTCCACGAGTCATTGATCTGGGTCCACTGGCGGTCTAGTTCTTCCTGGATGGGCCTCATTCATAGCCTGCAATTCTGAATGAGGAAGATTCAAGATCATATCATGCCCCAATTGGGACTAGGATAGTTGTACCTTGTACGATACATTCTCTCGAAACCAATAGTCCTAGCATCACCATCACTCTGGTTATCACATGCATCTAGGTCTGCCCCCAGAAAGAGGTCTGTGCTGGCAGATTTTTCCTGTTGGTGGTAAAGCTGAGGCATTTAAGCAGGGTTGTGGTTTGCACCACTGCCCTTGACGCTGCTCTTGGAGAACATCGCCTTATGAGCCAGTCATCCAAGTACAGGAAGACCTCTACTGCCGATCAGGACACGTGCAGCTAGCTGCACCAGACACATGGTGCCAACTTTAGTGAACTGGTATTTGTCTTTCCTAACCGAGACTACAGTTGTACATTGGTATATGAAAATAAGCATCCTCCAGGTCCAGGGTAAGAAATTTGCCTTTGTTTAACCATGGGAGAGCCATTTGAGGCAGCGTATCAATTTGAGGGCCGTTCAATCTAGAAATGGACGGTAGCATCCATTTCTTTCTGATCAGGAAATTTTAACAGAACCCTTTCCCTTTGTGTTGGAGCAGAACCAGCTTTCTGCTTTAAGTAAAAGTTGCTCTACCTCTGCTGCTAGTTGTAGTAGATGGACTTCTCAGCGGCAGAAGAGATCGGGTGGAAGATGGTCACAAGTGGGTATTACAGGTGGTGCAAGGGATTTGCTAATCTACCCTCCCACTGGGTTGGGATGCATGAGGCGCAGCATCCCAGGGCCGATTTGGCCAGACCCCTTCTGCCTTTCTAGGACAGATATCTGGAAGATGTTTGCCACTAGACGAGCCTTGCGCCTGAAGTATCTGTACTTGGTTCCTGCAAGTTACCCTGCTTCGCGTTATGCTTTACACGCAACTATATTACATATAGAAACTATAACTATTTAAAAGAATAGCCAATATGCGCTATGCTTCCCATTCTTCCTCCTCCATGTTTGCCTAATTACAACAGCAAGAGCTGCACAAAGGAGCCTGTAAATTGGTTATTCTCCCAAATGCTACTTTCCCTTTGTCAGATAACCTGTTGACAACCTTTCCAGACATCAGAACCATCATACACGAGGATACTGGAGCTCAGGTATTTGATCTCAACACCCCCTGGTATGGGCTGCGCCATAATCTCTAAAGACAACCGTCTGGCTAGATTGTTAGAAGCAACCTTTAAAGACCGTTGAAATATTCAGTAATTATCACAGGCAGTATGCCTTGTGGCCCTCCAAAATAAGTCGCTTTTAGATGGGATACAGAAAAAGGCGGCGCATGCAAAATTCTAGGGGCAGATTGCTGTGTCTATATGTCCAACACCCACTTCTAGTCGCAAAGCAAAAAGGAAGATGCATGGTATTGCTGACCGCGCCCACTAGCAAATGGGATCTTACCAGCTGCTTTTGGCCCATCCACTCTTTTGGCTGGAAAACTGGCACCTTCCCAATGATTGCCCTCTTTCTTAGTTAGGGGCCTGTTTTCTTCTACATTGTCTACCAGTTTGCTGCCAGGCACTTTCCCCGTTGCTTAAACCTCTAGTGTCCTCTCCATCGAATGCACCGATAATGCAAGATGTAGCTAGACAAGAAATCATTGCTATTAACATTAGTACCGCAAGCTACCACATAGTAGAACTGATGTTCAAAGGTAGCTTGTGGACAAATAAATGCATCTATGTGGCTATGTTATTCTGTGAAGGAGTCTCATTCTTGGTTATTCCAGGTGGGAGATCCTGCGGGATGGGTTGGGAGTGCCCACAGCCTTACTCCAATGTACACCTTTCAGCAGCACCACCTAAACATGGTTCCTCCAATCCATTACCCAGGTCTCGCAAGTCATCTTGCTTGCCAGCCTCCCCAAACCAACCCACCCCCATACTCCCCGCCCTAGGTCTTTCTGGCCTTGAACTACACTATGATCTACAAGGAAACATGCATGGAGACTACCCTAAACACACTAATCGCAACTTCAGTCTCAAGAATTATCAGGACACCTCTGTAGGTTTTCTGTAGACCAATTTCAAGATGCCTTGAAGGCAAAGTAAACACTGGTCAAGTCATCCAACACTGAATCCTCCCAAATTTACTGTAGAAACAAGATTGAAATGCTAGTCAAACCGCAGAAACCAAAACGGCAAGGAGCAACCATAACATGGTCAGATTCCTAGACACATACATAACACTACTGCTCCTCTTAGCCTCAAGGCATATGCCAACCCTGACTGATCCTAGAGCCTTTGAAAAAAATAAAAGAACCCTGGAGCCATCCCGTGCTTGAACACCTGCGAGTCAAGATGGGCAATGCAGCACTGGACTTCACACTGCATCCTAGCCCAAATGCACATTATGAGGCTTGGGCACTGTTGCCAACTGTACCATCAGGCCAACACTTCATACCATTAGACCTGCAGTGCAGGTTCCTTAGTTCTACTAGACTAAAGAAATGCACTCAACCCCATGGGGACTGTCGCCCAAATAGTGCTTCCTGTAAAACTGCATATCCCATAAGCAAACTTCATATTTGGGGCTGCGCTACCAGTGAAGCATTTGTAATGTTCACTAACATTTCAAACATACCCATAGACCGCAGCAAAGTAGTATCATGCGAGCAGAGAATGGGTTATCCAGTCAGCCTTTTGAAGGGTGCATGGGAATGATTAACTGGATGAGTCTCTCTGGTGTATACAAGATTTGTTGGGAAGGCAAGTTTTGTTCAGTGTATGTTCACACTGTTTTCCCCTCTCTGAATTAAGATGCTGTGTACTCAAGTATTGTGCATTACATGAACTTTTGTTTAAAGTAGCATAAATCTCCTTGTGAGTGGGCTAGTAGATTTTGCAAGCCCTGTTACAAAGGCATTTAGGCAGGGTTATGGCGGCAGGGCCCAACTCAGGCTATGAACTGACCATTACAATGTTACAGAAAGCCCACACCAATAGCATTAACAGCAAACTACAATCCTCTGACCCGCTTTAATCTAAACCCACTTTATTTTGGCAGTATCCAGGCCTGCTCAGGATTCAGTCAATGAAGACAATGTACCAGCCCTTAATTTATTTCAGAAAAAGTGGTTCCAGCCTGCTCAACACAATCATTCAGTATAAAATTAGAAAGGCTTACTTTCCAGGTCACAGGTTCGTACAATCATCGTCTCTGTAAATCACAACTCCATAGCTAATAGCAGCACATAGTGTCTCTAACCAAGGTGTTGGCAACTGGTCAGTCCAGTTTCAAAAGCCTTCTGAGCCAACCATGTAAAAGAGTTGAGAAACCTTTGGCCACAAAAACAAACCTGGACATGTCCAGATTGCCAGTATGCAAAGATCACAGCATTTCAAAGGACAAATGTGAAATAAAACCAGCTACAAGAATATCTTAGGCTTCTGCAAGGCAGTGCAGCATGCAATTAATCTGATCAAAGACACAAGTTACCTATTTTAACCTCCATGTCATCATTGAGGAAGAGGTTACCGAGCTTGAGATCCCGATGGATCACCCGGTTACTGTGTAGATACTGGCAGCCCAGGATGGTTTGTCGCAAGTAATACCGTGCCTCTGGTTCAGTCACTGCTTTCCTCCTCTTGTGCAACTCCAGAAGGGACTGAAATCAAATGCAACACAACAGTCAGGTGTGCCACCAACAAGAGACTTCACTAGACAAAACGTGAACCTGATTTCAGACATCAATGGGGTTTAGTGATGCCACCCTACTTAGTAAACTGGGTAATTTAAGTGTCAAGCTAAAAATCAGCAAGTTAAGCCTCCAGGAGATTTTGGTTGTGCAATAGTGTAGTTGAACGAAATAGGCTAAGAAATACAAAAATGTACTAGTTATGTATTAAATTGCAAGTAAGTAAATAGTCATTCTTGTCATTTGCATAGCACCAGTCACCATGATTTTGGTCCCAACGCACTGTTGGTTGAATGCCCTCGGAGGGCCCAGAGTACATTAGGAGAAGCAGAGTGTGCCCATGTCCATGTGGTCAGCAACATGAAGCAAAAGTTAAGCATTTCTTGGGTGGGATGTATCCACCTGAACTAGACATTTATAAATGTATAACATGCATGTTAAAAGTAGTGGCCCAAGTAGAAAGCCCACTAACCACATGTGGTAGTGGCCTATATTTGGTCGGCTTTAGGTCCGGTTTCTCTCAGCTAGGCTTATGTGGCTCTGCCATGCCTTAAAGATACACGGACTCCTACAGCAGGGAGTGTGGGGGATAGTCTCCCACAAAGTTTGCCGTTATGTGGCTAGGCTGGTGGTAGTGTCACTTGTGTAAAACTTCACTGGGTGACTCCATTTGACATAGCTGGGCGTTTATTCTACACCCATCAAAATGGAGATGTACTAGGTTTTTTGCAGGGGGGGAATTGGGGGCAAACTCAGTCCCAGTCAAACCTCCGTTTGAATACATTTTTTTTTATGGCAGCCATTTCTAGAATGCATGGATGTGCTTTGTGGTGTGTCTGCCATTGACCATCCCCTGTTACTAGGAGTGGGACTGGGCACAATGTTCACTCAAAGAGTGAAGTAGCCGCAGAGCTCATTGCCAACTCCACAGCATCTACAAACTTGCACTCATTACTGCTTAAGGATTGAAGCCCTGCACCAGCACCCTGACATCCTGAAGACAGCAAAGATTGAGCAAATTGAAAGACTGCGCCAATTGACCCAAGAAACTTGAGCACAGGGCCTCAAGCAGGCACTTAGTCTCACCTCACCTGGGAAAGATAGCTGGCATGCTGCATAGTGCTACTACCGCAGCCTTCTACAACTTGCCCCATCAGTCTATGGCTGCCTCCTCTGGTGTTCAGCCTCCAACTTTCCTGTGGCATCTGCTGTTCGCAAGGGTCTCTCCAACCCATGCATCAGAAGCCAAATGATGTGGCATAAGACAAAGAGGGAACACTGCACCACTGGCAATTGCAGAACGCAGTCCGCTACTTGGCTCAACCAAGTATGGTAAAAATCAAAGACTGCATTCTGCAGACACTTGCAGCCTGTTGGGCCTTTTTCGTCAGCCACTCACTCCATGAAAAGCAAAATACACTACCCACACCCCCGAAACCCAGTAAAAATATTAATGAACTCGTAGTCACCCATCTTCCCAATTTAATTTACAGATCCATGGATAGGTTTACACCATTGACAAAGATTGAGTGACACAAATTGCTCTGCGATGTCGACTGCTTAAAAATTTGAGGGATAAGTTGGCTGAAAGGCCCAAGAAATGCCATCTTTAGAGATCTTCTCTTGGAGTAGAACAGGGGATTTAGACACTCTCCTAGGGAAATTTAGTCTTCCCCCTCCTTCAAGGGTCAGCCATGACTCCTAGGAACCAGTCTTTAACTTAGTGTTCTTCACTCGTGACAGAGGTATAATCTGTGCAAATCTCAGTCTCCCACCTCTTGAAACCCATCAGGAGTGTACTCAGAGTACAGAGTCAAACCGTGCTGTACATGCAGAACCCAGGTGGGTGCAATGCTACAATATAGATACACACCAAAATCACATCCCAGTGTGATTATGAAAGCTGCTCAGGGACAAAGACCTGATGACACCCTGTGTTAAAGTTGCTTACGCTACAAACGGGACAGCAAAGACGAAGAATCGATGGGAGAGCTTTTTTGAATTTGTCAGTTAATTTGCACAACCATGTAACATTTATCTAACAAGGGTTCCATGTTGTTGATGTTTTCCTCCCCATAACCTCATCTTCTGACCATTGTGAATTACCTTTATTGGGTATGTACATTTTTCATTTACTCATATTTTTTAATTTATAATCTTCATAACGGTGGACTGTGTTAATGTTTATAATCCACTTTCTGGAATTTATTTGAATTGTGATTTTCCTTTAACATGAAACGAACATATGCTTTTTGTTGTGCATCATAACGATTGAAGTTATATTGAGTAGTGAGGTTAATACCCTGATGAAGGAGATTCGCTCCGAAATGCATTGGCATTAAAATAACCATGCACAAGACTAAACAAGTCTGCTTCTTGCTTGAGAAATAACCTAGCTGTTGACTAACCAGAGACTTTGTACTATTCCTTTGGAGACTAACTGAGTCGTTTCTAACACCACTTTGGACATCTACCGTTTATTTTCATACGAACTTCCAGTTGGATGAAAACTTCGATTTAGTTTTGCACCAAAATATATGTAAATCAACGAACAAGCTTCACAAGAGCTCTTACGGAGAGCGCCAGACTTAGTTGGATGAATCCATCCAATTTATTTGCAAGACTCATACCATTAGAAATTTCTATTTTTACTGGGCGATACAGGCGATGGCGCTTTCCCACTCAGGCCAACTCCCCCGCCTATGCTCTCACTTACTTCTAGCAGAGAAAATCGCAATGGCCTGGGTGTGGAAAGATAAAGACGGACCTTCTGTGGCACTCTGGTGGGCTAAATGCTGGGACATGGCGGTCGTCGAAAAAAAAAATCACGGCAATCCGATCCGGCTCTCTGTACAGAGCCTTAAACATAAGGGACCCATTCATGGACTACGCTGCCAAATTCCTGACTCTCACCAAAATGCCCCCACTAACCAGATGGCTCCAAATCAACCCACTCCACTAACCCTCTGCTTCAGGCCATTGCAATCCGGCTCGCCAAATGCCCTTCAGCACCCAAGGACAGTTTGGGCAACGGACATGATCACCCAAACCATCGACGGGGCCCTTCCCCCCTCCTCACCCCCTTTTCACTGCTTCCACCATGAGACATTTGCACCCGATTGCATTTAGCGATTGCCGATCTGTCCTTATGCTCAATGTAAATGCTTATTTATAAAAACCCAATAAAATGTTATGAAAAAATGAAATGTTTTTTAATGTGCATGAACAGAGCAAAGAAAAATGTACATTTGCTTTACAGTCAAATAACACTCCCATTGAGAATGGCGCTTCTTTTTGCTCTCAACCCCTTCAAAATATTATCTAGAGCACTAGACTGATACTGGGGAGAAAAAGATAGATGAGCAGGAGTTCAAACCAACTCCTGGGTGTCATGCATCACCATGTAGGCAGGAGATGCTAACGTTTTGTCCATTAAGGAGGTCTCTCAACACATTCAAGGTTAAGTCATGTGCATGTAATCCACCAGTTGGCTTGAAACACCATTCGCTCCTGGTATCATAAGCCAAGTAACTCACTCCAATTTCAAACCCAGAAATCGCAGGTCAAATAAGTACTCTATATATATTTTATTACTGTATTAAAAAAAAGTATTTGTCATAACCCCTTAAGTGCCAAGGACGAGTATGCTTGTCCTTTTTGCATAGATTGCCCCCCAACCCCACATAGAGGTGGACACTATCAGATGGGCAGGAAAAGTAATAAGCCAAGAGCGTAGGGAGAACAAGGAAAGCATGCAACCCAAAATCCCCCTCTGGGCCTGCACAAGCAATCCATTGCAATGTCCAAAAGAAAACCCACCTGGGTATGTGTAAGGCTCAAGACCTGGTGGTCAGCACACTTGTAGCGGTTGTGAGACCAAAGACAGGGTGCAAAAATGAGGGGACCTGGGAGCCCTTTAGCTCCTGCTTGCAGCCTAGAAGAGCCTGGTAGCTTAAAACAGCTGCCATGAGCTACTGTTAGCTCCTCACCCCACTTGATGCCAACACATGAATTTAATGTGCGTTTGGGACATCAATATTTAGCCACATAAATATTTAAAGCATAAGGGATCGGAACGCAGAGTATATGCAGCCAGATGCTGCCCAAATAAGGCGGAAAAGATATGGCAGAAATGGGAAGATATGCAGTGAATCAGGTGACCGCATGTACATAACTTGATTTAAACAATGTGGGCTATGACCTGGAAGATCCCTATATGAACGATGGGGTTGCTCCCGAGACCCAATTCAAAGGTGTGAACGATTAGTTGTTAAGGGTCTGTTGACCCCATTGTAATGTTTGTTGTTGTAAAATGGGATTAAAACACAACAACGTGTTATTAAAAAAAAAAAGATAATGGACAAAATGATAGGTTTTGCATCTTATGTGGAAGTTAGATTTGCAGTACTTGTTCTAGCTCCTGGTCCCTGGTTAATGCACGATACCCAAGAGTGGCTTTTGGCTCGCTGGAAAGATCCCAAAGGCCTACACCAAAATTGGACCACCTAGGGTACAAATAATGCAAATTCACACCTCAGCAGAGCGATTAAAAACTCTCCAAAGGTTTCCAAGCATAATTTTTTTATCAACAGCCAACCATAACACATTCCATATAAAAGCAGTATCACCAAAAAACACATTCACCATTTGAGACATGGAAATAAAAATGCAAAAGTACTAAAACCTTTTTTATTTATTGGACATTTGTAAGGCACTTTTGCAAAATCACTTTTCAGCATGCCCATTTTGAGAGACAGGTTTATTCAGCTTTAACCGTGCCCAGCATTGTTTACAAGAGACCATTTGGGTCGCCTACTCTGTTGCACTGACAACAACTTTATACATTTCAGCACACAAAATGTTATGTTAGGCCATTAACCCATGGTCTGAAAGCAGACAGAACATCTCAGCTTCGCCCCCCCCCACCCCGCAGCTGTCGTTTGGCCAATTTAACCCACTAGCCTACTTCAAAATCACGTGAGCAGTCAATCAAACAAGGACATTCTGTTTCTGCAAGCCAAGTTACTGTTAAAGCATGTGCAGAGCTTTTAGGGAACCCATGTTCTACAATATTAACATTCATGGTCCACATGCCTATACAACACATGGAGTTTCAAGGTGCCACATGACAAAGGGTGGGGTGGGTGGGGGACAAGGGAGAAGGATAATGGTCCTAAGCCATGTGACATTCGGATTGCGCAAGTGCAGTAGCAAGAAGTGAGAAGGGGAGGGTTTCCAGAGACAGCCATAGGGGCTAGGAGAGTGCTAAGGGGAAGACAGGAGGGCAAGTGGCAGGGATTGCATGCAGAGGTTCACTTGCTAAGTGCAAGGAGGGGGGGGATGCAGGAAATGGACTGGGGGACCTGGAGTCACGTAGAACTCAGAAGGAACCCGGTAGCAAGTCACTGCAGCAGATGGGGTGTTAGCAGGTTGGGGGAGAAAAGGGAGGGCCTTGAGCAGCGCTCCGGCTCAAGTCAGAGGGGCATGAAGACAAGAGGGATGCTCCTGTGCAGGAGAGCAAGATATTTACCCCCCCCCCCCACACCCCAAAGGAGAATTCTCATTCCTGTGCCAATACCTTCAAGACCCCAGCTCTTTTGTTGGATTTAAGGACTTCTAAATTTTAACCCTGGAGTGAAGCAGCCCTTTTTCTCACTTGCTCCTGTGTTTTGACCCGATTTGGAATTTCCTTTGTTTTTGGAGTCTGACAAACTCCATGGGCATCTACTTTCTGTATGGTGACACAGCACCTTCAATGCAGTGTCATGGCGAAAGCCTTTAGATCTCATAAGGTTTAAATACCTTTTCTTGGGTGAACTACTGTTATCAAGAATAGTAAAGTGACATTGACTTTACTTACCTTTACTCTTTGTAGGTCCAACACACCATCTTATGTGGAGTGCTGGGGGCGCTACTTAGTAGCCCCTTTCCGACCTGCTCACTTAAAAATTAAAATTGTGCGTTACCCGCAAGAATGGCTTGTGGCAGTGGTTTACACTGCCTACCTTTGTGCTTTTCTACCACATGCCGAATCGTCAGCTGCAGTATAGCACCCATGGGGGACCATTTTGTCAAAATAGACCCGGGTCAGGTCTTTCTTGGGTTTTACTCACCAAGCCAGGTGTGAGCCTTTGTTAGTTTTGCCTTTGGCGTGCTTCAGTCTGGAAACCTGCCTCTAGCTCCAGTATGTCTGGACGGGAGGGAGGTGCCTGAAACTCCCTGTCCGTTTCTAGGGAAACCTGAAAGCACCCAGTCCCGATTGGCTGTCCTTCAAGGACGGACAGCCACCCTGCGGTTTGAGTGACAGCTAGGCTGTGGGAGAAACCTGCTTAAAAAGGTGAGATTTTGGGACTAGAGGCAGAGTCGACCACTGGGAGGAACAACCCGACTAAAACCGTGAACGAATCTTGCTGTATCCTCCTGGACCGTTGAACTGCCTGGTGAAGCCCTGCTGCTCTGCTGAAACCCTTTCTGATCAAGAAGCTCCGGAAGGGGAGACTTCTTACCTTGGTAAGTGGGACCAACTAACCACGAGACGAACTCCACTGGAAGGGCTTCCCTGACTGGCTGTACTTTGCTGCTGCAGGAACAGAGTGCCAGCAGTCGAGAAATCTGTGCAACATCTAAGCCGGCCAAAATCTCAGGAAGCTCCCAGGACCCAGAAGATTCAACCAGAGCTAGAGTCCCCTCACCAGAGTGCAGGACTCAAGGAGTGAAGGAAGCCCAACTGGTGGCCAAGATCTGGGGTGGTGCCATTTACCAGGCGCTGAAACCGCAAAGTGCTGCCGACCTTTGAATTGCTGCCGCAGGAGTCCCCAGACGTCCTCCCTCTTGTCCCCACGACTGAGACCCAGGCACACAGGCTCTGCATCACTGCAACCAGACAAGCCAGCTGAACCCTTTCTAACCAAAGATACTGTTCTGACTTGGGGTACTTACCTCATTGTCTGTAGCTTGCTCTTCCCAGTTGAGACTTGCAGTAGCTGCTTGTCTAGAGTTGATCTCCGCGCTAACAAGTAAGCTTGTGACCCTACAGAGATTTTTCTTCAAACTAACTGTGCAAGACGTTAACTATCTAAGAAGTGCCTCAGTTCTATAGACTGCTCCAATTTACTTTTACTTCTATTCCATTCCACTTTGATTCTTACGGTCCCTCATAGGTGATGCATTGGTTTTAAACTAATATTGCTGGGAAAGGTTTTTTTTATAGACTTTGTTGGAAGATTTAAAAGTACTCACATGCTGCAAAAAGCTGTAACCTTTTTCCTTCCTTTAACCCTTCGTCAAACCTCAGAATTTACAAAGTATACCAGCAAATATAAATGCCATTATTGTCCTAGTTAAAGCCACCTCAGGGTGTAGGAAGTGAGTATGAAGCATCTCTAGATTATCTACTAGCTTGGTGATAATTCTGAAGTATATTTGATTGCCCTTTTTAAAGAAAGCTCATTTAAACATGACCGTTATTTTACTAGAAACCTTGATTGTACGTGCTATTTGGATACCTTTATTTGTGGCTTTCATTTCTACACCTCACATTTACCCCTCTTGAGATAAGCCACTCAGACACTACCAACTTGTGTAGTACAGACCTATACCAATAGGCGGGTTACCCAATACCTAGAGGACAAGGGTTGTGTAGTCTCCCCTGAGCGACTACATCATTTCTTGCCTACCATCCCCACTTTCCCAAAGGGCTCTAGCAGGGAGGCATTTAGGGAGATCGTTGGATGTAGTGGGGGCCCAGGCCCCAGAAAGCCTTGTGGATAGACGGTCTTGCACATGATCCTAGAAGCAACAGGAGCCAGTAGAGCGCTTAGGGCTGAGAAAGGCATTCCTGGGCTTGAGGCCAAGGAGAAGTCTGTCTTGTTCTGACTTAGTTGAAGGGGCAGAGAAGGGAGGATAAATGAAGAGTTGCAGTAGTCCAGCCTAGATGGGACCAGAGCTCTGGAGACCAAGTCTTGGCAAGGTCAGCGATGTGAGGAGTCAAACGATAAAACCTTGGTCCAGAACTCACTGAACCCCCCTTATGTTTATAGGAAGAACTTTCCATAAGGCAAGTAAAGTCAAACTGGAAGCATTCCAGCGCAGGTTGAAAGTTTCTTCCCATGATTACTGTGAAAGTCAATGGGCCATCTGCTTTAACGAAGTAGTAGATGCAGCAAACCCCAGAATAGACCAGAAAAAAGGGATCCAGAGGCCAATCAACCAGAAGTTCCAGCCAGAGGAAAATTCAGCAGAGCCCGAGTACCTCCAAAAGAAGTCAAGCAATTGAGAGCAATCAAACTTCCCCCAAAATCATCATCCACCCAACAGCTAGAGGTTAGCAATTGACAATTTCAGCAAACAGCACTCCAGCACTGCAAACCCCAAGTGAGACATACTAGATGTGCGTTTTAGGATTTGGTACAGACACCAACCATGAGCCAGTGGTGATCCAGACTAAGAAATGGCACAAAGGACCATATGATGGCACACTCAAACCTGCAAATCAAAGATGCGAGACTCCAGGAAGGTGACAATCCACGGTTACCAGAAGTTCTGATGACAAAGATTAAATGCAGCACAGCAGAAACCTTATCACAGCAAAAACGGCTGAGAGGCAGCCTTGGATACCCCAAGCAGAAAGTCTGGCAGGGCGTCAGCACCCTTCTGGACCATGCCATTGACCCACAGCTAAGAGGATCCTGGTGAGAAACAGAAAGATGTGGCAGTAAACAGGAAGCCCAGACAGGACCTCCAGAGGCTAAAACCAAACTGCATATGCTGAAGTCACTGTACCCAGGTAGTATGGCCAAGTCAAAGCTTTAAAATGGAATAACTGCAGGTAAGACTGAAGGTCAGCAGGCCCACTTCACCCAAGGAGGAGAGCATCAGGAAAAAAAAATCCTATCACAATACCAAACTGCATCATTTGGCTACCAATGCAGCAACATGGCAGGCTTCCACCATTGGTGAAACTAAAATTGAAGGATAATCGGCCACCAACCGACTCCCTACAGCAGAAAAAACACCACCACCCTCTGCCCAAAGTACTACTGGGATGGAAAGTGGCTGTTGAATCCCTAAAAATAAGAAATTCAGTTTTAACACCTGCATACCCACTATGGAGTTGCTTTTGAAAATACAGGGTGGGATGGAGTGGTTGGAATGGACATTGAACCAGATAGAGTGGGCATGGAACCACACATCACTGGGCACCTGTTCCCCACATATACACCGGTATCGACCCCTGTCGCTTTATATCCGTGTGTCCGTCCCAACGGTCCTTGTTCATGTGCCCGTCTAAAGTCGAACGCGGTTTTACAGATAACCTATCACACTACTACGCACGTTTTACTATACACCATCATTCAACTAGAACACAGCTATACCCCCGGTAATTCGGCCTAGCTGTTCACATACGAATATGACCCCATGAACACCCATCACCCTAATAAAACGCAGCTAGCCGAGGACATTCGGGCCTAGCTGCTCACAGACTGGGTTCTGGCTGCGTTAGGAACACCTGTGTCAATGCACCTGACTGCACACATCTACTGATACCTTGAGCACCACACCTATCGCTAGGAAGCAGCCATCATCCAACAACTACACCTGCTGCACACGCATCTGGTGCGCCCACGCACCATACGACACTACTAATTTGAACTACGGTTCCCCAGGGTGTTACACCTACAAGTGCTTTGAGGTCATACCAATGATATATAAGGCACTATATAAATGCCAAGTAACATGTGGGTTATGAAGGATTACTGTCGGAGCCCAGCTTTATCCCAAAAGCAAAACAGCCTGGTACCCACCCCACTAAAGCAAGCACCAATTCCTAGCAGGACAGGACCCTCCCAGGAAGCCAAAGCTTTACTCCCAGAGGAGAAAGTTCAACCCCACAATACAGGGCCCATAAATCATTTCCCAGCTTTCCTCCAGGTTTTGAACATGCTCACACAACTGCACCGTGGTGATGAAAGGCTTAAAAGACAGACCATGCAGAAGTACAACGGGGAGGCCAGACTCCTTGCATACATAAAGCCAAGACTACTGGCCCACAGCTCCCCACCCACCAAGGATGTTGCCATGCATGTCTCACCATTACTATTATGGGAAAATTAAATTTCGTCTGGGTGGCAGGGCTCAAAATTTGCTGTGACCTGAACAATTAAGTTCCCGGACAGTGCCTAGAATGGTCTGGTCAGCTTAACACAACAGCTACTTTTGACTCCCACAAGACACTGGTGCCACAAAAATATACCTACCCGATTACCTTCATGCATCTATGGCTGCATCACAACTGAAATGAGTTACCTTCGAGAAATCTGAATGCAAATAGCCATATGTACACTACACAAAGTTATTGTTGCATCTCGTGTACTATGCATTAGCAACTATTCTGCCTTAACTCTCTCTGCGGCAGAGGTTCTCTGCAGTCTCATTTTATGGGACCCCACTCTACGCCAAGCCACACCCTTTTGTTTTGGGGGCTTGTTACATGGTGGTCAGAAGGACTTCTAAAGTCTCCCTGACACTACATACTTCGGGTATATGGTACACCAATAAGGTGCTAAGACCAAGGTATAACTTTCAGGTATCTGCCCAAGATGTTTTTACTACCCTACATTGGTTTTAAGAGGTATGCTGGTGGCATTTAGTTTAGGCTTCATCAGGGGTGCAAGCTGCTGATTTACTGCATTAGAAGCGCAATGTACCTTTATGGTAACCATTGGGCTACTAATGGGTCGTCCTACTCTTGGCCATTATGTTTAGGGGGTTCCTTTGTTCAGAGAAAAAAACAAGGCAAGCCTTTTAAAAAAATAAATTGCAGTTTTTGCTACATGGGCTCTTTGTGAGCGCAAGATGACAGCCTCCAAGGTGGCCAGGCTATTAGGTGTGTGTGTGTGTGTGTGTGGGATTGGTGGGGCTGGCAGAAGCCAGTCCTCGAGTTATTGGAATATATAGGGCGATATCCTCCAAATCCAGCAGCTCTGGGATGGGGTAAGCGTCTTACCTACTAGAGTATTTTCAGATTTTCTCACCATTTCACCCTTTAAAAAAAAAGGAGGCTGTTACTGGAACCGATCTCTGGAGGCAACCACTGGTAATTCTAGACCCTGGGTTGGTTATTCCAGATACTCCCCTCAGGAGTCCACATGGCCGTGAGGTTCATCAGGTCACCTTCGACTCCATCCTCCCACCCTCCATTGGGGCCTGCATCCTGCTAGTGTTCTATTGCTCCTGGGTCTTGAACCCTACACTGGATCTGTTCTGGGCCTCCACTGTTGTCAATTGCTGTCTTCTTGGGACCAGTGGAAAGAAACCCACTTACCTGGCCTTTTCCTAAATGCTTTTTCCGATGGGCCTCAACACTGGAAAGGTACTCGCCTGTACTGTGATATTTTCCTAGGTTCCTCCCAAGGTCCCCAGAGTGCCCCCACAAAGCCCTGGATCTAGAGACTTCCTTCCCCCGATGCACTAGACAGCTGTATCCTTTTGTTGATACATTTCCCCTACTTTGAGCAATGTCTTTCTGGACCTCAGGACAGCATCAGATATGGTAGCCCTCCTAATGGTGTTATACAGTATAGCACTTGGAACACAATGTCTAAGTGATTGTTTCCATCACACTGCTAGACCACTCTAAATACCACTTCAGTCTACAGGTCCTCCAAAATAAGTTGGCCTGGCTGGTAGCAGGCCTCCCCAATTTGCACATGCTTCCCCAGTTTTGAATAAACTGTTGGCTTCCTGAGGAAGGCAGGTTGAGGTTTAAGGCTCATTCATCAGGCATTACATAGCCATGAGTATCTGTGCAACAAGCTTATTCCGTATGTCCCTGGCGGGCCTCTGCTGGCCATCACCACCTGCTCATGCCTCGTACTAAGAATCAGTTTGGGGTGGCAGGTGTTCTCTGTGGCAGGTCCTGCACTCTGACCTTCGTTGCCTTTGACCCATACATTGAAGACCAGTGAAAATTCTGCAAGTCTCTGTAAGCTTCCTTTATCCGTATTATATGGTTCCCAAACTTGCCCTCTTGACTCGCATGGTGTTCTGCGACAGCACCAAGATACTCTTGGATAATTGCACTATACTAACTATGCTTGGCTTTTGTTAACCTTGCATATCAGATGGGATTCACAATGACCAAAGAAATGAGGGGGGGGGGGGTATTGGGTTGTGGGGCGGCAAGATATTGCAGTGGGTTGAGCGCTGTTGCAATCTGATCTGCAGGTTTGAATCCTGGCATGGCCAACTTAGCCTCCGTCCTTTAGATGTTGATATACAAGAGCACCCAACCGGTGTGTACTGTGTTTAGGTTTAAGTGCTATATAAGTATTAGCCCCCAAGGGTGCTCACCGAGTTTGGATAATCATTTCCCACATCTGCTGAAATGCAAGGATTAAAAATCTGATCACCTGAACTATCCCCACGTTTTTACTATGAATATATCACAAGGCGCAAATCCCCCCAAATCCAGGAATGCATTTAGGCATTCTTCCAAGAAACAGATTAGTTTGAAACACGTACACCATGTATGTGTTCCATACAAATTGGACCACAGTTCGTTCAGCACAGATACAAAAACAGTAAATACTGTTCACCTTTATAGTTATAGTAGCATTTATGCAGGAACTATGTTGGGCATATCCAAAAGCACAAAGGCCCTGAGAAATGCAACATTGAACGTGTAAATTGAGTGCTTCAAGCACCTGCGCTTTATGTAGGGCAATACCGGTAATATCTGAATTAATTTGCAATCCAAAAATATTTTTTACAATAGATCGTTAAAGTGGATTAACTCATGGAATCCAAGTTAAAAGTTACTCACCATAGTGACTAACGTACTCTTAGGCCCCTTTCCCCCATACTGCATGGGCGTCCCTTCCAAGGGACGGTAGACGGAACCCTTCACCAGAAAAAACCTTCCCCATTAAATTTAGAGGTGCAGCCCTGGGAGCATGCGCTGCCCCGACTCCACCCTCGGCACCACACCCCAGTCCCCATTGATGCATCTAGATTTAACATTGCCTAATTACACCAGTTTTATTAGGGGGTGGGGGGTGGTTTTGGAATGGTGGGCTGGCATCCAAACTGTAATGCTTGCAGAAAGCCGAGGGAGTGGCCCAAGTGGCCGCCCTGCTTATGACTTGCCAAGGGACATGGCGCTAGAACACGATGACCGTTGCCTTGGCCCTGACTGCGTGGGTGTGCATGTTGGCCGGAAGCAGCTTGTGCTGGCCCTTGTAAGCTTCTTTGATGGCAGAGACCATCCAGCAGGATATGGAGGCCCGATAGCCAGGTCTTGAGCCTGAAAGTGACAAACCGGGTGCCCTATTTGCAGAAGCCCTTGGTTCTGCCCAAGTAAAATTTCAGGGCACGCCGACATCCAGGCAGTGCAGCATTCTGTGCTTCGTCGTATGGACAAACAATGTAGGAAGGACCATTTCCTACGTCAACGGGAAAGCAGACGGCACCTTGGGCAGAAATGCTGGGTGTGTCCGCAGGAATACTTCTGTGAAAGGTTGTATATGGCTCAGGCAGCACCTGGATTTTGCACTCTACGAGCCGAGGCCGACTAGCAAGGCTGTCTTGATAGGGACCCGCCTGATGTCTGCGGACGCCATTGGCGCAAACTGTTTGTGCACCAGGGCGCCCATGTTAAGGTCCCACACGAGGTGGGGCCCATTTATGGGTGGTTAGCCTTGCGAGCCCCGTCAAATGTTAGACGATAGGATTGGAGGAGATCACCTCCTCAGTGTTCCTGTAAGCCCCAATGGCTGCAAGGTATGTATGGCAGGTGTTCACCTGCATGCCCGAGTGGGCAACGTGCGCCATGAAGGTGAGCACATCGTCCAAAGCACATGCTGGCAGATGTGGGGGGGCAATTTTCCTGGAGTTTGCCCAGTGGCAGAACCGATCCATTTACCTTTATACTGGGCCCGGTAGCCTTGCTACTAGTGCTTTGTACGATTTCCAAATTAGCCTGGGAGAGGCTGAGGTGCCTTAGGCATTACCTGCTCAGGCATCACGCTGTGAGGGCTAGCTTTTGTGGTGCGGGGTGGATGACTCTGCCCCTGCTGCGCCAGAAGATGTGCCGGGACCGTCGGGAGGTAAATCGGAGGCCTCCCCGAGAGGCTGAGCAGCTCCGAAAGCCATGGCCTGGCCAGCCACCATGGAGCCATGGAGCCATTAGAATGATGTTGAGCTGGCGAGACTCCTTGATCTTGCAAATCACTCTGAATCAGCGGAGTGGGCGGGAAGGTGTAAGCCGTCATGCCGTTCTACTGAAGCCGAAATGTGTCGCCCAGGGAGCCGGGGTCCTGGAAAAACCCTGCGATGGGCTTTGCGCTGCTTGCGTCTATGCTGGCTAGGATACCTGTCAGTTGTCTCGCGTGCCTCTCCTGAAAGCCACTGAAGGTACGCGCTCCGAGCGATGGGGACTCTAGCTATAGGCCTTGGGCGCTGACCGTCAGGACATACACAAGGATTTACCTGCCCGAGTGCCTTTTTCTCATCAAGTTCCGCGCCCGTGGAACAAGCCCTCCCCCCATAACACCCCTCAAATGGCAGGTCCAGAATGAGCTCCTGCACATCAGGGTACATTTTGCCTTGAGCCAAGCTGTCCATCGTTGGCGATGCAGACCACGACCTGCTGCGTCGATGTGAGCCGCTGTAGACTCCCATTGTGGTCCACGATTCTGGGGTGCACAATCTCCCTGGACAGCTTCCGATTCATCGCTGCCAGCATAGCGTCAGCATTGGCCTGGCAGAGATGTAGTGTGGCATTAGAGTAGATTTTATTGCTGTATGCTTCCAACAGCTTTTCCTCCTTACCAAGGAGTGCCTACATCGGAGCAGTTGACGAAGACTGAGGCTTGGAGCAAAGGTAGGCTGCAGCTATAACTGATGAATGCGGTTGAGGGTACACCGACAGAATGAGGGAGTCCGCTTCCACCTGCCATACTTTGCATCCAGGCGTTCATTGGTAGGCCCGAGTGCAGCTTCACCTATCTTTGTTGGCAAGGCAAATGGCCATCTCTTCAGCCAGAACACCCGCCCCAGGTTGCAGACGATCCATGTATTCAGCTACACCTGCCAGCCTCTTGTGGAAAGCCTTGCCAAGCCAACAAGACATGCTGGGTGCAGGCCGCTGTGGCATACTGACAGCAGTGCCAGAGGTAGAGCTGCATGACTGGTGTGAGTGTGGGAACTAAGGGTTGAATCGGTACCCCGGGTCTGCAACAGGCGGGCCTGAGGTGGCACCAGGGGTAGCATGCCCTCCAGGGGACATCCCCCCCCCCCCCCCCCCCCCCCCCGAGGATGGTGCCCATCTGCAGTGACTTCATGAGGGTAATGAGCTTTAAGAACCTCTCTTAGCATGCAAGTGCCTGGCCGCGTGGGAGCCATGCCCTGTACTTGCTGAGTTCTTGGTAGTCCTTGCTGCACCCCGCTGGGAGCTGCATACCTCCTATGTGCAGGTGTGGTTGGGTATGGCGTGGTCCAGCCCTGCGACCTCTCTGCCTATTGGCCAGTAGCTCTGGGACCCACTGTCTCCTTGCTGGTTTTAGGACCTAGAAGGCCCCTGCTCAGGCGCTCTTGGGAAGGAGTCACCCTTCCAGGAGAACAGGGAACCTACCTTGGGCCTGTCTCATCCTCGCGCAAGTCTTGCAGTCCTCTGGAGGCCGCGATCCCTCAAACAGCTCCTTCAACCTCGCCAAACGATACTGTTCAACACGTCGCACGCAGAACAGCCGCCCGTCAGACCATGGAATTTCTGTGGTTCATGGTACAGAGTCTGCCCCTGAACAAGGTAAACAAAAGATAAATACACTGGCGAAGGAAGAGGTTACGAGAGATAGCCAGGCTGGTGGGGCATCTGGCAACTTCTAAACAGGTTCCACTCCAGAGCTCTCCAAAGACCATCTACGGAGCGGCAAATCCTATGAACAAAAGGTGCCCTTAACGCAGGATGCAAAAGAGAAGCTGGAGTGGTGGCTACAGCATATAGATGCATGGAATGGAAGAGCAATATTTGGCTCATCTCAAGACAGATTAGTCTGATGCCAGCAGATGGGGCTGGGACGTCCGATGTAGAGATGTCAGAAGGAGTTGAACCTTCACATCAACTGCCTAGAGCTCCTAAGAGGCTTGTTTGCAGTGAAATTCTGGACACGAATGTTCAATGTTGCGTTCGCCTCAAAATGGACAACGTGTCGCAGTCCGTTACATAAACAGGCTGGGAGGCACTAGAGCCAAATTGTTAGCAATTCTAGCCAAGTAAGTTTGGCAACTAAGTCGCCAAAAGGGAGACATTCATGACGGCAGAATATCTTCCATGCTGTCAGAACAGAGTGGCCCACTGAAACTCCAGATTCCCCAGGGATGCCAGCAATTGGAAGATGGGAGAGAGTTTTCCAGAACTTGGAGAGATGTGTCCAGGTCAGAGGCCCATTTGTAGAAGTTAGACAAATTTCTTGGTTCTTCAGTAGGGAGACCAGACACCCCCCTGCCCCCCCCTCACCCCAGCAGGCGGCAGCAATACGAATTCCTCCAGACCAGGGGACAAGTGTGAGGATTGTCATAACCCTGGATTGGAGGGGTCAGGCATGGTTCCCAGATCAAATGACTCAAGCTCTACCGAGGTGAGAGCTGATCGTGAGGGACCACGCAGTAGGCAGCCACCTGCTGGTGAGGACAGGCAGCCTCAGTTTCATTGCGTGGGCAATTGCAGGGGATCCTGGGCTAGTCCAGGACGTCAAGCAAGGCTCAACACCAAGGAATCTTGGGCTCCAAGGACCAGGCAGGTACACAAATCAGCATGTCAACCCATTATAGCTGGTGTATGGAAAGTACATCCCTCTGGAACAGGTGTGGTGCAGGTATCCAACTTCTTAGCACAGCTGGCAGCACAAGGCAGAGCATACAGAATACAGCCTGCTCCGTGATATTGGCAGGACACCATAAAATAGAAGGGTTGTCAGCCAGGGAACACCCGTTGATATGCAGATTGCTGAGGCCTCCGAGGGTGAAGTACAACCAAGTGTGGGACTTAGATAAGGTTTTGAGAATGTTCAAAACATGGCCCAACAGTGAATTAACAAGGATAGCATTATCTGCTAAAGTGCAATGTGTCTATGTCTGAGAGCATTGGAAGTTATCAGGAAAGATCTCTCCCCCCCCCCCCAATCAGGGATAACATTTCATATCATGAGAAGTACAAAAATGAATTTGAGATCTAGGTCGTATAAATCTATCCCAGATCATCCTAAATTATGCCCAGTGCGATGTATAGCGACATGAAAACATGACGAAAGACCTGCAACCCACAGGGGCTGCACAATTTTCCCAAGCAAACTCTGGGGCAATAGCTCCCGCAACACTGGCAAGATGGTTGATTAGCCAGGCAGGCATCGATAGGGAGTGCTATGGCACCCATTCAGTGCGGGGAGCGATGGCCTCGAAGGCTTTTAACTTGTGAGCCCAACTGGAGGACATTATGAAAGCAGTAGACTAGTCGAATGATCAACCTTCAAAACTTTATTTCAAGCCAGTGGAAAAAGTGGCAACTTAGCTTTAACTAGCATAAGCCAAGCCTCTGGGTCTTAACATGAAGTCATAACTATTAATGACGGAGGTGAAGGATTATCCCCACCCTAGTAATCGCGATTGTATGCAATTAAAGACTCATGATTCCCCACCCAAATTGTCCGAGATATGGTTTATAAAACAGATGGTGTAGTGATATCAACTTGGAGGTGCACGTCAGTTAGCATTAACCGGTTGGGGCACACAGGTAGGACCGGCGAAAAACAGTTACAGGTAAGTAACTTGTTCCTTCTCCAGCAAGGGGTCTGGCATGGATTCACATGCTCATGAATACAAGGTACACATTCACAACCACGGGAGGTGGCAAGGCTCAACATTAAGTATCTTACCTCCCCACCAGGCCCACCTTCAGGCAAACAGGTTGTGCAGCACTGCCACAGAATCTCATGAAGGTGTGTCGACCTCCACGTAGCAGCCCTGCAGATGTCCAGCAGGAGCACATCAAACAATAACACCGTGGTAGCAGCAATCGCTCTGGTCGAATGGGCTCTCAGACGGCCGGGCAAGGGTCGGTTTGCCAACCGGTGACAGTGCATAATGCAGCCGGAGAGCCATCTGGAAATGGAAGCCTTTGAGAGGGCATTCGCTTGGTTCACAGGTCCAAAGTTCACAAACAGCTGCGATGTCCTCCGAAGACTTTGCGGTCCACGTAGAACTTGAGCGCTCTAGCCACATCTAGCGAGTGCAAAATCCTCTCAGCCAGCGATGAAAAGAAAACAGGTAACACCAAGTGCTTTACTTCCACGACAGGAACTTCAATGGAGCCGAATGCAGCAGCTCGAATGGCAGCGCCAAGAGCCTTGTCAGCACCTCGTTGAGCTCTCACGCCGGGGCCTTCACCGGCAGGAACAATCGGAACAGTCCTTTCATGAACTCCAACCAGGCGATGAGACCATAGGGATGACCGCCCCAGAGTTCTGAGATAGTCGGCAGATGGATCTTGGAGGCATGTGCCAGCCCCGCCTTGGCCAGCTATAATAAGTACGGCAGCACATGGTGGAGGATGGCACCTCCTTCTCTGGCGAGTAGATCCGCATCCGTCGGCAGATTTACTGTTGGGGGGGGGGGGGGGGCGACGGAAACACTGACATGTCCAGAAGGTCGGGGAACTTAATCTGCCTCGGCCATGCCGGTGCGAACGAGGATCATCCTGTACCGGGGACCATCCGAGTTGACCGAGAGTCGCAGCAGCAACGGCGGGAACGCATACAGAAACAGGCCATCCCAGGTGACTGAGAAGGTATCGCCCATGCTCCCTGGTTGGGGAAACTACTGGTGAACCTGCACTTGGCATTCGCTGCCGTCACAAATGGGGCAATCCCCCAGATTGACCTATCGTCTGAATAAGAGTTCCACTTGATCCTGCCGCAGCCCCCACTCGTGGCATGAGCGCAGCTTTCGGCTGAGAGCGTCAGTGACGTGTTCTCGATTCCTGCCAGATGGAAGGGTACCAGAAACATCCCCTGGGCGACGGCCCAGTTCCACAGATCCTGCGCCTCCTTGGATAGGGCTGGAGATCTGCTGCGCCCCCCACCCCCTACTTCTGGATGTAGAAAATCGTGGTGTTGTCAGTGAAGATCCTTACCACCTTGCCCTTGAGGGACGGAAGGAACGACCCGAGGGCCCAGAACACGGCTCAGAGCACCAGGAAATTGATGTGTAGTGACCTCTCCTCCAGGAGCCAAAGGCCTCTTGCGTGGAGATCTCCGGTGTGCGCTCCCCAATCCCTCCAGGGAGGCACCCGTCACTGTCTCTGTATGTGCCGGGGTCTGGAAGTCCATGCCCGCCGCAAGATGCACGTGGGTGCCTCCACCAGATCGCTTGGCAGAAAGTCTCAGATCCTGTCGTCGAAGCTGCCCATCGCTTGCATCCAACAGGTGTTGAGGAACTCGTGCAGTGGTCGCATCCACAGTCTGCATAGGCGCACAAGGACATTATGCCAATTAGGGACTTGGACCTCACCCTGGCCATGTCCACAGCCGTTGCACCTTGCCCAGGATGGCCTTCGTCCTTTCCTCTTAACAGCGAAGCCAATCGTGCATCTGTGTCGAGCCTGGCTCCCAGAACAGGGTGCCTTGCGACGGTACCAAGTGGGATTCCGCAAAGTTGATCAAGATTCCCAGATCCGTGAGCAGTTGGACAGTCTTTGCTGTGTGATCGACGGAGAGTTCTCTTGACCTCGCTCGGATGAGCCAGTCGTCCAGGTAGGGGGGTAGACATGAATCCCCTGCAGGCACAGCCGCCACTGGTGCTAGGCTAGTGTCGCCCTTGGACCACAAGTTACAGGAATTTGCGATGTCCTTTCAGGATGTGGAAGTAGGCATCCTCCAAGTCCAGCGACGATAGGAAGTCGCCTTCCTCCAGCTGTCCCAGCACGTGCTGAAGAGTGACCATCCAGAACTTCTGGGACCTGATGTACTGACGATCAAGGTCCAGGATGGGTCGCCAACAGCCGGTCTTCTTCCGGACGAGGAAGTATTCCGAGTACACTCGAGCCCCAGAGCCTCTTTCGGACAAGCTCGAAGGCTCCCTTTCTTAGCATCGCCAGTACCTCCAGCAGCAGTTGAGGGACATGGTTTTCCTTCCTGGCCATGGGAAGGATATGGGGACACCTTTTTTGAAATTCCAGTGTGTGCCTGCGGGCCAAGGCATCCAGCAGTCTGGAGATGGACTCCCACATGCTGACAAACTTCAACGGCCAGCCTGCCACCGGGGTGCTTAGTTGGGGGCCCAACACCATGGCAGGTTCAATCCTCTTTCGTCACGGCCTTGCCGATGACAACGGGATCCTCCTGTCTTGCCGCGTCCTATTTAGGCCTCCTGCAACGATGAGCGGGCCGCTTGGCGGTACGAGGACCCGCCGCCGCATTCTTTGGAGGCACCTTGCCGGAGTTCCGAAAGGACGGCCGTCGTTGAAGAACACCCAAAGCCCGAGCCGTCTCAGAGTATGCATTGATGGCCTGTATTGTTCCCAACGACAAAAAAACTGAACTCATCGTGGCATCTAAAAACACCCGGGCGAAACTCGACTCCAACTATGCTAGTTTCCACATTGCCGACAATACCATTCTCGTCCAGAAGAAAGTCAAGACCCTAGGCGTCGTTCTTGACGAAGAACTTTCTATGAAGTCCCATGTCTCCAGCATTAAATCTAGCTGTGGTCTTATAAATAAAAGAATAGGCTATATTCGACCATTCATCTCGGAAAAAAACTGTGCCCTTCTGTCCACTGCACTGATCAATTCTAGATTGGATTAGTGCAACAGCCTCCTAGCGGGCACCACAGCCTCCAATATCCAATCATTACAAGTGGCTCAGAACAATGCTGTTCGTAACATCTTCAAATCAGTCCCGTCGTACACACATTTCCATCTTTAGGAAAAAACTTCATTGGCTTCCCGTTAAACATCGGATAACGCACAAGATATTGACCACGACCCACAAATGCCTCAGCCTCTGTAGCCCCACTTATTTGTCAGCCCGCATTAGCATTAAATCTAATGCGAGGAACCTTCGTTCATCCTCTGCTACTATTCTCAAGCATCCAAAATACAGGACAGACAAATTTGGAGGTACCACTCTTGACGCTCAAGGTCCCCTTCTATGGAACAAACTCCCAGCCCGGATGCGGCAGATTCAGGACTACACTGCATTCAAACGTGCTGTAAAAACCCACTACTTCAATCTGGAATAACTCTTGGACACCTCTTTCTTCTTTGCCATATGTGTTTGTTTGTTCAGTTTTATGTGCGCCCTGAGGCCTACGGGCATGTTGGCGCATTACAAGAATTAAAAAAATAAATAAATCTAAGGGCATGTCCAGAACCCTGGTCTACGCGTCCTGGCAGAAGTCGGTGGCCTTAAGCCAACCGCGCTAGCGAAGGCAAATACTGTTGCCCATCTGACGAAAGCCAGCGTCAGTGATGTCCGTGGCCATCGTAATGGCGTGGTCCGAGGCCACTTCGCCTTCCTGTAGGATTTCCAGGGCCTCGGCCCTCTGGGAGGGAGTCCAGCAAGGGAGCGATCATGAACCACAGCTCCGGGTCGTAGCGCGCCACGATAGCGAGGGCCGCTTTAATAGTAATTGCTGACATGACCCGTCATACCATGGCGTCCAGTTTCTTCCCCTTGCTGTCCGGCGGGGAAGTTGAAGCAATCGCCCCTGCCGTTTTCTTCTTGGCCGCTGCGGAGACCACTGAATCCGGGGATGGCTGTGACCACTGAATCCGGGGATTTGGTATGGCCTCAAAGTGCTGGTAGGTTGAACGCCCTACAGATGAGTGGTGTATCGGCCACTTTTACTACCTAAAAATACGGAGTCAGGCGCTTCAAACCATGTGCCCCTGCTTTCAACAGCTCCATTGGAATGTTTAGACCAGTAGTGCGTCAAGCAGGAATAGTAAACATGCATCTTTTAATGTGCATGAACTAGGTGCAAAGAAATTGCAGTTATTGACTATTTTTACTCACTAAATAATTTTACTGCCAACGTGGGGTAAAGTACTGTTGGGGTAGATTTTTATCCCAATAGAAAAGAGAAGTTCAGGCGAATACCTATGGGCGAACATCCCACCTGGCCCGGATCCCATGTCCCCAGCACTTATCTTGCCTTGCACAAACCAGTTGTCAGCCTTTGGACCACAACATAGGTAAGTGCACACCCCATCCATGTTAACCCACTTTGGATCAGGCCCCTACTCTACCATGGTTTATGACTGGAAGGCTGACGTGTACTAGAGCCCCCCCTGCCTCAGCTATCCACACCCACCCCATATACTCATCGCTAGGAACCACCACCCCCTCAATGTCACCCATGATGAACGAGCATGCACTGCATCCTTTCTGCCAATCCACCACCACAATCAACATACTGATATACGCACCCATGAGCCATCCAAGACCACCTGCTACAATATTGCACTGTTTGAGCTGATGTTTAATGTGGCCGCATCACTTCATTCGGTCTGATGGTGCATGCATCACAATCCAGAGCTGCCTAGGAATAAATGTGCATGAGTCGAAAAGCAAAGAGCTAATGTTGCCAGGCTCTCCCAAGAGCTGCCCGCTTCCAATAGAGCTCCATTGCATCTGCATACCCCCAATGTTGCGGGGGCTCTCCCAAGAGCCGCCGGCATTGAAAGGAGTTCCTTTGCTCAGGCCAGCACCCCCACATTGCTTCCACCATTAAAATGAATGCCATGGCAAGAGGAGGCAAGTTTGCTCGCCTCAGCAACACAGCAGACACCCTGAATACGCATATTAGTGTTTATGTAAAAATGGTAATTCCAAGTGCATGGTCTTTGACCTCGAAATTTAAGGGAAATATTAGCCGCCATAGGTGATAAGGCCATTAGACCCCTGCAATGGCAAGTGTAAACAATGGGAAGATTATCCGACAAATTTATTTATTTTTTTAAACTAAAAAAAAGGGGATGCACAGATAAACGTAACCCACAATCTGAGAAAGAAAGCATGCGCATATGATCGGAAAGATGAAAAGATTGGGATGAGCGAGACAGCGAAGATATGAGTATTAAGGGTGTGTATGTAGCCAAGGCTTACCCCTCAGCCCCGACACCCAAATCACAAAGTCACCATAGAAGATGAGATCCGTTGTCCTCACCCCCCCCCCCCCAATCGAGTACCTAGTGACAAGGTGGTACCCTTGCCACCATGTGCCTACAGTATTATAGCTCACAGCATGGAAACTAAAAAAATAAAATGGGGTGGAAGGAGTAGAACAGGATAAGTGTACATGCCCTAGCAACAAATGTGGCCGTTACATAAAAAAGGTGAACAATGAGGGTTATCCCCTGCCAGATGACTACAAGGGCAGACCAAGTAATCCAAGAGTATAAACTAGGGGTGTCACGGTATTGGTTTTATGGCGATATGATAACCATATCATGTTATCGCGGTATAGCAGGTGGAACTAATTTTAACAGATAAGGTAATAAATTGTCAGCATTTTGAAACATCTCTGCAAATTATTAGCTGTTCTTCCAGGAATCTATGGCGGCTGCAGATCTGGTCTTTCATGGCGCTCACTCGATCGCCTCATCTTGTCCCCTCCCTACCTATGGTGCTCGGTCTCCTCTCTTTTGTAACTGCTTCTCCATTGACTATCCTGCTCCCCTGAGATTAAAAGTTTTTTGGAAAAAAAAAAAAAAGAAAGACCTCCCGGTCTCCAACCCAGGCCTCCCATCACTGACACCTATACCAACGCTTCCTCCAGGCAAACCCTCACCGACATCCTCCTTCGTTCCCTCGCCAGACTATGGACTTTCCAAGTGATCTGTGCTTTCTCCTTTCTCTTCTCCCATTAGTGGTGGCACCCGGTGGGAGGCCCTCCTGGCCTCCTTCCACTCCTCTAAGGTAATCATTAATGTTTACCTGAATGGTAATGTCTTGGGCTACTCATCAATTCCTGTCTTCTCCTGCTGTCCCCTCTTTCCCCCACAGCTTCCTTGCCTCCCCCTGCTGTCTCCTCCTTGGCTACACCCCCCACCTCAGGTTTCTTCTACACCTCTGCAGGGCATACCTCTTTGTACCCCACCCCATAATTAAAGGACGGCAATCTGCTCTATATTGCCACTCTAAACTCTTGCTCAGCTGTCAAACACTCCCGACTTCTGTCGCCTCCTTGAAGACTTCAAGGCACTAGAGTCTCACCGAGACATGGGTCATGGCCAGCCGTCACAAGCTTTGACACGCACCTCCCCGTTGGCTACAAGATCCTCTCTGTGCCCAGATGGGTTGTAGCCCTGATCTTCCCAAAGTAGATTCCAGCCTCATTCCTATGCAGGACTACTCAAATGCTGCGTCTGCAGGCAATCTCTCCCCCCCCTAGCCATTCCCTTACAGTGGCTACCATCCACATGGTCAGATATCCTCCCTCTGAGTGGGCGGACCTCTCTTCCAGGTCGAGCACTCCATTCCTTCTTTGAGACTTCCACCTGTATGCTTCCTCTGGAATCTTTCGTGACCTCTGCAACTCTGGCCAGACTCAATCTGCATGTTCTGATCATTTTCTCCTTTCCTCCCAGCTCACCAACTCCAGCACTGCCATCTACCTTCTTGGTTATCCGACCCATGAAGCAAGTGTCAGTCGAGGCCATCACCGCCACTTTTTCACCCCCCCCCTTCCGCTGACACGACAGCCCTTTCTATGCTCCACTCTGCTATATCTGATACTCCTGATGTTCTTGCCCCCGTCATGAGGATCCGCTTTAAGCCCAAAGCAACTCCATGGTACGACTCAGACCTCATCACCCTTAAACCCAAGTGCAGGGTGGCTGAGAGGAAATAGTGTGCTTCCTGTACAGCCTGACAAACTGGCCTGCTAAAAAGGAAATACTGGCTCTGTCCGCACCAAGAGCCCTCAACCAAGCCTGCATCTCTGCAGCATCCAACAACTCGGCAAGGAGCTGGCCAATCCTGCTGCAGTCTACCTCTCCTGTCCCCTCCCAGGCCCTCTGCACAGCCCTGGCTCTGCATTTAATCTCAAACTCAGGACATCCTGTCCTCTTCCCTCTACTCCCCGCTCTTCCTGTGGCCCTTCTCTGGCCCCCTCTCCTCTGCCCCCCCCCCATTCTCCCCAAATGAGGTTTAGACAAGTCTGATCTATGAAAGTCATCAAAACAGGTTCTCCCGTTCCTCTAAAACCATCAAGGACCACATTGACACCCAGGCCCCTGCTTGGCAGACTTCTGCAACTACTCCTTCGCCACTGGAGTCTCCCCTCCCCCTTAAGCACTCCCTTGTGCACCCTCTTAAGAAACCTTCAGCTGACCCCTCCTGCCCCTTTATCACCCAATCTCCATCACTCCTTTCCTGGGCAAACTCCTGGAAAAGCTGGCCATCTCCCAGCTTAGTCTTCGCACTGAAGCGGTTGGTTGTCTCCAGGACCATCAGTCAGGCTTCACAGCTGCCAGAAGCACAGAAACTGCTCTCCTGGACATCCGTGAGGACCTGCTTTCCAACCTTGACTCAAGTCTCCCCCACTCCCAAGTCCTCATCTTACTTGATCCCTCTTCCACCTTTGACACGGTCAACCATGCCATCCTACTCAACCGTCTCACCGATCTTGGCTGACCTTTCCTCTGATCGACTGTCCTAGGCCCAACATGGGTCCTTGCTCTCCCCAATCTCTATCCCTACCTGTGGTGGCCCCCAGGGGGTCTAACCGCTCTCCCTGGCTGTTCAACCAATACCTAGCCCTTCTTGCCCACTGCATTGCTGCTCCCTGTCCCAACTTTCAGTGCTATGCGGACAACACTACGCACATGTTCAGGCTCCCTTCCACCACCTCGTCTCATCTCCAACTGGGCAATCCAGGAGTGGAGTGCCACCAAGGATCTCTGCCTTAATGCCAACAAGACAGATTCTCCTCATCGGCACACCTGCTCCCTCCTTTGTTGCTCTCTGACCGGACTATCTTGGACCTCTTCCTTCTCCCACCTGCGAGGCTAAAAACCTCAGGGTCATCTTGGACTCCACTCTCTCCTTCGCCTCACATGAAGAGTGGATGATGTTCAATAACCTTACACTTAACAGTGCTAAGACCGAACTCATGGTGGTGGGATCCGAGGGCATCTTAGCTATTATTTAGCCTACAAGCACTTCCAGTTAGGGGATGTTCAAATCCCCACTCTCCCTAAAGTAAAAATCTTGGGAGTAGTTCTGGATCAGTCGCTCAACATGAAGTCCTATGTAGCCAGCAGAGTCTCATCCGCCACTTTAGATATCAAATTGCTAGCTCATCAGAGACCATTTATTTAAAAACAGAATGCCAAGTGCATTGCCTGAGCCATTTTGGGAGCCAAACTGGATTATTGTTGCAGTTTGCTAGCAGGTTCCAGTAAATCCACCATTAATCGTTCAGGTGGTTCAAAAATGGCACGGTTAGAGTTGTGGCTGGACTCTGGACCATGTCTCTGAAGCGCGTCGAGCCCTGCATTAGCTTCCTGTGGAGTCTCGGATATCTTTTAGACTCTTGGTCACCACATTTAAATGCCTTCAGGGTACGATGCCCCCCTTATACACAAAGGTATATAGGTTTAAAAAAAAAAAAAAAAGCCGTAGAAATCTGCATTCCAATAACTAACCTTTTCCAGCCAAGGTTTAAAACCAAAAAAGCGCAATTGGGTGCCTTCGCTTTGTGGCCCCAGCGCTTTGGAATGCCCTGCCCAACCATTTGAGAAGTCCCTCAGTCCTGAGTAATTTTAAAAAAGGGTCTTAAAACCCACCTCTTTAATTAGTACTCTTTTCGATATCCAATACTGCGGTAATTTTTCTGACCTCAGGATATCCTCTGCTTGTTTCATGGTTACGTTTGTCTTTTGTCCGCGCCCTCACACCCATGGGTCTATGGCTGCGCACTATAAATGTAATAAAGTAAAGCGACGTCTCTAAGAAGTCACACTTCCAGCTGCACCTGAGAGGTATTTTTCCTATCCTTTCCTTGCCCCAGAAGCTCACCGTCTCCAGAGCTCTGGTTCCCTCTAGGCTTGACTACAGCAACAGCTTTTTTCTAAATCTGCCTCCTTCTACTCTCTCGAAACTCATCCAGAAAAAGAAAACATCCAAGCTCAGGGATGGTCTCAGGACTGAAATCTCTGCACTGGCTCCCAGTGACTGCGAGGATTACGTTCAAAACCCTCTGCTTAGTCCACAAGGTTTTCTGGTACCTCAAACCGTCAACTCCTTTCCTAAATATCTTTCTTCTAGAGCTCCTCGGGTCACCCGCCTCCAACTCCCTCAGGGTCAGTCACTTCTCCAAGCAACGAGTTGGCGGTAGATCAGTTTCCTCGGCTAGGGCCTCCCTCTGAAACTTGAGAACCATTTCCGAAGCACCTCAAGACCTTCCCCTTTGCTTCCGCTTTCTCTCCCCCGCTGAACTGACAAACTGCACTGGTCACCTGGCTGCCCTCTGATCTCAAGCCCCCTCCCCCACCAGCTGCACACCTGCACTGCCTCACGTGCAACCCCTGCACTTGCGGCCATTTCTGTATCCTACAGTAACCACCAGCGCTTGACACTTGATGTCTGCACTTGCCACAAGCTGGCTGCTCTTTGTACCCATTTACTGTTGATCCTCCATATTGCACTGCCCCTTCCACCCCACTTTCCCATTCCCCTCCACTTGCGATCTCAATGTCACCTGGCCTAAGATCGTTGTCTTCCCTCTGTTCCCCCTCCCTTGCCTCATCACACCTTGAAACTCATGTGTATAGGCATGTTATGCCATATAAGGGGGTGTGGATTGGCAGCCATGGAGTAGGCTGCAGCATCTCAGAGCTCCCAAGTGATCCTGTATGATCATACACCAAGCTAACGAAAACTGCAGTAAAAACGCATAAAACGGTGACGGGGAGACTGGAGCATGTCCAGACAGAATCCTGCCAAGAAATAGCATGGAGAAAGGAGATACAGGCTAAATGAAATTGCTGTGTCAATACACAAAATGGTAGCCGCAACCGGCTATGCTCACTGATAGAGAATATCAAAGCAGGACCTGGTGCAGCGCTGGAGGAAGTGATAAGGACAGGAAGCAGTGCGGACCGGGGGAGAAGAGTGGTGAACCAGAACCCGGCCAGCAGCACCGCCAGCCCACGAGAGTGTTAGCGCAGTACCCGACCCGGCACACAGAGAGCAACAAGCAGGCAGCTTGGACAAGGTGAAGGAAGCACAGCAACGGAGTGGTAGGGACGAGGTCGGAGAACGAGTTTAGGGGCCCTGGACGACAGAGCAGGATAGCTCTGCTCCCTCCCCCTGCTGAACTCAGAATACGGCACCACGCGGTACTGTGTGGTCCGACTGCAGCTGCAGACCAGCTAGCGTGCAACCGGGTATGGGACGCCCCAGAACACTGCTTGGGATATGGCGCTGAGAGGGGCAGTGGTGTGGAGCCTGCATCATCCAACGGGTGACCCAGTGAGAACACATCAAGCTGAGCCACTGGTGGCCTGAGCCACGATGAATGGAGGCAATCACGGCAGCAGAGAACAGATAGCCAGATATATCAGCCTCCCTCAACCCCAGAAATGTTAATTGCAACGGAGGTTGAGGAACAGAGCGAGGCACACAGCAATAAGATATCTTCCAACACTGATTGGAGACACTGGTGGGCGCAGAAACCAACCGCAGATGGGGAACCCTTGAAAACTGCATTCATATGCTAACATTAGCATGAGCAGCCACCATGAGCATCAAAGGGTGGGCTGTATAACAGAGGGACACAAAGGTTTGTCAGCACCCACCCAGGGCACTTCCCGGAGGCGGGGGTACACTAATCACTGACAATTAACAAGGCACTACAGGCAATGTAAGCAGATCTACCCGGGTCTGTCGAAGAGGGCAAGGAGCACATCACTGCATCTCCCAGAACCTTGCCGCTTCAGTTATACCTGTGGGCCTGGGCAGACTCAGAAGTGAGAGGGACCCGACGGATCACGAGACAGAGGCAGCACCCCTGCAGAGTTAGAGGGGAGTGTGGAAGCAGGAAACACCTAAAGGGAGGGGGGGGGGGCTCCTGGCCACAACATACTCTTAGACCCATGCGCAACCAACATCAGCTGTAACAAGGCGGTTGCCCCCCCAGGTGTGCATAATTCGGCTAGCTGGCACCTCTACACGATCTTGACGTGGGAGAGCACAATCCACTGACAGTTGCAGCAACACTGAGGACCACGACAGCACTGAAACGGCACAAAGAGGAAGCTACACAAGAAACAGCAAGCAGGTGACGCCTGATCCGCAACATACTGCCAGACACCGGCCAGTAACAATAGAGTCAGTCAAAAGGAGGAGGTGAGCTGAGGCCCCTGACAAATGCACAAGTATCACTGGCGCAGGAATGCCAGAGAAACAGAGGCAGAAAGGGAAGACAAACCAGCATGGAGACGTCTGCCTGGAAGAATGACGCGCCCCAGCCATCAGAGGCCGGCACGAGCACATCCAACTCAAAGAGTTGGAGAAAGGACAAGGGGGGCCCCATACTCGAAGCCATAGCGGCCCTAATGACCATCACTGGCGTACAAAATGGATGCAGTGATCATAGATGTAGGGCTCCTCTGGCAGGACATATGGAACCTGGCGGAGAGGGTGAACATGGCGAACAGCAGGTGCAAAGCAACACAGTGAACATTACAACCACTGAATCCCATATGGCAGGGGCGCTAGACCACATACGCACCCTGGGGCCTGGGAACCTAGAACCTATCCCAGGGCTTTGTGGTGGAGAGGGCACAGCTCTGACCAGGTAACCCTGCCATGGGGCAACCCCCTCCCCCCCCCAATGAGGTACAGAGTACGACGGAGGAACCACTTAAAGAAACGTGAACTAGTAGTTTGATAAGCAGGAGTCCGCAAACTCTGAGGGCTGCCCGCCAGATGCCACAAATGGAAACACAGGAGGAACAGAACTCAAGATGGCAGTTTTAAAGGCATCACACTGCAGTGTGTGCACCATGGGAAGGAGGATGGCGCAAGGAAAGTGGAGGTGCCTGAACAGGGGAAGGGGGGGGCAGAAGGCAGGATGGGCATTTGTTAACAGTTATAGTTAGTGTGTGGTCAGGTTGGCTTGGAAAAGGGACGAGTGGAGGAGGAAGCACCAAGCAACATGGACGAGGCACAAGTGGCGGACTCAGAGACATACCCAACAAGGGAAGTCAGGAAAGTACATTAAGGCAATAGTCCAGTACAGAATCTGTGCAGACAAGAATCAACATAGAGGGGAAGAGCCAGAGCCACCCCAGAAGGAGTAGAGAGTTAGAGGATTGAACAGGAGAGCCTGTTGCCAGATACAAGATAGTACATAGGCCCATGGGACCTGGCAGGCCGCAGGACACAGATGAATGGGCCAAGAAAAGGCCACCATATCTACCTGGAACGTCACAGGACTGAATGCCCATGTTAAAAGACTATGGGTGGCTGAACAGGGCGAAAGTTCAAATCACAATGCTGCAAGAAACTCATCCGACAATTGATAAGCAGACCAAGATAACCGAAAAAGGGGGAGGTCAAATGTACAGCTCAACATATTCCAACTATGCCAGGACAGTACTGACGTGGATTACTCTGGGAGTACCCTTCCAGCTCATAAAACAAAGAGACTCGGAGGGAAAAATAAAAATGGTATTAGTACACAGAAAGTTGGCAAACAAGGTGTGCCTAACAAACATGTAGACCCCCCCCCCCCCCAACCACGGCGCAACAGTTCTCCAGGACAATCACACCTCGGCTGGCTCCATACAGAGAAGCATCATTTATCTGGGCAGGAGACTAACTGCCCACTGAACCTGCTGTTGGAAAGCTCCGACACCAAGCAAAGAAAGCCAGTACCGCCGGCCAGGCGGCTACAGAAGATCCTGGACCAGCTGGAATTGGAAGACGCCGGAAGGTACATGCAAACACCAGGGGATACACTATAGCTCCCCACGTGGAACATACACCCAAATAGACTGGGCACGGAGCCACATGGGGGGAGGAGGGGGGCCTCAGGGATAAACCTCAAAGCACAACACTGACCATGCCCTGTTGGTAGCAAGATGGGCATACACATACAGGGTCGGGCCCCATACCCACATGGCAACTGAGGGCAGAGGCACTGATCGATGGGGATTTCCAAGAGCACACCCGAGACACGATAGATGACTATTTTGACCACAAAGCAGGGAGCTTGGACAGCACGGGAACGGTCTGGGAAGCCTTCAAAGTGGTGGTCAGGGGAGCGGCGATAGGGAAGGCAGGGGGACTCAGGGGGAAGCGAAAAGGAGATAGAAGGAGGCACGGGCCGGCATGACAGGGGACACTCACTACTCTGAGGCTGCAGTGCACTGCCATTTGGGAGAAATTGGGGAGGCTGGACTATGGGAATAGGAAGTACATGCAGAGGCTACATGCAGAGGGTGATCAGCGTTTAGCCTGGCTGGCCAGGCAGGAGAGCAGACATGACCCAATAAACGCAAATGCAATTAACTGAGCAGGGGACGGAAGTGAGGATCAAGAAAGCGATAAATTAGATTCACGATTTGAAGGGTTGTACTTCAGAACCAGTAGTCAGAGGTGTGACCCCACGATTGCTGGATATGTATGAGGAGGCATACGAGAGACGACAGCTACTGAAAAGAGTGTCGGAATCCGTAATACCTATATTAACACTGGGGAAACCACCCCTTTAGTGCAGCTCCTAGTACAAGAGTCCTGGGGAACCCAGTTCCTACAATTCAGGGCAATTTACCGAATGCCATGCAGTGCATCAAGTGCGAGTGGCGGAGATTACAGTACAAATCATGCAGGTTCAATTAATTCGGTCAGTGCGAGGATGTATACTCAAAATGATAAAAGGCTATGTTCCTGAGCAATAAAATCACAACAAATAAGAGCAATCAAAGTAGCAGCAATTGATTAAAATATAGCAACAGTGAATTAATAAGCAAGTGCTATTGAGGCGAAGTATAAATTATATAGAACATTCAATAGTTGGCCGGTGTTTTGTTAGTGACAGCTTCTATGGCCCTGCGACCAAATCTACTTTAGGTAGAAGTGTGACAGATAGGTGGTCCCTTCAAAAAAGTAAATGCGCCACACCTTTTATTTCTTTATCACAATTCCTTTTTATCTACTAGTTATGGTAAATCTCCCGAGGGAGATATCGTGCCCTATACACGCGTTTCTGCACTTAGTGTGCAGAAGTGCAGAAATACGTGTAATCAATAGGGCACGATATCTCTCGTGAGATATGCCATACCTAGTAAATAAAAATGAATTGTGATAAAGAAACAAAGGTGTGGCGCATTTACTTTTTTGAAGGGACCACCCATCTGTCTCAAACGATGCAAGGAGTACAAGCAACTCAGCTCCCTTTTCAATAGCTCTGCAGTCTGCAGCAGACACGAGTTCATGGCCTAGCTTTAAATCCTCGGTGATGCAGATGACGTCAGTGAGCTGAGTCAGCAGCACTTTAATTGCAGTGCACTCCGCAGGCGCGGCCCTTTAATGAAATCTGTAATGATTGGAATGTGGAGACGGTTCGCGCTCGAGGCCCGCGCGGTTTTACCGAGTCCATGTTCCCCCGGGAACAGTGAGCGTCAAGCGGTCTCTATGGCTGCGGGGCTGGTACCCTGTTGTAATTTTCTAGTTACTTTCATAAGCCCTTAATCGGCAATCCCAGATTTGAAGCCCACCGCATCGAAGCATGTACACACACGCGCCACTGCCCCAACATACACACACACACACGCGCCACTGCCCCAACATACACACACACACACGCGCCACTGCCCCAACATACACCAGCCACTGCCCCAACATACACCAGCCACTGCCCCAACATACACCAGCCACTGCCCCAACATACACCAGCCACTGCCCCAACATACACACTTCAGCCACTGCCCCAGTAACCGTTCGCCACCCTTCACAGTCTTCTTGCTGGACTCATCGCCAGCAAGTTCAGATGTTCCCAGGGTGAATGTCCACCCGCCCCCACCCTTGTTAGAGTTCACCACCCATAGCTGCTCTTCAACCTCTCCCACAGCCCCTTGATATTTACAAACTTCATTGCAAGGATACTGCGTTTTTTGTATCTGCACTATAATATTCTCTACTTCCATATTGCTTGGCCAGTTTTAAGTTGCACCACGCTCCAAGAGCCAAAGCACCTCCACCACTCTCGCATAACTATACAAAAAGGGGGGTCCTCACCCTCCGCCTGCACAGCTCCAACACCACGAAGACAAAGTCCGGGTCCTCGAAGAAGCCGCTGAAGCCCACCACGTGCCGGTGGCCGAGACTGCGGTGGATTGAGATCTCCATGCTCATCTTCTCCTTCTGGTGCGGCTTCAGCAGCAGGCTCTTGGGCACGATCTTCCCAGCCAGCACTTCGCGGGTCTCAGCGTCCGTGATCTCATAGCATTTGGCAAAGCCACCCTTTCCCAAAAAGCGGCCTCGCAAGTACCGCCGCCGCGTGCGGGGATCCACTAAAACCTCTGGGATCTCCGCCGGTTGGGTGGCTGGCCGTGCAGAATCTGCCGGTTTCATGACGGCCACCGGGACACCGGGCTTCCCGGGGATTGCCGAGGACATGGTGGGGTTAGAAGAAGAAGAAATCAAACTTTTAAAAGAAGTCTAGCCGTGCCCAAAACGTATAGCGGCACTGGAGAAAAGTTAAAACTGGCTTGAGTATTTTCCGGGTTGAAGGGGTGCACAAAACTATCTCTCGTTTCCCTTTACTTTCCGCTTCTTTCAGTTCTCCGTTGTGACTTGCCAGAAGTTCAATCTCCGCTTCACTTTCAAACCCACCCGCCGGTTCGTTAAGAGACGCCTGCGCGCTCCTGATTGGTTCATATGATTTAAAAAATCGCCGACCCCGCCTCTTCCGCAGCGCACTGTTTCATGGGACATGGAACTTTAACGATAGCGTCACAATAACAATGTATACTTGAACCCTTAGTGAACAGAGTTAGAGGACTACAGATTGGTGAATCTGTCATCCCGTCGTGGAAATGTCTTTGAGTTCTGGATCAGAGTGATTAAAAAAAAGACTAAGGTCGAGAAAGCGTGTTAGACACAATGAAAGGACTACAGTCACTAAAAGCGCTTGGTGGGGATGTTTAGTCCCTTTTCAGCTTTGGCGAATTTTAAGTGCCTCTGCAGTCTGCATTAGGGAGCTGTCACATTGGAATGCACAGACGTATAAAGCAGCGCCTTAGTTAACTTTTTGAATAAAGTAAGAGGCTAACAAATACTGTGCTTAAATAGCTGCAAGCCATTCAATTTTTTGTGGTTGTCCATGCTTGCAATTATGGAAATACATTCAGATTCTATGCCTCGACCGGAGCCTCAGATTCTATGTCAAGACTCAGAGGCTCAGATTATGCTCAAACTTCTCTTTACTCACTGGAGTAGCAACAATTCACATTTTCCACACATTCGTTACAGAAAGTCATAATTCTATTAAAGACAGGGAGGCGATTCTATTAAAGACAGGGAGGCGAAGGATTATGCTTACTCTTCAACTTTACTGTTCAGCAGCAAAGAAACATTACCAAAGAACATGAATACAAATCTGATAAAAAAAACTACAATAACCATGTTTTTCTGAGCATTTGTAGTTCATTTCTATTGGTCCTCAACTGACCATGTGACAATTCCATAAACCAATAAACAAGTCCTCAATGAAACAAAACTCCTGTCCTCTTTCCCTTCCTCCTCTTTCTTTGTCCTTCTGAGGATGAGTTCTGTATGTCTTTGATATTCTCTTCCATTCTCAATTTCCTGCTTGTTTGCCATCTGACGTCGTCCCTAAAGAAAACATAAATTAGAAAAGTGACTATAAACCGATACAGGGTGGGTCAATTGTAAATTCCACATCTAGTAATAACCTGTATAATCATTGATCATTAGCAACATCTTCATAGTCATTATACCTCTTATATGATTTGTTACATAAATAACAACAGAAACATGTTATGTAAACATCTCATTCTTACGATTGATCGGGTGGGATAATCCTTCGCCTCCGTGTCTTTAATAGAATTATGACTTTCTGTAACAAATGTGTGGAAAATCTGAATTCTATGTCAAGACCGGAGGCTCGGATTATGCTTGTTCAAAGCTTGCTTACCACTAACGATGTTGCACTTTCCAAAGGTTTAAAATAGAAAGTTTTAAAAATTGATTCATTCGACCAATCCGCAGACCTCATAATGTCTTCTACTCTAGCACCTATGTTATATGCTTTAGTAGCCATCGCTCCTCTAGCTGAGTGGGCGCCATACCTCTCAATATTTATGCCTGCTTCTGCCATCACCCACCTAAGCCATCTGGCTATGGTAGCCGGTCTAACCGCTTTAAAAGGTTTACAAATTGCTATCAATAATTGAGTTATCCCTTGAGGCCTTACTTCCCTCGTCATATCTTCGTATGCCGCTAGGCATCTGACTGGACATAATTTTGGTTGGTTTGGAAACGATTCATATGAAATAGATCTCAATCCTGTTTTGGTCCTCTTTGAAATGAGAAAAGTCACTCCGTTAGGGGACATACTTTTCCTATTAACTTCCAGAGCTCTAACATCAGAAGATTATTTTGCATGCTAAAAGACATAAGAGCATAGCTAACTTTCCTAAAATTGCTTTACGAGTCAAATCTTGATTATCTGGCCATGTCAAAAATAATCTCAGGACCTTATCTACATCCCATAATTGACTATATTTTTCGCTAGGAGGTTTAATCATCTTTACTCCTCTTAGTAGTCTACAAATTAATGGGTGTTCCCCAATCGCTAAGCCATCAACTCTAGGATGCCCAGCCGATATCGCAGATCTGGCCGTGTTAATGGTCCTGTATGCCTTACCCTGCGCTGCCATCTGCGCTAAAAAATTTGCTACATGCACTACATCCGTTCTATCGGGATGTATGTTCCTCTCCAAACACCAGCTACTCCATCTAATCCATGCTGATCTATAAGCCTTATGTGTCCCTGGGGCCCAGGGTTCATTGATGATGTTCTCAGCTTCGTCCGATAGTCCTGGCCTAATCCAAGATCCCCTGAAATAGCCCATGCTAAGAGGTTGAGTCCGCCTGACTTCACCAAAGGGTGACTGAGACCTCTGGGATCTCGAATGATTAATTCTCCGTTGGGTAAAGCCAGTGGGATCTGGTAAGTAAATTCCAGTAGACTGGGAAACCACACCTGACTTCTCCAATCCGGAGTGACTAGGATTAGGGATGCACTCTGACGTCTCACCTGAGCAAGCGTCCTCGTTATCATGGAGAACGGAGGAAACACATAGTTCCTCTGATGACCCCAGTATTGCAGAAAAGCATCTATCGCTTCTGCCTCCGGGTCCGGTCTCCAGCTGAAGAACCGGGGTCATTGTCTGTTCAATCTCGATGCAAATAGATTGATCTGGCATGGACCCCACTGAGACATTAGTTCCTGGAACACCCTTTCGTCCAGCTTCCAATCGCTGGTGTCTCTGAGGTATCTGGAGTTCCAGTCGGCCACTTCGTTCTGTTGGCACGGTAGGTACTCTGCTCTCACTGAAACTCTCCTTTCCAGACAAAGTTCCCAGAATTCCTTTGCCAGTATTGCAAGAATTCTGGATCTTGTCCCTCCCAGTCTGTTGATATATCTGACTGCCGAGACATTGTCCATTTTCAGCAGAACGCAACATTGAACTTTCTCCTGTGTCCAGCATTTCACTGCAAAAGACCCTGCTAGTAATTCCAGGCAGTTGATATGGAGATTCGTCTCCTGATCCGACCACCTGCCCCCTGTCGACAGGTTTCCGCAACGGGCGCCCCAGCCCCATCTGCTGGCGTCGGATTCTATGATCAGGTCCGGGGATGAACCAAATATGGCTCTCCCGTTCCATGCATCCATATGAATGAGCCACCATTTCAACTCTTCCCTCACTTCTTGGGAAATGTTCACCTTTGATTCGTATGAAGCGCCCTTCCTGAGGTGATAAATCTTCAACCTCTGGAGTGCTCTGTAATGAAGTGGCCCTGGAAAAATCGCTTGTATTGATGCCGCTAGGCGCCCTACTAATCTCGCAATGTCCCTCAGCGATATTTTTCCCTTCGCTAGTGTGTGTCTCAGCTGTTCTTGATCTCGTTCACTTTGTGAATGGGTAGGCTGAGGTTCCCTGATTCGAGTCCACTATGAAGCCTAGGAATTCCATTGCTTGAATTGGAACTAAGCTGGATTTCTCCCAATTTATAATAAAGCCCAGGCTTTCTAATAAGTCTATTGTTAACTGTACTTGTTCTACCAATGTCCCCTTCTCTTGGCACATCAGACATATATCGTCTAGATATATTATGAGTCTTATCCCTTGAGCCCTGAGGTGTGATACAACTGACTTCATCATCTTGGTGAAACACCATGGTGCTGATGCTAGGCCGAATGGTAGACATCGAAACTCCCATGTCGCTTCCCCCAAATTAATCTCAGAAATCTGCAGTGTTCTTCTGCTATGGGGATAGTCAGGTATGCATCTTTCAAATCTATCCTGGCTAGCCAGTCTCCTTGAATTAGAATATCCCTTAGTAGGTTATCCCTTCCATTTTGAAGTGTCTGTACACTACGTAATTGTTTAGACCTCGTAGGTTGATTATTGGTCTTGTCTTGTGTTTCCCTTTTACTAGGAACATATTGCTTATGTAACCTCCTGACTGATCTGATGCGGGACGTATAGCTTTTTTGCTTTCCAGACCTCTCAACTCTCTTTCCAGTAAGATCTTGTCTTCCCTGCTCAATACTATCCCTCTTGGTGGTTTCTCCTGCTGAGGTGTATCTAGAAAATCTATATAGAAGCCTTGCGCGGTCTGAATCACCCAGGTATCCCCTGATATGTTCAACCAATTCTTTAAAAACTGAGCAGTTCTCCCACCTACTTCTATGATATTTAGATGTGGGATTGATAATCTCACCTGGGTTGTTTTGCTGACGTTCACCTCGCCAGTTTCTTCCTCTTCCTCTACCTCTCGATGGGAAGAAAGGTGTTTGTTTGCGCTCCTCATAATCTCCCCATTGTGTCCTGTCTTGGTAGGATCGATTGTATTGGAACCGGCCAGCCGAACGACCCCTTCCTCTGCTGGCCCGCCCTAAAATCTGCCTTCCGAAAACCCTCTTAAGGGAGGCTTGAGCCTTATCCAAAGCTGCATAGGAGTTTACAAATTTGGTGAGCTCCTTGATAAAGGAGTCCCCAAACAACTTTCCCTTCACCGAAGTGGCGGATTCTGAGGAGGCTAACTCGCTCAATTTTGGGTCGATCTTTACTAGCAAAGATCTCCTCCTTTCTGTAGTTATGGCATGATTAGCGTTCCCTAACATGCATATCGCCCTTTGGGCCCATCCGATAAGGATTTCCAGGTCTATCGGCTCCCCTTTCATCTTCGCTTCTTCTCCCATCTGGAGAATCTTTGTGAGGGGTCCCGTCATATCAAGCATCTTGTCCTGACACGAACGCCAGGATCTATCAAGGCCCTTCCTCACATCTTTAGTAAACTTACTCATAAAAGTTATCATTTTTTCATCTATTACCGGCGTGTCTGCCGCCCCCTCAGGGAGGAGTGGTCTGGGGCATTCCGCCCTCATCTTGCTTCTCGCCTCTTTGGCTAATGGCGCCCTCAGGCGTTTCTTTAAGTATGCCGAAATTCTTCTGGGAGGTTCCCATTCTGATGATCTGGGATGGATCAGTGCTTCTCGATCAAAATCCCCCTCATCGGCAACCTCCTCCTCCTCCTTCTTCCTTTTCTTTAACGCTTCATGGCTCTCATCCCCTGATGAGGATATTGATAACACTTCCTCTTCCTCGGGGTATTCCTCCTCCCAATCATTCTCACCCTCGTCTGAGGAATCGGAGGATGACTCTCGTCCCCTGCTAGGCACCGTCTTACCCTTTCTCTTTCTTTTACCACCTTTCTTTTTAGGTGGAGAGCCCGGGGGGGTGTGGGCTTCATACGCCCTACGGGCCAATTTACTGCCCCCTTTTGTCTTCATCCGTGCCTTAAGGCTCTTGCCCTCCTCCAGGCCCTGGGATAGTCTGAGCCAATCCTCCATCAGCGCTATCTGCTGAGGATTATGTCCCAGAGAAGCCCCCAGGGCTTTCTGGAAGACAACATTCATGTCTGAGTGGCTCCTCTTTTGGCTGACCCCAGCCTTCCCCTCATCACTAGAGGAACTCATGATTCCCAGGCCCTGGGGAGTAGTATATATATATATATATATATATATATATATATATATATATATATATATATATATATATATATATGTCAAAAATATATATAAAATATATACCAGGGTTCTCTCAGTACAGAGGTTCAGATATTGTTTTAAAATTGTAATTTATAAGTGTTCCCTGATTTTGTTTATATCAAAGATATAACAGTATTTCCAATTCACAGGTTTTACCTGGGACTGTGCCCGTTTTAGGTGGGGTGTCAGAGATTGCTGCAGGGGCGCTGCTGAGCTCGTAAACAGGATGCTACGCTCGTGCGATGCGTGTTGTTAAGCCCTTATTCGTATAAAAGAATCTTTCTTTCGGCTCAATCTCACTCGTGTCCAACTCCTAACGTATACATTTTGCAATGAAAAACGAAGGAGAGAGCGCAGGAACTACGCGGTCCCGTCGCGCTCTCCCTTCCGTTATGTAGTGCCCTCTTTGACGGTTCGTAGGAGCTGCGGCCGCCGGAGCACCAGCCCCGTCGCGGCCCCTAGAACCTCCTAACCGTTGCGGAATGTACCGCCTTATAAAATAAACGCTCTCGTCACACGTAGGTGAAAATTATCATGCACACCAACATTCACAATAGGTTAATAAAAGAAAGTACTTAACTCGCTGCCGAGCAGCAAAGAAAGAGGAGGAAGGGAAAGAGGACATGAGTTTTGTTTCATTGAGGACTTGTTTATTGGTTTATGGAATTGTCACATGGTCAGTTGAGGACCAATAGAAATGAACTACAAATGCTCAGAAAAACATGGTTATTGTAGTTTTTTTATCAGATTTGTATTCATGTTCTTTGGTAATGTTTCTTTGCTGCTGAACAGTAAAGTTGAAGAGTAAGCATAATCCGAGCCTCCGGTCTTGACATAGAATTCAGATTTTCAACACATTCGTTCCAGAATGTCATGAGTCAAAACTCATAAAAAACTACCATAATCATGTTTTTAGAGTCTTTGCAGTTCATTTCTTATTGGTCCCCAAACTGACCATGTGATATTTCTAACCAATCAACAAGTCCTTAGTCCTTAAAACCTCTTGTCCTCTTTCCATTCCTCCTCTTTCTTTGTCCAGTCAAGGTTGGTCTGGTGCATTTCCTAAATTCCATCCATTCCATTCCAATCCTAGTTCAATTCCCAGATTGCTTGTTGTCTGCCGCCATCCCTATAGAAGTAATAAATTAAACAAGGTGACTATAAACCGAAAAAAGGGTGGGACAATCGTAAATTCAACTACACATTAAAATAACCATCATCTTGTGTATATCACATCATTACCATCTTATTGCATTCATCAAACATTGGTTCATTAATCATAGTAAAAACTTGTAAACGTTTCAGTATTTTATAATACATTACATTCTTACGATTGATAGGGTGGGATAATCCTTCGCCTCCATGTCTTTAATAGAATTATGACTTTCTGAAACGAATGTGTTAAAAATCTGAATTCTATGTCAAGACCGGAGGCTCGGATTATGCTTGTTCAAAGCTTACTCACCACTAACGATGTCGCACTTTCCATAAGTTTGAAATAGAACGTTTTAAAAGTTGATTAATTCGACCAATCTGCAGACCTCATAATGTCCTCTACTCTGGCTCCTATGTTAAAGGCTTTGGTAGCCATCGCTCCTCTTCCTGAATGGGCGCCATATTTCACTATATCAATGCCTGCTTGTACCATCACCCATTTAAGCCATCTGGCTATGGTAGCCGGTGTAATGGCTTTAAATGGTTTACAAATTGCTATCAAAATTGTGACCTCCTGGAGGTCTTACTTCCCTTGTCATGTCCTCATATGCTGCTAAGCATCTGACCGGACATAATTTCGGTTGTCCCGGGAAGGCTTCATAAGAAATGGATCTGAAACCTGTTTTGGTCCTTCTTGTTATGAGAAAAGTCACTCCGCTCGGAGATACACTTTTCCTGTTGACCTCCAGTGCTCTAACGTCTGAGGATCTCTTACAGGCTAAAAGACATAAGAGCATGGATAACTTGCCTGAAATTGCTTTCCTGGATAAATCTTGATTATCTGGCCATGATAGAAATAATCTCAAAACTCTGTCTACGTCCCATAATTGATTATACTTTTCGCTCGGGGGTCTGATCATCTTTACTCCCCTCACTAATCTACAGATCAATGGGTGTTCCCCTATCGCTAAGCCTTCTACTCTAGGGTGTCCTGCCGATATTGCAGACCTGGCCCTGTTGTTTGTTCTGTATGCCTTTCCTTGCGCTGCTAGCTGTGCTAAGAAATTAGCTACGTGTACTACATCCGTTCCATCGGGATGAATATTCCTCTCCAGACACCAGCTACTCCATCTAGCCCATGCGGATTTATAAGTCCTGTGTTTCCCTGGAGCCCAGGATTCGCTAATGATGTTTTCAGCCTCATTCGATAGTCCTGGCATAACCCAAGATCTCCTGAAATCGCCCATGTTATCAGGTTGAGTCTCCCTGACCTCACTAGTGGATGGCTGAGATCTCTGTGGTCTCGAACAATGAATTTGTCGTTGGGTAAGGCCACTGGGTTGTGTTGTGATAATTCCAGTAGTCTGTGAAACCACACCTGCCCCCTCCAGTCCGGCGTAACTAGTACTAGGGATGCTCTCTGGCGTCTCACCTGGGCTAGCGTCCTCGCTATCATGGAGAAAGGAGGAAATGTGTAGTTCGTCTGGTGGCCCCATGACTGCAGGAAGGCATCTGTCGCCTTTCCTTCTGGGTCTGGTCTCCAGCTGAAGACCCGGGGTAACTGCTTGTTTAGTCTTGATGCAAATAAGTCGACTTGGCATGGTCCCCATCCAGTCATCAGCTCTTGAAACACTACTTCGTCCACCTTCCAATCGCTGGCATTCCTGAGGTATCTGGAGTTCCAATCGGCTACTTCGTTCTGATGGCCCGGCAGATATTCCGCCTTCACTAAGACTCTCCTCTGAAGACAGAGTTCCCAGACGTCTTTTGCCAGTTCTGCCAGTAGGCTGGATCGTGTCCCGCCCAGTCTGTTGATGTACCTCAACGCCGAGACATTTTCCATTTTTAGCAGGACACAACATTGTGCTCTCTCTTGAGTCCATCTTTTCACTGCAAAGGACCCTGCCAGCAACTCCAGGCAGTTGATATGGAGAGTCGTCTCTTGATCCGACCACCTGCCCCCTGTCAACAGGTTCCCGCATCGGGCTCCCCAGCCCCATCTGCTGGCGTCGGATTTGATGACCAGGTCCGGGGATGAACCAAATATCGCTCTCCCGTTCCATGCATCCATGTGGATTAACCACCATTCCAACTCTTCCCTCACTTCTTGTGAGATGGCCACCTTTGACTCATAGGAAGCACACCTTCTGAGGTGATAGATCTTCAGCCTCTGGAGTTCCCTGTAATGTAGTGGTCCTGTGAATATTGCTTGGATTGATGCCGCTAGGCGGCCCACTAATCTTGCAATGTCCCTCAGTGACAGTTCTCCTTTCGCTAGTGGGTGTCTTAGCTGTTTCTTGATATCGTTCACCTTGGGAATGGGTAGACTGAGAGTTCCTTGAATAGAGTCCACTATGAACCTGTGAAGGGTTTTGACCCATGCTGAATCAATAGACTGGGTAGATGTGGGGATGAGCTGCCGCCGCCCATCATTCCATCCCAGAGTCCAGGAGAACTGCACAGTTGGCACAAGAGCACTCCAAAGATACAACCTTCTTGTGGGGGGTTCCACATCACCACTGTACTGTAAGGATGCCCATCAAAACAATAGCAAAAAATCTCCTGTCACATTCAAGACAACGCAAAAATGGATGCAATACCGGTACTCACCACTATGAGAAAGCCAATGTTTTAAAACCACCAGACTTTTGTGTAAAACTGAACAGAGGAACCCAAACCAGGCCAAGGAAAGACTTGCTAAGAGGTGGATACAATGTAAAACTATATTCTGAAATGACTTGAAGGAAGTAATTATTTAATGTATATGTAAAAAATGTAAGTTTTGATTTAAACTGGGAACTAAAGTGACATTTAGCTGAATTCTGCCTGACAACAACCCCCGACAGGAGTTGAAACTTGATCAAACTGCATTCCCAGGCCTGGCTGCCTCCTGCTTCCCCACCAAAAGGAGATGACACTTCTCTGATTAGATTAGGGGAGGGGCACCTGCAGGAGGTTGAACAAAGCCTTGTCCTGGACTCAGGCAAATGTTATATTGGGGGGGGCGTAAAATGGCTTCCTCTTGGGGGAAACTGGGAGGGGCAGTGCCTCTGCTAGCAGCTGAGCTTGGGGGAAGTGGATAAACCAGTTATTCCACCCTGTGATGTGGGAAGCCACACCCCTTTTTGACCAGGGCATAATTTTAAAAAGATAGATAACTCATAGTGCGGACTGGTCAAAATTATATAAGTAATATCATTATTCTTGTGATTTTTCTGTGCACATTTTAAGAGGTGTTAGGACCCTGTGGTGTATTCTTGGGGGTTGCTAGCGGAAAATAGGGTCTTACTCCAAATATCTGCATGTTAAAAATCTGACACTTCATCAATTAATGTCCATACTCCTTGCGCACATGTGTGTAATTTTTGGTAATTGTCCGATATTGGTAAACCAGTCATCATAAAGCGCAAAATGTTGTCATTTTTGAATGCAAGCCCCCAGGAAGATCACAGGCGGACAGGCATGGACCATAAGGAATATATAATGTGTACATGTAATTTCAACAAATTGTGTATCTGGGAAATGTGTATTTGAATCAAATATAGATTTGTGGGCAAATTGACCAGGGGAGGATCCTCTGACCCATAAACAGACCTCATCATGATGACAATCCATTTCCTTCCCCCAATCATGGGAGAGGGGAGAATTGGGACAATGACAAGTAGAGAGGGGCAGGCTCAGTTATGCCACGCACACACCCACTTCCAAAACACATAAAAAGAGACTGCTGGGACAGGTAGGGAGATTCATTTTCCATTTCTGCGGAGCATTTTGACGGCCGACATCCCATCTAGACTTCAAATCCATCAACCTCCAGAGACCAGAGATCCAGAGAGACCAGAGATCCAGAGAGACCAGAGATCCAACGAGACCAGAACTGTGCAGTGCTGAGAGCAGAACCAGAGACCAGACCGCTGTGAGCAGAACCGCCAGAAGTCCTATCCAACCTGACCAGACCTTGACGGCTTATTTCAAAAATATAGTATGAGTACTAACTGTGCAAAACCAATCTCTTAGTTAAAATAATCTAATCCAAACTATTTTAACCTAAGTAAAACTGCCTCCTAGAAATCCTGTCATCTGTCATTCTAAAGCTGCGAGCTGTCATCTGTCTTTCTAAAGCTGCAAACTGTCACCTGTCATTTTGAGTTTTACTTTAAATCCGAAAATCTACCTTTATTAAATCCGTTTGGGGTAGGAACAAAATTTAACTTTCATTTTAAAGCTGGGATTCTAGGCTTTCCAACGGACCTAGAACTTGCCTCTGTAATCGCGAGACACACACTTGCGAACTTTACCGCGATTTGCGATTTGGCCTGATTTCATCATCTGTAAACAGATAGCCGCTTTTGCCTGAACTGCTAAAATTCATTTGCAACCTAATAACCATCCCTGAACCATTGTTAGGGCTGACCTGAACTGATTTAAAGTGTCTACCACTCACCCTGAACCTCCTAGAGGGAATTCAAATCAATTTTAGCATTTTTCACTTCCTTGCCACCACATTACAAAGCACTCTTGCCCGTGTTTTAAAAAGCATACCTGTTGTCTAAGCTTGCTGGGGGGGGAACTGAATTCCGTATTGTATTTGATTGTATTCCTGAAGACTGTGTGTGTTACTTCCATCTCCTTGCATTGCATATAGGGGGGGGGTGAAATGCCACCTGGGGAAAAGTGAACATATTATCTCTTGTGAAACCATATCAGTTTATTTTCTGTACTGCATGTATTCCACCTTGCATTTCCTTGAAACCATAAAGCATTTCAGCTACCTCATCCTCTATACTACTTCTAAGTAACCAAATCAGTTTACCAGTAGAACATTATCCATTGTTGATCACTGTCATATTTTAAGTGTGATATCCAATATTAATTTATTATAAAAGTGTGACAGATATATATTGTTATTTTTCTCAAATAAACCTTATAAATTTGCGAAACAGACCTACTTCTTGGCTCAGTGGGGTCAGGGGGATTCTAAGAGAGGGGTGTTAAATAAGGATTGTCATCCAGAGTACATGAACTGGACCTAAAAATATATCAATAACTGTTTCCCTCAGCATCCCAGACTAGGCATTGACTTAGCTGTAGTGTTGAAGTGAAGCCGCTTAACAAAGTGGGGGCTCGTAGCCGGAGATTCTGGGTTAGATCTATCACTTGTGCAGATTAATACAGTGTGCTAACTGACAGGAGACATACATCCGGTCGGATCACCACGCTGTGTTACGCTGTAAAGCACTCCTCAAAGGAACGCTCTAAGGAAACGGTCTGTTTTGCAAAAATAAAATACAAACTTCTGTAAGTCAGGAAGGAACTCAAATTCCAGAATGACGACACTTGTAGACATCAAAATAGCCAGAGAGCACTTCTTACATAAGCTATTTGTGAGAGGCGAGTGGACTCATCAGGACCAAACGGTCTGGTTGCAGGCAATCGCGCAACAGGTCACTGAAACAGGGTCAGATATATGGAGAGAACAGGGTCCCCTACATGTGGCCCTGAGTGAACTATATATGGCCCCTAAAGCCAAAGATGAACATAATAAGATTGCCAGGATAGCGGCATATTTGTACCTATATATGGGGGCCATGCAGGACAAATGTGCTGAAGGCCAAGATCTGGCAAATAGGCAACAGATGGCGTTAGAGAAGGCTCAATCTGATCTGGACTCTTCTGAGCAGAGGCTGCTCAGGAGCCAGGAGTCAGAAAAGGACAGCAGACAGTAGATCACTAAAATAAAGGAGGATATGGATGTGCTGCAACAGGAAAAGGCGGACCAGGATACCAGATTCCTGGCCTTGCAGAAGGAGTACCAAGAAGGTTTGGACTCCCTACTGCAGAGCCAGAAAAAGCTGGAACAACAGTTAGACTTCAATAGGGCATGTGCTGAGCAGGTAGTCACCCTGCAAAGCCACCTAGATAGGGAGAAGGCAGAGAGCAATAAACTGATTTTGAAATACCTGGATACCCAGGCAGAGTTTGACCAGGAGCGCCAGAAAGCTGGTGCCTTCAAAGGCAAAGGGATGACCTGGCGGCACAGATGCAGGCCCTTAGTCAGGAAAGGTATACCTTAGGCCAGGAATTCTGCCACTTAAAAAGGAAAATGGAAGAAAATCACCTGGCCCTCCAGGGACTGGGTGACCTCCAAAAAGAACACCAGAACTTGTTAGAGCACAACAGGAGGGTGGAGGAGGCTCTGGCCAGAAAGGAGCAGGCCAGTAGGGATGGGACTCAGGAGGTAACCCTCCGGCAGCAGAGACTGGCCCAGTACTCCAGGACCAATCAGGAGGCACAGAGAGGGAATGAGGCTCTCTGCCAGCACATTGATAGGCTCCAACAACAGGTAGCAATGCAGGAGAGACTGATAGAGTCTAGTAAGGCCTTAACTGAGGAACTGAAAGCGCAGGCTCTTGCATTGCAACAGGGAACAGGGGCGGATAGAGATGAGGTTCGCTGGGAAAGAGAAACTCCTGAGCATAATCTCATGAGCCCTAGTACCAGAGGCATTCATCTCTCCCAGTCCCTGGACTCTGCCACCCCCATGTCCCCTCGCGCACATGAGCCCAGGGCCACAGGGATGGCAGATTACTATCCAGCTAGAAGTATGGGGCTCATGGGCCAGTACCTCCCAGGAATGGATGGGCGGGCATCTGGGTATGGGCACCCAAGCACAGTGCAATTTAGTGGGGAACCCCAGGAGAGTAGGCCCATTAAGGGCATCCTGAAAACCTCTGCCCACTTAGGTCAGTTGGGGGGGTACCCATCAAATCCTGGCAGCAAGGAGGGATCTGAAGACTCCTCTGAGCATTACAGGACACAGGAGACTAGTTCCCCACATTCTGCCAGCCATTCCCAGGCTCGCAGAATCCGGGAAAACCTGGAAGATCAGACGGGCACCTCTGAGAGCAGTGCTTCGGAGTCAGAGGCTGAATGGACCAGGGTTACCCGAACCAAAAAGGCCAATAAGGCAAAAAGGGCCTTGCTTAAGGACCCATTAAAACAAATAAAGGCAATAAGGAGTGTCATTACGCCTTATCAAAAGAACGCCAAGTATTCTGTTTGGGAACACTTGGAGCTCTATGAGCAAATGATGGAGACTTACCATTTGAAGGACAGCAGTAGCTGCATCCAGTACGTCAAATGGACCTTCTCACCAGAATACTCCAGTTTCTTTGCAGGGCTGGAGGATCAAAACCATTCAAGGTGGTCCACATACAGGGCGGCCATCTTGAAACATTTTTCTGTGCACAGAAATCCTCAAGAGGCTCGCAAGGCAGCCTACAATTTGCAATGTGGGGAGGATCAGGCCCCACAAGAATTTGTACAAGAATTGAAGCGTTCCTTTGCGCAGACCACCAGAAGGGTGCGCACGGACAGCAGAGAATTTGTCAATACTTTTTTTCATGCCATGCCCAAATACATCATGACCCAGCTAGTCAGAGATTTTCACGAGAAGAGGTCACTAGACTGGGTCATTGAACAGGCTACCCGGATCTATGAGGTGCAGAAGCCCATAGAAAATAAAAGTAATGTGCAGAAAACCCCCAAAACCACAGCACCCCTGCTGCTGCCAAGGTGGCGGAGGTAAAGGTTGCCCCCGTTTTAGATTTGGAGATGGGGGGGCCTAAAAACCTGCCTGCACCAAATAATTCACAGCCCAGAAGGCCCTCGGGCCAGAAACAGACAGGGAGTCGAGGAGGTAGTCCCACAAATGGGGTCCCCCGCTCCCCTGATTATGTAAGTCCCCGCTACAAGGGAAACTGACCCATCCTGGGTTGTGTGTGGACTCCTCCAGTCCAAGGGGGCGGATCCAGCCAAGCACCTGACCTAGGGAACTTCCCTCCTAACGTCCCCCAGGAGGACAGAAATTCACCAAATCCTGGGCAGAACATTTTCCCCAGGGATCCACCCAATTTCCAGCCCCAAAATCATCCATCCTTCTTTCCCCAATTCCCTGAGCCCAGACAACCTAATCCGGGAGAGGGGAGGCCAAGAGTGGAGGGGTACCCGAATTTTCCCAACCCAGGGTATTACCAGAGAAGGGATAGCTACCCTTCCCGGGATCAGCCCAGGGGAGAAAATAGAGCCCCGTATCAGCCTGAGCGGGTTTCCCAGTTAGAGCGCCAGGTCCAAAATATGGCACGGGATCTGGGTCACATACTGAGGGCTCAACAGAACCCTCATATGAGCATGCCACCGCAGAATGCCCCAAACTCTGGACCTGGTGCTCCAGAACAATGACGGGGGCAGCACCCCGATAACCCACCGGTTCCCAGGGAGGAGGCACAAGGGGAAGGGGGGTGTAAAGCCTTGGAGGAAGCTTCCTTCCCAACTTGTAAACAGCCCCTGGAAAACCAGGAACCGGAAACAAAATCTCCTGCCCCTGAAAGCCTGCCTCCCAAGGAGCAGAGGGGGGGGGGGTAGGAGAAACAAAGTACCCAAACAGGCCCAGTTTGTGGAGGAGGTACAGATCTTCCAATTTGAGGGAGAGGGATCCTCAGAGGATCCTGGGAAAAGGATCTTTTCCTTTAGAGATGGGGGAACTCCTCCCAAAGAAAAATGGGTCCCAAGGGATTCCAATCCAGACTGGGGAGATATGGAGACTGAGCTACCGCCACCCATCATCTCATCCCAGAACCCACAATACCGAAATCCCCTGGTTCAAACCCATCCTGGTGACTGCCTCCAAAAAGGGGGGGGCGGCCCAGAACCGGAACCAGGTGAACCCACAATGGCTCTGATCTCCAGTTGCCAACTTTTTCTTTCAGATTCCCAAGACTCTCCACAGAATTCTGCCCAAATCTCTTCTCTCGCCATGTCCAAAACCAAAAAGTTAGCCCACCAGTTGTCCAAAAATGTGCATTATCTGTGCCCCCTTGAGGAGAAGGAGGGAAGATATTATGCCCCGGCACAAGTACAGGGGCAGGGTACAATTTTGGCGCTGGTGGACACTGGATCTCAAGCTACCCTTCTGTCCAGAAGGGCCTTTGATGAACTGAATGCAGGAAGGGGGGAGAATTACCGTATTCCTCTCACCTCTCTTCCTGGACAACTCCAGAACTTTGACGGGAAGGAAATTCCCTTCGAGGGGACAGCAGATTTGGACATTAAAATTGGGCAAAAATTACAATTGAATAGGTACAAAGAAGAGTGCTCTAATGAAAACACACTGTTTCACCCCTTATTACCGTCTGCATTAAAGGAGAAAAAGAAAGAAACTCACTTTTTTGTTGTTTGGAGAAAATAATGGAGAAAATAATAGTTTGTTTATCTATGCAGTTGTAAAAATCAACATAGAGTGAACAGTGTTTTCATTAGAGCACTCTTCTTTGTACCTATTCAATTGTAATTTTTGTCTTAAAGTAACCCTCCTGGGTAGAATAGGTCCATAACCAGGAGCCCATTTTTTGAATCCATTAAAATTGGGCGACACAAGGTGAAACATCCGGTCATAATAGTGACTCCAGAGGGCACCCCTTGTTTACTAGGGAATGACCTCCTGAGAAGGTTGTCACCCATAATAGATTGTGTAAACAAGGTCCTCTGGACCCAGACTAGCCGACCAATAAAATTAAAACAGAGTGTCAACCATGTTAGTTTAAATGGCACCTGTCACATGCATGAACAAAAATCTGACCAAGTAGAATTTCACTTCCAGAACAACCAAATTCCAGACGTGACAGTAATAGCAGTAGGCCAACAGACTGGTGATGGGGGGTCCTCTCTATTTCTGAAAATCAACCTTCCTGAAATTCTTTACCAATCCACAATCAGACACTCCCACTCCTATAGTCCAGAAAGATGTGAAATCAGCTCAGAGCCTGGCTGATATTCAGCAAATTGGAGAGCAGTTGTTCATCCCTGTTCAGTTAAATGATGGGAAGGACTCTGTTCTCGCTCGAGTGTGTGTGTGTGAAAAACGGTAAGAGCTTCATCAGCGAAGCCATGTTCCGCCAACTCCCAAAAGATCCAGCCATTCCCACATTCAAACTGATAGACAAATGGGAAATGGATCTGGAAACACCCAATTCCAAACATCTCCTGCCAAACAGGTGTATGCTCAAAATCTCTGTTGGCAACAAGAGCATAGTCCATAAATGTTGGGTCGTGCGAGACGTCACTGCCGCCTTTTACTTAGGCAGTGACATTCTCAATCGCTTCGCCATTAGTTTGGACCTAATAAACTTCAAAGCTTGGTCCCGATTAGCGGATAATCCCATGGGCTTTGATGATCAAGAAAAAGCATTTAGGTCAGCTCAATTGCTACCTTATGCAGTTGAAATTCAGATTAAAGAGGAAGTCACCATCCCAGAAAGGACCCGACAATTCTCCCTGGAAGTGAAAGTTAAAAGAGGACAAAAATTGAAAAACCCTGATGCTTACATACATCTAAATGCTTCTCTCCAACAGCAAGGGTTGGGGGTAAACCCAACTCCATTAGTCAACATAGAACATGACACCATTCCAATCAAGGTGGATAATAGCGACTTAAAGAGCATTACTCTAGCCGCAGGCACCATTATTGGAATGGCGGTTGATGACCGACATTTTTCCATTGATCTAGGAAATGAACTGTTAGGACCAATCCCCAAGGACTGTTTTGACAGTGACAGTGATGACAACACAACACCAGACAGGATTTTCACCCGGCATGGGGGGAACTTCCTGGTGTACACTTCTTGCCCTTATGGTAAGGAAGATGTGACTTGTGACTTCAGGAGGGATGAGGTGATTTTCCAGGTCCATGAGGGCTGCCTTGCCCACCTGAAGCCTCCAGTCCAAATCAGCACTCTGACCAGGGATTTCTCCACCCAGCTGGAGGAGGCCGCTGAGATAGCCAAACCAGAAGTCTTTCCAGGCTTCAGGCAGATGGTGGAAGAGAGGGTCAACCTAGCTGATGCCTGCGCGACTCTGGAACAGAAGCAAGAGTTGAAACAAGTTTTCTTGGATTTCCAAGATCTCTTTGCGGTAGACTCATATGACTGTGGTCGTACCGACATCCACACGACAACAATTCCCACGGACCCTGGCATGACTCCAGTGTTTGTGAAGCAATATCGCTTGCCTCTCGCATCCATGGAGTCCCTTATTGAAATAATTAAGAACCTTGAGTCCCGGGGAATAATCCGTCCAGTCCACAGCACTTTCAATAATCCGGTGCTGGGAATATTGAAGCCAACCGGCCAGTGGAGACTCTGTGCCGACCTTAGGGAGCTCAACAAACGCGTCCATACTTCCCGATGGCCTCTGCCCTACATTGACCAAGGGCTGGCCCAGATTCAGAGGTCACAGGTATTCACAGCAATAGACCTCACCAATGGATACTGGACCGTGCCTGTCAGTAGGGAGGACCAATACAAACTGGCTTTTACCTTTGGGGCCAGCAGTACACATGGACCCGGACTCCCTTCGGATACCTCAACTCCGGCAATGAATTCAACATTTTCCTAAATAAGGCCATGCCCGACCTGGGTGCGAGGGGTAACCTGGCTTATGTAGATGATGTCCTCATCAAAAGTTCATCTAACGCTCACCTGATTCCCATGGAGGCGCTGATCCCGGCTGGGCTGCTATCGTTTCTTCAATTGAGAAGCGTAGAGCTCGGATGACTCTCAGGACTGAGCTTCCTCTTATCGAATGTCTGACTTGCAGGGTAGGTTTTCTGCAGGTGGAAGAAAAAGGGTTAATCACCGTTTGATGGGATTCCTTCTCCCACCAATCGCCAGTTTCTCTCACAGCCTAGCTTTCTACTTGTCTCGGCGAGCTCTCACCTTAGGCGTATAAATGCTGAGCTCTCCATCCTGCGTCTGGTGCAGGGGTGCGTGGATTCCAGTTACGTCACTGGATGAGTTCAGTGTTGAGGCTCAAGTCTTTTGCGGCCTTAGTTGTGGCACTGGTGCTGGGATGCTGAAGAGCGATGCCGCCGTTACTGCACGAGCGGATGCCTGTAAGTATACTGTAGTCTTTAGGCTTTAAAAGATGGGCACCTCAATAATGTCCCTTTACCTTTGTTTCAGGCCTCGGGATGCTGTGGGCGTAGTTTTCCGTTGCCGCTGCACGTGCCGATGCACGTAATTATAATGTTCGTTGGCCGCTTTTAATGGCACCTCTAATAATGTCCTTTTTCTAGTTTTCACGTGCCGGGATGCTGCGGTTGATGCGGCCACTTCTGCGCGTGCAAAAACTGGTAAGTTAAGATGAATGCGACTGCCTTCATCCGAACCCCTTTTTAATTATGTCCTTTGCCTTTCAGGTGCAGAGAAGCTGCCGAAGAGAAGGCCGCGGTTAGCTCCGTTGCAATCACGGATGGATCAGGTAAGCGGGCGCGGCTGCGAGCGAGTTGCACTTTTCTAACCTTATGTTTATTCTTTGCAGGTTTTGCCGGTGACTGGATTCCGGGATCTTGTAAGTATTGTTCTGTGTCTTTCTTCATCCACAGGTTGCTGCGCGAAGCTGAAGATGACTCTGGACCTGGAATGCAGGAGCCGACTCGGTGAGCGTCCTGCTGCTGCTGTAGAATAACGCAAAGCACGTGTTTTCCATCGGGCGTGGTTTAAATAGCAGAGAAGTGCTTCCAGTGTGTGTTCTTCCACAGGTTTCACCCAGGTAAGAAAAGAGTTCCTGAATGGAGGGAATAGTTCCTCCCAGCCCTGATGGCTGGGGACTTCAACCAGACTGGATTGTTCTGGGTAAATATGCAGCATGGTCTGCCTCAGGTAAGTCCACCCAAGCATTATTACACTGTTTATCAATATGAGCCCGGCGCCTATGGCGCCGGGTCTGAAACCCTTCATGAGACTGGCGCCAAAGGCGCCAGGACACGGTCCAAAAGGCCCCTGTAGGGGTCTGCTGGGTCCGGAGTAGTGGAAGATGGGTCTGCTTCCGAGGGCGCTGGGCCAGTCCTGGCCCCTCGGGAGTAGCGCCCATGACAGTTCATCTGTGTAGGAACACATAGCGGAGATCCGTTATGTTCTGACACAGTTGAGGGCCGCCGGAGCAAAACTTTCCTTTCAGAAAGCATAGTGGTGTAGAACCCGTGTTAATTTCTTGGGGCATGAGATTACTCCTCAGGGTCTCTGTCCCCAGGAAAAGAAAGTGGAAGCACTCCAGAAACTGAAGGATCCCACAACTCTGCGGGAACTAAGGAGCTTCCTTGGACTGACTAATTACAGCAGAAAGTTCATTGCGGGCTACACAGAGATCACCAGACCCCTGATTCATCTCTTGAAGGGGGGGGTCAAGTGGGAATGGGGTCCAGAACAATCTGAGGCAGTAAGACAACTCAAGAGAAGCCTCTCACAAGCGCCTTGCATAGCTTACCCTGTCAGAAACAAGGAGTTCTTCCTGGAGACAAGGTTCTCTAATACGTGCTTGACGGCAGTATTATACCAAAAGCATGACAAGGTCAATAAAGTAATCTCCTATGCGAGCAAAACTTTATCCTCTGTGGAGGAAAAATTCAACGATTGTGAAAAGGCACTCCTGGCAACGGTGTGGGCATTGAAGAATTACCGCCCGTTCATCCAGGGGGAACACATCATAGTGGAGACTCCACACCAGCCTCTGCAATATCTCCAAAGTGACAGAATCCGGGCCGGAAATGTGAGTAATTCCCGAATTACTTCCTGGATTCTGTCAATGCAAGGCTTTCCTGTGGAGGTCAGATATGGCCAAAACAAGAAGAGTCCCCTCGCGCAAGGTCTGGCTGACTTGCATGATTGTGCCAGAGAAAACTGTCTCGAGGACGAAAGTCTAAAAATCAAGGACAACATGGAGGCATACCTTAATTCCCCACACAAAGTCTTTGAAGAAGACAAGTGTGAGGGAATGCCCACTGTCTATGTGGATGGATGCTCGTACCATGTTGACAACAACGGGGAGAAAGAACTGGTGGCCGGCGTAGGGAATGCATGGGTGAATGAGCCACCAGAACCCTCCGCTGGATACAAAATTGGTCCCCGAAGTAGTCAGGTGGCAGAATTGATGGCTGTGCATCAGGCCATCCTCACTGCTGTCCAACATCAACTCCACGACCTGGTCATAATCACAGATTCGGATTATGTACGGAACGGGTTCGTGGAGCACCTGGTAAATTGGAAAACCAGAGGCATGTTATGTGCTAATAACAAACCCCTGAAACATGGGAAGCTAATCCAAAATATTGATGATCTGGTCACATCGAATGGGATGACCATCTACTGGAAAAAGATCAAGGGTCATTCCAAAGTAGAGGGACCAGACAAAACTGGTAATGACTTAGCTGATCAGCTGGCCAAAACCGGGGCCATCCAAGGGGAGCTAATAGAAATGGAGTCCCTATTGGGGGAAATCCAGGTCACTGCTATCACTAGGTCCCAGACAAATGCTCACAATGATCTTTCAACTGCACAATGGAGTAAGGAGACCCCTGATACTGATTTGATCATGGCTCAAAAGGGGGATCCAATAATTGGTAAGTTTTACCAACACATTGAGGACCCGGAGAACTTTCCCCTGACGGATACCGATTACATTGGGAAAGAGGACCTAAGAGTGTTGATGAAATGTCCAAAGATGTTCCGAATCCAAGATGGTTTGTTGGTAAGGAAATCCCAAGCTGGCCATGATCAGTGGGTGGTTCCTACCTCATTCCGAAGCCTGATGTTAAGTCACGCCCATGATGCGGCCACCGCCGGTCATAGGGGGTTTCATACAACACTTGAAATCTTAAGATAGGTTGCATACTGGCCACACATGGGGCAGGACCTCGACCAATACTTGAAGGGGTGTCTTGTGTGTGCACAATTTCAGCCATCATCCCTCACGCACCGTGCACCTCTCCAAAAGATGGGGATGACACTGCCATGGTCAGATTTGCAAATCGACTTTGTAGGCCCTGTAATTCGCTCGTCTAGAGGAAACAAATACATGTTGACCATTACATGCTTGTTTACCAAGTGGGTGGAATGTCTCCCAGCCCCAAACTGCAAGGCAGAAACAGCAGCTGCCCTGATGATTAACCACATCTTTTCCCGTTTTGGTCTAACTCAAAGGATTGAGTCAGACAGAGGTAGCCACTTCACCAGCGAAGTAATGACAAAGATGTGGGAGATACTGGGGGTTAAAAGGAAGCTACACATTGCTTACAGGCCAGCTTCTTCTGGAGCAGTGGAGAGATACAAACGAACCATTGTGAGCATATTAAAAACGTTTGTGGCAGATTCTGGGCCAAGTTGGGATATCCGATTACCTTTGGTCCTAATGGCCATCAGATCTACCCCTTCATCTGCAACTAAAATGTCACCATTTGAGTTGATGACCAGACGCAAGATGGTGCTTCCCCAGCATCTGCTCTACAGGACCCAAGAGCAGACACTGATAAATGCCTCCACAACTCATGAGTATGTGGAGAATTTAAGGAAACACCTTCAGCATGCTTTTGCCTATGCTCAGCGGAATCTAGAAAGATCAGCTGATAGCATGAAAACCCACTACGACCTGAAGACCACCAGGAAGGAATATACTGTGGGGGACCGGGTCTATCCATACAATTTCCAAAGGAACCAGGCCAAACAGCGAATATTTTTGCCTACATGGAAGGGACCGTTTGAAATTATAGACAAAATCTCCCCTGTAGCGTACAAGATCCGCATCCCCAAAGGCAGTTCGGCAGAGGGGGAAGACAAGTGGGTACATATAAATCAGCTAAAGTGTTGCCATCCCAGGCACACCCTGCAGCAACTGGAGGAGTCCTCTGCAATACCAGAGGGGGCCACTCAAGAGTAAGTCAGTTCAAACTCTAAAATATTCCACATATCAAAAATATAGTAACGTAATGCAAATGTTCCCTGTTATATATTGTTTTTAAAATCAGACTGCAAAATGCATTCGCCACAACATTAATAGTGGTGGAAAAATGTCTAGGAATGTGTATTGCCGCTTTTGCTTTATCATCCTAGGAGAGAGGAAACCATGGAGACTGACCAAGGAGGACGACCGGGGACCGGGAGCAGAGACCCGAGGGGCCCGGGATGCCCCCCAATATTCCCATCAGGACCGGCGAGGAGAACCGATCGATCCAACTGGGGGGAGGAAAAGATGCTGAACTGTGCCATCTACAGAATTGGAAGAAGATAATGTGGACATACCAGCGCAAGGGATCAAAACCTCCTTTGCACCCGACTTCCCCTCGACTTGAATCAAAGTGTAGTCGGGCGGGGGGTTTGTGAAGGGTTTTGACCCATGCTGAATCAATAGACTGGGTAGATGTGGGGATGAGCTGCCGCAGCCCATCATTCCATCCCAGAGTCCAGGAGAACTGCGCAGTTGGCACAAGACCACTCCAAAGATACAACCTTCTTGTGGGGGGTTCCACATCACCACTCTACTGTAAGGATGCCCATCAAAACAATAGCAAAAAATCTCCTGTCAAATTCAAGACAACTCAAAAATGGATGCAATACCGGTACTCACCACTATCAGAAAGCCGGCGTTTTAAAACCACCAGACTTTTGTGTAAAACTGAACAGAGGAACCCAAACCAGGCCAAGGAAAGACTTGCTAAGAGGTGGATACAATGTAAAACTATATTCTGAAATGACTTGAAGGAAGTAATTATTTAATGTATATTTAAAAATTGTAAGTTTTGATTTAAACTGGAAACTAAAGTGACATTTAGCTGAATTCTGCCTGACAACAACCCCCAACAGGAGTTGAAACTTGATCAAACTGCATTCCCAGGCCTGGCTGCCTCCTGCTTCCCCACCAAAAGGAGATGACACCTCTCTGATTAGATTAGGGGAGGGGCACCTGCAGGAGGTTGAACAAAGCCTTGTCCTGGACTCAGGCAAATGTTATATTGGGGGGGCCGTAAAAAGGCTTCCTCTTGGGGGAAACTGGGAGGGGCAGTGCCTCTGCTAGCAGCTGAGCTTGGGGGAAGTGGATAAACCAGTTATTCCACCCTGTGATGTGGGAATCCACACCCCTTTTTGACCAGGGCATAATTTTAAAAAGATAGATAACTCATAGTGCGGACTGGTCAAAATTATATAAGTAATATCATTATTCTTGTGATTTTTCTGTGCACGTTTTAAGAGGTGTTAGGACCCTGTGGTGTATTCTGGGGGGTTTCTAGCGGAAAATAGGGTCTTACTCCAAATGTCTGCATGTTAAAAATCTGACACTTCATCAATTAATGTCCATACTCCTTGCGCACATGTGTGTAATTTTTGGTAATTGTCCGATATTGGTAAACCAGTCATAAAGCGCGAAATGTTGTCATTTTTTAATGCAAGCCCCCAGGAAGATCAGAGGCGGACAAGCATGGACCATAAGGAATATATAATGTGTACATGTAATTTCAACAAATTGTGTATCTGGGAAATATGTATTTGAATCAAATATAGATTTGTGGGCAAATTGACCAGGGGAGGATGCTCTGACCCATAAACAGACCTCATCATGATGACAATCCATGTCCTTCCCCTAATCATGGTAGAGGGGAGAATTGGGCCAATGACAAGTAGAGAGGGGCAGGCTCAGTTATGCCTCGCACACACCCACTTCCAAAACGCATAAAAAGAGACTGCTGGGACAGTTAGGGAGATTCATTTTCCAGAGATCCAGAGAGACCAGAGATCCAGAGAGACCAGAGATCCAGGGAGACCAGAACTGTGCAGTGCTGAAAGCAGAACCAGAGACCAGACCGCTGTGAGCAGAACCGCCAGAAGTCCCGTCCAACCTGACCAGACCTTGACGGCTTATTTCAAAAATATAGTGTGAGTACTCACTGTGCAAAACCAATCTCTTAGTTAAAATAATCTAATCCAAACTATTTTAACCTAAGTAGAACTGCCTCCTAGAAATCCTGTCATCTGTCATTCTAAAGTTGCGAGCTGTCAACTGTCATTCTAAAGCTGCAAACTGTCACCTGTCATTTTGAGTTTTACTTTAAATCCGAAAATCTACCTTTATTAAACCGTCCGTATCTCTTGAACCGTTTGGACTAGGAATGAAATTTAACTTTCATTTTAAAGCTGGGATTCTAGGCTTTCCAACGGACTAGAACTACTCTTTGTAGTGCCTCTGTAATCGTGAGACACGCACTCCCGAAATTAACTGCGATTTGGCCTGATTTCGTCATCTGTAAACAGATAGCCGCTTTTGCCTGAACTGCTAAAATTCGTTTGCAACCTAATAACCATCCCTGGACCATTGTTAGGGCTGACCTGAACTGATTTAAAGTGTCTACCACTCACCCTGAACCTCCTATAGGGAATTAAAAGCAATTTTAGCATTTTTCACTTCCTTGCCACCACATTACAAAGCACTCTTGCCCGTGTTTTAAAAAGCATACCTGTTGTCTAAGCTTGCTGGGGGGGGGAACTGAATTCCGTATTGTATTTGATTGTATTCCTGAAGACTGTGTGTGTTACTTCCATCTCCTTGCATTGCATATAGGGGGGTTGAATTGCCACCAGGGGAAAAGTGAACATATTATCTCTTGTGAAACCATATCAGTTTATTTTCTGTACTGCATTTATTCCACCTTGCATTTCCTTGAAACCATAAAGCATTTCAGCTACCTCATCCTCTATACTACTTCTAAGTAACCAAATCAGTTTACCAGTAGAACATTATCCATTGTTGATCACTGTCATATTTTAAGTGTGATATCCAATATTAATTTATTATAAAAGTGTGATAGATATATATTGTTATTTTTCTCAAATAAACCTTTTAAATTTGCAAAACAGACCTACTTCTTGGCTCAGTGGGGTCAGGGGTATTCTAAGAGAGGGGTGTTATATAAGGGTTGTCATCCAGAGTACATGAACTGGACCTAAAGATATATCAATAAGGGTTTCCCTCAGCATCCCAGACTAGGCATTGACTTAGCTGTAGTGTTGAAGTGAAGCCGCTTAACAAACCCCAGGAATTCCATTGACTGTCATGTTACTATACTGGATTTCTCCCAATTTATTAGAAACTCCAGACTCTCTTAACAATTCTATTGTTGTCTGTACCTGCTCTACTAGTGTTTCTCTCTCTTGGCACATCAGACATATGTCGTCTAGATAGATTATAAGTCTTACCCCTTGACCTCTGAGGTGTGTCACAACTGGTCTCATCATCTTGGTAAAACACCATGGTGCCGATGCTAGGCCGAAGGGCAGGCATTGAAATTCCCATGTTGTTTTCTCCCAGACGAATCTCAGAAATTTGCAGTGTTCCTCTGCTATGGGAATAGTCAGGTACGCATCTTTTAAATCTATCCTGGCTAGCCAGTCTCCCTGAATTAAGGTATCTCTTAACAGGTGTATCCCTTCCATCTAGAAGTGCCTGTACACCACATATTCGTTTAGGCCTTTCAGATTTATAATTGGTCTTGTCTTGTGCTTCCCTCTTACTAGGAACATATTGCTTATGTATCCCTTTGATTGAACTGTTACGGGTCTTATAGCTCTTTTGCTTTGTAGCCCTCGCAATTTTCCTTCCAGTAATAATTTGTCTTCTCTGTTCATTTCTAGACCCCTTGGTGGGTTTCCCTGATGTGGCATCTCTGGAAAGTCTATGTAAAAACCTTGTGCGGTTTGTATTAACCAGGACTCTCCCGATATAGCCAACCAATTTTGTAAAAACTGAGCTGTCCTCCCCCCTACTTCTGGGGTACTTAGGGGTGGGTAGACTGTTCTCACCTGGGTTGTTTTGCTGACGTTCCCCTTGTCGCCAGTTTCTCCCTCTTCCTCTACTCCTTGATGGAAAGAAAGGCATTTGTCTATGATCCTCCTGTTCTCGCCACTGTCCTCTGTCTTGATAGGATCGATTATAGTGGAATCGGCCAGCTGAGCGACCCCTGCCTCTGCTGGCCCGTCCAAAAATTTGCCTCCCGACCACTCTTTTGAGAGAGGCTTGTGCCTTGTCCAAAGCCGCATAGGAATTCGCAAATTTGGTTAGCTCCTTGATAAAGGAGTCCCCAAATAATTTACCCTTCGCAGTTGACTCTGATTCCGAGGAGGCCAACTCGCTCAGTTTAGGATCAATCTTCACCAACAAAGATCTCCTTCTTTCAGTGGTGATGGCACGGTTGGCGTTTCCCAACATGCATATTACCCTCTGGGTCCACCCGATTAGAATTGATGGGTCTATCGGCTCTCCTTTGACTTTAGCCTCTTCTCCGATCTGGAGAATTTTTGTGAGGGGTCCTGTCATGTCTAGCATCTTGTGTTGTCATGACCGCCAGGATCTATCCAGACCCTTCCTCATGTCTTTCGTGTATTTGCTCATGAATGTAATCATCATTTCGTCTATTTCGGGTGTTTCCGCTGCACCCTCTGGGAGGTGAGGTCTGGGGCATTCCGCCCTCATCTTACTCCTAGCCTCTTTGGCTAGTGGTGCTCTCAAGCGCTTCTTTAGATAGGCCGCTATTCTATTCGGCGGTTCCCATTCTGAGGATCTAGGGTGAGTGAATAAGTGCCTCCGGATTGAAGTCATCGTCCCCTGCACCATCCTCCTCTGTCTCTTTTTTCTTTTTCTTAGGCGCTTTGTGGCCTTCTTCCTCGGAAGGGGATATAGAAAGTACTTCTTCCTCTTCTGAGTATTCTTCCTACCAGTAGTCCTCACCCTCATCCGAGGTATCTGAGGATCTTTCCTGTCCCCTGCTAGGCCCGCTTTTCCTCTTATCCTTCTCCTTTTACCACCCGTCTTCCTTGGTGATGTGCCCGGGGGGGGTGGGCTTCCTCTGCCCTGCGGGCTGCTTTTCTGCCCCCTTTAGATTTTTCCTGTGCCTTAAGCCCTTTGATTTCCTCCAGGCCCTGTGAGAACTTGAGCCAGTCCTTCATCAGAGCTATCTGCTGTGGTCCATGTCCCAGCGAGGCCCCCAGGGCTTTTTGGAGGACCTGAGTCATCTCCGTATGGCTCCTCTTTTGGCTAATGCTAGCCTTCCCCTCATCACTGGAGGAGCTCATGCTTACACAGAAACACTGGGGAATTCATAATATATATATATATATATATATATACACCAGGGTTTAAGATCTTTCTTGTATTCCCTCTGTAAAGAGATATATAAATATATATATGTATCTATATATATATATATAGGTATATATATATATATATATGTGTATTGATTACCTGGTTTGTTATTATATATATTATATATGCCAATTGTCAGGTTTTACTTGGGACTGTGCCCGTATTATAGTGCGGTACCTTAGAATGGCCTGCAGGGGTGCTGTTGTGTTCCTGACAGAACGCTGCGCTCTGACAGAACGTTGCGTTCTGAAGCAGAACAAAAATTATATAATTATAGATCTTTCCAATCTAAAAACAAAGCTAATGCTTGTAGATTCGCATTGTACTCACTCCGTAACGTCTCAGCAATGAGATATAGACAAGGAGAGAGAGAGCGCCAGAACTACGCGGTCCCGTCGCGCTTTCTCTTCCGTACATGCATTGCCTTCTATGTCGGCTCTTTGAAGTTGCGGTTGCCGGAGTACCAGCCCCGTTGCGGCCGCAACTTCAAAGAAACCGATAAAACTAATGCGGATATGCTCCGCCGCCTGTCAGCAGTGCGCGCGTGTGCGTGCATATTAATAATGTAAACAAACACACTTCACAACTCTCACACAAAGTAAGGAAAATAAGAGGCACTTTACTCGCTGCCGAGCAGCAAAGAAAGGAAAGAGGACAAGAGGTTTTAAGGACTAAGGACTTGTTGATTGGTTAGAGATATCACATGGTCAGTTTGGGGACCAATAAGAAATGAACTGCAAAGACTCTAAAAACATGGTTATGGTAGTTTTTTATGAGTTTTGTGTTACATGTTTATTGGTTATTTCTTTGCTGCTGAACACTAAAGTTGAAGAGAAAGCATTATCCGAGCCTCCGGTCTTGACATAGAATGGAAAACAACAATCATGAAAAACAATAACAAAACTACAAATCCCAACATATTTGTAGTTCGTTTTTCATAGGTTGTAATAAACACGTGACTTCATTCCCCAATCACGATCCCTTCTCCTCTATAACATGCTCTGAGTCCATAGACTTTCTAACATGCTTTGAGTCCATAGTCTTTCCGGTATTACCCAAATTGTTCGAACACAATTGTTCGAATGACCCAATTGATCGAAAGTCAAGGGTCCGAATTGACCTTTGCACAATTGACCGCATATGTATGTATATATATATATTGCTTTGGTTATATATATATAAAATGGGGGGTTGCGGGGGGTTTCCCCCTGCAGATATGTAACAATTGACCTTCACAATTCGGTCAATTGTGCAAAGGTCAATTGTGATTCGAACAATTGTAGTTCGAACAATTCGTATACATCCAGTCTTTCCTGCTCGAGCAGCCGAGATAAGTGGCATTTATTACCTGTATGAATATAATGATGAAATGACAGTGTTTATGTTTATATTATGATTTAGGCAGCGCGCGAGCATAGCAGAGCGCTTAGGCAGAAGCGCGTGGGTTTAATTGGCGGAACATATACACGGGGAAAGACGCGACAGGACTTTTCGTTCCGGCGTCCGATTCGCCTCGTCAGGAGGCACTGTTGTCACGGAAGTTCACAACGGCGCGATGGGACTCTTGAGTTCCGGCGCCATTGCGAACTTGCGTTTTGTTAGTGAAAGTTGTTTGTGTGCGCGGGAGATCCCTTTCAACATTCCTAGGGCATTAAGTCCTTGGAGGCATAATTTCCTACGTTGTGTGATTGCTTCAGCTGCATGGCAGAGCAGGACATTTCGGCACGGCCGGATCGGCGCGGGCCGATTTGGCGTGGCCGGTTCGGCGCAGGAGACGGTTCGGCGCGGCAGCCCACGCCGAACTGGCCGCACTGAAATGTCCAGCACGAATGCATCCGTCCTGCACGAATGCTGAAAAAACAAATGCGTCCGTCCTGCACGTCCTGCACGAATGCTGCCACACTGAAATGAATAGCGCACTGAAATGTCCAGCACAAATGCATCCGTCCTGCACGTCCTGCACGAAAGCTGAACAAACAAATGCGTCCGTCCTGCACGAATGCTGCCGCACTGGAATGTCCTGCACGAATGCGTCCGCACTGAAATGCCCTGCACGTCCAGCATGAATGCTGCAGCAGCCCCTCCCCCGCACTGCGCCACGTTCCCCACAGTCTGTCATTAATTATGGGTAGCCTGAAAACCTGAATGGATCGCTGAGCACTATTTTCGCCTGTATCCATATAATGTATCCATATAATGAGCAGTCAAAGAACACATTTGGTCTGTGTGCCTTGTCCCCCTTAAGCAGGCACGCCAAAACATCCCAGCGCCAAAACATCCCGACGCCGAACTGGCTGTGCCAAATCGGCCCACGCCGAACTGGCGGCGCCGAAACGGGGTGTACCTGCTGCAGGGTAGCAGCCGCCCAGTTCTATAAGCCACGGGCGGGTCGCCACCTGGTGGTGAGAACAGGTACCGCAGGCAAGGAAACCATTGGTTTGAAGCTTGCAACTCTGGTGAACCGAGGTAAAGCCTAGACCCCCTAATTTTTCTGCCTGCTGGGGAGGAGGTATTGAGGTATTGTGCATATCTCATTGACGGGCTCAGTCCCAGGCAAAACTGCTATTTGACACCGAGACTCGCCAAGCTACAATATATGTATATATACATTGTGACGGGGGCAGCCCATGTAAACTGCATTAAGATCCTTTAAGGCATGGGTGCACAACATACGGCCCGCGGGCCAGTTGCGGCCCGCCATGCCCTTTTGACCGGCCCGCGAGGCACAAAGACTTTCCTAATGGAGGGCGGCCCGCGCGGCCGCCCTCCATTAGGAAAGTCTTTGTTGTCTTCCGGGCCGGTGAAAACACTGGCCCTCATTGGCTCAGCACACACACGCATCACGTCGCTCCTACGAGCCAGGTAATGCATATGTGCTGCACCAATGGAGGGCCAACACTACGGCTGGCGTGGCCCATAAGGCTTGATGCCGGAAGGCATTTCAGCCTTGGACCATGCCAGCCGTAGTGCGATTCCAGCGACTTCCAGCTTACCTGCCTGCCTTCCAGCACGTCTCCGGTAAGTGGTCTGTTTGTGTTTGTGTGTCGGGTTTGTTTTGCTTTATGTTTGTGTGTATGAATGTTTGTGTTTGAATGTATTTTGTGTATATGTTGAGATGCGGGGGTGGGGGTGTGTGTCGGATGTGTATGAATGTTTGTGTTTGAATGTATTTTGTGTGTGTGTTGAGATGCGGGGGTGGGGGTGTGTGTCGGATGTGTATGAATGTTTGTGTTTGAATGTATTTTGAGTGTATGTTGAGATGCGGGGGTGGGGGTGTGTGTCGGATGTGTATGAATGTTTGTGTTTGAATGTATTTTGAGTATGTTGAGATGCAGGGGTGGGGGGTGTTTCGGATGTGTATGAATGTTTGTGTTTGAATGTATTTTGAGTGTATGTTGAGATGCAGGGGTGGGGGGTGTGTCGGATGTGTATGAAACGTTTGTGTTTGAATGTATTTTGTGTGTATGTTGAGATGCGGGGGTGGGGGGTTGTGTCGGATGTGTATGAATGTTTGTATTTGAATGTATTTTGTGTGTATGTTGAGATGCGGGGGTGGGGGGGTGTGTCGGATGTGTATGAATGTTTGTGTTTGAATGTATTTGGTGTATATGTTGAGATGTGGGGGTGAGGGGGTGTGTCGGATGTGTATGAATGTTTGTGTTTATGTTGAGATGTGGGGGGGTGTGAATGTTTGTATTTGAATGTATTTTGTGTGATGTTGAGATGCGGGGGTGGGGGGATGTGTCGGATGTGTATGAATGTTTGTGTTTGAATGTATTTTGAGTGTATGTTGAGGTGGGGGGGTGTGTCGGATGTGTATGAATGTTTGTATTTGAATGTATTTTGTGTGTATGTTGAGATGTGGGGGGGTGTGAATGTTTGTATTTGAATGTATTTTGTGTGTATGTTGAGATGCGGGGGTCGGGGGGTGTCGGATGTGTATGAATGTTTTGATTTGAATGTTTTTTGTGTGCTGAGTTGGGGGGTGGGGGTTTGGGTCTGTATGGGTGCTTGTTTGAGAGTTTGCTGATTTGGTGGGGTGGGGGTTCGGGTCTGTATGGGTGCATGTTTGTGTGTGTGCTGAGTTGGGGGGTGGGGGGTTCGGGTCTGTATGGGTGCATGTTTGTGTGTGTGCTGAGTTGGGGGGGTGGGGGGTTCGGGTCTGTATGGGTGCATGCTTGAGTGTGTGTGTGCTGAGTTGGGGGTGGGGGTTTGGAGTTGGGGGGTGGGGGTTCGAGTCTGTATGGGTGCATGTTTGTGTGTGTGCTGAGTCGGGGGGGTGGGGGGTTCGGGTCTGTATGGGTGCATGCTTGAGTGTGTGTGTGCTGAGTTGCGGGTGGGGGTTTGGAGTTGGGGGGGTGGGGGGTTCGGGTCTGTATGGGTGCATGTTTGTGTGGGTGCTGAGTTGGGGGGTAGGGGTTCGGGTCTGTATGGTTGCTTGTTTGAGAGTTTGCTGATTTAGGAGGGTGGGGGGTTCGGGTCTGTATGGGTGCATGTTTGTGTGTGTGCTGAGTTGGGGGGTGGGGGGTTCGGGTCTGTATGGGTGCCTGCTTGAGTGTGTGCTGAGTTGGGGGTGGGGGGTTCGGGTCTGTATGGGTGCATGTTTGTGTGTGTGTTGATTTGGGGGGTGGGGGGTTCGGGTCTGTATGGGTGCATGTTTGTGAGTGTGCTGATTTGGGGGGTGGGGGGTTCAGGTCTGTATGGGTGCATGCTTGAGTGTGTTTGGGGCATAGTGTTTAGTTGGGGTGAGGGGGCCATGGGGCATAGTGTTTGGTTGGCGGTGAGAGACAGGGGGCATAGTGTTTGCTTGGGGGGTGAGGGACAGGGGGCATAGTGTTTGGTTGGAGGTGGGAGCCATGGGGCATAGTGTTTGGTTGGGGGTTAGGGGTGAGGGGACCATGGGGCATAGTGTTTGGTTGGGGGTGAGGGACAGGGGGCATAGTGTTTGCTTGGCGGTGAGGGACAGGGGGCATAGTGTTTGGTTGGGGTGAGGGACAGAGGGCATAGTGTTTGCTTGGGGGGTGAGGGACAGGGGGCATAGTGTTTGGTTGGGGGTGGGGGCCATGGGGCATAGTGTTTGGTTGGGGGTGGGGGCCATGGGGCATAGTGTTTGGTTGGGGTGGGAGCCATGGGGCATAGTGTTTGGTTGGGGGTGAGGGGGCCATGGGGCATAGTGTTTGGTTGGCGGTGAGAGACAGGGGGCATAGTGTTTGCTTGGGGTTGAGGGACAGGGGGCATAGTGTTTGGTTGGAGGTGGGAGCCATGGGGCATAGTGTTTGGTTGGGAGTTAGGGGGTTGAGGGGGCCATGGGGCATAGTGTTTGGTTGGGGGCGAGGGGGCCATGGGGCATAGTGTTTGGTTGGCGGTGAGAGACAGGGGGCATAGTGTTTGCTTGGGGGGTGAGGGACAGAGGGCATAGTGTTTGGTTGGAGGTGGGAGCCATGGGGCATAGTGTTTGGTTGGGGGTTAGGAGGGGTGAGGGGGCCATGGGGCATAGTGTTTGGTTGGGGGTGAGGGACAGGGGGCATAGTGTTTGCTTGGGGGGTGAGGGACAGGGGGCATAGTGTTTGGTTGGGGGTGGGGGCCATGGGGCATAGTGTTTGGTTGGGGTGGGAGCCATGGGGCATAGTGTTTGGTTGGGGGTGAGGGGCCCATGGGGCATAGTGTTTGGTTGGGGATGAGGGGGCCATGGGGCATAGTGTTTGGTTGGGGGTGAGGGTGCCATGGGGCATAGTGTTTGGTTGGGGATGGAAGCCATGGGGCATAGTGTTTGGTTGGGGGTCAGGGGGCCATGGGGCATAGTGTTTGTTTGGGGATGAGAGCCATGGGGCATAGTGTTGCACTCCAAGAGTGAACTCAATAATAAAGCTAAAACAGGCACAGTTAGGAGATGTACATCCTTTGCTTTTTTGAGGAAACCTGACTCAACGAAGGCCATACTCCTCTTGGGTAACCCAAACAGCAAACTATAGCAGTCCAAAATAACGGAATGTCCAATGAAGGGTCAATAAAATATATATAATTTAATTAAACAGACGATATACAATAACTAAATCGAAATAAATGATAGCAATGGAAAATGTGTAGTACAAAATGTAAGTTTGAAATGCAATAAAAATCGTTACCCCTCAAAAACATATCTTTTTCCATGTGTTTAATACAAATTGGGGGTTGAAAAAGCCTCCTGACATGTCCCGCCTACCGCCCGCCCACTTCTACTTTTCGGACCACTATAGCCCTCATGTAAGGTACTTTCGGCCCTCTGTCAAAATCAGTTGTGCACCCCTGCTTTAAGGCAATACTCATATGAGTGACTACTCAGACGATTCTGAAGGCCCTCACGTCATCGGGCTGCGTATGAGTGAGGCAGTCCAGAGAATGGAGAGCCCGAGAGGTCCCGCGGAGAGAGGGGTATTTTGCGAAGCCTGGCAGCTTTGCCGCAAGGCAAGGCACACAGGAAGAAATGGGGAAGCAAACATAAAACCCGCAGGGACCATAGCGCCCAGACCCCCCCGAGTTCACCCCGCAGATCCAGCGCGGGGAAAAGGAAGGCGAGATCTCGCGAAAGGCGAATCACTAGCTCAAGCGAGTCGAATGACGACTATTGCAAGAGCAGTTGTAGATGTGAGGGATCCACCTCATCAGAATCTCAAACCTTCCCAGAAGAGGATGAAAGTCAACCTAAGAGTAAGAAAGGCAGGAGGGAAGAGGAGGATCCTCTCAGAGACGAGTTTGATCCTGACGACCTTGTGTCCTAGGTCCAATGAATGGGACCCTCCGGAAAAGATTGCTGAGTACATTAGAAGACGCTTGAGGGCACCGCTGAGCAAGCAGGCAAGATCTAAATTGAAGGCAGAGTGTCCGAGGGTTCCGGACGGGGTAGCGGAGACCCCTGAAATTGATGATAGAATCCTTACGTTCCTGGGCAGGTATGGCAGGGACGTAAAGAGGGACATCGATAGGTCCTGGAGGTCCTGCCAGGATAAGTTGCTGGACATGTAAGGGACAATTACGAGGATCTGGAAGCTGGCGGAGGAGGCTAAGGCCAAGAAAGAACCCATGGACCCAGACATTGTAGCTGGCTGGGCTCAGAGGGCCCTCTGTCTGCTAGGTAATGCGAATACGGCGTCAGCCACGGAGAGGAGAAGGTCCATCATAATGAAAGCTGGATTCCAGGCTGGGGGAGATGGCGACATCTGAGCAGGCAATGGCAGCAAAGGGCAAGCTGTTTGGGGACCTGTTCATCAAGGACATGGCGAAATTCGCCAGTACATACGTCTCAATGGATAGGGCCCAATCTTCTCTCAAGAAAATATTCGGCCGGAAGGTTTTTGACAGGGCTGGAGGAGGAGAGGGCTGCTCGTCCAGCCGTGGCCAGTATAGCGGCCCCTATAGAGACAGAGCCTCTTGGAAACAGGAAGATCGGAGATCCAACCCCTTCTTCCCTTCCAGGGGAAGAGGCAGGGGTAGAGGTTGGAGGAACAATGGCAGGCAACAGCACCATAATAATTCAGGTGAGAGATGTACAATACACAAACAGGTTGGATGTCAGTATTCCTCCAGTAGGCGGGAGAGTGCAGTTGCATGTAGGAAAATGTGAGGAGTTGTCCTCAGATGCATGGATAAAACAGACTGTGCAGGGTTTTCAGTTGGATTTTTGGCAAGAGCCATATCAAGAAGTGTTGCAGAGGCAGATAAAGTTCAGCAGAGAAGACGAGGAACTTCTAGACCAGGAGGTTGAATTACTCAAGGTAAAGAACACAATAGGTCCAGCCTCAAAAGGTCTGGGAGGTTTCGTAAGCAATCTGTTTTTATTGAAAAGGAAAAGCAAGGTAAGGCCAGCGATAAACCACAGGGGTCTGAATTACTTCCTAGTGTACATGCACTTCAAGATGGAAGGAATTCATCTTTTAAGAGATGTTCTCCAGCAGGGAGATTGGTTGGCAAGGAGGTCAGAAGTGGGAGTTCAAATGCCTTCCGTTTGGGTTGGCTTCAGCGCCATGGTGTTTCACCAAGCTATTGAGACCCATGGTAGCATACCTGAGAGAGCAAGGGATCAGGCTGATCATTTACCTGGACGATATATGTCTATTGTGTCAGGACAGGGTAGTTCTAGTACAACAGGTTCAGGTAGCTACGAGTTTGCTACAGCAGCTGGCATTTCTGATAAACTGGGAGAAGTCGGAATTAGAGCCAGCGCAGGAGATGGAATTTCTGGGGTTCAGCTTAGAGACGACCCAGGGCGTTCTCAAGCTTCCGTTGGACAAAGTGAACTCAGTGAAGAAAGAGATCAAGAGTATGATGACGAAACAAGAGGTTTCATTGAGGGAAATAGCGAGACTAGTAGGACGTCTGTCATCATCAATCCAGGCAATATTCCCAGGGCCTCTGCATTACAGAGCGTTGCAGAGTCTGAAGATAGATCATCTCAGGAGAGGTCTATCTTACAAACAGAAAGTGAGGGTATCGCAGGAAGCGAGACTGGAACTGGAATGGTGGTACTACCACATGCAAGCATGGAATGGCAGGGCAATATTTGGCTCATCCCCAGACCTGGTGATAGAGTCCGACGCCAGCCGATGGGGGTGGGGAGCTAGATGTGGAGACCAAGTGATAGGAGGGAGGTGGTCAAGCGAAAAGCTGGGTCTCCACATCAATTGCCTGGAAAGTCTGGCGGGCTCCTTCTCAGTCCAGTGTTGGACCCGGGAAGGAGTGAAAGCTGTCATTCTGTTGAAGATGGACAACGTTTTGGTGGTCTGATATATAAATCGACTGGGCGGAACGAGATCGAAGAGGCTGACGGAGATGGCCAAAGAGTTTTGGCAGATATGCCTCAAGAAGGGAATAAGCGTGAGAGCAGAACATCTGCCTGGATATCTTAATCTGGTAGCAGATTGGAACTCAAGATACCTGAGGGACTCCAGCGATTGGCAGCTGGACGACTCAATATTTCAGGAGATAATTGCGTCACAGGGGTCCGTTCCAGACAGATCTGTTCGTCTCCAGACTGAGCAGGAATATCCCCAGGTTTTACAGTTGGAGACCGGATCCGGAAGCGACAGCGACAGATGCATTTCTCCAGGCCTGGGGACCAGCAAAAGAATATGCGTTCCCTCCGTTCGCCATGATAGCGCGCACAGTGGCGCAAGTTAGGTGACAACAAGCCACAGTGATTTTGATAACACCAGACTGGAGAGGTCAGGTTTGGTTCCCGGATCTTCTGGAGTTGTCTTACGAAGCTCCAATTCGGTTACCAGACAGAGCGGATATATTGTTAAATCCAGCAGGAGAGATTCATCCATTGGTCAGGTCAGGGAACTTGAGTCTCATAGCTTGGGCGATTTCAAGGAAAATTGGTCTAAGCCAGGACTTTCAGGCACAGCTCGAGAATTTATTAGGGAATCATGGGCACCGGCTACAGGGAAGGCCTATAGAGTGGCATAGAATAGATGGAGTGATTGGTGTCTGGAGAGAAAGGTTGATCCTGTACGTAAAGATGAAGTGCACATAGTGAATTTCTTGGCAGCGCAAGCGGCGCAGGCGAAGGCTTACAGGACCCTTAATAATTATAGATCAGTGATTTCGGCAGGTCATGTGTACATTGAGAATAAGCCGGTAGGCGAACACCCCCTGGTATGTAGATTTCTGAAAGGCATCAGATGCATGAGACCACCTGCACCTAGATATTCTCATTATGGGATGTTAGTATAGTGTTGAAGATGTTTGAGGCTTGGCCATACAATGAGTTCTTGTCTAGGAAAGCGTTGTGGGCTAAATTAACTACCCTATTGTGTCTGATTTCTTGTAAGAGAGTATCTGATGTGAAATCTTTAGAAGTAAATAGGAAATCCCTTTGATCTTCAGGGGTAGTATGTTATATAGAGAGAAGAACAAAGACAAACATTCAATCTGTTGAGTACAAGACTTTTCCTGGGAAGCCTAAATTGTGTCCAGTTAGATGTTTGAAAATGTACGAAGAAAGAGCAGATAGGGTGAGACCTGTGGAAGAGAATCAATTGCTGATAGCTATTAGGAAACCGTTTAGAGCAGTAGCATCAGCCACTTTGTGTAGATGGGTCAGATGGTGCATGGCTGATGCAGGCATAGACGTAAGTCAGTTTGGGGCACATTCCACACGAGGTGCTATGGCATCATCTGCCTTTATGGCAGGAGCCCGTCTGGAAGATATTCTGAAGGCGGCAGACTGGTCAAATGAAAAGACGTTCAAGAATTTTTATTTTAGCAAGTAGCGTCATTGGTGGTAGGTAAGCTTTAAACGAGCATAATCTGAGCCTCCGTGTCTTGACATAGAATACAGATTTTCCACACATTTGTTACAGAAAGTCATGATTCTATTAAAGACTCGGAGGCGAAAGATTATTCCACCCAATTTCAATCGCTGCTATACAAGTGGATAATGTGATATTTGAAAAATAATGCAAGCTTGTATTTGGTATGATAATGTTATTGTTATGCGATTGCCCACCCGTTCATAATGAGATTGGTAATAGTTTATATTTGTTTCAGGGACGGAGCAGAAAACGACGCCTTGAGAAGAATATCAGGGAAAGTTAAGTCGTCTACAGGTTGGGGTGCAAGTTTGAATTAGTTCAGCGAAAGAAAGAGGAAAGACCATGGACTCAGAGCATGTTATAGAGGAGAAGGGATCACAACCTATGAAAAACGAACTACAAATATGTTGGGTTTTGTTGGGATTTGTGGTTTTGTTATTGTTTTTCATGATTGTTCATTGTTGCTGCTCGAGTGAGTAAAGAGAAGTTTGAGCATAGTTTGAGGTCCCTTAGTGGGACCCGCTAAGGGACCAGGGAGCTAATAACGGGCCCGCTATTAGCGGTAGACGACTTTTAAAACTTCACCTGGTTCCCCTCTCAAGGCCTTGTTGTCTTCTGCTCCGCTCCTATTGAAACATGCATAGACCATTACCTATCTCATCATGAACGGGTGGGCCGTCGCATAACAACATCATTACAGTACGATGTACAACATTACATTACTCTTCAAATATATTTACACACTTTTGACTGTAGCGATTGAATTGGGTGGAATAATCTTTCGCCTCTGAGTCTTTAATTGAATCATTACTTTCTGTAACAAATGTATGGAAAATCTGTATTTTATGTCAAGACTCAGAGGCTCAGATTATGCTAGTGCAAAGCTTACTTACCACCAACGACTCTACTTAATCTACCAGTCTAAAATAAAAATTCTTAAAAGTTTCCTTATTAGACCAGTCAGCCGCCCTCTAAATATCTTCCAGGCGGGCTCCTGCCAAAAAGGCCGATGACACCATAGCACCCCTTGTGGAATGCGCTCCAAACTGACACACATATATGCCTGCCTCTGCCATGCACCATTTTACCCATCTAGACAATGTGGCTGATGCTACTGCTTTAAAAGGCTTCCTAATAGCTATCAACAATTGATAGTCCCCCTTGGGCCTAAGCATATTAGCCCTTGCTTCATACACTTTCAAACACCTAACCGGACATAACTTAGGTTTCACTGGGAAAGCCATATAGTCAACCGATTTAATGTTTGTCTTTGTCCTCTTCTCTATATAGAATATTACCCCTGAAGGTGAGAATGATTTCCTATTTACCTCTACAGCTTTCACATCAGACACTCTCTTGCATGAAATCAAACATAATAACGTAGTTAACTTAGCTCACAGCGCCTTCCTAGAAAGATTCTCATTGTCTGGCCAAGCCTCGACCACACCCCTAATACCATGCACACATCCCACATACGAGAATATCTAGGTGTGGGTGGTCTCATGCACTTGACACCCTTCAGAAGCCTACATATTAGGGGATGCTCACCTACTGGTCCACCCTCAATGTACTCATGACCTGACGATATCGCAGACCTATAGTTGTTAATGGTCCTATTAGCCTTAGCCTGAGCTGCTTGTGCTGCCAGAAAATTCACTATGTGTATTACATCCGTTCGGATGGGATCAACCTTTCTGTCCATACACCAATTACTGTAGGCCTTCCCGGTAGCTGGGGCCCATGACTCCCATATAAATTCCTGAGCCGTGCTCGAAAGAACTGGCTTGGACCAGGCATTCCTGAAATCGGCCATGCTATCAGGTTCAAGTTCCCTGATCGTACCAATGGGTGAGTTTCTCCTGATGGACTTAACAATATGTCCTCTCTGATTGGTAGCAGAATTGGAGCCTCGTACGACAACTCCAGAAGATCTGGGAACCATGCCCTACCCCTCCAATCGGGTGTCACCAGAATCACTGTTGCCTCCTGTCTCCTGACCTGCGCCACCATGCACGCTATCATGGCGAACGGAGGGAAGGCGTATTCTTTCGCTGGTCCCCAAACCTGGAGAAATGCATCCGTTGCTATCACTTCCGGATCCGGTCTCCAGCTGTAAAACCTGGAGATCATCCTGTTCAATCTCTACGCGAACAAATCCGTCCGACACGGACCTCTCCGATGCATTATCTCCTGAAATACTGAGCTGTCCAGTTGCCAATTGCTGGAATCCCTCAAGTATCTCGAATTCCAGTCCGCTAGCAGTTTGAGATCTCCCGGCAGGTGTTCCGCTCTCACACTGACTCCCTTCTGGAGGCATAGTTGCCAAAACTCCTTGGCCATCTCTGTTAGCATCCTGGATTTCATCCCGCCCAGTCGATTTATGTATCTGACTGCCGAAACACTGTCCATCTTTAAAAGAATGGCACATTTCACTCCTTCCAGAGTCCAAAACCGGACTGCGAATGATCCTGCCAGAAGCTCCAGGCAATTGATGTGTAGACCCAACTCCTCGCTCGACCATCTCCCCCCGGTCGATTGATCTTCACATCTGGTGCCCCATCCCCATCGTCTGGCATCCGACTCTATTACCAGATCCGGGGATGAGCCAAATATCACATTGCCATTCCATGCCTCCATGTGGCAATACCACCATTCCAGCTCCAACTTCGCCTCCTGCGACATAGCCACCTTTGGTTCGTAAGATAGACCCCTCCTTAGATGATCTATCTTCAACCTCTGTAATGCTCTGTAGTGCAGAGGTCCTAGAAATATCACCTGAATTGATGATGACAGACGACCTACTAACCTCGCTATCTCTCGCAATGAAATTTCTTGTCTTGTCATAATACCCTTTATCTCCTTCTTTATAGAATTCACCTTCTCTAACGGTAGTCTGAGTGAACCTTGAGTTGTCTCTAAGATGAAGCCTAGAAATTCCATCTCCCTTGCTTGTTCTAGCTCTGACTTCTTCCAATTTATCAGAAATCCCAGTTGTTGTAGCAAATTTGTAGTAATCCGAATCTGCTGTATCAGAATCTCCCTCTCCTGGCACATCAGACAAATGTCGTCCAGGTAAATAATCATTCTGATCCCCTGTTCTCTCAGGTATCCCACTACTGGTTTCAATAGTTTGGTGAAACACCATGGAGCTGACGCCAAACCAAACAGAAGACATTTGAACTCCCATATCGCTCCTTTCCATAAGAATTGCAGTAGCCTCCTCTGATCCCGATGAATCTGAATCGTTAAATAAGCATCTCTGAGATCTATCCTTGCTAACCAATCTCCTTTCTAAAGGACGTCTCTTAAAAGGTGAATCCCTTCCATTTTGAAGTGTCTGTATACTAGAAAATAATTGTATTACTGGCCTTTCCTTTCACTAAAAACATGTTGCTTATAAAACCTCCCTGACCTTCTGAGGCTGGGCCTATTGCGTTCTTTATTTTGAGTAACTCTACCTCTCTGTCCAACAAAGCCTCGTCTTGTTTGTTGAACCTTCTCTGCCTTGGCAATACTACCTGTGATGGCTCCTGCCAAAATTCCAACTGAAAACCTCACACAGTCTGTCTCACCCACGCATATGAGGATATCTCCTCCCATTTTTCTACATGCAACTCCACTCTTCCTCCTACTGGAGGGATGCTCAATTCCACCTCTTTCACTGCTTTTCTTTCTCTCACCTGAATTATTCTGGTGCTGCTGTCTACTGTTACTTCTCCAACCTCTACCCCTGCCTCCTCCCCTGGAAGGGAAGAAAGGGTTCGACCTTCGGTCATCCTGCTTCCAGTTGGAGCTTATTGAACGCGACTGTACGAGCGGCCCTTTCCTCCTCCAGCCCTGTCAAAAAACATTCTCCCGAAAATGTTCTTCAGTGAAGATTGAGCTCTGTCCATAGACACAAAAGTGCTGGCGAACTTCGCCATATCCTTGATGAAGAGGTTCCCAAATAGCTTGCCCTTTGCCGCTGCAGCTTGTTCCGATGAAGCCAGCTCACCTAACCTAGAGTCCAGCATCATTAGAATGGACCTCCTCCTTTCTGTGGCCAGCGCTGTGTTGGCGTTCCCAAACAGGCATAGGGTCCTCTGCGCCCAACCAGCCACAATGTCTGGATCAATGGGCTCCTGCTTCATTTTGGCTTCCTCAGCGAGCTGCCAAATTCTAGTAATCGGTCCCAACATGTCCAAGAGCTTATCTTGGCACGACCTTCAGGACCTGTCAATTCCTCTTTTCACGTCCCTGCCATATCTGCCCAGGAACGTGATTATCCTATCATCCACCTCTGGGATTTCAGCCACCCCGTCCGGCACCCTCGGCCTCGGGCATTCCGCTTTTAGCTTGCTTCTCGCTTGTCTGCTCAAGGGTGTTCGCAACCTTTTCTTTATATATTCTGCAATCTTTTCAGGGGGGTCCCACTCATAAGACCTCGGATGCACCAACTTGTCCAGGTCAAACTCGTCCTTATGTGGATCCTCCTCTTCCCTCCTGCCTTTCTTACTCTTGGGCTCCCACTCGTCATCATCTGGGGAGGTCTGACTCTCTGATGTACTGTATGCGTCCGATTGCGAACTGCTTCTACAGTATTCCTCATCAGATTCACTCAAGCTTGTGACCACTCTCTCACAAGACCTCGCCTTTCTCTTTCCCGCTTTGGATCTGCGAGGTGAACCCGGGGGGGGGGGGTCTGGGAGCTACAATCCCTGCATGTCTTTTTCTTACTTCCCCCTTTCTTCCTGTGCGCCTTGCCCTGCGACAAAGCCGCAGGGTCCTGTATTATGCCCCTCTCCCTATGGGGCCTCTCAGCTTTATCCAGCCTTTGAATTGCTTTGCTAATGCGTAAACCCCTCACATGAGGACCTTCTGAGCCGTATGAGTAATCACTCATCTTGCTCAAATGTGCCGTGTAATATACATGCAGTTTACCTGGGCTGCCCTCGTCAATTATGTTTTTATTTGTAGCTAGGCGAGTCTCTGGCAATGATAGCAGTTTCTCTTGGGTCTGTGCCTGTCAATAAGAGACTAAAACCAATACCTTTTCAGGTCTCACCTCCCCAGTCAGGCAGTTTAATGAGGGGTCTGCTCTAGTTTACCTGGGACTGGGCCCGTCACACATAAGCAGGACAGCAGTGGCTTTACAGCCCGTAGCACTGCCTTCCAGCCACCAGGTGGCGCTTGCCATCTGATTTAATGAGCTACTTCTTGCTCCTCAGCGTTGCACAAGCCAATTAGTCTGAAATTCTCTCGGATTCTCTCTCACCGACTCCACTACACCTAACACCTCCAGTAACGAAGTTTGCAACGGCGGCAGAACCGCAAAGTCCTGTCGCGCTGTTGCAAACTTCCGTGCCACAGTGCCTCCTACCGACGCAACCCTAGAGGCCGGAATCTGCAATCCCGTTGCGTCTCTAAGCGGATATGCTCCACCAGTTCTCCCACGTGCCGCTTCAGAAGCGCCTTAAGATTGCGCGCATGCGCATTCCTAAGAACTGTCACTACAATTCACATTAACACCTCATGAAATGTAAATAAACCAAATGTACTTATCTCTGCTGCTCGAGCAGCAAAGAAAGAGGAAGGACTAGGGTTCCAGCAGGGGTTATAGGAGATGAGACGAGTTGGGATTGGACTGAGGAACCACGTGATTTTATGAGCCTATGAAAAACAGACTACGAATTCATTGCATTCTGCTGGGAATTGTAGTTTTTTATTATTGGTTTTTCATAATTGTTTTTTCTTGTTAACTTGTTGCTCGAGTAGTAAAGAGAAGTTCAGAGCATAATCTGAGCCTCCGAGTCTTAACATAGAATTACAGTGCTTATCTAGATTAACGCATGCTAGGCAACAAGAGCGCAGCACGTAGGAGTTTGGCGGAGCGTATCGCATTCTGTAGGAAAGTTTATTTACTTGGATGAACGTTCGCGACGGGGCTGTCAGCTCCGGCAAGCACAACGTCCCCTGACATTGGAAGTGATCATGAGCACTACGAGACCAATTAAGGTTTCGGCGCTCAGTGATCAGATTCCGGTCTGCAAGGGAGCAACACTGCGTAGCAATTATATTTCTCATCATAACTCTCATCAAAACAGACACGATAGTCCAACAGAGCGAAACCTGCACGAACGCTGACAGGAAGAGTCAGCAGATCATATCAGAGCACCAACTGGTGGCCAATAAGGATACCGACAGAAAGTAAATCAGTCAAGCTGTTTTCACCTTCAATCAGGCAAGGAAGGCAGCAGCTGTCAACTGGAAAGTGCTAAGCAAAGAGAACGGGCACAGACCCAAGATAAACTGGTACAATAAAGTAACCCAGGCCCACATAAGCTGCAAATTTTGGACAGGTACAGGCTCGAGAACCCAGAAAAGACCCACTAGCATAAAAAATGCACAGCTTCAGCGAGAAATTTGAAGGAACCCCATAGTAGCAGGCAGTGGACCGCGCCCAACAAGTGCCAAGTAGTACAGTGTCTACTGCGCGCCGGTTTGGGAGCACTATACCAAGGTAGGAGCTTGGTGGAGGACCTTATTACTTCCTCCCAAGGGATGGAGGCCCTGAGGGGAGAAGCCACAGAGAGATACTGAGAGGGGCAAGGGGGAAGAAAGAAAGCCCGAAAGGCCCGCAGCAGCTGAACCCCCCCGGGCACTCCATGCAAGAAGAGAGGTGGTGAGGAAAGAGTGGGGTCAAGGGTGAGGAGAGACAAGGGATACACAGATGATGAGTCCTATTCAGAGGACTTGGAAGAGTGGGACGAGACGTCCGAGGACAGCTCAGTAGAGCTTAATATATCATCTACGAGCCCTCCTGACAAGCATAAGGCTGTAAAGAAAAGGAAAAGAAAAAGGGAGGAGGAAGAGATGGGTGAGGTATTTGATCCGTATTCTCTCATCCATCCCAGGTCAGCGGAGTGGGAGCCCCACGCCAAGATTGCCAATTATATAAAGAAGATAATTCGTAACACCCTGTCAAAAGAGGCCAGGAGCAAACTATGGGCGGAATGCCCCAGGCCCCAAGTGCCGGAAGGCATGGCGGAAACGCCAGCAATTGATGAAAATATGCTATCCTTCATGGGTCACTACTGCAGGGGCCTCAAGAAAGGGATAGATAGATCCTGGAGTTCTTGCCAGGATAAACTCCTGGATATCCTAGACCCAATAACAAAAATCTGGCAGATGGCGAATGAGGCAAGACAATCGGAACAAAAGGTAGACCCGGAAATACTAGTAGGATGGGCGCAGAGGGCAATATGCCTGCTCGGCAATGCTAACAATGCCCTGACAACTGAACGATGGAGGTCCATTCTCGTCAAAATAGACCCCAACATGAGCAAACTCGCTACAGCAGAATCAACATCCAGCAGTAAAGAAAAACTGTTTGGAGATGCGTTTATCAAGGAGATGATGAAATTTGCAAATACTTACGCCTCAATAGACAAGGCTCAGTCATCATTAAAACGAGTCTTTGGAAATAAGGTTTTCGCAAGGGCTGGCAGAGGAAGGGGCCACTCAACCAGCCGGTTTTCCTCGTACCGGCCCAACTACAATACCAGGAATGACTGGAGGAATCAGGAAGAGCACAGACCCAACCCCTTCTTTCAATTGAGAGGAAGGGGTAGATGCAAAGGCTGGAGAGGCAATAGCTGAGGCCAACAGGCAAACACAGGTGAGACCGGTCGCGTCTTTACACAGTTGGCCAATAATGGCAGGGACCCCAGCTATAGGGGGGAGAACAGCAAGGTTCTTAGAACGGTGGACAGAGTTATCAGGAGATACATGGGTCGAACAGACAGTACAGGGTTTCCACCTATAATTCTGGCAAGAACCAGTACAAGTAGAATACCCGAGGCCCATAAGGTTCAACGAAGAAGACGAAAAGTTATTAAGCAAGGAGATAGTGGAACTAGTAAAGAAGGGTGCCATTGCTCTAGTGTCCGACTCCTCAAACGGGGTTGTGAGCAATATGTTCTTGGTAAAGGGCAAAAGGAAGCAGAGACCAGTGATAAACTTGTGAAGTTTGAACTCATTCATAGTATACAGACATTTCAAGATGGAGGGCATCCATCTCTTGAGGGACGTGTTGCAGAAGAAAGATTGGCTAGTCAAAGATGCCTACTTGAGCGAAGGAACATCAGAGGTTCCTGCAATTCTGGTGGGGAGCTCAAAAGTGAGAATTCACATGCCTTCCATTTGGTCTAGCATCAGCGCCTTGGGCCTTTACGAAGTTAATGCTTACATTAGTGAGTCACCTCCAGAGAACAAGGCATCAGACTGATAGTATACCTAGACGATTTCTGTCTGATGGGACAAGACAGGAGGAGACTGGTAGAACAGTCATAGATGACAATACAACTATTGCAAGATCTGGGCTTTTTCATAAATTGGAAGAAATCTGCTTTTGCAGCCAATACAGACAATAGAGTTCCTAGGTTTCATGATAGACACAAGGACAGCCATGCTCAGCTTACCGATAGACAAAGTGAATGTGATCAAGAAAGAGATCAGCTCAATAATAGTGAGAGAAGAGTTATCGCTCAGAGAGCCAGCCAGATTAGTAGCCATCATCCATTCAGGCGATCTTCCCAGGGCCACTACACTACAGAGCTCTTCAACGCCTGAAAATCCAACACCTGCGAAAAGGGTTATCATACGAACAGAGAGTACTGATCTCCTCAGAGGTGAGGACAGACTATGGTGGTGGTTCAGACACATGGAGGCCTGCAATGGGATAGCGATATTTGGCTCATCTCCAGACCTCAACATAGAATCAGATGCCAGCTGTTGGGGCTGCAGGGCCAGTTGCGGAGAGATGACAACAGGTGGTCAGGGAAGGAACTGGAGCTCCACATCAATTGTCTGGAGCTGATTGCAGGGTCTTTTGCAGTAAGATGCTGGACCCAAGACTAAGATGAACTGTTACATACTACTAAAGATGGACAACATCTCTGCAGTACGCTTCATAAACAGGCTGGATGGGACAAAGTCCAGGATGCTAGCAGAGCTGGCAAAGGATTTCTGGCACATGTGCCTAGAGAACAAGATCAGCATTACAGCAGAGTATCTCGTGGGTCTGCAGAACGAAGTGGCAGACTGGAATTTGAAACATCTGAGAGATGACAGCGATTGGCAACTAGACAGGACAGTATTTGTATCACTAATGGAAATTAGGGTACCATGCAAAAAGAATCTGTTTGCATCCAGGCTGAATGCGCAGCTGACTGGTTTCTTCCGCTGGAGGCCGCATCCAGCAGCAGAGGCAACAGCCGTATTTCTACAAGAGTTGGGGACCGAACAAGGAATACGCTTTCCCCCCTGTTCAAAATGATTTCGAGAGCGGTAGCACAGGTAAGGAGACAGCAGGTGACACTAATATTAGTAACGCCAGACTGGAGGAGTCAGGTACGGTTCCTGGAACTTGTCCTATTGTCAATCGACAAACCACTGGTACTGCCCCAGTTCAAGGTACTGGTTCGGAATCCAGTGAGGGAGAGTCATCCGCTGAACCAGGAAGGGGAATTGAGACTGATTGCGTGGGCGATTTCCCAGCAGCCTGGCAGAAGCCAGGACTTTCGGGAGATTCTGAAAAATTCACTGAGGAAGCTTGGCCTGGACAAGGTGGAGTGGCTGGTGTGTGGAACGGCACATACATCCCACTGGAGCATATGTAACGCAGTTAGTGAATTTCCTAGCGGCTTTGACAGCACAAGGCAAAGCATACAGAACAGTAAACACATGTAGATCAGCAATATCTGCCGGCCATCCCAAGATAGAGAACGTGGGGGTAGGAGTACACCCACTTGTATGTAGACTCCTCAGAGGAGTGAGACGTTTAAGACCACCGTTACCCAAATATTCACAGACATGGGATATGAATACAGTCCTGGATTTCTTTAATAACTGGCCAGACAATGAGCACTTGACAAGGAAAGCAATATCGGCAAAGCTCACTACACTGCTCTGCCTCATATTTTGCAAAACAGTTTCAGATGTAATTTCACTCGAAATAGACAGGAGATCCTTTAGCCCTTCAGGGGTCACATTTCACATTGATAAGAGAACTAAAACAGGTATCAGAACTGTTTCCTACTCAACTTTTATGGACCAATCTAAATTATGCCCAGTCTGGTGCCTGTAAAAGTACGAAGAAATGATGGTACTCTTAGAACTACTGGGGTAACACAATTGTTCATCTCACTAAGGAAGCCATTCAAGGCCGTTGCAGGGGCACCCTAGCCAGATGGGTTAGATGGTGTATGCTTCAGGCAAGCATTGACATTGGAACTTACGGGGCGCATTGCATTAGAGGAGCTATGGCGTCTAAAGCATATAACAGTGGGGCTAGGTTGGAAGACATTCTAAAGACAGCAGACTGGTCTAGGGAGTCAACGTTCAAACAATTCTACTTTAGACTAATACATGAGATGTCTGCGTTGGTGGTAAGTAAGCTTTGAACAAGCATAATCCGACCTGCCGGTCTTGACATAGAATACAGATTTTTCATACTAATGTTATAGAAAATCAAGATTCTATTAAAGACACAGAGGCGAAGGATTATTCCACCTGATCAATCATTATATAGAATTTGTGATAGACATGGAATGCATATGGGATACTAAAGTTGCGAGACATTGCTGTGTCATAACGATTACCCACCCTATCACAGCTAGCCGTAGCTTGTTGTTTGATTACTTTACTGGAACAGAGGTAAAGACAACAGCATCATGAACAGGGAAAGAGACGGTCACATCATAATGCATTGTCTACCGGTTGGGGCAGAGAATTTGAAGCTGGAGACAGACAAAGAAAGAGGAAGCACATAGGAATGTAAAGGAATGTAAAGGAAGATAATGGACTATAGGTGACAGGATTGGTTGAAAATGTCACATGGTTTTGTTTGACATATCAAAAATGGACTACACACAAAAAGACTACATTTGTCACAGTGTGTGTGGCGAATGCTGCCAGCATCCATGGAGGTTTGGGTCGATAGGTGTGTTGTAGGGTTTGGGCCAGTGTTTCTGTGCGCATATCAACAGTATAGAGTGCGAGAAGTTTTCAAGAGGGGGAAAGGAAGAGCTAGGTTTTGAGGGCCTTTCTGAATGCCAAGTGATTGCAGATGTGCAGGGGCAGAGAGTTCCAGATGATCAGTGCTTGGACAGAGAAGGAGGATTCACCCGGTCGGGTGTAGTTGTAGTGTGGCACAAATAGGAGAGATGCTCTCCCGGATTTAAGTGTCCATAAGGGGTGGTATTGAGTGAGTTTGTCTTGGAGGAAGTCCGGGCCTGTGTTGTGGATGGCATGGTGAGCAATGCACATGGCTTTAAAGGTAGTGTGTTGACTCTTGAAAGCGCAATTAGAACAGGTCTATAATTATGCATGGGCAGCTAACTTAGTGAGGTATCTTGGGGTAAATATCCCAGCCGAGATGGGAGAACTCTCAAGGACTAACTACTCAGAATTAGTGAGGAGTAGAAGGAAAGATTTGTATAAATGGGGTAACTTATGCTTATCCTGGCTCTGGAAGATAGCGCTCATAGAAATGAATATCCTACCACGACTGCTATACTTTTTTCAGGCCCTAACCATATCTGCTCCGAAGCAGACTCTTCCAGTATGGGACGACATCTTAGTCTAGTTTTTATGGAAAGGAGGATCCCTAGCGTTAACAGGCAAACGTTTTACGTGCCCAAGGAGAAGGGAGGATTGGGGTTTTCCAGGTTGTGGGAGTATTACAGGGCGTCGCAGATCAAGGCAATTATTGATTGGGTCCAAAGGGACACACGCAACCTATGGGTCAGGCTGGAGCAAGCGATTGTGGGTCGACACTGGACCCATCCCCGGTTACCTTGGGCAGCCTGAGCGCAGAGTCTGTATGTAAATCTTATCACACAGGGTTCTCTGGCAGGATGGGACAGTATTTACAAAATGAAGGGAACTATCACGTTCCTCTCTCTGTTTACCCCCCCTTATTAATAACGAAGAGTTCACACCATGGCAATTGGACAGGCGTTTCCACACACTGGATGGGAAAGGGGGTAGGGAAGATTGGGTATTTCTTTACCAATGGTAAGATTATGACCTTTGAGGAATGCAAGGCCTTCTTGGGCTGGAAAAATCAGACAGATTTAGGTATATTCAGGTAAGGCACTGGATTTCGCACCCACCCAATGCAGTGGCAACCCATTGGCCACTATTGGAATTTGAGCAAGTCTTTCAGTTGGGTGCTGAATGGACTTATTTCTCGGTTGTATAAATGTTGTAACTCTGTTTCTACCTCTGAACGTCGATCTTGTTGTGCGGGATGGGAGCAGGAGCTAGGAAACTAGCTCACGACAGAAGACTGGACGCTCGTTTTTAGGGGAGGATGCTCAGCACTAATCGCTAAAGTGGTTGAAACATGAATTAAGAGATTGACAAGATGGTATAAGACCCCATTCCGGCTGCATCACTGTCACCCAGGAAACTCCAAGTTTTGCTGGAGAGGTTGTAAGGGGGAGGAAACGTTACTGCATGTACTCTAATGGTGCCCAGAAATCCTGAGATATTGGTTGAAGGTGAGATCTAAATTGAAGGACATTCTCAAGGTTGATATCCCTAATGACCCTGGGGTATGTGTCTTTGGGCTACTGCAGCCCTCATTATTCTCTGGTATTTCGGCTGGAAGTTCCTTGTTGACCCACCTGTTGCTGGTTGCACACTGGGTAATCCTTCAGTTGTGGAGATCAGCTGAGATTTCTACACTACACCTATGGTTGGACAAGGTGTGGACATTTCTTAGCATGGCGAAGCGCACTGCGAATACCAGGAATTCACAGCTATCCTTTATGACTGTGTGGTCCCGCTTCTTGTCCTCTATGAATTTTTTTTTACAATGTCCTATCTTGCCCACATAGAATGAGAGCCTTTAACCTTATTGAAATGCCTTGAAGCCTGTCTTTGTTAATGGTTTGACTTACTTCCTGCTTTGGTATGATTTGATGGACATGTAATATAGTAGTTTATGAAACACTCCTGAGGGGATCTGGGAGGGGGAGAGACTAAATGGACATTGTTTTGAACATTTGAAATTGGTTATGACTATCTGGTGGTTAGCAAGTATATGTTATAATTGTCCCGAAAATAACAATAACATATTACCTTTAAAAATACTTGATACAAAAATAAACAATAAAGACATTTTCAGATAATATGCCTCCATGCCCGGCTCCTGATTTTGACCTACCACAACTATCTGCAAAGATTTTTCAATTCCAATAAACTGTAAACAGTCAATATTGGTGCGCATATTCAAGAAGGGTGGCTGAGGAAACCCATCCTACTATTGTCCTATTTTATTACTGAATGCAGTTTCCAAACTGTTCGGCAGATTATTATATACCAGGCATTTCGGCTGTTGAACCAAGCTATCCCCTATTTGCTATTTGGTTTGGCTTCCAAAAAGCACTGAGTACCACTTAGCAGGCCCTACACTTACTCGTATTGCTCAGCAAAATATAGCATTGGCAATAAGTCTGCAGTCTTTCTAGCATTTGTGAATCTATCTTGTGCCTTCGACTGCATCAATAGGGGTCAGCTCTGGGCAAGACTATCCATAAGAGGTCTCCCATGGAACCGACTGAGTTTACTGAAGGAGCTACACACAGATCTGAGGATGTCTGTTATATATTGCGCAGAGGGAGAGATTAAATCCTCCTTCCTATCTTGAAGACGGGTCTGTCAGGGACCCCCATTGTTCTATCTGCATACTAATGCTATTGAGCTAGACCTACACTCTGTCTTTGATGTTACCACTACTTTGGGTTGTCCACACCTTATTCTGCTTGATGCAGTGCTAATGGTCCGCCCACCCAAATCACTCCAGACACTGGTCGATATATGCACGCTGTTCAGGGACACAAGATCTGCCTCAGGACGGGAACAGAAGATATCGATGAGTGCACACACCCTGAGGCAGCAAGGCTTGCAGAGAAGCTGGCGAACATGAGACTTCACCATTTCCCAAGATCCTGGAAGGAAGCAATGGTCCTTATATTCCCAAAGGCCAGCAAACTACTGAGGGATCCTTCAAACTACCGCCCCATTTGCCTGCTGTCTTGATTATCGAACTCCTGGAGAAGGTCCTACTCGCCTGCCTCTGCTACCAAAGGAACAGTTAGGATTTTCGAAAGGAGCATGCAATGACCCACCAGCTGCTGAGAGCGGTGGACAGCATTAGCCACAGATTCAGCATCAACAATCCACTGGTATTGTCTTCTTGGATGTCGCCAAAGCATACAACCAAGTCTGGCACAACATACTGCTGTACTAGATGATCGACCTGGGATTTACGAACTACCTGGGTAAGATGATTGCAAGCTACCTGGGTGAACGCAGCTTCCATGTCACTGTATGGTCCAAGATGTCCTCATCACGTCCAATCCGAGCAGGCATGCTGCCGGGATTAAATCTTGGACCCATCCCATTCACCATCTTCACCAACGACATCCTGACAAATCTCCACAAGACCGACCTGGCACTGTATGCGGACGATGTTGCAGTCATCTCCCAGTCGTTCAGCGGAAAGGAAGTGGCGAAGAACCTGCAAGCTTCATTGAATGTGATGCCGCGGTACAGCGATTGGTGGATAGAACTCAACACCAGCAAGACAACAGCCACACTGTTCACCAGAAAGAAGATCAAGGAGCACTGTAAGAAACCTGAGGGTACTCTCACATCTACTTCCTAGGGATCTTCTTTTCAGGTGGCCAGGGAAGGGCCATCGCTTTTTGATCCTGACCCTGGGGGTGGACAAGCGACGGAGGATCACTTGGGTAGAGGGTCCTTAGGGGTTGGGGAGAGAGGGCCTGAGGGCAAGACATGACATTGCTGCTCAGCATTTATGGGTTACATGCAATCCCAACCCATAACTCCCCATTCACGACTACCTGGTACTGAGACGAAGAAGGGACTAAGAGTAATGCACACTTCCTATGTAAAACACAACTATAGGACTGGGAAGAAGAAGAGAAGTATGCAGCCATCCACTACTGAAGGTCAGGCATGTCCCAATAATTGGACTTGTTACGGTCAGGCAATAGCAACTAACAACATACACCTGAGACGTAGGAAGAGACAGCGGCCTTGGTGCAGAGAAAGAGAGCGATCTTGGTGGCAGGAGATCACGAGGTCAGGAGACTTGCCACTATCCCGAAAGACCCACAAAACCAGAAGCGAGCGAGTCGCATACTGTGTTCAGCACCGGGAACTCATTGCAGTGAAACAGGACAACGGGAGCTGTCAAAAAAGCAGAACTGCTGCAAACCGCAGCCACTCCAGTCTCTGGCGTGTGCAGAGAAATGTAGAGAGGCAGATGTACACATCATCTTTAGTGCCCGCTCCCGCACCTCCATCATATTGGAAGAATACCAAAAAGGCACTGTGCATGACACCAGGTATCATCCCAATGCCGCATCGAATATATGAGAGATGTTATGCACTCAGACAACTGTATCGAATGTACCCTCACACTGACATGGTGGAAGAATGTCTGCATACACCTTTGGACATAGAAGAGCTATAAGTGAATTCAGACCAGAGTAAAGGGACGTCATAAAAAGAAGACAAGAGTTAGAACTGAAATTATATGCAAACTACTTAGAGAATGAAGATGTAACTGATCACAAAGTAAACATTCATGCAAATACAAAGAAATCATATACACTAAGAGGAAAGGTAAGAAGAGAATCAGTAGATGTATAATATAAATGCAGAAATGCAAGGTAGATGAGAAATATAGAAGCTTGCTGCAGTAGAAAATATGACACGAGTAAAGCTGCCATGATGAAAAGATGGATGTCGGTTTCATCTAATAGTAAGCTAAGAAGCCTGAAGGAGAGAGATTGAGGCTGCAGGGACTGGAAAACAGCTTTGTGCAAGGAACAAAGAATATCTGTTTGGCTCGGGATCAAGGATGCCACATCAAGAGGTAACTGCTAGGCACAAGGGGAGTCAAAGAGGATAAGCTACATACGCACAGCATATTTCCCTTAGATTAAGTAAAGGAGAGAACATTTGCAAGTGCCAAGTATTGAACAATAAAAAACGCAAAAAGCATATGCAAGACGAAGCAACCAAGTCTCCAGAGGCCAAGCGGAGTAATACCACCCAGTATGATTGAATTAAATAGCACTAATAAAAGGTCAGAATGGACAAAATTGTGGTCTCCTCACACGTGGTGAAAGGCTGGATAACAAGTCCTATTCATTAAGCTCCAGACGAAGATAGCGATGTACCTACACTCCTTTAAAAGTCCCAAGGAAGAGAACAGTCAGCAAGGTCAACTAAAAAGAAGAAGCATTGTTTTAGGGTCCAACTGATGGGAGATGGTAGGCTAATTGGTCAAATGGGCAGCAGTCTGACCTTGTTCCCTGCACTTGGGTTTTGCTTTGCTTACATGCTGCTAACAAGCCGAAGGTCCAAGGTTGGGAGCGAATGCCAACCATTCATTAGGGCCTATGCAGCGATGAACCATACATTGTTGCAGAAGCCAATCCGCTGCTGTTATTCTGCTTTTAATATGTATTATACATAGCTAGAGGTAGTTCAAGGCGTACTTACCAGATAGAGGGCAGCCAATTATGTTACTAACAACTAAATAAAGTCCCAAGGTATATATGTTCCCTTAATCAATCCCTCCTTGAGATAGGTTTTTGCTGTTTGCCACGTAGGGTGACATCATAGCTGACATACATCGAGGTATAACGCCTGTGTGCAGTTGAATTGTAATTGAGAGGGAGTGAGCTGCAATCTGTGTGTTCACCAGGTTTCCCTACCTTATTTGAGCTAATAATGAAGTTATATTTTGCCATATTCTTTGAGTCTGTTCAGTTATTTGGGTCTGAGATCATTTATCGGTAATTCCATCTGGCACTTGGAATGCTCCAGGTGCTACTGCACATTTTCGGTAGCAGTTCGGATGGTTCTGATCCAGTCTCCCGGGCCCAGATCCAAATTCTCTAATTTTTGACGTCTTCCACCATTAGCCAGAAGTTTGCTGAGTTTCCTGTGGAGAATGGTGAAAAGACACATGTGTAAAAAAGACAAGGTTGGCAGGTGCCCTTCTGACGAAATTCCTGTCTGCTCCCCGAAGGCAAACTGGTCGATTGGGGAAGAGTCGATATCGTGGGACTCGAGCTGAGAAATGGATGTAAGTAGAGCATCGAAAGAGGCTGTTAAGACTTGATGGTCGTGTAGATGATGAAACCTCCGTCCCCAAGTACCACACAGGCAAATAACAAGATAACTGCCCGTGCAGTCTTTGAGGCCACAGGTGTAGAGTACCGTCAGCCTGGAAACAGGAACACCGGAAGGACCCCCCTGACCACTGCAAGGCAGTCAACAGGGTTAGACAATGGGAAGCAATTCCAATGAGAAAAATGACAAGGCACACAAGAAGGCTTACCCAAATGCAGGTGGTAGGATACCCTGGGGCCTGCAATAGTCGACTGCAGCAGGTGACATATGGCAATTAGGATGGCACTCTAGGTGGATGGTGCACACCTGAATCAGCAGAGAAACATGAGCAAGGCACAATGGTAGGGAGATCCGTACACAGTCCAGTAAACAATCCAGTGTCAGAAGCCAAGAGGTAATATCAATTGCAGAAGATAATCCAAGAACCAAATCCAGTTGATAAGCCAAGGTCGTAAGTTCCAAGTAAGACGAATAATGCAGAAGTACCAAGGGGAGACAAAAGAGGTCAGTGGAAGCAGTCAGTGATCGATGTAGCCAAAGGAAGCAATAACTATGAAGACGCCAAACAGTACCTGCCGGGAGCAGCTGTGAAGCATTGTCTGTGAGTCAGCTTGTTTCTTTTGAATGGTAAAAGCAGTCACATGATCAGATCACGTGACGCACGTTCCGTGTCACGTGCTTTGTCCATAATAGGGATCACTTCCTGATCACATGGTGCATGCTCCGCGTCCCGTACTCCTTCCGCAACAAGTTACTTCCTGATCACGTGATGATTCACGCGACGAGCCCCCAAGCAATGCCGATACCTATGGTGTGGCGTGAAAAGACGCCATGGTATCTGCCACTGGAGAAAAGGGGACTGTCCCGGGTACAGAACGTTCTTATGACTGTGCCAGGAACTGTTGCCTAACCGCCGTCGTCGGGTGTGCAAAGGCAAGTGGGAAACCGGGGGTTGTTTGTTAGAATGGTGTTTCACGACCCGGGACGTGACAGAGGCAAAAAAGGGGAGGGATTGTATTGTAAGTATAAATATATATAGTAACAGAATTTGGGTTTAAAGGGAGAAAGAGAGATACCTTAATTCCTGATTCCAAGGGGATAGAAGGACACGCATTAAAATCCAAGTGGGGTATTTTTTAGAGATTCCTCAGGCAAGGCCGAGATTGACGAATGCGTGTCAAGCTCCAAAATGGGGTAAACTGGAGATGAGCTACCTTTACTAGAGAGAGTAGGAGAAGACGATTGTAGAAAATTAAAGTGCACATTTGTTTGGGGGTTATAAATATATCAACGTAAAACTTTTATTTTGGTTAAACTAGGAGACATAAAATAATAGTAATAATCCAGCTGATTATCATTCTCTAAAATGAAACAATTGATGTCAATCATAGGAGGATAATGTTTGAGAAGAAATAATAAATTAAAGAAGATTGTTAATAATAAAACAGCAAGATTTGATAGAACTATGAAAGAAGGAATAAAGAAAATATTATTGTATAGGCTTTAAATTGGTTAAATAATTTTGCTTTGGTAATGGGCAGCGATGTATGGTGCTTGACCAAATTGATTATTCTGGTATAATTGATTAAAGTAAGAAAGAAATAAAAGAACCGGTAAGTGTTGACAATTAAAAACTACTTATCATTATGGGAGACACTCCCCTGTTACCCTTACACAAGACATTACTGAGATACACACAGAAGATTAGGAAGTACTAAGGCAGAGTGGGTAAAAGGTACAGCTGATAAAATGTTAATGCTGTGGCCTCAAGAAGGTTCACTATCAAGAACAGTATTGCAACACATGACAACATGCTTACGTGCTGCATATACAGTTGCAGAAAAGGTTAGATATTTTAAAGCTATGGAAAATGTATCAGAATGAGAAGGAAGACCCGCGTGAAAAGGAGTGGATGCTTAATCAGCATAAAGGGGAGGACACAACGCCCTCGGCTCCTCTTTCTGCTTCTGAAAACAAGAGTACAGACACTGGGAAACAGGGATTTTATCCTTTAAAGGAGTTAAATGCAGCAGCGGGGTATCTTAATCTGAAATACAAGCCCCTCACTTATAACAGTGAGGACAACATGGAAGAGAGCAAGATTAAAGAACGTAAATATATGTCAGCACTGTGCTCTAGCACCTTGAAGTATTTGTGGTGCTAGATGTAATTACCAAGAGAATACATTGGACCCAATAACTGGACAGACTCAAAGGAGATGGTAAAAACTGCTTTCATCTCAATAAGTAAAGCAGGGCGAATAAACGCTCATCAATTCAACTCATGCACGATCACGCTATCTTTTCATTGAGTTCTAAGTTTTAAAATACTAGATGCGTCATCTATGACGTCATCGTACGTGGCAAACTTCAAAAACCTATTGTGGGGTTGGATTGGATTAGGGGATCATCTCCACATATAGAAAATGTGTGTGTTAGTCCCTCATTGGTGGTCTCTTTTCTGTGAGACACACCATGAGCTACTTCTAACCACATGGTATAAGGTAACCGTCACAGCAGAAATTGTGGCAGCTGACTCATATTTTGCAACCTTATATGAAAAAGTGCATGGCAGGCTATTCTAATTGGTTAGCAACACAAATCCAACCCTGGACATTCAGTTTGTTAGCAGCACATGCATAGAAACGAAACCCAGGTGGTTGGAGGTATGTCAGCCCTTCCTTTGTTTTTCAATTAGGCCACCCACTCTCATTGGTAGGCCCCATGCCAGTGTCTTCTGTTTGAAGGTTGACCTTGCTAGTCTGCACAGTCTCTGGACATCCGAAGGAGTGTAAGTACACTGCTATCTTATTTCATGGCCTAATGAATAGCCGTTGTTTGTGAACTCTTCATCACGTGTTGCAAGACCATGAATTTGTCCATATTTATTTGATTCAGCTTTTGCTGGGTGCAGTTCTCCTTTTGGCCTTTAGAGACTTGCTCACTCTATTCCATACTGACGTTATGCCTTTTAATCACCCAGTATTTGGCATCAGTTAATGTTTGTGTTCCTCATAATCTTTGGAAAATATGTCCTTGCGCATAGTCTGCTCGTAGACTCCCTTTGTGCCTTTTCTTCATCTCTCGAAATAGCATCCTTGGTTCAAAGCCAATTTACTACCCTATTTCACAAGGAAGACAGCGTCTTCATTGTCTTTCCATATTAAAACCCTGGGCTCGCATTTTGCACCACATGTCTAGAGAACACGAATTTGAGCTCTGCAGCTCATAATTATGAGGATTGATTCTGTTTTTCTGCAGCTGGTCCCTTTGTCGTCTGGGGATTGGAATGTGTCTTCATATCTCTGACCTTGGCTGTGGGCCTGTCTCACGAGTCTTGCTCTCTGTGCAGCCCTTAGTCAGCTCTGCTCATCTCATGTTCAACGGCTTGATGCCTGCTGTAATTTTCCTAAACCTTATAATGCGGTTTCTACATTGTCCATTCTATACTATGTTGCCCATGGGTTAGCTATATGTGGTTCGATCAGGTTACATGTATGCATCTGTATGTCCACGTGACTATTGGCTTCAAGCATCAGTAAGCTTGCTCAGGATCTCTTGTGCTTTGCTGTTCTGCGTTACTGCATTTGACTAATGACAAAATAATAAAAACATTGACAGTATGTAGGTGTACCTGTCCTCTAGCTATAAAACTGTATGCTCATGTTCTTCATGTATACAAGTGGGTGTTTATGTGGTGCAGTGCAGACCGCACATGTGCTTCATGTCTAACGTTGCTATGTCGTGGTGTCACTAATGACGTCAGTACCATTGTTTCTTGGTGCTTAGTCAAGGCTGTACATATAGGTGTCTCGGTCCACGATCACTGGCTCTTCTCCCACACACAGGAAGACTTGCATTGTATTCAGTCTGTATGGCTGGCTGAGAGGATATCTTGCAGTGTACTTATCGATCATTGGTGCACTCGGAATTCGTCCAACATAAGATGAATGGCAGCAAGCTTGTACTGGGGAGACCCCCGGCCCATAGTGTCGGGGTTGGCTCCGAAGTACTTTAAGACGAGATAGCTGCACCTTTGAGATGGATGGGGGTGCATATTTATTACTCCAACACCAATCAATAAGGACAACTCAATGGTTTGGCAAAGGGAGTCTGTTTAATGACAAGTACAAAAAACGGGGGTCATGGAAATCAGCAGTGATGCGATAGTCCGTCTCGCTTCAACTCCAACGAACTTCATAAAAACAATAACATTTATACTCAAAACTCATCATAATTGATGTGTAACACTCAAAAGTCAACATGCAATTCTATTGGTTAGGAAATGGTAACTTTACTATAGGTACTATATCTGTATATGGTAACGGAGTGAGGGGATTGGGTAAATACTGTCAGGTGGGCATCTAAACCCTTCCTTCAAAAATGACTACTGTGGACGTCACAAAAAGTACAACGTCTCATTGGTTCTACTAACTATAGGACCCTAGATTATTTGGTCCATTGTGATTGGATTGGCATCAACCCCATGCATAAATTTCACCTTTGCTTAGCAGCACGCAGAACTGTCAGCCAGGTGCAGGGTGTCCCCCAATTAACCTGGCCTTCCTTCAATCAATCATTACTTTAGTGTCTACATGTCAATTAGTTCACTGTGGTTGGCCTCGAAACTGCATCTTCTGTCTGGAAAAAGTTCTGATATCTCTGTCTGTGTGGATGCCAAGCGTAGGTGTGAACCCGTGTCTCTTCTCGCTTGGCTGGTCACGTGTTACCCACACCATGAATTTGCCTAGGTTCTCTCAGATTGTACATTTAATTCTTATTCAGCTTGCCACCTGCCTATGCCTCCTTATCTCAACTTTCCAAGACAGAATATTCTGTTCTTAAGTTTCAAGTATGTGAGGCTACTGTACGTTCCTTTTATTGGTCTGACTTTGGCTCTCCTGGCATGAGTTGCATCTGCTGAGTTTCGATTCAGCTGTCTCTTCTCGTTTAGCCAGAATACGAATCTTGTCTTGTTTGGCCTCTAGTAACCTGAGTTGGTTCTGCTTTTCGTGCAAAGTGGAATCGCACTTATAATACTGTGCTTCGTTTTGAGGTTGATTATGTATATGGTGCTTGCTGCTCTATTCTTCTACTTAGCATATCAAGCCGCGTTTCAAGCAAATGTACAGGCGTTAGCTGGTTGAATATCTTCATCCTGCTTACATCTTAAGCTTCTTTGTATTTCAACAACGTTCTCTTCTTCTAGGTTCACAATATCCTTATTCATGGCATTTCGTCTGTTTGTCATTCTCGGGTCATCACTTCTTCTATCTGTATGTCTGTCCGGGTCTTCGTGACGTCACCATTTGTCTTCCATTAAGGCCTTTTTGGTTTCTTCCGGGACTGTACTTAGGCAATCCTCATTTTGTCTCTTTTGCTGGTAGGGTTTTCTCAATGGATACCTTACTGCCCATGGTTTTCTGGGTATTGGTACTTCAATAGGTGTTGCTCTTCTGATAGGTACGGGCAGAGACCTACTGTGGCTCTATTTTGCTCTCCTCTGAAAAGTGCACGGAACTACCATAAATCACCAATGCAATTATAGAGCAAATACTTCAACCGAGAAACAGACAGACGCAATAAATCACAGCCACGCACTCTTTAGAAGATAATCAGCTCTTTACGGCTATTTATTCAAAGATTACAAGTACATAGAAATAACTCATAAAACTAACATGGAAAGAAGTCAAAAGAAATACATCACCGTGAGCGTAATTCTTGTCCTCATCTCGTCCAGAAGCGGCTGGAAGACTCTGGGGGGGCAGCCAGGAAGAGAGTGCTACAGCTCACAGGAAGGCCAGACGGAGCGTCCTTCTCTGGCTGAAGTCTCACCTGACCCCTCTGGGTTTCCGCCTATATAGGCACTCCAAAAAAAAGGAGTTAATTCTCAAACCTTCTGGAATTGCACCTGCGCAGTTGAGGAACAGCCGTTGGTTGCCAGCTGGGTCAATCGAGAGCTGCCCCCAAGGAACGCAGGGCCTCCCTGCTCTACAAACATGCTCCACGGAGAACAGTAACAAGTCATAACAACGTTAGCTTTTCCCAGCAGAAATGGCCTTGACTGCATACCAAGTTTGAAAAAGCATGTTTGTCTCAGCACTGTGAATCTAACACTTCAGCAAAATGTGTGCAGCCTTTCACTGCGGAGTGAATTAAATATCCAACATGGCTGCGAGCGCTCCCAGAATGCATCGCGCCTGTGCCATTTTGAACTAAGCATACATTGAGCAGAACAGGCTCTCTGCTGGTTTATTTGCTCATCATACGTCATATATTTTGGTGTGAACGTTCCTGGTACTTCAAAATAGGCAACTGGAGTGCAGGCTTTATTTGGGACCTCCGCTACACTCCCCCCTCTGGGCGATTCATCGACCAGTTTCACTTCCTCTTTTTGATTCATCTTACTTGGTTCCTCTGTATTCACCTTCACTTGTCTGGGTTCATTCCTTCTTCATCTTCTGGGTCTGTACATGATGACTTGAAGAAGTGTCTTTTTGGAGTCCATATCTTTATTACTCCTTTTAGGTTTCCTGCTGTCCTTAGATGTTTGTCTTTATTCCATGTCATTAATTGACATTGTCCATTTGGGCTGCAGTAAATCAATTTTCCCACATAATTTCTGCATTTCCTGGGATAAAGAAACTTTGTACCTTCTGATGCGTGCTTGCTGACCTTCACAAAGTCTCTTATTTCTTCATCAGCCAGATTTTTGGGCTTCCATCCTGACTTGATATCAATCATGATCTTCATCCCTATGGCTTTCTTCGCAGTTTTCTGGCATTGCGCGATTATTATCTCGATAACGCAAAATCCTAGTAATATCATCACTAGCAGGGCTCCTAAGAACTTGAATGCATCTGCCATCCATTGTGGAACCCATGAAAACAGTGATCCAAACCAACTGCCATCATCAACTTCATCGGTTTCGTTGATCATCTGGTTCTGCAGGTTTGTCAGCATACCTATAGCTTCTGTTAAAGTTCTGTTTTCCTCGTCGTGAGAGGGTATAAATGTGCAACATGATTCTCCTATTTTTGCACAAACTCCTCCATCCATAGCTGTGATCATGTCAAGGACATATCTTTTCTGGAGAGTCATCAGTCGATGGCTCTTAACTTTTCCTTAATCGCAATGAATCCTTTTATGGTCGTGTTGATCGTCTGCAGTAACTCCCATCTGGTTATCTGAAACCATTTAGTATTTACTCCAACTTGGATTCTTGGCACGAAGAGCGTCATGAACACTGATGAGGTGAGGCTGAACAGCCTGTGTTCATATGGGATTGCATGAAAAGCTTCTTCTGATTTAGCAGAGAAGTCATTTTCTCTCTTCATTCGTGTTATCAGTTCCACAGATCTCTTCTTTCTAAGGTGAGCATCTGCTTTTGGGAAACTGTCAATATTCAGGTCACTTTTCGGGATTACCAATGCTGAAACGTGGACGTTCACTATTGTGCATATGCCTCCCCAGTTTTTCAGCAGACTGATGTATGCTTTGGATCCACATGCCCAATAATGATCCAGAATTATTGCAGTTCCGTGCATCATACCTGGGGCATCAAAGATTCATCCACAGTTCTGATTCTCTCCCATCTTTCTTGTGCCGTTATTTCTGAAGCACAATTTTGGGCTTTCTAGTGGCACTATATGTAAGGGTCCTCGCCTGTTTTCGACCCATGTCAGCAGTTTTGCAAGTTTCGGCCGCAATGGCTTGCATATCCTTTGTGAGTTTTCAATTGCTTCTTTGCAGGCTCCGAGGACCATCCATGCTCTGCAGATTACTACTCCTGTCTCCCATCTGTCTGGTGAAAGCACTGTTCCCCAAAATCTGCATTTGGCCTCTGTTTTTCAAGATTTGAGCCTCTTCTGGAGTTTTTCTTTGGACATTTAGTCTCAGGTTCAATTCTCATCTTATTTCTGCTCCTTTAACTCCAGGCTTCTCATACCTGATCACATGATTCCGTGTATGAGCTCTGTTTCTTGTCTTATTGTCTTGGACATAATCATCTTCATCGGGGTAAGCTGTTTCAGTTGCCCATATCAATGAGGTATCACTTCGCATGAACTGGCCTCTGGTCTTGCACATTGCTACGTGTGAGAGACAGTGTGCTGTCGGGACATCAATTTCTACAGCCACGAAGATCTTGGATTTCCCCATGCTGTATGGTAGGGGTGCACAAACAAATCATACCCCTTCAGAATTTTGTCTTCCAACCTCCTTCATGTGCTCGTACCAAATGTTGTTACCTAGGTGTGCAGTGCTACCTGCAGTGCTATCCAGGTAGTCGTTCAGTTCATTGTCATCTCCATGCATGCTTCTCTTGATTCTTAAGGTTTTTATGTAGTTTGCTACTACTACACCTCTGAATGCATCTACATGACTTTTTCTTGCTGGGGGGTTCTCAGGTATCCCGGTCCATGGTGCAGGCCTCCTCATCTGTGCCGTTTGAGTGGACATGAGTCTGGCAGCTCTTTCCTTCTCTTCATACATCTTTTTTCTGCTGGATACAAATGCCCATGCCAACCAGCCTGATGCTGGTCCGGTATATGGCTGTACTGTGGAACTGGTACTTGTCCCTTGTGTGGGAACATATATGCTTGGCAATACAGTCTCTACGGTGTTGTTTTTCAGTTCCTCAGGCAGTTTCCTTGCTCTGACTATGTGCGGAAATAATGAGTCTACTATCAGTTGCGTCCTTGCAGAGGGTTTCTCAGTGTTGGCTCTCGTTTTCTTAAGAGTTTCTGATATAACTGCTTCTGTTGGCTTTTGCTTTAATTCTTCTCTTCTCACAACCGCTGCTGTGGAGTTTCTTATGGCAGGCAGTCTCTTCTTCTCTGCTGCTTCTGTTTGTGGTTCTGCAGTCATTGACACTAGGCCTGTTTCGTGTGCATTCAGCATTTGTGTGCGTGTAGTTGTCAGTGATTTTACTTCATTCATTCCGTGCCGACCCTGTCTCCGGCTTCCTTTTTTGTTTGTTACCACAAGTGTATGTGTATCATTGCTAATCACATCAATTTCAAGTTCATTCACTCCACCATCAGATCTTCTAGAGACTGGAATGACTATATAAGGTCTGGGGGCTTTTGTGGGTTTCATGCGTGCATCATTAGGTGGGTGCACTGAAATTTGAATGCTTTGTGCACCAATAAAGAATGCAGTCCTCATTGTTAATGACAATAAAATAATAACGAATATGATGCATAGGTACATTACACCCCTGTAGGTCAGGCGGCAGCATTTTCTTCCAGAGAAGCGGGGGTGCCTCTCTTCTTGTGGGAGGACCAGACTGCTGCTCTAGACCTCCATCTCGATCATTCAACAAATGTCAGTGTTTATTGTTTCTGTGTTTTAAGAGTGTCCGGTACTCCACAAGTGTCAAATTGTCTCCCTTGTCAGGATACAGTTCCTTTGCTAGACTATGGGAAAAATCAAATAAAATAACACTTCAGTGAGCCCCTTTACTGTGCATGTTCAAAGTAGGTAAGCTCCCAATCCACCCCTCGGATTTGCTTCAGTCCTGAGGACATATTGGACACTGATAAGTATGAAGAAATAAGGAAAAAATAACAACAGGTATAACAAGTGAAATATTTGACCCTGCTTCCTCGATCTTTCCCTCGGCGGAAGGCTTTTTAGAATCTCCTCACATAGCTCCCCTGATGGTTAGAAAGTTCCACTTGAAGCATGATTCCATGCAGGAGCATTCCCATCTGTGCAAAATTAGTTGGATCTCTGATGAAAGTGAGGATGTTAACATCGATTGGTCTCCCCACTAGCTCTGGAAAGTCAGTGACTAGTCAAAAAGGACATTGTGTGCCAACCTGCTCTCTTCTGGTGACAGGGACATCTGTCCTGTCTTTGCTGAGGTTCAGGATTATATGTTGTCTCCTAAATGTGAACAATGTCTGCACTGTCCGGTCGGTTGGAGTGCGACTAGAATTATTATTTTATTTAAAAGATGGTTTAAATGTTCTGTATTTGCTGGATCTCGAAGAAACGTGAGTGTATTTGTTGTTCTCCCGAAAAGAGTTGGACAGTCTTCGATTATGCGAAAGAACAGTGTGTTGATAAGCTCATCTATTTCCGCCTGTGTTGGGAACATTTGATTCTTTCTCACTGTACTTAGGGAGTAGGATAAATTGTTCGGCAATGACAGTAAGCAGTTGTCTTATTGTCTTTTCGTTTTCAGGATCTTGACGAAAGTCAGTGACACTGGTGAGCCTCCCTACACAATGACAGGTATGATCTTAGCACTAGATCAAAATAGTTGATTAGGTCCTTTGTGATGTCTCTACTGTAGGACACCATGAGTGATTCCGAATAGGGTCTCTGTGTAGAACGAGTCGGGATACTGTATTTGCTTCCAATGTAGGTATTCTTGATCAAAATTTGGCATATTCCTTTCTCATCAAGGCTAAAGTGTGCCTCAGTCCACACTTCAGTAGTCAACAGACTGTGTTGTGGCTTATACGTGCAGTCTTCTTCTTCACTCTGCAACTAGGATGTACAGAGTGTCTGTTTTTATGTCCTTATCCCCTTTTTTGCTTAGAGGAAGTGTCCAATTTAAACCACAACTTGCAAAAGGTTCTTTGTCTTTGTCCTTGTCTAGCTGGTCATGAGTCCTTCTTCCTCGTCATGGATCTCGTCTGCACATGCTGTGGTTCTTCCCTGTCGCTCGTCGTCTCCTCACGTTGGGGTGCAGGCAGGGGGCCTTCTCCGATGTAGGGTTTTATACCGCAGAGAAAAATCCATGCTCTCCTGCCTTGTAGTTTTACTGCGGATGGAGTGCAGTCCTCTACTGTGAAAGGTCCATTGAATCTTGGCTCGTCCCACTTTTTCCTTGTATGCAGGGCCGGTCTTTGTGTCAGGCAGCCCAGACGGCTGCCTGACGTCTGTCAGTCTCTAGGGGGCGCTGCACCAGCAGTCCACAGTGCTAGAATATACGTGTAACACATTTGTTTCCTAACATTATAAAAATGAATGTGCATGTTCATTTTTATAATGTTAGGAAACAAACGTGTTACACATGTATTCTACCACTGGAACTTCTGCAAGATGCAGCCTCGGTCCTCAGACAGGGCAGTGCTAGAATCCACGTGTAACACGTTAGTTTCCTAACATTATAAAAATGAATGTGCCTGTTCATTTTTATAATGTTATGAAACAAACGTATTACACGTGTATTCTACCACTGGCACTGCTGCATGCTGTGGCCTCGGCCAGGGCAGTTTCTGCTAGAAACTGCCCTGGCCGAGGCCACAGCCTGCAGCAGTCCATTTGGTGCCCAGGGCGAAACACTAGGAATGCGCCCCCCTGCGCCCCATCCCATGCGCCACTCCCACCGCACCCTGCGCTCCACTCCCGCCGCACCCCGTGCACCACTCCCACAACACCCCACGCACCAATCCCACTGCACCCTGCGCGCCATTCCCAAACTACACCGTTAAGGAACTCCTACCCAAAGTCAAACAGTCCGTCACACAAGGAATGAATTGCCATTTGCAACGGTGGGCCACTTTTTCACTGGTGCCCAAGACAATTTTATGCCCCAGTCCCACTTAGGCTGCAGATAATGATGACTGGGCACACCAACCAAGAGACCATGAATATAGCACAGGATGCAGTATATACAACCAACAAAGAACACAAGATGCTGAAGGGGGTTTGGAGGCAACCTAAACCAAAAGGACAATGACAAGGAGACACCTGAACCCAATAAACAATCACTTTAACATTCTTTGAATGGGAATCAAGGGTTATGCTTTGATACAGTAAAGTCTTGACTGTTGTAAGGATATATGGACCAGGATTATTTATTTATTCATGCAATGTTTGTCGGGTACCTGCATATTTATTTATTTATGCAATGTGTGTCGGATACAGGCAGCCGACAAACATTGCATAAATAAATAAATTATCCGTCTCCATGTACCCAACAAACATTGCATAAATAAACCGGTTCGTAGCTTAAAGAATATTTACTCAGCAACACTGGTCAAAACTATTATCCGCATAGTGAAGTAAATCATCACAAGTGCCATGGAAGTGGTTGAAAGTGTAATTGATATATAGTTTGGAAAAGAAGCAGCATGAAAGAAATAGCGCTGCTTTAAACTATTATTTTGGCCATTTTCTGGGCGTGCAGGGACGCACCATGGGCCCAAACGGGTCGAGGCCCACTGTGCGTCCCTGCAGCGCACGCACACGCCCCACAGCCCACTGCACCTCCCCTCCCATCTCAATGCCAGCACTAAACCATTTAGTGACTAATGGGCCACCATTAGCAGTTTCCTGCCGACATTGTGATGGAAGGGCTGGTCTTAGCTGCAGGGGGACCTAAAGTGTTTTTATTGGTGTGCTTATGCCCCACCCCAAGTGGTGCAAAAGTGGTCAGAGGGAGCCTCTGACTTCTGTAATGTCACGTAGCACCTGACCTGCAGGACTTTCCCCACGTCAATGCGCCGCCCCACAAACTGGGGAATTCCATCCCGTCCAGAGGCTCCAGGGACCGGGGAAATTGCATCCCCCGGGGCTATTGCACCCCCGGCAGTTGCTCGCCTCGTCTGGGCCAAGAAACAGGCCTGGCCTCGGCCCTCAGGCAGGGCGGGGAAATTGACAAATAAATTAGCGACATTTGTTGCTTTATTACCTTCCCCCGACCCCGGGTGGTGCCGGCGCTGCTAGTGCCAGCCAGGCCCATGGGCGCACGTGTGGTGTGCCCTCCTACAGGCTATGGGCGCGCACTGACACTGAAGTGTGGATCGATTGGGGCTGGCTGGTGTTGCCGGCCCCGGCCATTACAGAAAAGAGGAGTGAGTGGGTCACTAAATCCTGAAGGTGTTCCCATCACAAGCACACACGGCCAAGCAGCAGCAGAATCAGCAAATACAAACAGTTTCTGCATCCTGCCCTCACTGATTGGCCTTGTTTCAGGAAACCCGGCAGTAACTACAGCCTGCCGAGGCAAGCACACTTCTTTCCTCCTGCTCCCGTCCTCGCAGGTGAGGCCTATTGCTGCATTATATTAAAATGGTATTGCGGAGATGACTGGGTCATCAAAGAACAGCCTCTGGAGGCCACAAAGTTAGACACTTTTGTCAAGGCTCAAGTAGTCATGAAAAAGGAAGCGAGCACTGGTGGTGGACTCTCCTCAGGAGATCAAAAGGCCGGTTCTCGGAAGACCTGGGCAGAGTGTCACTGTCAGCAGATCTTAGACAGTTGCACGTTCCTGCAGGGTTGGATTGGTCGGTCCATTGGCCGGGCCAAAATCACTTCGAGGGTGAGGCCCTGGGGGCCGGTATCATGCTTGGGCCGGTTTGGGGGTTACTACGCCCCCCTAGTTCCCGCTCCCGAGCATATTGTTTGTCGTTTCCTCTTTCCTGGCCATGCACTTCTGACTTTATTTTAGTGCAAGAGTTTCATACATTTCACTGTTCGCTCAGACTTGTCTTATACTCTTCTTTGTTGTTGTGCTTCTTTTGTTTGGAATAGCAATCACGCTAGTCTAACGAGATAAACAAACACCTACACAAACGCGCTTTGTGAATGTTGGTGTGAAGGATGGATGCAGGCGCTGGACCAAGAGCTGAGCTAAGTCTGCACAGCAGCTGGCTTGGGAAAGCGACTGAGCAGCTGCAGTAGAAGCCGTCACCGTGGACGGTTGGCCCGTCTTCAGTATAATGCAAATACCCAGACTTGTAGGATGAATGCTTCACTTCCTTTGTTCCATTGGGGGCGACATGCTGTAGCATCAATTCATGGCCTTTTAAATACCCTGCACGGTGCAGCTTCCGATCTCCTTTAACACAAACGCTGGGATATGGCCATGGCTAGCTAACACCACATTAATCAAAGCCAGGTCTCTAAAGAATGGTTCAAGTGTTGGGAAATCACCTGCTCACACTTTCTGTCATTTGACCAACCAGTGCGCAAAAGATGTTTCAGAGCGTGGGGCTCTTGATGCCACCCATTTCTGTATTTGATACACCAACAGCTAAACACACCCAGGGGAGGCAGCTCCTTCTGCATAGTCCATTTCTCTCCCAAGCTCGGGACAATGTTATTTACCATAATGGAGAATGTGAAAAAGCGCAGGGCTGCAAGGCTGGGGGTGAGGGTGGAGGGCAAAGGGCACTACGCTTGGGGTACACTGGAGATGCTTCCCCTGATACCTGCAGTACTCCAAGTCCCTTGAAATGAAATTCGTCTATACACTGCACAATGTGCAAGGGTCGCTGTTATTCAAGCAGCACGCGACTAGTAATTTGCAAAAGTAAACTTGAGTCCCAAGAAAAGGTTATCTTCCACCCTTTAAAAATTTGATTGTTTTTTTTTTTATGTTGGGATGGTAGACATCGTTTTTCTTTGCGATCTTACCGTTTCATGGTGCTGTCGGGAGCTAAAATGAGTGATCACGAAGGAAACATTTAAAAATTTGGAAGGTTCACAAGCATGAGCGAAACAAACCCCAATACTCGAACTGTCATTTCTCTTCCACAGTAATGCACTGCAGTGTGTTTCAATGTAAAGTCCTCATTGTAATGCCATAATTTTGGAACGCCACCTCTCCAACATTAACATTGGGAGCCATGTTGAATTGTACATGCATGTTAACTCTCTGCATATGTTTAAAGTAGACTTTACCACTCGCATGGAGTAGTGATATTGTTTATGTGTGTCCCTCCTAAATATATTTAACTTCCTGTGAAATATTTGATGCAATACATATTGCATAAATGCATGTATTTTAATGCTGAGATAGACAGGCTTGCACAGCTATCGGTGGGTATGTTGCTGGTGCTTGTTCTTGGAAGTTTGAGTAACACTGTTCAAGACCAGTTCATCACCTTTTAAGAGTGGCTAAATGTATGAGGTCATACGAATGACATTAGTGTAGATCTGAAATTGTCGATTCTCTGACCTGCGTCACAGCAGCAAACTGGTCATTGTTACTAAAAATGAAGAGCAAAAGCAGACTAACATAACCAGGCCTGTTCAGGTTTGACACTCTTATTGCTGTTTTCTGAGGTTCATGAAATTCAGCAGATGCCAGCATTGACAATTTTGTTAACTCATAGTCCCCACTCCCACTTCTCAGCCCATGGCACATGCATGAGATCACAGGTCGGGGTAGGGGGGCGCCAACGATGCTTCCCGCCTGGGGTGCAAACTGTTGTAAGACCAGCCCTGCTTGTATGGTTCCTCACAAGGACGGGTTCTCCAGGGAAGACGGGTGGAACACGTAGACCTTGAACCTGGTCTGTTGCAGTACCTCCTTCTGTGTTCTGTGCTGCGCTGCACCCTTTTCGTCATCGCTGAAGCTGGTCTGAAATTACAGTAAGGCAAGATGTCATGCAGTTCAGATAGTTTTGTATTTCAGACGTTAAAATTTCTCCTGTTGACTGGGCATCACATCTAGCTCTATCTCGGGGTGTCAAGGGAGTTCTCATTCTTCTTCCTGTGGCTAAATGATGGTCGGAACCTGGTTGGTTCCAAAATGCATACAGTGCCAGAGGAAGGCAGTGCAACCATCCCTTCTTTAGCGTAAGCTTCAACTTGGCTATTCTTTCCTTTAACAAGCCGTTGAGCTTCTCACAGATGCTATTACCTTGCGGATGAAACGCCAACGAGAACTTGTGCTTTATACCAAGCAGCAAGCTAGTCTGCTCAAATATTGAATTAACAAAGTGAGGGCCATTATCTGATCTCATGACTTCACATACCCCTCACTTGGGGAACACTTCCCTCACTAAAAATGTGGCCACACACGTAGAGTCTGGGTGTGTACATGGACCTGCCTCTATCCATCCAGAGAATGGACACACCATAACAATTAAGTATCTGTACTCGTTATATACTTGAATCATGTCGACGTAATCGACATGCAAGTGCTGAAAAGGCCCATTTGGCCTGGGGATGACTCCTCCCATTATTTTGAATGTGTGCCCAGCCGTGAATTGCTGGCAGATTATACAGTTCACTATAAAGAATGCAACATGCTCTGCTAAATTCGGTATGAAACAGTCTTCCGCGAGCGCTGCTGCTATTTTCTCTTTTGTCATGTGCGCTGGGTAATGTAACTGTTCCAGAGCTATTTTTAATAGGGCTAGAGGCATTACTGGTTTACCAGTGCTGTCGTTTTGCCCCAAGCTGTCAGAGGGATTTAAAGAACACCCTCAACGTTTCCACAGGTTCTTCTCTTCCTGTGGTGCCTCCCCTTGGAGTTCCATTAGCTGCGTTTGCCTCAAATTGCTGTAACTCTCAGGTGCAGTTCGTGTAACCATCATTCGCTCGTTTGCATGGATAACTTCCACTGCCATAATCGTCTCACTTTTGGATGCCATACGCTTGGCTTCCGTGTCTGCTGCTTGATTTCTGCATGAGATGAAATCTGTCCCCTTTGTGTGGGCGGCGCATTTTACAACTGCTATGCCCACTCAGAGCTCTAGTGCCTTAATGAACCTGTCCAATAAGGCTGCATGTTGTACTGGTGTGCCGTCTGCTTGGAGGTAGCCCCTCCTTTTCCAGCATGCTAAGCCTGCGTGCACTGTTGACATCACATAAGCGGAGTCACTGTACACCGTTACTTCCTGGTCTGTGTTCTCTCAGTGGGTATAACCCTTCGTCCTTACTTTCTTCAATTTTCGTTTCAGGTGGGGCAAGTGGCGCAGTAGGCGTCTCACCCCCCTCTGTGCATACATTAAGTATCCAATCTGTTGGCGGCTCTTCCTCCTTTCCCATACATTTTACATAACTCGAGAACAGCAAGGCGTTTTTCTAACTTCTTGCCTGTATATGTGGCATGCAAATATGTCGTCATGTGTTGTAAGACGGCTTTAGATAAAGACCAGTTTTGTGGCCATAGCATAAACATCTTGTGGGCGGTAACTTTAACCCACTCCGTACTATATTTCTTTAGTTTGGGTGCGTTTTTTGGCAACTGCTTGCATAAGTGTGCCAATGGAGTCATGTCTTCCATGCTTAAATCTGTTCCCTTTCCTCTTATATAACACTTATCAATGCCCCCGTGTGGTTTAGACAACTTCTATCAATATGAGCAGCACCAAACACTGCAAACTCCAATCCAAATGTTCACAACATTTTTTATCTTCTGATTTACTCAAAAAACATCAAGTCATATGCAATTTTATCTCAGCTATTAAATCGCATCAAATTCAAATCAGTTTTCTCAAAGATAATTTTATACATATGATGTCATAACAACAAAACATATAAGACAGATGTTTGACAGAATGGACAGCTGGACACAGATATCTCTGCCACTAATAATTACCCCTTCATGAAGTGTAAACGTACCCCTTTCACAACGTCTTTAAAAGTTGTGGTAGTCTAACCGTTCCCCATTATGTGGGACTCTAGGTACCCGTTTCTTTTAGCCGCTATATTAAGCGTAGGAATAAGGCGAATCCTCTCACTTCTCGGGTGTCTACCCTGGTAACCTCTCTCTTTTCAGGTGTCCTCCCCGGCAACATTTTATTTATTTAATGATCCTCGAGTCATTATCCCTTTATGTATATATATGCAGTCTTCTCTACTTCTAACTATATTTTGTTTTCCCTCCTCCCTCCGTTACCTTTTCCCTCTACTTGTTGTAAGGCATGCACTATTTGCCAAAACATTCAATTTTTTGTTTCACTCACCGTTCACATGGTTCCTCTCTGGATCCTCAGGATCACCGCCTTTGTTACCGCCTTCTTCGGTTTTTCACCCGCTCAGCTGCCCGTAAGAATGGGAAGGTAAGTGTGGGGAACACCGGTTCCTTCAGGCCCTGACTGCAGTGTCTTTAAAACTACCACTGTGTACGAGGAGCTTCACGGTCTACTCAGCCGAATGGCAAAGGGCACGTGATATTGCCAAAGACCTAGAGTTACTTTATGTCGACGGTCAATAGGTGTCATATTCTAATCAATAATCGACATTCGATAAACCATCAATCTCTGCTACCAAGTGTACTAGGGAGGCCCCCGGCCGGCCCATAGAGTCAGGGCTTGCTCCGAAGTACTTTAAGACGAGATAGCTGCATCTTTGAGATGGATGGGGGTGCAGATTTATTACTCCAACACCAATCAATAAGGAAAGCTCAATGGTTTGGCAGTCTGTTTAATGACAGGTACAAAAAACGGGGGTCATGGAAATCAGCAGTGATGCGATAGTCCGTCTCGCTTCAACTCCAACGAACTTCATAAAAACAATAACATTTATACTCAAAACTCATCATAATTGATGTGTAACACTCAAAAGTTAACATGCAATTCTATTGGTTAGGAAATGGTAACTTTAGTATAGGTACTATATCTGTATATGGTAACGGAGTGAGGGGATTGGGTAAATACTGTCAGGTGGGCGTCTAAGCCCTTCCTTCAAAAATTACTACTGTAGACGTCACAAAAGTACGACGTCTCATTGGTTCTACTAACTGTAGGACCCTAGATTATTTGGTCCATTGTGATTGGATTGGCATCAACCCCATGCATACATTTCCACTTTGCTTAGCAGCACGCAGAACGGTCAGCCAGGTGCAGGGTGTCCCCCAATTCACCCGGCCTTCCTTCAATCAATCATTACTTTATTGTCTATGTGTCAATTAGTTCACTGTGGTTGGCCTCAAAACTGCATCTTCTGTCTGGAAAAAGTTCTGATATCTCTGCCTGGGCAGATGCCAAGCATATGTGTGAACCCGTGTCTCTTCTTGCTCAGCTGGCCACGTGTTACCCACACCGTGAATTTGACTAGGTTCTCTCAGTTTGTGCATTTAATTTTTATTCAGCTCGCCACCTGCCTGCGCCTCCTTATACCGACCTTCCAAGACAGGATATTCTGCTCTTAAACTTTAATTATGTGAGGCTACTGTTCGTTCCTTCTATTGGTCTGACCTTGGCTCTCGTGGCATGAGTTGCATCTGCTAAGTTTCGATTCAGCCGTCTCTTCTCGTTTAGCCAGAATACGAATCTTGTCTTGTTTGGCCTCCAGTAACCTGAGGTGGATCTGCTTTTCGTGCAAAGTGGAATCGTAATTATAATAATGTGCTTCGTTTTGAGGTAGATTATGTATATGGCGCTTGCCGCTCTATACATAGCAAGCCACACTGTTTTCTTAGCGTTCTTGCGTTTCAAGTATATGTACAGGCGTTAGCTGGTTGAATATCTTCATCCTGCTCACAGCTTAAGCTTCTTTGTATTTCAACAACGTTCTCTTCTTCTAGGTTCACGACATCCTTATTCATGGCGTTTCGTCTCTGTTTGTCATTCTCGGGTCGTCACTTCTTCTATCTGTGAGTCTGTCCGGGTCTTCGTGATGTCACCATTCATCTTCCATTAAGGCCTTTTTGGTTTCGTCTGGTACTGTACATAGGCAATCTTCATTTCTTCTCATTTGCTGGTAAGGGTTTCTCAATGGATATCTTACAGCCCATGGTTTTCTTGGTATTGGTACTTCAATAGGTGTTGCTCTTCTGATAGGTACTGGGCAGAGCCCTACTGCGGCTCTCTGCTGGTTTATTTGCTCATCATACGTCACATATTTTGGTGTGAACGTTCCTGATACTTCAAAATGGGCGACTGGAGTGCAGGCTTTATTTGGGACCTCCCGACAAGCGTTTCTAGATCTTCATCCTGAGAAGAACTTGGGGGTGCAGAGGGGTGGTCTCGGGACTCCCTCTTCAGACCCCCCCTCCGGTTCACCTGTCGACCACATTCTTATACGTTAATCCATTTGCCATTGGCTGCCATATCTTCGTAATCCCTCCGAGGTGTCCATAGTAATTCACATGATCGTTGAAAGTCCAATCCATATAACTGTACACTCCTTCCGGGTTACACCACACCCATTTACGTTCATAGTACTTCACAACAAACGGGTTGTCTAGCTTCCTTGCCTTGTGTGGGAATAACTGACAGTTCACTATACATTGCCTCATCCTTTCTCTTTCTTCCACAATCAAGTCTCTTGCGCCTCCTATATTCACATCCATCAAGACCTTCATTACAATAGTTTCTTCTGCTCTCGTGCGGCACTGCGTGAGGCAAATCTTCCCCCACACAGTGTCACTCCTCCCAATATTAGCGCTCTCAGTATCACCTTCAATCCATCTGATAGCCATGACGGCATCCATGACCATATGTATGCTATCTAACTCTGGTCCTTTCCAGTCCCCTTTGCTTCTTCCTCCATTTTGGCATGCATCTGAGATAGCTGTTTTACCACCTCTGTTAGTGTCCCGTTATCTTCGCCATTGGCAGGTATGAATGTGCAATAGCAACTCCCAATTTTTGTGCAAACTCCTCCTTTCATTGCTGTCAGCAGATCCAGAACATATCGGTTCTTGAGCGCCACCAACCGTACTGCTCAGAGCTCTTCCTTAATTGCGTTGAACCCATTCACTGTGAAGTGGATTGTCCCCATCAGCTCCCAACAGGTAATCTGCAGCCATTTCCATTTGTATACGTATGTACAGATGGTATTACTGATGCAAAGAACATTTGTGTCCTGCTGAACAGTCTGTGCTCTGCTGGCACTTCATCCAGAGGTGCCTCTAGGAAGTAATTGCCTTCTCTCTTTAATCTACTCGATTCAGCTGGCTCCTCTTTCTTGCTTATCCCTTCCTCCTTCACTGACCTCTTCTTGCTTTCGTTAGTGTCCATATTCGGGAACTCATTGAGTTTCACCTCCTTTCACGGCACGACCAAGGATGGCATGTTGATGTCTACCAACAAGCACACTCCTCCCCACTTGGGTGACAGCTTCTCGTATGCCTTGGATCCGCACTCCCAGTAGTGGTCCATCAACACTGCTGTACCTGTCTTCATTGCCGCATGCCTTTCTATGCTTCTGCATCCAACATTTCCGAAACCTCCACCTCACCATCATTCTGGTAGCAGAGTACTGGGGTATTATGGACATTGGTCTAGCTTTGTTCTCCACCCACGTGATCAATTTTGGGCTCATGTCCCATTCCTTCAGGCACTTGTCATTTTCTTCTTGTATCTTCTTCACTGGTGATTGTGCTAGAGTGAGGGCCTTGCTCCCCACCAGTCCATCCTTCCATCCATCCTTTGTGTAAACTTGACTATACACCAGTGTCTGTGGTCGCTCCCAGCACCCAGGTTCTCCTATCTCCTTCACTCTTGTCCCTGGACATGGCAATACTTTCAGTGTTATAGTCTTTGTCTCTCCCTTCTTGGGTCCATCAGATATGTATTGTATTGCTTCATCTGACTGCCAGTAATTGTTCATCATGTCTAGTGTCTTCATGTAACTGTCTTCATATGGGAATGTTGCTCGGGACATCTACCTCAACGTTGTTGTCATCCCTTGAAATCTCCCTCGAGTTGTTACCATTAACAGGCACATCAGACATTGAGCTCTTGCCGCTGGTATTTCAGGTGCTACGAACGTTCTGGAGGTACTCATGGCATAGAGGATTAATGAGCAGACATAACAGCTCTCTGCAGTGGTTTCCTTACCTACGTTTGTCATGTGTTTGTATCACATGTTTTTAGACACTTGAGCAGTGTCAGTGAGATAGAGCTTTACCCCTTTCATTTCTGTGTCAGCACTGAGCTTACCTCTATTTACCCTGCTTGCAGTGCTCTCCTGTCCACTTGACATGGTTGCTCTACCTGCTGGGGTCGGGGGAATGTTAGTAGAGAATACAGGTTAGCACTAGCAATAAACGAAATTCTCCAAAATGTAAAATCAAATACCCCACTTGTAATAATGAGATACAACAATAAAACCACATTCTTTATTATTTCACCCATCTTTACCTGTGCTGCTTGATCCTTGTGCAGCCTGAAGATATAGTTACCCGAAAGAAATGCACGAAGGTTTGTGTTATTTGTTAGTATCGAGTTAATTATTTAAGCCCTGTGAACTAAGTAGTCGTTGATAGCAAAGATGAACACTTCCTCCCACACTGCCCTTACCGCGGGGTCTCTCAGTGTGGCGAGAATAGGAGGATCTCTGTGTTCGAGTTGTGGGTAAGCTTGCACCAAATATTCTACAAAGGTGATATTATACTCTCTGGATGATTGTGCTCCGAAACTACTGATAGTCAGAGGGCAACATGAACAACCATCACTTATTGCAACCGGCTTTCACGAAGACTGTATGTAGAGAATAAAATAACAGACAGTGGGCCTCATTACACGGTAGGCGGTAAGGGTTTACTGGTACCGGTATTTTACCGGTACTGGTAAATCCTTACCGCCTTACTACGAGGTCCCTTTGCGGGTTGGGGAATTTAACGCCTGCTTTTTGCAGGCGTTAAAAATCCAACCCGCAAAGAGACCAGGGTGCTAATTACGGTACCACAATTTGCGGTACCGTAATTAGCGCCTTCCCCATTCCCATTATGCCCTATGGGGCAAAAATAGGAATGGGGAAGGGCAATGGAGGAAGGAGGAATTACTGCCTTCCCAAACTTGGAATAGGGCGGTAATTCCCCTTTCCTCCAAGGCGGTACCGGTAAATTACCTGCATGAACCATGGCGCTAATAGCGCCATGGTTTACTGCCTACCGTGTAATGAGGCCCAGTGTATCTTCACTCTAAGTAAATAAGCAGTCCAGTCCCTATCTCTACTGCCCTTGAGCGAGTAACCATTGGGTGTCCTCCACTCGGCAGAGTAAGTTCAGAGTTGTCTTGCTGCTCCTCTTGCTGCTGATCGTTGGCCCTGTTGAATTTGTTGCCAGGCAAGGCCGCTGCTTTTTAGCGCTTGACATCAGGCGAGTGGTTCCACACTGTCTTTCTTTCCAGTTGTACAGCTTTATCTGCTACTGCTTCAATGGTATGGGGGTCCGTAAATCTGGGTGCATCCCACTTTCGGATAAAGTTTTGTAGCAGGACCATGCCCCCAACATTAACCTGTCTTTTTACTCCAGAGTCTTTTTGTCCATTGTTGCCATTTCTTTCTCCGTTGTCTTCTGGGCCTGCCCAGAACCGTTGTATCTGGCGAGAGATAAAAGAGGCACTAACATTTAAGGAAGTAATTTAATCATACATTTCCTGACCTAACACATCTGCGCTACTCTCAGCATCTTTCAAAGCCCTAGTGGGAGGAGCCAGTGGGAGTTGCATGCGCCATCCTGCCACCACCTCATGGGGTGTTAAATGGTGGTCGGACCCAGGATTGTTGAGTAATGCAAACTATGCGAGTGGCAGTCAGTGCAGCCAATTCTTCTTGGTGCTCTGCTTTGTCTTATCTATTGCCTCCTTCAAGACGCCATTCTGGCGTTCACACATTCTGTTTGCTTGTGGGTGGTCTGCACAGTAGGACTTGTGTTGAATGCCCAGCAACGTGGTGATGGGCCTGAACATCTCATTGGTGAAGTGAGGGCTGTTGTCAAACTGCAGGACTTCACACATGCCCCATCGTGGGAACACTTCCCTGATCAGAAACTTGGCTGCCCTGAGGGCATCAGGATGAGAGCAGGGGCCTGCCACAATCCAGCGAGAGAATGGGCACACAACCACCATCATGTAGTGGTACCCTTCGCACACTTGGATCATGGCAACGTAGTCAACATGTAGATGCTGGAATGGTGGAATGGACCTGCTGGACGTGATATGGTTCCTCTCACAACTCTCAATGTATGTCCTGCTGTGTACTGTTTGCATACAAGACAATTATTCACAAATTCAGCCATGTGTTCCGCCAAATGAAACATGTTTCTCCAATATGGGCGGCAATGACCTCTTTCCCTGTGTGCCTGGGATAGTGTAACTGTGTCAGTGCTGTGTTCAATAGTGCCAGAGGCATCACCACCTTCCCTGTGTTGTTTTGCTGCCATAGGGCATCTGTTGGAGATACTGCACATCCCCTTTTCATCCATAAATCCTTGTCTTCCCTTGGTGCAGCTCCCTGCAACCCCATAATCTGTGCTTCTGGCAATACTTTGTACCCCTCCTTTAGTATCATTGTCCTCGCATTATGGACATTTGATGCAGCCTCCATCTCTAGTAACTCTCCAAAATATGCTGCTGCTTCATTTCCTCTTGAAATCTCATCTTCCCCTTGTGTGTGTGCTTGGCACTTCACTATGGCTACCTCTGCAGGATAATCAATTACTTCGATCAGTTTGCCCAATAAAAGTGCATGCTGCACTGTTGTCCCATCTGCCCTTCTGAATCCTCTCCTGATCCATCATGACAGTCCTGAGTGTACTGTTGACGTCACGTATGCTGAGTCTGAATATACTGTCACTTTTGTTCCCCTGCTGTTTTCTAATGCTAGTATTAAGGCCATTAATTCTGCTGCTTGTGCTGAATAATGTGGTGGTAATCGTGCACTTGCCACTACTTCGCTTGTTCCATCCTCCCTCAATCTCACCACTGCTGTCCCTGTACGTCTGACCCCATCTGTCTGGTCAATTGCCAAAGACCCGTCAATGTACAGCATATCTCCTCCCTCAAGTTCGTCCTCATGGACTTTGCAGGTGTCACTGAACATCTGTATCTTTGCTGTACAGTTGTGTGCATAGTCTCCTACCTGCAGAGCATCTGCGAGAAAAGTTGCTGGATTGACAAGTCTGCACCTCACTATCTTAAGTGAGGCATTTGATAGTATCACCTCGTACACTGTTGCTCTCTGTGTTGTTAAGGTGCTCTTTGGCTTCGGCAGTATCGCAAAGAGTGTGTGCTCCACGTAAAACGTGGTAGTGCACCCCATGGTAGTCCCTGCTGATTTCTCCACTGCAAATGCTGCATCAGCCAAAGCATATTCGCACTGATAGTGTTCGCTCATTACCAGGTCAAGTGTTGCACTGTTGTGAGCTATGGACTTGTGCGCCAAACTTGTCCCTTGTGTCAGTACTGCCTTCATCACTACTCCGTCAGTGTCTGAGAACAGAAATTATCCTTTTTGAGTCTGGGATCCCTAACACTGGAGCTGTGCCTATTGCTTCCTTTAGTGTGTTGATTGCCTCAGTCATCTCATCCGTCCAGTTCATTGTCTTGTGTCCCTTCTGTGCTTCCTTCAGAGCACCTACTAATGGCCTTGTGTATGTACTGTAGGTGAATACCCATGCTCTGCAGTAATTGCACAACCTTAAGAACTGCTGCATTTTGCTTACTGTCGACGGTTTGGCTGTCCTGCGTATTGTCTACGCCCTCTCTGGCGTAATCTGTTGGCCATTTTGGGCTATTGTCTGTCCAATGTATAGTACTTCTTTATGACAGTACTGTAGTTTGTCCCTGTCCACCTTGTACCTCTTGTCTGCTAATACTGTCAGCATGTTAACTGAGTCATTTCTACATGTGTCTTCTGTTGTGCTGCAAATCAAAATGTTATCTACGTACTGCAAAACCGTGCTTTCCAACTGTACATTGCCTAGGTCCATCTGGAGGACCCCGTTAAATATTGAGGGTGACTTGCAATACCCTGTGGGAGCCTTGTATGTTTCCACTTCTGTTTTCCATAGATAACGGGAGTCAAGTCTTGTGAGCCTGGGTGTAGTGGTACTGAGAAAAATGCATTTTTCAAGTCAATGACCGTGAAGCAGGCAGCTTCTGCCGGAATGCTACACAAAATTGTTGCTGGATTTGGGACCAGTCGATATTATGCTTGTACAATTGTACAATAGCCCAAAATGGCCAACAGATTACGCCAGAGAGGGCGGAGACAATACGCAGGACAGCCAAACCGTCGACAGTAAGCAAAATGCAGCAGTTCTTAAGGTTGTGCAATTACTGCAGAGCATGGGTATTCACCTACAGTACATACACAAGGCCATTAGTAGGTTTAGGGGGCATAAGGCCTGGATGAAATGCCACAACCACCCCTTTGTTTTCTTGACAGGGTACACAGCCGTGTTGCATGGGGACTCTGATGGTACTAGTATGCCTCGCTCCACTAGTGCTGGAATCATCTCATAAATGCCCTCATCTGCGTCCTTAGAAAATGGATACTGTTTTACGCTGGGTAGAATATCTCCTGGTTTCAACTTTAGCTTCACTCCCCCTATTCCTTTCAGAATTCCCACATCATAGGGACTTGTGGTCTATAGGGTGCTGAGTACCTTGGCCAGATCCACCTCACAGAAGGATGGTGGTGCCTTCAGTGCCATTGCCATCTTCTGTGTCACCTCCCTGTAATTTATCCTCAACCAGTATGTCACACTCATTTCAAACACCATCTGGTGTTCTGATTGTTCGTCTCCAAATAATTCTTTATCTGTCACTGTGGTTAGCTTGCACCCTTCTGCCACCGTGATCACTGCTCACGATGACCTACCTGTGTCATCCATTCCATGTATTGGTATCCACTCATCTCACAAAATTACTGCCTCGATCTCTATTGGCACTATTATCCCTTCCTTCTCGTCCATGGGGAGCTCTGGTCTGAACAGGTACTCTTTTGGCATCCGCCACATCTTTTCTGCAATCCCTGGGAGCCATGCAACTCCCATTTCAGTTCTGTACCGGAACAGCTCCTCATCCACTAGCACCCCTCTCTGTACCTTCCGTCAACAATAGGCTTGAATGATCTCCCTTACATTGAGCATGTGTATTTCTGGTGTGGAGCACACTATCGCCTTGTCTGCGAATGAAATTGTCATGTTCAATCTGCTCCTAATGTCTCGTCCCAGTATATTTACAGGTGTTTGTCGAGAGTAGAGTAAAGGCAGAGATAAATCGTGTTCTCCTATAGGAAAAGAGATGTCGTCTGTGAAAGGAACCACTTCCCGAGCCCCAGAGAATCCTTCAGTATTCATGACATCGCCTGACAATGTAAATGCTGCTTCCCGAATGCAGGACCTAGTCTCCCCTGTATCTACAAGAAAGGAAAAAGTCTTGTCACCTACCCCTATGCAAGCCTCCTCCGCCGGGTTGGGTGCGATCAATAGGATGGAACACATCAAGTCCGTCTGTGGCTCTACTATTGAGGGTACATGGACATTCCGTTTCCCATGAATGGGTTGTTCCCTATCATGGTGACCCCTCCCAGTTTCCTAATGGGTAAAGTGCCCATGGAGTCCACAAGTGGGTCTTTGCCGTCCTTTTGCTGTATGCTGTCCTGTATTTGTGGTACCTGCTGTGTGCCTCCTCAAATATGTGGTACTTGAAAATAGTGTGCTATGGATACCTGCATCTGCGGTATCTGTGTCATGGGCTGGTGTGCTTGCTGGGGCAACCCGTCTGTCTGTCCTTGCTGTATCTGTGGTTGGTCCTGCGAATAGTAATCACCCTGATCCCCCTGATATGTCTGTTGGTATGGTTCTCCTCAATACTGCTGCATCCCCCTATTCCTGTAAACTCTCAATAAGTGTCCCAGCTCCCCACAAGACAAACACCGTGGTGGCTCCCTCCCTTGACTTTGGAAACCACCCCTGTAATCCCTGGGCCTTGCTGTGCGTACCCTCAAAACCCTCCTGGAAATCCCCCTTGGTTGTGATGTGTCTGCGGTCCGTACACGGAGCCTCTCGATGGCCCCCTCTTCCTCTAAATCCTTACTACATGTGACCTCGCCCCATGAACCATCCCCATGGGCAGCTGTGTATACTGCTGCTGCGGTTGCTGTGTCTCCTGTGTGCTTGGGCTCGTCTGTACAGCCCCTTCAATGGCATACTTCGATAATTCTTTCTGCACTAACTTTGCTTCATCTACTTTTCTGTCCTCTTTCTTAAGTTTTTCTTGCAACAGCCTACAGTGGTGAACGACCGTAAGCTGAATTTCTGGCCAAGCCCTTGCTTCTATGCCTATTAACTTAGCTTAGTTGCTTCTGTACTGGTTCTGGCAGCTCCTGGCATAGTATATGGTAGAACAGATTATTTCTTTTTTCCTTCCTTCTTGAAGCCTGTGTTGGTTATCTCCTGCCTGCAGCACTGAACAATAAGTACTGATGGGCACTAATGACCTTGCATTTCACCTGCAAATGAGGTTGAACGTACCCAGGCAGAATGAAATGCAAATAGAAAAGTTGTTTGTTTGAATTTGAGGCTTTATCAAATTTGGAGAAATAAAAAGAAGTAAAAAGGAAACATGGCGCGTTTGTTTTTATTGTACAAGCAATCCTTTTTATATGCACATCCTGCTTGCTGTCCACCGAGCCCTCTGACGAGGTCAGAGCCACATCAAGAGGCCTTTTCTGCAGCCTTGTGGCATTTTAAAGATGGCTGCTGCATTTTCGGAGCTCTGAAAGGCTCACTGCAGTCACCAGCACCTGCCTCCTTGCCTGTCATTGGCCACCTGCAACACTTATTGGCCTATGGTGGACCGGCAGGCTCTTAGCTGGTCCACCCATTCAAAGGCCCACTTTCTAAGGCCCTGTCAGTTCCCCTGTCCTTTGCCTGGCCGGGACTGGGGGCCTCTCCTGCCCCCCCCAGGTACACATGGAGGCTGATGAAAATTCCATGTTCTCCAACACTCTGTAAGAAATGGACCCCCAACACTTCTCTATAAGTCCGTTTTTCACTTGTCCAGCTTGAAAATCAAATTTAGTTGTGCCCAGTTACTGAATGTGTTTCACATTGCTCTGCTGATTACGTATTTAGCTCACAGTTGCTGCATGTATTTCACTTGTCCAGCTTGAAATCAAATTTAGTTGTGCCCAGTTACTGAATGTGTTTCACATTGCTCTGCTGATTACGTATCTAGTTCACAGTTGCTGCGTGTATTTCACTTGTCCAGCTTGAACATCAAATTTAGTTGTGCCCAGTTACTGAATGTTTGGTATACAGTAATAAAATCGCGGCAAAAATGTCGCCTTTACAAAAAAACGCGGCAAAAATGCTCTAGTTTGACCCGGTAAAGGTGTACCCCATTATACCATATAAGGGGAGCAGGGATTGCGGGGGTGTCCCCTGCTCCCCTTAAATGTTATAATGGGTCTGGGGGTTGCAGTGGTGTCCCCCGCATCCTTTACATGGATTGCAGCGGCAAAACCACTGCCATTTCTGCCACGATTTTAACAAATGGAACCGAATGTTTCACCTTGCCCTGCTGATTACGTATCTAGCTCACAGTTGCTGCATGTATTTCCCTTGTCGTGCTAGAACCTCAAATTTAGTTGTGCACAGTTACTGAATGCCAACCATGTCGCTTTCTATCTCCCCTATCCTCTCCAACTGCATCATTATCTCCTATCCTTCTCCTATCACTAAATCTGGCCAAAAGAAACTTAAGAAGGACATACTGGCCTCCAACTCAGGCCTTCCTATTGCAGACACCTATGTCACAGCCTGTGCCAGAGAGTCTATCACTGACATCCTCTTCTTCTTTAACGCACCTGATCTATGGACTCGCTACCTGGTCGACTTTCTCTCTCCTATCGCCGCTTCTCCCATTAAAGGTGGCACTCGCTGCAAGGTTCTCCTTGACCTCTTCACCATTTCCAGAGTCATCATTAATGTTGATCTCAATGGATCCATCATGGTTCTGGGTCATCAACCCAACCTTCTTCTCTTCGACAGGTTCCTCCCTCACCTCTCTTACCTCACCTATCCCTCTGGCCAGGTTCCCTTGCCATCTGTGCCCTCCTCCACCTCTGCACAGGTGTCCTTGCCTTCTGTGCCTTCCTCCTCCTCTGCACAGGATCCATCGCCTTTCCTCACTGTCCCGGCTTCCTTGTCGGCCTCGGCTCCTTTGCCATCCTCCACTATCCCCTTCACTCCCTTGCCGCCCTCTGGGGGCACCACTGTCCCCTGCGCCCCCCAAGGAAGACCCTCAAAGATGGCAAGCTGCTGCACATTGCCACTCTTAACACCAGCTCTGCTGTCAAACACTCATCTGACATCTGCAACCTCCTCCAACTCATGGATCTTGATGTGCTCGTCATCACAGAGAGCTGTTGAAGGATAGCTCCATCACAACCTTTGACATACTCCTCCCTGAAGGCTACAAAACCTTTCTGCACCCAGGCCTAACAAGACAGGTGGGGGAGTGGCGCTTATCTTCCCAGAATGGATACCTGTGTCTATCATCCCTACTCAGGCCTACTCCTCCTTCGAATGCCTCGTTTGCAGACTCTCACCATACCCTAAATCTTCTCTCATTATGACCACCTTCTATTGGCCACCAGTCCAGTCCACGCTCTTCCTCTCTGAATGGGCTGACCTGGCTTACTGTTAGACAGAAACCTGTGCAGTTCCCTCTGGGACCACTGCAAAAGATTTAAGGCTACAGGTGTTTGGCAGTAAACTCACTTGGTAGCAGTCCGTACCACCCAGGTTTACCTTGTAGCTGTGGCTGAGCAGTCAGACTTCCCTCAAGAAGAGTTAGGCAGTATACAGAGCATACATAATAGGTACAGAGGCACAATAGTACAAGCAAACACTGACCAGAGGTAGGTGTAAAAGTATATAATTATTTATTTAAAAGACACACTCATAAGTTACACTAGCACAGAAAAGGTAAGCAAGTCAAAACACAGTCACTATTACTCATATGTACATCCCTAGTTATTTGTTGGACAAGTCTAAGTTAACACCACTTATTTCCAAACAGAGGTGAGCGCTTAACGTTAGATGGCACTCCAACAAGTTAGTTAAAAGGGAGGGAAAAGGCAAAAGAAGTGAAAACAGCCAGGTAGAACACTTTTCAGAGATTCACAGTGAGTGTAGAAAGGCAGTCTATTGTGGAGCAAGGAAGTTCGGTTGCCAGGCCCACTCTAGGGAAAGCCAGGCAAAAAGATGCCCAAGATCACACAATGTCACAAGTCTTTACAGGTGAGTAGAAAAGGTTTTTCCCAGTTAAGAAAAGTTTAGTTAGGGTGCCCAGGCATACCCAGGGTCGAGAGCCGGGGGCTAAATCTACCCCGTACAATCGGTGGCAAGGGAAGCCGGGCGGAACACAGTTCCTTTTAAAATGGAAAGGATCCTCCAGCGGGGGCAGTTGTTCCTGGTAGTGGGTGCAAGTCATGGCGTCGTCCAGAGGAGGAGAAGATCTTGTCGTGGAGGAAAGCTGAAGGTCGTTGCACTACCAGGGAAGAAACCAGCCGTGGAGTTTTTTCCGGTTAAAAGGATGTTACCCCTCTTTCGCGGTTGAGGTAAAAAGTGGTATCCCGGTTGCCGGGGTGCTTGGCACAGGCAAGGCGGCCACGAGGTGCTTCAGGGCGGCGAGAAGAAGGCAGAAACTGGTTGTCCCCACCAGTCAAGGGAAGAAGACTCTCCGGCGGGAGATCTCCTCTGTCGTCGGGAAAAGTGGTGAGACGGTTCCGCAGGGCTCCACCGGTGGTGTCGTCTTGGCAGGTCGGCTCGGCTTCTCCCTCTTCGGCTTCTTAGGTCCTGTGGCGACTTCTCCAGAATCAGTCCCAAAAACCCCGCTTTTATGCAGCAAACCCCCATTCATACAGCCTAGCTGTCACTCAAACATGCTAAGTGGTGAGCGAGGTGGCTCACCACTTGGGCCGATCACACCAGAGTGCGACATGAGTTGGCAAGGCAACTCAGTCCAGGGTGCCTAAACCCCCTCCCACACCCCATGTGGTACCCAGACAGAATGGCACCACTTTGGAGGGCTTCTGTGCAGAAGCCCGCCAAAAGTGGAACAAAGGCTCGACTCGGGTTCAGGGTTACTGAAATGAACCTAGACGCTATTTTGGCGGCGAGTCCTGGCAAAAAATCCCAACCGGTGAATTTATATTAAATAAATAAACCGGCGGTATCTTTAACATTGCACCAAAAAGTGGTGCATTAAAATCAATGGGAAATCCCATTGGGAAATATTCCGGTGGAATATTTCCGTGGTATCCACTGCCACCAGCCAGAAACTCGGCGAGGGGGGACCGGACAGTACTCCCTCGACAACAAACCCAGGGGCAATCTAATTGCCCCTACCAGTACTTCCACAGTATGATGGTTTGTACTGGTTAAGTTCCTAAGTTAAGACTAGTAAAGTCAATGGGGACTTTACAGACCCAGGGAGACAGTAGTCAGTCCCAGGGTGTGGAGTCTATGTTTGGGGGTCTCAATGACACCCCTATGTTACTGCACTGAGGGTGCTGTGTAACACATTCAAAAACCAATGATAGCCTATGGGGAAGAAATACCCCATAGCCCATAAGCGCATAGCAAGTCACAGAAACACTCTCAAGTCATGCCCAAGAGTGAGGGTAAAAGAGTCTCACTCTTGGCAGGAGAAAAAAAATAAACCCCAAAAATCCAGCAAAGCTGCTGGGGGACTCAATAGGTTAGGAAATTCAGCCTAAACAGAGAATTCTCCCTAACACTTACTCCCTACTCCCCCCTCCTCTCAACTCCTCCTGATGGGTGATCTTAACATTTATTTGGACTCACCTGACTCCTCAGGCCCTTTCTGCAACCTTTGCAACTCTCTTGCCCTTTCTATCCTTCCCTCTGGCCCCACACACACCGCAGGCCACACCTTGAATGCTCTCATCTCTACTGATATCCCCCTCACTATACCTCTCACTACCTCCCTCTCTTGGACTGACCACTCTCTTCTCTCAATACACCTGAAGTTCTCCTCTCCTCTTGCAGCAATACCTCCCGCACAGCCACTTGGCTTCAAAGTCACCATACCCATGGAAAAAGTGACAGTAGCTGCCTTTGCCACCTCCTACTTTTCTCCACCCACCCCTTCGGCTGACTCCCACCCTGACACAGCCCTTGCTAACCAACACTCTTGCTTGCCCCTGTCAGGAGGGTCCGACTGAAGCCTTCCAAAAAGTGCAACTCTTGGTATGACTCTGACCTACCTGCCCTTAATTGCAAATGTAGGGCAGCCGAGCGGAAATGGAATGTGTCGGCGAACCCTTCAAAGGCATTATCGACTCTGCATCCGCACCAAGAAAAGAGTCTTTATTCAAGCCTGCATCTTTGCGGCATCAAACAACACGGCCAAACTTTTCAAAGTCTGCAAGGAGCTGGCCAATCCTGCAGCAACCTCTTCTTCTGTCACACCCACCCAGGACCGTTGTGCGGCACTGGCTGCACATTTCACCACAAAAACCCAAGACATCCTTTCCACCCTCTCTTCCACACCACAGCATACACCAACATCGGAGCCTCCCTTGTCCACTCCTCCTCTTACCCTTTCTTCTTTTTCGTTCGTCACACCAGACCAGATGAGGTCACCAGACAAGTCCGATCTATGAAGGCTTCAGCCAAACAGGTGGACACCTGCCCCTCCAAAACCATTAAAGGCAATATTGAATCCCTTGCCCCAGCATTGGCTGATCTCTGCAATCTCTCCTTTTCCACTGGAGCTTTCTCAACGGTCCTGAAGCACTCTCTTGTGCACCCTCTGCTCAAAAAAACCTCTGCCGACCCCACCATTCTGGCAAACTACCGTCCTATCTCCATCACTCCTTTCTTGTCCAAACTCCTGGAGAAACTGGCTATCTCTCAGCTGACCCTCCACACTGAATCTATTGGTTGCTTCCACGACCACCAATCTGGCTTTAGAGCATCCAGAGGCACAGACACTGCTCTTCTGAACACCTGTGAAGACCTACTCTCAAATCTTGACACTAACACCCCCTCTATCCTCATTCTCCTCGGCCTCTCCTATGCCTTCAACACAGTTGTGCTGCAGGGCCTAACCCGTTGCACCCATGCTACCTGAACCACTTAGATTGTGGTTCTGCAGGTAAGTGTTTCGTTTTTTCTGCTGCCCGACTCCATCAGAAGCATCATGGTGCTCCAAATCCACCCAGAGCCATCCCTGCCGTCCTCGATTCCCCGGTTAGCTTCCCCCTTCAGTCCTGCCTCCCGCACCGTCCCCCAGGCCCTGATTGGCTACCCCGACCGTGTTGTGCTGCAGGGCCTAACCCGTTGCACTCATACTGCCTGAGCCACTTAGATCGTAGTTCTGCAGGTAAGCGTTTCGTTTTTTCTGCTGCCCAATTCCATCAGAAGCATCATGGCGCTCCAATTCCACCCAGAGCCATCCCTGCCATCCTCGATTCCCCGGTCCAGCTTCCCCCTTCAGTCCTGTCTCCCGCACCCTCCCCGAGGCCCTGATTGGCTACCCCGACCTTGTTGTGCTGCAGGCTTAACCCGTTGCACTCATGCTGCCTGAGCCACTTAGATCGTGGTTCTGCAGGTAAGCGTTTCATTTTTTCTGCTGCCCAACTCCATCAGAAGCATCATGGCGCCCCAATTCCACCCAGAGCCATCCCTGCCATCCTCAATTCCCCGGTCCAGCATCCCACTTCAGTCCCGCCTCCTGCACCCTCCCTGATTGGCTACCCCGACCTTGTTGTGCTGCAGGCTTAACCCGTTGCACTCATGCTGCCTGAGCCACTTAGATCGTGGTTCTGCAAGTAAGCGTTTCGTTTTTTTCTGCTGCCCAACTCCATCAGAAGCATCATGGCGCTCCAATTCCACCCAGAGCCATCCCTGCCATCCTCCATTCCCCGGTCCAGCTTCCCCGTTCAGTCCTGCCTCCTGCACCCTCTCTGATTGGCTACCCCGACTGTGTTGTGCTGGAGGGCCTAACCCGTTGCACTCATGCTGCCTGAGCCACTTAGATCGTGGTTCTGCAGGCAAGCATTTTGTTTTTTCTGCTGCCCAACTCCATCAGAAGCATCATGGCACTCCAATTGCACCCAGAGCCATCCCTGCCATCCTCAATTCCCCGGTCCAGCTTCCCCCTTCAGTCCCGCCTCCCGCACCCTACCCGAGGCCCCGATTGGCTACCCCAACTGTGTTGTGCTGTAGGGCCTAACCCGTTGCACTCATGCTGCCTGAGCCACTTAGATCGTGGTTCTGCAGGTAAGCGTTTCGTTTTTTCTGCTGCCCAAGTCCATCAGAAGCATCATGGTGCCCCAATTCTACCCAGAGCCATCCCTGCCGTCCTCTATTCCCCGGTCCAGCTTCCCCCTTCAGTCCTGCCTCCCACACCCTTCCCCAGGCCCTGATTGGCTACCTCGACCGTGTTGTGCTGCAGGGCCTAACCCGTTGCACTCATGCTGCCTGAGCCACTTAGATCGTGGTTCTGCAAGTAAGCGTTTTGTTTTTTCTACTGCCCAACTCCATCAGACTCATCATGGCGCTCCAATTGCACCCAGAGCCATCCCTGCCGTCCTCGATTCCCCAGTCCAGATTCCCCCTTCAGTCCCGCCTCCTGCACCCTCCCCCAGGCCCTGATTGGCTACCCCAACCGTGTTGTGCTGCAGGGCCTGACCTGTTGCACTCATGCTGCCTGTGCCACTTAGATCATGTTTCTGCAGGTAAGCGGTTTGTTTTCTTTGCTGCCCAACTCCATCAGAAGCATCATGGTGCTCCAATTCCACCCAGAGCCATCCCTGCCATCCTCGATTCCCCGGTCCAGCTTCCCCCTTCAGCCTCGCCTCCCGCACCCTCGCCCAGGCCCTGATTGGCCTACCAATCCTCAACCTGGACACGACAGGGGCAGCCCTCTGCCCAGCAGCCCCTGTGGCTAAGGGCCCCAAGGCAAAGGGCGGCTCCAGCAATGGCGGCTCCAAAATGTGTCTGCAGGTGTCCGCAGGGGAAGCCAACGAAACCAACAGTCACCAGACACCGACAAAAACTGTAAGTGTTGGCATGGGTGGGGTGTAGAGCAATTACTCTACTCCAGAAAGCTCCTGCCACTCTAACCTACCTTGCCATTACCTACACTGCCACAGACTTACACCATGCACTCTTAGAGAGATATGTGACCACCAGCCTAAACCTATTCATGGCTGGACAGCAAATATTGCCTTCATTATAATGTTACCTAGTACCATAACCAGAGAGAACTATGAAGATCAGCCTGCGTCGCATCTAGATAGAGTTGTGAATGTTAGCATGCGCCACACTTAGAATCCTCAACCTAGCCTGTGTCGCATCTAGATAGAATTGTGAATGCTAGCGTGTGCCCCACTTAGAATCCTCAACCTAGCCTGTGTCGCATCTAGATACAATTATGAATGTTAGCATGTGCCACACTTAGAATCCTCAACCTAGCCTGTGTCACATCTAGATAGAATTGTAAATGTTAGCGTATACCACACTCAGGTGGAAATTCTTAGGTTTAGCCTGCATCGCAGCTAGATAGAATTGTGAATGTTAGCATGTGCCACACTTAGAATCCTCAACCTAGCCAGCATCGCATCTAGAGAGAATTATGAATGTGCCACACTTAGAATCCTCAACCTAGCCTGCGTTGCATCTAGATAGAATTGTGAATGTTAGCATGTGCCACACTTAGAATCCTCAACCTAGCCTGCGTCACATCTAGATAGAATTGTAAATGTTAGCGTATACCACTTTCAGATGGAAATTCTTAGGATTAGACTGCGTCGCAGCTAGATAGAATTGTGACTGTTAGCATGTACCACACTTAGAATCCTCAACCTATCCTGCGTCGAATCTAGATAGAATTGTAAATGTTAGCATGTGTCATACATAGATGGAATTCCTAAGTTTAGCCAGCGTCGCATCTAGATAGAAATATGATTCAATGATTGACAAACAATTCGCCGGCCAAGCCTGGTCCAAGCGTGCAATCATGAATCAATAACCGACTCACTAACAATTTCACCCCTCTGCATTCACCTCTCAAACTCTAAACAATCACAACCACAACTCTATAACACAACAAACCGCACAAACTTCACTACACTGCAACAACAAAACAAACACACACAGACGCGCACAACAGTACACAACGGCTACCGAACGGAAAGCACCCCAAGCCCAGCCAACAGACCCACCGGGCTGAGGCCGCTAACAGCACATTACTGCTCTCTTGCACTTTTCCAGCTTATTCCTACTAACTCACCCCCCCTCCTTCCCTTTTTCAGAGCCACCAGAGCGCCAGGGGACCACTCCGGTGGTGATAGTGCGCGATACAAATATCCTTTAACATTAACATTAACATTAACATTGACAGTTAACCACAACATCCTGATTGCACACATCTGTGACACACTGGGAAACACAGGTCAGGCTCTGGCCTGGTTAACCTCCTTCCTCTCAGACCATCCATCCCAGGTAGAACTTAGAGCCTTTCACTCAACTATCACTCTCTCAGCCTGTGGCGTTCCCCAGGGATCTAACCTATCCCCCTGGTTCTTCAACGTCTACATGGCTGCCCTGGCACGTGTGATTGCCACTTTCACCTCTAACTTCCAGTGCTACGCGGATGCCACGCAACTATCTTTCAAGCTACCCTCAGCCGCCTCGTCCTTTTCGCTCATATCTGACTGCCTGTCCGCTATTCAGTCTTGGTGTGCTGCAAACGACCTCTTCCTCAATGCCACTGAGACTGAGATTGTTCCCATTGGGACACCTGCTCCTGCTTTCCCACTCTCTCTGGCCGGCCTTCCTTGGCCCTGCGCCTGCACCCACATGCGAAACATGAAACCTGGGGGTCATCTTTGACTCCAGTCTCTCCTTCTCCTCTCACATTTCAGATGTCCCTAAAAACAAACAATCAGCTTCATCTCTTACTCTGTCTTTTCTCACTTTCCCCCAGAGGCTCACTGTCTCCAGAGCCCTGGTTCTCTCCAGGCTGGACTATTGCAACAGCCTCTTCCTCAACCCCCCTTCTTCTGCCATGCGTCCTCTGCAACTCATCCAGAACAGAACCGCAAGACTTATCCTTGGCCTCAGGCCTAGGGACTGCATCTCTCCAGCGCTGAAATCCCTCCACTGCCTCCCCGTGGCTGCAATTATCAAATTCAAGACCCTTTGCATTGTTCACAAGGCTTTCTGGGGACTGGGACCTACCTACCTGCAACACTGCCTACCTAAATACTGTCCCTGATGAGCCCTCCGCTCATCTACCACCAACCTTCTGTGAGTGAGCCGGTTATCCAAGCAGAGATTTGGAGGGAGATCCTTATCCTCAGCAGGTGCCTCCCTCTGGAATAGCCTCCCTGCCGCCCTCCGTCTTGAGCTGGATCTCCTTAAATTCCGGAAACTCCTCAACATGTTCCTCTTCGCCTCTTCCTTCTCTCTCTCTACCCTGCTAACCCAGTTCTCTATATTTCCCTCTCTCCCTCCTCTTCCTTACAGCACGCTGACTGGCCGTCAGGTGTACCTCAGAGTCTCACTGGTCCCCGGCACCCCTGCCAGTCCTCTTTCGCACTTGCCACAGGGCCCTACACCCCACCCACACTCAATGCACTTGTGAAAGTAACCCTAGAGAGTGGCTCTCTCTGCACTTACCCCAGTCTCAACCGACCGGGGGCACTTGATCCTCCCTACCCCCTGTGATCCTCTATGCACTTGCTCGATCATTACACACCACGCCTGAAGATCGTATGTCTGTTCTCCCTTGTCTTTACCCCTTCATTGCACCGTTAAAACTGCAGAATCGCCGCCAGGCCTATTTGCTGTCTCCCAAACTGTTAAAAGTATCTTTACTCACTTAATCTGCCTGTATAGACTATTATCGTCTCAGAATTTCAAGGGCTCTGAGCGACTGTTTGATTTTTCCCCAAGTTCCCACCCTCCTTGAGCGCTTTGAAACACTTGCCTGTGTATAGCCGTTATATAAATAAACAATACTATATCATACCATACCATACCATACCATACCATACCATACCAATACCAACAATGCTACTGTTTTATGGCGCCAAAGCTCTTGGATAGCCTGAATGTATTCTACAGGGTCTTCGTCCCACCTCATCTTCCGGGACATAATTGCCTCAATGTCAGAAGATTCTGGTACTTGACATATGTCAGCTCTGCAGTTTGCAAACGGTGAACCATAGTGCCCTGTGTCCTGTGTTGTCACTCCAGGGAACCTGCCCTCTTCCATACGTCATCCGCAGCAGCTCTGAGGATCGCCGCTAGCAGTCCCTTTATGTCTCCCACTGCTAATCTATGTCCTGCTGTCATTTGTTCCATCTCATAAATCCATTTTCCTGCACCCATGCTCAACAAGGGTAGCCTGCACCGCAAGCTCTTTTTGTCAGTGTGTTTCCATGGTACATACTGAGGTTGTCCCCCCTCCCTTTTCTAGCAGGGCATCTGTGTGAATCCTACCTCCCCATACGCACTCCTAGTCAGCCTAGCCTATTTGTCTGCGTTCCTAATGTCGGTGTACACATCTATTGGTTCCGTTATGGGTAGTTTGATGTCATCATTGTGTCCTTTCGGGATCCTTCCCCTTGAGCACACTATAGCTGTCTCCTCTTCCTTCGTCTTGGGATGTCCCTGAGCCTGTCTACATGTGGTCCTAAGTCATTGATGTTACATAGCTCGTCCACTGATTGTGGTGTGCACTTGTCATTGCCCCCTCATGTTTCCCCGGTACCTGTCCCTGTTTCCCATGTCACTCGCTTGTCTATGCTTGTCCCCCTTGATTTAGGCTTACCCTGCTCCCCCCTCTTATCCCCACTGTTTCGCCCCTCATTGTCGGACCCCGAGCCCATGGTACTACAAATGTCGTCTATGAAGCTCAGTCTCCCAGTAGTTGTGTCCGTGTTAGGTTTCAAGTCAATATCTATTTCTCTCAAGTCATATCTGCTGCTCCCCCCCCCAGTCACCTATGCCTGTTCTGTCCCTGTCCATTGTATTCCTGTCCTGTGAGGTCATGCTGTCTGGCTCTACTCGCCTGCCCCCCTCAATGCTGTTGCTTCCCTTATCCGCTGTCCCTTGTGTCCTTACCACCCTTATTGCTTGCTCATCTGTCTCCTTGCGTGCGGGTTCCCATGCCAATCTGTCCACCTGCAACTTCCTTTGTTTCCTCTCCAGATGCTTGCATTTTTTCTGCTCTGCTATCTCCCTCCGTCTCTTGATCTCTTCTACTTCCCTTATCCTTCTGTCCCACTGCTCTCTTTCCTCTCTCTTCCTTTCTCTGTGATCCCTTTCTATCTTCTCTTCTCTTTCTCTCTGCACCTGTTCCTTCTCTTCCTCTCTTCTCCTCTCCCTGTCCTCTCTTTCTATTCTCTCTTTCCTTTCCTTCTTCTTTCTGTCCCTTTCCTCCATTATTTCAGCCCAATCTGAAGTTTCCCCACTCCCCTTCAACCCTTCCATTGCCTTAGTAGCCCCTTCTGCTTCCCCCTCTGTCTTCCCTTCTAGCTTTAAGAGGATCTGTCCCCCTATCCATTTGCCTGTGGCTATTACCCCTCCTTCTCACCCTTTTGCACCTCACTGTACATTCGCCTCTCAGCGATCGGCTGCCCTGCGGCTCTTGGCCCATCTTCCTGAGTATATGGTGGTGGCTTATTTGCCGGATTTGAATACTGCTCTGTTGCTCTTAATTCCCATAATGCTCTCACTTCTTGTAACGGGCACATCCCTTGCTCATCGTCTGTGTCATCGGAGACCACACTCGGAGGGACATGTGGGGGAGTGGAAGGCAGGGTTGCAGACCCTGGTACCTCCTGACGGCTCAGCATCCTCTGATGCCTTGGTGCATCCCCCTCGACCTCCTGGAACATGCGCCACAATTCAAATATGGCCATGCGGCTTGTTAACTTCTTCCCCTTATAGGTGCCCTTTATGTGTGTCAGTAGTGATTGCTAGACATCTTTGGAGAAACTTCTGCAAGGTGGCCATGGCTTCGTTAACTTTCCTGCTGTGCCTTTAGACCATTCTATGCTATATTTACACTTCCCTTGATACATTGCTCTTGTGTTTACCTGACCTCAAATTTAGGGTTTTGATGGTCCGCTGTTAAGGGAGGTACACAATGCAATCACAATGTTTTTTTTTTTTTTTTTTTTTTAAAAAAGTTTATTGATTTTTCAACACAAACAACAATACAAACCAAACCGTAGTGCAATTAACAATATTACAATAAAGCATTTAATCATTAGTGCGCACTACCTCCCTGATCCCTCCCCCCTCGCGAGCCAGTTTCCATGTCACATTCCGTATCTGCCGCACATGAGCGGGCCTCGTTGTCATCCGACCCTCCCGAAGCCATCCCTGTCCCAAATATGCAAGATATCAAAGTCCTCCATGCCATCAAAGAGGCCAGTTCCTCCTCCCAAGACATACAACTCGCCTCCTGCCACACTGCTGTCTCGGCCTCCGCCCATTTCTGAAGGTCATTCCACCACACCTCAACCCGTGGCTTGCTACATTTTTTCCAGCCCATGGCTATTCTCCGTTTGGCCAGCACATACGCCAAGTCTTTCAATTTACACACATGTTTCTGCTTCCTAGGTCTGGAAAACCCACCCAGCAGGCATGCCCAGGCGGTGTCTATGGCAAGCGTGACCCCTTTCTCTCCTAGCTTGCGCGCCACCTCCCTCCAGAACCCCTCGATCACTGGGCATGCCCAGAACATATGCGTCATGTCCGCATTTTCTTCGTCGCATTTAGGGCACGCCTGTCTGCCCGCATTCCGGAATTTGGATATCCGCAGTGGGGTCATATACGCTCTGTGCGTGACATATAGCTGTACCTGCTGCAGTCTGGCATTTCGAGATACTTTCCTGTGGTATCTTAGAGCCCGTTCCCACATCCCATCTCCCATCTGGGTCCCCACCTCGCACTCCCATTCCGATCGTAGGCCTGTCAATTCCTTCCCAACCTTCAACATCACCATCTCATACAACCTAGAGATCTCATGTCCCCCTTCCGTCGTGTCGTATATCCCTTCCAGCGTAACCTCCGATTCGTCTGCCAAGGTAAATTCAGGCCATAGTTCCCGAATTTTCCTCCCCAATCTGTGGTATGTTACATATTGGCCTCCATGTAATCCAACCTCCCCGCTAAGTTCCTCAAACGCTCTGATGGCACCCTCCTGCCACACATCACCCAATGTCACCAACCCCACAGATTCCCAATAGGTCCTAATAATCCCCCTCAGCTGTCCGTCTACCCCCGCCAGGGCAACTAGTGGAATCTGCGGAGAACACGGGAGTGGGTCTCCCATCAGTTTGCATGCTCGTCTCCACATCTTCCATCCCAGCCTCACCATCGCCGGGTACTTTCTCGTAACAGTTTCTGGCAACCAAATGACTTCCTTCAGGAAAAATGGGGCACAATCATGCCCGAATAATCTAAGTTCTGGGGTCTCTTCGTCGGAAAGCCATTTGGATACAAACTGTAGTTGGCTCGCTATGTAATAAGCCTCAAAGTTTGGGAGTCTAACTCCCCCTTTTTCATGAGAGTTCTGCAACTTCCAGAGTGCTACCCTGTTTCGAGTGCCATGCCACAGGAACTCTCTGCAAACCCCATTTATTTTAGCAAAAAAACCCTTAGGGATCATATATGGGATGTTACTAAAGTAGTGTAGCAGCCTAGGCAGAACCACCATTTTAATCATTGCTCCACGCCCCATCATCGCCAGGGGCAACTTCTGCCAGAAACTCATGCATGCGCGTATCTTCTCAACAGCCATCTCAGTGTTACACTTATGTTCTTTCTCTACCGTGTGGTAGACATCTATTCCCAGGTAACGAAACGTGTTAACTGCCCAGGGCACCTGTAGCACCGGCAGCCTCTCTATGGGGACACCCGTATAGCAGCCCAATGGGAAAATGTTCGACTTCTGGGGGTTGACCGCTATGCCTGACAACCTCGCATATCTCCCCATCACGTCCAGGATATACTGTAAATTCTCCTCCGGATGACTCAGGTACAATAACAAGTCGTCCGCATACAGGGATATCAGATGCTTTTCCCTCCCAATCTCAATACCCACAATGTCGTACTGCTGCCGCAGGTACAGTGCCAGGGGTTCCAGGGCCAGGATATACAGCATCGGGGACCAAGGACACCCCTGTCTAGTGCCTCTGCTGAGTTGCCATCTCTCGGATATGATTGCCCCCGTCCGGACCCTGGCCAGTGGAGCACTATACAGCAGCTCCGCCCATCTAACGTATCTTGGACCCAGTCCGTATTCTCTCAAGGCCGTCAGCAGCCACCCCCAATTAACCGAATCGAAGGCCTTTACAGCATCCAACGACACTATCGCCATTTCCCCGTCGCTAATGGATCCCATCTCTATCACCCGGTGGAGGCGTCTGTGGTTTTGGGTAATATTCCTCCCCGGGACATACCCTGTTTGGTCCGGGTGTACCAGTTTGCCTATCACCCTCCGCAGTCTGTTTGCCAGGACAGCCGTTAGTATCTTGCTGTCCTGATTCAGCATAGATACTGGCCTGTACGACCCACAACTATGCCTGGGTTTATTGGGCTTAGGGAGCGGTACAATGACCGCCTCTCTGAGCGATTCCGGCAACCTCCCCGTCTCGAACGCCTCATTGAGCATATCAAGCATCGGGGGGAGCACTTCCGCTCCAAAGGTTTTGTAAAATTCGCTGGGCAGGCCGTCCGTCCCTGGGGTCTTACTAGTGGGTAGTTGCCGGACAACCGCCTCCAACTCCTCCAATGTTATCGGGGCATCTAATTCCTCTCTTTCTTCCGTGCTTATCCTGGGCAGCCCAATATCTTGCAGGGTCTCCAGCATATCCTCCCGGTCACCGCCACCCGGATCCCCGTACAATTCCCTATAGTAATTCACAAATTGTTCGTTTATGCCCTCTTGGGTATCTATCTGCTTCCCATCCTCTCTAGTAATCGTCCTAATCGGGGGTCTCGGGGTTTCTTTCTTATATAGCCATGCCAGGAGACGGCCCGTTTTGTCTCCTCCCGCGTGTTGTCTCTCAATATATTTTTTATAGTTTAGGTTACAGAGCCTCCCCCAATGTTCCGTACACTGCTGTTGCAGTTTAAGCACCAGCTCGTTGTCTATGGGCTCGCTCTTCAACGCCCGTTCCAACTGGCTTTCTGCCCTCTGTAAATCAACCAGGACCCCATTCTGCAAGCCTTTCGATTTGGCAATCGCCACCCCTCGCATCACAACCTTAAAAGCCTCCCACAGAGTTCCCGCCGAATCAACGCTGCCAGTATTGGTATCGAAATAACTAGCTATTTCCTCCCGCATATCTTCCCTGAAAACCTGGTCTTTAAGCGCCTCTGCGCGCAGACGCCACGTCGGGATCCGCGCTCTGGGGCGGCCATATTGCCAACCCACCACCAATGGCGAGTGGTCCGATAGGACCCTCGCTTTATATTCCGCCCTGGACACCTCTGTCAAGACATCCGATGTGGCAAAGATATAATCAAGCCTGGTGTGCAACTGCTGCGGGGCCGAGTAGTGTGAGTACTGTCTCACATTGGGGTGCTTAGTCCTCCACACATCCTCGAGCTCGAAGTCTCGCAGCAGCGTCCGCAGCGCCCGGGCTGCCGGGGCGGGCCTAGTCACTTTATCGTCGGATCTATCCATCCCCGGCTCCAACACACAGTTAAAATCCCCTCCCCAGAACACCGCACTCCCAACACACCAGCTCAGGCTGGCACTCATAGTCCGATAGTACTCTGCCGTGCCCTGGTTCGGGGCATACGTGTTCACTACACACATCTCTTTATTCTCGATTGCCCCTCTTACCATAGCCAGGCGCCCCTCAGTATCCAAGATTTCCTGCCTCAGTTGAAACGGGACATGTGGCGCCACCCAGATCAGTACACCTCTGGCATAAGCCGAGTACGTGGATCCCACCACCGTTCCACCCCACTTTTTCTTTACCAGCTCCAGTTTATCTCGGGTCAAATGCGTTTCTTGCAACAATGCGATGTCTATCTTTTGCCTTCTCAAGTATAGCATGACTTTATTCCGTTTTAGATAGCTATTGAGACCCCTGACGTTCCATGTTAGCAATTTTAGCTCCCCCATAATTCACTGGTATCCTGCCCACTCCCCCCCAACCCACCCCGCTCATCCGTGCCGTCCAGATATCTCATCCAAAATGTACTCCCAGGGCTCGCGGTCAAACTTAAACTCCCCAACGCTATGTACACCCCAACTTTCCCCGCACCCCCCATTCCCCCCACCCGTCCCCCCAACACCCTCCCCAACTGTTGCCCAGCTCCACCTCGGGAACTCAGGCCCCCCCACATCTAGTTCTGGCTGTTACACACAGAGCCCAGTAGGGTAAAGTCGCCCTAACGGCCACTTAACTAAAAAACACTAAATGGGGGTGAATGGACTAGCCCCGAAAGGCTCCTTCGTATAACCACAGGTACGGTGCAAACAGTGCATTGATCATTCAGTTCCAGGCCCGACCTCCCCCGGCCATAACAGTAACTATATTCAAGTCCCATAGTCTTCTGGCTGCACTCTTTATCGTCGTAGCGCACTTAACTCTTATTGCCACCTTCATCAGCCTGGACCTCCGGCTCCTGGGGGCTGCCCTGCATGTCCAACCAACCCATGGCTTCCTCAGGCGACTCGAAAAACAAGGATCTGTTGTTGTGGATCACCTTCAATTTGGCCGGGTAGAGGAGCATATACTTCTTCCCCGCCTCTCTAAGTCTCCTTTTGACCGCTGCAAAGTTCATCCGACTCCTCTGCACCATCATGGTGTAGTCTGGGTAGGCCGTTATGGTGGCCTCCCCCCTCTTGATGGTTCCTCCTTTGCGAAAATGCTCCAAAATCCTCTCTCTGTCTCGGTAGTTAAGGATTTTGGCTATCATTGGCCTGGGCGGACCGCCCGGCGGAGGCCTCCTGGCCAATGCTCTATGCGCTCGCTCCACCGCAAAACCCTGCGACAGCACTCCCCCAGTGATCTCTTGGAGCAACATATTCTCAATGAAGTCCGTGGGGTTGTGACCCTCCAATCCTTCCGGGATGCCCACTACACGGATATTATTCCTCCGGGCGCGCCCTTCTGCTTCTTCGGCCCTGTTCTCCAGGTTGCGCACTTTCTGTTCCAAGACATGCAGGTCGGCCTTGTGTGAGGCGCAATCTGCCGTGTTGGCGCTCCCCTCCTTTTCCAGGCTCTCCGTGCGCTCCGACAGAGTCCTCACATCTTGTCGAAGTAGGTTCACCTCCTCCCGAACTTCTCCCACTTTGAGGTCAAGCACTGTTTTCAGGTCCGCCACCACCATTTCGAGCTTGGCTTCCCAAGCGGTTTTCAAATCCGCTTTCAATTCTGCGAGCGCAACTAACACGTCCTGATTTGGGCTAGCGGCGGCCATGCCGCCTGCAGATGGCTTCTCCTTGCTCCGAGCACTTTCTGGGCCTGGTGGTGTCTTGGTAAACTCATCCAATGTGGGTTGTTTCACTTTCTGTCTGACGGATTTATTCGCCATTCCACCACCACTGTATGTCGCGGGCCCGTACACTCCCGCCTCACCCCCACCCCGGGAGAGAGGAGCCCACCTTCCGCTCGCAATGGAGCGAGTCGCTTCTCCCGCACCAAGTGTACCTCCGCAGTCACTCCTTCCGCCACTCGACTGGGTCCCTACCAGCGAGTTCCTACACAATGTGGGCCCTCCGTCCCAAGGCTGCCGCTTGACCAGCACGCGATGCTCCGGCACCCAAGGCGGGTGGTCAGCTCGGGTGGGTCCTAGTGCCGACCACTGACCGTCACTGTCCAAAGCCCGTGATAAGTAATCGGTGCCCACCGAGACTCGCCGGTTCTCTCCCAGAGGCCATTCTCACACTTCACAGCTTACTTTGCCACCGATCACTACGAGAATGCCTCTTCATCGCCCCGCATGTATCTCCTCCGTTGTCCGGCATGGCCGCCATCTTCCCTCCGTCCGGGCCGTGACTCCCGGATCTTCGATCGCAATTTTTCTGTTGTTGCCGGGCTTACGAAGGATTCAGCTCCTCAATATTTATGCAGCATACATTCATGGACGGGTTCCTTCGTTCCTGACTCGCGAAAGTTAGTCTCAATGCACTTTTACACAGGATAAATGCAGGATCTTCAGGAGCTCTTCCAAGAGCGCGTCCTCTCACATGGCTTCCAAGCCACGCCCCCCCATGCAATCACAATGTTATTACTTTACTACGAGCCTCTCTGGCCCCACACCTTACCAGTCGTGCTCCACACACTGCCCTCTTTACAAGTCTGCTGCCTCCTCAGACACACCAACAATCCTGCGCATGCGCCTTCCACGCACCGCCACTTGTTCACCTCGTGTGCCAATCCACGTTTCCAGTGCTAGCTCCTCACTGTCTCGTGCTCTCTGTGTCCTATGCACAAACCTATGGGTGACGTCACCAATTTACTAACTGTGTAGTGCTGAGAAATCGAATACTGCGCGCTACAACCCGCTAATCCCAAAATTCGCAAAACCCCAACACAAACCCCACAGCTGTCTTTCTGCCTCGAGGCAGAGTATGCCAATATTCCCTTGTGATCGAACTGTGCCCGCTGCGTCACCCCGCGTGCAAAACGTCTCTCTCCAGGAGACTTAACCAGTCGACTCACCTTCCGCAATCTAAGCCAGCTACCTTGCTAACCCTTACGGGATACTGTCATCTATGACCCGAGCTACAATGCCCAACCCACAGGAAATCCACTGTTTATATAACTCCCGTCATCCATGCCCTCGTGTCAATAGTCTAGGTTAATCACCAGAACCGTTTATCTCTAAACTCGAATATGCCCCACCCACAAATACTGTTGTCTACCTCCGCTCCTGTCCCTACTAAGTTTGACAATGCTAAGCAATACTTTAACAATACTCAATGATACTAAACAATGCTCCACAATACTCGATACCCTCCCTCACAACCACAGTTGCCGTATGACTGGGTCAATACTTACACTCAGTGGTCTGCTGGCGCTGTTCGGCTACAGTGTCCTCCAGAAACTGCTGGCTTCTGACGGACATTCCACGGTTACACGTTCCCCGTCTTTCTCGAAATATGCAAGGGTCCTTCAGCCTTTTAGGTTTCGCGGTGGAGGAGATGACTTCATGCCGGGCTGATGCAGCCAACCATCAGCTCTGCTGTCAACTTGTTAGGGAGGACTCCCAGGTATGCCAGAGCGATGCTGTGGGTCTGCGGACTCAGAGGGCCTAACTCCCTCCCCAGAATAAATGGAGGACTCAGTCAGACAGCAAGTACAAACTGCGGTTTATTGCAAAGAAAATCAACAGGGATCAGTACACAAACACAGACAAATTCAGGTACAGCTCAAAGTTCCACGGTATGCAGGCCGGTTTTCTTGAATTGTGGTGTCATCATTTGGGCCCATCCCTTAAAAACCTATCATCATGGGAGATTGGCCACTGAGAATCTCTACCACCTATAGTGGACCCTATAGGTGTTATTCTACTGGTCCTCGCATGGCAGGTGGCTGGCCTGTCCCATCCCGAGGAACTTAATATTACATTGTTGCAGAGTAATGGGTTTACCATTCGTTCATGCCCTTTGCCATCCACCCCTGGAATACTAAACTGTGATTGGTTAGAGCTGCTCTCCCCAGGCCCAGGATCGGAATCAATTCCCAGCTAGCTGTGCACCTCCTCAAGGTGATGTGAACCATTATGTTTCTGTATTGTAACATGTACACCACCTTGCCTTATGAGAATATTCTCCTTATGGTAGCAACACTTGTTGCGATATGCGTCTTGTTTGCTGAGACCGGCTCCTCTTTCTCACCGTGGGTGACTGTCTATTATCTTGCTTGGCTGCACCACGTGTTTAGAGACCACAAATTTGAGCTCTGCAGCCCATAATTATTAGGATTTATTTTGTTTCTCTGAAACTGGTCCCTTTGTCGTCTGGGGATTGGAATGTGTCTTCATATCTCTGACCTTGGCTGTGGGCGTGTCTCATGCATCTTGCTCGCTGTGCGGCCCTTAGTCAGCTCTGCTCGTCTCATGTTCAGCGGCTTGAGGCCTGCTGTAATTTTCCTAAACCATATAATGCGGTTTGTACATTGTCCATGCTATACTATGTTCCCTATGGGTTAGCTGTGCGTGGTTTGATAAGGTTCCATATATGCCCCTGTATGTCCACAGGACTATTGGCTTCAAGCATAAGCAAGCTTGCTCAGGGTCTCGTTTGCTTTGTGGTTCTGCGTTACTGCATTTGGCTAATGACAAAATAATAAAAACATTGACAGTATGTAGGTGTAACTTTCGTCTAGCTATAGAACTGTTTGCTCATGTTCTTCATGTATACGTGTGTGTGTTTATGTGGTGCAGTGCGGACTGAACATGTGCTTCATGTCTAATGCTGCAATGTCGTGGTGTCACTAATGACATCAGTACCATGGTTTATTGGTGCTTAGTCGAGGCTGTCCACATAGGCGTCTCGGTCCACGATCATTGGCTCTTCTCCCACACACGGAAAGACTTGCATTGTATTCGGTCTGTATGGCTGGCTGAGAGGATATCTTTCAGTGTACTTGTCGATCATTTGTGCAATCAGGATGTGTCCAACATAAGATGAATGGTAGCAAGCGTTTCTAGCTCTTTGTCCTGAAAAGAACTTGGGGGCGCAGAGGGATGGTCTCGGGACTCCCTCTTCAAATCATAGGAGGATAAGGGCAGCATGAATCGATAGAACTATGAAAGAAGGAATAAATAAAACATTATTGTATAGGCTTTACAATTGGTTAAAGAATTGTGTTTTGGTAATGGGCGGCGATTGATGGTGTTTGACCGAATTGAATATTGTGGTATAATTGATTAAAGTAAGAAAGAAATAAGAGAACCGGTAAGTGTTGACAGTTTAAAATGACTTATCATTATGGAAGACACTCCCCTGTTACACTTATACAAGACATTACCGAGATACACACCCAAGATTAGGAAGTACCAAGGCTGAGTGGGTAAAAGGCACGGCTGATAAAATGTTCATGCCGTGGCCTCAAGAAGGTTCACTATCAAGAACATCATTGCAACACATGACAGCATACTTACCTGCTGCATATACATGCAAGGAGTTGCAGAAAAGGTTAGATATTTTAGAGCTATGGAAAATGTATCAGAGTGAGAAGGAAGACCTGCACAAAAAGCAGTAGATTGTTAATCAGCATAAAGGGGAGGACACAACACCCTCGGCTCCTCTTTCTCCTTCTGAAAACAAGAGTATAGACATGGAGAAACAGGCATTTTATCCTTTAAAGGAGTTAAAAGCAGCACCAGGGTATGTTAATCCGACATACAAGCCTCCGCTTATAACAGCGAGGACAACATGGAAGGGAGCAAGATTAAAGAACGTAAATATATGTCAGCACTGTGCTCACAGCAAAAACTGTGCTCTAGCACCTTGAAGCATTTGTTGTACTAAATGGAATTACCAAGAAAATACTTTGGACCCAATAACCAGACAGACTCAAAGGAGATGATAAAATACTGCTTTAATCTCAAGAAGTAAATCAGGGCAAATAAACACTCATCAATTCAACTCATGCAAGATCACACTATCTTTTCATTTAGTTCTAGCTTTTATAATACTAGATGTGTCATCTCTGACGTCATTCTACGTGGCAAACTTAAAAAACCTATTGAGGGGTTGGATTGGATTAGGGAATCATCTCTACATATAGAAAATGTGTGTGTTAGTCCCTCATTGGTGGTCTCTTTTCTGTGACACACACCGTGAGCTACTTCTAATCACATGGTATAAGGTAATCGTCACAGCAGAAAATGTGGCAGCGGACTAATATTGTGCAATGTTATATGAAAAAGTGCATGGCAAGACAAGCTATTCTAATTGGTTGGCAACCTAAATCCAACCTTGGATATTCGGCTTGTTAGCAGCATGTGCATAGAAACGAAACCCAGGTGGTTGGAGATATGCAGATCTTCCTTTGTTTTCCAATTAACAACCCACTCTCATTTGTAGGCATCATGCCTGTTTGAAGGTTGACCTTGCAGTCTGCACAGTCTCTTGACATCCGAGGGAGTATAGTTACACTGCTATCTTAGCTCCAGGCCTAATGAATAGCCCTTGTTTGCGAGCTCTTCATCACATGTTGCAAGACCATGAATTTGTTCATATTGACGGTGCTTTTAACCTTATTTGAGTCTGCTTTTGCTGGGTGCGGTTCTTCTTTTGGCCTTTAGAGACTTGCTCACTCTATCCCATACTGACTTTATGCCTTTTAACCATCCAATATTTGGCATCAAAGTATTAGAGGAGAGGGGGTGAGTGAGCGCTTTACACTAGTACAATAAAAAACAACTTGATAAGTAGTTTGATATTTAATTCACAACAGCCGACACGTGTTTCGACACACAGGTCGTCTTCATGGCGCACTTGAAATTCAAATAAAGAGCTCCTGATAGCAGGCCGTATGTTAGGACGGCTCAGTGGATAAGAACAATCAAGGATGTTCTACCGGCAAGGTGAGTATCATGCCATGATACTCACCTTGCCGGTAGAACATCCTTGATTGACCTGTGTGTCGAAACACGTGTCGGCTGTTGTGAATTAAATATCAAACTACTTATCAAGTTGTTTTTTATTGTACTAGTGTAAAGCGCTCACTCACCCCCTCTCCTCTAATACTTTAATTCTATTCCAACCAGGGTGGATTGGTTGGCGGGAGTTGAGGTGCTGCTTACACTATCTCCTCAACTACTTTTCACACCATAATTTATTAGTGACTACTAGCGCACAGATCCTTTATTTTCAAATCCACACCTGTTATTTGCAATATTTGGCATCAGTAAATGTTCGTGTTCCCCCTAATGTTTGCAAAATATGTCCTTGCGCATGGTCTGCTCGTAGAATCCCTTTGTGCTTTTTCTTCATCTCTCGAAATAGAATCCTTGGTTCAAAGCCAATGTACTCCGCTATTTTGCAAGGAAGACAGCTTTTTCATCGTCTTTCCATATTAAAACTCTGAGCTTGCATTTTGAGGTAACTGGGTTGATTGACATGAGCCATCGTCCATCTTATTCTGGTGGTAGTCCTAAACGTTGAATATCTATCTCTTATAAGCAAGCTTGTATGCATTCTGTCTACCTTGCGTTTCAGCGTATTTACAGTTATTGACCGTTATTGACCAGGGGGTCACTTCATTCTTCTTTGTATTTGTAAATACTGCATCATGGAGTACGTTTCTCTCACTGCTTCAATTACATTGTCATTCCTAAGTATTTTCATATTGTTTCAGCATAGGGTCATATATAAGACTTTATTTAACGTACATCCATGTTGCGCACCATTTTATTCATGGCTGCTTTTCGACAACTTGGCAAGGGACATCCTTCTTGGTAGGTTTCCTCTACTGTTTCAAGATGAGGGTATCTTCTGAATGGCTGCCTCTGTGCATATAGTTTTTCATACAGTCGACATGGTATGGACATGTCGCATAAACCTGTACATGTGTACCCAACGGTAGCTCCTCATCTGTTACTCCAATAGGGTTGGGGAGAGTGTGAGGGGGCATTGACTAGGGAGAATGCACCCACTTGCTCCTCTACAGCACATGATGAATAGCACGATGAAAGAAGGGACAGGCAGATAGAGATAGAGGAAGAAGGTAGGAGACAAAAAAGAAGGGAAGGACAAAGCCAAGGAAGTGACAGTGGTACAAAAACAATGTATGGGAGGACAGATATTACTCAAGTTAGACGGAAAGGGTATCGATGGTGTTAGAGAAAGAGAATAAAGAGAGGAATGGGAAAGGAAGGAAAAGGAACAAGAGGGAATACACAAAGAGGAGCAGAAAAAAGAGAGAAAGCGAAAGGAAGAATGAAGAAGGTATGAGGAACAAAAGAAAGAGAAAGAGAGACTAGAGGAGAAGAAACGTGATGAAATAGAAACACAGAGATTGAAAGAACATAGGTTGCAAAGAAGGCAAGAGGAAAAAGAGAAAAGGAAGATGAGAAGAAGGGAAAAGAAATTAGAAGGAGTATGGGGAAAAGGGATGACAAAATAGATCACCTTGTTAATAGATGTATAGTGCCAATTGAAGCACAAGAATGATGGGAAGGAGAGAGGGTCACAACCGCCCCACAAGGAGCTGCAAGGGATACCGAGAATACAGACATGAGCTGATGAACATGAGGCAGAAGGCATAGTGAAAAGGATTGGGGATTTATATAGGCAAATGAAGGAGAAACATGGTTATAAAACCAAAGGGAGTATTAAAGGATCTCCACCGAAAGAAACAGGCGGTAGAATGGATGACGTAATGGACGAGCATAGAAGGTTGTCCTTAAGTAGACTAGATCTTGATGATTAGGAAAGGGATGAAAGCCATACAAGTGGGGGTATAATGATGTCTGATGAAGAAAGGGAGTAAAACGAAAGAGCGCAAAGGGAAGGCACATGCGTTTTTTTAATAGACCCAAACATAGAAAGAGGGGTATAGTGGTCAAATTTAGAAGACCCAAAAGAAAAAGCATACGAACCAACACCATATTCTGAGCGACCACCAGCACGGTCGCGCAGTGCAGGGGATATATCCCTGCTGCATGTAAGCAGATTAACGTTATTGCCAGGACAGAGACAAACAGGCAAAGATAGCCCTACCTGGAAGACAAGAAGTGTACGTGGGTATGATTGTGGACCACGATTTACACAATTCCCATTATTAGAGAAAGGGGAGGACGACCACAATATATACCGTGGCCACAAATGGACAAAGATCATTTGAAATGTAAATTACCTAGTACGACTGCAGGTACAGGAAAATTGATTTATGAGTTATAAAGAATAACAGCGGGAATGCTGTTAGCAGTGGGTGACATAAAAGGCCTGCTAACAGCTATCCTACCGGAGAGAGCTGATTAAATTTTGAGACAAGCACGGTATGGGAGTGTAACAGTGCAAAACACGACACATGATGGAGCGCCATTTAAGAATTGCAGAGCAGATGTATGGAGGGCACACAGAGTACAATATCCTGCCACATCAGACATGGGTGTGAATATGACAAGGAAAATGGGTGACAACGAAGATCCTGTTGCATTTATTCAAGAGATTCAAGAACGTTGGCGTCTTGAGACGAGGTAACCATGGGATAAAACAGTAGCATTATTCTGTCATATTGTATGTCAGGAACTGCCTAAGCCAGTGCAACCTCAAATGAAGAAGCAGGTAGGGATGGAAGTAAAGCGATGCCCAAAAAAACAGTTGACTATTGTACATCATTGTTGATTATTACAAGAGAAGAACAAGAAGAAAGCTGAGAGTAGAAAGCAGGAGGAAGCAAAGTTATTCCAGAAGTTATTCCAAAAAACATTGTCAAAATTCACCAAAGAAGGAGCAGTAATGACAAGTGGTGTAGGTGTGGTAAACCAAGAGTTATAGTGAGCGCCGACAAGCAATATAGGGTACCCCATAGATCAGGGGAGATACAACCTCTGGTCACGGGTAGAGGTAATGGACCTAGAAGAAGAGGAGGTTTTCAAAACCCTCAAGGGGGAGGAGGATTTAATGGAGGACAGCCACAGCAATGCCAGAGCTGTGGGAGGACAGGACATACGGCCCAAACGTGTAGAAGTTGACGGGGCATGCAGCAGAACTGGTAAGTTCCAAGAGGGGGGATGGGCTATGTTCCACAGTATAATACAGAACAGCAAGAATATTATGCCCAAGATCACATCAGAATCAGACAAGTGCACCACAAATTCAGCAAGTGCAGCAAGTTGTTCCATTGTATGTGCAATCGCCACTTGGGCAACCACAGCAAGCGCCTATGCAAACACAGCAAGAACAGATTCAGAAAGCACAGACACAAAATGCAATAGTGCCACAATGGAATGCAAATACACGAGCCCCACAAGCATGCTCACCCAGGATAGGGAGTGTGACCATGGTAGGATGAAATCCTTTCTTGGGTACAGGAATGCATTTATACCCACAATAGGAAAGCCCCCAGAGTGACTTGATGTGTTCAGTACTATCAGTGACACAAGACCCCCAAGAGGAACCAAGGGTCAGGGTAACGATAGGAGACAAAACATTTTTGTTTCTTGTAGACACTGGAGAGACTCGGTCCTGTGTTCGAGAAGGAAAGTACCCAATGTCTGGCATTGCCATGAATGCGCAGGGAGGGATTCTCTGGGGCTATGAGTTTAGTTCCTTTTACTGATGAATTATCAATTTCTATAGGAGAGCATGACGTGACTATGGCACTATTGTATTCTCGGCAGACACCAGTTAACATACTAGGATGCGACTTGATAACAAAATTAAACATGATGATATCTTTCGCTGAAAAAGGGATAGTGTGTTCCACTCCAGGGATACATTGCATGAATATAAGGGAATTCATATTGCCATTTACAGGCCAAAAAGCATTAGGAGGTATCCCTTTAGACCCAGAAGACTTTTTGTGTGGAGTAAGTGTTTTGTTAACGTGGCTCCCTAGATTGGTGGGTAAATTAGTGAGAATACCTGACACATTTTTATTTAGCCAGAAATACCTATGGATGATGAAGGACAGGTTATCCCTTTAGAGTTAGAAGCAGCAGTGGTCAGAGTGGAAAGGGTGGTTGTTCATGGAACAGATGATGAGGGAAGAGGATGGAGAGCAGTAATAGCTCTCGGTGAAGGACAGAGACTAACAGACTTGATAGACGAAGAACTGCTAAGAGATGATTATTCAGACGATGAATTGGTATTTTTCACAAGTCTCACTTATTGGATCAAAGTAGAGAATGGAGAAATACCACAGAGAATGACATCGGTAAAAAAGAAACTCTCTTTTTTCCAGGAAGATTTAGAAAAGGTGTCAAATATCTTATGGACCTGCAGTCCATATGAAGTGGGCCTATTGAGTATTGTAGGATCAGTTCAAATTAAGCTCAAACCAGGAGCAATTCTTCCACAAGCAAAGCTATATCCAATGTCCAGAGAAGCAGACAAAGGTATATTTGAAACCATTTCCGCTTTAGCACAGCAGGGAATATTGGTGCCATCAGAATCCCCATGTAATACGGCTGTGTACCCAGTGAAGAAATCAACAGGGGGGTTATGGACATTTATTCAGAATCTACCGCCCCTAAACAATATTGTCGAAGCAGAATTTGCTTTGGTTCCGAACCCAGCTACGATATTATGCAATATTCCAGCCAAAGCCAAATATTTGCAGTAATAGATTTAAAGAACACCTTTTTCTCAGTTCCCCTTCATGAGCACTGACAAGATTTGACCTAGTTTTCGTATAGAAACCAGCACTGGAAACACACAAGATTGCCCCAGGGGTACTTTGAGTGCCCCTCGATCTTTAATAGGGCGATTCAGATGGACCTAGGTAACGTACAACTTGAGAGCACAATAATTCAGTATGTAGATGATGTACTAGTGTGCAGCGAGACAGAAGAAAAGTGCAGAAACGACTTGGGCAAACTAATGACCATACTAGCAATGAAAAGATACAAAGTAGACAAAGAGAAATTACAATATTCAGTTCAAAACAATGCCCTTAGGGCCGCCACCGGCATCTCCAGGAGGCACAATTGTTTCTACAGTACTGCCCCTCGATACCTATCTCAGAGATTCTGTAAACCCAGTGTAGCTAGGCCCACCAGGGCAGCCTACGCCAATCGCCTCACCATTCCCAAAACCCTAAGGATTTGTGCAGGAGGCTCTAGCTTTCCAGTCGTGGCAGCCACCCACTGGAACTCTCTCCCATCCCATCTCAGAAACCTGGATTCACACTTGGCCTTTAGGAAATCGCTAAAAATATTACTGTTTATATAGCTAGCCTATACTGTTGGCTCCTACTGTCTGTACCGAGAAGCTATTGTTTCCACCAGTGTAACTCATAAACTATGTACTATGTACTCTTGTAACATCCAGGCTACATGCTCACTGTAACCCTGAGCAAAGATTATCAATGTAACTAATGTAACCTTACGTAACTCTCATGAAACAGCGCCTCGATACCTCTGGGCTGCTAGTGCGCTATACAAATACAAATAAATAAATAAATATAAATGATAAATACAGTACAATACAATACAATACATGCACAAGCAAGTGCATTCCATATTTAAACTATCTAAACCTGGATCAGCTGTTAGTATTGAAGCTAATTTAATCATAATATAAAATGTGAAATTACAATGGGCCTTATATTTCGATTACAGTTATACTGACCACTATGGCCATACTTCAGGCCGCATCAACCATTCAACGTATAATACCTCACCAGGAATAGTGGTGTGTAAGCAGTAAGGATGTTTTAAATTATGCTCACCTGCAGGTGCGAACAGTACATATTTTAATTAATGTCACCAACTTATATTGGAATATAACTGATAACTTATAACTTTAGAATGGCAAAACTGAAGGTCACTGAATATGCTACATATGTTAATGTTAATGTTCCCACCCTCACTAGAAGAAACATTGATGTACTAGTGTGAGTGGAATATAACTTGCATTCTTTGTGATTGAATTTCATATTAAATGCACATTTTTACAACTTATGGACGAGCACAATTTTTCTGGTATGCAAATGTCTTAACGTGCTTGACCAAAGATAGGAGGGGCAGAGCCTATGTATACCAGAAGCTGAAGCTATCCCAATTCATTTTGTGCCATTATATAAAAAGTTTTGAACCTAAGCTCACCTGTATTCCTGGACAGCCCTCCTCATAGTATATGTTATTTTACTCTAATGCTAATTGATGCAACAACATGTACACTAGTAAACTAGGTGTGTGATTGATTTCACAAAGACTTTGATGTATATTTTTAAATGTATGAAAAGGAAATCATTGTTATGTTTAGTACCAGGACTGCCTAAATTCATTATCCATTAACTGGATTTTTACTATTATAATTGGAATAATTTATAGGGGTCTGCTAAGAACAAGTTTGTGTTTATTTATGCATGAGAAATAGGCTGCAGGCCCTGTCATGTGGGATTCTGGCTGTCCTGCAATTCCTGTTGATGGACTCCAGAAGAGGCTTGCTGTCTCTATTTTGAGAGCACAGTGATTGGCTCTGAAAGCGTCCAGAGAACCCTGGGGGGTAGCTTTGAAGAGGATAATCTGGCAAGGCGCCAGCAACAGAACGTCTAGGCCTGTGTACTATTCGTGGGTACTACATGGAATTTTACACTGGTGTTGCAGTTTATGCTTGGTCCACCTTTTGAGCAGGTGGAGGAGATTTCTTTTTTATTGCTATCATGTCTGCCTGCATGGTGGGGGACATTGTAGCTCTTTTGTGCAGATATCTTGTTTATGAAGGTTCTGCCAGAGGCTTTGGTGCTACATTTTGATCCTGCTTTTTCTTTGCCCAAAGTGGCCTCTATGTTCTACAAGTCACAAGATATTGTGTTTCTGGTCTTCCACCCAAACCCTTCCGCTCCTGAGGAGGAGATGTGGCATAAATTAGATGTGATGAGGGCATTGCTCCTGTACAATGGGAAGACTGCAGGTATTTGAAAACATTGACAATTTGTTTGTGACATTTGGGGCCTCATGGTCTGGCCAGAAGGCTTCAGTGGTCTATATTAATAGGTGGATTCAGATGGTCATTTGCATGGCCTATCAGGTAGCTGGGGGTCTGCTGCTGGAGAAGATTCAGGGCAGGTAGACCAGGTGTATGGTGCCATCCTGGGCGAAGGCACAGGGAATCTCTCTGCAGATCATTTGCAGGCCAGCTACCTGGGCTGGCCCAAACACATTCATCAGACATTATCAGCAGGATGTAGCCAGACAGATCACCTGCTCTTTTGGTACTGGGAAGGTGACTGTTAGTTGTTTCATAATAAAGTTGGTGATAGGGTGTGCAACAGAAATTGTGTGTTCTTTGGTGTTTCATCGGCTCTGTCATCATTGTATGGTTCAAAAGTAAGTACTGGGATTCGGAAGAGGGATGTGGATGTATACTACTAGTTCTACATTTCCTTATCACAGCACCTACAACCCGTAATGGGTAACTTTTCCCAATAGAGGTTATAGATAGCGAACATCGCATGGTTCTCATTTTTTGTTTAACTGTGAACCGTGATCTTATAATGCCGATTGCGTTTATCGATCGATTAATCCCAGTCTTTGCATTCTTCACAGAAAGTTATTATCTTCCATCATCGATTTTGGATCATCGCACATGGCGTTCCATTACTGAGAAGAAATGAGTGGTTTACATTTCAAATGCAACACTTTCACATAGGCACGTTTTTAGAACCGACAAGCTGCCATGTTGCTCCTTATTGGTGCAACCATTAAAGGCCATATTGATGTCTGGCCATCATCCCAGATAATGTTTATCAGAGATGCGTTGTTGATGATTATTGTCCAATTACGGTTGAAGAAGCCGTCGACAGGTAGACTGTACCCAAGACAGGTGCACATGAGTATAAAATAACTATGTAAAATCGAGAAAGCAAAAATATATTTCACAAAAATGAACAATATGAACAGCAAGCTCTGAAGTGAAAAACAACTAAATATTTCTAGTATCCCACATATGAATACATTTACTTTCATTTTAACAGTATTAACCCGGCTGGTCCTACAACATTTATGTATTCTTTCAAAGAGGACCCTAGGCGAGGTGCAGACAGGCTCGGATTTCCCTATACCTCAATAGGGCAATGCTCCCAAAAATGCCAAATTAATAGTGTGCTGCAGTGTTTGGGGACCAAGGGGGCCACTTCTTTTCTGAAATAAACGGAATTCGAATACACATCAGGAAAACAGGCTTTTGCATCATGAGTCCAACACAACGACTTCAGAAAATTCTGTCAATTGGTTAAATAATTTCACTGTTGGTACTATGCAACCTATTTCAGCAGTACTCTATGCACCTAGTACCCAACACCTGATAAGTATGGATTGCTGTTAGCTAAGCAACTATTCGCTAACCACCATCAGTGCAGATTAAAAACGCACAAACTCATTTCGTTAATCATACTTCACATGTAGAGATGGTTAAATCATGAAATAGAGATTAATTTATATAGATTGAAAAGCGGTGTGTTAGTATATAGAGACGGCACAGCCGTACCAGGAAGGTATGGGGGGGAGGGACGATTTTGCATCAGCTTGGGTGGACTGTTGCACCCAGGGCAACACGTGCAATGAGCAACAATAAAAAAAATGACATCACTAAAATTCCAGCATCCCTCGAATGAGTGCAGTTTTGAAAGGCTTACTAGCTTCTGTGTAGATCTATTCCAGCAATCATATTGATTTCTGCATTGATGCAACTGCGCCTAATTGCCCTCCACATGTGGGCTTCCACAGTAAGATGTAAATGTGCAAAGGTCACAGGCGCATGGTCATAGTGCACATTGGCAAGGCATATTTCTTTGCACGTTATTTCAATGTTGGCTAACACTCTGGCACATAAACCTTTGATCTATTGCAATCTAAAACCACTTATCATGATTCCTACTTTCCAGCGAGGTTAGATTTCATTTATTATATATATTTATTGGTTATTTGTAAAGCACCTATACAACAAATGGTGTTTCAAGGTGCCACACAAAAAGAAGGCAGGGGGGCAAGGAAGAATACAACAGTAACGGTCCTACTAGGCCTTGTGTTGTTTGGATCGTGCAGGTGCAGTAACAAGATGTGCAGGGTGAAGGGAGGGGGAGGTGTACGTGGGGCGTAAGGGAAAATGCTAGGGTGGGAGAAAGGTGCAGGCAAGAGGAGGTATACAAGTGAAGGGGGGTAGGTGAGAAGAAGAGGCCCAATAGGGCTAGGCAAGTGCTAAGGGGAGACCAGGTGGGCAAGTTCCAGGGAAGCAGGGAGTGAGGACCACATGCCAAGCACAAGGACAGGGGTGGACCAGGCTTGGTAGGGATGCACACCCCCTCTAGGCTTGTCAGGGGAAAGGGGTGCGGAAGGGCAAGTGCAGGTTGTGGGGGGTGGGAGGGAACAGGAAGACAGTGTGCTTGGGCATACTGGGCGAGGAGGGCTTGTGCCCTGTGTAGGTCAGAAGAGACCAGATAGTCAGTCAATGTGCAGATGGGGGCATTAGCAGGGGTGGGGGAAAGGAATGAAGAAGAGAAAAGGTGGGTCTTGAAAAGCTTCTGGAACTTAAGGAGATCAGGCAAAAGCCTGAGAGGGTCAGGGAGGTCATTACAGAGGGAGCCTGCTGCTGAGGAAAAAGATCTACCCCACACTCTTTGCTTAGAATAGCGTCTGATCTGTAGAGAATTGCAGCTAGATGGCGGAAGGTTGCTAAGCGGGAGGTATTTAGGGAAAGAGTCGCATGTAGTGGGGTCCTTGGCCCCAGAAAGCCTTGTGGTTGATGCAGAGGGTCTTGAACTTGATCCTCGCAGCCACCGGGAGCCAGTGGATATCTTTTTGGATGGTAGAGATGAGGTCCCTGGGCTTGAGGCCAAGGTAAGTCTTGCAGCCCTGTTCTGGATTAGTTGAAGGGGACCAAGGGAGGATAAAGGTAGATTGAGGAAGAGGCTTTTGTAGTAGACCAGCCTCGAAAGCACCGGAGTTCTGGAGACATTGAGTTTATGTCATGATCTCTGCTTCCAAAAGGTCAGGGTTTTCCCAACTCCCTTGGAAGCAGATCCATAACCCAGGTTCCGAGTGCCAACCAGTCCCAATTGGGACCTTTTGGACCCAGTCCTGGCGCCAGTGGCACCAGGCTAATAAATATGCCCAGTCTGCGGGCTCATAATGCTTGGGTGGACTTACCTGCAGCAGACCATGCTGCTTACTTGCCTGCCAGTTGCGCCTCTGATCCTCTTCTGTTTGGAACTACTTTTCCTGTTGGGTGGGGCAGGAGCCACTCCCTAGATTCAGAACACTGGAACTCTTCTGGAAAGCAGGAACTCTTTTCTTACCTAGGCGTGGCTGTGGAAGGAGATACCTAAGCACTACAGGAGGCTATTTAAACCACACCCGATGGATGAATCTTTCTTTGCGTTATTCTGCATCCTCTGCAGCAGAACGCTCATCGTGTCTTCTGCATCTGATCCTGGGCCTAAGGAAAAAGGCTTACCATCCTGAATCCAGTCTTCAGCAACACCTATAAAGACAAGAAAGAACAGGTTAGCATTACGGTCTTCAGTGACAGCTCTTCACTTACCTGGTCCATCGGCTGTCACCAACGCCTCGCGCTGCATTCCGGCATCTGAAAGACAAAGGCTTACCTACTCTTCGTGCGCTCCGGAGGTCTTCACACTGCATTCCGGCATCTGAAAGACAAAAGCTTACCAACTCTTTGCACGCTCCGGAGGCCTTCGGCGCTGCATCCCGCATCTGAAAGACAAAACAAGGTGCGTTTAAAGACATTGGGGAACTTTAATACTCACGTGCCATTACTCCTTTCCACATCTAACCCAGTGGGTATTCCGGCACCCTGCAGCCGCTCCGAACTTGTACCTGCAAAATAAAAAGACAGTTAGAGCGCATCGTGAAGCAGGCAACAAGCGCTTACTTACGTGCTTCCAGGCGCTTCTATTCAACACACGGGCTCCATCTTCAACTCACTTCAGCCCGTCATCCGCCATCGCCGGAACCCTGCAAAACAAGAAACATCATTACTAAAGACTTTAAAGACATTAGAATTACTCAAAACTTACCGTTCGTGCAGTAAACGACGGACAGCAGTCCTCTGAAGTCAAGAGGCCTGCTCCCCTTATCCAGTGAAGAAACTGGTTACAGCACCCTGCCCCGAGGCAGATGGAGAGCACGGCGTGCACTTACCTAAGACATCTTACCCTTCGAGTCAGACATACAGTGCACAGAGGTCCAGCCCAAAGAGCCAGCCGTGTGTTACACATCACCTTTGAAGATATGGTATACGCCCAGTCAAGACCGGCGCCTCTACGGGAATCAGGTGAGCGTTACAGAACGCAAAGCCTACCACAAAACTCCCGTCCAGGCGCTATGGAAACCTCGGATACCGACCAGCTAGCCCAGTTACTTGGGGAACTAAGGGCAGAAGTGCATGCAGCCCGTCAGGAAACGAACACTCTAAGAAGGGAACTGATTATTTCCAAGGAGCGAACAGATGATCTTGCTAGACAATTGCTACAGTCACAAGCCGGACAGACCCCGTTACCCGCATCTGGGGGAAATCTTCCTTCTACATCCTCTATGAATCCAGTGCAGATCAACCTACCTGGGAATGTACCTCTGGCTCCGCCCGAACGATTTTCTGGTGACCCAAAGAGGTTTGCAGTATTTATCAATCAGTGCCGGTTGCATTTCTTATGCCGGCCAGCAGCCTTTCCAACTGATCAAGCTAAAGTAGCTTTCGTGCTTTCATACCTTAGTGGCAATGCGGCAGACTGGTCGATCCCTCTAGTAAATCAAGATGATCCGGTCCTGCATGATTTTCAAGCTTTTCAGCTCAGTATGGAAAAACTGTTCGCAAGACATTCACAGGGGCAGGCCTTGGACAATGAGCTTCTTTCGTTGCGACAAGGTAATCAAGACCTTTTGGCTTATATTGCGTCTTTCAACAGACTGATAGTGGAAACTCAATGGCCTGAGGACAAAAGGATTACGCTGTTTTATAGAGGTCTACGTGGAGAGCTCAAAGATGTGTTAGCCCAAGTAGTGAATCCCCCACAAGATTGTTCGGACTATATAGACTTAGTCGTTCAAATAGATCACAGACTGCAGAACAGGAAGGACGATCGTTCCAAGTTTGATGCTCGAGTATTTTCCAAACCGCCAACTCCTTCCAAAGGAGTAGACTCCGGGGAACCCATGCAAATAGGGGGTCTGAAAGGTCCTCTAACACAAAAGGAGCGGGAAAGGAGAAAACAGTTGCAATTATGCCTCTATTGCGGAAACTCAGGGCACTTTCTTCGAGACTGTCCGGTGAAACCTGCCAAGAAGGCAGTAGGAGCTGCAGTTACCAAAGTTACAAACTCTGAGCAGGGAAACGACCTCGCCCGACAAGAATAGAGGTCCTCTTGCCGAGCATGAAAACCAGTTCCGTGACCTCGCATTTCGTGATACCTATGGTCCTCATTAGCCCTGATAATCCGGATCGATTACATGCAATTGAAGCTTACGTCGACAGCGGTGCCATCGGCAATTATGTGGATCATGAAATGGTTTTGAGGATGAATCTAACTCTTTGTCCCAAGGCTGTAAAGGACGTCATTACTACGGTGGATGGTACGGAGATAGCCTCCGGGCCAGTAACGCATACCACTCAAGAGGTGACGCTAGTAAGTCAAGATGGACACCATGAGAAGATCGTGTTCGATGTGATCAAGGCCCCTCAGTTTCAGATTATTCGAGGAATACCTTGGTTAGAGAAACACAATCCTCTGATCGATTGGCGAGCAAGAACGGTCCAGTTTCCAGAATGTGTCTCTACTTGTCACCCTCCACCTGGTGTTGCACTGGCAGCAATTTCTTCAGAGACTCCCCAGTTACCTCCCGAATACCTAGAATACCAAGATGTTTTCCGGAAGGATCAGGCTAACTCTCTACCTCCTCATAGGTCTTATGACTGCCCGATAGACCTGATACCTGGATCTACTCCTCCTTGTAGCAGAATTTATGCCCTCACCGAGCCTGAGAACCTTCACCTTCGACAATACCTGGATCAATACCTGGCAAATGGGTTTATTCGTCCTTCCAAGTCCCCTGCTTCTTTAGCTTTGTTCTTCGTTCCAAAAAAGGAAGGAGACCTTAGAACTTGTATAGATTATCGCTCCCTGAACCAGATCACCGTTAAGAATAGATATCCGTTACCTTTGATCCCTGAACTCCTGGACCAAGTCAGAAAAGCATGCATATATACAAAGCTGGATCTTAGAGGAGCTTACCACTTGGTATGAGTAAAAGAGGGCGATGAATGGAAGACGGCCTTCCGCACCAAGTATGGGCTATTTGAATATCAGGTCATGCCCTTCGGACTTTGCAATGCCCCGGCCGCCTTTCAATATTTTATGAACGATGTCCTCAGAGAGCTCATAGATGTGTGTGTTGTTGTCTACATTGACGACATCCTCGTTTATTCTTCATCGGAATCTGAACATCGGAAACACGTGAAAATGGTCCTCGAAAGATTGCGTCAACACAAACTTTTCGCTAAGTTGGAAAAATGTGTTTTCAACGTGACTGAAGTTGAATTCTTGGGATTCATATTATCACCTGGCGGAGTGCGTATGGATTCAAAGAAGGTCGATGCAGTTCTCAAATGGCCATCACCATCCTCCGTAAAAGGTGTGCAAAGCATGTTAGGCTTCGCTAACTTTTACCGCAGGTTTATCCCCGAATTCTCTCGAATAGTCCAGCCCATCACGGCCTTGTTAAAGAAAAACAAACGTTTTGAATAGTCTACCGAGGCGGAACAAGCTTTCCAGGATTTGAAGACTAAATTTATCTCTGCACCAATCTTAAAACACCCTCGCCTCGAACTCCCCTACATCGTGGAAACTGATGCTTCGAGCCTTGCCATGGGGGCAGTTCTATCACAAAAGGACCCGGTAACCAATCAGTTGCATCCCGTGGCATTTTGGTCCCGCAAATTCTCGCCTCCTGAAATCAATTACACGATTACTGACAAGGAACTTCTGGCTATCAAGTCTGCCTTTAAGGCTTGGCGGCATTATCTGCTGGGGGCCCGACACACCGTTACTGTGATTACGGATCACCGAAACCTGCAATATTTGAAAACCGCAAAAGCCCAATCCTCTAGACAACTCCGTTGGGCATTATTCTTTGCCGAGTTTGACTTCATAATTACCTATCGACCTGGTACAAAGAACGGTAAAGCTGATGCCCTTTCTCGGATGGGAGTGGAAGAACACTTGATCAACCCTAAACCTGTACCAATCATTCCCGAACAAAGAATTCTGGGTGTAATCGCCACAGAATCCATAGAGGAAGTTAAGGATAAAGCCAGGCAACTTGTAACTCCAGCAGACATACAGAATTGGCATCTGCAGGGAAAGGACTTTGCAGTAAAGGACAACTTATTGTATTTCCAAGATCGATTATACCTACCCAGCACAGATTTACAGAAAAAAGTAATCTCTTGTTATCACGATTCTTTAATGGAAGGACACCCCGGTATGGCCAAGACCTCAGAAAAGATCAAGCGCTACTTCTGGTGGCCGTCTTGGAAAAAAGATATCAGAGACTTTATAATGTCCTGTGGAGTATGCGCCCAAAACAAGAGTCAAAAGGAAAGACCAGCAGGCCTCTTATGCCCTATTGACATCCCACCTCGCCCTTGGCATACGCTTTCTATGGACTTCATCACCGATCTACCTCCATGCTCCGGATACAATACGATTCTAGTAATCGTGGACTTATTCTCCAAGATGGCGCATTTCATTCCGCTCAAAGGCTTGCCAACAGCAGCAACTCTGGCCCGAGAATTTCTCGAAAACATCGTCCTACTGCACGGTTTTCCTTCGGTTCTAATTTCGGATCGAGGTAGTCAATTTATTTCTCATTTTTGGTGAAGTTGCTGTCGGTCGGCTCAAATTGATGTGAGACTATCGACCAGTCACCACCCTCAGACCGACGGACAAACCGAGAGGACCAATCAAACTCTGGAACAGTATTTACGCTGCATGCTGCAACAAACTGAAAAAACTTGGAAAGACATCCTTTGGATAGCCGAATATGCCTACAATAACTCTGTCCATTCGGGAACTGGGAAAACCCCGTGTTTTCTTTTGTACGGCAGTCACCCTCGAACCTCGGAGTTGGATCCCCTCCAAGATCTTGAAACACCAGCAGTAGACTACCTGCATTCTACAATCACCCAAGCCTTTAAGGAAGCTGTTTCTCACCTTCAAAGGGCTAAAGAACAATACAAGAAAGGAGCAGATCAACATCGGAAGGAAGCCCCTCAATATCAAGTAGGGGATCAAGTCTGGTTATCCACCAAATATCTACCTCTAAAAGGGCCATGCACATTCAACCCAAGATACCTTGGTCCCTATTCCATCACTACCATAGTAAACCCAGTAGCGGTCAAGTTGGACTTGCCCCCGCACATGAAGATACATCCGGTCTTCCACGTCTCTCTATTAAAACCCGTGCAACCTCAAACCCGACTAACTAAATCTCCAAAACCTATCCTAGTTAATGGAGAACTCGAGTTTGAAGTCAAAAGCATTCTGGACTCCAAGATCTCCAAATCTAAACTATTTTATCTAATTGACTGGAAAGGCTACGGCCCCCAAGAGAGATCCTGGGAACCTGCTGAATATGTCCACGCTCCTCGCCTAATCAAAATATTTCACCGAACATTTCCTGACAAGCCAAAACCCCCGGAGAAGCCCGGTTTGGGAGGGGCCTTGAGGGGGGGTACTGTCATGATCTCTGCTTCCAAAAGGTCAGGGTTTTCCCAACTCCCTTGGAAGCAGATCCATAACCCAGGTTCCGAGTGCCAACCAGTCCCAATTGGGACCTTTTGGACCCAGTCCTGGCGCCAGTGGCACCAGGCTCATAAATATGCCCAGTCCCAGCGCTGGAAGCGCCGGGCTCATAATGCTTGGGTGGACTTACCTGCAGCAGACCATGCTGCTTACTTGCCTGCCAGTTGAGCCTCTGATCCTCTTCTGTTTGGAACTACTTTTCCTGTTGGGTGGGGCAGGAGCCACTCCCTAGATTCAGAACACTGGAACTCTTCTGGAAAGCAGGAACTCTTTTCTTACCTAGGAGTGGCTGTGGAAGGAGACACCTAAGCACTACAGGAGGCTATTTAAACCACACCCGATGGATGAATCTTGCTTTGCGGTATTCTGCATCCTCTCCAGCAGAACGCTCATCGTGTCTTCTGCATCTGATCCTGGGCCTAAGGAAAAAGGCTTACCATCCTGAATCCAGTCTTCAGCAACACCTATAAAGACAAGAAAGAACAGGTTAGCATTACGGTCTTCAGTGACAGCTCTTCACTTACCTGGTCCATCGGCTGTCACCAACGCCTCGCGCTGCATTCCGGCATCTGAAAGACAAAGGCTTACCTACTCTTCGTGCGCTCCGGAGGTCTTCACACTGCATTCTGGCATCTGAAAGACAAAAGCTTACCAACTCTTTGCACGCTCCGGAGGCCTTCGGCGCTGCATCCCGCATCTGAAAGACAAAACAAGGTGCGTTTAAAGACATTGGGGAACTTTAATACTCACGTGCCATTACTCCTTTCCACATCTAACCCAGTGGGTATTCCGGCACCCTGCAGCCGCTCCGAACTTGTACCTGCAAAATAAAAAGACAGTTAGAGCGCATCGTGAAGCAGGCAACAAACGCTTACTTACATGCTTCCAGGCGCTTCTATTCATCACACGGGCTCCATCTTCAACTCACTTCAGCCCGTCATCCGCCATCGCCGGAACCCTGCAAAACAAGAAACATCATTACTAAAGACTTTAAAGACATTAGAATTACTCGAAACTTACCGTTCGTGCAGTAAACGACGGACAGCAGTCCTCTGAAGTCAAGAGGCCTGCTCCCCTTATCCAGTGAAGAAACTGGTTACAGCACCCTGCCCCGAGGCAGATGGAGAGCACGGCGTTCACTTACCTAAGACATCTTACCCTTCGAGTCAGACATACAGTGCACAGAGGTCCAGCCCAAAGAGCCAGCCGTGTGTTACACATCACCTTTGAAGATACGGTATACGCCTAGTCAAGACCGGCGCCTCTACGGGAATCAGGTGAGTGTTACAGTGTATGTATGCCTGCTGCCCCAATTTTCTGCTTAGATTCTTCAAATATTGTTAGTTCATTACAAACAGGGCTCGAAATTAAGATTGGATAAGCAGGAGTTACAAGTAGCGCCTGAGTATCCAGCAGTAACCGGTCACCAGGAGCTACTATTAGGGAACAAGGAGGGTTATATTAGTTGGCCTGGGGAGCCAATACTAGCTCCTGGTAAATGTTGGTTTTAAGCTCACCAGGCTCTTCTACATTTGATTTGAGTTGAGTAACATACTTGAAATAATCAGAATGACATTTACTGTTGTAATATAATTCAATTATTTTCATGGTAATAAATACAAAAAGCAACGAAAAATAGCAATGTTAAGGACTATCTAGTGACATTACTTCACAACAGTAACAATTACATCTCAGGTCACATACTATTCCATTTTTTGTACTTTGAAAACAGTTTTCAAACACTGTGTAAAAGTTTGAAACTGCCTTTGTTAAACAAGAGAGCCACACACCATTTGAACCTTGAAGTCAACCTTTCCACGAGTTCAAGTTTGGGAGGGCAAACCTCTTTTGCTATGTTCCATGGCATAGACTGGCCCCCGGAAACAAAATCTGGATCTATTTCGTGCCTTTGCATGGCGAGTACATTCAATGTCAGATCTTTCACAAATTCAGAATCCATCTGCTGGAAGATTGGCTTTGCCAGCCAATGTTTGTTTCTTTTGATTAACTCCTTGTTGCAACGAGGCATCCCGAAAATTCCTGCAATTTTTGCTTATACCTTTCCAATGTTCCAGTTGTGTGCAAGTACACCCAGTCCTGTTCTGGCCTCCACACCGTCTATGCAAAAATGAAACCTTTTAGGCCAGTACTTAAGGCACATATTATGGAACACCTCCATTGTGGCAGAAATTTGGTGAGTCCCCTCATGCCTCTTGAAAGCATTTTGTTGTACACAATCTTCTAAAGTGCTGTGTGAGGCGGGGAGCCTCGAATCAACGACCTTTTCTTATGTTCCTGCTCCTTTTCAATGGTCAATGTGCACATACGTGAAAATGTTTGTTTTCTTCCCAAGAGCGTATGTTAGAACAATGGTGCATCAATGAACGCCATTTTTCAAGCAGAATATCAACAGATCCATCACAAGTTTTTGAGCTGCACAGAAAACGGTTGCTATAGACTGTGACCAATTTAAAATGTTTTCTGTAGGTTATTTTTTGAGTAGCTGTCATTGTTTTTAAAATTGATTTTGCGATGTTCCATACATCATAAGGATGCTTCATGTCTTGAAACTGCTCTTGCATGGCCTTGGATATTGCTATGTGTCTGTCAGTGGCTATCAGGTCTATTTGCATTCCCCTGGATTACAGAAGTTGAATGAATTTAATTAAACCATATTTTTTCATGGCAACAGAAGATGTACATTCAGATATTTGCATGATGACTGAACTCAGAACATTTTTGGTTTCCATGACTTGGAAGTGGTAAGTGCAGTATTTAGTAGAAAAACCTGGACTGTCATACTGTCCATCACCAGCAAGCCAGAACCTTTTGCCAGCTAGAGCATTGTCCATTGATATCTGTTCAAGCAGCCATGCCTGGCTAATAGCGAGGAACAAGAAATCATTCTGATATTTGTAGTATTCGGTTTTTTAAAGGAATTTGAGTCCCACAAAGTTAGAAAAACTTGAAATTGTACTGAACGTTGATCCGCTAAACTACACAGCAGATGAACAAAGTACATTTCCAGCAGGCACTTTTCCAATTATAGGTTGAGCAGACCATGAAAATGGGTCATGGTGGTGTACACAGCTAGCCTTGAACCCTTGATCTTCAGGTAGGTGCCTTTCACTACACGAGTAAACTTCACCAACGGCTCCACACAAAGCCTCCTATGCAATTTATGATCACATTTTATAATTTTCATAATCTTGATTAGGTAGTGATCGAATACAATGTATTTTGGTTCCTTTAATAGCCAATCATCCAGAAGTAAAGTGGTTTGCGATTCCATGGTGGTGGACAAGTCCTTAACACTAGGAAGGGTGAAGTTCACGTCACAAGCACAATCACCAATCAGCAGGGAAGATGCTTCAGTTATTTGTGTGTGTGATATTTCCGATTTGTCCACATGTATTGGGGAAACAGGGAACATTGTCTGTTTCTTAGATAGAATATTTTTAGAGGGTGCGGATTATGTGAGCGGTTCTGCAAGCAATTCTGAAACATCTTCTGTGTTGTCTGTCTCTTCTGGGTGATGTTGTGTGCTGTAACAATGATCCAGGGTTACTTCCCATGGGTCACTGCTGACATTCAATTCAAATTCTGGCCACTAGACTGTTAGGGAGAATTCTCTGTTTAAGCTGCATTTCCTAACCTAGTGAGTCCCCCAGCAGCTTTGCTGGATTTTTGGGGTTTATTTCTTTCTCCTGCCAAGAGTGAGACTCTTTTACCATCACTCTTGGGCATGATTTGAGTGTGTTTCCTTGAATCTAGATGTGTTTAATGGGCTATGGGGTCTTTTACTCCATAGGGCTTCATGTGTTTTTGTGATGTGTGTTACACAGCACCCTCAGTGCAGTGACACAGGGGTGTCATAGTGACCCCCCAGTATAGACTCCATACCCTGGGACTGACTACTGTCTCCCAGGGCATGTAAAGTCACCATTGACTTTACTAGACTTAAATTCTGAACAGAACCAGTACAAACCATCATATTGTGACGTACTGGCTGGGGCTATTCGATTGCCCCAGGGTCTGTTAGTCGAGGGGGCACGTCTCCGTCCCCCCTGATCGAGTTTTGGCTGGTGGCAGTGGATACTACTTTTAATATTGAACCGCGAATATTTCCCTATGGGATTTCCCATTGTTTTAGGCTACTACCTTTATTTAATTATTTACGGTAGCCTCGAACATACCGCCGGTTTATTTAATTAATATTAATTCACCGGTTTTGTTCCACGTTTTGGCGGGCTTCTCCACAGAAGCCCTCCAAAGTGGTGCCACTCTGTCTGGGGTACTTAGGAGGGGTGGAGGGGAATTTAGGCACCCTGGACTGAGTTGCCTAGGTAACTCACGTTGCACTCCATCCTGATTGACCCAAGTGGTGAGCCGGCCGGCTCACCACTTAGCATGTTTGAGTGACAGCTAGGCTGAGTGAATGGGGGTTTTCTGCATAAAAGCAGGGCTTTGGGGACTGGAACGTCAGAAGTCGCCACAGGACCTAAGAATCCAACGAGGGAGAAGCTGAGCCGACCTGCCACGACACCACCACCGGTGGAGCCCTGCTGGACCATCTCACCACTTTTCCCAACGACAGAGGCGATCTCCCGCCGGAGAGTCTTCTTCCTTTGACTGGTGGGGATAACCCGTTTCACCGTCTTTTCGCCTTCCCGATGTACCTCGTGGCCCCCTTGCCTGTGCCAAGCACCCCGGCAACTGGGATACCACGTTTTACCACGACCGTGAAACAAAGTTACCACCTTCAACCGGAAAACTCCACGGCTGGTTTCTTCCCTGGTAGTCCAACGACCTTCATCTTTCCTCCAACTCGAGATCTTCTCTTCCCCTGGACGACGACGCAACTCACTACCAGGAACAACTGCCACCGCTGGAGGATCCTTCCCACTTAAGGTACCATGTCCCGCCTGGCTTCCCTTGCTACCGACTGTACGGGGTAGATTTAGCCCCCGGCTTTCGAACCTGGGTTAGCCTGGGACACCCTGCCTAAACTTTCCTAAGCCTCTCTAAACTCTTTTTGAACCCTCTGCAAGACTTTCTAAGCCAGTGTAACTGTGTGATCTTGGGCGCATTTGTGCTCTGCTCTCTCTAAGAGTGGGCCCAGCCTTTGGACTTTGGATCACCAGTGACTTTTGCTCTTCTGCCTTGCTAACAGTGTTCCTGAATCTTAGAGTGGTGTAACTTTCCATATTCTGTCTTTTTCCCTCCCTTTCCCACAAACTTATTGGAGTGCCATCTAGTTAAGCGCTCACCTCTGTATGAAAATAAGTGGTGTTTTACAGTGACTTATCTGATAAGGAAAAAGGGGTGTATATATTACAATAGTAACTGTGTTTAGAAAATTTTTCGATAAGAGTGCTGGAGTGTTTCAAACCGTGTGTTTTTAAATAAATAATTATATACTTTGATACCAAAGCTCTGGTCAGTGTTTGCTTGTATTATTGTATCTGAGTGCCTATTGTGTATACTTTGCATACTGTCTAACTCTTCTTGAGGGAAGTCTGACTGCTCAGCCACAGCTACCAGGTAAATCTGGGTGGTACAGACTGCTACCAAGTGGGTTTACTGCCAACACCTGTAGTCTTAAATCTTTTGCAGTGTTCCCTAAGGGAACTGCACAGGTGTCTGCCTAACACTGGTGTACAGCGGTGGGATTTGTATTGAGTATACACTTTAGAGTGCTTTAGGATACCTTAGTACAGCTAACCACAAAGCTTAGCACTGAAAAAGTAATCTTTCTAACATGTCAACTATGGAAACTTATAGTCAAGAGTCCCTTGTTACAAAACTGCTGATTGTTTAAGAGTACTATGTAAGCATAAGAACCTCCTGACTAAAGGCAAGAAAATGGAATTAATAGAAAGGTTGTTAGCTAACCAAAGTCTGGATGATGGTTCAGAGGAACCTACCATGCCAGAAAATGTAGATAACAGTATAGAAATTGATATTGATCAAAATGTTGATAATCTTGAGGAAGAGTCAGAAGAGGAGGGTGAGGCTGCTGTGACTGTCCCCCCTAGGCCTCTGTCTGCTCTACCTGCTGTACCTACTGGGCCTTTGCCAAGTCCCACACTTAGTCCTCAATATCTTGAATTAGAGAAAATGAAACTTGAACTAGAGTTCAAGAGACTGAATACTCAGGCTGAACAGAGACATCAGGAAATGAATCAAGAACTAAGGCTAAGGGAAATGGAGCTCAAGCATGAGCTAGAAATGAAGAAATTATCTGTCGAAAATGCTTCTCTCTCTGGCTCCTCTAGAAGTTCCAGTCCTAAAAGAACCCGGATGCCTAAAGAATTGGTTGGTATGTATGAGCCTATGTTGGATGTGTTGGATTGGTTGTCTCTGTTTGAATATAATCATGGGCTCCAGAACATCACAGGAAATGACTTACTCACCTGGTTGTTCTCTAGCCTTCCCCCTGTTGAAACTGATGTGGTAATGGAGTTGGGGGAGGAGGATAGGAAAGAGTATGAATGTGTGAAACTAGCTCTGATAGCTAGATTTGGGAAGACAGCTTCGCAGTATCTTAAGAGGTTTAGAACCCTCAAAAAGCATGAGGGTACCCCTTGGGCTACCTGGGTGAGTGAAGGGTTGAAAAACTTAGAGGGATGGATTAAGGGTTACAAAGTAAACACTTATGAAGGTATGAAGAATCTTTTTATGTTGGAGTCAATTTATGATGCCTGCTCTCCTGAGCTCAGACAGCACTTGGCTGATTCAAAGGAATTAGATTCCCGAAAACTAGCTAAGGCTGCTGACTTGTGGGTTGCCAACAGGGCCACTCACAAGGATTCTGAGGTAACTCAGAAAAAGGATGAGAGGAAACAGCCTAAAAAGGACTCCAAAGAGAATTCTAATACTGCAAATTCCAAAGAGGGCCCCAAACAAAACCAGAAGGGTAAACCACCAGGGAAACCACAGTAGAATAGTGTCTCCTCTGGTGCCAAACCAGAGGGAGGTCAGAACAAGCCTCCATTCCAGAAGGCATTTGGTACATGCTTTGTTTGTGGCTCTACTGACCATGTGAAAGGAGATCCCAGATGCAAGGGTAAACCTTCAGGGATCCAACTTGCCTCCTTAGCCTTCGCTCCAGAAGAGGAAGTCCCAATGGCAAGTGGAAACTTTCTACTGCTGGCTGATGAACCCATTGGAGTCTCAGCCAGTGTTTCTTTAGTCTCTCTGGGGTTGTGGGAACAACAGAATTTAGATGTGTATAATTCTATCCCAGATAATACTAAAGAGTATTATAAAGACAGTGTCCAGGTGAATGGTCAGGAGACTCCTGCCATTACAGACACTGGGTCCAGCAGAACTGTGGTGGATGAATCATTTTTCAAGGCAGAGGATGTTGCTAAGGCACCCAAATGCCTCACCAAGTTAGCTGGAGGGCCTGTGCAGATGTGTCCCCAGTTACCAGTTCTCATCCAGTGTAATGACATGGCTGTAAAAAAACCTGTCAGTGTACAATGTGAAGTGCCAGGTAGGGTTCTGTTGGGTAATGATCTGAAAGCTCTTGGAGTTGTGTCACATACCCCCAGACCACCTAGTAAAAGGTTACAGGAGCTCACCAAACCTGCAAGAGAGAAAACCCTGTGAGGGTTAATCTCAGGAGATGATGACAGAGATCACTCCTTTTCCACTGGAGCAGCTCACTGCAGTAACTACCAGATCAGGAGCAAAGGGGCAACCCAAGACTCCTAGCAAAAAGTCAGCAGCAATCACTCCAGTGCTTCCAACAGTTACACCTGTAACTCCACCTCCAGCTGAGGCTGGGAGGGAGGTACAACCCTGTATGGTTGAACTAGACTCTGAAGAAGAGCTAGTGGGAGGCCAAGAACTTATTGGAGATCTAGACCCTGAGGACCATCCTGAGCTGCAGTCTTTACTGGCAGAAGGTGGGCTCAGCAGGGCAGCTTTCCGTAAGGGACAAAGAGAATGTCCAACTCTGGAGGGTCTCCGCCAACAGGCAGCGGCTCAGGCTGATGGGCAAGAGCCTGGGAAGTATAGGCTGCACTGGGAAGATGGCCTCTTCTACAGTGAACCAACTGAGTCTGAACCTGGAGACTACAAACGCCTTGTAGTACCTCAAGAAATCAGACAACAGTTCTTGCACTTAGCCCACGAGATTCCTTTGGCTGGTCACTTGAGCTTCAAGAAGACCAAGGAAAGGCTCTCACTCTACTTCTATTGGCCAAAAATGGGGGCAGAAGTAGATAAGTTTTGCAAGAGCTGCCATACCTGCCAAACTTCTGGTAAGATTGTCGCCAAGAATGTGGCAGCCTTAGTGCCTCTCCCAGTTGTGGGAGTCCCATTTGAGAGGGTAGGGATTGACATTGTTGGTCCCCTTGATCCCCCTACCTCCTCAGGCAACAGGTTTGTCCTTGTTGTAGTAGACCATGCTACTAGATACCCTGAGGCAATTCCTATGAGGACGGTTACAGCTCCGGCTGTGGCTAAGGCCCTCCTTGGTATTTTTACCAGGGTTGGGTTTCCTAAGGAAGTAATATCCGACAGGGGGTCAAACTTTATGTCCCACTACATGAAAGCCATGTGGAAAACCTGTGGAGTTACTTACAAGTTCTCAACCGCCTACCACCCCCAAACCAATGGGTTGGTAGAAAGGTTTAACTGAACCATGAAGAGCATAATAGGTGCTTTAGAGGAACCTCTGAAAAGAAAGTGGGACATTCTACTGCCATGCCTTCTCTTTGCTTATAGAGAAGTCCCTCAGGAGGGAGTAGGTTATTCTCCCTTTGAACTTCTCTATGGCCATCCAGTTAGAGGTCCATTGGCCCTGATTAAGGAGGGGTTGGAAGGTGCTCCTCCCCTCAAGCCAGCCAGAGTGACTGACTATGTGAAAGGTCTCCGAAGGAGAATGTCACACATGATGGCAGAAGCTAGTGATAACCTGAAAGCTGGACAAGCTTTGGTCAAGCATTGGCATGATCAAAAGGCTAACATGGTTGAGTTCACTCAAGACCAGCTAGTTCTCGTTATGCTCCCAACAAGGCAGAGGGCCTTGCAAGACAAATGGATGGGACCCTTCAAAGTTGTGGGAAAACTTGGAGAGGTCAACTATCTGGTGGATCTGGGCAGACCCAGGGAAGCTCCTAGAGTCTTCCACACCAACCGACTGAAAGCGTACATCTCCAGACCTGAAGTAGGAGCCTTGCTTCTAGCTTCAGCAACAGAGGAAGAAGAGAGTGAGTCTCTCCCTGATCTCTTCAGAGGTGTACCCTTAGATGAAAAAATTGAAGGAGTCAATCTCTCTTCAGATCTGACACCTGAGCAACAAGAGGAGTGCAAATCTATGTTAAATCAGTTTGCCTCCCTGTTCTCACTCTCACCAGGCTTGACCCCTTGGGGACATCACGAGATACTCACTGGTGACTGTCTGCCAGTCAAAAGCAGAGGATACCGAATGTCAGAAAATGTGAGAACCCATATCAAGGGGGAGGTCAAGAAGATGCTTGACCTCGGGGTAATAGAACCCTCTACTAGTCCATGGTCTAGCCCAGTTGTGTTAGTACCAAAGGCAGGATCCAAAGACTTGAGATTCTGTGTGGACTATAGAGCTCTTAATGCAGTCACAAAGACTGATGCCCACCCTTTACCAAGGACAGATGAGTTGGTGGATAAACTTGGTGCAGCCAAGTACCTCAGCACATTTGACCTTATATCAGGCTATTGGCAAATAGCCTTGACAGACCATGCCAAGGAGAAAACTGCATTTTCCACCCCAGTTGGCTTGTACCAGTTTAAGGTCATGCCTGCTACAATCCAAAGGATGGTGAACCAGGTTCTAGCTGGGATGGAGGACTTCTGCATGGCATACTTGGATGACATTGCAGTCTTCAGCCACTCCTGTGAGGATCATGTGAACCACCTAGGACATGTTTTGCAGGCTCTTGGACAGGCCAATTTGACTATCAAGGCAAGTAAATGCCAGATAGGTCAAAGTAAGGTGGTCTACCTTGGGCATGAGGTAGGAGGTGGAGAAATAAGGCCTTTGCTCAGCAAGATTGAAGCTGTGCAAAATTGGACAACACCTACTACTCAAACCCAAGTGAGAGCCTTCCTAGGCCTCACTGGGTATTACAGGAATTTCATTGAGAACTATGGGACCATAGCTTCTCCACTGAATGCAATCTCCTCTCCAAAATTCCCTAAAAAGGTCAAATGGAATGAGGAGTGCAATCAGGCCTTTGAAAAACTGAAGAAAGCTCTTTGCCAAGCTCCAGTATTGAGAGCTCTTGACTACCAGCAAACTTTCATTGTACAAACTGATGCTTCCAATGTAGGTATAGGTGCAGTTCTAAGCCAACTGGATAAGAAAGGGTAGGGAGCACCCCATTTGCTTCATCAGCCGTAAGATGAAGGATCCTGAGACAAGGTGGGCAAAAATAGAAAGAGAATGCTTTGCTATTGTGTGGGCACTGAAGAAGTTTAGGCCATACTTGTATGGTTCTACTTTTGTCATTCAGACTGACCACCAACCCTTGAGATGGTTAATGCAAATGATAGGAGAACATCCAAAACTATTGAGATGGTCAATCTGCCTGCAAGGGTTTGATTTCACCATTGAGCACAGGTCAGCGTGTCACCATCAAAATGCTGATGGACTCTCTAGGATGTATGTCATCGACTAGAGGTATGAGGTTCATCCAGGAGTGGATTAAATCCTCCTGTCCCTTAGTCTGGGGGGGCGAGTGTTAGGGAGAATTCTCTGTTTAGGCTGAATTTCCTAACCTAGTGAGTCCCCCAGCAGCTTTGCTGGATTTTTGGGGTTTATTTTTTTCTCCTGCCAAGAGTGAGACTCTTTTACCCTCACTCTTGGGCATGATTCGAGTGTGTTTCTTTGAATCTAGATGTGTTTAATGGGCTATGGGGTCTTTTACTCCATAGGGCTTCATGTGTTTTTGTGATGTGTGTTACACAGCACCCTCAGTGCAGTGACACAGGGGTGTCATAGTGATCCCCCAGTATAGACTCCATACCCTGGGACTGACTACTGTCTCCCAGGGCATGTAAAGTCACCATTGACTTTACTAGTCTTAAATTCTGAACAGAACCAGTACAAACCATCATATTGTGGACGTACTGGCTGGGGCAATTCGATTGCCCCAGGGTCTGTTAGTCGAGGGGGCACGTCTCCGTCCCCCCTGATCGAGTTTTGGCTGGTGGCAGTGGATACTACTTTTAATATTCAACCGCGAATATTTCCCTATGGGATTTCCCATTGTTTTAGGCTACTACCTTTATTTAATTATTTACGGTAGCCTCGAACATACCGCCGGTTTATTTAATTAATATTAATTCTCTGGTTGGTATTTCTTGCCAAAACTTGATTCTAAAATGGCGTTTGTGTTCTCTTCTGTGACTCCAACCCAAGTTGAGCCCTTTGTTCCACTTTTTGGCGGGCTTCTCCACAGAAGCCTTCCAAAGTGGTGCCACTCTGTCTGGGGTACTTAGGAGGGGTGGAGGGGAATTTAGGCACCCTGGACTGAGTTACCTAGGCAACTCACGTCGCACACCGTCCTGAATTGGCCCAAGTGGTGAGCCGGCCGGCTCACCACTTAGCATGTTTGAGTGACAGCTAGGCTGAGTGAATGGGGGTTTTCTGCATAAAAGCAGGGCTTTGGGGACTGGAACTTCAGAGGTCGCCACAGGACCTAAGAATCCAATGAGGGAGAATCTGAGCCGACCTGCCATGACACCACCACCGGTGGAGCCCTGCTGGACCATCTCACCACTTTTCCCAACGACAGAGGCGATCTCCCGCCGGAGAGTCTTCTTCCTTTGACTGGTGGGGATAACCAGTTTCACCGTCTTTTTGCCTTCCCAACGTACCTTGTGGCCCCCTTGCCTGTGCCAAGCACCCCGGCAACCGGGATACCACGTTTTACCACGACCGCGAAACAAAGGTACCACCTTCAACCGGAAAACTCCACGGCTGGTTTCTTCCCTGGTAGTGCAACGACCTTCATCTTTCCTCCAACTCGAGATCTTCTCTTCCCCTGGACGACGATGCAACTTGCACCCACTACCAGGAACAACTGCCACCGCTGGAGGATCCTTCCCACTTAAGGTACCGTGCCCCGCCTGGCTTCCCTTGCTACCGACTGTACGGGGTAGATTTAGCCCCCGGCTTTCGAACCTGGGTTAGCCTGGGACACCCTGCCTAAACTTTCCTAAGCCTCTCTAAACTCTTTTTGAACCCTCTGCAAGACTTTCTAAGCCTAGTGTAACTGTGTGATCTTGGGCGCATTTGTGCTCTGCTCTCTCTAAGAGTGGGCCCAGCCTTTGGACTTTGGATCACCAGTGACTTTTGCTCTTCTGCCTTGCTAACTGTGTTCCTGAATCTTAGAGTGGTGTACCTTTCCATATTCTGTCTTTTTCCCTCCCTTTCTCACAAACTTATTGGCGTGCCATCTAGTTAAGCGCTCACCTCTGTATGAAAATAAGTGGTGTTTTACAGTGACTTATCTGATAAGGAAAAAGGGGTGTATATATTACAATAGTAACTGTGTTTAGAATATTTTATGATAAGAGTACTGGAGTGTTTCAAACCGTGTGTTTTTAAATAAATAATTATATACTTTGATACCAAAGCTGTGGTCAGTATTTGCTTGTATTATTGTATCTGAGTGCCTATTGTGTATACTTTGTATACTGTCTAACTCTTCTTGAGGGAAGTCTGACTGCTCAGCCACAGCTACCAGGTAAATCTGGGTGGTACAGACTGCTACCAAGTGGGTTTACTGCCAACACCTGTAGTCTTAAATCTTTTGCAGTGTTCCCTAAGGGAACTGCACAGGTTTCTGCCTAACATGGACAACTGCATCACAACACTGAATCTTGCAAGGTCCATTCTGAGCCTCAAAATGTAGCTGCTCGCAAGTGACAACGGTTTGTCAACTGACATAATTAGTTTGTGTAGTTGTCTGAGTCTTTATGCTCCTCCTCTTATAGGCCTCTAATTTAAGAGAAAAAAACATGCTTCATTTATAGCACACATACAGAATATATGAATTACAACATGAACATGTACTATCAATGAAATAACTCCTAAACAACTTATTTTTTTTCAAAACCTACCTCTTATGTACCCTTGTTTTCCAGATTGTACTTGAAACAGTCAAATTGGATTTCCTGACCACCATACCAAGCTGAAAAACAGCATTATCAAATTGTATAAACCTTGAAATGTGCTCTTCCACTTAAGTAATTATATATACATATATATAAATATAACAAAATGTCACCATGGAAACCACTAAATCATATTAAATATTACATCACAGTTAAAATGGATGATAACTGATATTTTACAATATCTAATGTATACCTCTTGTCCATGTGTCCCTTAAATTTTGACCTCTTCAGTAGTACATTCCTTGTACTTAATAAATTCAAAGAACATTGATAAAGTTGTTAAACAATTTAATGTTAAAATCTTTGATCTCACAAAGTACATCTTGAGAAAGTTGATTTAATGATTGCCGACCTTACAATATCAGTTAAACTATGTAAAAAGATAAGGTTAATCATCTGATTACATTTTTAAATTAGTATCAACTGTCATGCGCCTCTTACCGTGGCGCCTGTGGCCCAGAGCACGACTGGGCAGCCATTGATTTGGCCGCCACGTTCACTGAGTCTAGTAGCAGTCTAGTGTTCCACGCACGCCCATCCAGATCTGCGTTGCGTTGCAACCACTTTGGTTAATTTCACTTTGGCTGTTACAACCCTGTGAGTTTTCGCTTGTACCTTGATAGGAGCCCTCTGTCCTTGTAGCTTTTCTCCTCTACTTTCGGCGCTTGCCGCTTTTCCCTTTCTTTTTCACCCCGCTCGCCCTTCTCTGTTCCAGCTCGGTACGCTTACCTTATCTGCTGGAGCTTCTGCTCCCCGGTCTCTCACCTGCTCCTCTGCAGCTCTTCTTCCTGCTCCCTCGCTTTCTGCTCCTTTCTTGCTGTTTCCCTTCCTCTGCCCTGTTCTCCGTGGGGTTTCTCCATTCTCCGGCCGGGTTTATTCGGGGCTGTGCTCCCCCTTTCTCTTGGCAGTCTGCTCGGCATACCTCTTCCCTGTATTTGGTATCATCGGCATAGGAGCCCATCTACCACTCTGCTGGAGCACCTCAGAATTACCTACACAGGGGTTTTTTATGCCGCAAGTGCTTTTTCCCCCATTCTAGTCTCCTTCCGGAAGAGGGTCACAAGGGAGGCTGTCAATTAGCCTCCATTGTGGCTTCAATTCGGGAGAGGCAATCTCTTCAATGAAAAAAAAAGGCGAAGGATTACAGCGCCCATAGACTTTTGCTGCATTCCGGCTCGGAATCGGACTCTACAGGTGAGGAGGAGGAGGAGGGGAAGAGACTGAGCCTTGGGAAGGCTAGTGAAAGTGACAGTTTGCAACGCCAAAATACAGACATGGCCACACCAGAACAAATTCAGGAGCTGGTTGCTGCTGTTCAAAACATGTTGATTGAAATGCAGAACATAAAGGCGGTAAACAATGTTCTTCGACAGATGGTGGCTACTCGGGATTCCAGACAATCTGATTTACCCCCCCATGGCTCTACCTACTGGTAAATATGACGGGGCCCCAAAGAAGCTAAAAGAGTTTCTCGACGCTTGCCAAGTGCATTTTGCTTTTCGTGCCAATACCTTCACCACGGATCACTCCAAGGTAGGGTATCTAGTCTCAAACATGACCGGTAATGCCCTTGTTTGGGCTACTTCGTTAGTGACCAGCTTGAGTCCTTTACTGCAGGATTTTGGAGCTTTCATGGGTCAACTCAAACAGACCTTTGAGAGGCCAGAGATTACATATACTGCTTGTGAAAACTTACTTGATACCCGACAGGGACAAATGGATGTTCTCTCTTACGTTACGTCGTTCAAGAGACTTTCCTCAGAAGCCGGATGGCCGGAACAGTCCCAAGATGTGATTTTTCGGCGGGGTCTTAAGGACGAAATTAAAGATGAGCTGGCTAGAGCACCACATCCTGTTTCTTTCTCTGAGTTAGTATTGGCTGCCCTACAGATAGAATTTCGCCTCCAGGAATGGAGACAAGAACGATGACGACTGCGTGGTTACTCTTTGATGGGTGAGAACCCCCCTCCTCCACTCACTACAATGCAGAAGACTGATGAGCCCATGCAGATTGGCATCATCCGAGCCCCTCTAACACCAGAAGAACGGAGACGTTGGAGGGAAAAAGGCCTCTGTGCCTATTGTGGTTCAGATGCTCATTTTATCAAAGATTGTTCAGAACTTCCAGCTAGACGTGCGGGAAACAAGCACCCTCGGTCCTAAAGGAGACAAGTAGCCAAGGGTTTCCATCAATTCCCTATGTTTCTCTCTCCGTTGGACACTCTCCTGCCTCCGAGGACTCCAGACTCATGGTGGTTGAAGTCAGACTAGCGACAGGCTCACAAAAATTAAAAACTCTGGCGCTCTTAGACTGCGGAGCAGCAGGCAAATTTGTGGACACCGTTTGGGCCGACCAGGTGGGCCTTCGCAGGCTGGATCGCAAGGAAGATCAGAAGGTTGAAGGGGTGGATGGTAGTCCTCTTAGTTCAGGGCCAATTACGCAGACCATGGAGGATTTGCAGCTCACTATCCTACAACACTCAGAGGTGCTGCGATTTGACATCATCCGCGCAGCCCACTTTCCCATAATATTGGGAATCTCTTGGCTTCGTAGACACAACCCTAGGATAGATCGGTCTACTAATCAGCTGACCTTTGAGTCTTGCTTTTGTAAGAAGAACTGTCTTCAGAACTCATATTTCCAGGAAATACAGATCCTTCTACCCAATGCAGACCCCACGGTTGGAGTTCATGCGGTACCATTCTACCTGGCCGAATACGATGCAGTTTTCACAGACGAAGCCCCCTTAGAATTACCTCTGCATCGGCCTGAGGACTGCTCTATAGAATTGGTTCCTAATGCATTAGTTCCCTTTGGGCGGATGTTCTCTTTATCGCAGGTTGAAAAGAAGGCTCTTCACTCTTACCTGGACGACAATATGAGTAACGGCCTCATCCAACCTTCCAAGTCCCCTGCTGGGGCTCCTCTATTTTTTATAGCCAAGAGGGATTCTTCGGAATTATGGCCTTGTATTGATTTTAGAGGCCTCAATAAGGTCACTGTTCGGGATCGATATCCCATGCCGCTCATCTCCAACATCCTGGAGGCAGTATAAGGGCCAATATTTCTTCCAGACTGGACCTCCGGAGCGCCTACCATCTCCTAAGGATTTGTGAAGGGGATGAATGGAAGACGGCCTTCCACACGCCCTTTGGTCTATATGAATACTGGGGCAGGGGCATTGACTGATGCCTTTTGGCCTCGTCAATGCCCCTGCGATCTTTCAGTGATTTATGGACCGGACCTTTTCATGTTTAATTCAGTTATTGTCTATCTGGATGATATTTTGTTTTTTCCCGGACCCCGCAGAAGCATGACATTCATCTCAGAGAAGTTTTGAATCGTTTGAGGACACATCATCTCTTAGCCAAACGTGAAAAGTGCCTGTTTAGGGTGGAGTCTGTCCCCTACTTAGGATATGTGCTCTCACAGAAGGGGATACAAATGGAAGACAAGAAGGTCGAGGCCATCCTTGGTTGGACAGCTCCAACGTCGGTTAAAGAAGTACAGAGTTTCTTGGGGTTGTCTAATTTTTATAGACGCTTCATCCCTGCCTTTTCCGAGGTGGTTCTACCTATAACACAGTTGTTCAAAAAATCTGCTACGCCGTTTTTTTGGAATCCAAAGGCTGAAGAAAGTTTTAACAGACTGAAGAAATTGTTCTGTACAGCTCCCATACTGAAGCATCCGGATCAGACGAAGCCTTTCATACTGGAAACTGATGCCTTAGCTGCCGCCCTTGGGGCAGTTTTGTTGCAGGAGTTTGAAGGAAAGGAGCATCCCATTGTGTATCTCTCTCGGACTCTCTCTGAAAGTCAACTGAACTATTCCGTATTAGAGAGGGAACTTTTACCCATGAAGCTGGCTTGCGAGAAATGGCGCCATCTCTTGCAAGGAGGGTCACATCCCTTCACCATCCGAACTGATCAGAAGAACCTCCAGGTATTGCAGTCGATGGACTGTGTTAATTCCCGACAGGCACGCTGGGCCCATTTTTTTGCCCAATACGATTTCAGGATTACTTACATTCCGGGTTCACAAAACTCACTGGCAGACGCCCTTTCCCGTAAAACGGTTCAGAAATCTGCATCAACTTCCCTTCCAGATCATTTATTTCCTCGGAATCGCATAATTGCGCACCTCTCTTACTTTCTACACAAGGTCAAGGAAGGTTCCGTTGGCATGGAACCTAGCGAGGATGGCAAGGAACTAACAGAGCGGGATGGTTTATTTTTCTATAAAGACCGTCTATATTTACCTGCGGGGTCCCTCAGATCCCAGGCCCTGTCTTGGTGTCATGACGCTCGGTCAGCGGGGCATCGAGGACAGTCCGGAACTCATGAGTTGCTCAGACAGTCGTTTTTCTGGCCCTCTATGTCAGCTGAAGTCAAGAACTATGTACAATCTTGTGCAGTGTGTGCCAGAAGCAAGAATCCCACCACGCGGCCAATTGGCCCCTTGAAGCAAGATACAACACCCACACGATCATGGAGCCATATTACCACTGACTTTATTGTCGACTTACCTCCATCACAATCTTGCACGTGCATAATGGTGACGATCGACACCTTGACTAAATTGGCTCACTTCTCACCATTACCTGGGATACCTACCGCCGCAGGCATGGCCAAAGTATTTCTAAGAGACATATTTCGAATACATTGACTTCTGGAAAAGATTACCTCGGATAGGGGAAGTCAATATACTTCTGCTTTTTGGAAATCACTATGTTCCAACTTGGGTATCGAGAGAGCCTTGTCTTTGGGGTTTCACCCCCAGACCAACGGGCAAACTGAGAGACTGAGCGCCACACTGGAACAGTATCTTCGATGCTATACCAATCGTGAACAAGACAACTGGGTATCCTTATTGCCCACTGCGGAATTCGCCTATAACAACTCCTGCCATTCCGCCACTGGACTTACTCCTTTCTACTGTATCTACGGACAACATCCTCTTTCAGTACTACTGTCATTTCCAGTTCAGTCCAAACCACCGGCTATTGAGGACATTTTATCCAGAATATCAGAAGCACATAAGACGGCCAAGCTTAGTCTCATAGACAGTCGGATCACCTACAAGAATCAAGTGGATCGTCACTGCCAAGAAGTGCCTGAATGGAAGGTGGGCCCCAGGGTATGGCTATCTACTAAATACTTACCCCGTTGGGTGCGACCTTCTAAGCTTTCATGCAGATACATTGGACCTTACCGCATAACTGCCAAACTTAATCCTGTTGCCTTCCGCCTGAAACTGCCAAAATGCCTTCAGCGCGTTCACCCGATATTCCATTCCTCACTTCTCAAAGGGGCATCATCCACCTCCGGCTCTCCCTCCTACCCTGTTAAAGATCTCAGCCCTCTGGATCTAGAATATGAAGTGGCCCAATTGTGTGACTCAAGATATAGACCGGGCCGCTTGGAGTACTTGGTTCACTGGAAAGGGTACCCTAGAACTGAGGACTCATGGGAGCCACTCTCCCATATTTCGGCTCCGACACTCCTGAAGAAATATCACCAGGCTCACCCCGGGAAGCCAGGAGGGAGTCAGTTTGGTAGGAGGCATACTGTCATGGGCCTCTTACCGTGGCGCCTGTGGACCAGAGCACGACTGGCCAGCCATTGATTTGGCCGCCACGTTCACTGAGCCTAGTAGCAGTCTAGTTTTCCACGCACGCTGGCGCTACTTAGACACGCCCATCCAGATCACTTTGGTTATTTTCGCTTTGGCTGTTACAACCCTGTGAGTTTTTGCTTGTTCCTTGATAGGAACCCTCTGTCCTTTTAGCTTTTCTCCTCTACTTTCGGCGCTTGCTGCTTTTCCCTTTCCTTTTTGCCCCGTTCGCCCTTCTCTGTTCAAGCTTGGTATGCTTACCTTATCCGCTGGAGCCTCTGCTCCCGGTCTCTCACCTGCTCCTCTGCAGCTCTTCTTCCTGCTCCCTCGCTTTCCGCTCCTTTCTTGCTGTTTCCCTTCCTCTGCCCTGTTCTCCGCAGGGTTTCTCCATTCTCCGGCCGGGTTTATTCGGGGCTGTGCTCCCCCTTTCTGTTGGCAGTCTGCTCAGCATACCTCTTCCCTGTATTTGGTATCATCGCCATAGGAGCCCATCTACCACTCTGCTGGAGCACCTCGGAATTACCTACAGGGGTTTATTATGCTGCAAGTGCTTTTTCCCCCATTCTAGTCTCCTTCCGGAAGGGGGTCACTAGGCAGGCTGTCAATTAGCCTCCATTGTGGCTTCAATTCGGGCGAGGCAAAAGGAGAAGGATTATAGCGCCCATAGATATTTGCTGCATTCCGGCTCGGAATCGGACTCTACTGGTGAGGAGGAGGAGGAGGGGAAGAGACTGAGCCATGGGAAGGCTGGTGAAAGTGACATCAACATAAAGTCGAACACTATGTACATGTAACATTTTAAAAAGACATATTTGAAAACTGTACCTGATAACCTTCAGAGATGTCGCAGGGAGTTGGTGCAAGATATTGATTAAATTATGGCCCCTTTAATGCGCTGTAATGTTATTTTGTTTCACCCATTCCATTTTTCGATAAGCAGCTAAAGTTCATCATAATCAAACACATACACCATTCATATGTTAATGTTAATGTTAATGTTAAAGGACATTTGTACCGCGCACTATCACCACCGTAGTGGTCCCCTGGCGCTCTGGCGGCTCTGAAAAAAGGGGAGGAGTGGGGGTGGGCTAGTGGGACTAAGCTGGAAAAGTGCAAGAGAGCAGTGATGTGCTGTTGGCAGCCTCAGCCCGGTGGGTCCGTTGGCTGGGCTTGGGGTGTTTCATGGTCCATAGTTGTCGTGTGCTGTTGTGCAAGTCTATGTGTGGTTTGTTTTGTTGTTGCATTGTTGTGAGGTTTGTGCGGATTGCTGCGTTTTAGGCTTGTGGTTGTGTTTGGTTATAGTTTGAGAGGTGTATGCAGAGGGATGGAATTGTTAGTTGGTTGGTTAGTTGGCATTGCTGTCCTTGCAATTGTGGGATTCCATCTAGGTGCGGTACATGCTAACAGTCACATTTCTATCTAGATGCCGTGTAAGCTAAAGTTCAGAATTCCATACTAGAGTGGCACATGCTAACAGTCACATTTCTGTCCAGATGCGACGCAAGCTAGGGTTCAGAATCCTGAGTGTGGTGCATGCTGACAGTCACATTTCTATCTAGTTTCGACGCAAGCTAGGTTCAGAATTCTAAGTGTGGTGCATGCTAAGAATCACATATGCTAACAATCACATTTCTGAAATTCCATCTAGGTGTGGCATATGCTAACAGTCATATATCTCAGCATACCTGTCTAGATTTGGCGCAGACTAAACTTGAGAAATTCCATCTAAGTGTGGCTCATGCTAGAAATCACATTTCTATCTAGATTTGGCGCAGACTAGACTTGAGAGTTTGTCTAGGTGTGGCATATGCTAACAATCACATTTCTATCTAGATGCCGCGTAAGCTAAAGTTCAGAATTCCATACTAGAGTGGCACATGATAACAGTCACATTTCTGTCTAGATGCGACGCAAGCTAGGGTTCAGAATCCTCAGTGTGGTGCATTCTAAGAATCACATTTCTATCTAGATGCGACGCAAGCTAGGTTCAGAATTCTAAGTGTGGTGCATGCCCAGAATCACATTTTTATCTAGATGCGACGCAAGCTAGGTTCAGAATTCTAAGTGTGGTGCATGCTAAGAATCACATATGTTAACAATCACATTTTTGAAATTCCATCTAGGTGTGGCATATGCTAACAGTCATATCTGTCTAGATTTGGCGCAGACTAAACTTGAGAGTTTGTCTAGGTGTGGCACATGCTAACAGTCACATTTCTGTCTAGATGCGATGCAAGCTAGGTTCACAATTCTAAGTGTGGTGCATGCTAACAATCACATTTCTAGCTGGATGCCGCGTAAGCTAAAGTTCAGAATTCTATACTAGAGTGGCACATGCTAACAGTCACATTTCTGTCTAGATGCGACGCAAGCTAGGTTCAGAATTCTAAGTGTGGTGCATGCTAAGAGTCACATATGCTAACAATCACATTTCTGAAATTCCATCTAGATGTGGCATATGCTCTAGATTTGGCGCAGACTAAACTTGAGAAATTCCATCTAAGTGTGGCTTATGCTAGCAATCACATTTCTGTCTAGATTGGCGCAAGCTAGTCTTTATGGTTCTCTCAGTGTTTGCTGTCCAGCCATGAATAGGTTTAGGCTGGTGGTCACATATCTCTCTAATAATGCATGGTGTAGGTCTGTAGCAATCTAGGCCATTCAAAGGAAAATTAGAGTGGCAGGAGCTTTCTGGAGTAGAGTAATTGCTCTACCCCCCACCCATGCCTGCCCTTACAGTTTTATCGGTGTCTGGTGGCTTCATTGGCTTCCACTGCGGACACCTGCAAACACTCTCTGGAGCCGCCTCTGTTGGAGCCGCCCTTGGCCTTGGGGCCCTTAGCCACAGGGGCTGCTGGGCAGAGGGCTGCCCTAGGAAGTCCAGTTAAGAGCAGCGGTCAGACCAATCAGAATGCAGTGGCGGGCTGGGAGGAGGGATGGAGGCCAGCAGAGAGGCAGTGGGGAACGGGGCTGCAGGCAGGGCCAGGGGGCCCAAACCACAGACCAAATTTGTGGAAACAAAGGCCCAGGGGGGGTCAGCAGTAGGCCCAAACTCACCTGCTCTGTCTGAATAAATGATGCAAGCAGGGAGCTGCCTCGATGGTAGCATGGCAAAGGCAGATATTTGCAGCCTATCGGGGTCGGGGGGCGGGCTGGGAGGCGGGAGGAGGGAGGGAGGCCAGCAGAGAGGCAGTGGGGAACGGGCTGCAGGCAGGGCCAGGGGGCCCAAACCACGGACCAAATCCGTGGAAACAAAGGCCCATGGGGGTCAGCAGTAGGCCCAAACTCACCTGCTCCGTCTGAATAAATGATGCGAGCAGGGAGCTGCCTCGATGTTAGCATGGCAAAGGCAGATCTTTGCAGCCTATCGGGGTCGGGGGGCGGGCTGGGAGGCGGGAGGAGGGAGGGAGGCCAGCAGAGAGGCAGTGGGGAACGGGGCTGCAGGCAGGGCCAGGGGGCCCAAACCACGGACCAAATTCGTGGAAACAAAGGCCCAGGGGGGTCAGCAATAGGCCCAAACTCACCTGCTCCGTCTGAATAAATGCTGCGAGCAGGGAGCTGCCTCGATGGTAGCATGGCAAAGGCAGATCTTTGCAGCCTATCGGGGTCGGGGGCGGGCTGGGAGGTGGGAGGAGGGAAGGAGGCCAGCAGAGAGGCAGTGGGGAACAGGGCTGCAGGCAGGGCCAGGGGGCCCAAACCACGGACCAAATTCGTGGAAACAAAGGCCCAGGGGGGTCAGCAGTAAGCCCAAACTCACCTGCTCCGTCTGAATAAATGATGCGAGCAGGGAGCTGCCTCGATGGTAGCATGGCAGAGGCAGATCTTTGCAGCCTGTCGGGGTCGGGAGGTAGGCTGGGAGGCGGTAGGAGGGAGGGAGGCCAGCAGAGAGGCAGTGGGGAACGGGGCTGCAGGCAGAGCCAGGGGTCCCACACCACAGACCAAATTCGTGGAAACTAAGGCCCAGGGGGGTCAGCAGTAGACCCAAACTCACCTGCTCCGTCTGAATAAATGATGCAAGCAGGGAGCTGCCTCGATGGTGGCATGGCAAAGGCAGATCTTTGCAGCCTGTCGGAGTCGGGGGGGTGGGCTGGGAGGGGGGAGGAGAGAGGGAGGCCAGCATAGAGGCATTGGGGAACGGGGCTGCAGGCAGGGCCAGGGGGCCCACACCACAGACCAAATTCGTGGAAACTAAGGCCCAGGGGGGTCAGCAGTAGGCCCAAACTCAACTGTTCCATCTGAATAAATGATGCGAGCAGGGAGCTGCCTCGATGGTAGCATGGCAGAGGCAGATCTTCGCAGCCTATCGGGGTCGGGGGGTGGGCTGGGAGGCGGGAGGATGGAGGGAGGCCAGCAGAGAGGCAGTGGGGAACGGGGCTGCAGGCAGGGCCAGGGGGCCCACACCACAGACCAAATTTGTGGAAACTAAGGCCCAGGGGGGTCAGCAGTAGGCCCAAACTCACCTGCTCCGTCTGAATAAATGATGCGAGCAGGGAGCTGCCTCGATGGTAGCATGGCAAAGGCAGATCTTCACAGCCTATCGGGGTCGGGGGCGGGCTGGGAGGCGGGAGGAGGGAGGGAGGCCAGCAGAGAGGCAGTGGGGTACGGGGCTGCAGGCAGGGCCAGGGGTCCCACACCACAGACCAAATTTGTGGAAACTAAGGCCCAGGGGGGTCAGCAGTAGGCCCAAACTCACCTGCTCCGTCTGAATAAATGATGCGAGCAGGGAGCTGCCTCGATGGTAGCATGGCAAAGGCAGATCTTCGCAGCCTATTGGGGTCGGGGCAGGCTGGGAGGCGGGAGGAGGGAGGGAGGCCAGCAGAGAGGCAGTGGGGAACAGGGCTGCAGGCAGGGCCAGGGGGCCCAAACCACAGACCAAATTCGTGGAAAACAAAGGCCCAGGGGGGTCAGCAGTAGGCCCAAACTCACCTGCTCCGTCTGAATAAATGATGCGAGCAGGGAGCTGCCTCGATAGTAGCATGGCAAAGGCAGATCTTTGCAGCCTATCGGGGTCGGGGCGGGCTGGGAGGCGGGAGGAGGGAGGGAGGCCAGCAGAGAGGCAGTGGGGAACGGGGCTGCAGGCAGGGCCAGGGGGCCCAAACCATGGACCAAATTCGTGGAAACAAAGGCCCAGGGGGGTCAGCAGTAGGCCCAAACTCACCTGCTCCGTCTGAATAAATGCTGCGAGCAGGGAGCTGTCTCGATGGTAGCATGGCAAAGGCAGATCTTTGCAGCCTATCGAGGTCGGGGGGCGGGCTGAGAGGTGGGAGGAGGGAGGGAGGCCAGCAGAGAGGCAGTGGGGAACAGGGCTGCAGGAAGGGCCAGGGGGCCCAAACCACGGACCAAATTCCTGGAAACAAAGGCCCAGGGAGGTCAACAGTAAGCCCAAACTCACCTGCTCCGTCTGAATAAATGATGCGAGCAGGGAGCTGCCTCGATGGTGGCATGGCAAAGGCAGATCTTTGCAGCCTGTCGGAGTGGGGGGGGGTGGGCTGGGACGGGGGAGGAGAGAGGGAGGCCAGCATAGAGGCATTGGGGAACGGGGCTGCAGGCAGGGCCAGGGGGCCCACACCACAGACCAAATTCGTGGAAACTAAGGCCCAGGGGGGTCAGCAGTAGGCCCAAACTCACCTGTTCCATCTGAATAAATGATGCGAGCAGGGAGCTGCCTCGATGGTAGCATGGCAAAGGCAGATCTTCGCAGCCTATCGGGGTCGGGGGGTGGGCTGGGAGGCGGGAGGATGGAGGGAGGCCAGCAGAGAGGCAGTGGGGAACGGGGCTGCAGGCAGGGCCAGGGGGCCCACACCACAGACCAAATTTGTGGAAACTAAGGCCCAGGGGGGTCAGCAGTAGGCCCAAACTCACCTGCTCCGTCTGAATAAATGATGCGAGCAGGGAGCTGCCTCGATGGTAGCATGGCAAAGGCAGATCTTCACAGCCTATCGGGGTCGGGGGCGGGCTGGGAGGCGGGAGGAGGGAGGGAGGCCAGCAGAGAGGCAGTGGGGTACGGGGCTGCAGGCAGGGCCAGGGGTCCCACACCACAGACCAAATTTGTGGAAACTAAGGCCCAGCGGGGTCAGCAGTAGGCCCAAACTCACCTGCTCCGTCTGAATAAATGATGCGAGCAGGGAGCTGCCTCGATGGTAGCATGGCAAAGGCAGATCTTCGCAGCCTATTGGGGTCGGGGCAGGCTGGGAGGCGGGAGGAGGGAGGGAGGCCAGCAGAGAGGCAGTGGGGAACAGGGCTGCAGGCAGGGCCAGGGGGCCCAAACCACAGACCAAATTCGTGGAAAACAAAGGCCCAGGGGGGTCAGCAGTAGGCCCAAACTCACCTGCTCCGTCTGAATAAATGATGCGAGCAGGGAGCTGCCTCGATAGTAGCATGGCAAAGGCAGATCTTTGCAGCCTATCGGGGTCGGGGCGGGCTGGGAGGCGGGAGGAGGGAGGGAGGCCAGCAGAGAGGCAGTGGGGAACGGGGCTGCAGGCAGGGCCAGGGGGCCCAAACCATGGACCAAATTCGTGGAAACAAAGGCCCAGGGGGGTCAGCAGTAGGCCCAAACTCACCTGCTCCGTCTGAATAAATGCTGCGAGCAGGGAGCTGTCTCGATGGTAGCATGGCAAAGGCAGATCTTTGCAGCCTATCGAGGTCGGGGGGCGGGCTGAGAGGTGGGAGGAGGGAGGGAGGCCAGCAGAGAGGCAGTGGGGAACAGGGCTGCAGGAAGGGCCAGGGGGCCCAAACCACGGACCAAATTCCTGGAAACAAAGGCCCAGGGGGGTCAACAGTAAGCCCAAACTCACCTGCTCCGTCTGAATAAATGATGCGAGCAGGGAGCTGCCTCGATGGTAGCATGGCAAAGGCAGATCTTTGCAGCCTGTCGGGGTCGAGGGGTGGGCTGGGAGGCGGGAGGATGGAGGGAGGCCAGCAGAGAGGCAGTGGGGAACGGGGCTGCAGGCAGGGCCAGGGGGCCCACACCACAGACCAAATTTGTGGAAACTAAGGCCCAGGGGGGTCAGCAGTAGGCCCAAACTCGCCTGCTCCGTCTGAATAAATGATGCGAGCAGGGAGCTGCCTCGATGGTAGCATGGCAAAGGCAGATCTTTGCAGCCTGTCGGGGTCGGGGGGTGGGCTGAGAGGCGGGAGGAGGGAGGGAGGCCAGCAGAGAGGCAGTGGGGAACAGGGCTGCAGGCAGGGCCAGGGGGCCCACACCACAGACCAAATTCGTGGAAACTAAGTCCCAGGGGAGTCAGCAGTAGACCCAAACTCACCTGCTCCGTCTGAATAAATGATGCGAGCAGGGAGCTGCCTCAATGGTAGCATGGCAAAGGCAGATCTTCGCAGCCTATCGGGGTCGGGGGTGGGCTGGGAGGCGGGAGGAGGGAGGGAGGCAAGCAGAGAGGCAGTGGGGAACGGGGCTGCAGGCAGGGCTCGGGGGCCCAAACCACGGACCAAATTCGTGGAAAACAAAGGCCCAGGGGGGTCAGCAGTAGGCCCAAACTCACCTGCTCCGTCTGAAGAAATGCTGCGAGCAGGGAGCTGCCTCGTTGGTAGCATGGCAAAGGCAGATCTTTGCAGCCTATCGGGGTCGGGGGGTAGGCTGGGAGGCGGGAGGAGGGATGGAGGCCAGCAGAAGAGAGACAGTGGGGAACGGGGCTGCAGGCCGGGCCAGGGGGCCCAAACCACGGACCAAATTTGTGGAAACAAAGGCCCACGGGGGTCAGCAGTAGGCCCAAACTCACCTGCTCCGTCTGAATAAATTGATGAAAGTTCTGAAATGTACGTTTAGGAAGTGAAACTTGTCGAGCATATGTCTGGTATATTTTATATGTGTATATGTTACATAATTTGTTCATGTAATTTATTTGTACTTCATACCTTTTACATAGTCAGAATAATTGTATACATCAGTCATATTGATCACTAAATGAGTATTCTGCTGATGAGTTAAGACCTATAAAGATATTTGATTCATTCTAGTCATTCCATGTGGACAGTGTCATATCAAATGGGATTACATATTTGTATTTTGTATAAAATAATGATTATGGTTAATTAACACATTATTTTATTATTATGTTTGCTTTATTACAAACCTTTTATATTTTCTAATTACTGCAAATAATACAATCTCTCCAAATTAAGTTTAGAATTCCTTCTACTAAATTGTCTTAAAAAATGATGAAAGGGTCTATGTTATTCAGTGAAAAAGTACATTTTTCTGAAGGTTTACTTTCATTGTTGAATGTGTTTCTCCGATAAATACATCAAGGTTTTTGATCTAATACTTTGTAGTTTGCTGACAGTATTGCAAATCATCAAAAAAATAACTTAGCTTAAATGTAAAAAGAAGATATTGTTATCTATATCTATTAGTTTACATACATACAATTTCACTTTTCATACTTCATCCTCCAGACCGGTTGCAGTAGAAGAATAGTACGTTGTTGAAGTTCCACGCTCTGCCTATATAACAGTAATTGCAATAATAAAGATGTAAAAGCAAAATAAAAATAAACAATTACATACAAAAGATGGTCGATATTGACAAAAAAGCCTGCAAGCCACTTTGTATCAAAAGCTAATATTATACATAACAGTAATCAATATGTTTTAAGTTGAACTTTAACAAATACATATTTTGTATAGTTGCATTTGAAGGATGATTGTAAAACGTGTACTTTAATGGTGAATGAGGTTGATGTTGACTCTGGAACAGTGGTCAATGTAGTATCTCGGTCCTTTAATCAATGTATATTCATGCCATTGTTTGATAGAAAATGTTTGTGTGCAAGTCATTTGGCCTCACCATTTGGATGTTGGACGTGTTTGTGGTTTCCTCCATGGTAACGGTCTGTACTTCCATCAGTGCGGTCTATGTTAAGACAGACATGGTAATGATCAAAAAGACCTGTTTTTAAAGGGTGCATTGTGAGTGTGTGTTTGGAAAGGCTGCCATTGCATTGAACTATTCGAGTATCCTAAAGTAAGGATACATGAAGTAATCTAAAGTTAAACATTTATGAACCACAGTACATCGTGTCATGAAGGAAACTTGTGTAATAAAATATCAATAGAATGATTCCACAAAAACTGAAAACAGTACATTATGTTAACTGTTCACAGACTATTTCAATAGACTGAGTGGTCAGTTAGAAGACATATTATACATGCACGTTTATAAAATGGTAAAATACATTTAACAATTCTGCGTCATCTACTCATCTGGGTCAGCGTGTGCTGAAATGTAGTTTGAACTGCATTGGGAAGTAGTTTGCGAAGGAGTCTGGGGTGACGCTTTTTAGTGTACTGTGATTGTTCGTACATATCTTCTGAGAAGTGCATGCTGCAGACACGGAATCGATTGCCCCTTATATCATCCAAGGCATCCTTAGCTATGCTTTCAGTTTCAGATGGTGGAAATCCACAGCTCTAGAGCCATTTTCTTATTAAATTTGAATCAACATGCAGGACTGTACACTGACTTTTAGCATGGCTGTTATTACTGCAACCCAAAGCAATACAAGAAGGCATTGTTGGATTGTCCTTATGATCTGTTTAATAAACATAAATAAATATTACTATTTACAAAGTATCACAGTGAGTAAACCAAACATCACATTCCCTTGATAATAAAATTAATGACTTTATAAAATATTGCAACAAAAGCACACATGCATTGAAAACATGCAATACAAAATATTACATTTGGAAACAATTCTCTGTCGTGTTATTTGCTAATTACAGAGATAAAATACATAGGGCGGTTGGTAGACTTTTTGAATAAAATAAAATGAGATTAGGGTGCACATTGAGTATAAAGCAATAGAAAGTGGCCTAGCAGAGAATGTTGACACTACACAAAACAATAATAAAAGCTGACTAACTTACTTGGAAGAACAGATGAGCAGATTCAGCGAGCAAGGTAAAACGTGGAGGGATGGTGATATCCATTGTCAAATTTCACAGATATTTTCTTGGTAACTTCTAAAGTATTTATAAAGGCTTACAGAAGTGGGTGTGTATGTGAATGTCTGACGTGTATGACCTCCTCATTCCTGCCAGTGCATCCCCCTTGCAAGCGCACGCCCACAGGTGCAAACTGTCATTGATAGCGGAGGGGGATGAATGTGGATGAGGGGAGCGCAATAGGCCCAGAACACAGTCAATCGGCACAGACATATGTTAATTGCAGGGACTGGGTCTTCAAAAGGGAGACTGGAGACACTAGCTTTGGGCGAGCCATGTGGATAAGGGTCCCTATGTGAAAGAACTCTTTGAGGTGCACATGGTGTTCAGCACCTTGAAAGTTCCAATCCTCCCAACCCCCTTGCGAGTGCACAGTCACTGATAGCGGAGGGGGATGGATGTGGATGAGGGGAGCGCGAGAGGCCCAGAACACAGTCAATTTACACAGACATATATTGGGATGAATTAGAAATGTAAACACACATTCCAGTTTGGGAGATACTTCCAAGTCAAAGAAATTTAATTGTTTGGATGATAAATCTAAAGATGAACACTTTGGTTTCAGATTAAAATGAGTAATTTATTCAATTTACAGAAAAACCATTTCATAAGTAATCCATCGAAGTTATATTGATGTAGAGGAACAAAATATTATGTTAGCCGTCTCAGTTGTCAACACACACACAACATATATAGAGTGAACATACTCGTTACTTGGATTACAAGTGCAAACTGTAGCTCGAAGTTCGTGCATAAGGACCATCATCATTCGCAATACAGATCTTGTAAGGCAGGTGGCCCTGAAATAATGCAGCTCGGTAACGCATAGCGGCGGTGTGTCTTCTTCAACAATGTAGGCCAAACAGCCATAGTTTTCTCTGCAACAGCAGTTCTCCACCAGAGTAGGCATAAGCTCACAAGGATGACAGGTACACAAGGTGGAAACGTGTTCCATGCGACTGGGTTCAGGCTCCAGCGATTGATCCTCATGACTGTCATCTGATTCCACATCGTCTTTACTTTTTTCTCTTTCAAGGATTTCCTCTTCTGAATATTTGGGCTCGAACAGGTTGGGCTGAATGGTTGGCATAGTTCCTGAATAGTGTACATAATGTAAGCTGAAACAAAACATGTTTGGGGATGCTTGTGGTCTCATGCAGATGGGATGTGACCTAGCAGTTTGGGCTGTACTTCTCCTTTGCGGTGGGAAAAGCCTGATTTGCATATGGACTTTCCCTTTTCTGTAATGGCTTGGCAGGCAAAGAACAGTGCTCTGGAGGGTTCACCAGAGCAATGCCAAAGGTTAAGATTACTTCAAAACCTTCCAGTCATCACCTCTTTTGTATTGCTTTAGCCCCCCCCGAGTGGGGTGGGCATGCCCAGACGTGGGTCTCGTGCCTGCTGGGCCTAGAGACCCAATCTACTCCTCACTGATGAGACCCAACAAGGATGAAACATGTTTGGGGATGCTTGTGGTCTCATGCAGAAGGTATGTGACCTAGCAGTTCGGGCTGGACTTCCCCTGTGGGGGTGGGACCACGCCTGATTTGCATATGGTCTTTCCACTTTCTGTAATGGCTTGGCAGGTGAAGAACAGGGGTTTGGAGGGTTTCCCAGAGCAGTGCCAGAGGTTAAGATGTATTCAAAATCTTCCAGCCATCACCTCTTTTGTTTTGCTTGAGCAGAACTCTGTGCCTGTGGGCGGAACCGAAGTCAGCTTGCAGAGAGGAGCATGCTCGGTCAAGAAAACACCCGTGGTAGAAGCCCTGCACTCTGTGACAGAGCTGAGGAACCGGTGAGTGTTGCCGCGTGTTCTCAATCCTTCAGGCAGAGCAGGCGGGCAAATGTAACCAGCTGCTTTTCACTCGCGAAGAAGTGAAATCAAATATAGCTGACCGGAGTATGTCAGACAATCGAGTGCAACAAATGTAACGCTCACGTAGAGGTGAAGACGCTGTGGAATGAAGTTTAAACCTAATAGGTTTTCTAGACAGCTCTACCAACGTTAAGGGGGGTCGCATACACTTAAAAGTGACTCTAAAACAAATACCAAGCCTTGGTAAAGACCTGACAACATTACATCTTGTTACCCAAGTATTAAAGGTCTATAAAACTGAACTTGAAAGAACCAACAAGCATTACCTTAAGTCAAGAGGTGAACAAGTATTGCCCTCAGCCAAAACAGATAGAAATAACGGTTCCTTTGGCAATAATCATTACTACCAGAGGAAAAGGGGCTAATATAACATCCTTATAGATAGAGCTTATACATGAATGACTATGGTGTGGGAGATCTAGCTATCGGTCAGGAACTGACATTAACACAAGCAGTAGAGGTTGAATTGGAAGATACTTGGTTGGTGGCTGAACAAAAGCCAAGACTTTTTAAAGAGTAGTCCCAGAAGGAAGGTGGTGTTGAAAATGAGGCAAAGACAGTGCTTGTCCCGCAGAGCTAAAAAGGGCATTGGTGAAGTTCTTGTCTTCATTATAACGTTGTACCGAAATGTTAAGAGCTGTTTAAAGTAGAAGAGGTTGTTGAGTTTAAACGCAGAAGACTGTGTGTTGTACACTTGAAGTAGTTAGGTCTGGCAGGAGAGTGGACCAGAAAGAAGCAGAGGTAGAAGCTGTTGTATTTTCATGGTGCCAGGAGAAAGGCATTGTGAAAAGAGCTTTATGTTTCCTGGTACCAAGAGAAAAGCACTGTGAGAGAAGTCATATGTTTCATGGTGCCAAGAGGAAAGCACTGTGAGAGAAGTCATATGTTTCATGGTGCCAAGAAATAAGTACTGTGAAAAGAGCTTTATGTTTCCTGGTGCCAAGAGAAAAGCACTGTGAGAGAAGTCTTATGTTGCATGGTGGCAAGAGAAAAGCAAGCACTGTGAAGAAGTCATATGTTTCATGGTGCCAAGTGAAAAACACTGTGAAAGGAGTCTTATGTTTCATGGTACCAAGAGGAAAGCATTGTGAAGCAAACCTGGTGTTTCCTGGTGCCAAGGAGGAAACACTGTGACAATTTCTGAGCAAGCTGGAGTGTTTCCTGGTGCTAAGGAGGGAGCACTGTGGCATTTTCTGAGGTCGTTGGAGTGTTTCATGGCGTTAAGGGGAGGCACTGTGGGACTTTCTAAGTCAAGAAGTTATTTTGTCATCTGGCACTGCAAGAGGAGCAGTGAACTAATGTTTAAAGAACTTCTTGAACTATATCTCCTGGAGGAGAAGGATCTTCTCTAGGTTGAACTGTGAAGTATTGGAAGTTTCAATCAATCCAAATAGACTTTACCAGGACTGTGTTGGAACTCTGTTTCAACCTTGGATTTCCTTACAGTTTTGTTTTGAACCTGACTTTGACTTAAAAGTTGGTGAAGGGGAATTCGCTCAGGTTAAGACCATCCAATTCAAAGGTGTTACGCATGCAAGTGTTGAATTTACAAATTGCCATACATTTTCGTGTTTATGTTATTGTATAGGTGTGAGGGCCAGACATTTTTATGTTAGAGTGTTTTCCTTAGTTTTTGTTCAGGCAAGGAAATTGCTGTTAGAGTAGGGAAAGATAGGCGTTGGATTTATAACTTGAGTTTAATAAAATTGCTTTTTTTGAAAAACCCTCTAAAAGGTGTCCGCCTCACATGTCTGACCCTCACACCATTCAAACCATGGGGCCATCAAAAGGCGCTCTGTGTGCTGCGAGTGTGGCAGCCACATCAGGCGGCCAACCCCTGGGTACTGGGGCTGGCGAAGAGCACAGTTTCTGCTGCAAGAGCGTCAGTGTTTGAGTGGGGAAGTGGTGCCCAATGTGGTGGAAAGGGCACCACCAACAAGAGAACTGGAGAAGCAGCTCCAGCCCAATGTCATCCATGGCAGACATTCACCACTCTAGAAACAGCACCATCAAGGAACTGAAAAGGGGTTTCTGACTGCAGCAGTCACCCCTATGTGACATAATGTATTATATGGTGTTATGTCATTGTTTGTTGTTTGTATACTTAAGTATACATTTAGGTGCTAGTTAAATGTTATGTTGGTTAATGGGAGGGATTGTTATGTAGGGGTAATGTTATGTAGGTGTAGCATTCTAGTAATAAGTAGAAGGGCTAGAGGGTGTTGTGTACCCTGCCGTGAGGACGGCGACTCACAGGGCAAGGGGACACACAGAAGATATCAGAGTGGCCGCGGGTCATGGCGATGATGTCGGCCGGCCCACCCAGATAATGGGGCCATCGAAAAACACTCTGTGTGCTGTCTACCACTGCATCCTTCTCTCCCTCCTTAGTAACAGGATGGGATTCTCTGGCACTGTCCTGAATTGGTTTATCTCCTGTCTCTCAAGCAGACACCAGGCTGTCCAGATGTATGTGTTGTGTTCTAACCGACTCCAGCTCTCCTGCAGAGGCCCCCAAAGCTCCATCCCCTCACCAATCCTTTTTAACCTTTACATGGATCGTCTGGACACTCTATTGAAAGATCCCAATATAGCCATTCACCAATACGCAGATGATACTCAGTTGGACACATGAATAAATAGCATGCAGGACATCATTCGTCGCTGCGATTACCTAGCCATCATCCAGTCCTGGATGTTGACTGCCTACATCAAACTAAACCCATGCAAGACTGAATTCGTCCTCATTGGTCCGCCCACTAAAAAACAACTTGTCCAACAATGGCTCAATGATATGCGCCTAGGATTTGGTCCACAACTCTCAGACTCAGCAAAATTCTTAGGCTTCACAATCAAGAGCAATCTGTCCTTCCAGAAACACGTAGCCATGAAGGCCCAAATAGCCTGGCTCAGAATCTCTACTCTTCGAATAATGAAACCCATCAACCTGCCGCAGGACTTCCAGAATGTGGTGCAGGCCCTTGTGGTCGTGTACATCGATGGGGAAAATGCTCTCCTGACAGTGCTATTGCTGCTCACTTGGCTCCCCTAAAATCAGTCCACCACGCTGTAGCACGTCTTATTACGGGAGCATGGAAATTTGACTGAATTACTACCAGCCTACGCGAACCACATTGGCTTCCGCTATAAGCCAGGCTACTGTCCAAGACTGCATGTATCATCTACAAAGCAGTCATGAGTAGCACACCTGGCGGCTAAGCTCCACATATCTGGTGGAACACACGCTTCTCATGCAGCAAATCGACCAACCGGCTTCAATCACAAACTCGTCCGCAAAGAGAACCCACAAACAATCCTTCTCTTGTCATGCACCCACCTTCTTGAACTCGATCCCAGTGTCGGCTCAGAATGTCCCCACAATTCTCCAATTTCGCAAATCTCTCAAAACATAGCTCTTTAAAAAACACCTGACCAAGAACTAATTCCTGACCAAAGACTAATTCCAAAGGATGCACATATCGACACACAGACCTCACAGTACTGCGCTACTGTTAAAAGATCCCAGTCGAAATAACGGCTACTCACACTCTGTACAGCAGTCTGCTGCTCTCAAGCTAGTTTTTTGCTTTAAATAATAAAATTAAATAAAAAAAATAGTGTAGGTAGAAGGGCTAGAGGAGGTTGTGTAACCTGGTGTGAGGATGGTGAGAAGAGTAGCAACCTGCTTGAGGCCGCCTATGGCGTAGGACCACCCACAGAGGCCAACCTCTGTCCTCGTGCTCAATTGGGTGGTGCCAGGTGTAGGGCAAGGATCTGTTCTGTCAGTCTCATCCTATAGGTATCTCTATTACAACTCTACAGATAGGTGGGCTGATGGGAGAGATCCCTTTAGAAGGATCTCACGCAAGGGGAAATTAAGAAGGGAATAAAGTAGTAGAATATACATGTTGTATAATAGAAGTTTTAAGTGTTTTTATAAATACAGAGGGGTCCCCATTGGGAGCCGTACAAAATGCACCTTGATGACTGTGTCTCGTGAAGGTATGAGGTAAGAACTCAGGGTGTAGCCTGTCCCCTGTTAACAGCGATTTTATTTTGCAGGTGCAACACCCATTCCTTTCCAGATGGTTTGGGGTTAGGGGTAGTGGTTCCCATGGGGACTGCCCCTGGTCTGGGGTGAGGGAGGTGTACACCCTTGCTCAGACCAGGGCCAGAAACCAGGTGCTACAATTGGCATTTGTGAGATCAGCTGTGCCATCTTCTTAACAACATATGATTGCTTTTGTTCTGAAAAAGCAGGTTAATTAACAGAACACTACAAAGAGAAAAGGGTCTGTTGTTAACATCTAAACCTTTAACATCAAATACTCCTCCGAATGAAATAAGGCATAATAGCATGTTTAACTTTACATAAAATAGTTTCAAATGTAATGGAGGTATGGTATCACAAGTAGACCCTGACACAAGAGTTGCAAGTTTCAAAACCTTTATTGTTAAATTCAAGAGGGTTGGAAAAAATCTTGGCTGGCCCTATAATTAAGATGGGAGTAATCCATCAAATAATAAAGAAACGGTCCTAGTCAAACAACAAAGTCCTATATTAACAAAAACCTAATGCCTGGCCTCACTCTAATACAACCTAATATGACATAGGGATATGTATCTAAAGAAGGAAAAATCAGTGCTGAAAGAAATGTCAATTTGGCAATATAAATCAGTATCCATTTTCATCCCCACGTTATATAGCACAGCGGATAGATGGAACACTTGATGGATGAACACACTTTGGCTTGCAAACACAGTTAGGCGGCTTGCTCTGCCCTCCAGAGCCTTCTTGGCCATTCAAGTCTGGGTCACAAGTTGAAGTTCAGGTCACCCTTCAAGCTTCTTCACAGTTTCCACAAAATGTTTCTAAGTATAGTATTTGGTTGCAGTTCACTAGAGGTTCCCCTCAATCGGGCTCAAACCTTTTCTCCTTGGTGGGGTTCCCTTCCCCATGCTTTCTTCACATTCCACAAGTGGACTTCCCTCCGTCGGGTTCGAGCCACCTTTCGTATTTTGACTTCACTGTCAAAGGCTTTCGAGACTGGGGGGATTTTTGCTCTCACCTCCACAAGACCACTTCGACCCCTGTTTCTTTACTTCCACTTTACATATACCAATTGCTCCGAGATCAAGCTTTTCAAACCGTTCTTTCATGCAGTTTTGTAGTTACATTCTTTCTCTTGCTTCCCGCTGCCTCTGCAGGTTTAAAACATTTTACAGAGACTTTCGATTGGGCAATCTCACTTGGCTGGATCACTGTGGTACTCTGTATTTTGTATTTACAGTTTTTAACAATGGATTCACTTTCTCTTGTAGCTTATTGGCGCTCGCGTAACCTTCATCCCTCGCATACTGTTGCAAGCATTTCAATTAAACATAGACTGGGCTTTCTTTGCTTCCTTCAACTCACCGGTCGTGTTAAGATGTTTTCTGTCTTTCGCGCCTTTGGTGTAGGAGTCAAGATTGTTACCACTGCTGCGGCTGCGCCTCCCCAACTCTACCGTTCACCGCGGGAGGGTGGCTGGTAACCTTGTAGCACTCAGCAGACTCTTTCTCCCTTCCAGCTAGGCTGTCATGCGCAATGCTCACATCCTTTTGGAAATAACAATCTCTCGCGGGGGGTTCTCTGGCTTCCTGGCCCTTCGGTTCAACCCCTTGATCTGTCACTCTCCTTCGTCTGGTTCGCCATCACCCTGGAGGAACTGCTCCTTCTAGTGCATTGCCTTGCTCTAAGTGTATCTCAGTGTTCCACCTTTTAACCATGTGGGGAGAGTTAATAGGTATTAGGTGTGCGTGATTAAAGTCAAGCGCCTGACCTTGCCTGATCTCGTTAGAGGGACTTGTCCAGTGTATTGCATGGGCGGTAATCCTTTCAGCTTTAGACCTCCTCTTCCGCGCCTCAGTGTTTGTGTAGGAATGGGGGCAGTGGGGATTTGGGAAGTTGGAATAACCTATAAAATAGGATTGGATAAGGGTATTAGGAAAGGGGGGATACCGCGTCTCACCATCAGGTGTCTCTCCCCGAGGACCCCACACCCAAGTGATCCTCCCGCACTTGTCCACCCCCAGGGTCTGGATCCAAAGGCAATGGCCGTGCCCTGGCCACATGAGTAAGGGATCCCCGGGGTCTGAGCAGGGATGAGTATGGATAGCCACTCTAACCACAAACTCATTGCCTGCTGAGATTGCTGAACTGTACATTATAATGGTAAAAAAGGATTTACGTTTGTATAAGAAAGCCACCGAATTTGGAATGTATAGGAGACAGAACAATTTATTACATTGCAATGTCATGCAGTAACGTGCAGTATGTCCCCTTTTACACTATAAGCAGCAACAACTCCCCCCATAAATAGACTAGTATCTTTTATACACTTGTTGGTGCTGACTATGATCTTGGTATGATAATTACATCACTTGGTCTTGCGAATTGATGCAACACATGGGCAGATCCATTCCCTCACTTCAGGAAACAAATTCATGCGTGCCCATTTTTAATGTCTCTTACTCGTGCCGCTATCACCAGTCATGCAACAAAATTCTTTCTGAATGTGTCCCATCTCTGAGGTAACATTGAAGGCTATTTGCTACCTTTTCGAAAACGTATTATCCAGGGCGTTTACATCTGCAGATGTAAATCCCGCCTTTGTCACGCATCTTGCTGCCAAATGCCCATCCACTACCAATGCCATGGCCCACCTAGGAAAGTCAGCAGTTTTTCATAGTACCAGCAGCCTTAACAGTTGCAACCTCATAACAATGTCTATTAGAGCATCTACCTTATTCTATGATTATTGTTCATCCTAAATGTGAAACATAAAAAATAAGACTACTTTTATATTCCCATCGCCCCCCCTCCCTTTGTGCTTCTTGCACAACCGTCTTTATTTCAAAATAGGTCCATGCATTGTATACCCTATTACAGTGAGGTTTTATTCATTGGGACTGGGTCAATGTGGAGTGACCGTCACTAACCACTTAACACAATTAATTGTTTATTTTTGTCAGGGCAATAATTCAGTACTTAATTCACTGTTATCATCACAACCTTCATCATGGAGATACACATCTTTATTCTCAGGAGGTATTTTGGGTGCTGTATATACCTGAAGTGATCCTTTATTGGAACAGGGCCAGCAGCAACAATAAGCCACAATGATTATGACTTTGAGCATTGTCATCAAGGCACCTTCCAAGGTATGAAATGGCTCATTCCTTATTCCTTCTACAGCTACACATAATATGTCAGAAGCAGTGCACAGCTTGGCAGGGTGGTATGCAGTTTCAAATGCATTCCTTTTGGTATCATAAATGGCTTCTAAAATGTATATCTCATTGCCTATATCAGAAAGCTGTTGTTATTGGACTAGAATGTTTAGTAGGTTTATGAAATAATGTGTACAAGAGTTCTACAGCTAAATGCTAATTAATTAAGATCATAAATAAGACTTACCAATCTTTTCCTTTCAGCAGGCCAATACTGTGTGCCCTAGTGCATTTTCGTAGTGTTCAGTGGATGTCGCAGGAAGCTAATCCACTAAACCAAATGCTGCTGTCGTCTGTGCTAAATAACTCAGTTCTCTAAAGAAAACCCATAACCAAACTCCTTCTAACATATGCTATTGTATAATAATACTATTGTCTGACCTGGTTTCAGACACATTTTAGTTGGGGAGTTTGGAAGGGCCATAATTGCCAGTGAGTTCCAATAAATACCTAACAGGACATCCATTGTTTACCTCTAGGGGCAGAGCACAAACCTGTTGTGCTTTCTGCAAGTCTTTATGTGCCACACATCTCAGTGGATTATCCAATCCCACCGACACCCTGCCCAAGCGCCGGGCAGTATCCGGCTGCTAGGAACTGTGTTAGGTGAGAATTAGGAGACTGACAAAGAGGCATTGTCAGCAACTTGTTTTTATTTCTCACCAAAAGAACCTCAATTATCCCTATGTCTAAGATTTTATCTTAAAGAAAAGATCTTAAAAGGGTGCTCGTCAGGATGTCAAAACAAAACTGAGAAAGACCCCTGTCCAAACCTATCCTACCTTACCGTCTATCTTACACTCTATATCTACCACTATTCCAAAGAAACAAACAGCTTAACATAAGATACACATTGGCCCTTAGCCTTTGTACTGGAATGGTGGCTGGCTTCTGAACCCCTCCCAGGTGTACTTCTCTAAATAGGGCTTTTTGCCTTTATCCTCAGAGTCTAAGCTGAAGTGTCTGTTTCAGTCAGTTCTACTTTTACATTGTTCCGACATATATGGGAACGTGTCTATCTTTCAGTTTTGTTCCGTCTGGGGATCTTTGATCTGTGTCCTTTTTCTCTCCCCTTCAGCAAGAAAGTGAAACCTGGTATTATTTACCAGGTGAGCCACAGGCTTTCTAGCCCAGGAGGAAATCCTTGGAATTCAGGTGATCTCACTTTTTTTTTCACTGTGTTTTGGGGTATATGTTCTGGCAACCCACCTTGGGGCATTGTGCCCCTCATCCCAACCAGGGGTGTGTTTTCAATCCGCCTTTCTAGGGGTTTAGTTTCTCATGTCCCATATTGGGGTTTTGCTTCTCTTGTGCCTCTTTGAGAAACGGTGAATCACACCCTGCCCTAGAGAAGGGTTCTGTGCACCCTCCCTTGCAGTATGGCTTCAGGCATTCTGCCTTGTGGTATGGATTCTGGCAGCCTGAGTTCGGTCCTGGTTTCTCTTGGCCCTCTTGGGTTCATAATTGCTCTCACCCAGCCCTGGGTTATTGTTTCATGTACCCCCTTTTGGGTTCAGTTTCTTACCGCCTGTGTTAGATTTTGGCTTATCTTGTGCCTTGTGGTATAGTCAGGTTCTATCTTCTCTCACCACCTCTAAGGTAATGGTTGCTCTCATTCTGCCCTGGGGTATGTTTGTGTGCACCCTGCCTTTGGGTAAAGTGCCTTGCGGCCCGTGTTGGGCTTGTGTTGGGCCACAGCTGTTCCCTCCCCACCCTGGGGTCGACTTGGTCACAACCTGGCCTGCAGTATGTTTGGCCTTTGCCTCCTTCCTCCCCCGGAGCCATTACGTTCTTTTAGCTTCATTATAGTCCTCCTCAGATAGATGTGGAACGTTGGTGTAGGTGTCACTAGTTGGTCAGCGTTTGGCTTGCACTCTGCCATGGATGCAGCGGGTGCCTTTCTCTCTCTCTCTGGCTACTTGGGAAGTGGCAATACCTCGTTGTCAATGTGCCTGGGGCCTCTCTGCTCGGAACCCACACTGCTCCTGTCTGGGCATTTTCGGCTTCTTGCACGGTAGGCTTGTTGGCGTTCAGGGTGCCCGGCATTGCTTTGGCCCACCATGCTTGGCATGAGCTCTCTTTTTCCTCCTCCTCCTCGAAGGAGGAGACTCCCCCATCTGTTCTGCTCCAAAAATGTCTCTCTGTTTCTCTGCTATCCTTGATAGGCTCTTTATGGGACTTCCCATGACTTGCGCAATCCCAGCTGACTGGGAACACACAGAGGGCCAGAACCCACACCAACATCCCTACAGGTAATTCCCAGTCGTTAGATAATTCAACTCCCATGTAAACAATAAAGGGAGTACTGGAATCTTGGGGATAGGGAGGATAACTACTTTCCCTACTTAGGGACCTCCTATCCTCTAAGGCAGGGTCACCCCAGTGGGATCCCACTTGCCCTGTCCCCTATACGTTGACAGGGAGGTAATGTTGGCTCCAACAAACCCCACATGTGTAAACTGTAAAGATATACACTTTATTATAAGGTCACACATAAAATATATATGATGGGGGGAAAAATAAGTTACATAGAACAGATGACTCACAGTGTAGAAAAAAACCAGTAATGGGCCACTAAAGGCCTAACTCAATCCTTGACCTAAAACGTATGTTTTCTTAACTTAAGAAAAAGACCCCTAGAAAAAATTACAAACAGTAATGATGATCCTGTTCAGGGACCAAGGATACCACACAGAGCTTAGCACAGGATTCCTATTACATTCCCAATAAAGTATTACACATAATACATGGGTATAGCACAGGGAAACCCAAAGTCCAGGATACTTATAAGAAGACAGTCCTTAGGACCAGTAGGGCATATTTCACTCTAAGGAGGTAAAAGGTAGCATTAGTGATTTAATGTAAATCCTAGGTAGGAGTATAATGTACAGGTTTAAACATCCCTAGTTAATCGGGGGAGGGCGGTGGCTCCAAGTTCCAGGGCTTGGTGAGTAATTCCAGGGACCCTAGCCAAATGCTACACAGTCCAGATTGATTACCTTGAAGGGTCACTTGCAGGAGTTTCAATGTTGATAATGGTGCCCCTAGAACACAATCGCAAAGGTCAGGTAAGTCTGTTTCTTTCCAGTTACCAGGAACTCAATCAATTTCAGGGGACATCAGTGGAGACTCAGTAGAAAAGATATAGTGGAGGGTTGAAGGCCCAGGAGCAGGATTCCAACCCCAACGATACCCAATGGAAAAATGCAGTAGAAGGGGACCTACCGAATAGATCACGGGCACCCCTGAGAGGGAATGTCTGGAATAACCCACTAACTTCGGGCCCAGAGTGAAGTACTTAAAGTGTTCGCCTCTAGCAATGTGTTTCCCAGGAGAAGAAACACAGTAAGTAACAGCTTCTAGTTAGAGGGCGAAATGAAGGATGCAGATTGACGTCTCTAGCCAATGATGACCTAAACGACCCAAAATAACAATAGCCCTTCAGCCTGGTTCTAGGCACTATATTAAACTCTCAATGGTGTAATTTAAATACAGTCTCCAAGAGGGATGTTTGATGTGTTTTCCTCTTCTCAATTCATCAAAAGGGGCTTTTGTTTCACCACCTTCTCTTGGCGTCAGAACACTGAAGGGCACTGCTCATCACAAAAGGTAAGAGGGGAACGATTGTGAACCATCCTTCTGCCCATATTTCTAAAGGGGGGAGACCTGAGAGTTGTCTTAGGAACAAGAGAGCATATAATGGTGGAAGAAGCGAACAATTGGGACATTGTGACAGAGTAGGGATGGATGTATTAAGTTAGGAGTTTGTGCATTTTATTTTAGGCCTGTGAGCACTCTGCTTGCAATTGCTGGAACATTTCTATTTGAACTTTGTTTTCTACCTGCTTTGGCTTACTAATAGGGCAAGCTTGGACACTTCAGGCAACCATTGAAGATGTAACCAGGAAGATCCTATGCATGTTTTTTACTTATTTATGTTGGCCTTTTCCTGACACGCTGTCTTATTGTCTTAGAAGAGTCCCATTTCTGTTCCTAATTTCTTCCCTAGTTCCTGCAGGTGTTAACCCAACCCCGGCTGCTAATACTGTTGAGTTTTAATAAACACCCTTGAAATGAACATACAGTCTTAGGGGGTCATTACGAGGTTGGAGGTAATGGAAAAACGATACCGGTGAGGGATTACCGGCACCGCATACTGCTCCGGGTTATTCCGACTCAACAACCCGGTATTAGCGCCACCGCTGATAGCGTGCTCCCCCGTACCGGCATGCGCGCGGGCACGCGGCCCTTGGGCCCGGCAATAGCGGGATGGCGCTAACAGGAGGACATCACAAGTCAGGCGGACATGCAAATACCGGCATCATGAAGGCGGTAATGAGGGATACCGGGATGCCAGCAATGCCGGCATCGCGACCCACCCGAAAAACAGCAATGTGCAGTGTTACCAACTGCCACAGGTGCACACATTCAGCACAGGTGGTGGCAATGGAGTCTGGCCCAGCACAAAAGGAGCACACCCACACACCACACCCCTTACCACACCAAAATAATTCCACTTGTAGCAGCAATACTGGGGCTGGAGGACATGCTTGCATTGCTACACCAGCAACAACAACAAGCACCACAGAGGAGACACAGGAGGAGAAGGAGGGTGCGACAGTCACTTCCTGGCCACAGGCACCTACCAGCACACAGTGTGGCACATACATGGCATATCACAACCCTTATTTTCTCGCATTCTGAACTAAGTGCTGGATGCCTCCTGAAGCACTCAAGGAACTACATATCCCTATCATGGACTGCCCAGGAGATCTTTGACACGAAAGTTGGCTTCCATGCACTGGCAGGCATGCCAAATTGTATTGGTGCACTTGACTGCACCCATGTGGAATTGGTGGTCCCGCGTGCAACGGAGGTGGTGTACTCAATCGTAAGCTATATCACTCAATCAATGTACAGATGGTATGTGACTCCAGCAAGATCATCACACATTGTTGTGCCCGATTTCCTGTATCAACTCATGACTCAATGGTCCTGCGGAACTCCACGCTACCATGCTACATGGAGCGACATGCAGGACGACGTGCCTGACTGCTTGGTAAATTGCATTACAGGCACATGGCAGTGTAATGGGGGGAGAGATGCACACACCACCATGGTGTCATTGTTGTGGTGACAGCACGATTTCCACATCCCAAAACACTGTGCCCAAAAGCATCCCAAACTGAACATGACAACCAATCCCCATAGCAATGAAGGAAGCTGCACACCAATCACAACATGCCAAACCTTCAACCACCCCACATCCCACAACACGTTCACCACCCATCATCAGACCTCACCCTCCGTAACGCAATCCAGCAACATGCTGTGAGTATACACAATGTAAATGTCTGCAGCAAATCACTACACAGGACAAGCATCCATGAGAGTGCACAAAACAAAACCACCAAGGGAATCCACTGCTTGTCACAGGGCCACCACCACAGTAGTACAGCATGTCACCATAGGAATAATTAGCGCTGAATGCTAAATAATGCAGAGACTACTGTCAACGCTGCAAGTAAGAAAATCATACAGAACACTACACATCACATATATAACACAAACACAGCGGTATGCGTCCACAATGCATGAGCAAAATTAAGGCAGTGTACACTGTGTATCATCTTGAAGACGCAATCCACACCATAAAACCATGGCACAGGACACATTGAGGCAAGGTAAAATGTGTGCATACAACCAGGGACATGTGCATGTGACCAACAAATATCTGCAGGCATGTGTGATAAGTACAGCTGTCCATCATGAATTGACTAACACATACCTTATTTTTCACCCATGCAGGTGATAGTGGCTATCCCTTGAAGCCGTGGCTCCTCGCCCCTGTCCGGAACCCGCAGAACAGGCACGAAGAGGACTACAATCGTTCCCATACCTGTACCCGTGTGGTCATCGAGCAGACCTTTGGCCTGTTGAAGGCACGTTGGGTGGGGCACTCCTCTACAGGCATGAGAAGGTGGCCAAGATCATCATGGCATGTGTCATGCTGCACAACATGTGTATTCGACGGAACGTGCCCCTGCCCCCTGACATTGAACAGCAACCACCAGGTGATGATGAAGAGGATGAAGAAGATGTGGGCACACATCATTGCGGTGCCGATGCACAGGAGGGACGTGCTGTGTGCCAGTCTGTGATTGGCCAATATTTCTAAGACACATGGGTGCAGAGGGTACCATGAAATTGGGACTGAGGGCACTGGGTGTGGGAGTACATGTACACTATGCACTGTAGACCAACACATGACACATGTACAATAAGGAATGTCCACTCAAGTATTTTTTCAGGAACACAACGGTGTACTAAACAGTAAAATAGTGAAAAGTGCTGATATCATCCACCTCAAACACACCCTCTTCCCCCGTCCACCTCCCCCCACAACTCCCCCACACACCCTCTCCCCCCACAACTCCCCCACACACCCTCTCCCCCCTTCCCCCCCCCCCACAACTCCCTCACACACCCTCTCCCCCTTCCCCTCCCCCCACAACTCCCTCACACACCCTCTCCACCTTCCCCCTCCCCCCACAACTCCCCCACACACCCTCTGCCCCTTCCGCCTCCCCCCACACACCCTCTCCCTCCTTCCCTCCCCCCACAACACCCCCACACACCCTCTCCCCCTCCCCCCACAACATGGTATCCAGTCAAATGCTGCAGATTTCTGCATCAATTGCCATATTCAGGCTGCCCCTGCTACTTTTGACCACTTCCCTTATCTGGTGGTGGCATGTCTGAGTGCCGCAAGGTGCGGGCAGACCTGCGAAGGAGGCTGGTATGAGTGGAGCTCAAAGAGGAGGCCGTGCCCGCTTGCTCCAGTCTCGGGGCAGGACGCTCTGCCTCCAAGGCATCCGCTATAGGCCAAAGGACCTGCCTTACAGCAGACAACTCCTCACAGATGCAATGGCCTGTCTTAAGGACGAAGTAGTGTCCCGGCCCTCCTGCCTTGCCTGGACACCGTCCGATACAAACTGTCTGACTAGCCTTGTCAGCTCCTCCTGGCGCTGCTCCGTCTGTGCCATTTGCTGCACCCCATCCCGGACACCAGTGGAGGTGGATGCTGCATGTGGCAAATGTCCCAAATCATGTGGCTCCTCTGTGGGGCTCAAGCTCCCTTGCCCTGGCTCCCCTCCAGACTGCTCCTGTGTGCTGTCATTGGTGGTGCTGAATGATGTGATCTGGGGTGATGGCGAGGGACTGGGTGTGCCAGGTAAGTCTGATGACTCATCCTCCACAGGGACACACACCTGGCCTTGGCTCTGTACATCCTTGTCGCTATGGGGTGCCGTGGCTGCCACCTCCCCGACATAGCTGTTGGCAGCTGAAAGGGCCCCATTGGCCACTGGCTCCTGTGCAGTGGACACAGCTGTTGTGGGGACTGTTACTGTGGCAGTGGCCCTTAGCCGCCCCAGTGACTTTGCATCCTGTGGTGCCTTCGCCTTCTATGGCAGTTGTGGCTTGCCTGGGCCTTTTGATGTAGAAGGCCTGTTGCCTTCTTCCCTGCCCCTGGCCTTCTTTCTGGGAGTCGTTGCCAGCGCCTCTGAGTCCCGGGCCTCGCTGTCAGGATCAGAGCCTGTGAGGGACCAAGAGAGGGACGGCATCTGTGATGGTTCTACATGCATCGTGCATACATTGGTATTGTTGTTGTTCTACACATTAGAGGGGATTAGGTATTGGAGTTTTGACGTTCAGGTTGCTTGCTATATGGGGGGAGCAGGCAGGCATATGTCAGGTTCACACATGTTTGAGGTGGTGTATGCTGTGTGATATGCCTTTCTGTTGTGGACTGCGTGCAGTGTGACAAATGCTGTTTCCATGTTTGGGGGGTGTGTCTCAGGTTTGGCATTGGCATGCTGCATGCATGTGGATGTGTCAGTGCTGAGGCCGGCATCTAGGCAGGGATGTGTCCATGTGTGTGTAATGGGCCATGCATTGCCTCATGGCATGGTCACATTGGTGGACTAGCATCATACTTTGCATTACAGTGTTTTCTCACCTCCATCTGTCGATGACGTGGCTCCATGTTCCATCTCGCCCACACCTTCTATCGACTCAATGCCGATTGTGATGGCGCACGTTTCCTCCCAGCGGATGAGTTTAATTGGAGAGCTAAGGCCACCGCCAGTAGCCAGGCCCTGGCTCCGGTTGGCTGACATGATGTTACGCACTCTGAGGCGCAAGTCATCCCAACGTTTACACACATCCTTCACTGTGCGGGGGGAGTTCCCAACTGCACTCACTTTACGGGCTACTAGCTCCCAAACTCTTTTTTCTTTAGCTGGGCTGCTCTTGTGAGGTCATTTGCAAAGACGACCTCAGCATTTTCAGCCAGCATGTCTGCAAGCATTGACAGTTCGTCCTCCGAGAACCGCTCCTTACGCTGCTGGGATGCCCCTTTCTTCACTGCTTTTGGCATGATGCTGGTGTAGTGGATGATTTTCTTGGGTCAGATTGAGGTTCCAGGTCCTGTGTAGTGAGGATGGCAATGGATTGTGTTTTTAAAGATGGCTGCCGCGCCCTTTTCCATTCCGGCGCGATGACGTTACTTCCGGTTCCGCTAATAGCGGTGGCCGCTATTAGTGGTGCCCACTAATAGCGGTTGCCGCTAATGTCATATCCATTGATGCCCGGCCCATTATTTAGAGGTGAACGGCAGAGGTAGTGTTGTCTGTGCTTCCCATGATGCCGCTAAGGGGCATTTTTGGGACTTTAGCGGCAAGCCGTTACGCGAGTCCACGCATATTCATAATAGGCCACTGTTAGCAGCCTCTTTCCTACATGGACACGGTATTTGCTCCATGCCGGTAAAAACTGTTTTTTACTGTGAATCTCGTAATGACCCCCTTAGTCTAATCACATATGGTGTCAGACGATGGAGGCATAAGTCCTGACACAAGAACTATCCACAACTCTCTTGCCTGGTCATTCAGGCTACATCCATATCTGACTATGAATTCCCATCTATAGGTTGTCTGGGAATTAGGCCCAGGTTACAGAGACCGGTTTGAAACCTGCCGCCTTTATTCTGAAGCCCACTTCCATGGATTCCGATCCAGTAGTGTGGGTAATGAGGAGGGAGAGTCAGATTTATTTTCCTCCTCCATTGGAACATTTTGTGGAAGGAAATAACAAGAATGTAGAGCCGTGACAATGGCCACCTCTTCCACTTTTGAAGAAATTCTACTTACGATGGTTGATTCTCACATTCATGTTGAAAAGAGACACGACAATACCAACAAGGAGCTGAACACATCTGATAAGGGACATACAGGGCATCTTTTTGCCTCCTGGTATCTTGCAACGTTACTGAGACAACAATGACCTCTCCTCGCCCCATTTCTTTTACTAACATGGAGCTAGTCTGCACATCTGATGTGGAAGAAAGCTCTCCAGGCTTGTTACATGGGTCTACTGTTAAATGCAGGCTTGCAAGGAGACTATCAAGTTATTAATAGTAATGTTAATACTCCTTATAATGAAATGAAGATGTGTAATGCTTACCTGTTCTGAGGGTCTTGCTGGGGTCACCGGGGAGGTCCTCAGCACTCTCAGAGAGATCCTAAGTGTGTTTCTATAGGATCTCAGAGGGGCTGTGCCACAGGGGGTTTGTGTATTGCGTGCTGCGCTTCCCTGTGCCAAGTGTAGCTGCAGTGACTACTTTTGCCCTGCCTGTGATTATGCTGTAGCAGGGATAAAAGGGAACATGTTTTGGGTAAGGAAAATCTGCCTCCCTTTTTTTACTTTTTATAATCTTTATTTAATGTTTTCAAATCACCTGCATGGAAGAATACAACAATGCACACTTTGAACAATACAATTGAAATATTATACATCCTAACATTGTCAACTACTAAATCCACATTTGTCCTACTAAATTATCTATAAATTATTTATTTTTCCCTTCCCATTAGGGCAACATTCTTCCTTCCAAGTAATGTCAATACAACAATAAAACCTATTTATACATTAGACAAGAACACAAAACAAACATTTACACACAAGAAAATCTAATAAAAAAATACAATAACATATCTCTTCATTTCCAGACTGCTTAAACATATATATTACTAAATCTTACGCAGAGTTACCATATAAATCATTAAAGGGCGCCCAAAGATCCAGCTATTTCCCCACCCTTCCTAGACAATACCAAAGTATCATTAATCTAACTCTCAACTTGCGGCTTTTTCCTAGTTTTCCACACTTTCAAGATCTGCTTTGCTGCTATCACAAGTACTTTGTCAACCCAATTCCCATACAGCCGAGCAGTTTTACATCACCCACTATCCAATAACAGTAGCACCTGCAATGGCATTCTTGGAAAATTAATTGATAAGATCACGTCCAACCTATCCAGCACCTCACACCAGAATTTCCGCGTTCGGGAGCAATACCATAACATATGAACTAGTGTCCCCTTTACCCACGCCCTGTTTGTACTCTAGTGTTCACCCCACTGGGTACCTTATGGAGGGTAAGAAGCGCCAAGAAGTAACTTGCAACAGTTGCTTCACTGGAACTGCAACATAGATACATTCTGCTCATAAGAACTAAGTAAAGGATTCTCCAAAGAACAGTGTTTTCCTGAATGGCGCTTGGCTGGGGTCAAGCCGCAAACTCTGTGGTAATCCATTCCATAGAGTTGACGCAAAGAACTCAAAAGACCTTGCACCAGCATGACTGCGCTTAACCTCTGTGATCGTTAGGAATATTTGCGGATTGGAACAGAGAGGGAGAGATGGTTGATGCAGATGCAATCGTGTCTTGAGGCATGCATGAGCTTCATCATAAATACATCTATGGCCATGATCAAAGGTTGACACTTTATCCTTTGTACTACTGGCAACCATTGAAGACTTTTCAAAGGCAGAGTGATATGTGATTTTCTGGTGACATTAGCCACAATCCGAGCAGCAGCATTCTGCACTACATGGAGTCTGCCACCTCACCTGACGGTGCAACCGCAAGCAGTGCATTGCCGTAGTCCACCTTACTTCTAATAATAGCCCCAGCCCAGTGACAGCATTGGAGTCATATAAATAAATGGTTTTATCTGATGCAGCAAACGAAGGTAGTGATGGCAGGAACTCGGTATTGAGAAATAGGCCAAGAGATTTGGCCTTCCTCAATATTGGAATACTGTAGGTGTTTAGAGACATGAAGTCGTAGGAATGTCTACGTTTCTGTGTTTCCAACAACAATAGTTCTGTTTTTTGGTTGTTCAGACATAGCACATTTTCCCTCATCCACAGACTGATGGCATTGAATATATTGTTAATGTGGTTAGAATCCTCAGCAATGTCACCAGACAGCGTAAACAGCAGCTGGGTGCCATCAGGGGTGGACTGGGAACCAAAAGAGGCACTGGAAATGTTTTTCAGAGTGGCCTCATATTACAGTGTGAGCAAGCCTAAACTCTTTCACTTGAGAAAATGTGGAAATAAAAAAGGTAACCACACAAAATGGGCCCATGATGCAGTGGCCCACCGGGAAATCTCCAGAGTTCCCTGTAGGCCAGTCCACCACTGGGTGCCATCAACATAGTTTTGAAAATGGACCGCTGTATTAGACAATAGGTCATGAAGGGGTCTTTTACAAAGATTGAACAGAAGAGGGGACATACAAGCTCCCTGAGGGATTCCATGTGTAATCGGATGAGTATTTGATAAATACTGTCCCAGCAGCCCTGAGGCAGACTTTACATCAGAAAAAGGAGTTAATCCAGCTGAAGGCTAGATGATCAAGGTTGAGATCTTGAGCAAGTCGCAACAGTAGAATGTTATGATCAAGTACATCAAATGCTGCTGAGAGGTCCAAGAACATCAACAGCCCAGCTTTGCCCTCATCTAAGATGTCAAAAATGCCAGACAGGATGTATAGCATGGCGTTCTCTGTGCTGCGCATTGGGCAAAGCCCGACTGATAGATGCCCAACAAATTGTGAGTGTCAATGAAGCTCTGTAACTGTAGATAGGCAACTTGATCTAAGATTTTAAACAGAAAGCTCACATTAGTAATAGGTTGGTGGTTGATGGAATCCGAAGGATCTAGAGAGACCTTTTTTATGATAGGAGCAATGCAGGTCCCTTTTAATGAATCATGTATGAGACCAGTAGAGAAGGTCTCATTAATGATTGCGGTAATTGCTTGCACCTGAAGCGGAACACACTCTTTAATAATATTGCCATGACGTACATTATTGGCACAATTTGTGGATTTAATCTCATGAAGGATTTTGGCAATTTTGTCACTAGACACTAGTTTCAAGGAGAACTCTGGGATCAAATGGGGGCGTGGCTACACTGGCCATGTGAGAGGCTGGAAGTTCCGGGAGCTCCCACAGATCTGTCTGAAAACTGATCATGCCCGCTGGCAAAATACTCCAAAAAGCACATCCAGGGATGAGAAAGCGAGCGGCACCTGGTGCACCAAGCCCGCTTTAAAATCGGACACTCAAGGCTGCAAAATCCGTAAATAAGAGCTGCGGATCCCTCGTGGACAGCAACCCAAAAATGGCTGTCAGATATATCAAAGGACACGGCGGACCGAAGTCCTGATGCGTGGAGAAACAAAAGGACAAAGTCTGGAGCTGCTGAAATCGGGAAGAGGGCGCCTGTAATGAGGATTGGGAGTGCCTGCGAGAGAAAGACACGCCAATGAGGCAAGATATATACAGAACACCAACTGATTGTGCAATAAGGACCCGAAGGCAGCTGATGTACCCATGCCACAAGGCAAGTCAAAGATCCCCCCAAACTAGCACAAAACACTACCGCCACAGCGCACAAAGCAAAACGGTAGGCACGCAACACTGGGAAAACAGCAACACTGCTCACGCGACCTTCATAGACACCGGCAATGACGGCAAGCTGCCGAGAGAAAGCGCCTGGGGGGGTGAACACCCTGAAGGGCATATAACAACACGGCCTCAGGGACAGCGGACTGGAAAAGGGGCATGATATAAGCAAAGGGAAGATGCGGGCACGCTAAAAGGAACATAGGACCCAGACTCAGCGGGAGCCTGCCACACACGCTGCACAACCACAATACTGTGCTAAGCGGCAACAACAGCGGCAAAGTTAGTCCCTAAACCGCCGAAACCCAAAGGCAGCGCACAGACAAAAAGCCTACCGCACTGCAGGCGGCAAGCAAGAACAGCGGCGCACAAAAGCAGACCCATGCAAAAGTCGCAGGGAGAGTACTGAAGCAGACACTGGGGATGGGAACCTTGCACCACCAGCCCCACTGAGGGGACAAGGCAAATGTGGTGGGAAACAGCGAAGAAACTTCTAAAAACCCAGGTCACGGTGAGGAGTTGGACCAGACAATGTAAGCAGGCAAGCACCCCCCAGGAGAAGGAGAGATCCACAAAAATCCCAAACCTGGTAACCACTGGCACGGGAGGCCATAACTGGGGGACTGTAAGCGGGACAGAAGGCGCACATCAGGGCGGAACACCCACTGCATGCCACAGGAGCACAGGCAATCAAGGTGGCATCCAAGACCCTCAAATCGAAAGGGAAACAACCTACAATGAAGGAATACACCAGAACATCTCAACCAACGGATAGAGCCAGGAGCAAAGAAAGGAGCTCACAGGCAAACACGGCCAGAGTGAGCAGTGAACAACAGATCCTGGAGGTGATAGCAGACCTAAAGGCGACCTGGAAAACTAAATTGGAAGCGGTCATGGCAAAGCTCAAAACATCCCTAGAATTCAAGATTGACGCGGTACAAGTGGATGTTAACTTATTGCGACAAGATGTTAGAGCTATCGCAGAGAGCACGGCTGAGCTGGAGAAAGAAGTTCAATCAAACACTGCTACCTGCGCTGCCAATGCCTCACAGATCTCTACACTGCGTCAACAAGTAGACACCTGGAAAACAGGGCCGAGGAGGCCGAAGGAAGAGCCGGAGGAACAACACACATAATAGGCCTCCCGGAGGGGGAAGAGGGACAGAACCCCACGGGTTATATCGAAAACATGTTACTGCAGGAAATTGAAGGAGGAACACTATCCCAAGGATTTGCGGTGGAGAGGGCTCACAGGGCACTGACACGGAGAGCAGCACCTGGAGCCCCTCCAAGACCAATCATCGCTAAGATACTAAACTACAGAGACCGGGAAAAGATCTTGGAACACTTCTGCAAAGGGGGCACGATACGGAGCGCATCAGTGGAGATAACGGCATACCCGGATTAAACCCTGCAGGTACAAAGACGCCGACTGAACTTTGGAGCAATCAAAAGGAGGCTATGCGAGGCAAATTACAAATACATGCTAATGAACCCAGCGAAATTGAAAATCTTTCACAAAAATAAGGCTTTGTTCTTCAAGACCCCAGAAGATGCCACAGACTGGTTGGATGTACAGAAGGGTCCGCCGGGGACGAAAGACCAACAAGAGGGCGAAAACGACAAGTGATGCAGTGACTAAAGAAACCAAGGTGCCGTATAAACTATGACATTGGACTGGAATATAGACTTGCATATAGTAGCGAGTATGAAAGATACGTATGTGGCGGGCAGAATAAAAAGTAGACCTAAAGTGGGAACCACAGAGACCCTAACTCGCACCCCATCAGATAGATCAACTCGGTTGCCAGTAGACCGGCAACCCCCAGCGGAGTTCCTAGTATTGGAGAAACCAGGGCAGGACTAGATGCGGGATAGCCTGAGATCCAGGGATGGAGCTGAGCAACAGTTGGGATGGGGAAGGGTGGGGGAGGGCTGGAAGATGGGATGTTTGCAGGGGGGAGTTAGATTTAGTAGTAAGGGAGGGAGGGAAGTTGGGAGATTTGTAGAGGATTTTGTTGGGAAACGAGCTTACACACAGGTGCGCCGGAGCTTGAAGCAGCAGGAAAAGAAGGCGAATGGGAGACCTTAGAATAATGACTTGGAATGTCAGAGGACTCAATAGTTATTTGAAGAGGAACAAGGTAAGGATGTACCTTAGAAGGCAAAAAGTTGACATAGCCTTATTGCAAGAAACCCACTTCACCAAAGAGAAACAAGAGGTAGTGAAGAAAAAGTGGAGCGGGACCACCATGGGAGCAACGTACTCGGCATATGCCAGGGGAGTAATCACTTGGGTGGCGCCATATGTGCCCTTCAAGATGCTACAGGCCACAGTGGAACCGGATGGGAGGATGGTAGTGATTCAGGGGCTGCTAGAGAACAGAGAACTGTGTATCATAAACATATATGCCCCAAACCAAAATACAGTGACCTACCTTAAGTCACTATATAGCAGAGTCAGCCCCCACATAGGAGGTGCAGTAATATGGGGTGGGGACTTCAACTGTATGCTAAACCCCAACATGGATAGGTCAGCCACCAAACTCGATAAGCCCGGCCCCACAGAGAAAACGCTACAAGTCCTGCTAAGGGACTTTGGGCTGGAAGACATATGGAGGCAACAGCACCCGGTAGATAGGCACTACTCACACTACACTGCCCCACAAAACCTGTACACAAGACTTGATTAGATGTTCGTCACACCGGAATTGGTTGGGGAAATGACAGGCTCAGAATATAAGGCAAGAATATTATCGGACCACTCCCCTCTGATCCTAACGTGGCAACACCAGCCCCTTAGAGCTAGGATCCCAACATGGAGGTTCAGAGCCGAGGCACTGAAGGATACCGCATTCCGAGAGTACCTAAGGGAAGAGATAAATGGGTACTTTGAAAATAACACAGGAAGTGTAGAGTCAGAGGGTACCCTGTCGGAGGCCTTCAAGGTGGTAGTAAAGGGGGTGGTCATATCCAAATCTAGGGGGCTCCAAGGGGGCATAGAGGGAGAGTTACAAGAGACAGAACGGAAACTGGAAGCAATAATGAAAAGAGGGGGCACTTGGCAGGAAGATGTTGAAAAAGTGGGCCAACTACAACAGGTTTGTGGGGGGCTCTGGGAGAGGTTATGCAATCTGAATTATAAAAAATATATAGAAAGGCAACACGCAGGGGATGACAAACCGGGGAGGCTGCTTGCATGGCTATATAAGAACGAGATGCCAAGAGTAGCAATTAGAGAGATAACGGGAGAAGCGGGTCAAGCCCGGAATACCCAGGAGAGCGTGAACGAGGGATTCCTTAAATTCTACAAACACCTCTACGCAGATACAGGAGAGACCACAGAGCAGGAGATCCAGGAGATGCTAGAAGACATAGGATTACCCAAATTGAATGAGGAAGACAGGAAGAATTTGGATGCCCCAATCACACTAGAAGAATTAGAGACAGTAGTGACACATCTGCCCACCAGCAAAGCCCCTGGTACAGATGGGCTCCCAAGTGAATTCTATAAAACGTACAGACAAGAAGTGCTCCCCCGATGCTGGCAATGCTAAATGAGGCCTTTGAAAGAGAGAGACTGCCGGAATACCTGAGGGAGGCAGTGATCATCCCACTCCTCAAACCGGACAACCCCAGCACAAGCCTGCGGGTCGTACAGACCACTGTCAATGCTAAACCAGGATAGCAAAATCCTCACGGTTGTACTGGTGGATATACTAGAGAGGGTAATCACTAAACTCATACACCCCGATCAAACCGGATACGTCCCAGGCAGAAGCATATCCGATAATCATAGGAAGCTCCATTATATCATAGACCAGACGGAGGGCGACCCAAGTGAAATGGCAGTAGTCTCACTGGATGCAGTGAAAGCCTTTGACTCCGTAAGGTGGCCTTGGCTGATGGCGGCCTTGAAATAGTATAGGACGGGACCAGGATACCTGCGGTGGGTAAAAATGGTGTATAGCTCCCCATCAGCAAGGGTCAAAACGGGAGCGATAATTTCAGATAAATGGCAACTCAGCAGAGGCACTAGACAGGGCTGTCCATGGTCCCCAATGTTGTACATCCTGGCGCTGGAACCATTAGCGGTCTACCTGAGACAGCAGTACGGAGGAATAGGAGTCCACACCAGGGGAGGCCCGCACCTGATATCACTGTATGCGGATGATATGCTGTTATATCTGCGGTACCCAGAAGATAATTTGCAGTACATCCTGGAAGTGATGGAGCTCATGCGACCCTCTCGGGCATCACAGTGAACCCTAAAAAATTGTGTATGTTCCCCCTGGGGCGGTGCAGAGGGGTCCCACAGGAGAACCTACCTATCCTACAGGTAGCCTGGCAGACCAAAACATTTAGATATTTAGGGATCAACACATATCATACGATTGCAGACAAGCACAAACACAATACGGAAAGGGCAATAGAAGGCATCAAGAAAAGGGTGGGTTTCTGGGCCAAGCTTCCCCTGGCCATGATGGGAAGGGCGGCCTTGCTCAAGATGGTGGTCCTACCTAGGCTATTGCATTTTTTTGCAAGTATCCCTTATATGGTGCCCAAACGCTTCTTTACCAAACTCCATAGTGTATGCAGACGGCTTCTATGGCACAACTCCAGAAACAGAGTGGCCCTTCGGAAATTACTAAATACGTACGACAAAGGGGGCACTAACCTGCCGAACTTTGAGATGTACCACCTAGGTGGGCAGCTACAATACGCCGCAAGGTGGCTGGCAGAAGATGAGACAGCAGAATCTAGATTGCTGTGAGATAAATGCGACCCCTATTTCCTTAAAGAACTGATATGGCTACCCAAGCCTAAGCTACAGGGACGACCGAGATTGCTGGAACTAGGCTGGCGAGCATGGCATAAAGCATGCCAAGTCATGGGCATCTCGGCTCCATGCTCGCCACAGGAGCCACTCGTGGCGACATGCGCGGGGGGGGGGTGAGCAACTGAGAAAAGGGATTTGAAAACATTGGGAGCTGGCAGGCCTAGCATTGCAACCCTGGGAGATATATGGCAAGAGGTGAAGGCTCTAGACTTCCAGAAAATTGTGAACAAAGCTGAAGAACATACGGGGCAATATATCACGCATATCAGAATAATCAAAAGGGTGAAGGAAACGTGGCCCGAAAAAGTGCTGGCAGAACAGCCTGACACTGCCATAGAAATGCTGTATGAAATATCGGAGGGGGGGCACGAAGTATCCCGGATTTACGAACTGGTGATGTCTAGAGTGAGTAAGGAGCTGCCCCAATTGAGATGGGACTGAGTGGAGGAGGCGGGAGACCTATGCAAGACGGGCAGTGGGAAAGAGCTCCGAGATACCATAAAAAGGTGTCCAGAAATGCGAGGCTGCACCAGATTCAGCTGTACGTCACCCATAGGGCATACATGACTCCCTGTAAGGTAGCCAGCTTCAGGGGTACTGAAGAACGGAAATGCCCAAAGTGCGGGGAGGTGGATGCTGGGATGATCCATATGTTCTGGGCGTGCCCGGAGGTGGGAACATTTTGGAAGGAAATTCTCTCTGATTGTCCGAAAAGGGGATGAAGCTGGAGGTGGAATCCTTATGGGCGTGCATGCTGGGAGGATTCACCAGGCCACGAAATTTGAAACATTTTTGTAAACTCAAATACCTAGCCTACATACTGGCGAAAAGAAGAATAGCCATGAGCTGGAAAGCTGCCCACAGGCCTAGATTAGAGATATGGTGGAATGATCTTCTGAAATGGGCAGAGGCCGAGACAGTGGTATGGTACGAGGCAACCAGTAGGGGGGAGGTTGATGAAGTGGGTCCTCTGATAGCATGGAGACAAATGGCCACCACACTGTTGGGATCCTCCCTGGCGGACTCCGACGATCAAGACATGTCTGAGCACGGCAAAGGGGATTAACCCCGAGTGAAAGGAAATCCAAGAACTGAGGTGTAAGCTCGAGTTAAAGCGGGGTGAGGGGGAAGACAGTTATGATTAACATGTAAGATATGCTATGAAGATTACGAACGTAAATGTTGGGTGTGATGGTTTTGGTTTGAGAGTTGTAAAATCAATAAAAAAAAGTTACAAAAAGAAAACTGTGGGATCAAATTTTCCCCAGATCTCAAAGACTTTAGGAGATTAGGTGTAGCCTCAAGAGGCTGTTGAGAGGATGTTCCACCCATTTTTTCTTCCATACCTTCCTTCTCCTGTGGAAAAACATAACATTACTCCTGTAATTTTCTGAACAGGTTAGATGAACCTATGATATGATATGGCATTTGTAACGCGCCTATACACAAGTGTTTCAAGGCGCGACGAGGCAAGGGAGGGGGAACAGAGGGAAGACAGAGACAATGATCTTACTAGGCCAGGTGACATTGAGATCACGTAAATGCAGGGAAAGGGGGAAGGGGAAAAGTGCGGGGGAAGTGGGAGGGAGCAGTGCAGTACATGGGAACGGCAGTAAAATAAATAGAATAGATAAAGCAACAAGTAAAAGTGTGGCCAGCTGGTGGCAAGTGCAAGGGTAAGTGCAGACATCAGGTGTCAAGTGCTGGTAGGGGGCTGTAGGGATACAGGAAAAACAGTCCCCAAGTGTGGGGGATGCCAGGGAGGCAGTGAAGGGGTGCAACTGGCGGGGGAGAGGACCTGGGCCCGAGATCAGAGGGTAGTCAGGTGACTAGTGCAGTTTAAGGCAGGAGTTCAGCAGGGGAGAGGAGGAGAGAAAGCAGAAGCAAAGAGGAAGGTCTTGAGGTGCTTCCGGAACCCGGAGATGGTTCTCCTCACATTTCAGGGAGGCAGGGAAGCTGTTCCAGAGGGAGGTCCCAGCCGAAGAAAGAGATCTACCACCAACTTGTTGCTTGGAGAAGCGAATGACCCTGAGGGAGTTGGAGGCGGATGAGCGAAGAGCTTGAGAAGGAAGATATTTAGGATGAGAGAGTTGAAGGTATTGAGACCCCAGGCCCCAGAAGGCCTTGTTGATAATGCAAAAGGTTTTGAACTTAATCCTCGCAGCCACTGGGAGCCAGTGCAGGGATTTCTGTCCTGAAGAGATACGATCCCTGGGCTTGTGGCCAAGGACAAGTCTTGTAGTCCTGTTCTGGATGAGTTGCAAAGGGCAGAGATTAGAAGCATGCAGCTTTAGAAAGAGGCTGTTGCAGTAGTCCAGCCTAGAGAGAACCAGAGCTCTGGAGACAGTGAGCTTCTGGGGAAAGTGAGGAAAGGAAGAATACATCTGAGGAGGTGCAGCTGGTAGTGTGACATCTTAGAGACTTCAGAGATGTGAGGAGAGAAGGAGAGTGTGGAGTCAAAGATGACCCCTTGGTTTTTAGCCTCACAGGTGGGAGCAGGAAGATGGCCAAGAGAGGCCGGCAAGAGAGTGACAGGAAAGGAGGACATAGGTGTGCCGATGAGGAGAATCTCGGTCTTACTGGCATTAAGGCAGAGATCATTGGCGGCTCACCACTTCTGGATAGCAGACAGCAAGTCAGAGATGAGAGAAGGAGAAGACATGGGGGAAGGGAGCCTGACGATGAGTTGAGTGTCATTCGCATAGCACTGAAATTTGGGGCAGAAAGCGACAATGCGGTGGGCAAGAAGTGACAGGTATTGGTTGAAAAGCCAGGGAGAGAGGTTAGACCCCTGGGGAATACCACAGGTAGAGATAGAGGAGAGGAAGGACCCAAGTTGGAGCTGGGAGGGTCGATCGGAGAGGAAAGAGGTCAGCCAAGCCAGGGCCTGATCGGTGACACCCAGGTTATTATGGAGACGGTTGAGCAGGATGGCATGGTTGACTGTGTCAAAGGCAGACGAGAGATCAAGTAAGATGAGGACACAGGGGGTGTTGGAACCGAGGTTGGAGAGCAGGTTTTCACGGATGTTCAGGAGAGCAGTTTCTGTGCTTCTGGCAGCTCTGAAACCAGACTGATGGTCATGGGGACAACCAACAGATTCAGTGTGAAGATTAAGCTTGGAGATGGCCAGCTTTTCCAGGAGTTTGACCAGGAAAGTAGTGATGGAGATTGGGCGATAGTTAGCCAGGCAGGAGGAGTCGGCTGTGGGTTTCTTAAGAAGAGGGTGCACAAGGGAGTGCTTCGAGGGGGAAGGGAAGACACCAGTGGCGAAGGAGTGGTTGTAAAAGTCAGCCAGAGCAGGGGCCAAGGTGTCAATGTGGTCCTTGATGGTTTTGAAGGAACGGGGGTGAACCTGTTTTGATGAGACTTTCATAGATCGGACTTGTCTAGAAACCTTGTCAGGGGAGAATAGGGGAAAGGCAGAGAAGGAAGGAGGAGAGGTGGCCGAAGAAGGGCCAGAGGAAGAGCAGGGAGTAGAGGGGCTGGGGAGAGGAAGAGAGAGAGGACAGGATATTCTGAGTTTTAGAGATGAAATGAGAAGCCAGGGCCATGCAGAGGGCCTGGGAGGGCACAGGAGGGGTAGAGACCGCAGCAGGATTGGCCAGCTCCTTGATGATTTTAAAGACTTCGGCTGAGTTGTTAGATACCGCAGAGATGCAGACTTGGATGTGGGCTCTCTTCTTGGTGCAGACAGAGAGACGATATTGCCTTTGGAGCAAGCAGCAGGCCAGTTTGTCAGAGGGTGTACCGGAAGCACGCAATTTCCTCTCAGCCACCCTGCACTTGCGTTTAAGGGTGGCGAGGTCTGAGTGGTACCAGGAGTTGCACTTGGCTTTTGGCTTCAAGCGGAACCTCATGACAGGGGCAAGGACATCAAGAGTATCAGATATAGCAGAGTGGAGCATGGAGAGGGCTGTGCCTGGGTGTGAGTCAGCCAAAGGGGGAGAGTGGGTGAGAAAGTGCCGGTGAAAGCCTCAACTGACACACGCTTCATGGATCGGATAACCAAGAAGGTAGGTGGCAGTGCTGGAGTTGCCTTGGCCTGAGGGGTGGAGAGAGTAAGCTAGGAGGAAAGGAGAAAGTGATCACTCCAGGAGAGAGGAGTGGTGAGAGGGATAGAAAGCGGAAGGTCTGTAGAGATCCGAACATCCAGAGTGTGCCCTGCAGGGTACGTTGGGCCGGAGGGGAGGATAGAGAGTGAGAGAGAGTCGCAGAGGTCGTGAAAGAGTCCATAGGTAGGACAGGAAGCATCCTGGTGGATGTTGAAGTCTCCAAGAAGGAGGAGTTGAATGGTCGAGACCAGGTGGGAAGAGGAAAGCTCCACCCACTCAATGAGGAAGGAAGATATCTGACCAGGTGGCCGACAGATGGTAGCCACAGTAAGGGAATGGCTAGGAGAGAGAGAGAGAGCCTGCAGATGAGGCATTCAAAAGAGGAGTAGGCCTGCGTAGGAATGACAGAGGCAGGGATCCACTCAGGGAAGATCAGGGCTACACCTCCTCAGGAACTGTTGGGCCTGGGCGCGCAGAGGATCTTGTAGCCGTCAGGGAGGAGAGTGTCAAAGCTTGTGACAGAGCTGGCTGTGAACCATGTCTCAGTGAGACCTAGAACATCAAGGTCAAGTTCTCCAAGGAGGCGGCAGATGTCAGAGGAGTGTTTGACAGCTGAGCGAGAGTTAAGAGTGGCAATATGGAGAAGGTTACCGTCCTTGAAAGACTTCCGTGGAGGGGTTCAGATCACAGGTATTCCCTGTGGAGGTGTAGAAGAAGCCCGAGGGGGGGCAGAAGAGGAAGGAGGAGAGGGCAAGGTAGCCAAGGAGGAGACAGCAGGGGGAGGCAAGGAAGGTGTGTAGGGAAGAAAGGGGACAGTAGGAGAAGGAAGGACGTTGATGAGGCGCGGGAAGCATCTATCAAAGAGAAGATTGGCCTGAGGTCCTTGGACCAAGACAGTACCATTCAGGTAAACATTTATGATGGCCTTAGAGGAGTCGAAGGAGGCCAGGAGGGCCTCCCACCGGGTGCCACCATTAATGGGAGAAGAAGAGAGAGGAGACAGCACAGAGACCATATGAAGAGTCCATAGGTCTGGCGAGGGAACGACAAAGAGGATGTCAGTGAGGGTTTGCCTAGAGGAGGCACTGGTATAGGTGTCAGCGATAGGGAGCCCTGGGTTGGAGACCAGGATGTCCTTTTTAAGCTTCTTCCTACCAGATTTAGTGAGGAGAGCAGGATAGTCGATAGAGAAGGAGTAAGAAAAAGTAGGAGAGACAGAGAGCACCATAGAGTAGGAGGGGAGAGGAGAGAAGAGGAAGGGGGAGTGGGGGGAGCAGGGGGAGAATACTAGGGAAGGACACAGGAAGGGACGCAGGCAGACGAGACAGAGAGAGATGAGACAATAGTAGACAATTGGACACGGAGATAGGCGCTCAGTCAATGGTAGAAAGTTTGCTAGATGAATGCTTTGCTAAGTCAGAAAACCACAGAATGGCACAACTTTCACAATGTTGTTTAGATACTGGAGAAAAACACACCTAAGTCTGAGAGTCCTGTATAAGGGGGAAAAGACCTAGGTTTCACAATGCAATTTTAAATACTCATACAATGCAATTTTATAAATACCGGAGAAACACACCTAAGTCTGAGAGTCCTCTATAAGGGGAAAACGGCCTAGGTGATTGAAAGAGTATGACCAGAGGAATAAAATGACTGGCTGGAGCCCAACGACGTCCATGAGAATAATGAATATGAAGAGTCACCAATGTTAGTTGCCCAATCAAAGTCTAGTTCTTTATATATACCAGATTTCTTAAATTATAAGAAGGCTAAAGCCCTCCTTGATTCTGCTAGTAGACAAACAACAGCCAAAAATATCTAGTCCCAGTCTCCTCATGAAGTTGTCCTAATAACCTACGTACACAGAGATGTTCATATATATCCGAAAGCCCTGGTACATTTATGAGTTCTGAACTACCCAGTGACATTCTCTGCAACCGTGATGGACAGTCTTCCAGAGGAGGAGGTGATAAGCCCAGATGTTCCCCAATGTTCTAATTGGTTGGAACAAGTCCAATAGATATCTCTATTTAGTCATCACAAAGCCCCATTACACTTCTGGAAAGATATACATGTCAAGAATCAATTTCGTACTTGATCTTGAGATTAAGTGAAAACCAAGGGTCTTGGGAAAGGGAAAACCAAAGGGGACATTGACCAAAAGTAAAGTGAGGAATTTAGTCAGCTTGATTAACTCCCTAAACCATTCCATGGGGTGGGTGACCTAAAGGAGACTGAGGTGGTCCAGCTACTACCTTGCTGCTGTGACTGGAAACTCCTCTTAAGTGAGCTAAAAGGTAGTGAAACTACGTGGAACATCAAACAAGCTGAATACAGCAGGGAGAAACACACCCTGCACATTTAATAGATTAAGGAATAAGAAATAAGAGAAGAACAAACCTTTTAATTTAACATTGTTGCCGTAATGGAGATAAATGACGTTAATATCATTTAATTAGATACCTAAAATAGATTGAGGATACAGGAAAGAATAGTCATCCTATCAATTAGTGTGAACAAGTTAGTGGAACCATAAACAACATTTCTTTTTGTTTGCACATCTGTTTTTGAGAAATAGAAACACAACTTCCTTAGACCACATCTGGGTTACTCTCCCTTGCCACAAGAACGAAGTGTGCTCACTGCAGCATAATTTATTTGTGCCAAAGAAATTGTCTATGCTGACGTATTCCTACGCTATGCAGCTCCCATAGAACCTGGAATACTAAATCAGTAATGTTATAATTACATCAAACAATTGGGGTAAATCATTAAACTGAAGTTGTTCTGGAAGAAATCATCTTGTCCTGAAGATGGCCTTTACATCCATGATGAAAAAGACACTAGAGATAGTGTCCAATTTAAGCTATGGCCGAAAAATGTCGACTATCGGAAAAGGATTACTAACAATAGTAATCTGAGACATTAATGCCGTAAAGTAATGTGCAGTTGATGACTTACACCCCTGTTTAATTTAATGTTTAATTGATGTTTTAGTTTGTCTAAGTGCCTGTAACCATTGTATGTTACACTCACGTTTTATTAAAATTGAGGAATTTAATTTACATCTTGTACTTTTTTTTATTAATTATTAAAATAATATGCTAATTCATTCAGTCTTATAGTTCCTGATTTTTGGTGTGGCAGCTTACCACCTTTGATAGAGGTAAACTCTAATAATGTTGAAGCAATGTTATAATGTTGAGCACTAATCATGTTATAAAACCACTTCACTCTTTTGACCTCCAGACTCCTAGTTAGAGAGGGGTAAACAAATCTTCATTCTCTGGTACAGCTACCTTTCTTATTCCTGTTTGAGAATTGATCCCCCTATAACAACAAATTAGGGAATCCACCTCCATTTATATACACCTAAATAAAAAGGACTCCAGTAGTTACCACCCTGGTGTTTGTTCCTTTTCCATTGAAGCACTGAACCTCTCCTTACTCCGTGGGGGCCGTTCCTGTCTTCCAGGAAGGAGACCACACTTTTCCAAGGCAGTTGCTGAGGCTGAAACATGAGTTGTTTTGAGCAAAACTCAGCCGCAGGCAGTGAATATAGAGGAGCCGAGAACCAGGAAGTTCCCAAGTAATCAAGCTAATAGCAAATTACGTAAATTGATTGTGGCTGTATAATTGTGTAAACCCAGTGGTAACCATGTCAAAACTAGACATGGCTTATATTTCGATATTAATCTGCCCCCAGATGTCTGGGCTAATACAATTATATAAATATTAAATTGCCTGTTTGCTTTCCAAGGCATTACAATTTTATTTTTTAAAAAAGCCCATGTGAAAATTAGAATAACGTGAGTTCTCTACATGGCAACTAGAAGTCCTCTGGAAGGCATCTTACTGATGTAGTCATGAATGGTCCTGTCCCATCATATTGCATATTTCCACCCCTTTTGGCAAACAAAATCGAGCTAAAACCCTTTAGTGAACAAAGTAGCTTGGCGCTACACATTATAGTAGCATGCCAATTACTCATGTCCAAGCAAATTTACAGGCAGGACTGGGCCTCATTATGAGTTTGCCGGTCCGGATACAACGGTACCGGTAAGCTTACCGGTACCGTTGTATCCGGACCGGCAAACTCTGAGTTGTGCTTGCGGGTGCCTTTCATTCCGCCAGGTGTGACCTGGCGGAATGAAAGGCACCCGCGAGCACAACATGCCTCTAGCGCAGGCACCGTTATGGACAGTGCCGGTGCTACAGGCATCCCCATTCCCAAAGATCCCTGTGGGGCTCAAATGGGAATGGGGATCACACGATTCCGGCACCCACGAAAGGGCAATTACCGGGTCTGGCAGGGCTGGAATACCCCAGTAATTGCCCATTCGCGGGTGCCAGACTTTCTTGCAAGTTTGGAGGTAGCCCTGCCAGTTTTACCTTGTAATGAGGCCCAAGTTTCTTTACATGGATGTTGGCAAGTTCTATAATGCACTCAATGGCTGACAGGCCCATCTGGTTACAAACCCATCAACAGCAGTTTTTAAAACACAGTGTGCTGTGGGAAAGTGAGATTGTTTAGCAGATCTGACTTTCATGGCAGAATCAATTATTCAAGCTTCTAAAATTTGTGAACAATCTGGCATATTCCCATTAGCAGATGGATATCCGTCACAATCGCACACTCTCCTCAGAACCACAGAAGCCATATGACACGACCCTCTCACCTTTGTTGGCACTGTGAGAAACCTGAAGGTGTCTCACTCGCTAGTCTCCAGGGAAATGTCATCCAGGTGGCCAGGACACAGCTGTTGCTATTGGATCCAGTTCCTGAGGGTGGACCAGTGCGGGAGGATCACCTGGATGAGGGTTCTTCGGGGAGTGGAAGTGGGACACTGAAGGGTGAGGCACGGTACCCCCTTCCTTATGACACCTCTCCCCATCCTACTCCATAGGATATCAAGAGACCCCCCCTTTCTTGACACCGAGCCTTTCTCACAGACTGATTACCATGAAAGAAAATGAACTAACAATAGATCCGTATACCTAGCATGTCCCGAACCAATCTGGTCAGGCAGAGTCCGGCAATTTCCAAAAATGACACACACCTGACTTCCCTTCCGTTTCCCCATAGGGATGAAAGGCGGAGCATGAAGGCACACTCTGAGCAAGGTCAAATGCATGAGAAAGCAGCTATTCGAGGACCGCAGTTCAGACGGTGGAGAAAGGTGGCAATATCTGAAAGGATGACAAGGAGGGAATTGCCATTGTCCTTTTCAACCCAGACCCACGCAGCCTCCAAGCAGGGAAACGTAAGACCGGGAACCGCAGCTGACGAATGGTGCGAAGGATGTCAACGGTACATGGGACCCTCCCGCACTGATAGTCAGGGAGGGGAGAAGCAGTTGCCATTGTGGAACCGTCCTTGACTCCAGAGGCAAGAGACGCCAACAGTGTTCGGCACAGCCGGTGAGTCGGAAACAGCTGATAATAGACTGGTCTGTATTGGGCTCAAGGTTGCGAAGAGCAACATTGTATGAAGAAAGAAGACTAAAGTATAGCGTCGAGTGTGGCTGAGTGTACTGTGTTACTGGGCATTATGACCTGCTACACTGTTGCTTTGTTTATTTGCTGAAATTGGCATTTCAACATTTCTGCGGGACCCGCTTGCCAGGAATCTACTGCTCTGGTCTTGAGAGAATCCACAGTGCCGTTATCTGTAGAGTTGGCCTGGACCCGGGAGGTACTGCCTTGGACCCACCTACATAAGACTAACTCAAGTGCATCAGTGTGCGCATCGGGTGTGGCTGAGTGTCCTGTGTCTCGTGGTTGTGGGGAGGTGCGGTGTAGATCATCTCTTACTTCTGTGTATGCTCTGGAGTTACCACCACCCGTCGCCATTTGTTAGGGCAGCTATGGCAAGTACAGGCTCAGGTCCCTCCAGTGAAGACAGGGAACCTTGTTGGCAGATGCCTAAATATTCTGATTGACCATCTGCTGACTTTTCCCTTTTATTTGCTTAATGTGACGGCGCAGTCTGCATCATCGCACAGTAACGTGATGATTTATCATGTATCATTACTGAATGTAATGACACAACATATGCACCTGGGGTAGGGCCATTGGCCAATCAGGTACTAAAGCAGTCGAGAATATACATGCTCTACCTGCTGTGTCAGCCACCCGAGGCCCTTCACTGGGTGGCTCCATTTTGTTTTATTTGGGGAGGCAACAGGGAGCCTCTCCCTCACAGTAGCACAGTAGGCTTTTCCTACTTCACTAGAATGCAAATGAGTGATGGTGGGAATGTAAAACTTCCTTTTTATTAATTACTTTCCCGGATATGCACTACTCCTTGGACGAGGCAAGGGGTGCGAGAATCTGGTGGAGAATGGGTAGCTGAGATTTGGGGCCACATTGGGTGGTGTTCCAAGGTCAGGCAGCATGAGGGGCTTTCAGTCCTGGCCTCATGCCTTTTAAAGTCATGTTATGCACAGTAAGCTTGGGCAAACTTTCTAAAAAGTGATCCACGGGCAGTGATCGACATGAGCGAGAACGGTCGGGAGTGGTGTTAAACAACTTTTACTCTTTTCTGTTTACCATTCCTGTACATTTTACGGCCATATTCACCATTCTATATAGAGTATTTGTCCATTCGTGTCCCTGTGCAAGTGTAAAGTTGTAATAGGAGCCTTAGTTACTAGTCACTTGGGCATTTGCAATGCCCCACTGCAGGTTCCTGCAAAACCTCTAGTGAGATTCAGGTAGGTTTGCGGGTTGTCACAGATTAGTCTATCAGCCCGACCTCCTTTAAGATCAATGCATCTTCAGGGAAGTTCAGGAGATGCTCTGGAAGGTTTGGCCTTATTCATGTAAGAACACGTAGACAAATAACTTTTAAGGCTTCAGGAAGGTACAGAAAGGTTACAAGAAAGAGAGGGGTTGGTGGGGCTTGGTGGTGGAGGCTAACAAAAGGAAATGGATGAAGTCAGGTGCATCTTTGAATGTGATTCAAGTACGAGAGCATATTGAACTTTGTAGTAAGATATGTCATTAGTTATATGCACGAACTGCAGAAATCTACGTGTAACCTGTCTGCAGGTCTGAGGTTTGAATCTGGGTAAGAAGAACTGATCCTTCTGACGTTAATCAAATTAGTAAAGTTGAAGTGGGGAATTGTAAGCTTAAATATGAGACCAGCAGAGACAGTCACGTATCAGTTATGCCTGGGACTATTTTTCATCATTCGGAGGTTGCCATATTGGGCCAGATTCTCTAAATATATTTGGCCATAAGTGATGAGATACACTTGTGAAGCTCATCACTTTCACCCAAAAATAGATGCGCCCTAAGCACAAAAGGCATATGAATGTGATGATCATGCATGAGACCATTGAACATTCTTTCTTCCCCCCTGGGATGTTTCAGCGCATTTTAAGGTGCACCCTGTATACAAAAAAGAGATACAATTTAAGATGTGCTAAAACAAAGTCACCCCCCTTTACCTTATTAGAACAGACACCGTGGGACGTGCATCACGTGACAGGGCCATTTCCAAGCCAGTCATTTTTTTTTGTTTTAAACGGTGGAACAGCAGCAATATGAACTGCTGTGTCAGCAAGCCCACATTGTTGTGTCGGCGGGCCGCCGTTGCGGCCAGTGCGTACAGGACGTTACGCTGGGGCGTGGGAGGGGCGGGATCTGGGGAGCGGCAGTTGCCGCGTTTGTAGAAATAAAGTAGGTTGTCCATTTGTTACGTTTGGTCAACCCGTGCCCAAAAGGGGCCCTAACAATGGCGACGAAGGGAGAACCCTCTGCCTGCATCAATGCGAGGCCTGCCATCGGACAGTGAAGCGTGTCGGCGCGCCTCCATCGTAGAAGTGCATTCGCTGCGCACCTTGCTCCAGAGAAGAGCACCGCCCTGCATCCAGGGAGAACCCCGAGGAAACACGACGCGGGCCCTGAAGACCCCAGACAGAGGTTTGATGCCACAGTGACACGTGCGCACACCAGCTAGGTGATTCACATGCGTCGGAGCTCCCAACCGCACCCAGGTGTGGCGCCGCCTGCGAGCATTCACCAGGAGACACGCGGAAGAGTCTCTCCAGTGTTTCACACGAACGGTTGTCCATAAGCCGGAAAGCAGAGTGGCAAACCGGACCCTGAAGTAAGACCGCTCCAGAATCCAATAAATAGCAGCCCAACGTGCATAAGGCAACTCCACCAGAAGCTTGAGAAAGAGCCACACACGTGGCTGCATATAGGAAAACGCTGAAGTCGACCAAAGAAATACTACAGCCAATACACCCAGAAGGGGCCCTACTATTGAGACCAACCATCTCCAACCCGCAAGCATGTAAGACCCAGCGCTTGCAATGGCTTCATCCTCCGGAGGGGAAGACAACCCTCAGGGAAATGAACAACAACCACAGGCCAACGGCGGCACGTCACAAGTTATGCACATGCCGAACCCATTTGAAATACGGGACACCTCGAACCTGGGACCTCGCTGGGCCACATGGCTTCGAGATTTCAAATTCTACGCAGGTGCCATAGGCCTAACAGACGACAAGAGACTCAAGAACATGCTCTTCATGGCAGTGGGGCCAGTGGGAAGAGAGATTGCGGGTGAACTATTAAATGTGGACACTGTTACATTTGGAGAACTCCATGCTAAAATCTCAGAATACTTCTCCCCACATACAAATGTCAATTATGAACACCACATCTTTCATACTACCAGACAAGAAAAAGGGAAATCCATCGACAACTTCGTCATGCATCTTCGCATTAAACTAAAACACTGCGAGTTTCACAAGTACTCAAACGAAGAAGCGCTCAGATCGCATGTTATCGCAGGATGCCTCTCTCAACCATTCAGGAAACAATTGCTGCAAAAGCAGAGATCACTGGAAATAATCCTGGCGCTGGCCCGCATGGAAGCCGCAGTAGACTCGCAACTGGACAATCTGGGGCAAGTCTCCATACAACAACCCACAGAAAACTCTGACACCATCAACAAACTGTATGCGATCCCCATCCAAGGAGGTAAGCGCCCCGACGCCATCTGCTACAAATGCGGTTATGAGTACCCGCACGCAGGTGAATGCCCAGCCTTAGGGCAACAATGCGCCGCATGTGGGGGAATGGATCATTACAGGGCCATGTGCAAAAACGTGCCAGGACCCCCCCAAACAAACATCGACCTCAAGAAAGATGCAAATATACCCACCAAAGCCCGCCAAGACCCAGAGGTGACACCGACCGCACAAATCCCAGGAGAGAAGACAGGGACAGGAGAAATATCTACATGTGCGAGGACAGACGACCGCCGGAAGGGGCGAGACGCTCACAAAGAAGGCGTTTCGTCAGGTACATTGAGATGCGGTCTCCCTCCAGCAGTGAATCCCTTTCCTCAGAAGAAGATCAGAGGAAAAAGGGATATGTGTGGGCCCTCAACAACAACACTGCGGCCACTCAACATAGACCAATCCTCACACTGCGCGTCAACAAAACCCTGCTGCAATTTCTGATAGATACAGGAGTAACGGTCAACATTATCAGCGAACAAGCTTATAAATCACTCACACCGCCGCCGAAAATCAAACAAGCCGCCGTGGACATATACCCTTATGGTGCCATGACCCCTCTACCATGCATAGGCACGATCACAGCGTGGTGCGGCCACAAAGAGCATGCAGCGAAAATCCCGTTACATATTCTGAAAACTGAGGCCAACAGCGGGTGCATTCTAAGTTTTCGGACAGCAGTGGACATGGGCCTCGTACACATCTTATACCAACTGATGGCTCATAAATACTTTGCCAAACCAGACTCCATTGAACAAACCTTCCCAAACTTGTTCCGCGGACTTGGCAAACTAAAAAGTAGGAAAGTACATCTCCACATAAACCCACTCATCAAACCAGTGGTGCAACATTACTGAGGTATCCCTATCAATATTCAAAGGCAAGTGGAGGATGAATTGGACAAATTAATCAAAATGAACGTAATTGAACCCATATCAGGTCCCACACCCTGGGTGCCGCCCATTGTCCCTGTCCCCAAGAAATCCCTGGATGGATCCATACGCCTGTGCGTTGACATGCGCAAAGCCAACGTTGCCATTGAAAGGGAACGGCACCAGGCACCCAGAATCACAGACATGATTCACCTTCTCCACGGGGCGAAAATCTTCTCGAAATTAGATCTAACGAAAGGATACCACCAGATAGAAATCGCGCCGGAGTCCTGATACAGCACCATGTTCGTTACCCACCTCGGCCTTTTCCAGTGCAAAAGACTCCGTTTCGGCATCTCATCTGCCGCTGAAATATTCCAGGAGGAAATACACAAGGTAATCCGTCACGTTCCAAACTGCTTGAACTTTTCGGATGACGTGTTGGTATGCGGCAAAACCCAAGAGGAGCATGACTTGGCGCTGCACAGAGTATGCCAAGCCCTACAAGAGGCAGGACTAACGCTCAATAAGGCGAAATGCGAATTCTCCAAAGGGTCTCTAAGATTCTTTGGTCACATCTTTTCAGAAAAAGGGATGAGACCAGACCCTGACAAAGTCAAAGCACTCAACTCGGCCACGCCCCCCGAAAACGCGACAGACCTGCCCTCATTCTTAGGGCTAGCCAGTTACTGTGCGAGATACCTAAAAGACTATGCCACCGTGAGTAACCCCCTGCCTCTGCTCAACTGCAAAGATACACCGTTCATCTGGTCAACAGAGTGCCATAAAGCTTTCGAAGCGATTCAAAATGCCATCTCGCAAGCGGAAGACATGGCATATTTCGACGCTCGCCGAGACACAGAAATAATTGTTGATGCCAGCCCAGTGGGACTGGGCGCCATACTCACCCAAAAGGACCTGGCAGACCGATGCAACATATATGTAGTGGCCTACGCCAGCAGGAGCCTAACGACTACAGAACGGGCATACTCGCAGGCGGAAAAAGAAAGTCTGGCGGTGGTATGGGCTTGCGAGTATTTTCATTTATTCCTGTTCGGAAAGGAGTTCACGATAGTCACAGATCACCAGGCACTGCTCACCATATATGGCGACCCTAAAGCTAGAATGTCACCAAGAATTGCTAGATGGGGTCTACGCTTACAGGACTACAAGTTCACGGTGAAACACTGCCCCGGCAAGGATGAGAATCCGGCGGACTATTTGTCCCGTCACCCCACTGAGTCCACCGAGTCACAGCCCTCCATCGCAGACGCATACTAAAGTATGTAGTCCACCATCTCCAACCGCTGCCGGTGGGATGGGCAGATCTAGCCGCCCAACCAGAACGTGACCCAGCTCTCCGAATTGTGCGTCATTGCCTACAGAGCAACAAGAAGACACTCATGAGACAACAAGCAAGATCGGAGGCAGAAACCACACAATAGGACGTCATGTGGTTGGATCAAGTTCGAGACGAAATAACAGTGATGGAGGACCACATACTGCTGAAAGGTTGCAAAGTGATCATCCCAAGAACGCTCAGGGACAAAACAGTCCACCTGGCTCATGAAGGTCACCGAGGGGTGGTTGCGACAAAGCACCTTCTCAGGCAAAAGGTATGGTTCCCGCACCTTGACAGACTGGTGGAAAGCATCGTAAGAGGCTGCCAAATCTGTGCACAGGTAGCACCACCCCCACACCCAAACCCGCTGCAACCATCACCACTACCAAAACAAGTGTGGGAGGAACTCGCAGTAGACCTTTTCGGACCACTAAGCGATGACACACATGCAGTAGTGCTCATGGATGAACATTCACGGTTCCCAGACGCCCAGATAGTAGAAAGCAGCTCAACATCGAGCATCATCCCGGCGCTCGATCGTATGCTGTCGGCGTACGGGATCCCCAAGATCATAAAGTCGGAAAACGGCCCCTCATTCATAAGCCATGACTTCCAGAACGTTGCCAAGTACATGGGTTTCCAACATCGCAAGATAACCCCTCGCTGGCCACAAGCAAATGGCATGATCGAAAGGTTCATGGCCAGCATCAAGAGGACTCTCTAAATCGCCTATGTCCAAAACAAACCGTTCCAGCAGGCCCTCAACCAACTGCTCAGAGAATACAGGCACACACCACACAGCAAACAGGGATATGTCCCTGTCAGTCCAGGGAAACAGGACACCCCTTGAGTGGAAGGAGATGTAGGATAATTGGTTGGCCGAAGACCAATCGCCTCATTTAAAGTGTTAAGAATACATGCTCATTAGTTATTACGTAGCTATTGGCCCAGCTAGAGAGCGGCCATTTTAAAATGACTAGAATCGCCATTTTGTTTTCTCTCTGTTCTCTTTAACGTTTCCCCTTTGCCTCATGTAAAACTGCTTTGCTGTAGATATTATTTCTCTTCAATGGTTCAAGACTATGAAAACATGTAGAAACATTACACTGGAGAACCAGACAGAAATGCCCGATTCCCTCCCTCATATATCCTTGAAGACAGGGAGCAAGGCATGTAATCAGTACATAAATGCCAGCGAGTCTCTTGAAAGAATAGCAATGTACGAAAGTAGCATTTAAAGAGTTGAATTATGTTCTTCTTTACGGCCCCCCTTCCTAAGCCCAGTGAGGCCCTGGAGAGCGGGATGACCTCCAGAGCGAGAATCGAAACTTTGAGATTGGGAGGCCTGGTATGCGCCAGTCTCCTATGCACAGCTTGCCTATGAGAAACAGAAACGCTGTGTTCTCGCAAACAAAGAATGATGTCTGTAAAACCGGAGATTGCAACCTGTTACTAAATATGGTGATCTAAGGTGTCATATTTGTCACACTGCTCAATCATCGCCTCTAATTCAAAGAGAAATTCAAAGAGTAATGAATTAGGGGCGGTATCAAATCTGTCATACTGTGTCATTGCTGATTGTAAGGTGCTCCTTTTGTATATATGTAACTGATGTACGTCGTTTGCTTGCTTGCGTCCCCTGCGGTCTGTTTAGACACACGTCGCAGGGCGTGAGACCACTTGGCCAATTGGGACTATTTTGTATTGCAATAAACTCTAGATTTTGGGAACGGAACATCGTGTTTGGCGTATCTATTCGTGTGTGGTGACTGTGCCTTGTTTCCACATTCGAGGGTCCCTCAGGGGCCCCTTCATCCCGCGGACCTAATGTTTCGGAGACCAATCACAACGAGATTACCGGAAGACCCCCGGCCACGAGAACCGATGGCTCTTGAACAGGAGGCGAAAGTCAACGATGAAGAGAGGAAAGCGAAAATGAAGGAAGTCACAGATCGTAAGAGACGAGCTCATGAAAACCCTATACAGCCTGGAGATGAGGTATGGTTTTGACAACCAAAGAGTCGAATGGAAGAAGCCACCATTGAATCCCCTCCACTCGTCGTGACGTACAAGAAGGGCACGTTGGTAACGGCACAGAGAAGTGACTGCTCGACAGTTACCAGAAACATATCGTACTTCAAACGTGTAACGTCCACCCAAGGAGAAGCCTGAGAAAGGGACAGAGACAGTGAAGAAGACAAAACACTGGATGAACCCTATCTAGGAGACGGGGAAGAGTCTGAGGATGAGCGAAACACCATGATGCAGGACCCCAACTGAGTTGCATGAAACCTCTGGGCCTCATAGAAGAAATGGGGTAAGGAAGAGAGAACGGACTCGTATGTTAAAAAGGAGGGAGATGTCAGCAAGCCCACATCGTTGTGTGGACGGGCCGCCGTTGCGGCCAGTGCGTACAGGATGTTACACTGGGGCGAGGGAGGGGCGGGATTCGGGGAGCGGCAGTTGCAGCGTTTGTAGAAATAAAGTAGGTTGCATACTACCCTGGCTCCATGTCCAATTGTTACGTTTGGTCAACCCGGGCCCAAAGGGGGCCCTAACACGCTGTTGTCACATTTGCATGTACATCCCTCAAACAAGGATAGAAATGATATATTTTTCTTATATTTTACGGTGACAGGCCCTTTAAGGGTCCGCGACTTAGAAATGCGTTCCCTGCACCCAAGTGAGTGTCGGGAGCATGCATCCAACACTAATGCATGCAAGAGGAACTGGAAAGCACATACTTTATGCTAGTGTAGAGCCCCACAGAAATGCTCAGGTCACCTTGACAATAAGGTGGCCCACACATTCTTCAAACAAGCTCAAATATAAAAGGTGCATTTCAAGTACTTTTTTATGTACACTTGTTTTTAAGAATCTGGCCCATTGAGCATTATTGAGGATCATAATATTGAAATCTCGGGAATTCGTTACAAACATGGAACGCTGAAAAGCCTATGGGGCTGGGGCAGGGTCAATCATGCATTAAGGGAGTATGAACTTTCATGCTGCCGAGCTTGCTTTCATGAGGGCTAGTAAGGGTTTTTATTTTATAATCAGGTGAGTCCATAGGTGTAGGTCAATGATTGCAGAAAGCAGTGGAGTAACTTTGCTGAAAATGAAAGTTGGGGGGGGGGCAAACACCCTTGTCCCCACCTAAAATTATGCCAATGGCAGAAAGGTCAGTTGGGAAGAGGCCGAGTGTGCCATGTGTCAAGCATTCATGAAATAGACTCTGACGTTCCTTAAACGCATACCATTAAATCAGGTAGGGTTGCAATGTTACGAGCTATGTCCATGGCAATAAAACACATAACATATATCTACAGTAAGAGGCCTATGGATACAGGTAGTGCCATACAGGATGCAAGGGGACTGACTGGCCAGCGCATTTGTGCTGCAGCACAGTTCCATGGAAATGCACACGCCACCTTTCTGAATGATGCATATAACAAAATGATTTCTCTGTGCATTTGTATTTGCTTTACTTTTTGTGAATGATGCTCTGTTTCTTTTGAAAGATTCCAATGCTTGTCAGCAGCAAACAAAGAGTTAATTTAGGTTTCTATATTAAAGAAACCGCCAGGTTCAAGCCATTAGTTATTGGGGCACTTTAATTTCTTTGAGCAGGAGAAGTTCTGAACTTCTGACCTATTCCATTAACTTTATACTCTGTTTGCTTTGAACATGTGCTGGCAAGAAAAGGTCTCACCTCTTCAACCCAGTGTTAGCTGCAACGTTTCATCAGCATTCATTTGTCATAAAGTCAACCTGAATCTGTCACCCTAATCCCTTAGAGGTTTTATGAACATGAATCACCAGAACACAGTGAAAATGAGGGTGTTTAGTGGTTCAGCGGAATTTGTTGCCCCATGCTTACTGTACATTGCCCAGGAAGAAGTCGCTTTGTGGACGTTTTAATAGAACCACAGAAGACAATGGACTAACATTGAAAACATTATCATTGCCTTCTCTCGTGAGCACTTCGTTGGTGGGGATCATGTGCATTATAGAGAGTGTAAGTGAAACACTCGGAGTACAGACCCTGGAAGCACATTCTCTGTTTTTCAGAAACATAAATCTGTATCCAAAAAATGAAACTAACTGGGGCAGAAGGGAGAGGCGAATAAGGCGGGGAGTCATAGTTTGTTGGGCTTCCAGTTGTGCCACCTCCTTAGTTGTGGCTCCTGGGGTGAGAGCGTAGGTAGAGGAGAGATGGAATAGGAGGAGGGGCCCATAGCCTCTAGGTGTTGTTTGGAATTTTCATCCTCCCATTGGCTTCCCATGGTCATGCTAATGTCTGTGTCTACTCCTGCTGAAACAATGCAGATAGTCTTTTAGCAACATGCTTTGCTTTTTCTTAAATGTTCCTAGTATATATATATATATATATATATATATATATATATATATATATATATATATATATATATATATATATATATATATATATATATATATATTCTGTGCTATGTGTTTAGTGGGTGTTTGCAGGGACACCATTTAGGGGTCGGCAGGGTTGCACTTGCGATCCCCTGAGGTCTCCCTTGCTACCCATGTGGTCTCCCTGACTACCCCTAAAGAATTTTCTTTTTTTTTTTAAACAATTGTTTTATTTTTACAAATTGAAGATTCTGGCTTTGGTCAATGCCACGTGGTTCTTTGTTTCTAGACTGGTTGGCTTTCTTGTTCTGGCTTCTCAAAAAAAACAAGGGGTTCCACAAGTGTAACACTTTGAGCAGTGACCCTAAATAAGAAAGAATAGGAATAACACATAATTTGTCTTTCTGGAATTCTATACTCTAATTACAAGACTCATTAAATGTTCATTTGAGGTACACTTCAGGGGGTAAGTCGCTGATTTAGTCTGTTATTAAACACCTCATATTCGCAATGCAGACAAAATACTCCAAAAAGCATTTAGAGTAGAATAAGTATCCATTTTGGACTATGTTAGAATAAGCAACCATTTTGGACTATGTTATTTGCTTTTCGCAAGTTGCAGTTACACCATGTTTTCGTTTATCACGTTAAAGCGATATTGTCACCATATTTTTCATATTGTACTTAGGAACAATGCTATGGGATGCCACTTCCTGTTTTGTCAAGGGGTAAAAGGTCATGTTCCATTGCTTCCTGTGTTGTCACTTTGGGGTGGGGTCAAATGAAATCACTTCCTGTGATGTCATCAGAGGTCAAGGGTCATGTGATGTCACATCTGCTACCCCTGGCATTTTGGTGAAATTACATCCTTGGGTGTTTGATGACAGATATGCTTTGGAGATTGACTGTGTGTTCTGTGAGAAGTCAGGAATGAAACTTGGCTACAAGTTAACCATGTTTTTGGTTAAAGACTTTTATTGAAAACTAGCAGAAGTACCATTCTCTTAATGGGTTCTGTACACAGACATGATAATACTCTCATCAATTGTTGAAAATGACTGATCCTGTAGGTCGCTGTTCTGGCTCACCCTGGCTTGGTGCAGTTCGTTGCGGCGCATTGTGATGCAAATATCTTGGAAACTATGCATCCTAGGACGTTGAAACGAGTTGTGTTCCTCATTTGGGGACCGATTGAGAACATTTTTTCCCCTTCCCTGTGAACATGGTTTACAGATTCGTTGGCAGGCATCAACTCGCAAAAATCCTCTGGAAACGTAATTTGACCTGATGCAGCAAACATTTTTGTTTCCTGTCCCAGTCAACATGGTTTATGGCATTGTCAAGCTTGCTTAGAAACAACATTTTTTGTTTCCCTTCTCGGTGAACATGGTATACAACTTCGTCGACAGGCACTATCTCGCAAAAATCCTCTGGAACAGTAATTTCACCTAAAGCAGCAAAAACTTGGAAACTTCTGGAATACTACCTGCCTTCACCTTCGCCTCTCAGGTCCATTCACCTCCCATACATTTTTTGTTTCTCTTTCCGGTGAACATGGTTTATGACTTTGTCAGCAGGCCACAAACCCACAAATACATTTTCAACTTTTGCTGAAATCAGGAGAAAGGGGTGGGGTGTCCAAGTCTTATGAAGGCATTAATGTATTTGTATCTCTCTTGAACATCTGGTTCATACAATCCTTTCTTAGTCCTGATGGTCCTGCTCAAGTCCTCTTTGCTAAACACCACAGTCCATCACTCTTATTAAACAACACCGTTCTGGTTTGCCTGGTATACTCTCCTGCCAGGTCTTCTTATGTTCACACTCTTGTGATTGGTACCTGGTGCACCCTCCTGCCAGGACTTTTTATGTTCACACTCTTGGGATGGTTGCCTTGTATACACTCCTATAAGGACTTCCTATGTTCATATTCTTGTGATGGTAGCCTGGTGTACTCTCCTGCCAGGGCTTTTTCCATTCTCATTGGCTTCCTGCCCTTTTCCATAGTTGTACACACATTTTGCTTGCAAATATGTCCTGGGGATACATAGTCCGGTGCTGGGTTTTTCCTTTGTTTGCACAATTTGCATTTATCTGCTTGTAAGTGTTTTGTTTTCAATTTGTTTCCCCTTTTAATGTCAAATACATCCCTCTTTCTCTTTCACTTGCTTGCTGTTCATTCACTTACACTCGGCATACCAGCCGACATGCCTCTGGGTCCCCACTCCCTCTGGGAAGACTCACCAGCATTTGTTGGTGCTGCTGTATGCTCTCACGGTCAACCAGAGGAGCTCTATCATCTGCTTCCTTCTCGCGGTCGCCTCTGCCTGGTTTCTTCAGGCCTTGTGGCTTCCACTTCCAGCGTCTGCTTTGCTCTGGGCTCCAGTAAGGAAAGTGCTGCTCTTGATCACCTGCGAACATCCAAGAGTCCCTTGATGGCTCCTGGTGTTCTAGCAGCATGTCTTCCTCTCTCTGCAGCCTTCACCCTCTTCGCTCCACCACGCCGGTACTCGTCCTTCGGTATCGACAACCTCGCAGAGAGATGCCGTTCTCTCCCACCAGCGGCAGACATTGATATCCTGTTTCACTTGCCTTTTAAACTTCCCGGGCACAGGTGTGTATAAAAAACAATGGAATGCTCACTGTGCTTGGGGCATTCCTCAATCTGCCTTGCTCATTTCTTCTTTTTCTTCGTCCCAGTACTTTGGTCATTCTGGGGCATAAAGTTCAGGTGTTGGAATTGATTTGGAGACTGTTGCGAGTGTTAGGTGCTTGAAGGAGACACTCATACTTTGCACTACCTGGATAAGGAGCTGGTCTTCACTGAAAGTCTGTTTTCACTTTCCATACTCTTCACGCTGCATGCTGGTAGAAGTACTGTTCCCCTCAGCGGAACAAGCAGAGAGTGTTGCAAGTGTTAGGTGGTTCGAGGAGACACTCGTACTTTCCACTACTTGGATAAGGAGCTGGTCTTCACGGAAAGTCTGTTTTCACTTTCCATCCTCTTCATGCTGCACACTGGTATAAGTACTGTCCCTCTAAGTGGAGCATGCGGACAGTGTTAGGTGTTTGGAGGAGACACTTGTACTTTGCAGAGCCTGGATAAGGAGCTGTTCTTCACGGAAAGTCTGTTTTCACTTTCCATACTCTTCACACTGCACGCTGGTATAAGTATTGTCCCTCCCAGTGGAGCATGAGGACAGTGTTAGGTGTTTGGGGGAGACACTCATACTTTGCGCTACCTGGATAAGGAGCTGGTCTACACATAAAGTCTGTTTTCACTTTCCGTACTCTTCACGCTGCTCTCTGGTATAAGTACTGTCCCCCTCAATAGAGCATGCAGAGACTGTTGCGAGTGTTAGGTGTTTGGAGGAGACACTCGTACTTTGCACTATCTGGATAAAGAGATGGTCTTCACAGAAAGTCTGTTTTCACTTTCGATACTCTTCCCGTTGCACGCTTTTATAAGTACTGTCCCCCTCAGTGGAGCGTGCAGAGAGTGTTGCGAATGTTAGATGTTCGTTGGTTGGGTGACCATGACAACAATCATCTATTGGAGGAGCCTTTACGAATGACGAGGGCACACTACGCACTACTCAGACGACAGAGGACTTTGAAAAAGCAAGTATTCCTTTGAGACCAGCAATATCTATTTTATTTACACCCCAGCACAAGTTTGTTGTGTTTGCCAGGATCAGCGAAGACCCCGCTGTCTCTGCCTAATAACTAACAGTCTGAAAGCAGTCTTCGCATATCCTTAATCTGTGCTAGCTTGAGGGTCTGCGGGTCAATTTGAAAACATCATAGTGAGCGAGTGAAAGAGTGCCTACGATTGAATGTAGGCATAGACCCGCTTGTTTTAGAGTCACTAATATACCTGCAACATGAGTTTTGCAAAAAATTGATAAAATACTATTTTGGTGTTATTGCCGATACTGGCTGAGCTGAATCCATCATGCTTCTTGTATGACTGTTTCTTGGGAGACTATCCGAGTGACTGTGGGCTTAACGCCTTTGAACTCGGTCTGGTGAAACTAGCTAAAGGTGGACCCGAATTTATTATATTACTGGCCTAACTGACTTTTGGAGTGGGAACATGCTCGAGTGAATGTGGACTTAATGCCTTTGAGCTCTGGTAACCGTCCCCTATCGGCTGCTGGGTAAGCTGAACTCACTATACTATCCAGATATCTGTAAGGATTAATAGTTACGAGACTGTTGGCTCAACCCCTCTCAACTTGATCAAATTAGGCGTTTGATTATAAAATCATAAAACTCTAATGCTGCAGGGCCAAATGGCCTCACAAATTCTATTCTTAAGTCAAATGCTGATACCTGGTCTTTGTTTAAGGACATTGTTAGTACTTGCTCTACACCTATAACCTGGAATGAATCCATAATTGTACCTGTCTTCAAGAAGGGCAATCGGTCTGATCCTAATAACTATCGGCCGATTGCCTTATTGGATTGTGATAGCAAAATCTTCTCAGCACTAATACTGGAGAAATTGGAGTTATGGATTAAGTAGAAGATCATCTTACCAAGGAATCAAAGTGGATTCAGAAAGGGCCAATCAACCACGCTCAATGGTCTTATTCTGTCGGTGATCAACGATGGTACAGGGAATGCTGTGAAAGGGTTCCCGAATTAAATGTTTGTTTCACTAATAGATTTTTCAAAGGTGTTTGGCCTTGTAAATCGGCAATTGCTCTGGAGAAAATTGAGGAAGTGGGGGATTCCTGCATCTCTTTTAGCTATACTGGAGTACTTCCATGAGAGAACCTCAGTGAGGGTGAGACTTGATGATAGGGGTTCTTTGACAGGAAACTTGCGACCCACAAAAGGTCTTCACCGGGGCTGTGTACTGGCTCCACGCGTATACAATCTGTATTTAGCAGACTTGAATGAGGATTTGTGGAAGGCTGCTCTAATCAGCCCAAAGGAAGGGGGCCTCCCGATTAGTTGGTTGTCATATGCAGACGATGTGGAACTTTTGGATGGGTCGCCTGTTGAGCTGCAGATGTTGCTTGGAGCACTAACTGATTATGCAAAGGCCAATGACCTGATCATTAACAAACAAAAAAAAAGTTATATTACCTGTTACGCCTCGGCAGACCCGCAGGAAGGTTATTGCCCTCCGTAAGGGTTTGCGTCATATTGCAAACCCATTATACGCCCACTGGCAACTGCCTTGGAAAATAGTGGCTTCGGCTCACTCCGCAGCACTCTGCGGCAAGTTCGGACTACAATTCCCAGCTTTCCGCCTCCCGCTGTCAGCTCAGAGGCGATGATGCGTGAGCCTCGGTTACGTCCGGTTCCGCCTTCTCCTTTCCGATTTAAACCTCGGAACCGCGCGGAACGCTGCTTCTGATTAAAGTTGCATCCCGGTATTTAGAAGTTCCGTCTTCAATCCTACTTACTTACCCGTGTACCAGACCTGTTTCCTCATTCACGGACTGCCTTTGCCTGCCGCTTTTGGAAAACTACTTACCCTTGTACCAGACCTGTTTCCTCATTCACGGACTGCCTTTGCCTGCCGCTTTTGGAAAACTACTTACCCGTGTACCAGACCTGTTTCCTCATTCACAGACTGCCTTTGCCTGTCGTTTTTGGAACCTTGTGATCACGGCATCAGTAAGACTCTTCTTTTCACCACTTGCTAAAGGCACATCTCCTGTCCTCTTTGTACCTTGCCCCTGAACTATATCACCTGCAAAACTTCAACTCAATTGTGTCCTTTATTGTTGCTGTTACCATCCTCTTTCCACAATCAGACTTCTACTGGACATTCTTCAGTAGTGCATAGGGACGGTTTGCGGATAGTGCACCTACCCGAATCTAGTGTGGCCCTCGTTCCGCCCTGCTTTAGTTTCCCTAACTAACCTACCCATTTGTTATTTTGCACTTCCGTTTTCATGAACTCTTTGGACATTACAGATTTAACAGCACATCAGTGGTAAGGGTTTTCTTTTTGTATGATTACCCATTCTCCTTATCTAATTGACAACTTTAGTCAGGATAGGTTACATTTTCCTCTCTTACTTGTAGATGGTTCCGGTGGCCTTGAAACAAAACTAGGGAGGGCATCGTTCAGGTACTACTAGAAAGAAGTATCGAGGGAAAGGGATCTTTCTTAAATTTCCTATTGCTCACCTCTTGTTTTTCCTTTACAGCTGGGTTCTTGGTGGCGTGTCCTCCCCGCCCTTTTGAGCGATCAGTCCCTCTGCCTGGTCCTACCCAGCAGAGAGTCATATCGTTAAAAAGGTCTTGTGCCCTCACAGAGAGGAGGCTAGGTTGGAGGCCCCGACCTAGCTCTTCAATCAATAGTCCAGTCCTGTGCCTTCCGGTCACCGATTTGGTATACTTCCCGTCCGGTGAGTAACAAAATCAGAAGCCATGGAAGAAGCGGATCCGTTGGCCACTCTGGTTCATTTGTTATCCGAACTACGCGCATGATGCCTTACACCAGCGAATTGACAACATGAGGCCCTTTCCTGCACCACAGACTCTGGGGATTGATCCGTCCGGTGCTACTGCCTCAGGCTCTGGAGCCCATTCAGCCTCCGCCTCTGGGTTCACCTCTGGCCCTGTTCTGATGGCCACCCAATTCCCACTGGCCCCTCCGGAACGTTTTACCGGTGACCCAAAGCAGTACCGGACATTTATCAACCAATTCAAATTGCATTTTCTTTGTCGCCCTTCTGCCTTTCCCAATCCCACCACAAAGGCGGCCTTTGTCCTTTCTCACCTTGGAGGGACGGCGGCAGCCTGGGCTAATCCCTTGCTTGAATCCAATAGCTATGTTTTTTACAACATGAGGCAGTAGCACCGGATGGATCAATCCCCAGAGTCTGGGGTGCAGGAAAGGGCCTCATGTTGTCAATTCGCTGGTGTAAGGCATCATGCGCGTAGTTCGGATATCAAATGAACCAGAGTGGCCAACGGATCCGCTTCTTCCATGGCTTCTGATTTTGTTACTCACCGGACGGGAAGTATACCAAATCGGTGACCGGAAGGCACAGGACTGGAGTATTGATTGAAGAGCTAGGTCGGGGCCTCCAACCTAGCCGTCTCTCTGTGAGGGCACAAGACCTTTTTAACGATATGACTCTCTGCTGGATAGGACCAGGCAGAGGGACTGATCGCTCAAAAGGGCGGGGAGGACACGCCACCAAGAACCCAGCTGTAAAGGAAAAACAAGAGGTGAGCAATAGGAAATTTAAGAAAGATCCCTTTCCCTCAATACTTCTTTCTAGTAGTACCTGAACGGTGCCCTCCCCTAGTTTTGTTTCAAGGCCACCGGAACCATCTACAAGTAAGAGAGGAAAATGTAACCTATCCTGACTAAAGTTGTCAATTAGCTAAGGAGAATGGGTAATCATACAAAAAGAAAACCCTTACCACTGATGTGCTGTTAAATCTGTAATGACCAAAGAGTTCATGAAAACGGAAGTGCAAAATAACAAATGGGTAGGTTAGTTAGGGAAACTAAACCAGGGCGGAACGAGGGCCGCACTAGATTCGGGTAGGTGCACTATCCGCAAAGCGTCCCTGTGCACTACTGAAGAATGTCCAATAGAAGTCTGATTGTGGAAAGAGGATGGTAACAGCAACAATATCACAGCCATGAATAAGGTGTTTGATACCCGATAAAAGTCACAGGCCACGGACCTAGAATTCTTGAATTTACGTCAGGGTACGTCTTCCTTATTTACATACCTCACTAGGTTCAATCAGTTGGCAGCCGAGATGGATTGGCCAGAAGAGAAGAAATCTGCGGTATTCTCCAAAGGATTGTCTGAGGAGTTAAAAGACATCCTGGCTACTGTGCCAGTAATCCCTACCACATTCGGGGAGTTGCTTGATTTGGTGTTAGAAATTGACGCTAGACGATCTGAAAGGAAGGGAGAACGGAAAGATGTGACTCCAGTACCCCTTTCCCTTGATTCCGTTAATCCTCCTTCCTCTGCTTCTTCTGAACCTATGCAGATAGGGGCAGTGCGTGGTACGTTGTCTCCTGCACAACGTGAACACCGACGATCCAACAATTTATGTATGTACTGTGGTTCGTCTGAGCACCAACTCAAGGATTGTCCAAAAAGACCCGTTAAGAAGGCGGGAAACGCCAGAACCTGGCGATAGCAGGAGTCCCTACGCCGGGGGTATTATCTTTGGACTCGATTGTGGCAATTACCATACCTGTTAGTCTGCCAGTGGTATTTACCACTACAACTGACTGTTCTTTTTCTTCTCAGGCTATAATTGATTCCGGTACTACTGGGAATGATATGGATTATGAGTATGCAATGAGCAATAACGTTCCTGTGGTTTCTAAACCACAACCTGAAGCCGTACTTGCGGTAGACGGCTCTTCTCTGGTCTCGGGTCTGGTTACTCAAAGCACGTCTCTCGTCCGTATGCAGACGGACGATGGACATACTGAAACACTCACATTTGACCTAATTAAGGCCCCCCAGCTTTGTGTTATTTTGGGCATTCCGTGGTTCCAACACCACAATCCTGACATCGACTGGGCCAGGAAGGTGGTACAATTCCCTTCCTCTGTCTGTAATGAAAGGTGTTTTCAGACCAGTAGCATATCTGGTACCTCCTGTCAAGCCCTGGTGGCGTCAATGGCTTTGATAGGTGCCATTACCAAAGCCATCGAACCTCGTATCCCTGTGGAATACGCTTCCTTCCGGGACGTCTTCGATAAAGGTGGCGCAGACCAGTTGCCCCCACACAGGCCATATGATTGTCCTATCGACCTGGTACCGGGGGCTAAAATACCTGCTGGCAGGGTTTATTCGCTCACACTGCCAGAAGACAAAGTGCTAAAAGAGTACATTGACAAGGCCTTGGCTACAGGGTTCATCAGACCATCGAGATCACCGGCAGCGTCTCCTCTGTTTTTTGTTCCTAAAAAGGAAGGCGACCTTCGCCCTTGCATTGATTACAGGGCATTAAACGCAATCACAGTTAAGAACCAGTACCCTCTTCCCTTGATCTCTGTACTCTTGGATCAGCTAGGTTCTTCTATAATCTTTACCAAACTTGACCTGCGGGGTACCTACAATCTAGTTCGCATAAGAGAGGTGGACGAATGGAAAACCGCCTTCAAGACCCGGTACGGGTTATTTGAATACCTTGTGATGCCCTTCGGGTTGTGTAACGCCCCGGCCACCGTTCAGGCCTTCATGAACGATGTCTTTCATGATTGTCTGGACCGGTTTGTTGTGGTCTACCTAGACGATATACTAATTTATTCCTCATCCAAGAGTGAACACACCGAACATGTGAGATTCATCTTACAAAGGCTGAGAGAGAACCGTCTCTTCGTCAAAGCCGAGAAGTGTATCTTCAATTCATCGGAGGTTGAGTTTTTAGGTTATGACCTTACCAATCGGGGCATCCGGATGAGTCAGTCCAAGGTTAAGGCCGTTTTGGAATGGCCTGTCCTACTACAACCAAAGCCCTACAGTCATTCCTGGGGTTCTCAAACTTTTACAGGTGCTTTATCTTTTCATTTTCTACCATCTCGGCTCCTTTGACAGCTTTAACTAGCTCAAAACAGCCATACCGATGGACACCAGAAGCGCAATCCGTCTTCGAGGCCTTAAAGGCGGCTTTTCCTTCAGCTCCAGTGCTGCAACATCCTGATCCGCTCCTACCCTTTTTTGTGGAAGCTGATGTTTCTGGGACGGCCATCGGGGCTATACTGTTGCAACCCTGTCAGGACTCGGGTGAGATTCATCCGGTTGCGTCCTTTTCGAGAAAACTGACACCATACGAGCGCAACTATCCTATCACGGAAAGAAAGTTGCTGGCAGTCAAGGACACTTTCTCGGAATGGCGTCACCACCTATTGGGGGCCCCTCATCCGGTTACTGTCTTCTCTGACCATCGGAGTCTTTTGGCATTCAAGTCAATGAAGTGTCTCACTGCTCGGCAGGCCCGCTGGCACCTTTTCTTTTCTCAGTTCAATTTCACCATCACGTATCGGCCAGCCCGTCTCAACGTTTGTGCAGACGCCTTGTCTCGCCTGCCCTCTCACCCGGAGCAAAGCAAATCCGATTGCCCTCTTCTGCTGCCTTCTAAGGTAGTATGTGCATGTACTCCACGCCCGTTGCTCCGTTCTTTAATCTCGGACTGGGTGAATACACATAAAGAGGAATGTGTAGCCCTAAATCTTGACGTGGTACAAGGACTTCCCTATATTCAGGGCCGTCTGTTTGTGCCCCCGGGGAAAGCTCGTCTCCAGGCCCTTGCTTTGTCCCATGACTCCTTGATAGCGGCTCATCCAGGCCAAAAGAAGACTCTGGACTTGCTCCGTCGTTGGGCCTGGTGGCCTTCTATGTCTCAAGACGTGGTTAACTATTTGGCCTCCTGTTCTGTGTGCGCTCAATGTAAGGTCTCCCGGTCTAAACCTGTGGGTTTGTTGCAGTCTCTCCCGGTCCCTCACAAGCCATGGTACATGGTCTCTATGGATTTCATTGTGGACCTGCCACCGGTTGACGGTTTTGACACCATCTGGGTGGTAATTGATTATTTCACTAAGATGGCACTTTTCATTCCTTGCGCGGGTTTGCCCTCTGCTCCGACATTGGCCTCATTGTTCCTTAAAAACGTATTTCGTTTCTTTGGTCTGCCTTCTATTTTGGTTTTGGATCGCGGACCGCAGTTTACGTCACTTTTCTGGAGGGCTCTGACGGCATCTCTTGGCATCGATGACAGGTTCAGCTCTGCCTTCCATCCACAAACTGATGGGCAGACTGAACGGCTCAACGCTACTCTCGAGCAATACCTACGCTGCCTCACACTTCGTTTCCAGTCCTCTTGGTTGGCGTTGCTTCCACCCGCTGAATTCGCTTATAATAATTCTCTGCATGCCGCTTCTGGTGTATCTCCCTTTTTTGCACTTTATGGACACCATCCGCGGTCCTTGCCCCTGGATCCTGACCTTCCCATTGACAATCCGGCGGCTCATGCGTGTGTTCGGGACCTCAAGTCCATTCATGGAGTCGTTCGTCAACACCTGCTACATGCTCAGGCAAAAGCAAAGAAATTTGCAGACATGCATCGGACACCTGCACCCAACTACCGTGTGGGTATGAAGGTTTGGCTGTCATCACGCAACCTGAAAATACCTGATAAACGAATGCTCTTACCCAAGTTTGTGGGTCCCTTTCCTGTCACAAAGGTCTTAAATCCAGTTGCTGTGCGTCTTTCATTGTCCTCGTCCTGGAAACAGCACCCAGTGTTTCATGTCAGTTTGCTGAAGCTTTGCCCAGCCAACATGCGGTTGCCGGTCCGCCCAACCCCGGTGCGGGTTGATGGTAATGATGAGTTTGAGGTGGCTGATATCCTGGATTTTCAACTTCGGAGGGGTCGTCCTTTTTACCTGGTTGACTGGAAGGGATTTGGCCCTGAGGATAGGTCTTGGGAGCCTTTATCTAATATCCATGCCCCGGGCCTGCTTCGCCGCTTCCATGCCCGTAGGGGGGTGGTTCCGCCTTTGGGGGTGGATGCTGTTATGCCTCGGCAGACCCGCAGGAAGGTTATTGCCCTCCGTAAGGGTATGCGTCATATTGCAAACCCATTCTACGCCCACTGGCAACTGCCTTGGAAAATAGTGGCTTCGGCTCACTCCGCAGCACTCTGCGGCAAGTTCGGACTATAATTCCCAGCTTTACGCTTCCCGCTGTCAGCTCAGAGGCGATGATGCGTGAGCCTCGCTTTCGTCCGATTCCACCTTCTCCTTCCCGATTTAAACCTCGGAACCATGCGGAACGCTGCTTCTGATTAAAGTTACATCCCGGTATTTAGAAGTTCTGTCTTCAATCCTACTTACTTACCCGTGTACCAGACCTGTTTCCTCATTCACGGACTGCCTTTGCCTGCCGCTTTTGGAAAACTACTTACCTGTGTACCAGACCTGTTTCCTCATTCACGGACTGCTTTTGCCTGCCGCTTTTGGAAAACTACTTACCCGTGTACCAGACCTGTTTCCTCATTCACAGACTGCCTTTGCCTGTCGTTTTTGGAACCTTGTGATCACGGCATCAGTAAGACTCTTCTTTTCACCACTTGCTAAAAGCACATCTCCTGTCCTCTTTGTACCTTGCCGCTGAACTATATCACCTGCAAAACTCCAACTCAATTGTGTCCTTTATTGTTGCTGTTACCATCCTCTTTCCACAATCGGACTTCTATTGGACATTCTTCAGTAGTGCACAGGGACGCTTTGCGGATAGCGCACCTACCCAAATCTAGTGCGGCCCTCGTTCCGCCTGGGTTTAGTTTCCCTAACTAACCTACCCATTTGTTATTTTGCACTTCCGTTTTCATGAACTCTTTGGACATTACAGATTTAACAGCACATCAGTGGTAAGGGTTTTCTTTTTGTATCATTACCCATTCTCCTTATCTAATTGACAACTTTAGTCAGGATAGGTTACATTTTCCTCTCTTACTTGCTGATGGTTCCGGTGGCCTTGAAACAAAACTAGGGGAGGGCATCGTTCAGGTACTACTAGAAAGAAGTATCGAGGGAAAGGGATCTTTCTTAAATTTCCTATTGCTCACCTCTTGTTTTTCCTTTTCAGCTGGGTTCTTGGTGGCGTGTCCTCCCCGCCCTTTTAAGCGATCAGTCCCTCTGCCTGGTCCTACCCAGCAGAGTCATATCGTTAAAAAGGTCTTGTGCCCTCACAGAGAGGAGGCTAGGTTGGAGGCCCCGACCTAGCTCTTCAATCAATAGTCCAGTCCTGTGCCTTACGGCCACCGATTTGGTATACTTCCTGTCCGGTGAGTAACATTACCTTTGGTAACATCAAAAAGAGATCTAAACTGATCTTTTGGTCCATTAATGAAATAAAGATTGAAACAAAGGAAAAAGCTTTATACTTGGACTTCAATTTGTTTAAAATGTTAAATAAATTACTTGTTTTGAAGAATATTGAAAATAGGATTGATCAGTTGGCCTTTCAGATGAGATGGATCCTAAAGAAATTGTGTACATTTTCTATTAAATCTCTCATTCTGTTCTATATAGGTAAGGTCATACCTAAGATTATCTATGGCATGGAGATTGACTCGGGTGCATATAACATTTCATGGGAGCGTTTAGAGGGTAGACAATGGAAGAAGATTTTGGGTCTCCCATCACTACGATTAGAATGGGGATTACTATATCTGCAGTATTGGTTTAATTGGTGGCTACTGTCTCTGGTGGGTAAAATGTTGTCACCTGTACAGAATTCTTTATATGTGAACTTATTACACATTATGAGGGGAAAAAGCTCAACATTTATTAACAAGATAATATCCTTCTCTGATGGTCTTTTCACTGATATATATAAATAACGTTTAGAGCTGTTGGGTAACCCATTGAGTGTTAAAAAGGCATTTTCAGAACTAGAACTAGACAATGCTCCTTTATGTGTATTCCCTTCTAGGGCATTGCGAAACAAAAAAGACATCTCTTAGAGGAAACATGTGATACTCTCCCTAGACCAGAAAATGAAGATCAAGACAAAGAACAAGAAAATTGTCTTTTTTATTGAATATCATATGATTATTGAATGTCATAGTCTATGTCCTGAAGAAAGCAGAAAGGGCTCGGAATCGGCTGAAACCGGAATCTGCTGAACAACATTTAGGTTCAGGGTGATGACCTGATCCCCGAGACACACATTATGATATGATATGATATATGGCATTTATAACGCACCTATACACAAGTGTTTCAAGGTGCGACGAGGCAAGGGAGGGGGAACAAGGGAAAACAGACAACGATCCTACTAGGCCAGGTGTCATTCAGAATGCGCGGGTGCATGGGAAGGGGGAAAGGAATAAGTGTGAGGGCGAAGGGAGAGGGGAAAGTGCAAAACATGGGATAGTAGAATAAATAAGATAATAAAACGGCCAGCAGGTGGCAAGTGCAAGGTAAGTGCAGACATAGGTGCTGGTAGGGGGACTGTGGGGATACAGAAAACAGTCCCCAGGTGCAGCGGTTACCAGGGAGGCAGTGCAGGTGGGCAATTGGCGGGGCCTGGGCCCGGGATCAGAAGTGTGGCCAGGTAGCCAGTGCAGTTTCTGTCAAGAATTCAGCAGGGGAGCGGGGGAGAGAAAGCAGAAGCAAAGAGGAAGGTTTTGATGCGCTTCCGGAACTGGAGATGGTTCTCCTCAAGTTTCAAGGAGGCAGGAAGACTGTTCCAGAGGGAGGCCCCTGCCAAAGAGAGAGATCTACCACCAACTCGTTGCTTGGAGAAGCGACTGACCCTGAGGGAGTTGGAGGTGGATGAGCGAAGAGCTCGAGAGGGAAGGGATTTAGAAAGAGAGAGTTGAAGGCATTGCAGCCCCAGGCCCCAGAAGGCCTTGTGGACATTGCAGAGGGTTTTGAACTTAATCCTCGCAGTGACTGGGAGCCAGTGCAGAGATTTCAGTCCTGGAGAGATACGATCCCTGGGCTTGAGGCCAAGGACAAGTCTCGCAGTCCTGTTCTGGATAAGTTGCAGAGGGTGACGAGTAGAGGCAGGCAGATTTAGATAGTGGCTGTTACAATAGTCCAGCCTAGAGAAAACCAGGGCTCTGGAGACAGTGAGCTTCTGGGGGAAGGGGAGGAAAGGAAGAATACCTCTGAAGAGGTGCAGCTGGTAGTGTGACTTCTTAGAGACGTCAGAGATGTGAGGAGAGAAGGAGAGTGTGGAGTCGAAGATGACCCCAAGGTTTTTAGCCTTGCAGGTGGGAGCAGGAAGAGGACCAAGAGAAGCCGGCCAGAGAGCTGCAGGGAAGGAGGGAGTAGGTATGCCGATGAGTAGACTCTCAGTCTTACTGGCATTAAAGCAGAGGTCATTGGTGGAACACCACTCCTGGATGGCGGACAGACAGTCAGAGATGAGGGAAGGAGAGAAGGAGGCCGAGGCTAGCCTGAAAATGAGCTGGGTATCATCGCATAGCACTGAAAGTTAGGCAGGAGAGAGGCGATGCAGTGGGCAAGGAGTGCCAGGTATTGATTGAACAGCCAGGGAGAGAGGTTAGATCCCTGGGGCACACCACAGGTAGAGATAAAGATATTGGAGAGGAAGGACCCAAGTTGGACCTGGGAGGGTCGGTCGGAGAGGAAAGAAGTCAGCCACGCCAGAGCCTGACCAGTGATACCCAGGTTATCACGGAGATGGTTGAGCAGGACGGCATGGTTGACAGTGTCAAAGGCAGAAGAAAGATCAAGCAAGATGAGAATGCACAGGGTTTGGAATCAAGGTTGGAGAGCATGTCATCACGGATGGTCAGGAGAGCAGTTTCTGTGCTTCTGGCAGCTCTCAAGCCAGATTGATGGTCATGAAGACAGCCCACAGATTCAGTGTGGAGATTAAGCTGGGAGATGGCAAGTTTCTCCAGGAGCTTACCCAGGAAGGGAGTGATGGAGATTGGGTGATAGTTAGCCGGGCAGGAGGGGTCGGCAGAGGGTTTCTTAAGATGAGGGTGCACAAAGGAGTGCTTCAGGGGGAATGGGAAGACTCCAGTGGCGAAGGAGTGATTGCAGAAATCAGCCAGGGCAGGAGCCAGGGAGTCGATGTGGTCCTTGATAGTTTTGGAGGAACAGGGGAGAACCTGTTTCAACGAGAACAAGAAACTTGGTTACTTGAAGACTTTTTCAAATCAGGGCTAATATTATTGATTCAGTATTCATGGTTAGTGGTTTAAGCTTAAAGGTCATGGGTTAAATCCCTGTGTTGGCATGTTCTGGGAGGTCTTTTCGACACGCAACACGCCGACACAGGGATTTAACCCTTTGAAAAAGACACTGAAGACGTCGAAACACGTGTTATCACAAAGGGCACCTCAGAAACTATTTGCAATTAAAAGTCAAATGCCTACAAATTGGAGAAAAAGGGTAATCTGTCTGCTTTTTCTCTTTAACAACAAGGGCACATGATAATACTTCAAGTAACCAAGTTACTTGTTTTCACAATTCAAACGGAGTAAAGGAGCCAAGGGAACTCCGTTGTTACACAGTCATGCGACCGTGACTAGTGAGCAAGTAGTTACTAAGAAGGGCGCTGAGGTCCACTTGGAGGGGAACCCAACCAAACAGGCTCCTCACATATTAAAAAAAACTGTTTCAATGAGACTTTCATAGATCAGACTTGTCTAGAAACCTCATCTACAGAGAAAAGGGGAAAGGCAGAGAAGGAGGGGGGGTGGCTTCAGAAGGGCCAGAGGAAGAGCAGGAAATACAGGGAGTAGGGTGATAGGAGGAGAGTGAGGACAGGATGTCCTGAGTTTTAGAAATTAAGTGAGAAGCCAGTGCTGTGCAGAGGGCCTAGGAAGGGACACGAGAGGTAGAGACTGTGGCAGGATTGGCCAGTTCCTTGCAGATTTTAAAGAGTTCAGCCGAGTTGTTGGATGCCGCAGAGACGCTGGCTTGGATATGGGCTCTCTTCTTGGTTAGGACAGAGATCCAGTATTGCCTTTGGAGCAGGGGGCAGGCCAGTTTGTCAGAGGGTGTACATGAAGCAAAGCATTTCCTCTCGGCCACCCTGCACTTACATTTTAGGGTGACGAGGTCTGAGTCGTACCAGGAGTTGCACTTGGCCTTGGGCCTCAGGCAGATTCTCATGACAGGGGCAAGGATATGAAGTGTATCAGATATAGCAGAGTGGAGCGTGCAGAGGGCTGTGTGGGGGTGAGAGCCAGCCAAAGGTGGAGGAGGGGAGAGAAAGTTGCGGCAAAAGCCTCAATTGGCATGCGCTTCATGGGTCGGATGACCGAGAAGGTGGGTGGCAGTGATGGAGGTGGCTTGGCCTGAGCGGTAGGGAGGGTGAAGTGGGAGGAGAGGAGAAAGTGATCACTCCAGGAGAGAGAAGTGGTGAGAGGACAGAGAGGGGAAGGTCTGATGAGACCAGAACATCCAGAGTGTGCCCTGCAGAGTGAGTCAGGCCAGAGGGGAGAATGGGGAGTGAGAGAGAGTTGCAGAGGTCACAAAAGAGTCCTGAGGGTGGACAGGCGGCATCCAGGTGGATGTTGAAATCTCCAAGAAGGAGGAGTGAGTGGTTGAGGCCAGGAGTGAGGAGAGATCAGCCCACTCAGGGAGGAAGGAGGAGATTTGACCAGGTGGCCGATAGATAATAGCCCCAGTAAGGGAATAGCTGGGGGAGAGAGAGAGAGTCTGCAGACGAGTCATTTGAAAGTGGAGTATGACTGCGTAGGAGTGACAGAGGTGGGAATCCACTCGGGTAAGATCAGGGCTATACCTCCTCCAGAACAGTTGGACCTGGGCGCGGAGAGAATCTTGTAGCCGTCTGGTAGGAGCATGCCAAAGCAAGTGGCAGAGCTGGCCGTGAACCATGTCTCGGTCAGACCAAGGACATCGAGGTTAAGTTCCTCCAGGAGCCGGCAGATACCAGAGGAGTTTTTGACAGGACCTGGATTTTGGTGAAATCACATCATTTTTTTTAGAAAAGAGTAAAATAAACACATACACTAAGCAGTTCAGGAGGTGGATTGCGTTTTAACATTTGACTTGCGAAAGAGCATTTGATCTGTACAAGTCTATTGGATAATTGATAAGACACACTGAATGGAAGCGATAAAATTAAAAAGGAAAGAATCGACTTCCAAATAGTGCGCACCGAATTTTAATAGTCAGTAAAAGTAGTGAGAGAGGATAGGGTGAGCCTCTTTTCTACGGTACACCCCCTTTTGGCGTGGCCGTTTCGCCGTGGGCCGGTTCAGCAGGATCAGTTGGCTGCAGCGGCCAGTTCTGTGCGCCCATTTTGGCGTGGGAGCCTTTCTGGCGCCGCCGATTTGGCGCGAGGGACATTTGGACGTGGCTGACATTGCAGCCACGTCTAAATTCCCTCACGCCAAATTCCAAAGAATAATTCTTTTCAAATGCAGCACGTTGGCAGGAAATGTTATCGTGTTGCATTTGAAAAGAATTGTGGCTGTGGGTTGATGTAAAGAGCGACGCAAAAAGAGGGTGTACCGCTCTTTCTGCTTATATTTCTCTCTTATATATATATTTTTTATCAGACTGTTGCATCATGACGGTTAAATATGTAATTTTGCTTCTTCAAGCACAAGGGCACTTTGGTCTTGTGGTTAAGTTCCATGCCTCACAATCTTGCAGGCCATGGTTCATGGCTGAGCTAAAGCTTTTTATTTTATTGTAGTTGCAAAATATCCCATCTGCAAGATTGTGAGGCTTGGAACTTAATCACAAGACCAAACTGCCCTTGTGCCTGGGGCAGCAAAATTACATATTTAAGCGTAATTTAAGCGTCATGATGCAACAGTCTGAACACTCTGATAAAAAATATATATATATAAGAGAAAATGGGCGCACCAAACTGGTCGAAGCTCTTTCCTCCCACTCTTCCCAGCTACCACTTATCTCCTCCCACTCCCTGCCAGCTACCACCTCTCCTCCACCCCCTGCAAGATGCCACCTCTCTTCTCCACCCCCACCCGCTACCACTTCTCTCCTCCCCACCTGCCAGCTAAAAGCTCTCTCACCCTACCCCTGCCAGCTACCACCTCTCCTCCCACCCCTCCCAGCTACCACTTCTCTTCTCCACCCCCTGCCAGCTACCACCTCTCCCCACAACCCTCCCAGCTACCACTGCTCCCCTCCACCCTCTGCCCACTACCACCTCTCTCCTCCCACCACCTGCCCACTACCACCTCTTTCCCCATCCCAGGGCTTACACCCTCCAGGCACTCGCATTCTTCATTGGCCTTGCGTTAAGTTCTCTACCCCCACAGTCTCGCAGGCCACGGGATATTTTGCAAATACAATAAAATAAAAAGCTTTAGCTCAGCCACGAACCATGGCCTGCAAGATTGTGAGGCGTGGAACTTAAGACCAAACTGCCCTTGTGCCTGGGGCAGCAAAAGTTACATATTTAACCGACATGATACAACAGTTTAATAAAAAAAGAAAAACAGAACATTTCTCCCCTCCCCTGTGAGACTTTGAAAAAAAGAATAAAAGATAAACAATGCCACCTCTCTCCTCGGGCAAAAAACAGTAAGGACACCTCTGGAGAAACCTCTGCAAAAAAACAGTAATGAGACTATCCTGCGCCAAAAGATCCCTGCGTCCAAGCGCCGAACTGGGCCGTCCAAAATGGGCGCGCCCAATTGTCTCCTGCGCCGAAGTGGTTGTGACAAATCGGCCCACACCTAATCGGCCTGCTCCGTCTTGTCTATGCCTTAAACTTGACAGGTGGTACAGCAGCGCCCCCTAGGGTCAATATAACAAATGCAGGGATAGTAAGACGCTCAGTTATATGTAGGGACTTTAGCAGTAGGAATAATATTTAGAATAAAAAGATTCTGTCTGTATTGTGTTACAAGGTATTTGGGTTGAGACAGAACGAGCTAACCCTGTGACTCCAGTAGTAAACTATTGTTTTCTCACCCAGACACCAGCTCAAGTATACACTCCAGTCAGGCTTCAGTATTGCTTATTAAATGCAAATCTATAATGGTTACCAGTGGCAACCAGTAGACATGTCTTGAGTCTGGTCTGCAAAATCAGTACAAGGTTGCGTGTTTAATTTTATTCTCTTCTTTACAAAGAACAACAGGAACTGAATCTGTAGTTGTTTTTCTAAGTGTGCACACAAAACATTACACGCAGCAAACACTATGACCCACCCCCAGTCACTTCTTCTGGGGTGGGGGCGGTGTGCCCGTGGCTATTTCTTGTCCCAATCTGACCCTGTCTACCAAATTTCTGGGCTCATTAACTTATATACATTCAAAACGGCTTGTTCACTTTTTTTTTATATAGGTATTCAAGATTTTATTGGAGAAAAAAAAACAATGTGAAAATTGCAACAACTTGCAATTGAGTTCCACACATGTCATCCTCTGGGGGGCATTTTACTGAGGTACTCATAAATGTTCCCTCCAAATTGAAGTCTTATACCGCTTTTGTGGCAGAATTGGCAAACAGAATCGGGTTTACACTGTTTAGTGAATAAACCATATTGGCACTTTGTAAAAAAATAAAGCCCCATTTCAGGTACCCAGGCTGCTTGCATGCCAATTGCTCATGCCCAGGGGAAAGTTTAAAAGCGGGTGTCTTACATGTAGATGTTGGTGAGTTCAATAATGCTCTCAATGGCTAACAGTGTCTTGGGTTGGCATGGCCTGGCAGGGGGCGTGCAAAAGGGTCAGAGCCGTGGCCTAACAGGGAGCAGTCAGGTAAGGTCATTGTTGCCCCATCATTTAATTACTGCGCTGTCCCCTTGCCAGCCACCCTTTTCACTAGAGATGCGAGGATCATCACCCTTTCACCTGGGGTGCGAGTGTGATGATCCCTGCATCTCTAATGAAAGGGGTGTGTGGCAGGGGGTCGGTGCGGCGACACGATGAAAAGGTGAGGCTTTTTTTCTAAAGCCTGAAGCTCTCAATTACACACGAGAGCTTCAGGATTTCGAGGGACAAAAAGCCTTGGCTTCTACGATCCTGGTGGGTTGGGTCGCCTTTTCCGATGAAAAGGCGAGGCTTTTTTTTCTAAAGCCTGAAGCTCTCAATTACACAAGAGAGCTTCAGGATTTCGAGGGACAAAAAGACTTGGCTTCTACGATCCTGGTGGGTTGGAGTTACAGGAGGACTTTAGGGAGCCACGGCCGGGCCCCATCTCATACACACATTTCGGAGCCTGCTGGGGCACCTCCCAGGCTAGCCCCGGCCCACTTAAGGACCTGAGCATGGCCATCCCAACTGTATCAGGTAATAATATCGCCACATATTTGGTCGCCGTAAATAATATCGCCGGGAAAATGTTGTGGCGATATTATTTGGGTGACCATATATATGGCGACAAGGGCAACAAAAAAAATGTTAAAAAAAAAAAAATTGGGGGTTGCGGGGGTGTCCCCCGCATGTTCCATGCAATAATGTTGCCACAAAAAACGACCATTTTTCGGCAATATTTTTGTATGGCGATATTTTTGTGGCGACATTATTACATGGAACCGTCCCAACTTGGTTGGCATGGACATTTGGATTCAGAGTAATAAATCCCCAAAAGGCAGCCAGTTAGGAAGAGGTTGTCGGTATACAGGGGTTAGTAGGAAAATCATGAGGAGGATTAGTGAGTAAATATTAATAAGTAGAGGGATTTCTTGGGAACTGCAATACATAACTTTCCTGGTGCTTAACTTTCTGTGTTATGCACCATTTTCAAACTCACGCACTAACGCAGCTATAGGCCGGAAGACGAAGTATTTTTTACTGCCTTGTTACTTCCATATTGTCCAGTAGATGGCAGCCTATGTCCTATGAAAAATAACCTTTAGGACCCAATACTCCTGAGAAACCCAACACATTTTAGAGGTATTTTTGGAGTCATGTTATTTCAGTGGTATTTTTATAAAACTATTTTTTTTTATTATACAAAGACAGGACTCCACACCCGCTGATTACTGGTGAGTCCGAGACTTGCATCGAATCCCTGGAATTGTGAAGAATGGAAGATTCTGGAAACGGACCTGCGTCGATCGGCCTGTAAGCTCTTTGGTGATGAACACGTCTATACATCCCCTTAGCGGGCGTAGCAAATGGCTCCTGGTGCGCCTTGGCAATGGACAACCGTATACTCACTCCTGAAAGCCAGAGGTTCTGATATAGTTTCCGGGCTTGCGATGACCCTCCCGCAGTAGGCTACAATTGCTAAGAAACCGCTGAATTCTGCTGAATTCCTGGGAGGTGCGCGCCTACACTTCCATTCATTTCTTCGGGCCTGTGAAAGGTCCGGTGCTGGCGAGGTATACCCCTAGAACTCGATCTTGGTAAGAAGGAATTTGCCCTTTTCATTGTGAATTGTTAAATCGTGTGACTGATATCTGGATGGCACTTTGATGTGGCTCTCAATGGAGCTAAGTTTCGTTTGGGCGTGACGTGACAAACATGCATGAAAGCCATGCGTGTGGCTTTTACGCATGCTCGTTACGACATGGCCCGTTTTCATTCATTTGTGTGGCGGAGAGGAAGGGCGACGCAACTTGCATTTCGGACGCCTCCCTTCCTCTCGGCGCCCTAGCATTTGCGTCTGCATATATGTTCATGCCGATGCAAATGCTGGCTGCCCCTCCGGAGTCTGCATGTTTATGCCGAATCTGAGCCAGTGGAGCCAAAGTGCTGAGGCTCATATATCCCGGCTTTTCTACCAAATGATGTTGTAATCCTGGACAGATTATTTTATCTCTGTAGTACTGTGCTGCCTTCAGTAAAAATGTGTTCCTTTTCACATTCTGGTGGCACCCTTTCGCACATTGCCTGCTCTTTCTTTTCTTGTAGGTTTTATTATTTTACTCAAACATTGTTTGACGTCCTTGCATAAATTTACGTTTTTTCCGCATCTTGATTAACAGGTCTGTGTCAAACAGTGACTGCAAGCAGGTGACATTATCGCTCCCTGTGAGACACACACACAGTTCATGCTGTTGAGTGTATGTAAATGTTTAAAATACAGTAGTACAACTTAGATGAGATTTGTTTGGATTCACATCAGTTAGGATTCTGGTAGACTGTGACATACTTGCAGACTTTCATATATGATGGGGAATATACAGGCTACAATCAGGCTCATTTTGCATAACTTATTTTTATAAGGATGCTTTTAAAATATTTTCTGTTTGGTTTATGGTTTGAGGCGTGTACTTTGCCAGTCAGGTCTAGAAAACAGGGTTTGCGTTTATTGAAAGTCACACATTCACGTATCAGTGGTCTATGATGTACAACAAAACTGGGATTGGAGACTGGGCTCAAATCCCAGCTTCACTACTTAACCACGGTGTGTGATATTGGGCAATTGTATCTTAAAGCGACTAACCTGACAAAACTGCGAGTCCCTTTAAGGGATTAAGCTCCCAGGATACACGCGACAAGAAAGGCACATTCATGATCTAACTGGCTATTGTTTTGTTTCATATGTAATAATAAACATATATACTGCACACCACAGAGAAATGTGTTTCTTGGCTCCCTCTTGGCAACACCGCTGGAATAAAGAAGTCCTCTTCTAATCTCAGCTGTTTCCACATGTGTGCCTTTCTTGTTACTTGCAATGGGTAACACCCATCCATGTTGTTAGGTTGAAAGATCTTTTCACTAAACACATCACCACTGTAGTGGTCTTAAGGCACTGGACCTTGTTCACGAGGAGGTGAATTGTCACCCCACCCCGGGTGCTCACCAGTCCCTGATCTGAGCTGAGGGAAGAGATCAACAGGACAAGTGTTTTCCGGTGGCTTCCTGGGCCCATGCTTGAGCACGTGTACATTCTGTGAGGCTGCTGGTGAGTTCTGCGTCTAAGCCGCGCTGCTGCGTGTATCTTTTTCATACGACTACTGCTCTATATCCCGCATCTACACTCCAGCCTGTCTCCCTTTCGTGTGTCTACTACTTCTACCTATGCTAGAACAGAAGTACCCTCCATATGGACTGCTAATACTGCCCTTGCAGTGCCACTTGTTTTGTATTCTGATTCCGGCATGTGTGGAGGGGGGCAGCAACCTGATCTCTGCCAAGGCAGCATTGCTAGCTACGAGTGGTGTCAGGGGCGAGGTGGGACGGGGAGTGCAGCGAGAGATTCTTCGATTCCTTCCTTTCTAGTACGAGGGAGGCTCTTTTCTGTCCAGGTATTGCGGTGAGTGTGGCGAGTACTGCTCTCACTGGGGAACTGTGTAGGAATAGAGTGTACAAGCGTACGCGTTTCTAATACCACTCTCCCCCGGAAACCCTGCTGGCATAATGTGCATACATACCCCCAGGTGTGCCCAATGCCTCTCCCCCTGGCTGCTATGCTGGAGTAATGGACCGATGCCCTAGTGTAGCCTATTTCTCTCTCCACGGCAACCATGCTGAATACAGGGAACACCACGAAATGTGGTTACTATTGCCCGGTCTGCGCTCGCATGGTGCAGTGCATGCCCTGGAATTGTGTGCTGGTGTTTTTCTCCACATCCTTGCAGCCACGGACCAGGGGCACAACTGGATCCCATGTGCGCGCTACCAAGAATGCCAGCTGAAGGGAACTTAGAACACAGAATGAAACACACACTTATGTCAACATTTCTTTATTTAAAACAAATGAATAATATGCAGCCGGCTGTACGTAAAAAAATAATAAGAAAAAAACAAGTATGGCACTACACAACTCCCCAGACAGATTTTAAGCCAAACCCCTACAGCGGTTTCCACCATTTGCATAGCGTTGCATAGCACGAGCAGGCAAACCTGTGGCTGTGGCAAGAGGCCCTGTCCAGCATGGCAACCCTTGGGCGTGTAGCGATCAACCCCGCGGAAGTAGACATACAATGCAGGGCGTGTAATGACATTACCCGGACTAGTCTTCGTGCCTTTGGTGTGCAGTAAATATTGCAAGCGCTGGGGGGCACCAACCAAGACACAGGTCTTGTGACGCAGAATACAACTGAGGTGCGCGGATGTAGTCAGCAGTGTGCACGAGTATGACAAGTTAGCTAACACAAGAACCGTGGGTTATCCACGTGTGATATAATGAGTGTGGTAACCGTGTGAATATTACAGGCAGTAACCTTTACAAGGACACGTGCACTAAAGAGGCTGTGCGTGAACCCGCACATACATTCTGCATTACCCCAAGCCCCTGTGGATTGAGTCCGTGCACAAAGCCCCTTCTAGTCCAGCACACATTATGGGCTTGGTGCGTTCTCTGTAGGACCTGTGCACCCATGTTGGAGCAGCTTGGGTATGCGACAAGAGCATGGCTTTACTGTTCTAGGGCTGTCACGCACTTCAAGTGTCTGGCTGTATATATACCTGGCCCGCCAGCCAGTCCGCTCATTGTCCACCCACCCTTGCAGCCACTTCACTGGACACTGCAGCTGGGCCTCTTGCCCCCTAGCCGGCCCTGCGGCCCCACGCGTGCCTGCCCGTCGGTCCACCGCCTCCTGCGCAGGGCCGGGCTCGGGCAGCTGCACCCGCAGCAGCAGGTCCTGGAAGAGGCGCTGCACGTTGTAGTCCTGCTTGGCCGAAGTCTCTAGGTAGGTGCAGCCCCACTCCAGCTCCGCGGTGGCGGCCAGGTGCTCGGCCAGCGGGGGGCGGCAGAGCAGGCCCCCCGGGAAGAGGTCCGCCTGGTTGCCCACCACCATGACGGGCAGCGGCGGGTCCTCGTCCGCCCGCAGCTCGGCCACCTCCTCCCGCAGCCTCTGCACCTCCTCGAAAGAGCCGGGCTCGGCCAGGGAGAAGACCAGCGCCACGGCCTGGGCCCGCCGGATGCTCAGCTTGCGCATGGCGGGGAAGGCGTAGCTTCCGCTCGTGTCCAGCACCTCCAGGCTCACCCTGCGCGGGCCCAGCTCGCAGTCCAGGCTGTGCAGCTCTTCCACGGTGCGCCGGTGGCGGCTCTCGAAGCGGCCCGTCAGGAAGCGCTGGATCAGGGCCGTCTTGCCCACGCCGGCCGCGCCCAGGAAGACCAGGCGCACTGTGGGGCCCGAGTCGGAGCAGGACTTCTGGGCCTGCGTCATAGCGGGCGACTGGGGGGGACCCGGGGGCTTTGCACACCCTGGGGGGTGCTGGTGCAGCTGCAAGGTTCTTCCGCAGACACTGCGTCCTTTGGGACCCGTGCACAGTCTCCAAGTAGTTCACTGCAACCTCTGTAAAGTCTCTGTCTTGTAGAGGTTAGACTTCTGGCTGCTACCACTGTTGCAAGGCTACCACTGCTGCAAGGCTACCACTGCTGCACGGATTCTGCGCCGACGGTGCACTATTTGCTCCGCTTCAAAGTCTCTGTACAGATGTGGAACTCTTTGCTACCACCGATTCGATGTCTCTGTGCAGGTGTGGGAGTATGCCGCCGCCGCTGCTGCAGCCCCGAACTTTTTCACGCCCGTAGGCGTCTCTCGAGAGGTGCTGCGTTAACCCCTGGTTTCCGTGCAGGTGTTGAACGCCTGCGGCCACTGTTGCTCTGTGCGTGGAGATGTGGCGCCCACTCTTTTGAGGTGCTTCGGTCCCTCAGTACAGCAACAGACGTTGCGTTGGCGGTCCCAGCACGAGTGATGGAACTTCTAGTTCAGGCGCTGTCGATGCTCAGCAGGTGTGGAACTCTCGGCTCTGCGTGGTCTATGTGCCACCCCAGGGTAGGGCGCTGTGGGATCTCTGTGCAGAGGGCGCACTCCCCCGGTAGGGTGCTGCAGGCTAGTCTCTGTGTGAAGCTACTGGTAGAGTTGATGCAGTTTTACTCGTGTTGGCCACTCTTCTGCACAGTTCGCCACGCCTGCTTTCGCGTATCTCCTCTCTGGGCTGCTGTGCAAACTCGCAGACCTCGCTAGTAAACACGCTTGCCCTGGTGCGCGATATCAATGCCAGCGCTGCTGCGGGAGCCTGCTTTGTACCTTCCGGGCTCCGAGCGGCAGCCAATCCGCTGCCAGGAGGCGGCTCCCTGCTGCCAATAGGCTGGCACAGAGAACGGAGGTGTGTCGGCTGCACCGCTTCTGGCTAACTCCCATCACCCCCAGCACCCCACCACACATTACTTAACCACACGCCCCAAGCGCTGCATGACCTGCTTCCCCAGCTGCCAAGAATTTGGCCCACATGCACTTTTCACTTCATTACCTCCCTCCCACCCAGCTTTCTCACTGCGATTCCCACCTCAACCCCTCTCTCTCCCTGGGTCTCAACTACTCACTGTGCTGTCAGATTTACCCCCCCCTCCACCCCCTCCTGTCACTCCCCTACTTTCCAAGCAACGTTCTTAGCTTTGATGGTGGCGCATGTGGACATAGACCCCTGCAGAGCCGTTAGTTCCACATCCGCGGACACACGTAGAATGCCTTATTTTCTACGCGCAATGACAGCGAGTCCGAAATAGAGACCCACAGATTTCTATTCTTTTTTATTTCTCCCCCATTCGATTCCGACAAACGAATTGGGTCAAGTATCGCAGCAGCCCACCCTTTTTGTGCTCTGTGCATCTTTCTACGAGGAAAGTAGTTATTTGCAAAGCAACGCACACACAACCCATATTGTTCAATGCTCTTTATTGCACGGGCCACGTGGAAGGGGGGCGTGGCAGGGGGGCGCCCTTACAGTGTGACAGGTGAGGTGCACTGCAGTCGTGAATTCATAGCTGCACTTCCCAGCTCAGCCTCGCACATGCAATTCGCTGTAATGGAGCGGGCGCCCGGGCATCTGGTGACAGGCAGTGATAATGGCGTGCGTACCTCAGCTTTTGATGGCAGCGATAGTGAATTAGAATAGCCATGCCTGCCACTGGATGCTGCGGGGGACGGCACCCCCTTATTGTATGAATGCAACACCTGCGCAGTGGCGAATACCTGGCAAAAACATGTGCGATTTCTTACGAAGACAAAACTGGTGTCTTTGTGGCTGCTTGTTTCAAATGTCAGAAACATAACACTGCATGTCTGCCTGTTCTGCAAATTGCATTTACTTCATGCCAAAGGGGCAACGCGCTAGAATTGCCGGATGATTTCCAAACCGATCTTAAAAATTGAATTCATATTTTTACTATTTATTTTACTTGTTTGATTTCTGCGGAAACGCTTCCCCGCAAAGAAAGACCTTTTGTTTCCAAGAACTTGACCTAAAGAGAAAATCATATAGTCTCACAGGTGTCAGCCTATAAGAAAATCTACACATACTTTCCCAGTAGTAAGAAACACGGTAGACGTCATTTTCAGCGCCCGGCGCGTGCGCAGGAGACCTGTGCGTAAATAGGTCAGCAGGGAAAGTATGCGTCTGTCTTCTGGAATGGGTCCCAATGTGCCCAACCTGTCGCGTGATGAGCAATAGGAATATATCGCTCTGGGGTGTGATTACGAACAGTGAGGACATGGAACCAGGTCGAAAGGCGCGTGCTTGTATCCTCGCGCAAGGCGATATGCGTGTGTGCCCAGGAGAAGGAGATAGTGATCACACGCAGAATGGCTGCAGGGCCGTGTACTGGAGTTTGGTAGTATTGCAGCAGAGCATGCAAGTCACCTACTGTGAGAGATCCGCCATGAGCTTCAAAGACCAGCAACGCACTCAAAGGGGCTGTTTTTACCATTTTTTTGTATAGGCTTTTCATAAAGCATTTGCAAAATCCCCCAAAGGACATCTGAGTTCTGTACTGGCGATCATAAAGCGAAATATGAATCACGAAGGCCCGATTCATGGAATATTTGCCCACTTTAAAGTAACAGTGCACTGCTGAAAAGTGATATTGCACTGCCGACACAAACAGCGATTCATGGAACTGTGCAAAGAGTATTTTTGCAGTGCAAATTCCAGGCAAAATCATTTTGTACTGCAAAAATGACGTTGCCCAGACTTTGCACTGCAAAAATACACTTTGCACAGTTCCATGAATCAGGTTTCGTGTCAGCAGTGCAAAGTCACTTTTCAGCAGTGCAAATTCACTTTGAACCAGGCAAATATTCCATGAATCGAACCTTAGTACATAAATATGAGTGATTGTTGGTCTTGGCTACCTGTGCTCTGGGCACGCATCAGACGACACTGAGACACAACTCACTTCTTAACTTCTTCATTCCTAACTAGCTCTTTTCACTCTTTGCTCCTCCCTTTCCTCTGACATAGGTGCTGCCTCGATAGGGGCCCGTGGTACAACATGATGTCCCCCCCTCACATATCTCCTTACGTCCATCTCACATCTCTTCAATGAGTCTGGTCGGCCTCTTAATGATTCTCTGTGGTCTTTCACTGCTCTCTCTCTCAACCACTGATGGTCCCTGATCATCCAGACGGTCTGTTCTCCTCCGACTCCGGGTCACCTTCTTCACCCTCTTTACCCTCCTTGTCACAAATGAGGTGTTTGAAGAGCGACGCATTTCTGTTCACCTCCTTTCTCTCACTCTGGGCGGTCACCATTGTCCCCTCGATCTCCGTCACCCATAATGGTGTCGTCTCATATCTGGAATCAGTCTTTTTCTGCATCCTTTGCGTTACCAGGACCACATCTCCTTCATTGAACACCTTAATTTTTCTCCCCTCTTCCATTTGGTCCCATTCAGGTGAGCGACGCTATGGTGTGCAAGCTGAAGCAGAGGATCAACGGAGCTGCCGGAGCTCCAGAGAAGGAAGAAGCAGTCTGCTGAAGTTACACGGTGTCATACACAACAAACCAGTCCCGCCACCATGCACCTTTTCAGACACACCAGCACACACGGTTACTGTCCCCGGGTTGCAGCCCACCTCCCGAGACATCTCCTTACCTAGGGTGCGAGGGAGTCGCCATCGTCAACGAGGGCGGGCAGTGCGGAAAGTCCGACCCGGTTTGTTGCCTCGTTTCCATTGGCAACTCCCATGGAGACTGCGTTCGGGTTGGAACACCCGATTGCGGTTACTTCCTGGTTCCGCGGTGCTCTCCCGATCACGTGCCCAGAGTTCCGCGCACGTGATCGGGAGCCGGCGCACATAAAACCGGGAAGTTCGAGTTTACTCACCGCTTCACAGCTGTTTCACGACTCTGTTCGGCAATTGCAGCATTCACGTTACCTTGATACTTCGGATGTGGACCTTGGCTTATGAATCACGGACTGGCTTGCTTACTCCTCGGATCTTGTCGCTCGGATATTGGTACATTGGACACTCGGCTTTGACTAAAGGATTGTTTTCAGATTGCCCTTTCTTGACTCTACGATTTTCGGCCACTGGCACTACATGGTTAACTCAAGTGCCCATTAAGTTACCGTCAGGCTACAGGTACAGCCGGCAACTACCATCTGGGACACGGCTGACACGGCTGTACGGATCTACGGCGCTCCCTCGCACCAGATCCCCGACACCCCAGTATCATCCCTGTTGGGTTTAGGTAAGAGATTCTTACACACTTCTTCATATCACAGTACTGTGTTTGCCTGTGCTAACCTTACCTTCCATTTAACAGCCTCCGGGGTCCTGGGCGTCATCAGATCCGGCGAACTAACAAACCACCTGTGGCCTCAAAGCTCGCACAGGGAGTTTATTCACTCATCCCTGTGGGTGATTTGTGGACAGAGGTCCATTACTCTTCACTACGCGGCAAGTCACGACAGACTGTGAAGCCGTTGCGTCGTGGAGAGTATGGAACCTGAGGACCCCGTGGCTGCCTTGGTACAGGCACTCACATTGCTAAGAGCAGATATGGTTGCCGCTACTGCTACAATACACCAGAGGTTAGACTTGATTCAGAGCACACAACATCCCTTGCCCGCTGATGCTGAGTTCGGGGAGGCTGCTGCCGCAGCGCAACCCCCAACTGCTCAGCCGTTTATACCCCAGCCTCCTACTGCCCCTGCAGCACCTCAGGTTCCAATACTCATGTCCACGCCTTTTCCCTTGGCTGCTCCAGAAAGGTTCCACGGTGACCCTAGAAAGTTTCGCACATTTGTAAACCAGTGTAAACTGCATTTCCTCTGTAGACCTCAGGCTTTTCCTGACGCCACCACTAAAGCGGCGTTCACCTTGTCCCACCTGGCCGGCACCGCGGCAGAATGGGCCAACCCTTTATTGGAGAACGACAACCCCGTCCTGTACGACTTTGAACTACTAGTCACAGAATTGTCACGTGTGTTCGACACGCGTCACAAAGCCCAATCTCGGGACCTCGAGCTGTTAGATCTGACTCAAGGGAAGAGTTCTCTCCTTGAATACATTGCTCGTTTTAATCAGCTAGCCGCTGAGACATCCTGGCCTGAACCAAAGAGGGCGGTCGTTTTCTATAGGGGGCTTAATAACACCATGAAGGATGCTATGGCTGTGGTTCCATCTTTGCCCACGACCCACACTGAGTTAGTGGACCTCGCATTACAAATCGACGCAAGACGTTCCGAACGTCGGTTTGAAACGGGAATCCCCATTGCCACTTCATCCTCCTCTTCCTCTGGTACAGGCATCGAACCCATGCAAATAGGTGGCATTCGCAGCCCCATCACGCAATCAGAAAGGGAACGCAGAAGAACCCACCATGCCTGTTTTTACTGTGGTCTAAATGGCCATTTTGTAAAATCATGTCCCAGACGCCCTAAGCTCAAGAATCCGGTTTTTCCGAATGCTCGACCCTAGATCCGGGGACTGGATCGAGCAATACTTCCATTTCCCCGGATAGGAACCCCACTTTTGGCAGGATCAGGCCAGTGTTGGTACAGGCCACACTTAACCCTACACCCGACATGTCCCATGTCGTCTCGATTTACATCGATTCAGGCGCCACAGGCAACTATATCGATATAACCTTGGCCAGATCCTTAAACCTACCTCTGATCACCAAGCAACATCCTGAGCCAGTACAAGCAGTGGATGGTACAGCACTGATATCAGGCCCTATTAAGCAACAAACCGCCCCCATCACCCTCACTATACAAAACACGCATCAGGAAATCATCACATTCGACCTGATTACGATGCCACAGTTCGGAATCATCCTGGGTCTTCCTTGGTTACATCTACATAACCCCTTGATTGACTGGAAGTCAGGGCAGGTCCATTTTGAATCTGAGACGTGCCAGAATTTTTGTCTCACCGCACCTGACGACGCAGAATCACCCCCACGGGCCCTAGGGGGCATAGCGCAGCTCACACTGCACGAGGATATCCCTATGGCTCTCGAGCCTCATGTAGTGGGGGCTGTTGCCGTTGGTTTTCCTACTGATTACAGTGATTTCCATGAGGTATTTGACAAGGGTTCCTCGGAGGTGCTCCCACCACACCGATCCTATGACTGCCCCATTGACCTAATTCCTGATTCCGTGATTCCCTCGGGCCGCATCTACTCCTTATCTCCATCAGAAGAACAGGCATTAAAGGATTATATCCAGGTAGCATTGAAGGTCGGTCATATACGTCCCTCCACCTCTCCGGCTGCTAGCCCCATATTCTTTGTCCCGAAAAAGGAGGGCGATCTGCGTCCTTGTGTGGACTACCGCCGACTTAATTCCATCACCATCAAGAATCGATACCCAATACCATTGATCACCCCCTTACTAGACAGGTTAAGCCATGCTACCGTTTTCACAAAACTCGATCTCCGCGGGGCCTATAACCTGGTCAGAATCCGCTCCGGAGACGAGTGGAAGACTGCTTTCTGTACACGTTACGGATTATTCGAATACGTGGTCATGCCCTTCGGGCTTTGTAATGCCCCTGCTACCTTCCAACGTTTCATGAACGAAGTATTTCATGATTTGTTGGACGTATGCGTGGCAGTATACCTTGACGACATCCTCATATACTCGCAGGACATAAAAGAACATATAGTGCACGTCCGCAAAGTACTGTCCCGCCTCCGCCAACACTCACTCTACGCCAAACCCGAGAAGTGCCAGTTTCACACTGAAAGCGTTGAATTCCTGGGATTCCACATTACACCTGGATGTTTGGCCATGAACCAGTCCAAGGTCCGTGCGGTTTTGGACTGGCCAAAACCCAGCAATCTCAAGTCCTTGCAATCATTCCTTGGGTTCTCGAATTTCTATAGGCGCTTCATCCAGGACTTCTCATCTCTGGTAGCTCCCCTTACTGCTCTAACCAGCCCCAAATCGCCTTTTGTCTGGTTGGAAGAACACCAGGCGGCTTTTGACGCCCTGAAGTCTGCATTCACTACTGCTCCTGTCCTGAAACATCCCGACCCAGAACTCCCATTTATTGTGGAGGCCGATGCGTCCTCTTTCGCTCTCGGGGCGGTCTTGTCCCAACGTTGCCCTCATTCAGGTCAGTTGCATCCGGTGGCATTTCATTCCCGGAAATTCTCTGTTACAGAAATACATTACACCGTCACGGAGAAAGAACTGCTCGCCATCAAAGATGCTTTCTTAGTCTGGCGGCATCACCTGTTGGGGGCAAGGCACACGGTCACGGTGTTCACCGACCACCGCAACCTCCAGGATCTGGCCTCGCTCAAATGCATTAACAGTCGGCAGGTGCGGTGGCATTTATTTTTCGCGGCTTTTGACTTCCTGATCAAACATCGTTCCGGTCTGTCCCACGGGAAGGCGGACGCATTATCTCGCTCTCCGGGTGGGGTATCCTTACCTGTGTTCCCAGAAAACCTGTTAAACCAGCATGTTATTTGCCTTTGCACCCCTCCTTTGTCTCTGTTAGACTCAATTCGCACATGGGTTTCGCTACATCCCGATCAGGTCACCGAGTGGGATCCGGTGTTTCATGAAGGGTTGCCCTATATCCAAAACAGGTTGTGGTTACCTTCGACCGACACTCGCAATCTTGCTCTGGAATGGTCCCACGATAGCGCCATCAATGGCCATCCGGGACAGAAACGCACGTTGGACATTCTCAGACGTTGGTGTTGGTGGCCCTCCATGAAACGCGACGTAGAAGGGTATGTTAACACCTGTGCTATATGTGCCCAGTGTAAGCACCGTAGGGTGGGGCTCCTGCTTCCGTTACCTGTACCCCCCAGACCCTGGCACACGGTTTCCATGGATTTTGTAACTGACCTACCCCGGACAAAGGGATTCGACACCATATGGGTGGTGGTCGATTCATTTTCCAAAATGGCTCGCTTCATACCTTGTTCTGGCATCCCTTCTGCCCCAGCTTTGGCCGATCTCTTCTTTAAAACGGTCTTTTGTTTCTTTGGGTTGCCCACGATTATTGTTTCGGATAGGGGGCCCCAATTCACTTCTCGGTTCTGGCGTGCTCTCACGGCTCTCCTGGGTATAGATTCTCGCTTTTCCTCCGCTTACCACCCGGAGACGGACGGCCAGACTGAGAGGGTGAACCAGGCCATGGAACAATATTTACGTTGTTTGATTTTGCAACACCAGCAGTCCTGGCTGGGCTTGCTGCATCTTGCTGAGTTTTCGTACAATAACTCCACACATTCCTCCACTGGCTCTTCTCCCTTTTATGTTTTGTATGGTCAGCACCCCCGCACCTTACCTATCCCGGACCTGGCACCCTCTGACAACCCAGCTGCTGTCGCCTGTGCCCGCGACTTGACGGCCGTTCAGGCTCGGACCCTTACTCATCTTCAGGAGGCCCGGGAATCCATGAAGGCCGCAGCGGACCGAAGGAGGGCGGTGGCACCTTCCTATGTTGTGGGGGACAGGGTTTGGCTCTCTTCTCGTCACCTTAGGCTACCTGGTTGTCGCAAGCTTTTACCCCGTTTTGTGGGCCCGTATAGAATTACTGCTGTGATCAACCCTGTAGCCTATCGCCTCTCAGTCCCTGCTTCCTGGCGCATACACCCCGTCTTCCACACCTCTTTGTTGAAACCTTGTCCGGCCCCTACTCGTCTCCGGTCTACGCCTGGCCCTGTAGCGGTGGGTGACTCCGTGGAATATGAGGTTTCTGCTATCTTGGGTTCTCGCTTTATCAGAGGTGGGCTCCAGTATCTTGTTGACTGGGTGGGTTTTGGCCCCGAGGAGCGTTGTTGGGTTCCTGCTGGGGACGTCCATGCCCCGAGACTTGTTTCACGTTTCCACCGGGATCACCCTTCCTACCCACGTGGTCGTGGGTCATTGAGGGGGGGCTCTGTCATACACAACAAACCAGTCCCGCCACCATGCACCTTTTCAGACACACCAGCACACACGGTTACTGTCCCCGGGTTGCAGCCCACCTCCCGAGACATCTCCTTACCTAGGGTGCGAGGGAGTCGCCATCGTCAACGAGGGCGGGCAGTGCGGAAAGTCCGACCCGGTTTGTTGCCTCGTTTCCATTGGCAACTCCCATGGAGACTGCGTTCGGGTTGGAACACCCGATTGCGGTTACTTCCTGGTTCCGCGGTGCTCTCCCGATCACGTGCCCAGAGTTCCGCGCACGTGATCGGGAGCCGGCGCACATAAAACCGGGAAGTTCGAGTTTACTCACCGCTTCACAGCTGTTTCACGACTCTGTTCGGCAATTGCAGCATTCACGTTACCTTGATACTTCGGATGTGGACCTTGGCTTATGAATCACGGACTGGCTTGCTTACTCCTCGGATCTTGTCGCTCGGATATTGGTACATTGGACACTCGGCTTTGACTAAAGGATTGTTTTCGGATTGCCCTTTCTTGACTCTACGATTTTCGGCCACTGGCGCTACATGGTTAACTCAAGTGCCCATTAAGTTACCGTCAGGCTACAGGTACAGCCGGCAACTACCATCTGGGACACGGCTGACACGGCTGTACGGATCTACGGCGCTCCCTCGCACCAGATCCCCGACACCCCAGTATCATCCCTGTTGGGTTTAGGTAAGAGATTCTTACACACTTCTTCATATCACAGTACTGTGTTTGCCTGTGCTAACCTTACCTTCCATTTAACAGCCTCCGGGGTCCTGGGCGTCATCAGATCCGGCGAACCAACAAACCACCTGTGGCCTCAAAGCTCGCACAGGGAGTTTATTCACTCATCCCTGTGGGTGATTTGTGGACAAAGGTCCATTACTCTTCACTACGCGGCAAGTCACGACACACGGCAGGAAACAGGAGGTCTGCCGCATCAACTAGCAAAGACACAGAGATGCTAAACAAGACCGGTGAGCTGGCCGTAACCCAAAGGTGACCTCGGGGTGCTCCGAGAAGGCCATTTGATAACAAATGACAATTTTGAATACCGAATAAAGAAAACAAGACAACACGGACCAGGGCATAATTCCCCCTTCATGGGACACTAATTGAGGGAAATCTATAACATAACATGCATTGCCAACAGCCATGAGACTGTAAAGACTGTAAAGAAAAAGCACACAAGAAATCAGGGTGTAATTCCCCCTTCATGGGACACCAATTGGTGGAAACCTATAGCCCACATTGCAAAGAGGCTGTAAAGAAACCACACAAAAGCACAAGGGCGTAATTCCCCTTTTATGGGACAACAATTAGGGGAAACCTATAACCTGCATTGCTAACAGCCAAGAGACTGTAGAGGAACCGTGCAGAAGCAACACAGGCACAATTCCTCTTTTGTGGGACACCAATTGAAGGAAACCTGTAACCCATATTGCCAAGAGTCAAGAGACTATAAAAAGAGGCAGCCGTTTTTCAACTCTCCTCACATGGGATATGGGTGTGGAGAATCTTGAAACATATTGCCACTACGAACAGTTGTAGTTGTGGGAGTTTTTATCCTGGCAAGCGGGTAAACCAGGAAAGGGATCAACAGTAGTTAATCCTGGCAGGTGAATGGAACAGGAAAGAAGATGTTTTGAAACAATGGACCTCATTATTACCCTGCCAGTTTTGTAACTACGGTGCTGATAAGCTTACTCGCACTGTTGTTACCGGACCGGCAGAGTACAAGTTTGCGGGCCAGATGCCCTCCCGCCTGCCAGGTCTGACCTGACGGGCAGAAAGGCACCCGCTCGCAGACTTTGACGGTAGCACCGGCACCATTATGAATGGTGCCGGTGCTACCGTCCTTCCCATTCCCATTGAGTCCAATGGGACTCAAATGGGAATGGGGAGTTACATTTTCCGACGCCTGGCTTCACGGACCGCTGGCACTGTAATGCCCGAGTGATTCCCTAAAGCCAGGCACTGGAAAAAAAACAGAACTCCAGCGGCAGCCTGCCGTTTTTACCGGCACGGCTACCGTCAGAATTGTAATGAGGCCCAATGTGTTTGTGGCAAACGATGTGGTAGAAAGAAAGTGTTACCACTATCATCATTTTGACAAACTGTTGCTTTACAAGAAGAAACTGTTATGCTTGGAAGCAAAAGAGTTATGTGCTAATTATTGCTTTATATCCTGAAGAGAATCATTTCCTTTGTTTATGAACCTTTGTTTTGTGAGAAAGGCATTGGCCTTACCAAAAAGGATATTGTGGAAGACAACAAGTGCGTTGCTTTTTGGAACAAATGTTTATGAAAGAGACATTTATCCAAGGGAAGGTCAGATTGGGAGAAAAATTACTTTTGTGTTGAACTGAATAGAACTTTGTTAATTCAGAACTTTTCCATGAGTGTTCCAGCATTGAGACAGGGGAAGGGAACACAAACCTGATCACAAGGAGTACTTTATTAGTTTGAACTTTTGCACTGTGGTGTTGAATTGAAGACCGCCAAATATTCCCTGTGTTATTGTGTTATATATTAGTGTGAGGGTCAGGGACATTTTGGACACTAGGTCATCCTTCTTTAGTTTAGTTTGTTAGGTAGGGACATCCTCGTTAGGATAGGGAAAGATAGGCGTTTATCTCACCCCTTTTTCATCTATTAAATGGCAAACTTTGAGAAAACTATACTTTGGTGTCCGTCTCGCATTTCTGACCCCTCACACACTCCTGACAGTACGGCACCAGAAGCACACAAAATGGCAGCTGTGCAGGACTCGGTCAGTCCCAGGGTAGAGGGCAGGTCACGCACCTCGGCCTCACCCTCAGAGTGGGCAACCCAGGTGGGAAGAGAGCCATCATCCCGCAAGAATTTAGGAGCCTGTTGGGATCCAGAGAGTGTTTGTTCCCTCAAGGGTATACCTATACGAGTCAACCGCTGGGATACCCTATTCAGCTGCTGTGTCAGAGCAAGCCATTCAGAGCACAGTAGAGCAGGTCTAGCGCATCAAAGGGTATTACCCACATTGACCATGCACAATTGACCTTTTGTCCTAATTGACCGAATTATAATGGTCCTAATTGACCTTTTACACAATTGACCTTTTAGTTATTTTATATATATATTGGGTTGCGGTTGGATGATAAATAATACAAAGGGATTTGGTGGGAGGTTTTGGATTGGGTGGGGGTTCCAGGGGGTTTCCCCCCTCATATATGTCCTAATTGACCTTTTAAAGTCAGTCAATTCCCCCACGAGCAATTATTCCATGATCAATTCTCAAAAAGTCAATTCGTATACATCCCATCAAAGGGGCACACGCTACCATCCAGTCAACAGTCCAGTCAGGCGGCTTGTGAGGACAGGTTTTTTAGAGGTTTTTGGCATTAATGAAATCACATCAGATGTCAGTTTTTCTGAAGGGGCTTATTAAGTGGGTTACTCCTCAGATGCTCCCGCTGCAGCTTCCAGGTCAAGTACTGCAACATCCTACAGGGACTCTTTTACAACCCTTTCCGCTTCAACCAATGCCCCCTCTGCCACCCCTCTGCCTCCTCCCCTGGTCATTCCACCACCTTAATCTGGGCCGGATCAGGATCCCGCTGCAGATATGGCTCATGCAGGCGGATCGCATGATCTTCAGGATGCAGCTCCAGCCCTTCCATTAAGAAACACTGATGATGATGGGGATGATGAGGAAGAGACTTCATCCTTGGCTAAGTCATTCCATGATCACCTAGAAAGCCTAGCAGATTTCCTAGGGAACTTGCAGCCGGAGCTCTTTCTCTACAAAATGATGTAGTTATGCTAGCAAGAAAGGTATGGGAGAAGCCGCACTCGGATACTCAAAAAGATAAAAGATTCGAGGCACACTTTATGTAGTTGTAAAGTGATCAAGTGTTGCTCTCTGCCCATCGGCAACCTCATTCCTTTATGGTTGCGGCAGCTTCGATTTACTGAAAGCCACCTAGTTCCTTAGCCATGTCCTCTTCAAATTGTCTTGCTAAAGTGTTAGAAGCTTTGGGAAAAAAGGTGTGTCTCACCTCAGGATTACACCTCAAGAAGGTCAACGAGGATGCCATGCTAGCCGCTGCCAATCAGAAAAGATGGTGGCAAATCAGTGATTTTGTCCATGTGTCGCCGCTCGACAAACATGCTTCCGTTAAAGCAGGTTTAACGGAAGCTAAAGTAATAGCTCCAGATCTCCTTGAATCGACAGTAGCGCATGTAGATACAATGAGTAGGGGAATCTGCTTGGGTGTGAGCATGCACAGAATGGCGTAGATGCATGCCGCAAAGTTTGCATTGGATGATCATGATAGGATCCTCAACCTCCCATTCGAGGGGTCAGATTTGTTAAATTCCTTGACGGATGACAAGCCCACTAAGAAAACAACCTGCACCCATACAGCAAAGTCTCTGGCTATACTCACTAAGTCTGTGGCCAAACATTTTGTGCAGGTGTAGAAGATCTGATCAGAAGCCTAGGATGTTTGGAGGCTTCAAGCGGTTCCAGAATTGTAGGGTGTGCCAGCCTGACAGATCTCTGAAACTTCACAGAAGAAAGCAGCAGTGCACAGCCACCAAAGAGGTTTCCCACCATCCCTTCTCCTCTGCCTCATCCTTTGACTCTAAAAAACAATGAGGTACAGGTCAGGAGCCACAGCTCTCCTGTTAGGGGCATACTCACTCTCTTTCTCAGCAGCTAGCTAAGCCATTCCAAAAATCTGTGCATCCTGGCTATAGTTTCCTCAGGATTCTCCATCTTTTGGTTCTTCATCCTTCTTCCTCACTGCTCTTACAGACTGGGTCACAGGCACTGCTAAGGGAGATATTGCAGCTCTGAAAGGATGAAGCGGTGGAGCCTGTCCCTTATCCGGACAGGGGTGTGGGCTTCTATTCCCCAGTTTGGGGAATCCCCAAAAACAGCTAAGCTGGCCTGCAGGTAGTACTGAACCTCTCCTTTCTCAATCTACCTAAAATAGAAGCTCAAAACTAGCACAGTCCTCTATCTGGTATTTGCCAATAAAAGAGACAACACAGAGGGCACTGTGGTATGCAAAATGCAGGGCAACCCAGCTTCATTAGCAATGTAAGGCTGGGGCGGGGGGAACAAGATCTACAGGCAAGCTCTCACTCAGGTTTTTCTCCAACATTTCAACAGGAAACAGCAGTTTATATAGTCATTCTGATATCATCATGATCACTGAGTTATGAACACCTATCACTCCTGGTCATTGGTTTCCTCTGCTAAGCCAAATATATAATTCTATATGTCCCACAATAATGATTGGATCATTCTTTATCTAAGATCCCACCCATAAAACATCCCATTAAATGTACTACATCATCATGTTTGAATATTATTAGTAAGCTCTAAATTACCTGTGCGGTGAAAAATACATATGCTTATTGGTTAACATGTAGTGACACTGTCCTTGAACTGCCGGGGGTATAAAGAATTATGGATAAGGATGGGGGGAAGAAGACCAAGCATGTCGCTCTCAGTTCTTAATTAAATAAAACAACCCATGTTATCTCTGCCATGAGGTCTTAGAGCTTCTGAAAGAGTTTGTCCTTGCTCAACTGCCAAGTTCTGGCTTCCCCTCTCTTGCCCCAGAATATGTGCCATCCTGCCTTGACACATTATGAATGAATACTGTTATGAGTCATGCTGCTATGACCATGTTTAATATATTTGTCGCAGCATCTATTTGTGATTTCGCCGCATCCGTCCGTGTGCATTATGCCTAGCCGATTTCAGAGGCATTAAGCTGTCAGCTACCAAGATATTTCATAGGCAATTCCTTGTCCCATGAACTTAAAATCCATCTGCTGTATTATAAATACTTCACCTCAATGGTTGAACGGCCACTGCTGGAGACACTGATATGTGGTTTCTTTATGAAAACCCTCCTTTCCAATTCCCTTGGCCTTGGACAATCCTTTGGGACAGCCATCATCCAGCAACTACAGATTTTCCAGAATTAACTATTTTTGTTTCAGTAGCGTGCTTGCTGTAAGGCACTCCTATTCTCTACAGTGCTTGTGCAGTTTTAAATAGCACTGCTTGTCACGTTTTATCCTTGCAGGACACATTCAGTTTACTATCTACTGATTTTCTGATGCATGCCTTTCATATATCATCCCTTCCTATGGGTATGCAGTATCCTTTATCTACCTGCAATCTTCTAATCTACTTGTCTAGTGAGTCCCTTCTGTATGCACCCTCCTGTCACCTAATCTACTCTATTTGAAAGTACACTACTTGTGCATGCTAATGCCTTCATGCTATTCCCTATCTGGCTCCTAATTGTGTAGCGCCAACTATCTTAATCTTTATGCCAGCTGCATTTTCAGGAGACTTCAAAGTGCAGTTTCAAATGTGTCCTTTCTCACCATATAACTTTGTTTTTTTCTGTGGAAGGCGTGGGTGCAGCTTGCAATAACTGTCCCACTACATTCCTCCCTCTGGTCGAGCCATCGACCATTCCTTCATTTGGTCTCATCACATTACAGCCAACCTTCGGCAGCCACACTTTGGTGACACTAATCACGTTACCTCCTTGAGCTACGTATTCTGCTGGACTGCATGTCATAAGCCAGCACTCGCCATTCTCATCACATTTCATCCAGCGCTCATTGTAATTGTGGATATCTGTTGGACATGCAAACAATGCCCCAGGTTGTCTAGCTGACTGACGCAATGGGTGCATGGGACAATAATCTCCATCATCAATTTGAGTGTACTTGTGTACTGTGTCACCCACATTAACCATTATTGTGATTTGGAGTGCCTTTTCGCCAGCCTTTTTACATTGGCTTATTGCTATTTCCAAAATGCAAAAAAACATTATGACCAGTACCAGAAATGCCAACAGTAATTTTAATGTATCTGTCAGCCAGGAAGGCATCCAAGAGAATAGATAACCGAAACAGCTATCATCCTCAATGTCATTCACTTCCTCCTCCATTTTATTTTGCAGCTTGCAAGGAGTATATGGCCTCTGTCAAGGTCCCATTTTCCTCATCGTGTGCGGGTGCATACGTACAGCAACCTGGCCCTATGTTTGCACACACTCCTGCCTCAATAGCTGTGAGGAGGTTCAGAACATATCTGTTCGGTAGGGTCATCAACCTGACCGCTTTTAACTCCTCCTTAATGGCATTGAAACCTTTCACTGTGGAATTCATAGTTTGTAACAGTTCCCACCTAGTTATCTGGATCTAGTGTGCATTTGCTGCTGCTCGCAGGCCAGGCATTAGAAAAGATGTGAAGAATGTTGTTGTTTTACCAAATAACCTCTGCTCCTATGGCATTTCTTCTAATGCAGCATTATCCTTCTTGGAAAAAAGTTAGTTCTTTTTGTGCATTCTAGGCCTAGGGATCTTTTCTTCCTGTTGTGTGCCATTGAAAGAAAAGTCCCAATGTCAACATCACTTTGTGGTATTAGCAATGCTGGTGCAGTCAGTACTACTATTGAACATATAGCCCCCCAGTTGGGTAGTAGCTGCATGTAAGCTCTTATACCACAGGCCCAGTAATGGCCCATAAGCACAGCTGTGCCAACTTTCATACCTGGTAAATCCATAATACGTTTGCGCCCTTCATCGTTACCAAGCATTACTGACCCATTATTTCTGAAGCATAATGTCAGTGCTTGTAGTTTGGTTATGGGTAGTGGTCCTGCTTCATCCTCCACCCATGTTAAAAACTTGGCAGTGTGTGACCACTCTTTGTGGCACACTCTATCTGCATTTTCTATCACCTCTACAGGTGCAGTCAGCACTGCCTCTGCTCTACACCCCATTACTCCGGATCGGGGTTGAAAGCCCGAGATTCAAATGTTCGAGGGTGAAAAGACAGAAGATTTTTTTTCCGAAATAACCTTCAGTCTTTTCTTCCGTGAACATTTCTGACTTGGCCCCCACCCCACACCCACACCACCAACACACCCCAAACCCCCTACTTACCTTGCGGCTTCCGACTAGCCATGTCCCTGCAACGCCTGTTCCCTTTCACTTTTTTTTGTGGCTTTTTGGGGTGGCTGCGGGGGACACCCCCGCAACCCACAATGACAATATAGTGAGCAAGGTTGCAGGGGACGACCGCACAGCCATTTTCTTTTTGGGCTTTTTGGGAGGTCTGCCAGGGACACCCTCTCAAACCCACGCTCACAATATAGTGAGCAAGGGTGCGGGGAACACCCCCAAATCCCCCAGCACCGAATGCATGATTTGGTCTAACTTTTTGGCCGCTTGGAATTTTTCGAACAACCGCAATTCGGCCAAATCATGCATTCATGTTTTTAAGCTCGGTCAATTTGGACATTTTCCATCATTCCATCAACCCATCCTCCCGAAGAGTATACTTTCTCCTGTATTTGCAATTGAGATCTGTCAAAGCAATAAGGTATCTCATTGCGCTAATAGCGCCATGGTTACCGCATACTGTGTAATGAGGCCCATAATCAGTTAAATTCAGTGTGAAATAAAGTAGGAAATAAAACAACAAAAGAAAAAGGAAAATAGAAAGATCATAATAACCATAGTGTCAGCCGCTTGTAAAGGTGTTCTGCTGCATATTGCTCGGGGTATCAGAAACAAATCAAGAACATACTGATCACAGAACATTTTCTACAAATATGTATAGATTACTTATTACTTGTAATTATGAGTGAGGCGGGTTGTATATCTTATCAGCAACAATAATGATTATGATAAATTGTCTTCTTTTTTTCAAAGCATTTGCAACCAATAATAATGACAATAATAAAAGAAAAAAATATGTTTTAGTTTTGTTTTAAACAACTTCCATTATTATGTGGTTTATTAATTGAAAATGCAAAAAATTATTAATCTAAAAATAGTCCTAATAAAAACATAAAAATATAAACATGTGAAAAAATAAAAAAATGTCCCAATTAAAATGTAAAGATATAAAAATATAAAAATAGTCCTTTATATTACACTGACATATATATTACATAGCCTGCGCTAGTGGCCATGTAGTTATGGTTAAATTGCTCATCTCATAGGTAGATCACTTTTTGGGTGGCTTATAACTTCGCTGCCCCTGAACGAATCCTCACCAAACTTTGCAAAAAAAGTAGATGGCCCACTCCGAATGTTTTTGCAAAGTTTGGTGAGGTCCGTTCCAGCGGGGGCAAAGTTATAGTGGGGGTCCCAAAATTTATTTTTTTCCCATAGACTGAATGGGGAAAAAACTTTGTTCACGCCTACAGCCCAAACCGCTGGGCGGATTTTCACCAAATTTGTCGCAGGAGCAGCGGCTTGGTCCCAAAAGTGTGCTTTTGTAAATTTAGTGAAAATCCGTCCACTATTTTTTTTTTAAAATGACCAAAAAGTAGGTCTAAAAAAATTTGTGATATTTATGTCCGCTCCGCGGACACACTTCCCTGTTCGCTCCGCGGACAGGACACCGATTGGTTAATCGGCTTGCATCATGTCCGCGGACATGCAACATGTTCGCTGATTGGATGGTGAAGAGTGTGAAGTGCGTCAGATTTTTGGAAACACCGCCATCTTGGATTCGCGGACATCTGCGGGTGTCCGCGAACATCGCGGTAAAAACATATTAAAAAACACAACATTGCACTTGTCAAACTTATCAAATAATCCCTGGGGAGGTGAGGGGTGATGAGGATGGGATGGGATATGGCTGCAAAAAGCAAAAAAACAGGTGGGTTTTGGTGCGAAAGTCCGCGCACAGTCCTGAAAAGTTCACGGACACCTCATCTTTACAGGGTTGGTGAAATGCAGTTCTTGAATGGCTTACAACTTTGGCACCACTTAATATAACTGCATGACATTTTGCATGTATATTCCGGACCTGATTCCGAATGAGTATACAAAGTTTGGTTGGATTCTGTCATGAGGTGGTCAAATTAGAAGGGAGGTCCCAAAATAATGTAATGGCTTTTAAATGAGGTGCCATTTGACGAATTTACACTTAATTTGGCAAACTGATAATAGATCTACATATAAATGTTTTTGCAAAGTTTAGTGGGATTTTGTCAAGAGGGGGCAAAATTAGAGGGGGGTGCCAAAATAATGTAAAGGCTTATAAATGAGGTGCTATTTGACGAATCTACACTTCTTTTGGCAAACTGATAATAGATCCAGATATAAATGTTTTGGTGAAGTTTGGTGGTATTCTATCAAGAGGGAGCAAAATTAGAGGGGGTCCCACAATGTTGTAAAGGTTTATAAATGTGGTGCCATTTGACAAATCTACACAAAGGTTTGCAAAAAGATTATAGATCTAGATCATGGGTGCACAACATACGGCCCGCGGGCCAGTTGCGGCCCACCATGCCATTTTGTCCAGCCCGCGAGGCACAAAGACTTTCCTAATGGAGTGCGGCCCGCAAGCAGCATCGGCCGCCCTCCATTAGGAAAGTCTTTGTTGTCTTCGGGCTGGACAAAACACTGGCCCTCATTGGCTCAGCACACACGCACCACGCAGCGCCTATGAGCCACGTAGTGCGTGTGTGCTGCACCAATGGAGGGCCAGCACTACGGCTGGTGTGGCCAGTAAGGGTTGATGCCGGAAGGCATTTCAGCCTTGCTTGCCACGCCAGCCGTAGTACCGCTCCACTTACCTAGCCAGCATTCCAGCTAGCCTGCCTTCCAGCACGTCCGGTAAGTGGTCTGTTTGTTTGTGTTTGTGTGTCGGATCTGTTATGCTGTATGTTTGTGCTGTGTTTGGGGGGGGTGTCGGGTGTGCATGAATGTTTGTTTTTGTATGTTTGTGTTGTGTTTGTTGCGATGCGGGGGTGGGGGGTGTCGGGTGTGCATGAATGTTTGTTTTTGTATGTTTGTGTTGTGTGTGTTGCGATGCGGGGGTCGGGGGGTGTCGGGTGTGCATGAATGTTTGTTTCTGTATGTTTGTGTTGTGTATGTTGAGATGCGGGGGTAGGGGGTGTCGGGTGTGCATGAATGTTTGTTTTTGTATGTTTGTTTTGTGTATGTTGAGATGCGGGAGTGGGGGGGTGTCAGGTGTGCATGAATGTTTGTTTTTGTATGTTTGTGTTGTGTATGTTGAGATGCGGGAGTGGGGGGGTGTCGGGTGTGCATGAATGTTTGTTTTTGTATGTTTGTGTTGTGTTTGTTGCGATGAGGGGGTGGGGGGGTGTCGGGTGTACATGAATGTTTGTTTCTGTATGTTTGTGCTGTGTATGTTGAGATGCGGGGGTGGGGAAGGGTGTGCATGAATGTTTGTTTTTTGTATGTTTGTGTTGTGTTTGTTGCGATGCGAGGGGGGGGGTTGTCGGGTGTACATGAATGTTTGTTTTTGTATGTTTGTGTTGTGTTTGTTGTGATGCTGGGATTGGGGAGGTGTCGGGTCTGTATGGGTTTTTATATTTGTATGCCTGCGCAGTGAATGTTGAGATGCGGGGGTGGTGGGTGTGTCAGGTCTGTATGGGTGTTTGTATTTGTATGTCTGTGCAGTGCATGTTGAGATGGGGGTAGGGGGTGTATCAGGTTTGTATGGGTGTTTGTATTTGTATGTCTGTGCAGTGCATGTTGAGATGCAGGGCTGGGGGGTGTGTCGGGTCTGTATGGGTGTTTGTATTTGTATGTCTGTGCAGTGCATGTTGGGTTGGGGGGTGTATCAGGTCTGTATGGGTGTTTGTATTTGTTTGTCTGTGCAGTGCATGTTGAGATGGGTAGTGGGGGGTGTATCAGGTCTGTATGGGTGTTTGTATTTGTATGTCTGTGCAGTGCATGTTGAGATGCGGGACTGGGGGTGTGCCGGGTCTGTATGGGTGTTTGTATTTATATGTCTGTGCAGTGCATGTTGGGGTGGGGGGTGTATCAGGTCTGTATGGGTGTTTGTATTTGTATGTCTGCGCAGTGTATGTTGAGATGGGGGTGGGGGGTGTATCAGGTCTGTATGGGTGTTTGTATTTGTATGTCTGTGCAGTGCATGTTGAGATGCGGGGCTGGGGGGTGTGTCGGGTCTGTATATGTATTTGTATGTCAGTCCAGTGCATGTTGGGGTGGGGGGTGTATCAGGTCTGTATGGGTGTTTGTATTTGTATGTCTGCGCAGTGCATGTTGAGATGGGGGTGGGGGGTGTATCAGGTTTGTATGGGTGTTTGTATTTGTATGTCTGTGCAGTGCATGTTGAGATGGGGCTGGGGGTGTGTCGGGTCTGTATGGGTGTTTGTATTTGTATGTCTGTGCAGTGCATGTTGAGATGGGTAGTGGGGGGTGTATCGGGTCTGTATGGGTGTTTGTATTTGTATGTCTGTGCAGTGCATGTTGGGGTGGGGGGTGTATCAGGTCTGTATGGGTGTTTGTATTTGTATGTCTGCGCAGTGCATGTTGAGATGGGGGTGGGGGGTGTATCAGGTTTGTATGGGTGTTTGTATTTGTATGTCTGTGCAGTGCATGTTGGGGTGGGGGGTGTATCAGGTCTGTATGGGTGTTTGTATTTGTATGTCTGTGCAGTGCATGTTGAGATGGGGCTGGGGGTGTGTCGGGTCTGTATGGGTGTTTGTATTTGTATGTCTGTGCAGTGCATGTTGAGATGGGTAGTGGGGGGTGTATCGGGTCTGTATGGGTGTTTGTATTTGTATGTCTGTGCAGTGCATGTTGGGGTGGGGGGTGTATCAGGTCTGTATGGGTGTTTGTATTTGTATGTCTGTGCAGTGCATGTTGAGATGCGGGGCTGGGGGGTGTGTCGGGTCTGTATATGTATTTGTATGTCTGTCCAGTGCATGTTGGGGTGGGGGGTGTATCAGGTCTGTATGGGTGTTTGTATTTGTATGTCTGCGCAGTGCATGTTGAGATGGGGGTGGGGGGTGTATCAGGTTTGTATGGGTGTTTGTATTTGTATGTCTGTGCAGTGCATGTTGGGGTGGGGGGTGTATCAGGTCTGTATGGGTGTTTGTATTTGTATGTCTGTGCAGTGCATGTTGAGATGGGGGTGGGGGGTGTATCGGGTCTGTATGGGTGTTTGTATTTGTATGTCTGTGCAGTGCATGTTGAGATGTGGGGCTGGGGGTGTGTCGGGTCTGTATGGGTGTTTGTATTTGTATGTCTGTGCAGTGCATGTTGAGATGGGGGTGGGGGGTGTATCGGGTCTGTATGGGTGTTTGTATTTGTATGTCTGCGCAGTGTATGTTGAGATGGGGGTGGGGGGTGTATCGGGTCTGTATGGGTGTTTGTATTTGTATGTCTGTGCAGTGCATGTTGAGATGTGGGGCTGGGGGTGTATCGGGTCTGTATGGGTGTTTGTATTTGTATGTCTGCGCAGTGCATGTTGAGATGGGGGTGGGGGTGTATCGGGTCTGTATGGGTGTTTGTATTTGTATGTCTGTGCAGTGCATGTTGAGATGGGGGTGGGGGGTGTATCGGGTCTGTATGGGTGTTTGTATTTGTATGTCTGTGCAGTGCATGTTGAGATGGGGGTGGGGGGTGTATCGGGTCTGTATGGGTGTTTGTATTTGTATGTCTGCGCAGTGTATGTTGAGATGGGGGTGGGGGCTGTATCGGGTCTGTATGGGTGTTTGTATTTGTATGTCTGTGCAGTGCATGTTGAGATGTGGGGCTGGGGGTGTGTCGGGTCTGTATGGGTGTTTGTATTTATATGTCTGTGCAGTGCATGTTGGGGTGGGGGGTGTATCAGGTCTGTATGGGTGTTTGTATTTGTATGTCTGCGCAGTGTATGTTGAGATGGGGGTGGGGGGTGTGTCAGGTCTGTATGGGTGTTTGTATTTGTATGTCTGCGCAGTGTATGTTGAGATGGGGGTGGGGGGTGTGTCAGGTCTGTATGGGTGTTTGTATTTGTATGTCTGCGCAGTGTATGTTGAGATGCAGGGCTGGGGGGTGTGTCGGGTCTGTATTGGTGTTTGTATTTGTATGTCTGTGCAGTGCATGTTGAGATGGGGGTGGGGGTGTATCGGGTCTGTATGGGTGTTTGTATTTGTATGTCTGTGCAGTGCATGTTGAGATGCGGGGCTGGGGGGTGTGTCAGGTCTGTATTGGTATTTGTATGTCTGTCCAGTGCATGTTGGGGTGGGGGGTGTATCAGGTCTGTATGGGTGTTTGTATTTGTATGTCTGCGCAGTGTATGTTGAGATGGGATGGTGGGGGGTATATCAGGTCTGAATGGGTGTTTGTATTTGTATGTCTGTGCAGTGTATGTTGAGATGCTGTGGTGGGGGGGGGTTGTGTCTGTATGGGTGCATAGTGTATTGGTGTATGCTTGTGAGTTTGTGTGCTGAGTTGGGGGATGGGGGGTTTGTGTCGGTATGGGTGCATAGTGTATTGGTGTATGCTTGTGAGTTTGTGTGCTGAGTTAGGGCATGGGGGTTCGGGTCGGTATGGGTGCATAGTGTATTGGTGTATGCTTGTGAGTTTGTGTGCTGAGTTGGGGGATGGGGGTTCGGGTCTGTATGGGTGCATGGGGTGGGGGCCATGGGGCATAGTGTTTGGTTGTGGGTGGGAGCCATGGGGCATAGTGTTTGCTTGAGGGGTGGGAGCAATGGGGCATAGTATTTGCTTGAGGGGTGGGGGCCATGGGACATAGTGTTTGGTTGGGTGGTGGGGGCCATGGGGCATAGTGTTTGGTTGGTGAGTGGGGGCCATGGGGGATAGTGTTTGGTTGAGGGGTGGGTGCCATGGGGCATAGCGTTTGGTTGGGGGTGGGAGCCATGGGGCATAGTGTTTGCTTGAGGGGTGGGAGCCATTGGGCATAGTGTTTGCTTGAGGGGTGGGGGCCATGGGGCATAGTGTTTGGTGGGGTGGTGGGGGCCATGGGGCATAGTGTTTGGTTGGTGAGTGGGGGCCATTGGGGATAGTGTTTGGTTGAGGGGTGGGTGCCATGGGGCACAGTGTTTGGTTGGGGGTGGGAGCCATGGGGCATAGTGTTTGCTTGAGGGGTGGGGGCCATGGGGCATAGTGTTTGGTTGGGTGGTGGGGGCCATGGGGCATAGTGTTTGGTTGATGAGTGGGGGCCATGGGGCATAGTGTTTGGTTGGGGGCCATGGGGCATAGCGTTTGGTTGAGGGGTGGGGGCCATGGGGCATAGTGTTTGGTTGGGTGGTGGGGGCCATGGGGCATAGTGTTTGGTTGGTGAGTGGGGGCCATGGGGAATAGTGTTTGGTTGGTGAGTGGGGGCCATGGGGCATAGTGTTTGTTTGGGGGTGGGAGCCATGGGGCATAGTGTTTGCTTGAGGGGTGGGGGCCATGGGGCATAGTGTTTGGTTGGGTGGTGGGGGCCATGGGGCATAGTGTTTGGTTGGTGAGTGGGGGCCATGGGGGATAGTGTTTGCTTGAGGGGTGGGGGCCATGGGGCATAGTGTTTGGTTGGGGGTGGGGGCCATGGGGCATAGTGTTTGGTTGGGTGGTGGGGGCCATGGGACATAGTGTTTGGTTGGTGAGTGGGGGCCATGGGGGATAGTGTTTGCTTGAAGGGTGGGGGCCATGGGGCATAGTGTTTGGTTGGGGGTGGGAGCCATGGGGCATAGTGTTTGCTTGAGGGGTGGGGGCCATGGGGCATAGTGTTTGCTTGAGGGGTGGGGCCCATGGGGCATAGTGTTTGGTTGGGGGTGGGAGCCATGGGGCATAGTGTTTGGTTGGGGGCCATGGGGCATAGCGTTTGGTTGAGGGGTGGGGGCCATGGGGCATAGTGTTTGGTTGGGTGGTGGGGGCCATGGGGCATAGTGTTTGGTTGGTGAGTGGGGGCCATGGAGAATAGTGTTTGGTTGGTGAGTGGGGGCCATGGGGCATAGTGTTTGGTTGGGGGTGGGAGCCATGGGGCATAGTGTTTGCTTGAGGGGTGGGGGCCATGGGGCATAGTGTTTGGTTGGGTGGTGGGGGCCATGGGGCATAGTGTTTGGTTGGTGAGTGGGGGCCATGGGGGATAGTGTTTGCTTGAGGGGTGGGGACCATGGGGCATAGTGTTTGGTTGGGGGTGGGGGCCATGGGGCATAGTGTTTGGTTGGGTGGTGGGGGCCATGGGGCATAGTGTTTGGTTGGTGAGTGGGGGCCATGGGGGATAGTGTTTGCTTGAAGGGTGGGGGCCATGGGGCATAGTGTTTGGTTGGGGGTGGGAGCCATGGGGCATAGTGTTTGCTTGAGGGGTGGGGGCCATGGGGCATAGTGTTTGCTTGAGGGGTGGGGCCCATGGGGCATAGTGTTTGGTTGGGGGTGGGAGCCATGGGGCATAGTCTTTGGTTGGGGGCCATGGGGCATAGTGTTTGAATGGGGGCCATGGGGCATAGTGTTTGGTTGGGGGGTGGGGGCCATGGGGCATAGTGTTTGGTTGGTGAGTGGAGGCCATGGGGGATAGTGTTTGGTTGAGGGGTGGGTGCCATGAACGGAGGATGAACGCCACAATATTCCCATTAGTATAACACAAAATGCAAATGGAAATGTTGGAAAATCTTATTTAGTATATGTAGTTTACTGAGAAATATAAAGTAGATGGAGTCTGTAATGTTTTTTTTATTCTATTTTTTAACTGTGCTGTGAAAGGTGGTTCCTAAAGGAACATTTCTTTTGTTGTTTTTGGATGTATTTTTTTGGCAGGAGAGCTAAGAACGGAGGTGTGGAGGGAAATGAGGGAAGAGGAACCAAATACTAATATGGAGGGGTAGGTGGACAAGGGAAAATATTGTGCATGTGTTATTTCTATGGTACGGGGCAATGTTTCTCATGCTCCTTGATTACAGCAGTGGTGGAGGCTCTTGGGGAGGAGGGATGGCATTAGCTGATGCCATTTTAAGATAAATAGTAGTTTTTTCTAAAAGTATGTACTGTGTACTTGATTGTTAATGGATAATGAGTAGGAATAGGTGTTGGAGCTGTGCAAGGGAAAATTTGAAGTTGATAGTTCCTAGATCAGTAGATGCAGTTCTGAACTGTCCGCGAAGCAGAGATATTATCATGAAGTACGGACGGGTTCTCGGACACGTCATCATGCAGCGCCCAGTGTATGATCATGTGGCACTGTGCGGAAGGTCTGCTATGAAGTCAGATGTTCGTAGACGTCTACGGATGCAAAACTAGTTGAAATAGTTGCAAAAAGTGTATAGAAGTGTTAAAAATGATTCCAAAAGGTGGGAAATGGCAGAGTTTTAAGGTGACACTTTGTAAATGGTACACAAATTTTGCTATATTGGCTAAGTATGATATTAGTAAGTTGTAGGAAAATAGCATGCACTGGTAAAAACCCATTAAATTCACTGAAAAAACTTTGTTAAAGGGGCGTTATGGTTAAGTTGGACTAATAAAAACCTATGAAATTCAATGAAAAAACTTTGTTAAAGGGACGTTATGGTTAAGTTGCACTAATAAAAGCTATGAAATTCAATTAAAAAACTTTGTTAAAGGGACGTTATAGTTAAGTTAGACTAATAAAAACCTATGAAATTCAAAGAAAAAACGTTTTTAAAGGGACGTTATGGTTTCAAGTAAAACCGAAACACCCCAGAAATTCGCCAGTTATGGTAAGCTAAACAACCATAACTTGCGCCACCACCGTGCACTGCTAAGATTAACACCCAGGGCATCAAAGATGCCATCACAAATGTCATTGATGACATCACTAATGACATCACATATCTGGGCCACTTGTTTTTGTTCATTGACATATATAGGCCAGTTGGTTTTGTTCACTGGCAGTCAGAATAATAAAATTGAAAAAGGTGCTATACATCTAGACGTTAACCTTGTCATATGTTCTTTAAGTACTTTCCTTAGGGTTTGGTCTCAGCTCATTGTGCACATACATGGGGAAATGAGCAGGCCTCAAACACACAATTAATTTGTATAAATGAAGATAAACTTTAATGAAATTAACATTTTCTGATGATGCCGTTTCTTTCTTCCTTACTGTAGTTTCCCTGTATGTGCCTCTGATTTGTATGCATTGTGGTTCTTCATATGTATTGTTTGTACCAGCACAAGTGTTGTAAGTCTTGACTGGTTAGCTAGTTATTAAATGTTTAACATTACTCAAAACTCTGATAAGGTAGCATTCATTATTGTACTATCCAAAATTACAAGATTATAAATATGTCCTGGGAGGATAGCTCAGTGGCAACGTGCACGCCTTGGAAGCAAGCAGACACAAAGCAACACAGGTTCGTTCACCGGGTCCGCGCTTAGAAACCTCTGGGTGTTTAAGCGCGTTATAAATACGCAACTAAGACAAAAACAATTACACAACTTAATTCCTGTAACAGCGCCTCGATGCCCGCAGGCTGTGTGAGCGCTTTAAAAATGTAAAATAAAAAAAATAAAAAATAGTGTACTTCTATGGTGCATGCTGCAGTCATTGCCTATGTTTATATATGATTAAGTTTCAACACTCCAATACAATCATATTAGATGAGTACATTCTTTAATAGATTAAGTAGTTCATGATAGGTCTTCCAATCACCCCTGACATCTTGTTACCAACAATATAAACACAACTCATTGGGCCTCATTACGACCCTGGCGGAAATGGAAAAATGATGGCGGAAATGCAATACCGCCATCGAACACCGCTCGTTGCGATTATGACCCGTCACCGTAAAGTACGATGCCATTAGCGACACCGCAGTGAACGGCAACGCTAACTGCACCAAGTACGCGCACGCGCGCCTTGCAAAACCGGAATCACCGCCATGGCGCAACGGTACGCGAATTCTGACCCTAGCGGACATGTACTGAACGCCATCAAGCACGTCGTAAAGTACCATTCCGCCATGGCGAGAAATACGGCATCGTGAACCAACCGTAAATGGCCCACTGAGTGCCTGTACTCCACTCCCTGGCCACATTGCACAACTCCTGGCAGGCGCAATGTACTCACACTATGCAACCAGTGAAATCTACAATTCACCCATGCATGCCAACGTAGAAATGCATGCAGGGGCTCAAAGCGCCCCGTGAGTGGGCATCCATGTACGGCATGTCACCATAGCCGTACTGATGCAGCACAGGCATGTGAAGGTACAATACATCAAAATGAAAATCAAGAACACATGACACAAAACAACAGTAGTCCCCCATCGCTTGCCACCAGCGCAAGGCAACATCCAAAACAGCATCCTGAGGGGGATTGCACCAGGCCTGTACTCCTGCCAGTAAACAAACCAACCATCAGCAGAAGCATGTACCACACAAGTTGGCAGAGTGACTGAGCAGCCAGGCTCATCCCAAGAGGGGCCGATGGGAGCTGCAGGGCACAGATGGCATGAATACAGAAGCTATTCCAATGGACATGACCCCAGTCCCCCTCCAACAAACGCACGCAAACACAGGCACCTGTGACCAGCCACATTCTGAACATCCCATCATTCCACCAATCGACCTGGCTGACAGGCACCAGTCGGCCAAAAGCCAATCCCCCGCCCCTGAACAGCACATCATGTAAACAGTCACAATGGCAGCCCCTATCCGTGACCATACTGTGCTACGTAGGCAAACGCGGCCAGTACTGTACCACACAACTCAACTCAGAAGGCGGAACACAATGCAGATCATCTCGCAATACATACCGCCACAAATCGAAAATCGCCACATCACCTGCAAAGAATAACGCAACACGACAAATATCGGAATACAATTTAAATGCACATCCAAATGACAAAGGCCCCACAGCAATTTGCAAAATAACACCAAAACATCCATCATCACCGAGGTCTGCATCTGCAATAATTGACCAGCTTCCACTTGTGTGACGCCCTGTACCATCATGGCACACAGGGCCTACATCAACGTTCCAAAAGGCAACATGGAAGCGGCAAGAACCGCAGGTCCGTCCCATGAGGCAGGCACTAGTCGAGCTGAAAGGCCGAAATGTTGCACCTAGCCACCAGTACAGCGTAAGGGCATGTGGCCCATTGGCGATCGTCCCATAAGATCGTAATGGTGCTCCACTGATTCACCCGAAGCTGCAGGTGTCGAGAGTAAAATCCATCTGGAGGAGTGGCGTAGAGATGGCATCTGCAATAGGGCAGGAGATACCTGTCACCCAAATGAAACACAAAATAACCGATTGCATTACGGGACTCATGATGCATTACAATCTTCATTCAACACACCAAATCCACACCCATATGCATGCTAGCCCACTCCAAAGGAATATACACACCCCTAAATCAGTATCGATTCATAACGAAATCAATCGAGGTAAATACACCATTGGCAACGTCGGTTACTGTGCATGCGTCCGTCAAGATAGAACCCATGACATGGGATTAGTAACGTGCCTAGACACAAGTGTATGAAGGCGCGTCGAGACAGGGAGGATCCGACAAGGGCAGATAGACGTAAGTCCCACTATGGCAGCCTTGCATCACATAGCGCAGGGGAAGGGGAGTGATTCAAAAAACCCATGTACATGGCAGACCCTAAATGGAATCATCTGTCCATGCATCCATTCATCATTCCCTCATCCCGCAATGAAAACGCATGAATATTCACTCACATAATATGTGAAACTTCCATCGCGTCTGTGCGTAATGCAGTCTGCAAAAACCACTGTGCACCTGGCCGGATCTGTAGTGTTGTGAAGCAAGATGGATTTGGGAACGTCCTGCCTTATCGTCCACTACGCTATTGCGCATCCCATTCAATTCATATCATTCATTGCTTGCTCGTTATGGGCCATGTCCCAAGGACATTCTACAATAGAACGTTACATTTCCAGCCAGACCTGTGGGCGTATCCTCGCCGCTACTTCAAAACCAAAAATGCTGGCCTTCGAATTCCTCACTTGCAACATTACGTCGAAAAGGCTTCTGTGAACGCTTGCATTCACAATTACATCAATGTAGTGCGGCTGTGTGTCATAATGCTAACTGGCTGCAATCACAAATGGGACGCCACGCCCGTCGGTGAAGTACGTTACTGTGCTGCATGAGGGTCGGCCATCGATCGAGCCCTACATACCACCGACTCTTCACAGGTATGTAAGCGGCTGCAATTATAGCATGTGTAACAATGGGAGCATAGCATGAAAATCAGTCAAAGTACATCACACTGCCATCGGGATTTGATACATGATTCCAATCCCAAGATGCCATGCGGCCAAATGCAGCCTTACGTGCGGGACGTGCTCGGCCAGAAGGGATTGCATCTGCCACAGATTCATTCAATCAGCACAGGTGGAGGCCATACAGGCCGACAGCACATATATAGCAGACCCAAACCCCTCCCACAACCACTCCCACTCCAAAATGCTACCGGCAGGACTAGCGATGTTGGGCCTGGGGGACCAGATAGCACTGCAAGTGCTACAACTACAAGAAGACGACGAACAACAACAGGTACAACAACCGGGCGCACAGGGGAGACGGAGGAGAAGGAGGAGGAGGAGGGCAAGGCAGGGTCAGCAAGGCCCACAAGCACTGCCACTACCACCACGCAGGCGGCCCGCAATCCCACACCTCCGAGCTGATCCGTTCAACCTCACTGCTGAGCAGATCCACACCCTCTACCGTTTGGACCGGGACACCATAATCGCCATTGTGGACATGACACATGCTGACCTCGTGAGCATGATAGATAGCCCAACCGCCATCCCACCCCTACTGAAGGTGGTGTCTGTACTCCACTTCCTGGCCACAGGCACCTACCAGCACACAGTGGGACAGTTGCATGGCATTTCACAGCCACTGTTCTCACGGACACTCTTCCAAGTGCACGATGCCCTCCTGAAGCACGCCGACGACCACATCACACTACCACGCACGTACCAGGAGATTACCAACGCTAAAGTGGGATTCCATGCACTTGGCGGCATCCCGGGTTGCATTGGTGCCATCGACTGCACCCATGTTGAATTGGTTGTCCCACATGCCATGGAGGTCCAGTACCGCAACCGGAAACAATTTCATTCAATCAATGTGCAAATGGTGTGTGACTCCAACAAGATCTTTACGCATTGTTGTGCCAGATTTCCAGGATCTACCCATGATTCTATGGTCCTGAGGAACACAAGAATACCACGCTACATGGAGCGACACGCAGGGCACAGATCCTGGCTACTCGGTGAGTCTCATTCCATGCATGACATCGTGGCCCATTTGATGCGTCAATGACCTTGCAGGAGGGGGGGGGGGCTACTTAGCACTATCATTCCACTGACACCCTTTATTCGTCTCATACAGGTGATGCCGGGTATCCACTGAAGAGATGGCTCCTTACACCAATCCGGAACCCACAGAACGAGCATGAGGAGGACTACAACCATGCCCACTCACGTACCCGTGTGGTCATTGAACAGGCATTCGGCCTACTGAAGGCTCGTTTCCGCAGCCTCAGCAGGTCTGGCGGGGCACTCATGTACAGCCATGAGAAGGTTTCTAAGATGGTCATGGCATGTGTCATGCTGCACAACATGTGCATACGTAGGAATGTGCCCATGCCCCCTGACGCTGTACTGCATGCACCTGAAGATGATGATGATGATGAGGGTGGGGATGTGGAGGCACCTCAAGGAGTCCATGAGGCACAGGATGCACGTGCAATCCGACAGAGCATCATAGATGCATGCTTCTAGCAACCACGCATGGTGCCTATTACACGGAAAGGGGACCTGTGGCACTGTGTGTGTGTAGTACAGGCACATTGTGGACTGTACGCCTATGAAGGCCTCGTACGCAAATATCAATGTCCACACATGTCATTGGATGATAATGAGGTGCTGTATTGTTAATGTGATTTGATTTATACACCCTATGGACCCGCCACCCAGTGAAGCCCAACACACCCCCTCCACCCTACTACCTCCCCCCCCAACACCAGTGTCCAAATATGCATGCTGTCCGTGGGTAGACGCTATTGCAAGCCCCCTCTACGGGTATCAGGGGCACCCCTGCCCGTGGAGCGCAGGTTCCTGCCAGATCTGCGTTGGGGGCTGCCCTGGACGGAACTTGCCACGGATGATGTCTCTGCCTGCTCGCGTCCATGCATGTCTCTGAGGGTTTGTGAGAGCTCCGAGAGCACACGGCGCACAGCAGCAAGTTCAGCACAAACGTCTTTGGACGTCGCATGCAGTTCCCCCCTCAGGCTCTCGGTGCTTTTCTCCATTTGTGCTCTCAGGCTCTCGGTGCTTTTCTCCATTTGTGCTCTCAGGCTCTCGGTGCTTTTCTCCATTTGTGCTCTCAGGCACTCGGTGCTTCTCTCCATTTCTCCCCTGAGGCTCTCACTACTTTTCTCTATTTGTGCCCTGAGTGTCTCGGTGGATGTTTCCATGGCTGCCCTGGAACCCCCGCATTCATTTGCATGGTCCTTGAGTAGCGTGGACACTTCCTGCTGTTGCTCGATCAGCAGGTCGAGGGACTGTTGCCTCTGCTGGGCCATGGACATTTGCGGTGGTGTGACAGGGGGGCTGCTCAACACATGTTGCCTTGGCACAGGACTTGTGGGGGTTGGCCAGTCGTCGTCTTCAGGGTGCCCCTGCGTGGTTTCGTCATGGTGTAGGGGATGGAACATGCAGGGGGATTGGGAAAGGTCATGGATGGTACCTACGTCGCCAGCACTGTTTTCCGTGTCGGAGCATGCTGGCATGACAGCTGTGTCACCTATGGTGCTGCTACCACCAGAGGCAGTGCCATCAGATACGTTCTTTGGGGGGACCTGTGGTGCTGGGGTTGTGGACTTGCTGGCTGCTGGGGTGCCTGTTGCAGTCCCCTCCAGTGTGCTGCCACTTGATTCCTGCTGCTGCCGTGTCTTGATCCTTGCACCTGAGGTGGAGGCTCTTGGGACGTTGGTCCTGGCCCTCTTTGCAGGCGTGCTGGTAGGGGTGTCCTGCAGCTCGTCGTTGGTATCGGACCCTGTGGTGGAGTAAAGAGGGGCGAGCGTTAGTTATGGGTCTGTCGGATTTGGAATGGCAACGTATCAAATGCATTGGGGTGGTACATGAGGCTGATTTGGGACTGGGCCTTGGAGGTGGTCTCATTTTCGTGTGGATTGAGGATGCATTCATTTGGCTGCCTGCAGTTAGGGGGTGCATGCTGCACATGTAGGGGTTGTTTATGGCATCTTGATTGATTTGTTTATTCATTCTGACTTTTAGAGGGCGCTGTCAGGGCAAAGTATGTATTGCACTATGGGGTCACATGGTACTGCACATGTTCGTGTTTTGTGGATTTCGCATTGTTTCTCTTGGCCAACCTACCTGATTCTCCGGATGTCGGCACTCCTTTCTCCATCCCTCCGACTCCCTCTATGCTCTCCATTCCTATGGTGGAGGCTCAGATATCCTCCCAGGGGGTCAACTTGATGGGCGACTCTGAACCCCCCCCGGTAGCTGTGGCGATGTTCCTGTTCGCAGAAAGTATGCTGCGTACGCGGATCCGCAGGTCGTCCCACCGCTTGCGACATTGCTGTGGCGTGCGGGGTGTTGTCCCCACCGCACTTATGCGCTGTGCCACCAGGGCCCATATGGCCTTCTTGTTGGCAAGGGCCGTCCGGGTCATTTGACTGGAGAAGACGACGGCGGCATTTTCCTGGAGGGTCTCGGTGAGCACGGTCAGTTCCTCTCGGGAGAAGTGGACCTGCCGCTTGCGATCACACGCTTTCTTGGCTACCTTTCCCATATTTATTTTTTTAACTGGGGTTGCTACCGGGTTGGGATGTGTGTCAGGGTCGGATTTTTAATGGTTGTGTTGGGATTCGGATTTTATAGTTGTGCGGCGTGCTGTTTCCCGTTCCGGCCACATGCTTTTACTTCCGTTTCCGTATATTTACGGTGCCCGTAATTTGCGGTGCCCGCTCGTTACGGTGACCGCTCATTACGGTGACCGCTAAGATGGGTGGCGGTATTGCACCTGGTGCAGCGTACGGCGGCGGTAAGGGCCGTTTTGGGGTCATTTCCGCCATCGCAGCCTTTCGGATTCCGCCATGGCGTAATGCTCGTGCCCGATGGGTCGTGATTAGCCGCACTTTGCTCCTTCGTGCAATGGCGGAAACGCTATTTACGCTGTTGCGGTCCGGTCAGTCACTTTCCGCCAGGGTCGTAATGAGGCCCATTGTAGGGACTTTTCATCAAAATGTATTTCACATGTGATGTCATCAGTGATGTCATCAATGACATTTGTGATGTCATCTTTGATGTCCTGGGTGTTAGTCTTAGCAGTGCATGGTGGTGGCGTGAGTTATGGTTGTTTAGCTTACCATAACTGGTGAATTTCTGGGGTTTTTCGGTTTTACTTGAAACCATAACATCCCTTTAACAAAGTTTTTTCTTTGAATTTCATAGGTTTTTATTAGTCCAACTTAACTTAACCATAACGTCCCTTTAACAAAGTTTTTTCATTGAAAATATATATATATATAGGAAAGTGCTCAGCATCAACCTCCTTTGTTACTATTCCAGTGATATGTTAGCATCAATGTTCCTCGAGCGGTGCAACCTAAATTATGTTTTCTTAATTCTCAGGCTCCTTATTCTTGTTCAGCATGTACTTGGGCTCTTGTGCTATGCCTCTTATTACTCGCTTCTCCCTCAGGATCCTGGTGGCTGGGTAAGGAAGTGGCACCCTTGTATGGCTTTACGTCGGTAAAATGGACCCATGCCTTCCCGTCTTGCAACTTCACTGATGTAGGAGTACTATAAGTCACAACATGGAAACCTGTGAACCTAGGGTGATGCTACTTTCGCACATGGTTGTGGCACAGCATGAGGTCCCCAGGGAACAGTTGGAGAGGATGGATAACTGAAGCAGTGTTCAATTCTGTTTCGTCTTCTGTACCTTTTGCGATACCTCCCTGCCATTCCTTTATCTGTCGAGAAATAAAAGAGAGAGATTTAGTCATGGACATCAAATAGTCATGTAACTCATTTCCTAACCGAGTCGCAGTGCTTTGGGCATCTGTCTCCGCATGTGTGGGTGGGGTAATGGATGCATGCATCCTGCAACCTATCATCAGCTCATGAGGAGTCAGGTGATGGTCTGAGCCTGGCTGATTGCATAGGACAAAAAGAGCTGGAGGTAGTCAGCACAGCTAGTTCTTATGCAGTGTGTCGCTCAATCTTGCTATGCAGTTTTTCAGGAGGCCATTGAGGTGCTCTACTACACCATTCGATTGTGGCTGGTAGGCAGAACAAAGCTTATGCCTAATGACTAGCAGGGATGTTATTTTTGCAAAGAGCTAATTTGCAAAATGAGTCCCATTATTGGATCTTAGCATCTCGCACACTCCCCATCAGGGGAACAATTTGTGTTCGAGGAATTTCGCTGATGACATAGCATCTGGGTGGGTGCATGGTCCTGCTTCTATCCATCTGGAGAAGGGACACACCACCACAATTATATATTTGTATCCCCTGCATCTTTGGGCCATATCAATATAATGTACTTGCAGGTGTCTAAATGGGCCAGTTGGACGGGGTATGGTTCCTCTTAGGGTCCTAAGTGTATGGCCTGCTGTATATTTCTGACAAGTTGCACAATTGATGATGAAGTTTGCCATGTGTACATGCAGGTTGGGCACAAACCACTCCCTGGAAATCTGTACTGCAATGCACTCTTTGGAACTATGTGTTGGGTAGCGTAACTGCTCTAATGCTACCATAAGTAATTCTAGTGGCATTACAGGCTTTCTTGTGTTTCCCTGTCGCTACAGAAGATCGGTGGGGCACTGTGGACAGCCCCTCTTTTCCCGCAATTTCTGCTCTTCCGGTAATGCACACCCCTGTATGTCATTCAACTGTGCTATTGGCAGTACATTGTAACGTTCCACCACTGCCATCATTTTTCCATGTGGTTTCATTAGCTTTGGCACCTCCACTATGTCTGGCAAATATGCTGCACATTTGGCCTCGGTGTCTGCTGCTGGGTGTCTGTGAGAAATTAAATCTGTGCCTCTAGTGTATGCTAGGCACTTTACCACAGCGACCTCCGATGGCTTTGATAATGCATAAAGCAATCTTTCTAGCAAAGCGGCCTGCAGCATGGTTGTACCATCAGCACACAGGAAGCCTCTCCTAGTCCATTCTGACAGTCCATAATGCACTGTGGATGTCCCATAGGCAGAGTCAGAGTGCACAGTAACTTCCTCACCTTCATCTCTCTCTAGTGCCATAATCATTGCCACTAATTCTGCTGCTTGTGCTGAAAAATGCACCGGGAGCATTATGCTTTCAATCGTCTCAAACTCCCCATTGTCTTTTACTCTTACTACGGCTGCTCCCATCATTCTTGTCCCTGATCTCTGCTCTATTGTTGAACTGCCATCAACAAAAACCTTTAATCCTGTTTCTAAGCCACCTCTCTGGCGCAAGGTACCCCATCATGATAGTCTCTGTATGTTGTACAGTCATGAACATAATCATCTTCCTGCACCGGATATGCTATGTATTTTGCTGGATTTACTACATGGCATCTGACAATCTAAATGGATGGATTTGTTAGAATGACCTTATATACTGAGCCCCTCTGTGTAGTTAATGTGCTTTTGGGTTTCTCAAGTATTGCAAAAAGTGCATGTTCCACATATAATATCACTGAGCAGCCCATTGTCACAGTGGGTGATTTCTCAACTGCAAAGACTGCTGCACCCAAAGCTTTTTCACATGGGTAATGCCCTTTCATTACTGGGTCTAACAACTGGCTGTAATATGCCAAAGGTTTGTGTGTTCCATTGAAGTCTTTTGTGTGAGGACAGCCATCATCACTACTCCATTGCAATGGGAGAAAATAGAGAATTCTGCTTTGTAATCTGGGATTCCTCCCATAGCAATTTGTAGTTCATCAAATGCACTTCTCATTTCTCTTGTCCATTGTATGGCATCTCTGATTTCTGTGCTCCCCTTAGCCCTTCTAACAGTGGTCACATATATGAGGTGTAGTCAAATACTCATACTCTGCAATAGTTACATAATCCCAATAATTTTTGCAACTCCTTCACAGTATTTGGACGAGGTGTATTGCTGATGCTCTCTGCTCTTTCAGGTGTCACTCTCCTCCATTCTTTCGATATTATTTGGCCCAAATAAATTATTTCTTCCTGACAATATTGCATTTTTTGTTTGTTAACTTTGTATCCTTTCTCAGCTTGCAACATCAGCAGCTGTACTGAGTCAATTCTGCACTGTTCCTGAGAGTTGCTGCATACAAGCAAAGCATCTAAATATTGTATGATGGCACTGGGAGATTGTATGTTCCCCAAATCCATCTGCAGTACCCGATTAAACACACTGGGGGATTCACAGTACCCCTGTGGAAGACGACAATGTTCCAGTCTTACTCCTGTGTAGGTAAATGCAGTTAAATACTGCAAATCTTTATGGAAGGCTATACTGAAAAACACATTTTACAGATCAATAACTGAAATGTGTGGCCGTGGGAGGTATGTTGCACAATACCGTGGCAGGATTAGGTACCACCGGAAATGTAGGTTCTACAATGTTGTTCAAGGAGCGTAAATCTTGTATGAATCTCCAGGACTCTCCTTGAGATGTAGTAACTGGGTACACAGCAGTGTTGCAAGGAGACTCTGATGGCTCTATCGCTCCCTGTTTCATGACCGCATTTATGGTTTCACAAATATCCTCATCTGCTTCTTTGCACATTGGATATTGTTTCACTTGAGGTAACATTGCCCCGTTCTTCAATTTTATTTTTACTGCCCCAATCACTTTAAATAACCCCACATCATATGGACTGGTCGTCCATAGTGTGCTGGGTACCTTTGCCAAATCTTCTTTCATAAATGATGGTACCTTTTTAGCTAGCATTATTGGTTGTGTCACCTCTGTATACCCTATTCTCTTGAAAAAACTCATCATCTGTTAGCTCCGTCAGTCTGTGTGCTGCATCAAGTGCTATTACTGTGCACCAACTCACACCTTCCTCATCAGTGCTGTGTAAAATCACTCTGTCCTCCCTAACTACAGCCATCTCTAGCTCAATTGTAACCAGTTCCCCTTCAGTTACATCTGTAGGTATCTGTGTTCTGAATAAAAAGCCTCTGGGTAGTCTCAATAGCTGTCCCTCAATGTGGGGAAGCCATTCTAGCATCACTTGTACTCCATAGAAAAATATTTCAGGGTCCAGTGATACTCCCCTCTGTGCCTTTTGCCCATAAAAGTCTTGTATGTATTAATTTACTGTCTGGAAATGTATGCCTGGTGTAGAGCATATTATACCATCCTCTGCGAAAGATATTGCAATATTAAATTTGGCCATAAGATCTCTTCCCAGTATGTTGACAGGTGTCTTACTGGAATACAGGAATGGAATAGCTACCGTCTGCTCTCTTACTGTCACAGGAAAACTGTCAGTGAAAGGAACCAAATGTGTAGCCCCAGAAGAGCCTTGACAGTCCATGAATATTCCCGACATCGAAAATCTACCCTCTCTGACACAGGATTTTGTCACCCCAGTGTCAAGTAAGAAAGGAAGAGTCTGGTCGCTTATAGATACCTCCACCCTCAGTTCCTGTTCAAGATCTGTGGTTACTGATAGGATAAGGCACATCAAGTTACTCCGTGGGCTGTTCTATTGGCAGTACATATTCAGTCCTGTCCCTGTAAAAAGGTTCCCCCAACCACTGTTGCTCCTCTTATCCATGGTGTCTGTGGCAGAATATTGGTATCCCACTGCGTCACTGCTTGTTGTGATTGCACTGCATTCTGTGGTTGCTGTGGTGCTATCTGTGGCTGTAACTGTGGCCCTTGGGACTGCTGCATTGTTTTCACCTGCTGTACTTGTGTCTGTTCTAGTGGATGTTGTGTGTAATCATAGTAACTATAATCTTGCTGTGATGCACCATATGGTTCTGGATATGCATCCCCCCTCTTGGCCCATACTGCTTTGCACCTTGCTGCATTGCTCCTCTACTTCTGCACACTAGAGAAATGTGTCCTATTTTCCCACATGTCCAGCATACTGCTCCGGGCCCCTTAGGTCCTCCAAAGCGTGTCCGTCCCCCCACCAAACCCTCCTTGGGGTGCTCCAACCCGAAATCCTCTCCCTCAATGAACAAATCCTTTTCCTCCTGTGGGGTAGAAACTATTCTTCCCTCTTCCCACAAAATGACCACCCATGCCTTGCTCTGGCATAAAAACTCCCTGTCCGTTATACCCATCTCCTGTATTTGTCCGTACCCCTCCCTCTACCACCATTTTGGATAATTTCTTCTGCACCAATTGTGCCTCTCCTTCTGCCTTTCCTCTATTTTCTTTTGATCCTTTCCTGCTTTAACCTACAGTGGTGGACAATAGTTAGTTGTATCTCTGGCCGCGGTCTCTTCTCAATCCCAACAATTTTGTTTAACTGTGCTTCTTCTGGAAGGCCTGACATAAAATATGATAAAATGCTGGTATATTATTATCCCAATGGTCTTTAGTTTCCAAACACCAACATTCTTTAATGTCTTGGATGAAAGCAGCGGGATCCACAGTAGGCTCCATCCTCCTAGTCATTATGGCGTTCATGTCAGATTGGCCAGGAAATAGCACCCTGAGTGCATGTCACACATTTGCTCTGCAATGATTGAATGGTGACCCATCATATTTGGTGGTGTTTTGTTCTGTCACTGCAAAATAGCCAGCTCGCTTCCGCACGTCCTCTGTCTGGTCACCCAATATAGATGCAAATAGGCTATCCCAGCTGTCTCTCACTCTAGCTTGTAGATCCACTTGCCTGCACCTGCTGTGAGTGATGGCAGCTTATCCATCAAGTTATTTCTGTCTGTCTGATTTCATGGAGTATAGTGGGGCTGCCCTAATCCCTTGTGGAGCAGTCAGAATTGTGATATCCCTTTCTTGCGTGAAGGTGATGTTGCGGGTTGTTCTCCTTCTCACTGTCTCAGCTCCACAGTGTTGATGGTGTTCTGGCAAAATTTTTAACAAATATGGTGATTTATGGTGTTCATCCATAGAGAGTACTGATGTGAGGGGTGGATATAGGCTTAAATTTGGCCCCAACAAATCTGCTATCTCTCCCCAATGCAGCGCAACACAGGTTTGAATCCTGTTCATGTGCTTAGAAACCACTCGCTGGTATTAAGTGCATTATAAATGAACAACAAAATAAAATGAAAAATCCATTTGTGTGGCTTAAGCCACCTCCTCTCCCCTTCTTCATCATCAATGTCTACCCAATCTGTCTCTCTGTCAGTTTCTCCACTCCCGTCATCCTCAAGTATGAGATCAAAACTCACTCCTTTTACAGGCTCCCTTACATATGTTCCACTCATTATCTGTGGCACCACATCTCTACCCCTGATTTCTGGGATTATTGTCCCACTTCCCTCTCCCCACATTTCTGGCCTTTTGTTTCTGCTCACCCCTTTGCTCATTTCCTTTCTCATTTGTTCAATTTCCTCCTTTTCTCTTATCATTCTCTGGGTCTTCTCATTTAGTCTCTTTACATACTGATTCCTTTCTCCTACCTCCCTTTTCCTTCTTTGCCTTTCCTGTTCTTCTCTCTGCATCTTCTCTGCTACTTCTCTACATTCCTTCTCTGTCTCCTTCTGTGTGTTTTGCTCTATCTCCCCCTGTGTCTCTCTTCTGAATTCCTCCCTGGCTGCTTCTTCATTTCTTCATACTCCACTACCTTGCATGTATCTAGCTGCGCTCCCTCCCCCCGTTGTATGTATGTACTGCCTGTAGGCCTGACTGTTGTATTTAGCTGCCCCACTGTTGTATGTATGTGCTGCCTGTAGGCCTGACTCTTGTATTTAGCTGCCCCTCCTGTTGTATGCAGGTGCTGCCTGTAGACCTGACTCTTGTATTTAGCTGTCCCCCCTGTTGTATGCATATGCTGCCTGTAGGCCGGACTCTTGTATTTAGCTGTCCCCGCTGTTGTATGTAAATGCTGCCTGTAGACCTGATTCTTGTATTTAGCTGCCCCCCTGTTGTATGCATGTGCTGCCTGTAGGCCCGACTCTTGTATTTAGCTCCCCCCCATTGTATTCATGTGCTGCCTGTGGCCTGCCTCTTGTATTTAGCTGTCCCCCCTATTGTATGCATGCGCTACCTGTAGGCCTGACTCTTGTATTTAGCGCCCGCCTGTTGTATACATGTGCTGCCTGTAGGCCTGACTCTTGTATTTAGCAACCCCCCCCCTGTTGTATGCATGTGCTACCTGTAGGCCTGACTCTTGTATTTAGCTCCCCCCAGTTGTATGCAGGTGCCTGTTTGCCTGAATCCTGTATCTTGCTGTTCCCCTCTCAAGGCTTCCCTCTCCTGCTATCCCGCCTCTGCATCAACAATTCCTCCCTGCCCATTGTCGGAGTTTGATTGACGCATTATGGTGATACCATCACCGCCTTGTTGCTGATGCTTTGAATTGACTTTTTGAATCATGTGACTCTTGTTGGTTCACCCATCTTGAATCTCGTCGTTCTCACGCTGGGCTTCCTTTAAGCATCACGTAATAATGGTGTCCCTGAGTTATGTTGTGCCCATCTATGACTTTAATCCTGGCTTGCACTTGCTGGTCTCTTGCAACATAAGGTGTTCAGTATTTGACCTCTGCATCTTGGATGTGCTCTCTCCATCGGTGTATGTGCTCTATAACACTGTATTTCACTGGCGTTGCTTCTTCTTCTTTTTCACCACATTCACTGTTTCCCAATCTTCTCTTCCTCTCCCTGTCGTTTTCCTTCTTCCTCCCCCACCCCCTCACTATATTTTATGCACTTACTCTATCAGAAATGTCATCATGCCTAGTACGATAGTCGCTGTCTGTTCTTCTCCTTCCTCCCTCCCCGCCTGACCCCCTTTCCCTCACCTATTGTCAATCCCCTGCACTACCAGAAATGTCATCAGGCTTAGTACGATAGTCACTTGTTATGCTCCTCTCCTTCCTTCCCCCCTTCCCTCACCTATTGTCCATCCCCTGCACTACCAGAAATGTCGTCAGGCCTAGTACGATAGTCGCTTGATATGTTCCTCTCCTTCCTCCCTCCCACCTGCCCTCCTCCCACCCCCTTCCCTCGCCTATTGTCCATCCCCTGCACTACCAGAAATGTCGTCAGGCCTAGTTCGATAGTCACCTGTCATGATCATCTCCTTTCTCCCTCCACCCTCCCGCCCCCCTTCCCTCACCTATTGTCATTCTCCAGCAGTACCAGAAATGTCGTCAGGCCTAGTACGATAGTCGCTTGTTATGTTCCTCTCCCCACCCGCTTCCTCCCAATCCCTCCCCTATTGTCAATCTCCAGCACTATCAGAAATGTCATCAGTCCTAGTACGATAGTCGCTTGTTATGTTCCTCTCCTTCTTCCTCCCCCTTCCAGCCTCCCCCCTTCCCTCACCTATTGTCCATCCTCTGCACTACCAGAAATGTTGTCAGGCCTAGTATAATAATCGTTTGTTATGTTCCTCTCCCTCTTCCCTCTCCCCTATCCCCCTTTCCCTCACCTATTGTCCATCCCCTGCACTACCAGAAACGTTGTCAGGCCTAGTACGATAGTCGCTTGTTATGTTCCTCTCCTTCCTCCCCCCTCCCTTTCCTCCCTTTGCCTTATGTATTGTCATTCCCCTTGCACTTTCAGAAATGTCGTCAGGCCTAGTACGATAATCACTTGTCTGTCTCATCTCCTTCCTCTCCCTCTCTGCCTCCCCTCCTTTAATCATTGTCAATGCTCTTGCACTATCTTAAATGTTGTCAGGTATAGTATGATAGTTAATTACCCATTCTTAATGTCTCAAGGCCTTGTAAGAATGTTATTGTACTTTCCCTTGCTCCCTCCCCTGCCTTGAAGCGCTTTGAAACACACATATGTATAGGCGCTATACAAATGAATTCTCAATAGCAATACCTTCACATAATTATTTTCTGTGCCTTTCCCATCCAGTTTGATCAATATCTTTCCTCCTACCCACTTCTCTGGTTCAATCATTGTCTGACTACTACCTCCATTACCTATCGGTACACTTCTCACACCTTGGCCATCTATTTGCATTCCTCTCACTTTTGGGATCTCCTCCTCAGCTTCTCTTAGTTGCTTTTCTAAGCTATAAAGTCCTTTATACACTTCCTCATCCTTTAACTGTGCCTCTGAGCTGCGCTGTGTTTCATTCTGCATTGGAACTAATGGCGCCTTTCTTTTGACCAATTTTCCCCTTCTCCTACTATCATCACTTTTCTCATCAGGGATTCATATTTGGGATTACTATATCCTAGAGCTGCTGCTTGTAGCAGGTATATACCTGGAATAATCGGGGCTGGTGTGCTCACTGCATAAGGAGGCGGTACTGTCGACTGTGTGTAAACACCTACCTCAGCTGGGAAAGGCAGGGCTGTTGGCTGTGTGCGAGCGTTCTCCTGAGAGGGAGGAAGCAGCGGCGCTGCTCACACTCTCCCTCACACACACTAAGCATTCATTCTTTCTTAGGCCCTCTGTCTCTTCCTCAAAGGCCTTCCAGAGCCCTAATAATCCTAGCCTGTTTTTAAGCTTCTGGCCCTTGTGCACCGTGTGTAAGTATGTGCTCATATGTTGGAGTACATCTTTCGAGTGAGTGCCATCTCTTGGCCATGGCATATACATCTTGCTAGCAGTCTCTTTAATCTGCTCATTGTAGTACTTAATAATTTTGGTACTATATCTAGGGAATGATTTACATAGGTGGGTTATTGGGGTGTCTGACATGGTCTGACATGGTGGCAGCTTGGCACTTACACAAAATAAACAATATGAATACTGTTGAGCTTACAAATAATCAGGACAAAAATATTCTTCACAATTCTCTCGCACTCACACCCCCTCCCCACTTCAAATATAAATCCTACCTCTGGGTCACAACAACAAAATCCGCTCACAATCTAAATGTTCATCCTTATCCCATCAACCTCTATCAAACAATACTATCTGCCACACTCACAATACACAAAGAAAAACACCTCTACAGGATCTGTTGTCATGGGTACTGGCCAGGGACCCCCTTTGATGCCTTTCTCACCCCTAGCTAAGGGTAATATAAGGAGAGGACTGTTGGAAGCCATTTGGGTGGGGGCCTGGCGTGCAAAGAACTCCTTTCAAGACCCATACAGTAATTCTTCGGAATGCCCCCAAGTTATGTAGTTAAGTTACCACTTCCTGTTACTGTTTCCTGTGTGCCAACCAGGAACTAGCAGCGTGCTCTAGTCTCTGAGCGTGGCTGCCTTTATAAGCCATGCCCAGAGACCGGCCCGTGCTACGTGTGTTCTTTGTTGCTGAATGCACACGCTTACCTCCGTTCGGATCCAGCGTTCATTCCTGCGGCTTCTCGTCTTCTGCATGCCGATGCAGCTGCTTCTAGGAAGAAGGGAGAAGAGAACAGAGAAAGCAGTGAGTACGTGCTGTTTTCACCTCGCCGCCCGCGCTACCAGAATTTAACTTGCTCACCTCAGACGCCACCCTGTTGGAGCCGCAGCCGCTCCCTTCTTTCACGTCAGCCCAAAGTCTTCCGACCTGCAAGAAGATACGAAAAGACATAAAAGTTAGTGGAAACTATTCCTTTTGCCGGCATTAGAGCTATATTACAAGAACTTACCTGAACTGAACTTACCTGAATTGGATTCCAGTGAAGTAACTGGCACCTTGCACAACTTGAGATCAACCCGTTGGAGTTAACTGGGCCCGCCTCCGATCCGCAAAAGGATTTACAGTCGGACTCCAGTCAGATCCACGGCAGTGAACCTGCCAGCAAATCGCTCTCGCCACCAGCAGGACCCCTGCAGATGCAGGATGGAGAACGCACCAACCTTATAGAGAATGTGAGATATCCCCTAGTTCAGCAGGCAGCATTCAGGGAAGAAGGGTGTGAGGGGTGGGGAGCGATACTTAACTGGGACCCCACTAAATCCTCCTTCTTTCAACAGATCACCTTCCTCACAGTTGGGAAGAAGAAGGAAGAGAATCAGAGGTTCTCATTGCTCCCGCAGCGACCCAGGTGCGCGTGGCATCTATCTCACAACACAACACAATTCCAGCAATCAATAATTAATACAGTTTAAACAAAACATAGCTATCTTCCCAGAAGGGTATCCTTATTTCTCTATCGCTTTTATTCCCCCCAATAGAGGCTGGGCCCTGAGGTGCCCTGCTGTGCAGCCTTCCAAGACCTTGTCAAGGGATATCCTTTATCAATTTCTCTGTTTCATAAATACCATACAATACATTTCCCCATCCCCAATGTTACCTCACACATATTGTACTCACATCGGTGGATCTTTAAGGATTATGGTATTGGGGGTCCCCCAATCTGCCAGATCCTCCTCTGCTTCCAGCGGGCGGTGCAAGGACTTCACTCCAAAGCTGGCTCCTGATGACCTCCTGTTAAATTGTGCACAAAAATACTGCTCTCCTGAACGATCCGCTGTTCAGAAATTCCAAAAAACAAACCGTTGTCTGCTAACAAATGAAACAGGGGCCCAGAAACTGCACAGTCCTCCATCTGGTATTTGCCAATAAAAGAGACAACACAAATGGGGTTGTGGTATGCAAAATGCAGGGCAATTCAACATTATTAGCAATGTTAAGCTGGGGGAAAAACAAGATCAACAGTCAAGCTCTCCCTCAAGTTGTTCTCCAACATTTCAACAGGAAACAGTAGTATCGCTCCTGGTTATTGGTTCCTTCTGCTAAGCTACATATATAATTCTATATGTCCCACACTAATGATTGGATAACTCTTTATCTAAGATTGCACCCATGTACTATAGCATCATGCTTAAATATTATTGGTAAACTCTAAATTACTTCAGTGAAAAAGACATATGCTTATCAGGTAATATGTGTCCTTGAACTGCTGGGGGTATAAAGAATTATGGATGCGGATGGGGGAGAAGACCAAGCATGTCGCTCTCAGTTCTGAATTAAATAAAACAACCCATGTTATCTCTGCCATGATGTCTCAGAGTTTCAAAAAGAGTTTGTCCTCGCTCAATTGCCAAGTTCTGGTTTCCCCTGTCTTGCCCTAGTAGACGCGCCATCCTTGCTGCTTTGACCATGTTTAATATTTTCATTGCAGCATCTATTTGTGATTTTGCCGCATCCGTGCGTGTGCGTTACACCTAGCCGATTGCAGAGACATTCATCTGTCAGCTACCAAGATATTTCGCAGGCAACTCCTTGTCCCATGTACTTAAAATCCATCTTCTGTATTATTATAACTACTTCACCTCAGTGGTTGAACGGCCACTGCCAGAGACACTGATATCTTGTTTCTTTATGAAAACCCTCCTTTCCAATTCCATTGGCCTTGGACATTCCTTTGAGGCAGCCATCGTCCAGCGACTACAGATTTTCCAGAATTAACAATTTTAGTTTCAGTTGCGTGCTTGCTCTGAGGCACTCTTAAAGCTACAGGACCTTATGCTCTACTGTGCATGTGCACTTTTAAATAGCACTGCTTGTCAAAGTGTTATCCTTGCAGGATACATTCACTTTACTATCTACCAATTTGCTGATGTATGTCTGTCATATGTCATCCCTTCCTATGGGTATGCAGCATCCTTTATCTACCAGCAATCTTCTAATCTACTTGTGTAGTGAGTCCCTTACTTCTGTACACGCCTTCCTGTCTCCTAATCTACTCTATTTTAAAGCACACTACTTGTGCATGCTAATGCCTTCATGCTAGACCCTATCTGGCTCCTAATTGTGTAGCACCAACTATCTTAATTTTTATGACAGCTGCATTTTCAGGAGACTTCAAAGTACAGTTTCAAATGTGTCCTTGCTCACCTTATAACTTCGTTTTTTCTGTGGAAGGCAGGGGGCAGCTTGCAATAACTGCCCCACTAAATATCCGTCCCACTTGAATGATTCAAGATGGTAATGCCAGCCCAGATAGCAGAGTCTCTCTGTGCAGTAGACTGGATGTGTTCCCTGGACCCCAAGGATGCATACCTACATGTCCCCATATTCCAGCCTCACAGGAAATATCTTCGATTTACTGTCACGAACCATCACTTCCAATACAAGGTGCTTCCATTTGGCCTCAATTTGGCCCCTTGAGTCTTCACCAAATTAATGAATACGGTGGCGGGCCTTCTCGGGAACGAGGGACACCATCTTTATCCATTTCTCGACCATTGGCTCCCAATTCTACAAGAATGGTGGAATCACCCATACAGGATGGAGCAAAGGGGATGGGACGCATGAGTAAAAATGTTACTCACTGTAGTGCCTAGAGTACTCATAGTCCTAAGTACCCTTTCCACCATACGAGCAACACTCCATCCCCTGCATATAGACCACACACTTAATATGTAAAGCCAGGTGTGCTAGCGTCTGACATGTAAAAAGGGGACTGACGAGAGGCACCGGAGAGTGTGGCTAGCAGGCGTGACCTCCCCCGCCTGCTATTCCAAATTTAAAGGGGAACCTCATTTTTTTCGATGCCAAAGGTGCCGGTACCGTCACTGTATGGGGAAAGCCCATATAGGATGGAGGAAAGGGGACTTAGAACTATGAGTACTCTAGTCACTACGATTAGTTACTTTTCATTTTTTCACTTCTTGCAGTGATCATGGAACCTTTTCTGCTTATGAAAGTCCATGGATCTGTTTCTTGAGCTAGGCACAGTTTCAGTAGGGGGTGTTGATTGCCATGCAGCGCTTGACCCCCAACCTGAATTTGGGAGCAGATCAATCCTCTTCACATTGATTCTTTGTCATTGTTGATCACTTGCTTTTGCTTAGTCCGTTGAGTGGAGTTTCTCTTGAACCGTGTTTGGATACCGCAGACCATACTTTCCGGCCCATAAGTACTTCAGCGGGCGGCACTCCTGTAGATGCATGTTGTGATGTGCGATAATCCATAAGGAACGTCTTTAGAGCTCCTTTCATTGTATTGACTTCTTTATTGAAAGAAATACGAAATGCAGTGTTGAGGGTGTGCATTAACCTTTCTGTGTCTGCTTTGGCCCTTGGTCAGCAAGGTGTTATGTGGCGATAGTGCATACCGTAAAAGATGATGAATTCTGCAAATTCACGACCCTGGAAGGGAGGTCCATTGCCATTGAGTCAGTGGTGTGCTGCACTTGGTCTGCCAGAAACGATCCACCATTGCCTCCTCTGCAGTTGTTCCACGAACTTCATTCTGCCACTGTGGTACTTGGTAGCTTCCGCAATGTGTTTGAGAGACATGGATTTATGAACGGTCAGTCTAGTGACTATATTCACGATTTCTTCTAAGTCATCCTTAAATTGTCTCCTAGCATCTGTTTGGTGGTCACGGTGGCAAAAAAGGGTTGTTGGCTGGGTTGCTGGCTCCTGCCTGGAATTGCAACGTGACTGCATAGTCCTGTAATTACAGCAACCATCTTTACAATTGAACTGGCGGTCTCAAGGCTGAACCTTGCAGTATCAGAAGGAGTGGTTTATGGTCTGTTGCTACCGTAATCGTGACCAAAGATGTAAATGTGAAAGTGCTTGCATCCCCACAGTTTGGTTAGAACGTCTCTCTCAATCTGGAGTACCTATGCTCTGTAGACGTGAGCTCCATGCTCGTGAAAAGGATGGGGTGACTGACTCCTTGATGATCAGTTTGTATCAAGACTACTCAGAGCCTTGCAAGACTGGCATCAACTACTATCTCCGATTGTCTTGTAGAGTCGAAGAAAGCCATTGCTGTTTCTTCCACCAGGTACTTCTCCATGTTTCAAAAAGCTACATGTTCACGCGACCCCCATGACCAAGCCTGGTCTTTCTTTGTGAGGAGGCGCCCATTCGGGATGAACCTTCTGCAGAAGTTTACCCCAGGAACCTTCATATTTTCAAAGGCATCATTTGGGGAGCAAATGTTTCGATGTCCACTAACTTAGTAGAGTCGGGAGAGATCACGGAACCATGAAAGAGGAAACTGAAGAAGTTGATCTTCTTCTGAAGGAACCTGCATTTTTGTTTTTTTGAGCATTAGGCCATGCTAGCCCAATCGTTGAAATACATTCCTGTCCTGACGTATGTGATCCTGTTCATTTCTAGAGCAGATAAGGATAGCATCATTGATGTAAGCACACCTCAAATTGGTGTGCTGAAGACCTCCTTAACCGACGAGAACTGAAGCAAAGTCTTTTGAAGCAGAAGAGAATGATGGAAATATATTAACAGGCCTGGAATCTTCATGGAGGGGCATTTGCTGTTATCCAGACTTCAGATCAAGGGTGTAGAACATAGATGTGCATTGTCATTGAGCGTGGGTGTCGGGTGTCCCTCTCCAATTGTCATGATTGCGAAGGAGCATGTCCGCGCATATGCATACTTCATCCTGCTGTTGGGGTATGGGACGACTACAATAGGTGATACCCAGGGAGTAGGGCCACTAACTTTCTCTATGATATCAGGTGCTTCAAGCTTCTTCAGTTCTTAAACCTTTTTGCCGAGGTGGAACGGGAGCTGTCTGTATCTTACTGCCATGCGTTATATCGTGGGGTCCACATGGAGCCGCACTTATGGTTGTTCAGGCAGTCTCCCCCCCTTGAAATAGATTTTGTTAGTTCATCAGTGGGTCTTCAATTTCAATCTGGTACATGTTGAATGCCCAGTGCAGGAGGCCTAGGTCTTCTGGTAGATTGCAGTTAAGCAGTGTCTTTTTTATCCTTTATCTGGTAGAATGTGGCTGAAGTTGATGGTTGATCATGAGCAAATCTTGTATGAAAATTCCCTTCCAGTGGTAGGGGTTGGGAATCTCCATATGTGAATATTCTAATTTTCAGAGCTCCAGCCGAGGTGTTGGCCGCAGCTTGTGGAATTGTGTTGATGGCATCACGTTTACAGAGGCGCCAGTGTCGATCAATACTGGTACTTGTTTTGAGAGGATGGTAACAGCAGTGCGTGGTTGACATCTTCATCCCCTTGTACTCTGGCATATTGTCAATACTACAAAAGACATCCTCGACATCTTCCAAGTAAATCAGTTCACCTGGTTATTCCACCTGGTCTTGCATGATGACCGCCACTCGGGCTTGCCGATTTCTCACAGGATCTTGGTTCCCCACTGGAGGTTGGGGTGGCCACGCTGCTCTACAGAGTTTAGAGAAATGTTTCATCTGACCACAGCGACCACACTGCATGGCTTCTGCGGTGCAACCTTGCATGTGCAGTAGGACACTCCTTCAAAGGCAACAGTGCGGTTCTTGGGCTTCCCTTTGGTATTGGGTCAGCGTTTTCAGCATGCCAGGGTGACGTTGATTCTGTGGTCACATCCGGACACATTCTCAGATAGGCTGAGTAGGTTGTGACCATGTCTGCACCGCAAGTGTTTCTCCCACTTTGATGTTACTCAGTGCCTCCTTCATGTGGAAGCAGAAGCTGCTACTTCATGAGCTCTTCTCAGTATCCACAGCAGGGAAAGGCCTGGTTCCTTTAAGATGTGTTTATGTAACTGTTTCGTAACACTTTTGGATAATTCCCCCTCTTATTTTGCCCTCCTCATCAGGACAGGCACATGTAATTGCAAGAATCCTCAGATGCGTATAGAACGTGTCTAGAGATTTAGTGGGTACATTGGCTGGCTTGCCAGAGTTGCAATTGCTCGTAGTCGATGTTGACCATGAGAAGGAAGTATTCCACCCTGCAAGTCTTTGGTAGCTCTGTATGATCCATTCCGTGCAGGAAGTGTTTTGTGAAGTTTGTGTTCTTCGCTCCCTGTGTAGGATAAGAGCATGGATTTGCGAGTCGCATAGTCTTCCTAGATGCTTTAAAAACATTTCTAGCCGTCCACAGCACACAGCATGTCCAGCGGGGTGCTAGGGCGGTCGGGGAACCATATATGTCGAATTCAGGCACTGGGCTGGCATGGAACTGTTGTGGAGGTTTGGGAAATGCTCCCATCCTGTTCTCCGGCACTCTCAGAGCGCTTTGGTCCAGGGGCCATGCATTGGAAGAGGAGGATACTTCATAGTCCCCCTAGAGCTACTTGCACCATCCATTATGCCATTGGCTGGACAGCGCAGTGACCATGCACGTATGTTGAAAGTGTTCAGTTAGGAGACGTGTGTCCAGAAGAGGAAACAGCAGTCAAAGCATGCCACCAGGGGTGTTGCTAGGTCTGGAAAAGATCTGGGGCTATGCTAATGTCAGGACTGTCAGGACTCGGGGCTAGCTAGCTTTTTGGTTGTAACCCCTGAGCTTCTGCAAAGCCTCTGCATGCCTCTCAAGCACCATGATATCACAGGGCCGCTGGTCACACTCTCTGGTGGATGTGGGAAGGTGGTGTTACTGACCCTAATTACCTTTTCCCACTGTTGTTGCTCCAATTGAAGGTGTTCTGTGGTTGTGGAGATAGTTTGGCTCTTGTTTGTTTGTATTCTATTTGGAGTTACAATATTGTTATTTTTTTAATGTGTCTTCCCTAGGGCATTACTGCATTTTGGGCCTTATTACTAGTTGGGTGGTATCGCGGCAGTAAATCCACCGGAATACCACCCAAATGACTTACCGTTACTGCCGGATTATAAGTGGTGGTGTAATTCCCCATTTAATTTGAGTTCATTGGACTCAATGGTGCTTTTTTGGCAGAATTACTGTGGTGGAATTTCCGATGCGTTCTTTCCACCGATTCTGCCAATTTTTTCGACAGGGAGTCAGAGAATTTCCCTTCAGGATTTTCCTGTAGGCAAATCCTCCACTCCATGCCCAATCTCGTAATTTGGCGTAGTGTTAAAGTTGCCGGTAACAGAGTTACCGCCAACTTTACCACTTACCGCCAAACTTGTAATGAGGCTGTTTGTCTAAAGCACCTGTAGATGGAGTGTGGGGGCATGCAAGACCAGCAAGATCTTCTTGCTCCTCTCCGCACCATCCTCAGTACGGTCTGTGATGCACCCCGGTGTGTCTTCGTAGCGGCAGAAAATGCTTCTTCCTGCACAAGGCATGCCCCCTCGTCGCTAGTTGTTGTGGCTGGCAGGGTTTCCGCTTGCCTATCAAAGCGCAATCCAGGTGCAATAACTACTCTACACCGGTTGCCTGTTCAGGACCCTGACCCAAAAGGATGCAGTCCAGTTTATTATAAAAACACCCCCTTACTGTGTCACGTCCACTGTACAACACAGCGTCAGGGGCTTGACTTTGCAACAGTATCTGCCATGTTTCTTAAAGAGAAGAGCCTCATTACAAGTTTGCAGGTCTCCTGGCGGTAAATTCACCGGAATACTGGCAAACAGAGTTGCTGTTATCAGCACTTGGTCTGCCAGAATGTCTGGCAGATTACCAGTGCCGGTAAGGGCAGTAAATCCCCATCCCATGCAGTCCGACTCCAGGGGGGATTTTGCTGCTATTACTGGCCATGCCGATAATAAAAGCAATTTTTTGCTTGTAGGAGGCAGATTTACCTCCAGCTTTTACCTTGTGGTAAATCCTTAACCCCTACCAGCAAAGTTGTAGTTGGCACTTTTACCGTGAACGGGCCACCTCGGAATGAGGTCTAATCTCTGGTGACTGGCCACGCTAGCGGCTTGCCCGTACACTGGTGAGTGTTGGAACACGCAACGTTGAGAGCGAGGTGTGCGCACATGCATGTTCTGAAGGGGCAGTTGAAAGCTGGGCTGAGTTGGAATGAAAATGGCATGGGTGTGGCTGTGCTAGTGTTGAATTGTGTTTTACTGTAGTACTTACCTACTGCTATTCTACTTGAAAGTGAAGCTATGAATAAAGGAGTCCAGTGGCTCAACAACCATTGGGCAGCCTTGGCTGTAGCCCGCCCCCGCTCTGAAATGTTGGCTTATGTTGGCTTGACCTGGCTGAACTACAGAGCCGTGGCAGGACAGTACAGGACACAGACAATAAAGGGTGCATGCGACTGCACAGTTAAAAAATGCCGGGCAATTATAACTAATGTGATGTGTTTCATTGTTAGCATCTGCATTCGAATGCATACGTGTTTAGGCAACAGTGATGGAGTCTTAGTACTGGCATGTGAGGTGATTGGAAGGGCAGGGGCGGCAGGAGACAGATCATGCCCACAGCAGTTTTTAAGTGTGTCGTGTCAGACGTCATGAAGAGAGTTAACTGCTTGTAACATTGAAGCGGCACCAGAATATTTTCATTAGAAAGCGTGAAGAAGTCAGATGTCCCCACGCAAGTAAGTTTGCTCCGCCACCACAGTCTCTGAAGTTAGCCCATCTCGTAACATTTGAGGGGTTAGCCCTCCCCTCCGCAATGTTTGCCTAGTTGCACCCTGGCCTGAAGGAGTTCCATCTGCATTTACCTGACCACCTGTGTTAACTCATGTAGAACTCTACACACATGCAGCTTTACTGAAGGCTGAAGAGGTGCGACACACAGTCGTCCAGATGAATAAAGGGGAATATGGGCGAACCAGGAGTGGGTGCAGATTAGGTATTCGGGGAAAAATGTCATTTGTTTGTGTTTCCCGATTTGCATACGGATGTGCCCCCATGATCCACATAGCGCGGCGATCTGCAAAGAAGTCACAACGTTTTTACAACCCGGCAGTTCCCCCTGAGCGGTAGCAGCGCATAGCATTTTTTTTTACAATGTTTTACATTGCGGCCCCCACTATCGGTAGAGCTTTCCTTGGAGCAACAACGCATCCTATTACCCATAAGATGCGAAAGCCACGTTGGAATTCATCATTAAATAACGCGTTAGAATTCATCATTAGATAATACGTGGGAATTCATTAGATAACAGGGCGTTGAAGAAGCTCCTGCAGTAACCACCAGGGGGCACCCTTATGCACTGAGAGCGCGCACACAGTGAAGTTGGTCAATGTGCAAAGCCCATGTGTGACACGTTTTGTTATGAACGGCACCACTGTTCTTTCATTCCTGTAATTTAATTTCGATAATATGTTTGCAAAGCCAAGAGGACATACCCGTTCCGGGAAGAGCATAAACCGTGGCAGGCATTTTTGTTATGCCCGCATATTGTTTACCGAAAGAAACATTCTTTGATGCCAGGAGTTAGCGTTTACCACCAGCTAAAATCCTCACGAGTGTTGCCAGCTTCGCCACAGAAGTGGAAGAAAAAGGCAGCATTTGGGCACTTTCCCTTTAGAACCTTTGTTTATGCCCGGAGTACGGGCGGCAGTCTTCGTTACGCTGAGTTTAGTAGCCTGCTGTGTAATGTCTGTCCAGTCTTGTCCGGTCCGGTCCTGCCAGCCAATCATGTATGCTGGTAGAACGTTGGTGAGTGTGATGATTGACAGCCCAGGAGAATGTTGGGTGAGGGTTGTATCTGAATGTTCCATGTGTGTCAGTTGGGGACCTGTGTGTACATTAAGGAGAGGTTTCATTTTCATGACCATGTTCAATTATTGCACTTAGGGTAGTGCAGAGGAATAAGCAAGAAAGTGTTTTACATTTTTTTTAATCTACCATGCAACAATTTTGTGTGGAAGGTTGTAAGACGCATTTGAGAAATGTGCAGACTGGTCACGCTAATCGTGAGGTGGTTTTAAGTTCTAACAGTGATTTGGGATCAAATGATTTCCTTGTGTAGTTGTTGGGCTGTTGTCATATCAACGCATTAAATGTTATGACCTACCATGGGTAATTACCAATTCATGTCATCTCACACCCAATGCCCTCAAGCTTTTGTTGTGTGCTAGCTCTACTGGAGGAGATGCAGGGAGAAAAGAAAGTTGCATTTGCGTTTAGGAGTATTTGTTCCCATTACAATGGTGTGCGCCTGTGGTAAGGTTATCAGGTGCTCTAGCATTTAGGAAACGGGATGAGGGTACGTCCCGCCCGCAGCAGAAGGATGTCATTTTGAACCACACTGCCTCTTCAAAGGGAAATGTGAACAGTTGCAGTGGATTATAAGAAATGTCAACTTCCCATTGCAAGGAGTTGATTGGGCGTATTAAGAACTGTATTTGGGTCTGTCCTTCCCATGGAGTTTAATGGGGCATTCTCAGTAAGGTTTTGGACTGCCCCTTCAAAGGAGTTCAAGGAGGCAATTAAAAAGGACTTTAATTTCGATGCATCTTGGTGTACATATGTTGTCCAACCTGTACCTTAGTTTCAGTATTTAGAGCCATGGCTAATACATAGTGTTTTACAATGCTTTAAACGTTGGGCTTAGTTATATGGTGCTACCAGGAGCCCCCCAAATGTTCAATTTGTTATGTTTTTGTTGTCACCTGTTGTGTGCATGGTGAGAGTGTAGTGGGATATATGTTGTGGTGCAGTGGGATGCTGTTTCACACTTGGGGAATGGTTGTGTTGCAGTGAGGATTAAGTGCAGCGCTCTGAGGGTCGAGTGTGTTGAGTGTGTTGAGTGTTCTTCTGTGGTTTACATTTTGGATGGGAATTGCTGACTTGGGTGATGACTGTAGTTGATTGAACAGTTTGAGTCTCTGTGCCTGTGGAAGTTGGCGTATTACGCACCCCTTCTTGTGTTGCTGCTCTTGGATATGGGTAGCACCACCCTCCTTGTGTGTTAGAGTGTGGACGTTGGCAGTTTGGTTGGTCTGCCCAGGCGTTGCATCCACGGGTAGAGATGCATCCTGGTCCGGTGGTTGGGCAATCTGTGGTTCCCTCCTCTGTCATGTCTTTCCCACCTTTTGGTTGGTCTGCCCAGGCGTTGCATCCACGGGTAGAGATGCATCCTGGTCCGGTGGTTGGGCAATCTGTGGTTCCCTCCTCTGTCATGTCTTTCCCACCTTTTGGTTGGTCTGCCCAGGCATTGCATCCACGGGTAGAGATGCATCCTGGTCCGGTGGTTGGGCAATCTGTGGTTCCCTCCTCTGTCATGTCTTTCCCACCTTTTGGTTGGTCTGCCCAGGCATTGCATCCACGGGTAGAGATGCATCCTGGTCCGGTGGTTGGGCAATCTGTGGTTCCCTCCTCTGTCATGTCTTTCCCACCTTTTGGTGTGTTAGTTTGTTTCCTGAGTGTTTCCGTTTTGTGAATTTGTTTTGTGCCACAGTGTGGCAGGCCCAGTATCTGGGGGTGGCAGTCCCGGATGGAAGATATTTGGTTGTGGTGGAGCAAGGCTGTGATTGTGCACCTGAGTGTGTTGTGGAGTGACTGAAGTGTGCATGTTGCTTCTTGTGGTGTATGGCTTTGTGCAGGACGGGGGGATGTTGTAATGTATACCTGGTGACTGTGTATCTGAATGCATTGCAGAGTGAATGAGATGTGCGTGTGCTTCTTAGGTATATGACTTTGTGTATGATATGATATGATAGGTTATTTATAACACGCTTAATACCTAGAGGTTTCTAAGCGCAGTCCCGGGGATACCTGTGTTGCTCTGTGTCGTCTTGTTTCCAAGCCGCGCACGTTGCTGCTGAGCTATCCTCCCGAGACCATCCGCCTGTATGCAGGGGGATGTTGTAATGCATGTCCAGTCTTGTCCTGTCCTGCTGGCCATGGATGTATGATGGTAGAATGTTGGTGAGTGTGATGATTGACAGTTTAGGAAAATGTTGGGTGAGGGTTGTATCTGAATGTTCATTGTGTTTCAGTTGGGGGCCTGAGCTGGTGGTATGAGTATGGCCGGTGGGTGTACTGCGTGTCTCTACTTACCTGTAATATAGCTGAGAGTAACCGAAACCAAACAACATGTAAATATGTACAATAAAGATTCCTGGAACTACATATGAGGCTCCACAGCTGGTCTGTGTGTGAACCATTGCGCTTTCTCTATATTATAACACCTTCTTCACAGTACTCACACATGAAGTCCTTGGACCATTGTATAGATCATCTTTAAGAATTATTTTTCTCCACTGCCCTGGTCCGTGGCACCACCCATCTTACCCATGACACACGGGGATAGGGTGCCTTCCCAGACACCCGTATCAGAGCCAGCCTTAGCTCTGCCAGCACCCACAGGGAAACTAAATTTGCCCGCCCCCCCACGTCCATGTGAAGGCACGGCTGGCATCAGGAGGGGAGTTTTTCACTTAAATAGAGTGGTGGCAGCCCCTGGCATAGGAGGGCTTACACCTTGCACTTTGAAGAGGTTGTGGGCAGAAGGCAGCACCCTGCCTTGATGTCTGAGTGCTAAACCCTAGGGTCCGATGGGAAAGGGGTGCTACCAGGATCCTGTTAGATTTCTCACCTGGGAGAGCAGGCTATTTACATTTACCATTCATTAGCGTAGCAGCAGTGGAAATCCACCCAGGCGATATCAACATACCCTATGATGACAAGCTTTCAAAACTGTCATCCAGCCACACCTTACCTCCCCAAACAATTTGAGCCGGCTCCACCACCATAGAAGCTCAGGAAAGCACTTCAAGGCAGCTTTGTGCTGGCGTAGCGCCCAATACAAAACAGAAGCTCCCCGCGCCATCACAAAAGGTTTTTCTGTCCCGAGGTCCAGGGCTGACCCAGGAAACTCCCAGATCTGTTTCCAAGCCCAGCTTCATAAAACGTGGCACGAGGCTGAATGCAGAAACAGCGATGCTCACATACTGTTCAAAAGATGACCCCATTTGAATATATATACATGTCTTGCTGTGTACAGACATGTTTTTGTTAAGGTGAGTATTGTAACTAATGAAAACGGCAGAGCCCAACTTCCATTACTCACTTAAAAGGAATTTCTTGCTGAATCACTAACACAGACCTGTTTTAAATTTAAAAATGCGGCATTTTATAACCTGCATTTTACATGACAGTAGAGAGCATTTATAGTCCAACACACACTCACGCGTAACTGCTGCTCACTTCTTAATGCCAGTAGTGTGGCAGAGATGCCCCCCTATCTTGAGGATGCCATCTGCATGCTGCCGACTCATGCCAAGGCATCTGCAAGCTTCCCGCACCCACGGGCGCCACTCAGCAATATCAGGGGAAAGACTGTCCCAGGTTACCCATCTGGGTTGTGGAAAAGGGCCTGCCAAGCATCATGGTGATCCTTGGTGGCGCAGGTCAGACCCAGCAGGTGTCCTCAGCACCTTCAGTACCCCAGCCACACCTGCATAAAAAAGAACAGGATGATATGACCTCTAGCCCTTGGTTCTGTGGGGAAGGTGGTTGGAGCCATAGGCAAGGGCAAAGGAGCCAAATACATCTTGAATATGATCCGTGGCCAGGTCTAAGTACCTAACAAGTGAGCACTGTGACAAGGGCTACAGACGGAGGAGCAATGTGTTGTATTGCATGTAGAGTGTATGATAAAGCATGAGTTGATGTCAGGCTATTACCCAAAAAGCAAGGACGTCAGACCCATCCTACATTTCAGATGGGTGGGTATGACGAAGGACTTGTGCTCAGCAGGAGTTGAAGGGGAAGGAGTGGCTAAACCACCTACTCAGCCCTCACACTCCTACAAAACAAGAGTGATCCTAATCATAAAGTGAAACAGCCACAGATAATCGATATTCCTCCTTCTCCTTATGTGGCAATGTGGGCTGAGGGCACCCTATACTCTTAAGAGGGATATGAATGTGATAACAGCAGCAACCCAAACTGCAGTAGTAAAACGGGACAACATCAAAGGACTATCCAATTAAGGTTCTATACAATATATATATATATATATATATATATATATATATATATATATATATATATATATATATATATATATAATTTAAACACACCAATATGCATTAAAAACTGTATTAAAATAACATTAACAAAATCCCATCCCTGTAAAGGAAGAGAGAGACATGCAGAATGTAATGATGTAAGCACTCTGGATACTTAGCAGGGAGGAGAAGGCAATACATCACTTCACTGTTGGTATAAAAGGATATGTCTTTGCGAAAAATGTGCCAAGGGGTCTTAACCAGTGTATAAGGCCCCAGCATATGGGCCAGGGCAGCTGAGGCCTTCCACCAGTACCATAAACAGTTCTTGGTAGTTCGACAGCTTTAAACCTGGCTTCTTATTGTTGTGCAAGTGGGTCAAACCAGGTTCAGATGCAGGGAGTCGCAGTAATCCAGATGGGGAGAAGGTGTTGAGTTGGATTAAAACTGGAGCTCATTGCAGTTTGATGCTGAGTTTGATGGGTGCGGGTGAAAGGGGACACGGTGCTGGTGAAAGGGGACACCAGGGTCAGTTTGTTGTTCGAGCTTGGATCAGTGATGAAGATGCTGGTGTTTCGAGATGCTGTTCAAAACATGGTGGTTCAAAGAATTCCGCAGCAACACGTTTCTTGTTCGAAATGGGGCAATTGTTGTGCTCAGCTGGTGTGGCGCGGTGGAAAACTGGTCGTAGGATCAGCAACAGTGGTTCGAAGAGTTTCAAAGAAGTGCTAATGGCTACACCACAGGTCCTATTGGCTTGCATGGTTCTAGGTCATTTGGTCAAAAATAAATGGTCGACAGGACAATTGGTCGACACCAAAAGGTCGACAGGTCAATTGGTCGAATTTTTTTTTTAGTGTTTTTTCACAATTTTCTTTTTTTTGGGGGGTCCCCCCCTCAACCCCCTTTTTTTTGCTAAAAACCCCTTTTTTCCCTAAACGAAAACCTAAAACTATATATATATATAAATAAAAAAAAATTCGACCATTTGACCTGTCGACCAAATGATGTTGACCAATTGTCCTGTCGACCATTTGTCTGTCGACCATTTGACTGGACACCGGCTTTTGCATGTGTTCGATCTCAGTTGACGATGGATTGATGCGGTTCAATGGGGTAGAAATGCAGGAGACCAGTAGCTTTCCTTCTTTAGTGCTGTGAGTCCCAATCCAGGGGCTGAAGTACAAGATGAACCCTTATTCTCACTCAATCAACTTGGGGGAGACTGGGTAACACCTGCAGGAGTCTCTCACCTCCAATGAGGTCCTGGGCACCAATGACTTGGCAATGAGGTAGGTCTTGCTCCAGCAGCAGTTCACCCTCAATGTGCCCTTGGGATGTGTAGGGAGCAGAACTTGCCTCTCCCTGGGAGCTCTCCTTCTTCACGTATGGCTGTGTACTTTGGAAAGCTCACCACTCCCAAAAGTGGTCCAACTAAATTCTACTTGCAGTCCAGCAATAATCATACAAAGACAGGGAGATTCCTTCCTAATAAAGGCTAATGTCCAAAGAGGATTAGGTAGAAGCAAGCCTGCTTTTCGGGGCTCAATCCCTGTTAAGGTAACAATTAGTCTTTGCCTTATTGCATCACGTCCAAAGTGCTTTGCGCTGCAGGAAGTAGAGGAAGCAGGAAGGAAAGACTACTTTAGAGAAATGCAAGACGATCAAAGGACCTTTGGTAGGCAACAACCGGTTATGAGACATTTCCCTTTGTTTAGGATGTGTTATCTGAAGCCTGCTTCTCAGGCTGCTCTTGCTGAGAACTTCCTGGGCTGGTCCTCACAAGAGATCAAAGAGAGGCAGATCCCCCTGGCTCATTTCTTGATGGTTGCAGCAAAGACAGCTAGTTTAGAGAGAACATACACAGCCTTTTCATGGCTGGCCTGGGCTCACAGTGTTGGCACAGTGTTTACATGTCTGTTTATGATACAGATCAGATGTGGCTTTAATAATTATGTGAATTACCAGTCACCCTACCCCAAAACCTCGGTATAGCTTATGTTTAAACATTAAATGCCACCAGGATTATAGTTCATGATAATTATGTGGTTTTGGAAAAAAGGTCCAGATTTTGAATGCAACATCTGCACTGTGGAAGCACCTGTCGAAAAGGGCACCTGTGACCTTTGAACCTGCTCTGTGTCACTGGAGAGCAGGAGCTGAAGATTAGGAGACTGATATAGCAGAGCGCATGCGCTACTTTGCTTTTAGCATCGAACCTAATGAATGGGCGTTTTGATTAGCAGACCACCATTGTTTAGATGGAATTACCTGCATTATTTCATATTTGATATATTTACACCATTGCCAGATGGCAATTCGTCACAGTGGGCTTGTGTCATAATACACTGGACAGTTAGATATGAACCATTGGATTTTCATGACTTTTCTGCACAGATCTGGAGGCGGTGCGGAATGTCCACATTCACCTCCCTCATCCGCTTCATGCACAAAATACACATGCCTAGTTTTGAATGCAGGCTGAAAGGCTTAAACCTCGCAGGAGTCCAGCTCCCTGGACCCACTTATTGTTTTCCTGTTAGATTCTATGCTGGAATTTGACCGGATTTCCCTTGGGTTCAGAATCTGGCAAGACTTGTTTCCACAAATTCCAAATCCGGGGAGCCGAAAGGTCCTTGCCACTGCTGAGCTACCGTAATATATTACACCGCAGTGATCAGTTGTTCCCAACTCTCGTGTTCATTTATGGCTCTAAAGAGCTCTGCTGTGGATTGTCTTCTTTTGTTATTTCCTTTGTTTTGATCTTAAGTACATTGAAGTACAGTTAATGTTAGATGGTTGTAGGCATCGCGGGGAGGGAGTAACTATCAATACACTACTCAAATCTATTGCTAAAGGGAAACGGGCTCTTCATCTGTGGTCCCCTTCGACCACAGATCGTCGCATTAACTCACAACGACCACAATGGACTTGTGTCCACCAAAGGATTACCATGACAGAAAGTGTGGTTCTCACAGATGGACAAACTAGTTAGCGGAAACTGCAAAAGTGTCACATCTCCCAAATCATAAACCCTGTAACACACCCAGAGCCACTTCACATGACACCTTTGCCCCAAGCAATCAGGTTTGAAATTGCAAACGACTTTTTTGGTGCGCTGCATATTTCCTAGAGGTCATTGATGCATAATCCCATTTCCCTGAGCTTCAAACAGCAATGTCCACCGCTGCCAGTCACAACATTCCCAGTCTAGACAAAATGTTTGCCACCTCTGGCATCCCAAGAGTGGCAACATTGGACAGTTGCACGTCACGTTTTTCAATGTTTTGCTGACTACATGCATTTCAGGTACAACCGCATCATGGCTACAAGCAGACGACATGGTAGAATGGTTGATGAGTAACATGCACATATTTGTACAAGTATCACATCTCAACAAGACCCCGGTGGAGCAAATATTATACCAGGTTCTGAGATACAACCGGAGCACTCCTCATGGAACACCGGGCATATGCCCTGCTGAAATAATGTTCCGAAGGCCCAACAAAACACGTCTACCGCAAACGGCCACACTCATTGAAGGACCTGGACAAGGTTGTACACATTAATGACACACAAGCCAAAGAAAGCATGAAACAAAATGTGGACTCAAAGGGAAGAGCAAAAGAACATGAAATTACAGTGGGTGACACTGTTCTGGTCCAACAATCCAGTGTCCACAAGGTGATATCGCCATTTAGCCCTGTCAGCCTCATGATCACGTGAACACGCGGGGTCTCCAGTAACAGCTGATAGTGGAGTAAAGGAAATTAAAAGGAACTTTTCATTTTTCAAGAAGACTCTGAAGACACCCAGAGTACTTGAGGAACATGTTGGTGATCAAGACAAGGTATACTCAGGTGAGTGTGCACCCTCAGACATGGAAACCCTCCCGGCCAATGAAGGCAGGCACGCCACGCCATTGAACTGGCCGGGCTAAAGCCCCACCTGAAATTTGAGCTGAGGGGCGGGGCTTTTTGTTACTCAGAGAGGGGAGAGAAGCCTTTCCTAAAACCGGCGGCCTTAAAGTGTTACTCTGTTCGTGCAGAAACATTTGCGCACATGCAGCAAAACTTTAAAGCTGCTAGTTTCAGGAAAGGCTTCCATCACACCACTCCCTTACAAAAATGAAATGCACACGTTAGCCCCCTCCGCATGTTAGCTCATTATGTATGTATGCATGCGTGCAAGGAGTGTGTATGCAATGTATGTATGAATGAGTGTGTGTGAATGGGTGTATGATGTATTGGGGGACTGGGTGGGCATGTAAACGAGCAAGTTAATGGTCAATGGGATGTTTAAATGAGTGAGTAAATGTGTAATTGTGAGTGTGTGTGAATATATATGTGTTCGCTTATGTGTAATGCTGGATCCAGGAGCTGATTCTGGTGGGTAGAGGGTGGGGAGGTGTGGTGGTTGGTAGGAGAGGGACGGGTGGGGAAAGGGGGATAGGATATATGTGCTCCCCGCCAGACAGCCCTTGGGGTAGAACAGAGGAGGCAGAGTCTATATGTTTGCCCCTCCCCAGTTCTAAAGTGGCAACACCCATAAACAATAAGCCCGCCCACCACCCGAAATGTAGGTTTCGTTGCACTCCTGCATGAAGGCTGATTTCAACATCTTGGTCTCCGCGAGTGGAAGCAGAGAACGTCGAATGCGAACGAGACGACGTCCATGCAGACGGATTAAAGAAATGTTGTAACACATTTTGAGATTAAGACACAGGGAGTTTGTAGTGTGCCTTATACAGCCATGCCTCATCTATTAGGAGGCATGAGCTATGGCTGAACAGGAAATGACATGGGATTAGAAGGAGGGGGAAAAGAGGCACAGGATTTGCAAGGATGCAGTTCCGGTATTGAACAAAGAGTAAGAAGCCACACACTCTGCGGCGCGTGTTTTATTACAGTGTGGGCCTTTTATGTTCATTCTGGTCTGGTAGTTGAGCCCTGACCAGGTGGGGTCCTCTTCAACACTGTCCACCCATCTGCCTGCAGCCTGTCCAGCTTCTGCTGCGCCTTAAATGCCACCTGGTGCCAGGGCAGAGGTTTAGCCAGGATTGTCTAACAAGTGGGGCCTGAAGCTAATGTAGTTGGGCCCACCACAGTGACATTAACATCTGTAAATGCACACATAACGCTGCTGAGTGGGCATGTACAGATTTTTGGGTGGGCCTTGCCCACTCAGGCCCTACCCTGTCTACACTCCTGTAGCAGGGGTCCATCTGTGTACTGCGCCTGGCCGAAAGACTTCTGCAGATGAGATTGGTAAGGCGACCATCCCTGGTTCAGCTCCTGTGTCTACCCTGCAACTTGTGGGTAGATGAGCCAGCCATTTCACAGAGCCCTTCCAGAGTCCAGATTAAGTAATCGACGCACATGAAAAGTCTGCTATATGCGTGCCGGCACTCACACTGCAGATATTTTGTAACCGGAAATATTTGGCTAGTGTGTGCCTTTTTCGCTCCTCTTGGCATGGTGGTAAAGGCACACCCACTTGCGCCAGAGGGTAATTTCTAAGGTAAATAGAGAAGAACATTGCAATGAGCACTGCAGGGGATTTTCCAGAGGAATTACAGTGCTCTGTGTGCCCCAGTTCTTTCCCATTGTTTAGATGGCATAAACACAATGCATCATCCGTTGTTTGTTTAAAAAATAAAATCTCTCACTTTTAAAGATGTTAAAAAGAGAAAGGTGATGTTGAGGACTGCATGAGGGACAATAGGTAAACGTGTACGTATGTGAAAGAAATGTGTTTTTTAACTTACAAACGGTTGCAGCGACATACGTTTGTGGATATTTGCAGCAGAGAAATTAACTTTTTCCTTTTGTAAAAGCGCAGCCCTGCGATGCATTAGCTGTCAATCATCTGTAGCTCGTGCTGCACACTCATCCAATTGCTTCTCTGCATCTCACATTCAACTAATCCAGGACAGGACTGCAAGACTTATCCTTGGCCTCAAGCCCAGGGGCCGCATCTCTCCAGCCCTGAAATCACTGCACTGGCTCCCGCTGGCTGCAAGGATCCAGTATAAGACCCTTTGCATCGTCCACAAGTCTTTCTGGAGCCAGGGCCCATCCTATATCCAACTCTCTCTCTGCCTAAATACCTTCCTTCTAGAGCCCTTCGCTAAGCTACCTCGAACTCTCTGAGGGTCAGTTGCTCCTCCAAGCTCAGAGATCTCTTTCCTCTGCTGGTGCCTCCCTCTTGAACCAGACCACCTGAAGTTCCAGAAGTTGCTCAAGACCTTCCCTTTCTCCTCTGCCTTCTCTTTCCTTGCTTACCTTGCTGTCTGCCTGCCCTGACTGGTTGCCTGGTACCCTCAGAGTTTTACAGCGTACCAGGCCCCGTGAACCCAAGGGTCCTTAAATCAAATAGTCAGATCGACCCAGGAAGTTGTCAAAGTCTCATTCGACTGTTTTGTTATCAATTGTCTAAAACAGTGAGTTAGAACGGACATCAACGGACATCGCACAGCATTCTCTCAAAGCATTTCATAAAAAATTACACTTTTACAGTAAAAACTCATCATACGTTACGTCATACTACGTGGCAAACAAGAAAAACCTACGGGGTGTTGTGGATAGCTTAAGGGGAACATCTAAGTATACTTTCTATATAGGAATGAGTTGTGATTGAATCTCTATAGTCAGGTGGACAACTTATGCCCAACCCTAGTGCAAGTCATCTTCATCAGTTATTAAGTACATAGTATATCATTGGCTCTTAAACTATAAGGCCCTTTGTTATATGGCCCTCTACAATTGGTTGGCATGCTTGTGCGCTTCTGGAACATTCGGCTCACTAGCAGCACGTAAGCTGGTACCCCATGTGTCAGTGGGTGGACTTGACTGTGTCTCCCCACCCAATTAGCCCAACATCTGTCATTGCTCATGCCTTCTGACATTCAGATTGTATTTGAACTTGGCCTTGCAAAGTATCCTTGCTCCTGGTAATATAAGGGAGTATAGGCACACACTTATCACAGTTCTAATCTGCATGACCAACTCCTATTTCCATCCTTGGCTCATGTGACAGGAGACCGTTTTTTGTCCTGTTTTGCAGCCTTTAATTGCCTTGAATTAATAAACTTGGCACTTGTGGTGTTCTTTCCTTGCACCTTAACAAGAGCGGATTCAGCGTCTCACGTTCACTGTTCTTCAAGGATAGATAACCAGTTCTTGGCCGCTCCATCCTTTGAAACATGGCCAGACAGCTATTCCAGGCATTTCCATGCTCTTAGCTTCATGTTGCTGCGACACAGCTTTCCGATCTTTCCTTCTCTATGGGTCGGAGCTTACTAAATATGTGACACAGATGTCCAGCTTCTATAAAATGGCAGCACTGCCTGCCGTCTATTCACTACGTATAGCCAGCCTTTAAGATAACATAGTCTACCTGCGTTGCTGCATCTGTACAGTTATAAAACGGCTTGCATTTTATGCAATGTTCTTCATGCGTGCAATCTTCATTCCGCATATGAAAGTTTACTCAATTCCTTACTTCATCATCAGATTCTATAAGGTCCATACATTTTCTTCTTCAGACATTCTTCTCAGTGTGTCACGCTCTTCATGTGTGACGTCACCAGCTTCTCTTTCTCTCATCTTCATATTCCTTTGGAGATCTCCTCCAAGAGATTGTCATCTCTACGGGGATACATCATATAGGGTCCTCTCAATGGATACCTTTTCTCGAAGGCTCTCCGTGGAATAGGCATCATCACTGGTGTTGAGCATCTTGCGATCTCTGGCTTCCAACAAATAGTAAGGATGCGGGCGGGACTTCCTGCAGAGGCATTCAGCTGCTCCTCTACACCAGTCTTCCTGCACTGCCTCTGCGCCTACCACACATTTAGGGGCTGTAACTGTAACTCCTACTGCTCCCTGCCTTCCATGCACTTACCCAGAGCCGTGCTGCACTTACTCAGAGCCATGTGCCCAGACTGCACTTTCCCCTACCCTCTCCCCTGCACTTGCCCCTTTCACTTTTGTTGTCGCACTTGCACAATCTCGAATGACACAAAGTCCAGTAGGATTGTTTGTCTAGTCTTCCCTCTGTCCCCTCCTTCCTGTCTTGTGGCGCCTAGAAACACTTGTGTACAGTCGCGTTATAAATACCAAATCATATCATACCCACCTCCAAATGTGCCTCATTAGCATGCAGATATCAGGGCAAGGAATTTTGATACTGAGCTTATGGCCCTTGGAATGTGCATTTATGGCTGGATGGGATTACACCAGAGTAATTCTGAGTCCAAATAACCGGACAAACTCAAGAAGATGGCAAGTTGCTGTTTTATTAACAATTATCTAAAACAGGGAAGTTACAACAAACATCAACGGACGGACGCTCTGCGTCTACGTGAATTCTACAAAAAATACAATTATATACTTCTTTCTGCATCAGAATGATGTCCTACTACGTGACAATAGTGAACAACCTATCAAGGATTGGGATTGGTTAATGGAAACATCTAGATACACAATCATATAGGAGCTAGGTTTGTTATTGGCTGTCCGATATCAGGTGGACAACTTATGCCTACCCCTTCATTCATGTCATTTAAGAAAAATCAGTTACACAGTGTTTCATTGGTTTCTTAAGCTATAAGGTCCTTCATTATGCAGACTAAAACAATTGGTTTGGCAAGCTTGTGCCATGTCTGGAACATTTGGTTCAATTAGCAGCACGTAAGCCAAGACCCAGGTGCAAGTAGATAGGACATGTTGCTTTCCCTACCATACAATTAGCCCAGCATCTCTCATCACTCATGCCTTCTGCCATGAAATTCTCTTTGTAATTGGCCTTGGAGAGTATTCTCGTCCTGGGAATGCAACAGGAATGAGGGCATTCGCTATTGTGTCTGGAGCTCCAAGTTCAAACCCTATTTCCATCTTTGACTCACATGACAAGAGACCATGATTCAGTTAATTCTGCAAGCTTTTAAATGTTTTAAATGAATTAAGACTTGGCATCCTTTGTGTTCTTTCTCGCACCTTAACATGAGAAGATTCATGGTCCACAAACACACGTTCCTCTTCAGCGTAGATAGCTGACCTCAACTTTTCAGTTCTTGACTTCAAGCCAGCAGCCTCCCAATGAAGCTCCAATAACCTGCTATTCTACTGCGACACAACCTGTCATTCTTTCTTAATGATTCTTTGGCTTATTGTTTCATGATACCAATGTCCAGTTTCTGTACAGTGGTGGCTCCACCTGCATTCTATTTACTACTTATAGCTAGCCTATACGATGACTTGATCTACCTTGCATTTCAGCATCTATAGATTCTTCATGCTTCTGATTTCTGCAGTACTTTTTACTGTTTAATCTTCTTCTTTTACACTTTAAAGTACACTTGATTTTTTACTTCATCCTTTCTCCTCCGGGATCCATACATCATCTTCATTCAGCACCTCGGGATATCGTGCACACTTTCTTATGAAGTCATCAGTTCATTTTCTTACCACTTCCTCATATTCCTCCTGCAGGCTGTCATCAACTCGAGGGTACATTCAATATGGTTGTCTTAATTGATACCGTCTTCCATATGCTCGCTGTACTATTGGTATAGTAGCTGAGGTTAGACAGGGCATGGTCACATGGCTCCAATACAGGGTAAGTAGGGGGGTAGGATCTCCTGCGGATATGTACATCTGCTCCTCTACACCACCCAAGGCAAAGTGTCAGATTGGTGGCCTGCACTTAGGCACTTGAACACATACCTTTCATGCTGCACTTGCTACAAATATTGAAATGTTGTACTTCAAGGCCCACATTAATACTGCATTACAGAGCAGAGCTCTAAAGTTTCCCATGGCCATGTGCAAGAAAGGCATCCATTCCTGTTTTTGCTTAAAAATCTGGGACGTGTAGTGTTCCTAAATTCCAAGTGGGGAAACATATATGCCATTATAAAAAAACATGTTCATGCTGGCTGTAGCAGTGCATGTACCTTCAGGCTATATGCAGGCAGATGTCAGTATTACCATGTAAGAAATTACTCCTGGTGGATTTGACAGTACAAAATGGCATGTCACTGTAGGAAAGCATGTCCAGGCTGGCTGCACTAAGGAAGCCTAGCAACATGCCCTAGCAATGCTGTGACTACCCAAAGCATCCTGCCCATACATGTGACTACCAGCCCCACCCTGGAGCAGGCGCAATGAGTACCTGCAACATGCTACCCAGGCATTGTGACATTTATGCCCACTCCCCTACTGGTGGAAGTTATTGTGAAACAGCTGACAGTTGCTGGACTAAAATACCCTGGAAAAGGAAATCTCAGTGTTGACCACATGGCACAGAAAAGTGAGTAGTCACACAAACTTGCCCACATTGGTTCTTCAACAAGCCTATTCTGGTATGAGCCGCTCTGCTGAGATTGCAATTAAGGGTGCAAGGAGGACCTTTGTGTCCTGGTAGAGCTGGGCACTATGGACAGCGGCTGATACAGCCTCGCTCCGCTGAGATTGCAATTAAGGGTGTAAGGAGGACCTTTGTGTCCTGGTAGAGCTGGGCACTATGGACAGCGGCTGATACAGCCCCGCTCCGCTGAGATTGCAATTAAGGGTGCAAGGAGGACCTTTGTGTCCTGGTAGAGCTGGGCACTATGGACAGCGGCTGATACAGCCTCGCTCCGCTGAGATTGCAATTAAAGTTGCAAGGAGGACCTTTGTGTCCTGGTAGAGCTGGGCACTATGGACAGCGGCTGATACAGCCTCGCTCCGCTGAGATTGCAATTAAGGGTGCAAGGAGGACCTTTGTGTCCTGGTAGAGCTGGGCACTATGGACAGCGGCTGATACAGCCTCGCTCCGCTGAGATTGCAATTAAGGGTGCAAGGAGGACCTTTGTTTCCTGGTAGAGATGGGCACTATGGACAGTGGCTGATACAGCCCACACACTTCAAACAGACCACATTCAACCATCAGGGGGTACAGACCTTTCATCAGGCCCCCTTGCAACAGGTTAGGCTGGTAGCTGCCAGGACTCAGCATGGCAATGTTCTCTGTCAATGGCCAAGTTGGGAAACAAATTATAACAATCTAAAGAATATTAGGGTATGCAAGGTAAATAATATTATTATTTCTGATCATGGTTGCATATTCCTGCATGCTTGACTGGCTATTGAGTTAGAAAGAACTACCAAATGCGTGTGATAGACAAACATATCTGTTTTCCGACTAATGTCAAGTTTGCTAGTGAAATTGTTGGCAAGCAGTCTCAAGTTCTTATGATAGTTTCAGTAAGCCTACATACTATGGCACAATAATTATAGATAACGGTGACAAAAAATTTCCTTTGCATTCATAGAATATTAGGTGACTTAACAGGATATGTCTATGATGAAAGAAAGCACACACATTTAACATCTCTTGCTCACACTATAAGATAATTAACATGGTCTTTAAAGAGAGGAGATACAAAGAACACATAGAAGTTTTGCTTTGAGCCATAGTGCCCATTGAAATGTGTGCCTTATAAATAAATAAGTAAACCTAAAGATAAAGTCACTCCCACACTTATAACTTATCACAGCAATGTTAAGGAAATTCACATAATATAATGCCACATAGCAGAAGGCTTGACACCTCGTTACTGTGCCCCCCATTGACAGACCATGCAGTAGATCAGTGAGGATGAATGTGCACACTGTTCAGGCAGAGCTCCTTGTCTAACTGGCTCAGAGAAAATGTACACAGTAGGCACATATGTGTTACAGAGAGAACGGCTCATCCTACAAATGTATTTTTCTTATTTATTTATTTATTTAATATGCATTTAGCACAATTGGCTTTACATATTACATACAAATTCATACATCAATACCTCCTATGAGCACTAAAACCCAATTTAAAATGAATGAACCAATCAAACATATAAAATTCCCATAGACAAATTCTTTAAAACTATTAAAAAATTCCATCATATGATATATCAAATTAATATCATCACCTTGAAGAAGACATTGCCAGATTTGTCCTATTTCTGCAATTGTACAGGCATTATTATATCGTTTCAGATATATATGTCTCAACTTCTCTAAACTTTCACATTGTTAGGCGATCCTCTGCACACCAGTCCACTACACATCAGAACACTGCTCACATTCCCCCAACATCTCCTCCCACGGTTCGAGGCTCAAGTGATTTGGTGAACCCAAAAGACCGAAAACTCCGTACCAGCTTTGGTGTACGGGCTCGATTGCAACCCTTTCTGCATTGGCAATTGCCTTGGAGAACATATAGCAGAAGGGGCGGCGTTACGTCTTCATGTCGATCACGTGATCCAGTGTGGCGTTCCTCACGTGACCTTGTTGGACGTCACATGACCCAGAGACGTCACATGACCCAGAGACACAAAGTATAAAGGTCTGAGAGACAGAACACTCATTGCTTCTCAGCTGTCTTCAGACCCTGTTGGCGTTACGCATTGCTCCACTGTACCTTTGATCACGGAACTCTACCTCGGACTCCTTCGGATACCCCTTTGTACCTTTGCTTGGAACTGTTTACCTATTGCCGGATTTTTGGACTGTATCCTGACTTCTCTTTGGAACATCCCTTGGTACCTTGCTGAACTTCTACGCCATTTCCCTTCTGGGGATTCAAGTCACGCCTTCACTCCTGCAGGTGGCTGATCCTACATCCTCGCTAACCCACGGTTCTACTAGTCAGGGACCGCCTCATCATCTGAGTCTCGAACCTCTACTAGGTTTCCTGGGTTTTCCTGACACCAGATAGGTAAGACCTTTTAGATCCTTTGGTTTACTTGATATGTACTGTGGTTGCCTGGTATTTAACCTCGTTCCTTTCTGACAGCAGCATCGGTGTTCCAGAGGTTCCGTGGATCTGGGAAGTCATCTCTCACCTGTGGCCTCAAAGGTCGCACAGCGGGTTTCTATTAGTTCCCCTGTGTGTCACTTGGGGACGGAGGTCTCATCGGTCTACTCGACACTCAAGTCAGAACAGACTGAGAAGCCGTATAGTCGTGTTTGACGATGCAGGGATCCACGGAAGAACCCATAGCTGCCTTAGTCCAGGCGATTACAGTATTAAGGGCAGATATGGCCGCCGCGAATACGGTGATCCACCAAAGGTTAGATTCCATACAGAGTCTTCAGCATTCCCTTTCTGCAGACCCTGAGTTCAGAGATGCTAGCTCCTCAACTACACCTCCTCCCTTGGCTAATACTACAGTCCCAACTCCGGTGGTCCTCCCAACCCCTTCCCCCCTGGCTGCTCCTGAACGCTATCAAGGTGACCCCAAGAAATTCAGAACGTTCGTTAATCAGTGCAAGTTACATTTCGTATGTAGACATTTGGCCTTTCCTACTTCCACTGCTAAAGCCGCCTTCACCCTTTCCCATTTAGCCGGGACAGCTGCCGCTTGGGCCAATCCCCTGTTGGAGAATAATAGCCCAGTCCTTTATGACTTTAATCTGTTGGTTCTAGAAATGTCTCGAGTATTTGAGACCCGACACAAGGCACAGTCTAGGGATTTGGAGTTGTTAGAATTAACTCAGGGTAGAAGGACTTTGATAGACTACATCACCCGGTTCAATCAGCTAGTTGCTGAAACATCATGGCCAGAAAACAAGCGGGCAGTTGTCTTTTATAGGGGGTTGAGTAACATCATGAAAGATGCTTTAGCAGTGATCCCTTCTATGCCCACTCAGTATCAGGAACTGGTTGATCTCGCCCTGCAGGTAGACGCACGGCGATCGGAGCGTAGAGCCGAGTTGGGGGTCTCTTCCCATCCTACTCTTGCCAGTACTCCTGCTTCCAGTACAGAAGAACCTATGCAAGTGGGAGGTTTACGTAGTCCTATTACAACATCTGAGAGGGAACGTAGAAGGGCGGATAATGCATGTTTTTATTGTGGCACCACGGGACATTTTGTGAAGGAGTGTCCTCGACGTCCCAAGAAGAGCCAGGTTTTTCAGACAGCTCGACCTTAGATCCGGAGAGCAGGTCGAGTGTTCCGTCATCATCTCCGGGTACCCCTCTTGCCTTTGCTCGTGTTCAACCCATCTCTGTAAAGGCTACTCTATGTCCCTCTACAGGCCTTCTTCATGCAGTCAAAATCATCATTGATTCAGGTGCTACTGGAAATTACATAGACATTGATTTAGCCCATTCCCTCAACCTACCTTTAGTGGTAAAAACACAACCTGAACATGTCCAAGCCGTAGACGGCTCTGCGTTAGTTTCTGGTCCTGTTAGACACCAAACTGCACCTCTCTTGTTGACCATACAAGAAATTCACACAGAGACCTTAAGTTTTGACTTGATTACCACACCTCAATTCGGTATCATATTAGGGATTCCATGGTTACGTGAACACAATCCGCTGATCAATTGGCAATCAGACACTGTGCTCTTCGAGTCCGAGATCTGTCAGAATTATTGTCTCCCGGTCCATCAAACAACTGACACACCTTCTTGGGCTTTGGGAGCCTTAGCTCAACTCACGCTGACTGTTGATGATTCAGAGATTGTGCATTCTCATACCATTGGGGGGTTGGTGTCTGGGATTCCATCTGAGTACAAAGCATTCGAATCAGTGTTCGATCGTGGCTCTTCCGAGGTACTTCCTCCACATAGACCATATGACTGCCCAATCAAATTACTCCCTGATTCCACTATTCCTTCGGGCAGAATATATTCCTTGTCCCCTTCGGAGGAACAAGCATTGAAAGAGTATGTACAGAACGCCCTTCGTTTAGGACATATCCGTCCCTCTACTTCACCAGCGGCAAGCCCTATATTCTTTGTACCCAAGAAGGAGGGGGATTTACGTCCTTGTGTGGATTATCGGCGTCTTAACGCTATCACAAAAAAGGATAGATATCCAATCCCGTTAATCACACCCCTTCTGGACCACTTATCACATGCTTCTATTTTCACCAAGCTTGATCTACGCGGCGCATACAATCTAGTGCGCGTTCGCGAGGGAGACGAGTGGAAAACTGCTTTCTGTACTCGTTACGGCTTGTATGAATATCTAGTCATGCCCTTCGGCCTATGTAATGCCCCGGCCACATTTCAACGATTTATGAATGACATATTCAGGGATATTCTGGATGTATACATGGTTGTGTACTTGGACGACATCTTAATCTTTTCTCGTAATCTTGATGACCATGTAAAGCATGTCCGAGAAGTACTATCCCGTTTGAGAGAACATTCCTTATTCGCCAAACCTGAGAAATGTCAGTTCCATAAAACGTCTGTTGAGTTTCTGGGATTCCACATTACCCCTGGGGTGTTATCCATGAATGAATCCAAGGTCAAAGCAGTCTTAGATTGGCCAGTACCTCAAACACTCAAGTCCTTGCAGGCCTTTTTGGGCTTCGCCAACTTTTATAGGCGTTTCATTTCTTCCTTTTCCACAATTGTTGCCCCGCTCACGGCCCTGACCAGTCCTCAGGTACCCTATCGTTGGCAGAGAGAACACCAGGAGGCTTTTGAGGCTTTGAAAACCGCTTTCACTACCGCACCGGTACTCCAGCACCCCAATCCTGATCTTCCATTCATAGTTGAGGCAGATGCCTCTTCTTTTGCTCTCGGTGCGGTATTGTCTCAAACATGTCCTACAACAGGCAAATTACACCCAGTGGCATACCATTCCCGTAAGTTTTCCAATACTGAGACTCATTACACCGTTACGGAGAAGGAACTCTTGGCTGTCATGGATGCCTTTCGTGTTTGGCGCCATCATCTTCTGGGGGCTAAACATCCCATCACTGTATACTCAGATCATCGGAATTTACAGGATCTGGCTTCATTGAAGTGCATTAATAGCAGACAGGTCCGATGGCATCTTTTCTTTTCCTCTTTTGATTTTCATATTATGCATCGTCCTGGCACTTCACATGGAAAAGCAGACGCCTTGTCACGTTCCTCAGGGGGGGGTCGAGTTGCCAACCTTCCCTGACACTGTTCTCGGAAAGAGTCATGTGATTTGTCTCTGTACACCCTCATTGTCATTATTAGACTCGGTCCGATCCTGGACTAGCAATCATTACGACCAGTTGCGAGAATGGGACCCCGTGTATTCTGATGGTTTGCCTTTCGTACATGAACGTCTGTTCCTTTCCACACCTGACACTCGTAATCTGGCCCTTGAATGGTCTCATGATGCTCCCTTTAATGCCCATCCCGGTCAAGAGCGCACTTTAGATCTTCTCAAGCGCTGGTGTTGGTGGCCCTCTATGAAGCGCGATGTAGAATGTTATGTCAATTCGTGCGCAGTATGTGCTCAGGCTAAACATCGGAGGGGTCGACCGGTTGGGTTGCTACTTCCACTTCCGGTACCTCCCAGGCCTTGGCATACGTTGACTATGGATTTCGTTACTGATCTCCCCAAGTCGAAAGGCTTTGACTCCATCTGGGTAGTGGTGGACACGTTCACAAAAATGGCTCGTTTTGTTCCTTGTAAAGGTATTCCTTCGGCCCCGGTCTTGGCGGACTTGTTTTTTGAACATGTGTTCATGTTATTCGGCCTCCTTTTGGTCATTATATCCGATCGAGGATCACAGTTCACCTCTCGATTTTGGAGGTCGTTGACTAAATTGTTGGGCATTGATACCAGGTATTCTTCGGCCTATCATCCTGAGACCGATGGGCAGACCGAAAAGACGAATCAATCCATGGAGCAGTATCTTCGTTGCCTTATATTGCAACATCAGACATCCTGGTTGGCCGTTTTTACGGCTTGCTGAGTTCGCGTACCATAACGCGGCTCATTCAGCTACTGGTTATTCTCCTTTTTACGCCCTCTACGGCCAACATCCAAAGGTCTTGCCGGTCCCTGATGCTTCTAGTTCTTCGAATCCTGCGGCCACAACATGTCTTAGGGATCTGTCTGCTGTACATGCTAGTACTGTGGTTCATCTCACGGAAGCAAAGGCTTCTATGAAGGCCCGTGTGGATGGCAAACGTCTAGCTGCTCCTCCTCTGGTGGTGGGTTCTAGGGTCTGGTTGTCTTCACGTCATCTTCGCCTAGTGGGTTGCCGGAAATTGCTACCTCGTTTTGTCGGCCCGTATGTAATCTCTCAGGTTGTGAATCCGGTGGCTTTTCGTCTAGTGCTTCCTAGTTCTTGGCGTATCCATCCTGTGTTCCATGTCTCCCTCCTCAAACCTTGTCCCGATTACATCCGTCTTCGAACCCCTGTTGCGCCGGTGTCCCTGACCTCTCCTGATGTCTTTGAGGTGTCGGCCATATTAGGGTCCAGATGGTTTAGGGGTAGGCTCCAATATCTGGTGGATTGGAAGGGTTACGGCCCGGAGGAGCGTTCATGGGTTTCCGCCTTGGATCTGAACGCCCCTCGGTTGGTGGCCCGCTTCCATAAGGATCATCCGTCCTGCCCACGGGGTCGTGGGCCGTTGGGGGGAGGCTATGTTAGGCGATCCTCTGCACACCAGTCCACTACACATCAGAACACTGCTCACATTCCCCCAACATCTCCTCCCACGGTTCGAGGCTCAAGTGATTTGGTGAACCCAAAAGACCGAAAACTCCGTACCAGCTTTGGTGTACGGGCTCGATTGCAACCCTTTCTGCATTGGCAATTGCCTTGGAGAACATATAGCAGAAGGGGCGGCGTTACGTCTTCACGTCGATCACGTGATCCAGTGTGGCGTTCCTCACGTGACCTTGTTGGACGTCACATGACCCAGAGACGTCACATGACCCAGAGACACAAAGTATAAAGGTCTGAGAGACAGAACACTCATTGCTTCTCAGCTGTCTTCAGACCCTGTTGGCGTTACGCATTGCTCCACTGTTACCTTTGATCACGGAACTCTACCTCGGACTCCTTCGGATACCCCTTTGTACCTTTGCTTGGAACTGTTTACCTATTGCCGGATTTTTGGACTGTATCCTGACTTCTCTTTGGAACATCCCTTGGTACCTTGCTGAACTTCTACGCCATTTCCCTTCTGGGGATTCAAGTCACGCCATCACTCCTACAGGTGGCTGATCCTACATCCTTGCTAACCCACGGTTCTACTAGTCAGGGACCGCCTCATCATCTGAGTCTCGAACCTCTACTAGGTTTCCTGGGTTTTCCTGACACCAGATAGGTAAGACCTTTTAGATCCTTTGGTTTACTTGATATGTACTGTGATTGCCTGGTACTTAACCTCGTTCCTTTCTGACAGCAGCATCGGTGTTCCAGAGGTTCCGTGGATCTGGGAAGTCATCTCTCACCTGTGGCCTCAAAGGTCGCACAGCGGGTTTCTATTAGTTCCCCTGTGCGTCACTTGGGGACGGAGGTCTCATCGGTCTACACGACACTCAAGTCAGAACACACATTCACATATTAGATGTTTTGCAGCTTCTAAAATTTCACATCCACACAATCTACACAGTCTTAAGGCTCTTATTATGTCCAGTCTGGCACCAATGATTGCCATAGTTTCGCACTTGTTATACTTAAATAGCATATAGGATCTTACGATGTCAGCACATGGATAAGCATAAAAGTATCTAGGTTTTCTAGTATTCATGGTCCAGTAATCAAAAAACATATTACTATTTGCTTTGGCAGCTAGACATATCATATCTCTTTCTTTCGCTACAGTATATATTGACTCTTTCAATAGGCGTTTGACCTTTGCATGGGAGTAGAGTAGCCAACTGCTTGCATTTTGTTTCGCCCATTTCACATATATCTTATATAGGAAGTAAATGCTTTTAAAGCTTTTCTGGTTGTCTCCTTCATTAAACATCTTCATGAGATCTACTACATAGGTATTGTTATTTAAGGTGCATTATAGTCTAAAATATTGCTTGCATATCTAAAATCACCATCAAGTAAAATGTATTCACACAAAACCGTTTTAGGGAGTCTAAAAAGCCATCTTAAAATTTTTCTTTTCAACATACATATTTCTTTACTAAAAATGTTTCCCCATATCTCTGCACCGTACAGTAGACTTGAGATAATTTTAGAAGAATATAATAATAAAACTGTGTTAATAGAAATGCCACCTTGTCTTCCTATGAACTCACTAATAGCTCAGGTTATTTTTAGACATTTAATTTTAGTATCTTGCCAGTGATGCTTCCAACTTAGTTTGTCATCAATAATCACTCCTAAGTATTTATAATAATTTACATGTTCAATTTGTGTGTTTTCAATGTACCATTTATATCTACTGGATCTAGTTTGTTTTCTTTTGTCTAGGAAGGCCATCACCTTAATTTTACTAATATTTATCTCTAGCCCATTTTCTTTCGCAAACTTTACCAGGCTATTGAGCCTATTTTGTAGCCCATGGGGAGTGTAATCCAATAGAACTAGATCATCTGCATATCCCAGCCAGCACAGTTGCAGCTTAGCAATCTTAATCATATCTGTATTTCCTTCACATATTTCATTCAGACAATCCGCTAGGTATAAATTATACAGCGTCGCTGCCAATGTGCAGCCCTGTTTAACTCCACGGTGGGTTAATATTGATTTAGATAGTCTTCCTTCGGCATCAAACCTAATGCGTACCGACGTATTTTGGTAGAGCTGTTGTATCATAAATAACAAGCCACCCGGTATCCTCCATTTCTTTAGTTTGTGCCATAGTTTTTCTCTTATAATTGTATCAAAAGCTGCAGTAAAGTCTATAAAAGCTGCATATACCGGTAGTTTCCTCACCACCCAGGAGTATTCCACCGCAGATACTAAGTTAATAATATTATGGACAGTCGATGATTTTGCCCCAAACCCAGCTTGGTTTTTTGGGAGTATGTTATTTTCATATATCCACTCATTTAATTCTATGAGCAAGACCTTGGCAAATATTTTCGCAGGGATATCTAGCATAGCTAGCATTCTGTAATTCTTTGGATCACACTTCACACCCTTTTTGTTAATGGGGAGGATGGTACTTTCGCACCAAGTCTCAGGGATGACACCATATTTTCCTATGTAGCAATATAGACAAAAGAGTACCTTAGCCCAAAGCTCAGGTGATAGCTTCAGGAGGGCATTGCATGTACCATCAGGCCCGGTTGCCCTTGAGGTGTGTAGACGTTCAATTATTTTCTTTAAGCTATCTATGGTATATGTACCTTTCCATTCAATTTTTATTGCTTCAATTGTTTTCCCATCTCCTTTAGACATCCCCAGGGTTGTTTGTACATGCAATATCCATTTATTTTCTGGCACACTATTTGTGGGTAAGCATCTTGTCTTAGCATTGTTAATTGCTTCCCACATTCCACGATGATTGTTGACCTGAGCACTGACAGCAATAGATCTCCATATTTCTTGTTCTTTATTTTTACAGTGTTTTCGAAGTCATATCCTATGTTGTTTTTTCTCCTGCTTTATTATCTTGCCAGTTTCACTCACCCCAGAATTTGCTATTTCTTTAATGGTGTGACGTAGCTTTTGTTTTGCCTTGTGTATTTCACAATCAAACGTATTATTATTATTATGCGAAAGGTTCCATCTTTCTCCAATACTGGCGTATTTCCGTTTCTTGGCAGTTACTATTTTTATGTTATTCACTATTTGCTCAAAATCCCTAATAGTTTTGTGAGGGTGTTCTTCACTACCTATTATTTGTTGTTCAATACAGTTTTTAGCTCAATTTGTGCAATCTCATCTGCTTTTGCCAGTTTTGTGGGATTCCAAATTATTCTGTTAGCCGCTGCATTAATTTGTATTTTACCATTAAGTTGGTACTCCTTCTCTATTCCTGGGAATTTCGTCAGTAGATAGAGTGGAAGATGGTCGCTTTCTTCTCGTACCCCTACAATCATATCTATTGCCAGATTATTGGCATACTCATTCACAAACATATATTCAATTGTTGAGTCACTACCTTATCCCACCTGCGTCACACATTGAGCTGCATCACTTACAGTATTTCCATTTAACATCCTCATATGTTGTTTTAAAAGCATAGTAGCCCATATTCTACCACTACGATTGGAGAGACCATGCTCAATAGGTCCAGATCGATTTCCTGTCATTATTGGGTTATCAGGTAGCACAATCTTAGCATTAAAATCTCCTACTAGGATTATTTCTTTTCTTTTTATTTTTGACACTGTGGATATGTTTGTTTTATCTTCTATTCCATTTGGAGGATTGTATATATTAATTACCAATACCTGTGGGAATTCTATCAAATTTGCGTTGACAATCACTGCTAATACCATCTCAGTGGACCATTTGGTATTTTCAACAGTCCAAGGACTTTTAATTGAGATTATCAGTCCTCCTTTTGGGCACCCTTTTTTCCCCTTTAGTGGCTAAGCTTTGTATAGTATCACGACCATCAAAGTTACACGCTTTATGTAGCCATGTTTCTTGAAGTGCCGCTATCCAGAACAGATCTATATTTTCTAGTAGCCCACATTCCATAGCATAATGTAAGTTCCCACGGGTGTTCCATGACATGAAGACTCCTATCTCATCAGGTACACTGCTGAAAATGCGTTTTAAAGGCTGCTGGTAACCACTGCCAATAGCCCTCCAGATTCCCATCTTCCCTTCCTTGAGATTTAGAGGTTTTTATCAGATTGTCATTAGCCTTTGAAATGTCTCTTTTATTCTGCACAGTGGGGCAAGCTATTTCATTGTTATTGCCGGATATTCCTACTTGGTTATTTGGTAGGACCTTTCTAATATCTACTTCTATTGGTTTCTTCCAGGTAGTATGAATAGGTATTTGGTTTTCACTTTACGCATAGATGTTTCTTGACATTTGTATCCCACTTGGTCAAATAGATCACGAAATTCTAATATATATTCTAAAATGACATTGTCACTGTACCATACATTAGTAATCGATTGTTTCGGTGTAATTAGCTGATCTACTATTTTGAAGTCGCTGGAATTCACCATCTCCAATGGAACAATCGTTGCACAGATATCCAAAATTCGCCTTCTATTAAGTACCTTAACCTTATGTGATTCTCCTATAGCCTGAAATTGCAAAGCTCTAATATAATTCGCTGGGCATTCTTATATTTTGGAGTATTATTTTCTTCCTTTTCATCTTCATGAAACTGTACAGATTTTCTGTCTAGGTCTTCTTCCCTGCTGTTTCTTGCTGTTTGTTTAGGACGGCTATCAGCTCTTAGATCTGTTATATTAGATATCACTGGATCGGCAAATAATTTCTGTATGTCTTTTAGCACCTTATTGGGTATACCGCCTTCATTCTCTCTCTTAGCTTTTCCTGCTTTCTTTTTTTTTTTAACATAGTATCCATTTATCTAATGTCGGGGCCCTTGTGTTCATAGGGGATGCAGCAGCACATGTTTGGTTCTTATTATTTATTATTTTCCTCACGTCTCCTTTTCCTTTAGTTGGTATAGTCTTTATTTGCTTGTGTATTGCTACTTTATGTTCACCTACATAATTTGGTTCCTTCGTGATGTGTGAGGATTTAGACAATGGCACGGTATTTAGCTCAGTATTCATTTTGTATTCTTCACAAATGCCAGCCTCATCTGTTTCATTCATTATACATCCATTCTTCCTTTTCCATTCATTACAACCTTTATACATCGCTGCTTGATGTACTTTAGCTTTCTTCTGTTTTCTTATCTTCATATTTTTCCTATTTTTCCTACTGTACTCATTGTATTCAATCTTTTCTGATATCGTGTAGCTGGATTCAGGCCAGTTATTACTCCCTTCATGCCCTTGTTTCAAAGGTACCTCTGCTGCCTCCACAAAATTAGGTGCAAGTTGCAGAATGTCTGCATTAACGCCCACCTCAGTGAAGGCTTTCCTCACTCCATTTATGCTTTTATGTAACAGAATAGAGTGTACATCTAGCTTCTTTTCAATATGATCACATTTATCTACTAAGTCGGTCAAAACTCGAATGCCTCAAACAATTCTTCAGTGCCCATCGTTGCAAAGCTTGCATTACTAGATATAGATATGTTACTAACATGTGGGCTATTATTATTCAGTTGGGTAGAGGGGCAGCCTTCTAACAAATTTCCACTTTCCGGGATTTTATCAGAGTATATAAAGAGCCCTGTTTTAGGGTCAACAATAATTCTACTTTCATCTTCCTTTATTGTGGTCCTTTTTGTTATTTCAATAGCGGGGTCATGGGTATTAGGTATCAGCCCAGAAATTGTTTGATTCACACTTCCCATATCCAACTTATTATTCTCATCCTCGTTCAATAATGGGGTTATTGTGTTAGTTGATTGGGTACTCATCATCTCACGGAGAAGATTATTTCTCCTTGCATCATGGAATGCATTTAAATGATATTGGTTCTGTTTCTCCCATCTCGTAATTACACAACATTCATTCATCAGTATACATGGACCAGCCATAACGTTATTAATATTCACTGGTTCTTTAAGGGCTAATGAAAACAGCTTAGAGTCTATGCATGGTAAATTTAACATTAAGTCCTCTGCTATCTCATTCCGACAGATTTCCTTCTCAGCGGATGTTATCTGTGAGGAAGCGACTTTGGGCTCAATTTTATTAAAAAATTATGTCATCTTGGCTAGTTTCTTCCACTGGTAACAGACCTGGTTTAGTAATAATTTTCCGTTTGCATGTTCTATTGGGTCTTTTTTCAGTGTCTTGATTAGAGTTTGTGCATTGTAAATTCATTATCCTTTTGTTCTCACCCCACGTTTTAGTCGGGAGCGTAATTACATATATTGTTAGAATTGCCTTACACTCTACTGTTGTGTTAACCTCTAGCAGAGAGTAAGCACCTTTTGTACAGAAGAAATTATCTTCGCAAAATTTCCCCAACTTTCAGCCTACCAATACCCTCCACCCTGCACCTTGCTTACCGCTTGCCGCACAGCAACAGTAAACAGTACTTTTTAGTACTTTCTCGGGTGCGTGCGCAGGGTGCGCTGGGGGCTGGGTATTTATAATTCACTTCCTGTCGCTGGGGGAGGGTCCGAGCATCATGTGCCCAACATACCAGAGCCTATGGACAAAACAAACAAAGGACTACAGTTAAAACAACAGTGGGAGGGGCTCCACAGTCCACCGCTAAGCGGGCTCCACAGTCCATAAGCAGGAACTCAGGTAGGGTATATCTATCAGCGCCAAGTACCAATAATTGTCTCATTCACCAATGAAAAAATATTTACTTGCTTAAAGGAGCAGTCCTCTTTGCATCCACGAACGGTGTCGCATGAAAAACACTCCTCCGGCTGTCTTTTCTTTTGCTGCTCGTAGCGTGGGCTGCCAGTAAACAGTACTTTGTAGTACTTAATTGGGTGCGATGTATTTTTAAAGGGCATTGTGTTTTGTGGCTCTAGGACTCTAATGCATAAAGCTGGCATACTAAAGACTGTGCTGCAAAACTGCACTCCATCTGCCTACGTCTCATTTCATTTGAAAAATCACCCATTCATACACTGCTGGTTAAGTGGATGACTGTCGCAAGTGCCGTGCAACAGGCCGCCTGTGCCTGACCCCAGTTATAGGGTTGTTGTGAACAGACACACAGAAAAAGTGTGTATTTAGGCTCAGTTATCGACACTGACAAGCTGAAGGACGGTCTAAAAATACAGCAACCCGGAACAGTGACACACTCATTAGAAGGGAGAAGTTACTTTTCCTCATTTGATCATCATTCCTGCCACAATGCTTGAAAAGGGCTTTGATATTATGTAATAAAATACACGTCTTCAAGCACCTAAGTAGCGGCATATAAAATAATTACTTCTGCAGACACGATAACTTGGAGGTTTAAGGCAGGATGCTCCTCTGCACCTCTGCCTCTTTCAAGCCCCTCCCCCTTATTTGAATACACCCTGGCAAGATCTGGCTCATAGTTTCTATTCCACAATGTGATTTACAGTATTCTCACCTAAGCCCACTCTCTTTGCCTTTAAATCTTAGCAGAGCAACGGACCACATAGCAACTCGTGAAAAAGTTTATTTAAATCAGAGCGTTATTTAATTTATTATGTCTCCATGATGAAAGACAGAAAGGCACTAGCAGAGGACAACCGAGATTTATTTATTTATTTTATTTGTTTATTTATATTGCGCCGACTGCCCGCAGGCATCGGGGCGCACACATGGAGACAGGAACAGACGAGTAGTAGCACCGCGTGTGACAGGACAAATCATATTACACGAAGAGTTTGGACATTTTCAAGGCCAAGGATCTTACAGATTGGCTTACTGGAAAAGCACAGTTTTAAGCTTTTTACGAAAGGTGGAGAGATTGGTCTCCAGCCTAAGACAGATCGACAGTTTGTTCCAGTTAGCTGCCGCTCGGTTGGGGAAAGCTCTTCCCAGACCGAGTTCTTTTATGTGTTTCAGGGATGTTATAAGGCCCTTGGCTTCTGATCTTAGAGCCCGGGAGGGGTTGTAGAGAGTGAATTTAGACTTCAGATAGGCTGTTGCTTTGCCATAGAGACACTTGTGTGTTAGGCATAGGGACTTAAATTGCACTCGGTCCTCCATTTGCAGCCAATGGAGGTCCCGCCTGGCTTCACTTTTTGTTTGATCATTCTGATCGTATTATTTTGGACAGTTGAAATTTGTGCATGCTTTGCTTACTTGCACCTGCGAGAAGTGTGTTACCATAGTCCATGTGTGACAAGATGGTTGCTCTGACTATTGTAGCACAATTATTTTCACTAAGTAGGGGTCTGATTGCTTTAAGAAGTCTGATGTAATAATTGCAATTTTTGCTGACGTACATGGCTTGTGCATCTGCATTAAGGGAGGCTTCCAGGGTCATGCCGAGCGTTTAAAAAAAAAAAACTTTATTTTTGGTTTGCATATCACATCACAGTTGTTCCATCTCTCCTCCAATGTCAGGATACACACAGTATTAATACATCACCCCCATCTCCCCTTTATCTAAACAATGATCATACATATTTGCACATTTTCATTATTTTTGGCTACAAAAGAGTTCCGGGTTATCGGACTTCATGCCAAGTCTATTCACTATCGGAGTTCTCTGTGTCTGATAGAGTTCTACCCAGATATGCTCTGAACAAAGTCCAAATGTCTTTCGGTCTGCATGCTGTAGGCGTCATTCCTATATAAGTTTCCTCGCATTCGTTGACATATGTTAAGCCTTTAAGGAACTGTTCTGTGCGTGGGGCGTGGCTGCTCTTCCATGTTTGGAGAATAAACTTCTTTGCCACTATGCAGGCGACATTGAACAGTCTTCTAGTTTTTCTGGAATTTTGCCTATATCCCCAAACAGGTATTTTTGGGGGCTGAGCTGCGCGGGGATCTTTGTCATGTCTTCTAGTATATTCGCAACTTCACGCCAAAATCTGGCTATCAAGGGACAAGCCCAGTACATGTGGAATGCATCCGCTTGGGGGATGCCACATTCCGGGCTATTTCCAGGTATGGAGTTATAGAATTTCGCCATTTTGACTGGGGTATAGTGGAGCCTGTTCAGTATTTTAAATTGTATCAGTCTAAGGCCGGCATTCAGCAAGACTTTTTTTGATAGGAGGCAGTATCTGGACCATTTCCCCTCTTCTATTGTTGTGCCCATGTCCTTTTCCCATGAAGCTTTAATATTATTCAATGATTTTGAGGGTGTTTGAACTATATTGTATAGCTTGGACACCCCTGTAGCCATCTGTGAATACAATGATTGGTAGCATGCGTGTTCAGGCGGTTCTTCTGGGTATGTTGGCCATCGCTTCTTGAATGCTGCTTTCATGCGGTGGTATTGTAAAGTAACCAATTGGTTTCTCCCCACTGTGTCTGCGAAATCTTCTGGGGTCACAAATCTTCCATTTGGGAACATGTTTCTCATTTTATTCTCATATTCCGGGATCCATGTTTTATGTATGCTGGTGTCATATGTGGGTTTGATGCCTGGGAAATTCCATAGCAGGTCCTGCGAGTCATAGGGCGTGTCTATGTGGAGTCTCTTACTGATTGCGGCCCATGCTGCAATCGTGCAGGATGCCGGGTCAAATTTGCAATCGTCTTTGTGGGTTTTTGCGAATATTATGGAGCGCAAGTCGGTTGGACGAACCGAGTGCCGCTCGATGGGGACATGTGGTGTTCTGTCTGTGGGATCCTGCCAGTATTTAGCGTATTGTGCCTGCGCCACCTGGTAGTACAGTTTGAAATCGGGTGCAGCAATACCCCCCATTTCATAGGGTTCTACTAGTTTGTCCCACTTCATTCTGTTAGCTCCTCCGTTCCATATGAATGTCGTCGCCATGGATCGCAGGTTTTCGAAGAAAGGTTTGCCTGGCCATATTGAAACATTGCTAAAAGCATAGAGAAGCTTGGGGAGCACCACAATTTTGAGTAAAGCAACACGGTCGATGAGTGATATGGGAAGTCTAGCCCAGATTTGGAGTTTAGTGTGGATCGTCTGCAGTAGGGATTCGTAGTTGTCCACGTACAGGGACATTGGGGGTCATTACGAGGTTGGAGGTAACCATGGCGCTATTAGCGCCATGGCTGCCTCCAAAACCTCACCGACTCCGCCCTGGTGAATGGAGCTATTACCGCCCCATTCCAAGGTTGGCGGGGGCGGTAATTCCCCATTCACTAGGGCCCTTCCCCATTCCCATTTGAGCCCCCATAGGGCTCAATGGGAATGGGGAAGGCACTAATAACGGTACCGCAAATTGCGGTACCGTTATTAGCTCTAAGGTCCCTTTGCAGGTCCTGTCCTTAACGCCTGGTAAAACCAGGCGTTAAGGGAGGACCCGCAAAGGGAACTCGTAGTAGGGCAGTAAGAGATTACCGGTACCGGTGCCCTTACCGGTACCGGTAATTCCTTACTGCCCGGGTCGTAATGAGGCCCATTTTGTCGCTAGGGACCAGGATTCCCAAGTATCTAATACAGTTGGGGGACCATCCAAGGCCATGCATGTGTGTAGGGCGAGCGGTGGCCTGTGTCAGAGGGAATTTTTCGGATTTTGCAGTTTTTATTTTGTAGCCTGAATGTGCAGTGAAGTCTTCTATCACTGCTAGTATGGGGGCCAGGTTTTTCTCTGGTTCTCGTATGTACAATAGCGTGTCGTCTGCATATAGTGATATGGATTGGAGAACGCCAGCCATTCTTATGCCCCTAAGCTCTTGCTCAATTCTGACCGCTGCCACCACTGGTTCTATCGTGAGAGCAAAGAGGATGGGAGAAAAGGGGCATCCTTGCCTGGTTCCCCTATGTAGAGTGAAGTGGTTGGATAAGGTGCGGTTCGTTAGGACCCTAGCTTTGGGGGAGGTATAGAGCAATCAGACACATTGGGCCTCATTACATGGAAGGCGGTAAACCATGGTGCTGTTAGCACCATGTTTGCCACCGGTACCACCATGGAGAAAAGGGGAATTACCACCCCATTCCAAGGTTGGCGGGGCAGCAATTCCCCCTTCCTCCATGGCCCTTCCCCATTCCCATTTTTGCCCCATAGGGCATAATGGGAATGGGGAAGGCGGTAATTACGGTACCGCAAATTGCGGTACTGTAATTAGCACCAAGGTCCCTTTGCGGGTCCCAACTTTAACGGCTGGTCTACACCAGGCGTTAAGGTCGGGTCCCGCAAAGGGACCTCGTAGTAAGGCGGTAAGGGTTAACGGTCACCGGTACCCTTACCGGTGACCGTTAACCCTTACCGCCTTCCGTGTAATGAGGCCCATTGTGTGAAATACAGGCCAAACCCAAATTTGTTGAGGACCTCGAACAGGTATGTCCATGAGACCGAATCGAACGCTTTCTCAGCGTCCAGTGATATAGCCACTGCTTGTGCCTCTGGTTTGATCTGTGCCATAATACCGAATAGTCTATGCAGGTTTAGGGCCGTGGACCTTGTTGGAATGAAGCCGCATTGGTCAGGGTGAATTAGGCTGGTCATTTTGGGTAACAATCTAGTGGCGAGAACTTTTGCATAGATCTTAGCATCTGTGTTGATCAAGGAGAGGGGCCGATAGGAAGACAACTCATGGGAGGGGCGCCCAGGTTTTAACAACACCGTGATGATAGCGTTCGTCATTGTGTCTGGGAGTGTGCCGGAGCTCATGGCCTCCTCCCATACAAGGGTTAGTATTGGGGCGAGTATTGTGGAGTATGATTTATATAGTTCTCAGCTCAGGCCGCCTGGGCCCGGGGCTTTTCCAGTTGCTAGTGATTTGATTGCGTCAGCGATCTCTTCGCTAGTTATCTGCTGTTCGAGGGCCCAGTTGTTCTCTAGCGAGAGCCTAGGGAGAGTGATCTTGCTTAGGTATTTCTTTAGGTCTTCCTGAGTGCATGTATCATGGTCTGCATATAAGTCATTATAGAATTTGGTAAATTCAGAGTTTATTTCTTCTTCCCCGTTCACGGCTAGCCCAGTTCCTGTCAAAATGCTTGTGATTGGGGTATGGTTGTATTCATTCCTCAGAAGGCGCGCCAATTGATGTCCCGCCTTGTTGCCCTCTCCGTTTCTGCGTGCCCTGATTGGTGTGGCCATGTATTGTTGTTCTTTGGTTGCCAGTTCATTACATTTCCGAAAGTGTGCATTGATGTCGGCTAATGTTTGTTTGTTATGTGTTGTGCTATAGTCAGTTTCAAGTGTTTTCAGGTATGTTTCGGTTTTGGTTAACTCGGTTCTGACGGCCTTAAGGAGGCCAGTAGTTTTAGACATTATGTTACCTCTCACCCAAACCTTGAATGTTTCCCATATGGACAACCATTTGTCTACTGACCCTTTGTTTAGTTGGAAGAACTCCCCCATTTCGATATATAGTGACTCTGCCACGTTTGGGTTTCTTAGGATATTCGGGGGCATTCTCCACCGTTTAGTTGCTGGTCTAATGTTCTGGATCGACACTTCAAGCGTGACCGGAGAGTGATCTGACAATGTGCGGGGGAGTATATCGCAGCACTCTGCTGAATTAATCAGGTGGGAGGAGATGAACCAGTAGTCTATCCTTGACTCTGTGTCATGTACTGATGAGTAAAACGTGTATTGTCTGTCTATCGGGTGTTTCCCTCTCCAGGCACCGGTCAGGGCTAACTCTGCTAGGGCTTGGTGTATGATGGTCGCAGATCTAGTGAGGTTCATTTGTTTATCCGATGACTTGCCTAAGGAGACATTGAGTATGGTGTTTAAGGCCACTCCCCATAGCACCCACGTGTCCATTGTCGGGCCAATTTCAGCTAGGACATTGATATAAAAGTCGGGGTCATCAACGTTCGGGGCGTAAGTATTGATTAGTATTAGTTTCTCGCCTGCCACGGTGCCCCACACCACAAAATACCTGCCCTGGGGATCAATTTTGCTTTTCTCGGTAGCAAATCCTAACGAGGGGTGTATTAGTGTGAGGACACCTCTATTATGGGATGAGTATTCAGTATAGTGTCTATTGCTCTTCTATTGTCGTAGAACACTTTCATTAGCCCCTTGTACCGCATGGGTTTCTTGGAGCATAGCTATGTCTGTGCGGTGGCTGTTAATATATGCCCCTACTTTACTGGCTTTCGCCCTATTGTTCAGCCCCCGAATATTCCAGGTAAGCAGTTTGAGTTAAACTTATGAGGTGCTTCGGGAGAGGGGTCGATCCTTTGAGGGGTTCAGCGTGTGATACAGTGATTGCATTTTTTGCGTCAATCAAACTAGTTAACCTTGTCTCCTGATGCCCAACTGGGGCTCTCGCAGGGAGTAACAGTGTTCTTAAACAACAAAACAGTCCCTTGTTACCTGTGCCTACCCCCACCCACACCATCGGTCCCAACATGATGATGATCCCTTGTACAAACTTGTGGTTCCTCCCGGGGGGACGAGTGCTGCAACGCCGCCTTCGTAGTCGAGCACATCTCATCCGGCTCAATTCAGAGTGTGGGAGCTGTGTATCCCCCATCTACCACATTCACAACCTAAAGTTAATAAAAGATATCGTGGAGCTGCGGTCAGTCGTTGGAATTCCTTGGTTCTTGCACTGGTTGTTGCAGGTCGTTCTGATCGTGTTCGTGTCTTCCAGGGGGAGAGGGATTGAGGCTTCTACATAGGCCAGTGCCGCTGCAGGGGATTCGAAGAAGTGTGCCCGTCCACCGTGTTCTATGCGCAGCTTTGCGGGGAACAGTAGGGCGTAGGGTACTTGCCTCAGCCTTAGTTGGAGTTTGATTGTTTCATAGGATCGCCTTTGAGTTTGGACTCCCGCTGAGAAGTCGGGGTAGATATGAATGTTGTCGTTACTGTGTTTCAGGGGCCCCATTTCTCGTGCCAGCCTCAGAACTGTGTCTCTGTCCCTATAATTTAGTAGTTTGGCGATGACCGTGCGGGGAGGGACGCCTGGCTAGGGTGCGATGAGCCTGTTCAACCTAAAATTATGGGGAAAAGGAGTTTTCGCCTAGAAGGGATTTCAGCAGGGTTTCGATTTGAGATTCCATTGGGCCTTTGCAGAAGGATTCTGAGAGCCCGACTATACCTATGTTGTTATGGCGCAATCTCGACTCCAAGTCTTCGCACTTGTCCCGGAGTTTGTTCATTTACCCTTTCAGGAGTGTTATGTCACAGGTGTTTTGGTGGGTTGAGTCTTCGTTGGCACTGATTCTGTTTTCAGTTTCCGTGATCCTGGCACTTTCTTTGTCAACACGGGCTTTGAGTGAGCCTATTGTTGAGACGATGTCGTCCAATTTGACATTGACTGCCAGGAACCCATTTTGCACCGTGGTTAGAAGGTGATAAAATTTCGTGTCGTCTGTGGCCGATGATGTGGTGGCGGTTGATGGGTCCGTGCCATCGTAGGATGTTTGTGAGTTAGTGTAGGAATCCATTGGGGGCAGTCTTCCTGTTCTTTACTACGTTTTTCTCGGGCATTCGAGGGTGTTTATTTTGTTTGGTCCAGCTGAGTTGGAGGGTGTGGGTACCCAAATAGATCTGGTAGTTTCTGTGCCAAGAGCCAGTACAACGTGGGCGCAGGTTGACTGGCACGGTGGTCCCGAGAAAGACAGTGTTAGAGTGTTGGTTTCCTTTCTTTTCCTGCCTCTTTGGTCCTTGGTGGTTGGCCTTCCAGCACCATATAATCTCAGTTTCGGGATGGCATGTACAAGACAATTTGAGCTGCAGGGCCACAGTGTTCCACGGGGTGTCGGCACTTTTAGTTGGCCAGTATCGGCAGGCAGTTTTGTTGGAGGCTCGTTTTGTAAGTCATGCAAACACCATCCGGAGTGGACTGTGCCGTCCCACGTATTCACCCGTTCAATGATTTATGTTGCTGCAGGGAGGAGTGTTGACTGTTTAAGGAACTTCCCTATGGTTTATTCGTCTCGATTTCGGTAAAGATCAGACTCTGGTGGTTGATCTTCTGAGATTTTATGATTTCTGTGTCAAATTGTCAAACAGCGGTGTTGGCTGCAGGGGCAGAGTGTTCTAGAGGCACTGTTGGTTGATAGATGTCGGATGGCCGTTCAGCCAAAAGCTTGTCCTGCACCCACGCAAATAACAGTAAGGGTGGACTGTGTCCTCTCACGTATTCACTGGGCCATTAACATGTATTGCCGTAGGGAGGAATAGTGACTGCGTAGGAAATAGCTTTGTGGCCAATTGGTCTTGATGTTGGCGAAGATCGGGCTCTGGTGGCTGACCTACCGACACCCTACAGTCTCAATGTCGGGTTGCTGTGCTCTGAACAGTTATGCCTGCAGGGTTGGAGTATTCTCGTGGATTTTGGCACTGTTGGTTAACGGGTGTCTGCAGGCCGCTTGCTGCAGGTTTATCTTGTAAACTACGCTGATGTCGTCTGGGATGGGGTGTGCCCTCTCACGTACACTCCTGTTCGGTGATTTGCGTTCCCGTAGGAAGGAGTGTTGTCCGCTTAAGGCTCTGCAGCTGGATGTGGGGCCGCCGCGGGGTCCAGGTCTGTGGCCGAGTAATACCACCTGCAGCGTGACCGCAAGGCACCTGTCGGTTTGCGTGAGGCCCGTGTCCTGATGGCACTGTGCGGCTGAGCGAGGCCAGCAGTGTCCGGGCTGTGACCTGGGAAATGGTCCAGCGTACCCCACCTAATTTACAGCCCACGGCCACAGGAGCCACAATGACACACACATACATCTATGCATTAATTTTCCCTTCCGCATCCATACATATACTTTCTATCCCACCCTGTTCGGCTATTGCCGCCCAGAGCCCGAGAGGCAGAACAATTACAACAATGGGGCACCGCTCAGCTGCTTGTGCTGTGCATGTGTCTGAGTCTCTCTCAGCAGGCAGGGCTGCCACCAACAGCATCAGGCTGCAGCTAGTGTGCAGTGAAGACTACGGACGGTCCAGACCGGATGACCGTCCAGAACAGAAGAACATTCGCACAAGCCTCAGTCACAAGGTCACATGCAGTGCTAATGCATAGGTGCGGCCTGAGGCCCTGCGCATGGCACAGCATGCCACGCTCACACTCACACCCGATTCCTGACCCGAACCTCATGGTGCCTGCTGCTGTCAGATTCTGAACTGCACTGGAATAATGTTGAAGAGTAAGCATAATCCTTCGCCTCCGTGTCTTTAATAGAATTATGACTTTCTGTAACGAATGTGTGGAAAATCTGAATTATCCTAAACCCTCCTAGGTTAAGAAACTGTTCAAAACCTGCGTGGGACAAGGCAACCAGCCACAACCGGTGGGAGCGTGTATTTACTCAGGAATTCTTTGGAGATATATTTCCTGAAAGAGGATTTAACTGAGCCAGTTTTTATTCACAAATTCTCATGATAAGAACTGTAATTTAGTTTAGGTAATTAGTTAGGAAAGAGAAGCTCTCTGATGAAATTTTCTTCCATGCAACAAATGATTTAAAGTTAAAACGTGCGTCGCTCATAGCAGTCTCAGGCTTCATCAGTTCATGAAATTCGAATGTTAAGGTTAACCACTGTTTTGTCTGGTGACTTAGTAGGTATAGCGACATTATTGGTACTTAGAGGTTATTGTGCTCATGAAGTGAAAGGAGTATTGGGTGTTTTGGAATGAAACGTTAGCGCAAGGTTGTGATAGGGTTAAGGTTTGTTGCGTGATATTGAATCAGTTGATCAGCATAGAATATTCAGTGCGCGTGCACGTAGTATTAAGGCTACAAACTTTGCTGAGTTAACCGTGCACATGCGTGAACATCGATTGTCCTGAGAAGTGAGGCAGGTGCGTACACATTGTAAATAGTTTGATAATGATCGTTTAACGCATGCGCAAACCTTGCTTGTCTCAAGTAGTCAGGCGCCGACACGTGCCAAGTGAAGCTTGCATACATTTCTTGTTAGAGTTTCTTTACACATGCGTAAAGGTTGAATGTCTCAAGACAAGGCGCCAGGCACGCACGCATATGAGCTCTGTAGTTGTTCAACTTAGTATTCTTTAGAGTTTATTGTGAAGTCTGTAATACACTTATTCCTGAGCACATTATTACTAACAGAAGTTAAAGGAACTGCAATGTTTTTAAAATGAAATGAATACAACTCAAAGAATTCATGAAGTTAAACGAAATGCCTTCTAGCAAAAGGAAGTCCTTAAAGCAGACTGTTATGGTTTTCTTCCTAATTTGACTCCCGATAAAAAACGGAATTTAACTCTTTAAAGGAACAATTTAGAAAGTAATCACTATGTTCTGAAGATACTTTTCTTTCTGCAACTATAAATTGAGAAAGCCATTGGAGTATTTTAAGAGACAATTGAATTTCAGTTTGGAGAAAAAGGGAACTAGAAAATGTCAGACTTTTCAAAAGTGAAGTATATAATATTCTTGATAACATTCAAAAGGCTTTTCTGAACTTTAAAAATTATTCTTAATGAGTTTTAATCAGAATAAAAGACAGACAAATCAAAAGGACAGCAACTAATAACCCTCTAAGCAATTAGCAGAGGGAACACAGATATGAGGGATCTCTGTGGGTATTTATTTGAATGTATACTGGTATGAAAGCAGGATAGAGTAATAATCGTTAATTTATTTATTTTGCAGATTGATGCCCGGTTGGAGATAGGATCTGTGTCGTTTTTTATTTTCTCTGCCTCCCCTTTCCCTTGGGAGGGTAGGAACTTCAGCTGTTTATTTTGACCAGTTGTTTCTCACACCTTCTTGGGAGACTGTAGGACTCAGCAGCTTCTGCGGACAGAAGAACGCAGGACCAGACATAATGAGAAGTACTAGTGTAACCATGGCTTGTTGATAGGTTTCTTTTTGGTTTGGTTGGTCTGAACTCCGACATTCTGGGGAACCAGTTCGACCTAACCCCTTTGGAAAGGAGGACGGGCACTGATCCCCATCGAAGGTAAGTTTTACAGGCCTTCCAATCTATCCAAGGATTATGGTACTGCAACCAGAGAATGCCTAGAATACCTTGGAAATATGGTGCAGCAGTGGTGTCAAAGGACAAATCTTCCTGGTGATAAGTGCACAAATCATAAGGAGATAATTTGTGTGTAGTGACAGCGGGCTTGAAATGAGTGGTGAACCATCCACTGATATGATAGGCTCAGTCCAGGACTTGGGTGTGAGAGGTACCTTTTAGTGGTGGGCATAGGAAATATTGATACAGTTACTAGTGGCTCCACTCAGGGTCGGATTGGCCCCTCTGTCTTTCGGCCGTGGACGGGACGAAATCGTCCCTGGGGGGTGGGGGCCGGTTTCTGGCCACTCCTGGGCTGGTTTGGAAAAAGAAAAAAAAAGTGAAATATTTCTTTTTCGTTCTTTTTTTTTTACACCTGCAATGTGCAATTTGGATCTATACACACAGATATTAATGATATATATGGCGATCCATTCTTGTATGAAAAGTATATCACATTAGTGAAAGCATAACCATATTTTTCTTAGTGTACGTAGGAACAATGCTATTTGATGCCACTTCCTGATTTTTCAAGAGGTGAAAGGTCGTGTTTCATCCCTTCCCGGGATGTCATTTTGGGGTGCGGTCAAATGACATCACTTACGGTGATGTCATCAGAGGTCAAGGGTCATGAGGCGAGGGGTGGGCCACTTTTTTTAGGCAAGGGGTGGGCCACTTTATTTTGGGTGTCCGGGCCTATTTCTTGTCCCAGTCCGACCCTGGCTCCGCTGTCTATCAAGGCAACCCACTTCTGCTGTCCAAAATACAGATTCACTGAGATAAATAAATGACTACAGGGACTGAGCGAGCTAGACCATGCCAAATCCTGGGAATCCTCTGAATGAGTACCCGTTCTCAGATTCCCTACTGGGGACGGGTGGTATTGTTTTCCGGGCTCTTCTAGGGTCTCCATGGGTAGTTTAATACAGGGTGTCTCACAAAATAAAAACAGAGATTCCATTTTCTCCTTCTTGCCTTTTCTTCCGGGGATACTACAAACTGGGTGCTACTCAGTTGCATGGGTATGGATTCAATAGTAGGTGGAAGCTCTCTTTCTCTGGGAAAAAGGATTCTCTGCAAATCCCAACTCCTCTGATTACCCTTCCTATCAGTGGACTATTGGTCTAGGCGTATGACAAGAGCTATGTACTCTGTTAGGGTTTCTGGAAGTGTGACAACCTCGCATAAGGCATAAGGCATTCTTCACTTCTTCCTTTAATCCTTTATGGAATATAGTGAGTTGTGCGTCTCCCGGCCAACCCATCTGAGAAACTAGCCCACAAAAGTGTGTAAGGTACATGAGCAGATCCCTATTACCTTGCTGGATTTCCAACAGTTCTTGTCAGAGAGACTGAGCTGAACGTTGCCTATCAAATATAGCTCCAAAAGCGGTTAAAACATGTCATAGTCGGTCAGCAGGGTGCTATTGTTATCGATGTAAGGGATAGCCCACTAGAGCGCTGTTCTTTCCAAATTGAATAATATAAAGGCTATCTTGGCTTGGTCTGAAGCATATAATTGAGGTTTGTTTAAATAGCGAAACAGAGGGGGGTATGGGAAACTCTACCAGCACGAACACAGCCCATTGACTTGTTCTTGGGTGGATGGCCCCTGGGAGAGTCTCAATCAAGTCTTTAGCTCACTGTTCTTTTCACAGAGAAGACATTTCCCTGCATATCAGACTTTGTCCTGCCCAGGGGCAGTCCAGCACCAAAATGCTAGGCAATTCTCTTCTGAACAAGAGTCCCACAGCAACTCCATAAACGTGCTTCAGCCTAGTTGGGCATCATCAGTGAGGTGAAGCTGTGCCTCTCTAAGAGCAGTGAGCAAGGGGTCACCTCTGGATTCCGCTGGTAACTTAGGGTGAGACCCAAAGTCACTTGGTATGCAAAACAGAGGGGGGTCTGGGAAACTCTCTACCAGCACGAACACAGCCCATTGACTTGTTCTTGGGTGGATGGCCCCTGGGAGAGTCTCAACCAAGTCTTTAGCTCACTGTTCTTTTCACAGAGAAGACATTTCCCTGCATATCAGTCTTTGTCCTGCCCATGGGCAGTCCAGCACCGAAATGCTAGGCAATTTTCCTCTGAACAAGAGTACCACAGCAACCCCATAAACGTGTTTCAGCCTAGTTGGGCATCATCAGTGAGGTGAAGCTGTGCCTCTCTAAGAGTAGTGAGCAAGGGGTCCACGTCTGGATTCCCCTGGTAACTTAGGGTGAGACTCAAAGTTACTTGGTATGCAAAACAGAGGGGGGTCTGGGAAACTCTCTACCAGGACGAACACAGACCATTGACTTTTTCTTGGATGGATGGCCCCTGGGAGAGTCTCAACCAAGTCTTTAGCTCACTGTTCTTTTCACAGAGAAGAAATGTCCCTGCATATCAGTCTTTGTCCTGCCCAGGGGTAGTCCAGCACCAAAATGCTAGGCAATTCTGTTCTGAACAAGAGTACCACAGCAATCCCATAAACGTGTTTCAGCCTAGTTGGGCATCATCAGTGAGGTGAAGCTGTGCCTCTGTTTAAATAGCGTGTCCAGCATTGTGCCATAAATGCCTTGAATTATTTAGTAACCCCGCCCATATTTAGTAGCCATAGGAAGGTTAGGGATGCTACAATTTCCTCCTGGACCTGGAAAGATGGCAGGAGCCAGAATGGGTTGAGAATCATTATGATGGGTGGCACCGCCTGTAGCAGAAGAAGTAGCATTTTCTGCTTCTAAGCCCCAGGGGCTAGTACTGGTAAGGTTTTTCCCCCATCTGGTCCACTGTAGTCTGTAAGGCTGACATTGACTGAAAGATAACTGCATTTTCTTGGCGTGACACTGCTACGTCGACATGTAGCTTTTGCACAGCTAAAGCCAACTCTGTAAGCAATGCTTCCATAACCCAGAAGGGAGATAGGTTCTTGCAATCTGTCAGACTCCGGACTGCACTGGAACGGTGGAACCCCTCATGAGTCTGGGAAGTAATGCAACACTCACCCAAAATGAAAAAAACCACAGTTCACTTAGGAATAAAACACTGTGGGAGAGATCCCCCAAGGCGGGAGTGACACACCCCATGACGACAAATGACAGGACAGGAGCTGTAGGAGGGAGAGAGAAAGTAGAAGGATTTTTAGAAGAGGTAACATAGTAACCAATAAGTAGGAAGTTCAATGATAACATCAGAAACATGCCGTACCAGTAATGAGACTGCTGTCTGAGGTGTAAACTAAATTCCAAAGTACTGGAAGCAGTTTACTAACTAAATATACTCATCACCAAAGTCCCTCACACTAACCTGCCTCCAGCAGTCCCAAAGTCCATGAACACAACTGTTGCAAGAATGGCATTTTTCCCAAAGTGTACTGCTTAAGTACTATCACCAAACCGTACAGAGCATCGGCCGCAACCATGTGGCTAGAGGAAAGTACCCAGCCATGCAGTTGCGCACTGAGCCCCGGCGCATCAAAGGATGCAATGCGTGCGGGACTTCTCGGCGGATAGCCGGCTGCATCCCGCAGTGCCATGGAAACCTGTAGGTTCCCAGAAAGGGGCTTTCCGCCCTCATATCTCGCAGTTGTGGCCGCGATGGAACCGTCCTGACGTCTGGTACTGGCTGCTGCTGCAGACAGTGCGGAGAGTACCGCCCGCCTCACGACTCCAGAGAGAGAATAATAAATATATGTTTACAGAAAATGTATAAGTGGTTATTGCCTTCAGCGACTTTTACCGCTCTAACATTTTCACAATATAGGCAAGCGCCTAATCTTACATAGTGGTAGCACCAGCCCAGGCAGATATATGTGTTTCAGAGCGTCTGCACTGTACTTCGCATCATTTGGTTTATTTTCTTATTTATTTGGTAATGCTGATCTTGTAAAATACTGGGCATTTCTGGACCTCCCTGTAGTGTGTTGTGCAGACTATTAGTGTACCCTGCACTGATTTCCTTTATTAAACATGGGCACTGCAAGCCTTCCTTGAGCTCGGGTCTGACTTTCTAAGGGTGGCCCTCCTGACTTGCTTCAAAGTATCTCAAAGAGTCGTGCACAGACAATCACACAGGCAGCTCCAATGAGGCAGCTTGAGAGCGTCACTGCCTCCCTTGCTATTTGTTGCACACCATCAGGCATGGACGCTTCTGTGCCCTGTCCTGTTTAACACAGCAACCTTTAATACTGCTTTGACAACTTTGGGTTTCAGAAACGCAATGCCGACCAAATTCAGAGGCATTCTTAAAAGAACAAGTTCCTGCCACCAGAGGCACTCCCACAACTTCCGATCAGCACCTGCGTGAGTTAAAGGGGATTGACATACATAATTTGAGTTTAAAACATTGCATTAATCATCAATAGACTTGTAGAAGCATGTCACAAAAGACTGCAATTGGCACACACTGTATGAAGACTCTGTGGGCAGACCCGCCATGCCCAGAAGTGCAGCTTGTGCCATTCATCCAACACACAGCAAAATGTACATCACCCCAGAGAACCACATTCCTCTCATCCCCAGTACAGCTGAAGGCCAGCGCCCTACCTCAGCAGCAGAGATATAAAACTGCTGCAGAAAAAGGACTGCCCAGCCCCCCTTCTCCAAAAGTAGGTGAACGGTCACCCTTCAGTAGGAATGTAGAGGGAATTGAGAACACACGTGTCTCGAGAAATGCAGTTTACTGTGGGAACGGGGGAATGTTGGAATGGATATTTCGTTGGACCTCCCAAAGCTCATCTTGGAATTGACCCTTTGTGTGTGTATTCCATGACCATGGCACTGGAAAATCGGGAGAGGGGTTTGTGAGATTTATGAAGATGCCATCCCAACGTTCTCCAATTTACACAGTAAATTGCATTTCTGGAAGCACCATTTTATATCTCTGCTCCTGAGGATGGACAGTCGTCTTAAACATTACTCGAGGTGAGAGGCAAGGCTGTGGTGTTTGTGGGTAAGGTATATGTCGCTGTGTGCACGGGGGAATGTGTAGACCCAGGCTGCACCCTTGGGCGCGGTGTGTCTGAACACAAAATGTCTGCATTCTCCTTGAGTTAGTTGCAGCCAACTTGAGTCCTATACTGCGCTGCTCACTTACCTTTAAACATACGTGAAACAGACTCACAATGTAGTAGCCCTCCAGCGGGCTCCTGGGGGCAGCCATCTTCCCCGCTAGCTCCAGTGGGTCTGTGGCCCCAGTTGCAAGCTATCAGCCATAGATTACACGGACCACTGCAGAACAGCTCCTGCAAATCCACGAGACAAGGCTGCTGTAATAACATTTTAAATATCAGGAATGGGCTTCCCTGCAGGAATCATTTTTCACCTTAAAGTGCAGTGATACAATTCTGAAATGTAAATGAACCATTTCACAGGAAGGACATGTATAATACCTATTTCGGAATGATGTTTTGATCCTCGATTCATCTCTCTTTCATCTTTCTCATTTCTTTTTTCTTTCCTATTTCTAGTTTCATTTTCTTTATTTTGTAATTTCTCATCCTTTTCCATTTTATGTTATACTTTTCCTCTATCTTTCGTTCCATGCAACCTTTTTTTTTTAACTTCGCTTTCTGTTCCTAATTCCTGCTTTCCATCTCATTTCATTTTTACGCTGTCTACATTTTTCTTTGTGTTCTTCTTCCTTTCTTCCTTTTTTACTACTGAAAGTCTGACATTGTTCTGCTGAGGGTACATCAGGCTGAACCTAAAAGCAAGGCCACGTTGTATGACTGCACGATGCAGTAAATCTATACAGAAATGTAAATGACAGTTATTGTCTCATTTCTAGAGTATTAATACAATGTGACCTTTTATTTACATTCTGACAGGATGTAGCCAGAGCTTAACAATAGCAGGCATTTAGATTGATTTGCTTTTTTTTTTTACTTTGCAATAGTTGTCGCAGAGTGCAAAGATCACTTCTAAAATGGTACTCCTCACAAATCCTTCAGGGGCAAATATGAGTTTATTTTGGAGGCCAATTGATATATTTACATGTGATCTAATGCTGACCAAAGAGGATAACTCCAATGTTTTAAATAGAATACGATACATTAACCCCTCCTCTAAAAAAAAAATGAACACGTAGTTTGTGATTTGTGTTATATAAATGGTCACTATTACATAATCTTGTGAGCGTTATATAGGTTTTTCATTGGTCTTTTGGAAAGCGTTCAGTGTTGATGGACGGAGGGACCTTTAATTCATTGATCTGCCATTACTTGATTCTTATTTTTTCCAAACTGACCATGGTGACAATTTGGTTCCCGTATAGAGTGACTGGCGGTGTGGCTGGTTTAGAAGATAACCTACCCTACTGCCAACCATTGGGGCTGGACGAAAAAATGAATAGCAAATAGTACGAGAGGATGTTGTTACAGCGTGACGGTTCTTTCCAGATGTAATACACTTCCAGCCTTCATCTTGGTATAGGTTTGGAGTATGAAGATGTTTCTTCCAGTCACAGGACGGCTGATGCATAATTGCTCTGAGCATGATACTTAGGGACAGCAAATAAGGTTGGTCTTCCTTTTTGGAAAAACCGCTGGATGAGATTGCAATTGCATTTGCCGCATCTTCCAATGCATCATGCCCTGATGCACAGATGACAAAAAGGTTGAACCTGGTGGTTCGAGTTTTGTTCACTAGTTGAAATAAGCAATACAGCTGAAAAGAGAGAAGGAAAAAAGGAAACAAGGGAAGGAAAGAGAAAAATAATGGACATGTTCAAGAAGAAAATAAATAGATGGAATAGAATGAAGGTACAAAAGAAAAAGGAAGTAAAGAAGGAAAAAGAATTAGAAAAAGAAAGAAAAAAGATTGAAAGAAAGTTAGGAAGTGAGACATAAAATGCAGGAGAAACAGATGGACAGTGGAAGGAAAGAAAGGAACAATGAATAGTATAAATGGGATGAAAGGAAGGAAGATAGAAAGGTAAGAGGAGCTGTGGCAAGATGGAAAGAAGATAGGAACGTGAGAAGAATGGGATGGCCAGAAAGAAAGGAAGGAAGGGAAGAGATACAAAAAAGGATAGACAAATGGAAAGAGGGTCAACGTATTCCAAATGAGTAAATGTGGGGCTTATTCACGAGTTCACAGGTGATTTTGGCAGTTGAGCTTGATGTTGTAACTGGAGCCATTGCCTCGCAGGGTTGGGACACGTGCCCTGCGTAATCAGTGAAGTCTATCAGTGATACTCTGCAGCAGGAGCCATGATCTAAACCGATACAGTGGGGAAAATGGCCTCCCCCAGGAGCATTGGCCGATCTCATTTAGCTATTTAAGTCAAACGTCTGTTGGGATTCTTCATGGTGCCACTGATGAATGCTGCAGTTTTAAAAATTAAATTATTCATGACCGTACCCTTGCCTGAGTTCGGTTTCTAAGCGCGTATCCCGGATCCGAACCTCTGTTGCTCTGTGTGGTCTTGCTTTTAAGACCAGCGTGTTGCCCCTGTGCTATCTTCCGTTCACTGACCCAGATGTTGCCTTTTCTGTAAAAAGCGCTCAACTGGACATTCTGCGATTAACTTTCCGGCCTTAAATTCCTCCTACCGAACAATAAACGTTGCTTTCAGGAGTATACCACGCCTGATTTCAAAAGCATGGACTCTGTTCCTGATGCTGACAGGTCAGTGAAAGCCAACCTTTGTTCTGCTTAATCACTTTCTGAATGTAAGAGTTTGTCACCAGCAGAGCTAATGGTCTTTTTGGTTCTGTGAATTTTGAATTTGCTTGTTGAGCGGCTCAGTGTGCTATGATGCGTACTCAATGCTGAGATCTTGGTGCAGCACGACCGTCACAGGTTTGAGTCCTCAATCGAGTCCTCAATGCTGAGATCTTGGTGCAGCATGACCGTCACAGGTTCGAGTCCTCAATGCTGAGATCTTGGTGCAGCATGACCGTCACAGGTTCGAGTCCTCAATGCTGAGATCTTGGTGCAGCATGACCATCACAGGTCCGAGTCCTTAATTTTGGTGCAGCATGACCGTCACAGGTTTGAGTCCTCAATGCTGAGATCTTGGTGCAGCATGACCATCACAGGTTTGAGTCCTCAATGCTGAGATCTTGGTGCAGCATGACCGTCACAGGTTTCAGTCCTCAATGTTGAGATCTTGGTGCAGCATGACCATCACAGGTTTGAGTCCTCAATGCTGAGATCTTGGTGCAGCATGACCGTCACAGGTTCGAGTCCTCAATGCTGAGATCTTGGTGCAGCATGACCGTCACAGGTCCGAGTCCTTAATTTTGGTGCAGCATGACCGTCACAGGGTTGAGACTTCAATGCTGAGATCTTGGTGCAGCATGACCATCACAGGTTTGAGTCCTCAATGCTGAGATCTTGGTGCAGCATGACCATCACAGGTTTGAGTCCTCAATGCTGAGATCTTGGTGCAGCATGACCGTCACAGGTCAGAGTCCTTAATTTTGGTGCAGCATGACCGTCACAGGTTCGAGTCCTCAATGCTGAGATCTTGGTGCAGCATGACCGTCACAGGTCTGAGTCCTTAATTTTGGTGCAGCATGACCGTCACAGGTTCGAGTCCTCAATGCTGAGATCTTGGTGCAGCATGACCATCACAGGTTTGAGTCCTCAATGCTGAGATCATGGTGCAGCATGAACATCACATGTTTGAGTCCTCAATGCTGAGATCTTGGTGCAGCATGACCGTCACAGGTTCGAGTCCTCAATGCTGAGATCTTGGTGCAGCATGACCGTCACAGGTCAGAGTCCTTAATTTTGGTGCAGCATGACCATCACAGGTTCGAGTACTCAATGCTGAGATCTTGGTGCAGCATGACCGTCACAGGACCGAGTCCTTAATTTTGGTGCAGCATGACCGTCACAGGTTCGAGTCCTGAATGCTGAGATCATGGTGCAGCATGACCGTCACAGGTCTGAGTCCTCAATGCTGAGATCTTGGTGCAGCATGACCCTCACAGGTTCGAGTCCTCAATGCTGAGATCTTGGTGCAGCATGACCATCACACATTCGAGTCCTCAATGCTGAGATCATGGTGAAGCATGACCGTCACAGGTCTGAGTCCTCAATGCTGAGATCTTGGTGCAGCATGACCCTCACAGGTTCGAGTCCTCAATGCTGAGATCTTGGTGCAGCATGACCATCACACATTCGAGTCCTCAATGCTGAGATCATGGTGCAGCATGACCGTCACAGGTCTAATCCTCAATGCTGAGACCTTGGTGCAGCATGACCGTCACAGGTCAGAGTCCTTCATTTTGGTGCAGCATGACCGTCACAGGTTCGAGTCCTCAATGCTGAGATCTTGGTGCAGCATGACCCTCACAGGTTCGAGTCCTCAATGCTGAGATCTTGGTGCAGCATGACCATCACACATTCAAGTCCTCAATGCTGAGATCATGGTGCAGCATGACCGTCACAGGTCTGAGTCCTCAATGCTGAGATCTTGGTGCAGCATGACCCTCACAGGTTCGAGTCCTCAATGCTGAGATCTTGGTGCAGCATGACCATCACACATTCGAGTCCTCAATGCTGAGATCATGGTGCAGCATGACCGTCACAGGTCTGAGTCCTCAATGCTGAGATCTTGGTGCAGCATGACCATCACAGGTTCGAGTCCTCAATGCTGAGATCTTGGTGCAGCATGACCATCACACATTCGAGTCCTCAATGCTGAGATCATGGTGCAGCATGACCGTCACAGGTCTGAGTCCTCAATGCTGAGATCTTGGTGCAGCATGACCGTCACAGGTCTGAGTCCTCAATGCTGAGATCTTGGTGCAGCATGACCATCACACATTCGAGTCCTCAATGCTGAGATCATGGTGCAGCATGACCGTCACAGGTCTGAGTCCTCAATGCTGAGATCTTGGTGCAGCATGACCATCACAGGTCTGAGTCCTCAATGCTGAGATCTTGGTGCAGCATGACCATCACAGGTTCGAGTCCTCAATGCTGAGATCTTGGTGCAGCATGACCATCACACATTCGAGTCCTCAATGCTGAGATCATGGTGCAGCATGACCGTCACAGGTCTGAGTCCTCAATGCTGAGATCTTGGTGCAGCATGACCCTCACAGGTTCGAGTCCTCAATGCTGAGATCTTGGTGCAGCATGACCATCACACATTCGAGTCCTCAATGCTGAGATCATGGTGAAGCATGACCGTCACAGGTCTGAGTCCTCAATGCTGAGATCTTGGTGCAGCATGACCATCACAGGTCTGAGTCCTCAATGCTGAGATCTTGGTGCAGCATGACCATCACAGGTTCGAGTCCTCAATGCTGAGATCTTGGTGCAGCATGACCATCACACATTCGAGTCCTCAATGCTGAGATCATGGTGCAGCATGACCGTCACAGGTCTGAGTCCTCAATGCTGAGATCTTGGTGCAGCATGACCCTCACAGGTTCGAGTCCTCAATGCTGAGATCTTGGTGCAGCATGACCATCACACATTCGAGTCCTCAATGCTGAGATCATGGTGAAGCATGACCGTCACAGGTCTGAGTCCTCAATGCTGAGATCTTGGTGCAGCATGACCATCACAGGTCTGAGTCCTCAATGCTGAGATCTTGGTGCAGCATGACCATCACAGGTTCGAGTCCTCAATGCTGAGATCTTGGTGCAGCATGACCATCACACATTCGAGTCCTCAATGCTGAGATCATGGTGCAGCATGACCGTCACAGGTCTGAGTCCTCAATGCTGAGATCTTGGTGCAGCATGACCCTCACAGGTTCGAGTCCTCAATGCTGAGATCTTGGTGCAGCATGACCATCACACATTCGAGTCCTCAATGCTGAGATCATGGTGAAGCATGACCGTCACAGGTCTGAGTCCTCAATGCTGAGATCTTGGTGCAGCATGACCCTCACAGGTTCGAGTCCTCAATGCTGAGATCTTGGTGCAGCATGACCATCACACATTCGAGTCCTCAATGCTGAGATCATGGTGCAGCATGACCGTCACAGGTCTAATCCTCAATGCTGAGACCTTGGTGCAGCATGACCGTCACAGGTCAGAGTCCTTAATTTTGGTGCAGCATGACCGTCACAGGTTCGAGTCCTCAATGCTGAGATCTTGGTGCAGCATGACCCTCACAGGTTCGAGTCCTCAATGCTGAGATCTTGGTGCAGCATGACCATCACACATTCGAGTCCTCAATGCTGAGATCATGGTGCAGCATGACCGTCACAGGTCTGAGTCCTCAATGCTGAGATCTTGGTGCAGCATGACCCTCACAGGTTCGAGTCCTCAATGCTGAGATCTTGGTGCAGCATGACCATCACACATTCGAGCCCTCAATGCTGAGATAATGGTGCAGCATGACCGTCACAGGTCTGAGTCCTCAATGCTGAGATCTTGGTGCAGCATGACCATCACAGGTTCGAGTCCTCAATGTTGAGATCTTGGTGCAGCATGACCATCACACATTCGAGTCCTCAATGCTGAGATCATGGTGCAGCATGACCGTCACAGGTCTGAGTCCTCAATGCTGAGATCTTGGTGCAGCAGGACCGTCACAGGTCTGAGTCCTCAATGCTGAGATCTTGGTGCAGCATGACCATCACACATTCGAGTCCTCAATGCTGAGATCATGGTGCAGCATGACCGTCACAGGTCTGAGTCCTCAATGCTGAGATCTTGGTGCAGCATGACCATCACAGGTCTGAGTCCTCAATGCTGAGATCTTGGTGCAGCATGACCCTCACAGGTTCGAGTCCTCAATGCTGAGATCTTGGTGCAGCATGACCATCACACATTCGAGTCCTCAATGCTGAGATCATGGTGAAGCATGACCGTCACAGGTCTGAGTCCTCAATGCTGAGATCTTGGTGCAGCATGACCATCACAGGTCTGAGTCCTCAATGCTGAGATCTTGGTGCAGCATGACCATCACAGGTTCGAGTCCTCAATGCTGAGATCTTGGTGCAGCATGACCATCACACATTCGAGTCCTCAATGCTGAGATCATGGTGCAGCATGACCGTCACAGGTCTGAGTCCTCAATGCTGAGATCTTGGTGCAGCATGACCCTCACAGGTTCGAGTCCTCAATGCTGAGATCTTGGTGCAGCATGACCATCACACATTCGAGTCCTCAATGCTGAGATCATGGTGAAGCATGACCGTCACAGGTCTGAGTCCTCAATGCTGAGATCTTGGTGCAGCATGACCATCACAGGTCTGAGTCCTCAATGCTGAGATCTTGGTGCAGCATGACCATCACAGGTTTGAGTCCTCAATGCTGAGATCTTGGTGCAGCATGACCATCACACATTCGAGTCCTCAATGCTGAGATCATGGTGCAGCATGACCGTCACAGGTCTGAGTCCTCAATGCTGAGATCATGGTGCAGCATGACCGTCACAGGTCTGAGTCCTCAATGCTGAGATCTTGGTGCAGCATGACCATCACAGGTTCGAGCTGCAGCACATCCTCAGGGGCATCCTCCACGCTGGAAAAATGAGCCTGGTTAAGTTGGTTAATAGTGATGCATGTTACTGTCTGCTGTGTCAGCTAGCTGCTGCTGTGGCAGAATGCACTACACAAAAGAGCCGATACTGCTTTCTCAAGTAGGGCTTTGTGAAGGGAGCGCCTTGCTTTAAATTGGAGTCACTCCATCAGTATGCACATTGCACAAGAGAAAGTCATTAACAAGGAGCAGGGAACTGCTTTTAGAGGGGAAGGCCAGCCATCAAGTGCCAAATACCACCAAACGGGACAGATTCTCACAAAGTGGCAAAAGTGAAAAAAGCGCAACAAAATCCCAATACGAGACATGTGCTTTGATGACACTTTTATGTGGTCTGGTGGGTAAGCGTCTGCACTGGGAACATGGCAACCTGGGTGAAATCCCATAGCCATAAACTTGTGCAAGTTACCGGCCTCAATAACACACAAGGGGCTTACGTCTGCCCTCTGAAATAAGTGGGCGGATGCTGTCCACCCACATGTATTCTATACTTCTGCTGTGAAAAACAGCAGATGGCCACAACCAGGGAAAATAACCTCTACAGTCGTCAGGATTGAAACTTCTCTTGCCACATCCTAGGTAAATATTCATGACTCACTTGACCTCTCATTTCCTTTCCTTACTCCCATCTTTGTCTTTCAGCAATATTCTGGTTATAAAGATGACTTGAAAAGTACACAAGCCTTAGTAAGGTACTCACACAAATCAATACATCCTTATTGAAATATCTTAGGTACAAAATGTACACTTGTGGCATTAGTTCACCCATCTTGAATAGAGTGACTACAAATACCAGAATGCAATTTTGCGGGAGGAAAAAAATGGCCCTTGGGTTTTAAAAATGTACTTTCAAGACTCATAACCGGGGTGTTGCTAGATCTGGAAAAGATCCGGGGCAATGCTAATTTTGGGAGTTTCGGGATTGGGGGCTAGCTAGCCTTTTTGGTTGTAACTCTTGAGCTTCTATCTGGGGCTACAACCAAAAGACCTGGGGCTATAATCCCCTCAACCCCCTAACAACGCCTCTGACTCATAACAAAAGGCAATGAGTAAAAAGGTAACCCGTTTGTGTTGCAATATTTCACAAATGCAGGCTTCAAGTATGATGCAATGAAAATATTACTTTGACCCAAAAATAAAGGAGGAGGAGGAGGGCGTAGATTTAGGGAGCTAACTGGTGCTTTGTGTGTGCTTTTAGAATAAAAATGAGCCTTTACATTTCTTAACACTGAAACATTACGAACATCTTGTCCAAAATAATGGTCTCCTAAATGAGCAATGCCCAATGAATCGCAGCTACTTTAAAAGCTCTGGTAGAAGAAATAAAGTGATATGCAGTAATTCTGGGGCCTGCAGCGTCTGATGGGCCACTGGAGGGCGCCTTTGTCTCTCGAGGTTCACAGGGGTGGGAGATGACACTGTGGCCTCACTTACACAAACAGAAAAGCGAGCTTTGAACATGGAAGCAGCACAGCCCCTCTATAAAACATTACTTGGTATAGTCGAGACGGGCACTGGTGCTTACCGCACAGACTGCCCAGTTATCACGCTGATCTGAGAATGAGTTAACTTCTGGCAGTAGGCAGGAGAGAAAAGGAAGGGAATGTTTAACACAATCCAAGAGTGCCCTGACCATAATATCGTTTGACAGGACACCACAACCCTACTTGAATTACTCAACTAAGATTAGGGACTTTGGCCGAATAACGAGATTACGTTTTAACTGCATTGAATTTAGTGCCATTGTAGCATTGCAGATATACACAAGTAATGTGGTGACACAGAGAGTGACGTGGTGGGTGACATCGGGGGTGGGGACTTCACTGAATGCAGCGCTGCTTGCGTAAGGGGACACTGAAGTAGGCACAGTGATAGAAGTTCAATGGCGGAACGCAATGAAGAGTGGGCTGTTGGTGTGTAGTAATGGGTAGTTGTATAGTGTGGGCACAGGGCGGGGACACAAGGGGCCTTAGAGGGTAACATGGTACAGGGGCTTTGGAGCAATATGTGAACAGTAGAGATGCCATTTTCTTATAAGCTTACCGTAGGAAAGCATTTCTCACAGACAACTCATAATAAAAGAGCTGTAGGCTTTTTTTGTGACAGCAGTATGGAGTCTTGATCAGTCAGCAGAAAACAGTGTGCAGAAATGTTCCACGGCTGAGATTTTCCAGAAGAACGCAGCCCCATCGAAGTCACTTGAAGAGATACTTTTGAGGCCAATGAGCTAGGCACCTGAGTACACAAGGAGAATTTGCAAAGAAGTAGAAATCAAATACAGTTAAACTCCAGCCACGGTGTGGTATCGTTTTTCAGACTACACTTGGCAGCAAAGCATGAGAAGGGAGCTGGGGGGCCAGGGCATTGAGGTAAGGGGTATGGGCATGCAGCAGGGAGCCAATTAGCGGAGGGTGGTTTCGGTGTCCCGAGGGTGCAATATTGTACAGTGTCCTCACTGATGTTCGCTGGGCACATCATGTGATGCTGGAAATGCATCGGAGGGACAGGGCCTCCGAATCCTTGTCCTTTCTTGCTTTACCATGTATGTTCTGTCATGTTTTCCCGCACAGGAGTTCACATGGGACTCCTGGTGGTGCAGCTCTTTCTCCTTTTGGTTTGTTTACAGACCCTTGGGATACCCTTAGGGCACCCATGGTTGGGAGTACAACCCTGAACCCCTAGTGTATGTTTTTGGGCACCTGTGTGTGGCCCACAGAGCAGGGTATGGGTTGGTGGCAGCTCCATGCTCAAATTGACAGGTGCGCTGAGTATCCTCCATTTTGGGATACCCAGCCCCTGCCTTTGGTATCAGTTGATTCCTGATAGGAGACAAGATGGCCCCCATGGCCTCTTGCTTTCTATCGACTGTTACCTTGTTTTTTACCGACGTCCCGGGAAGCCCTGACTCTGTCCCTTCCCCCTGACTGGCTGTTGGGTGGAAGTTCCATATATGGTGTTGTGGGGAAGTCCAGGCCAGACTTGCTGGAGCCTTCCCAATGACCGTATGTTGTTGGTACGCCCGTGGGGTGGGACCTGGGTGAATGGAGTGTGTGATGAATACACATTTGGAACTGAAATGAATGCAGTGTGGAGTGCTGAATGTCAGAGTGCTTGTCTGAATTCACATTCCGTGTTGGGAGTGTCTGGATGGAGAAGAATGGCCTGATAGAACTGTGCACCTGATTGGCTGCCTGCCTGCCTGAATGGCGTTCGGAGTGATTGGATGCCTTAGTGTGACCCAGCAGAATGAATGAGAGCCCAAACAGTATATCTGGGGCCTCTCACTGATGGAAATCGATCAGAAGCTGAAGTTGATACTTGGTGCTTAACCTTGAAGCCCACTGGAAGAAGAAGAACTGCTGCTGCTGTCCTTCGCCAATCTGAAAGCTGCTGTGCCTTCAAGGAACTGATCCAAGAGAGGACCTGGCTAGGAGACCTCTTCCTGAGCTACGAGGGACTATCATGCACCAGCTGATCTTTGCCAAAGTGCCCTGGAAGTCAGCCCTCGAGACCGCCACGGAATCACGAAGAGAAGCACCTGGACATTGAAGTCCATCACTGTCGATGACCGCAGTCGTCGACCGGAGCCGCAGTGCTCCTTTGCCTAAGAACACTTTGAACGAAGGATTCCCTTGCTCATCACCAACAACCGCTTTGTCCCGCCGGAGAAAGTCAAGGCCGTCGACATGCCGAGGAGAATCTGCCAGTGGGCTTCCCGCGACCTGAAGTCTGCAGAGACGACGACGACTCGACACCCTTGCTGGGCCAAAGTTCTTCATAGACTCTTTGCTGCAAAGAACTATCCTCGTTGAGGTGCACCGCATGCCTCTTCTTCGCCGGACATCCACGACTGATAATCAAAACCTTATTTATACAAAGACTGTGTTTTTACTAACATAGTGTGTGGACATTCCTTTGTTGGTGCTTGGGGACTACACTGTACTTAAGAACCAACCCACATCACTTCCTGAGAGCTTAAGCCTTGATTGCTCGAACACAATACCATATAGAGAATCTTGTCTGGGGTGCTCCGTGCCTCGACTCTGCCATATAGGGAGCAGGAGTACAGAAACCCCCCTCCAGTCTTTACACTGGTGGTAGAGGTGGGATGCTTATGGTTTTAAGAATCAGTGTGTAACATTGCCACTTACAAAATATTTACACTTTATTAAACTGAGGTTTCATTGTGTACCAGATAACTACATTACAAGCAATGGAATCTATTGCAAATGGTCAATTGACTAGGATGAGCTTAGAGGCTCCCCAGAGTGCTCGTGAAGCCAGGGAGTTAGACTTTGAGGATAATTCAAGGGATGAGATCATAGCTGCCCTGGTGGACTACCAGACTGATTGTGAAGCTCTTGATGAATGGAGGGATGCAACCATTGAGGCCCCTGTTCATGGGGTTGTTATTGAATCTGTTTCTGGGAATGCTACCACTCCTGCTGCCTCTGTTCGGACCTCTAGCAATGTTTCTGTACAGAGGACTGTTGTCTTAGAAATAAATGGATAAAGAGCCTGTTTTGTTGCTTGCAAGGTAGCTGGTGGGATGTTGTGTCAAACAGAAGTAGGCTGTGTGGTTAAAGTATTGGGTGAGGAAGATGAGGTGGAGGAAGACAGCCCCCTACTTGCTAAGAAAGGAAGAACCTTTCTGAGAACATTGCGGTAATTGGATTTGGTGTGGCAGCACATGGAGGTGGTCCCATAGTATTACTGTCCGGGGAGTCTGCGACTGAATACAAAGTTGCACTCTTTGCATTTTATTTTGGTAGCTTTAGCCTTTGGTAGATACCCAACAGTGGTAAAGAACTGCCACACCTATGATTCTCTCTGGGTGCTAGAGGTAGGCACTTCCTCTACTGCATCTTCTTGGTCCTCCTCATTGTCTAGGAAGTACTGCGCTTTTTTTGTTTTGAAGGTCCTCCAGCTGGTGGTCGTGGTGGCTCTTGGGGAGGTGGGATGGCATTAGCTGATGCCATTTTTAAGATAAATTGCAGTTTTGCTAAAATTCTTCCAAGTATGTACTGTGTACTAGATTGTTAATGGATATGGATAATGAGTAGGAATAGGTGTAGGAGCTGTGCAAGGGAAATTTTGAAGTTGAAAGTTCCTAGATCAGTAGAAAATGCAGTTCCAAACTGCCCACGAAGCACAGATCTTATCGCAAAGTGGAGACGGCTTCTCGGACACCTCATCATGCCACGTGCCAGCGTATGGCCATGTGGCAGTGTCTGGAAGGTCCGCAATGAAGTCAGAAGTTTATAGACGCCTACTGATGCAAAATCAGTTGAAATAGTTGCAAAAAGTGTATAGAAGTGTTAAAAATAATTCTAGAAGGTGGTAAATGGCAGAGTTTTAAGGTGACACTTTGTAAATTGGACACAAATATTGCTATATTGGGTAAGTATGATATTAGTAAGGTGTATGAAAACAGCATGCACTGGGAAAAACCCATGCAATTCACTGAAAAAACTTTGTTAAAGGGACATTATGGTTCAGTTGCACTTATTAAAACCTATGAAATGCAATGACTTTTTTTTGTTAAAGGGACGCTATGGTTACAAGTAAAACCGAAAACCCCCAGATATTCACCAGTTATGGTAAGGTAAGCAACCATAACTCGTGCCACCACCGTGCACTGCTAAGACTAACACCCAGGACATCAAAGATTACATCACACATGTCATTGATGACATCATTGATGACATCACATGTGAAATTAATTTTGATGAAAAGTCCCGGCAAGGGGTTGTGTTTATAATGTTGGTAACAAGATGTCAGGGGTGATTGTGTAATGTTGAACATGTAATAACTAGCTAACAATTCAAGACTTGCTACACACTTGTGCTAGTAAAAACAATACATATGAAGACCCACAATGCATACAAATTAGAGCCACATACAGGGAAACTAAAGTAAGGAAGAAAGAACCAGCATCATCAAAAAATGTTAATAGCATTAAAGTTTATCTACATGTATACAATTGAATTGTGCGTTTGAGGTCTGCCTATTGCCCCATGCATGTGCACCATGAGCTGAGACCAAACCCTGAGGAAAGTACTTTAAGAACATATGACAAGGTTAACATCTAGATATACAGCACCTTTTGAATTTTAATATCCTGTCAGTGAACAAAACCACCTGGCCTATATATGTCAGTGAACAAAAACAAGTGGCCCAGATATGTGATGTCATCAGTGATGTCATCAAAGACATTTGTGAAGTCATCTTTGATGTCCTGGGTGTTAATCTTAGCAGTGCACGGTGGTGGCGTGAGTGATGGTTGCTTAGCTTACCATAACTGGCGGATTTCTGGGGGTTTTCAGTTTTACTTGTAACCATAACGTCCCATTAACAAGGTTTATCAGTGAATATGTATATATATATATATATATATATATATATATATATATATATATATATATAGTATATATATATACTATATATATATATATATATATATGGAACAATGCTCTTTTGATCACAAAAGAATGTACAATAGATAAGAAATCAGGTTTGACGGGAAGCAGTGAGCTTGAGGGACAGACATTCTGACCAGGTTGTGGAGGGAAGTAAATGGAACAGTCACCAGGGACAATACACAAGTATACATACATAGATTAAGGACAATGAACATTGGACATTTTTAAGTGCAGGTAGGCGGTACGGCCAGAGGTGCTCGGGATGTGACCATGATGAGTGAAGTGCTAGAGTGTAGGCAGAGGAAAAGAGGGGCAGAGGCAGGATAGAGGCGAGGGAAAAATGCTAGCTAGTAGGCAGATGAGAGGTAGGTTAAGAGAGTAACTCAGAGACAGGGAGGTAGGCTTTTAGTCTGTTTTTGAGCAAATCCATGCGGCCTGTGACTTGAGATGTCCAGGGAAGAGAATTCCATGCAAGTCGAGCAGGAATAGAGAAGGAGTGGAAGCGAGAGAAAGCACAGTGAGGGCGAGGAGTCACAAATGTAGTCATGGAGGCAGAGTCGAGATTACAAGAAGGCTCGTAGAATTGGATAGAGGAGGATAGCTATAGTGGTACCTTACCATGGATAGATTTGTGAACTGGGAGAAGAAATTTAAATCCAGCCCTGTTTTGCATTATAACCTATGCCGCCTGGTGACAGTACAAGGAAGTAGGTGTGAAGGCAGGGAGTTCAAAGAGAGTCCTTGTAGCAAAGTTGATCTTGTTGAGCGGACAGAAAGCATAATTGGGGAGACCAAAGAGTATGGTGGGTCAGTAGTCCATTTTAGAGTAGACAAGAGTGGTTAAGAGTTGCTTGGCAGTGTTGAAAGGAAGGAGGTGCCTAATTTACCTAATATTTAGGAGGTTGAGGCGAGCTGTTGTTTCAGTTTTGCAGTTGAAAGTAGAGAAAGGTTATAGATGACACTGAGGTTTAAAGCCAAAGAAGAGTAGCTGAGAGTGTCAGGTGGGAACTGTATAGTCAGAGGAAGAGATGAGAGAACGCTTTTGGCATGGAAGAAGAGCACCTCGGTTTTAGTAGAGTTTAACATCAGGGAGTGCGAAGCCATCTGATTTTTAATGGCAGAGAGAAATTTTGATAGAGAGATCAGAGGAGAGTTCAGGAAAAGAGAAAACGATTTGGGAAAACCCAATGGAGGAGATTAATGCCCCCCAGAGCAGAGGTGTAGAGTGTAAAGAGGAGAGTACCCAAGACAGAGCCTTGTAGAACACCAATGGCTAGAAGAGTGAGTTGAGAGGTGGTGTTGCTCCAGGAGACAGAACTGGTGAGGTGGATGGTAGAATTCAATCCAAGCAAGAACTCAATCGCGAATCCCAAGAAGAAAGAGAGTATTAAGGAGATCAGAGTGACCAACAGTGTCAAAGGCAGCAGACAGGTCAAGGAGAATTAGGATAGAGGATACGTTGGAGAGCTTTGCAGGGGCAAATCAGTTGGACACATTCATGGGAGCAGTTTCTGTGGAGTGACAGGAGAGTAAATATGCTTGTAGGTGGTCTAGAAGGTTGTGGATGTCTAAGAAATTGGTAAGACAGTGGAACACAACTCTTTCAAGTACTTGAGAGTAGTGCAGATGAGGAGACCCAGGGAGAAAGTTAGCCATAGGTCTGGGTCAGCCCCTTCCTTTTTTAGGAGAGGGATGACCATGGCTGTTTTTAAAACAGAGGGAAAGCAAGCAGAGTCAAAGGACAGGTTGAAGAGTTCAGTTAGGTGAAAAGCCACTTAAGGGGCAATAGGCTTGACTAGCTGAGGAACAGGAGATTCTGATGGGGCACAAGAGGCATTAGCCTTCATCAGTAGAGATTGCAGTTTGTTGGTATAAATTTGGCTAAAGTGGGAGATCGAGCCAGAGGATGATGGTAGAGTAGGCAGGGTGTACAAAGTAGAAGGATGGAGTGTGAGGAAGGCCAGGCAAGAGTCTCTAATTTTGGAAATGTTTGCAGCAAAGAATTCAGCTAGATCATTAGTTGTGAGAGCGGAGTTGATAGTCATAGAGTTAGGAGGAGTGAGGACTGAGTTTAAGGTGCCCTGTAGCCAGTGAGGATGTTTGGAGTGTCAGTCAATGAGGGTTAGGTAGAATTCCTTTTTGCTCTACCAAGAGTGGACTTGAGAGATTTCAGGGCAGAGAGGTAGAGTTGCAGGTGCTCATGCGAGTGGGTACGTCTCAATTTGCGCAGCAGCCGATGCATGTCTGTGCAGAGAGAGCATATGAATGGGGTGATCCATGGCTGCGGATGCTGAGACTTAGGGGTGAAAGTAAGCAGTGGTAAGTGAGAGGAGAATGAGTCATATAGTAGGAGTTGGAAGCTGGAGACAGCAGTGTTGATGGAAGAGGCAGACACTTTAAATGCCTTTTCAGTAATAGGTGAACCAAGTGATGAGGAAAGGTCAGAGGGTGGAAAGGAGATGGTGGTGGAAACAATTGAGTGATCATGTATGGATGGCGTGACAGTAGTATTCGTGGCTGATAGAGATATGGAGATGAATAAGAGATCCAAAGAGTTACCCTCTGTGTGGGCAGTGTGAGAAACCTAGGGGTGTTTTCCCATGTAGACCCAGAGAATCCTCTATTATTCAGGTGGCCAGGGGAGGGCCATCACTCTTGGATCCACCATGGCAGCGAGGAGGAAGAAGTCTGGGAAGTCTTCATGGGATATTCAGGTACCACGGTCCCTAATCCAAGATGGAAGTGGAAGTATTGTATTAGAACAGAAACAGACAAGGAGGAGGGCCAGATAAGACAAACACATAGTTCGTACCTCAACACCTATTTGTCTTTCACTGGTTTAGGCCAGAGAGAAAGGAGATTACCCCAGGTATATATAGACAGGGCCTGGGGACTCCGCTCGTTCCTCTAGCAATCACCTTATAGTGATTTGGCCCCTACATATCCTTCTCCATCTTGCCCTATTTTGAATCAAAAGTGCCCTAAGCTTGGGGCAGGGAACCCTGAGAGGCCTACAGAGTTATTGGAAGCTGAACATGTGTGTTGCATCAAAGGGGAAGGGAGTCCTGATAGGCCTAACAAAGTTGAATACTTATTTTGAAACAGAGAGCCATAAACCTGGAAGGGAACCCTGAGAAGCCTACAAGGAACTGTGCTATATTTTGTTTGACACTTGGAAGAATTGAAGCTTGAGGAAGGGATTCCCAAGGAACAAGAGACATTGAAAGTCATTTGAAAATCTTGCAAGGAGCCTGTATAGAAGGTTTAACGAACAACCCTTTTTTGATTGTACTAATTTTTATGACATTAGCAGAACTATACCTGGTGAGAAAACCACCTGAAAGCAGCCTTGGTTTATACTTCTTTTTGGAACCAATATTTTTCTTTTAAGAAGACTTCCTAACATATTTTTGTCAAAGAGTGAGGGCAAGCATAACTTTAGACACAGATAGATTTTGGTTTTGGACTCTCAGACATCGGCGGCCCTTAGAAAGATCAGTTGAGGGAACAATCCCTTTAGAGTAAGGACCAGTTAGGTATTGCACCAAACCCGTAATTTTGTTAAATAAAGGTTTTTAAACTATTATCTTTGAGTCTGTGTCTCTCTTGATACCATGCCTGTCTCACAACAGGTAGGTTGTGGACAGAGTGGAGAGCATGGTCACTAAGAAAAGACTGAAGTTCATATTTCTGAGAAGTGTTGGTGAGGGAAGGTTAAAGTCACCTAAGAGAATGAGGTGATGTTTAGTGGAAAGAGAATCAAGAAGTTGCCCAAGATCATCAAAGAATGATCCAGTGGAACCAGAAGGGCGAATGATGGAGATGATGTGAACCGAGTAAGGTAGAGCAATAGTAGACATGGTGAATTCAAAAGAGGTAGGAGAACAAGTGGCATAGGAGATTTGTGAGGCATTGAGGCGGGAAGAGAGTAGGTGCCGGACGCCTCCCCCTTTGCCAGTCAGTTGAGGAGAGTGAATGAAGGATAGTTTGGAGTCATGTAGGGCTGCCAGAGTGGCAGTGTCAGATGGAAAAATCCAGGTGTCAGTGATAGCAAGAACGTCTAGGGCAGGAGAGCTTGAGTGAAAGTAGTCTGTGATAAAGGAAGTTTTGTTGCATACAGACTGAGCATTTTAGAACACAATGTTCAGTTGATGAGGTAAGGAAGAGTATAGAGGTTGAGTATCAGAGGGAGAGAGGCGAGGTGGATAGGTATTAGAAGAGGTATGGTTAGCTTGTCAGCTTTGTAGGAAGGAGGTGGAAGACAGATGGAGTAGTGGGAGTTTCGAGTTGTGCATTTTATAATAGGTATAGGAAAGAAGGACATTGTAGCGTGATTGGAGAAAGCGTAGGGAGAGGCGAGTAGGAGGAGCAGAAGGAGCAGGAGTGGCTGCATTATAGGTGAGTATCACAGTGTGGAGAGACAGTACATTAATTAGGAAGCTGGGGTACTCACAGGGGTACTCACAGGTGCATGTGCATGCAAATAGTGGTTTTAGTGGAGTGTTACAGTTGAATGCTGTTTGAGTGCTGTATGCAAGGCATTTTTGTGGCAACCTGTGGCAAACAGGGTATGCAGAATGAAATAGAGAAGGATATAGTAGTAACCCTTAGCGCTGTCTTCCCTTTGCTCTGGACGCCCGGGCGAACGGATGTCCAAAGGGTAGTGTTTATATACCCAAAGAGAGGTCACCCTAGTCATTCCCTCAGAAAATAAAAAAAAGAGCCAGGAACCTGGTTAGAGCCACACTTTTGGAGAAGTCTGAGACCAAGAAGGAGATTTCAAGGAATGTTTGTCTCACCTCTTTTAGTCCTCAAAGTAATGGCATCAAAAAACTCATTCAAAAAATTGGCATATTCTGCAATTGAATAACCCAGATATGGAACCCCTGTTGTTCGCATTTAAGAGGTAAAAACCTCAAACACTTGGTTAGGGCTGATAGGACCAGGGTGCAACCGCAAACCAATCTGACATCATTTGTGGGGTTACCACTAGTAAAAGGACATTATCCATGTTGTGGTTGCATGACTTGTAAATTCACGATAGTGAAATTGAGCTTTGACATCAACCACAAAGAATGGCATTTTAAGTTCCACAGCACCTGTAAAAGCACAAATGTCATCTATGTGATACAATGCCCCTGTATGAAAATGTATGTTGGGAAGACTATTAGGCAAGCAAGGACCAGAATCACAGAACACAGGTCCAAAATAGGAACTAGAAAAATACGGCCTCTTTAGTGGAACAATTTTTGACTATGGCATACAGTGAGGATGACATTATATTGTGGGTGATTGACAAAGTGATGGGATCTGACAAAAGAAACAGAACAGAGACTATCATGGAAAGAACAGTTTTGGATGTATAAATTAGACAGTTATGCATGTGGACACAAACAACAGGAAGAATGGCAGCCCCTAGGACTGGCATTATTATTTATTATTCCAGCTAATTCCTTGTAGTTGGCTTCCAGATTTACTATACATACTAGGTCTAACCAACACACTGTTAAGGATTCAAATCGGGCGTCACACACTGGACCAGGACACTTGGTCTTAGCCTGGGATGTGGTGCTCAATAGGAATGTTTTTTCTTTAATTTCAATGAATTCAAATTGAGCCGGTACCCGACCCGTCTCACACACCCTTATACAAATACCCTGGGTCACGATGGACCATGAACCAGGTCGATTGGGGAAAATACAATATTTATTTATTTTTAGAATTCACAAAAGTCACACAAATTTTAATATCGGGCATCAATCACCAATGAGGTGATCATGGCAATGGAAATGGAAGGAAGGCACTTGGTTAAACTTCTAGTAGAACATATCCAAAGCACAATTGAATAGGAGCACTTTTTGAATTGGGATAGAAAGTACCCACGTTAAGGTTTCCCCCTGCAACGTTCCCTCAACCCACAAATAATTGAATTCTGAGTGGATAGAATGGAGCCGCCGGTAGTCAGGGATAAGAGATAGCAAACAGAATCAAAATCTGACTTTCCTTCACAAAATAAGAGGCCTAAAATGACACTTGGATTTTGACAAATAATTAATTATATGTGTGTTTAAATAATGCTATGCATGTGTTTTATCACAGTGTTAGGGATGCTATATCACTAGCAACCATCAGGCTAAGTATCACAAAAGCATATAGTTCACAAAGCAGGTTAAACCTGAAAATACAGTACATGGAAAAGGTGCATTTACGCTTTTTTATCTGTAAATGTAAAAACATTTTTTTAAAATGGTTGAAAAACACTGAATTGGAATGCGATTTTTGGGTAGGGTAAGAGATGCACAGCACAGGGACAATATAGAAGTGAACGGAGGGATATAGGTGAAGAATTGAGAAGGATTCCGAAGGTAGAATGAAGTTCATTTTTAGGTAAATAGAGCAGTTAAAAAGAGAAAATCGGTTTTAAAATGAAAGGCAAATATGACTTAAACCAAATTATTTAGACTACATTGTTGAAGAAAACCACAGTACATTCAAAGATTGATTTGCAATGTCAACCTTTTCCCGCCGTGTTCAAATCTATGTGGGAATTAATTTCAATTATTCCAAATATGACTAAGGAGTTACTCCAGAAGATGAATGAAAGAATTGCGCTAACACTAGAAAACAAGAACAGGGTGCACAGAGAATTAGAACATTTTAGACAAGTTATCAGGGTATGGATAGGGTTGCTTAGAGAGTGGAACAAAAACAAAAGTCAAGATGAGCTAGACTATTTGTTATGGGATTTGGGACACTCACAGTCTGCTCTTAAATTTGGGATTAGGAACAGTCAGCCAGGTTCTGGACTCCAGGGCTCGGGTCACCCGGTAGCGGTGGACTCTCCTAGCAGAACAACAGTTGGGCCTGTCTGGTCACTGGATAGTAAGGACAGCTGGATGGTAGGGTTGCAGCGGGCGTGTAGTTAGTGGGCAAAAAGCTGGGCTGGTCTCAGGACGCTTCCCAAAAGAATACCACAGCATTTCCCTTTGGTTATTGGGATTTTGTAGTGAGATGTCCTTGATTGAGGCCTTGCTGGGGATAGGATCAGCAATGCTTTGGCCTTGCAGGGGAATCAGCTATGCTTTGGCCTTGCAGTGGAATATGGATCAGCTATGCTTTGGCTTGGCATTGGGGATCTGGAATCTGGCAGGATGAATGTAGAAGATCAGGAACGCAGGCGCAGGAAATTCAGGAAAGAGTGTGTTTAGAGTTCTGTCAGTCACCCTTTTTATAGAGCATGGTGACATCATAGAATTATATGGTAGGGCAGGCTTAGCTAAGCACGCCTCTAAACAACTGGATTGGTCAGGGGCGATAGTTACCGCCTTCCTATCAGCTGGTTGGGTTTCAAGAGCATAATGTCAGATTTATGATGTGAGTTTTACAATGTCCAGAACCTCCCACAGTTACTTTAACTAAAATCCAGTTTTGCCATAAGTGGCACATTTGTACAGTTGGGGCATCTTAATAAATTACATAAGCAGGTTATATATTTTATGCAGAACATGGCAGTCCAACTCTTTGTAAGAAATTGTTTCACCCTTCTAATCATTTTTAGTCCTTTTTAGTGTGAAGTATTCAGCCTAAAATTCTATACTTTATACAGGTCTATGGATTATCATTAGGCATATCAGTATTGAATTTTACCTTGGCATCATGTACACTTTCCATGGAATACCCATTTCTCTGCCATTTCTGTTCCCAAGGTGGCAGTGAAGTCTACAACGTCTTAAATGAAAACTCACAAAATTACATTAAAACTGTTAACTTTTTACATTCCTGCATATTTCTGTTGCAAAAATAACCGTCTTCAAAGTTTCTTAATAAAATAGTCTTTTGAAACAAATGGGCTGGGCATTTTTTTTCTTCAGCTACCACCAACTGTCACTTCAGCCCATTATGGGGTTGGGGGTTTCCCAGTTTGATTGAATGTTTTATGGCCACTCCCACTTCACAGATTGGTGTCCCAGAAGTTCCATTGTAAGAGGCCTCAGCCCAGACCCAACTCTGCCAAGGTAGCAATTAGCACTTGTGTGTTCTAGTATCTACTGTGGGGGCCTTCTGTTGATGGCACCACCCAAGCAGAAACCTGTTTGTGGCTGACTTCCCCCATGTAGCCAAAGCTATTTAATTCCTTATTTTATTTCTTTTTGTTATAAATCCGAATAAAGCCTGTTGAATAAGACCTCTCTTATAAGTTTCACAGCACAAACCCCTTCACCTCCTAGATAATAGCAGGGCCTTATACAACATACACTTTTAAACAAGTATTTTTCTTAGTTGCAAAAGTACATTTAAACATGTGGTAACTGCTGGCATTTTTCTTTCCAACTCCGGTTTATCTCTTCCCTTTGAACTCCCACATTGTTTTGTAGCCATAGTTAGTTTCTTGTAGGTAGTAATTTGTTTAGACACAGATGTACTGAAATTGACCCAGGCCCAGAGAGCCAGGGCCTTTTTGACACATTGATCTTTGATATTTTGTATCCCAAAAGTAAAGCGTTTCCCGTGAAGCTGAAGTAAAGCTTCTTTTGATCCCTTCAGAACTGAACAACAGCCTGTCATTCAGGGATACTGTTCTTGTCTGCTGGAGCACAATGTGAATGTGAATGGGCATGGCAGGGTCTCCTTAATAAAAGTATTGTGATGAGGAATCAGAGGAAAAGAGCATCAGAGTGGCATCATTTTTAAATGTAAATATTTCCCTTTTTCAATGGGAACTTTGGGCTTGCAGCAAAGCAGCGCTGCTTTTTCATCCCCTTCTTTTATACATGTAAGAACACACTAGCAGGTGTTTTCAGTGTGCCCCCTTGTTCTATCCTGCCCGAAATGTGCTTGGCAAGATGGTGCAGCCATCCTTTTGTTGCTGTAAAACACAGTTTTGGCGTGAGGCAGTGGTGCTCAAAGGAGCCAGTGCAGCCATTTTGGTGTTTCTGCTGAAATGCAGCCTAATTATGAATGGGAGTACTGCTGAGTGGGTAAATATATCCCACAAATTCCCCCCAACTCTTCTGACATTCCTTGTCGAGGGAGAGTAGGGCAAAGTGGGATTCATTGGTAGGGAAAAATGGGGTTCATCAGGTGGACTAAACGGGGTTCATCAGGTGGAGTCCTTCCATCATCAGGAAGCAGTACTGCACAATCCTCCAGTTGTCTCTTGTTGTAGTGTGGAGCGACACCCGCAGTTTCCCCTTAGTTCTTTCCTTTCCTGGTCCCCAGGTAGGTCCTCCTTGGTGATGAATGGGTGGAACCAGTACAAATCTATCAAATAAATAAGAACCGGTTACTACATTTTCCCACTGACTACCCTCCAGGAAGGTTGACAGCAGTGGGACACACATACATTCAATAATTACAGTAATTTTGATAGAATTTTGTGGAATCCCTTTCGTCCTAACAATGAAGAAAGATACTCCCGGTTAAATAATTATACCTCTAAACCTATCTGTACCCATCTGGTTCTTCTTTGTCTGGCTCTCATTCTCCAGAAGTCTCCTCTATTTGCTGTAACGTGTGCCTAGGGCGACAACTTTTTAACTGATTAATGTGGACCTATTTCTCTTCTGTCAATTCTCCTTTGGAGATGCGGATTCTGTAGGCGAGGCCTGGGATGGTGACCTCTTCTCCATTTTTGAACTTCAGTTTCCTACGGTAGCAATTGGGCTGACTGGAAGGCTTTCCTTAGAACTGCCAGGGCCCTGAGAGTTACTCTCCAGTTGGGACCGGGCTTGGCAATAACTAAAGGAACACCTTGCACGACCCAACAATTATGTTCTATGCTTTTGTCACCTATAGACATTTTTAGCATACAACTGCTAAGCAGAATATGTTTGGAACAGGTAACTTCCAGGGAACTACGCACTGATAAACTGACTCCACAGCGGGCACGGTCTGGTCTTTCGGGTGTTTCCTGAATTATACTTCGCTGATGAAGCTTTCTTCGCTATTCAAGTCAACTCGGGCGAGAACAGGCTCCTCCCCTTCATTTAACTGAATAGGGATGAACAACTGTTCTCTTATTTTCGGAATAGCAGCTAAATTTTGAGCTGGTTTCTCATCACTTTTGACTATAGAATTGGGATTTTCAGATTGGGGATCAGTGTGGAATGCCACTTAAAACTGGAAGAAAGGTTGATTTTCCGTAATGGGGAGGAGTCCCATCACCAGTTTGTTGTCCTACAGCAATTATTGTAACGTCGGGTATTTTATTATTTTGAAGATGAAACTTAATTTGATCAGATTTTTGTTCAACCATGTGGCATGTGCCATTTAGACTAACATGGTTGACACTCTGTTTTAACTTTTTGGCTTGTTAGTCTGAGTCCAGAGGACCTTTTTCACATAGTCTATTATGGGGGACAACCTGCGCAGGATGTCATTCCCTAGTAGACAGGGTGTGCCCTCTGGGGTCACGACTATGACAGGGTGTTTCACCTTGTGTCACCCAATTTTTATTTCCAAATCCGCTCTCCCCTCGACAGGAATTCCTGTTGAAGTTTTGGAGTTGTCCAGGAAGAGGGGCGAGAGGGATTTGGTATCTCTCTCCCCTTCCTGAATTTAGCTGATCAAAGGCCCTTTTTGACAGAAGAGTGGCTTGTGATCCAGTATCCACCAGTGCTGAAAATGTACATTGCCCTTGCACTTGTACCGGGGCATAAAATCTACCCTCCTTCTCCTCAAGTGGGAAAAGGTAATGTGTATTTTGGGCAAGCTGTGTGGTCAATGTCTTTATTTTGGACTCAGGCACAGTGGCATTTTGGGCAATTTTCTGTGCCGGAGTCTGGGGATCTGTTATACAAATTTTACATCCTGAAATAGTGGAGATTCTGGAATCCCCTGTTTCCCTTAGCTCTGTGCTGCCCAGGGGAGTTGCTAGGTCTGGAAAAGACCCGGGGCTACGCTGATGTCGGAACTGTTGGGACTGGGGGCTAGCTAGTCTTTTGGCTGTAGCTCCTGAAATTTTATCTGGGGCTACAACCAAAAGATCAGGGGCTATAGCCCCCCCTAGCAACGCCCCTGGTGCTGCCCCCGCTTACCGGATGGCAGCACCTACAACCAATTTGTGGGGAGGATCCCTCCATTACTATTTTCTTCTCCGGATTACAATCCTGGGGTTCAGGGATGGGCAACTCTGCATCAGTCCCCACACCCACCCAGTCTTCATTTGGATCTCTCGGGACCCATTTGTCTTTGGGCAGAATTCCCCCGTCCCTGAAGGAGAAGATTGTTTTCCCAGAATCCTCTAAGGATTCTTCCCCTTCAAATTGGAGGACACTAACTTCCTCCCCAAAATGGCATTTTTAAGGTCTTGATTTCTCCTACCTATCCTCTGTTCCCTTGGTTGCAGATTTTCAGGGGCAGGAGATTTTTATTCCGGGGTGTCCAGGGGCTTTTCATGAGTGAGGAAGGAAGTTTTCTCTAGGGCTTTACACTCCCTACCCCCCGTGCCTCCTCATCTGGAACTGGTGAATTGTCGGTGTTCTCTCCCCGTCATTGTTCTGGGGTGCCAGACCCTTGGTTTGTGGGGTTTTGAGCTGCCATGTTCATCTGAGGGTTTTGTTGAGCCCTCAACATTCGATCCAGATCCTGGGTAAGGTTCTGGACCTGGTGCTCCAGTTGGGACTGTGTTTTAAATAGGTTTATATAACAATGCCCCTACCTAAATCAACATCTAACTCCACCAGCGGGGGGAATATATATATTATTTTATAAAGGAGATAGATACAAAAAATGGACCATCACACAATGCAGCAATAACTTCTGGAGTATGGAGACTGGAGGTATGGTCCACAACTAGACCACCCTCCCTCAGTTCTTTAAATGAACTAAAAATTACCTTCACTGGGAATTTCATCAATGACGTTCAATTAATAGACGGTACACGGCATTCACCAATTCCTGGATGCATCTACTTTTTTTTCTCATAGGCGCAACAGGTCGCCTCAGTATTCAGTTGGAGACACTGCAGAGACAAACAGACCACATACGAAGCTCTTAACAATGGTAAAATCCTCCTCATGCTATTCCTCTTTATTACCTTAAAATGTGTCTGGATGCAGATACCCAAAGCAAATTTCGTAGGTACCATAGGTAAACACCTGGCACAATCTAGCATCAAGTCAACATCAAAGGCACCTGGAGACAAAAACAGACAACGCCCGTAACTTATAAGGTCAGTATCCTTTAATCACCTGCCATTATCATTTAGCATGCTGGACAACTGCTCTGACAACTAGGCTGTCCACGTAATTGGTCCCAACACCAAAAAATGCCAAATGCCAGTTAATTACAGATTCGTTGGTTGTAGTCAGTGCAAAACATCACCGCCAGCATAGTGGATTCAGGACATGCTTCTAGGAACTTCAAGTGCCCATAAGTTACAAATATTATAGTTTTAATCTGTGTGGTAAAGCCAAGCTGCGTGATTGATTACAGCCATGAGTCTGTTGCCCCAATGCAAAACTCGAAGTGAAACAATGAAGAGCCAATGCCATGTAGTTAATGTACTTACCACGGGTACAACGGCATACAGCTCTATACACGCCAACCAGAGAAGCACTGTCTAATCCACAAAGAAGGACTAATTTACTATGTTAAGGCACGCATTGCGTGATACAAAAAACGGACTGGGCCCCAAGTTAGTGGGTCACAGACACAAAGAAAGAACTATTATTCAAACGCCGACTCGCGGCCATCTAAGTAGGAGTGCAAATGGGATCGAAAAGATCATCCTGTGACCTAAAGCTGATAAAGGTGATAACGCTGACTGTCTCACCCCTTAACACGTGTTGAAGCAACCTGCAAGGGGGAAGGGGAGCCACATCGCCACCACCATTACGTCAGTTACCACCACATGAGATCAAAAGAGCACAAATACTAAGGATGGATTTCGCACCAGTACTACAGACATTTGGAAAAAATATTGCAGGCAGAGAATTCGATTCATCACATTTTTGCATTATTAGGCCTCCTCATATTGAGATTACAACAAAGGACAATGATGTGCAATAATCAAAAAAATGAAAATAATGAGCCATATTAATCACATATAATGTAGATATCACAACACGTTTCAACAAAGTCAACATATTTCAACTAGTATATACATGACCATCGTGATGACATCAATACATTCATAAAATGTCACAGATTACACCCTGTAAACATGACCACTCTATCATTAATTCCTAGACACATGTAAGCTAACATTTGGGGCATGTATTCACCACATGTTTACCTTAACCTCCGCATCCCAGACTTGAACAAGGGGGATAGTTGTAATATTCTACAATGTCAAAACAGGTCACATTCCAATAGACATTGGCGCAATTAGTTTGCATGGCAACTTCTACAATACACATCCATCAAATGACTGTGTTCCCAGGTGTGATTACTTAGACAGCCACAGGAACTGTAGTTCATATTAAGTTCACACAATGCCAATCAATGCCCTCATACAAACCCACTATATGACTCTGTAGTTTAAAAATTATTTTCTGCTCAAAGTTAAGAAATTTGCGGTCACTCTCTAGCTTATTAGTCCCATGTATCTTTTTCAATATTGACCATGTAAAATCTGTATGTGCATGGTCCTTTTCCAAATAAATGCTTCACCAATGGCGCTGTAATTATTTTGTTCTTTATACAGCTACGATGTTCGACCATGCGAACCCGGCATTTTCAATTTGTCTTACCTACATAATGTAGGCCGCAAGGGCAAGTAATCAAATAAATGACATTCTGAGTGTTACAATTAGTCATTTCATTGAGATTACACAACAAGTTGGGTAGAACATGAATGGTTCTTTTCTCCTCCAGTTGGGACACCCATTATGGCTGGTACATGGGTCTCTGCTCATACCTTGGTTTTTCACGAGAAGGGTAACTATCCCTTCTCCCGGAGTACCCTGGTTAAGGTGGATTTTGGTAGCCCTCCCCCTTTCCCTCCCCTCTCCCGGACTGTGCTGTCTGGACTCCTGAAACCGCGGAAAGAAAGGAGGGTTGCCCTGTAGGTTGGGGTTTTGAGAGTACTGGGGAAAGAAACTTAACCCTGGATTTGGGGGTATTACTGCCCTCCTGAGGGAAGTTAGGAGGGAAGTTTCCTGGGGGAGTACTTACCTGATGGTGGTGTCCATACATACCCCAAGTTAGGTCGATTGCCCTTGTATCTGGCACTTATATGCTTAGGAGAATTAGGGGTCCCATTGGTGGATTTACCTCCCTGATTCGTTTGTGATTGGCATGAAGACCTTCTTGGCCTCTGGTTTTGCTGGTTTGGGATTGGTGCATTTTTAGGCTCCCCCATTTCTAGGTCTAAAATGGGGGCAACCTTCACCTCCGCCACCTTAGCAGCAGCAGGGGGGTTGGCTGGTTTGGGGTTTTGGTCAGAGTTTTATTTTCAACAGGTTTGTGGACTTCAGAAATGCGGGTCGCCTGCGCTATTACCCAGTCCAGAGATCTTTTATCATGGAAATCCCTCACCAGCTGGGTCATGATATATTTTGGGAGCGCATGAAAGAATTTAGTTATAAACTCCCTGCTATCCGGGCGCACCCTCCTAGTGGTTTGTGCAAAGGCACGTTTTAGCTCCTGCACAAATTCTCGTAGGGCCTGATCTTCCGCGCACTGCAAATTGTTGGCCGCTTTCCGAGTTCCTGGGGGTTTCGGTGGGCGGAAAAGTGTTTTCAGATGGTCGCCCTGTAGGTGGATCATCTTGAATGGTTCCGGTCCTCAAGTCCCACAAAGAAGCTGGAATACTCTGGAGAGAACGTCCACTTAGCATACTTAATGCAATTCTGGTTGTCTTTAAGGTGAAACGTGTCCATCATTTGCTCATAGAGTTCCAAATGTTCCCAGACAGAATATTTTGTGTTTTTGTGCTATGGGGTTATGAAACTCCTAATGGCCTTAATCTGCCTAATGGGGTCTTTTGCCATATCTCTCTTTAGTTTATTTGCCTTCTTTGGCCTTGCCACCCGAGTCCATTCGCCCTCAGACTCAGAGGCACTACTGTTGGAGGACCTCTCCTGATCTTCTAGGCGCTCTCTGATTCTTTGAGCTTGGGAGAGGCTCACAGAATGGGTGGGCCTAGTTTCTACTCCCCTGTGGCGCACAGGAGATTAGTCTTCTGACTCCTCCCTGCTTCCAGGGTTGGCATAGGATCCCCCCCCCCCACTGCCCTGATTGGGTGGAGGTCTTCAAAATGCTCTTTTTGGGCCTCATTTCATTTGGTTTTTCTACAAATTGAACCAACCGGTCCCTTGGAAGGTAGTATTTCGGGGTTTTAGGTCAGAAGTTTTGAATGCAAAGGATCGAATGATCAAAGCGTTGAATCAAAAGGACCGAAAACCAAAGGGTCGATATTTGTTTTTGGGGCGGGCGCCTTTTTTGTGGTAAAAAAATACTTTTTTTCAAAACGGAAACCCAAAAAAAATAATATTTAAAAAACATAAAATTCGACCCTTTTGTTTTAGGTCAAATTGACTCTCACCTTTGGCATTCGAACCTTTTGAATTCGGTACTTTAACTGGCACCGTATTTCTGTAGATCTATGTCCCTGACTTTACCCTCATAGGAGACTTCCTTGTCAGAGACATCATCCTTAATGTTTTGGTATCTATACTGGGACCATCAGTTTCTGGAGGGCACTAACCTGTCAGATCCATCATTCTAAACCTATTTAATTCTTCTGGCCTCATGGTTTCTGCTCCATATGAAGATCCATCATTCTAAACCTATTTAATTCTTCTGGCCTCATGGTTTCTGCTCCATATGAACCAGTAGACAGGAAGTCAGCAGTGTTCAATGTATAAAATGAGTTTGAGTCCCTTAGAACAGAGGTCATCATACTATGATCAGGGGTTGCCCTGTCCCTCTCCACCTGTTCGGGGTCCCTCCAGTTGGTATTAGATCTAGGATACTCTTTCTCACACCTTGCCAGTTTTTCTTACTGGCCTCTATGACCCGCTCTTGAGCTGCCACTTGTTTGTGGAGTCCATCATTCTCCTCACAGAGGGCCTCATTATCACTTTGTGCTGCCTGTATAGTTTGGGCACCCTGAGCCAATTTTTGTGGTAGGAGGTGAGCCTCCCTTTTCTGCACATTTAGAGCCTCTATGGCCTGCTCTAACTCCAGTTCCATTTGTCTCCTATGTCCCACTAATTTATCATATTCTTCTTTTAGACCAGTCATTCCCTGAAGGTCTGACTTCCTTTTCTCCAGATTGGTTTTTAAATTACACATTTCCTGGTGGAGGGCTCTTTCTCCTGATACAGAGCACTCTTTTGTTCAACTAGGTCATCCCTTTGTTGTGTTATGGTGCCTAATTTCTGGCGCTCTTCATCAAATTCTGATTGAGAGTGGAGGTCTCTCATAATTAATTTATTATTTTCCTCTTTCACCCTTTTGACCTGATCTTGCAGCATGGTTATTTGTCCTGAGCAGGCCCTGTTATATGTTAATTGTTGAGTCAGCTTCCGTTGACTCTCTTCCAGAGAGTCAACGTTTTCCTGACACTCTACTCTTAATGCGGCTTATTGGGCTTCTTGGTCTACATTATTCTGCTGTTGGAGAACCAAGTCCTCTTTTAGCTTTTAAATGTAATCTCCAGATTCTGCCTCAGAATCTTGGCTCTTTTGCAATTTTTGTTCTGCTAATTTCAGTTCAGTCTGGATCTGAGCTAAAAGTTTGGATTGATTTTGCGCAAGAGTTCTATTTTACTCATGCTTTTCCCACATCACTCCCATATGAAGATACATATAGGCCGCAATTCTGACAATTTTAATCTGCTCCTCTTTAATTTGTGGATTCATGTATAACTTGCTCAAAACTTGGTGTAATAGGGCACCGTCCTGCCATATATCCATGTCTATGGCGGTGACCTGTTGCGTAATTTCTTCTAGCCAGACTTTTTCATTTTGTTCGGGCCATACCCCCCTGACAAATCATTTGTGCAGAAGGTGCACCCTAGCTATGTTGATCTCTACTGTGGCCATTTTGGAAAGTGTTCTTTCTTTATTGATTTATTTATGGCATGGTAACCTTTATTCTATTGCTGTTTGACTATTTTTGGGTTGCTTTAACTTTAATTTCAAACCCAGGCCTGGCACTTAAGATTTTTGTTTTGGGGAAGCGCTTCTACAGTGTAACCCAGTGTTCCAGCCACACAAAGCATTCATACCTTGGAGGTTAGTCTGCTGTGTTAGACTGTCAATGGTGAATAAACAAACTCAATCCCCGACATTAGCCCCCAATTTGTTAAGGATTTCAATAGGGCGTCACACACTGGATCAGGACACTTGGTGTTAGCCTGGGATGTGGTGCTCAATAGGAATGCTTTTTCTTTAATTTCAACGAATTCAAATTGAGCTGGTACCCGACCCGTCTCACACCCCCTTTTACAAATACCCCGGGTCACGATGGACCACGAACCAGGCCGGTTGGTGAAAATACAATATTTATTTATTTGTAGAATTCACAAAAGTCACACACATTTTAATATTGGACAGCAATCACCAATGGGGTGATAATGACAATGGAAATGGAAGCAATGCACTTGGTTAACGTTCTAGTAGAACAAATCCAAAGCACAATTGAATGGGAGCACTTTTTGAATTGGGATAGATAGCACCCAAGTTAAGGTTTCCCCCTGCAATGTTCTCTCAACCCACAAATAATCAAATTCTGAGTGGATAGAAAGAAGTAGCAGGCAGTCAGAGATAAGAGATAGCAAACAGAATAAAAATCTGACCTTCCCTCAAAAATTAAGAGGCAAAAAAGTCCTAAAATAACACTCAGATTTTTACAAATAATTAATTATATGTGTGTTTAAATAAAACACAGTGCAGCTGAATTCACACATGGAAAAGTTGCATTTACACTTTTTTTTAGCTTTAAATGTAAAAACGTTTTTTTTTTTTAAATTGGTGAAAAACACTGAATTGGAATGCAGTTTTTGGGCAGGGTAAGAGATGCACAACACAGGGACAATATAGAAGTGAAAGGAGGGCTATAGGTGAAGAATTGAGAGAGATTCGGAAGGTAGAATGAGGTTAGTTTTTAGGAAAATAAAGCAGTTAAAAGGAGAAAATCGGTTTTAAAATGAAAGGCAAATTTTACTTAAACTAAATTATTTAGACAATATCGTTAAAGAAAGCCATGGTACGTTCAAAGATTGATTCACAACATCAACCTTTTCCTGCCTATGTGGGAATTAATTTCAATTATTCCAAATATGACTAAGGAGTTACTCCAGAAGATGAATGAAAGAATTGTGATAACACTAGAAAACAAGAACAGGGTGCACAGACAATTAGATCATTCTAGACAAGTTATCAGGGTATGGATAGGGTTGCTTAGAGAGTGGAACAAAGACAAAAGTCAAGATGGGGTAGACTATGTGCCATGGGATGTGGGATACTCACAGTCCACTCTTAAATTTGGGATTAGGAACAGTCAACCGGGTTCTGGACTCCAGAGCTCGGGTCACCAGGTAGTGGCGGACTCTCCTAGCAGAACAACAGCTGGGCCTGTCTAGTCACTGGATAGTAAGGACAGTTGGACGGCAGGGTTGCAGCGGGCATGCAGTTAGTAGGAAAAAAGCTGAGCTGGTCTCAGGATGCTTTCCAAAAGAATACCACAGCTTTTCCCTTTGGTTATTGGGATTTTGTAGTGGGAGTTTCTTGATTGAGGCCTTGCTGGGAATAGGATCAGCAATGCTTTGGCCTTGCAGTGGAATAAGCTATGCTTTGGCCTTGCAGTGGAATCTGGATCAGCTATGCTTTGGCTTGGCATTGGGATCTGGAATCTGGCAGGATGAATGTAGAAGATCAGGAACGCAGGCACAGAAAATTCAGGAAAGAGTGTGTCTAGAGTTCTGTCAGCCACCCTTTTTATAGAGCATGGTGACATCATACAATTATATGGTAGGGCAGGCTTAGCTAAGCACGCCTCTAAACAACTGGATTGGTAAGGGGTGATAGTTACCGCCTTCCTATCAGCTGGGTGTGCTTCAAGAGTATGATGTCAGATTTATGATGTGAGTTTTACAATGTCCCGAACCTCCCACAGTTACTTTGTAATTGCACATTTGTACAGTTGGGGCATCTTAACAAATTACATACGCAGGTTATATATTTTATGCAGAACATGGCAGTCCAACTCTACAATTTGTAAGAAATTGTTTCGCCCTTCTAATCTTTTTTAGTCCTTTTTAGTGTGAAATACTCACCCTAAAATTCTATAACTTTATACAGGTATATGGATTATCATTAGGCATATCAGTATTGAATGTTACCTTAGCATCATGTACACTTTCCATGGAATACCCACTTTTCCACCATTTCTGTTCCCAAAGTGGCAATGAAGTCTACGTCTTAAATTAAAACACACAAAATTACATTAAAACTGTTAACTTTTTACATTCCTGCGAATTTCTGTTGCAAAAATAACCGCCTTCAAAGTTTCTTAATAAAATAGTCTCTTGAAACAAATGGGCTGACCTTTGTCCTTCACTGGACCCGTTTTTTCTATTCAGCTACCACCAACTGTCACTTCAGCCCGTTTGGGGATGGGGGTTTCTCAGTTTGATTGAAGGTTTTATGGCCACATCCACTTCACAGATTGGTGTCCCAGAAGTTCCATTGTAAGAGGCCTCAGCCCAGACCCAACTCTGCCAAGGTAGCAATTAGCACTTGTGTGTTCTAGTATCTACTGTGGGGGGCCTTCTGTTGATGGCACCGCTCAAGCAGAAACCTGTTTGGGGCTGACTCCCCCCATGTTGTCAAAGCTATTTAATTTCTTATTTTATTTATTTTTGTTATAAATCAGAATAAAGCCTATTGAATAAGATCTCTCATATATGTTTCACAGCACAAACCCCTTCACCTTGCTAGATAATGGCAGGGCCTTATCCAACATACACTTTTAAACACGTATTTTTCTTAGTTGCAAAAGTACATTTAAACATGTGGTAACTGCTGGCATTTTTCTTTGCAACTCCCACATTGTTTGTAGACATAGTTAGTTTCTTGTAGGCAGTAATTTCTTTAAACACAGATGTACTGAAATTGACCTAGGCACAGAGAGCCAGAGCCTTTTTGACCCATTGATCTTTGATAGTTTGTATCCCAAAAGTAAAGCATTTCCTGTGTAGCTGAAGTAAAGCTTCTTTTGATTCCTTCAGAACTGAACAACAGCCTGTCATTCAGGGATACTGTTCTTGTCTGCTGGAGCACAATGTGAATGGGCATGGCAGGGTCTCCTTAATAAAAGTATTGTGATGAGGAATCAGAGGAAAAGAGCATCAGAGCGGCATCATTTTTTAAATGTAAATATTTCCCTTTTTCATCGGGAACTTTGGGCTTGCAGCAAAGCGGTGCTGCTTTTTCACCCCTTTTTTGATATATGTAAGAACAAACTGGCAGGCTTTTTCAGTGTGCCCCCTTGTTCCATCCTGCCCAATACGTACTTGGCAAGATGGTGCAGCCATCCTTTTGTTGCTGCAAAACACAGTTTTGGTGTGAGGCAGTGGTGCTCAAAGGTGCCAGCGCAGCCATTTTGTTGTTTCTGCTGAAATGCAGTCTGGTTATGGATGGGAGTACTGCTGACTGGATAAATATATCCCACAACACGCAGCGTTTTTGGCAATGTGTATTGTTGTTTGCATTAAGTTTGTGAACTGGGTGGTTCGCGGGCTTCTATTTATATATCGCTTACATACCACATATGCCTTTGACCATTGAAGAGTGGTGCTGTGCTGTTTATGTTTTACCATTAGAACTTTGTACATCTGTATTGATGGCAAATAGTAAGTTTGTCTGCGTGAGTTCATTGGTCACTAACTTTCTTTCATACATTGCTCTCTTTCTACACATGCCATTGAACATTGAATATTCATGTTCCATTAGTTATGTTTTACCATTGGAACTTTACATATCTGTATTGATTTTGTAAACATGTTTTTTAGTATGGGTAATCAGGCTTCTGCCTCTACACACATGGTGCCTGTATGCCCAACTTGCACCATTGGGTGGCTTAACTCTATCCATCATACATGCATGGCACACTTCCGTGGCCATACTTCCATCACAGGTATTATGGTCCTCTGTAGGTGCGATATTTCCAGGGCATAGATTGGGACACACTGTGATTAAATCATGTATGGTTCTTAAATGTTAGAGTTTACATCCTTCCTAAACATATTTATGACTATGTAATCCATGACGAAATTCCGAGATGAAGCCTATCTATGCCATTGGGACGGGTCTCACAATGCTCTACTTGTTATTTATTATGACGGTCTCAGAATTGTTATGGGCTCGTGGGTTTATGCCTCGGATTGTATTCAAAAGCTCTCAGCAACCAAGCACAGAAAAGAAACAACATGTGATGTGTCCTGTGCTGTTACTAGAGCTTCAATGCAATCAAACGGCATGTTTCCTACACTATACTTCTGAAACGTCTAATTTTCATTTTGAATGTGGCTCTTTTGTCCTTTGCGCAGAAGGAATGTGTTCATGTGCCTCCACACTTCATGGGATCTTGTGCTGTCCTTCAGAACTAGTTGACAGGGCTCAGTAAGAAGGGAGGTAGGCTCCTCTGGGGATTGTAGCTTAAAACTCCCACTGAGATGTTTGCATACCCATAATACTTTGCATGCAACACATGTAAAGCCTCACTTGGTATTATGGGACATTTAAGGAAATGTCATGAATCTGTATGAATATGTATACACACAATTATTTTGAAGTGCAACAAGTTTAGATTCTTTGAAATAGCCCCTGCCCAAAACCATGTTATGTAGGATTATACACGTACTCAGTGAAACAATAAGTTATAGGGGAGACCTGAGTTACGATAGCATTCGCTTAAATCCATGCCCAATGGAATGCTGAAAACATGGAACATATGCAGATTGCCTGAAAAGCATTGTAGATTTCTGAATATCTGTTGCCCTAATGCTAGGTATGAGTAGTGCCAGAAATATTTCCCTACCCATAATCCTTTGCAGGTCAAGCAAATTATATTGCAATGTTGCTCTCACCTCACATGGTAATGTTGGTACTGCTAAAGTAGGAGACCCTATGAATGACATGTGCCTACTCCAATCCTTGGCAGGAAAATGAATAGGTTTGTAAGGTCACTCTTTTGAGTGGACTAGACCAGAATACTGAAGCTAGTTAGTATAATGTAGCTTTCCTAACAGAGAGGGCAAATGGCAGATAACTACTTTGCTTAAGAAGGTGGTCATTGTCTGTGTGGTCTGCTAATGCTCTTCTGAGCAGCACCGAGAGGCTAGGTGGTTAACCACACATCCATGCAGCTTAGACAGAACACAGCTACCTAACCCACATGTGGGAACATCACTGCCGTTCCTAACTCCTTCTGCTTGAGTAGTAGAGGGAGCTGCGGATTAAAACTGACGTGACCCGTAATTCTCTAACTTTTGAAAGTTGCCTGAAGAAGCAGAGGTAATTGCACAAAACAAAGACAAGCATTGGCAAAGCAAAATGTTTTGGCTTTTGTGCAGGCATGTAATAGGCATTTGCCAGGCAATGCCGTAATAGTACAACCTGGAGGTAAGATGGGAACAGCTGACCAATGGTGTTAGTACCTTGCCATATGATGGCATTGCCTATACAATAGCCACAACTATTGGTATTGCCAATGCTTGTTTTATTTTTAAACAGGCATTGAATACATGAAACATACATGGATACACACGTTACTTCTAAATCAAGTGGTTGAAGGCAAACTTGGTTCAGACTTTTATGTAACCACGAGCTGCAGTTAAGTCATTACCTTTCAGAAAACTGCTTAGAAATAGCAGTGGCAGCCCCATAAACAGCAGAAAGTTTCTTGTTATTGTGTGTTAGAATTAACTCAAATAGATCCTACAAGTTTGTGTTTTTTCTGAAAAGAAGGGCAGCTAGTGGGTGGGAATGGCCGTAGGGATTAGCACGGTCATGAGCGGTCAATGGGTGGGCTAATACCAATCAACACCCACAGATTGCTTGCCCTGCCTCACATCCCAGCTTCCTCTTATCTCTATCCCATGCCAAAAGTCTTAGCTTATAGGTCCAACTGATACACCATCTAAAAGCCAAATCTGAAAATAAAAAATTCCAGCACAAAATGAAAAAAGACAAGCAACAAATGAAAGCAAATAACAGTGGCAATGAACACCAGAATTTTGGAGTCCACCGTGCCATCGACCGTTGTTGGGCATCCCAGCGTCCTTAAGCCTCTCTGCACTATGAAGTACTGGTTCTTATGTAAGTAATCACGAAGCAGGAACCACTCCAGACCAGGTAATGTGAAAATGAATGCTTCTTTATTATGTCTTAGTTACAGGTAAGGTCAGATATAGGAGAGTGGTAAAAGAGCATCCTTCTGGTTCTTGTATCTCTACAATCAGTGTCCGAACAGTCAGAGAACTCTCATCACACAACCATTCCATATGCAACATACCATTCTAACATTCCATGCAGCCTCTCAGCTGACATAATACAACATACTCATACAGAACACTACACATCCTCCTCCTTAAAAAACAACAAGAAGAGAATTCTAACTTAGGCCATAATTACTATACCTATATGATTCAGGCAGATACTAACTTTCTTAACTTTCTTTCTTAAAAATATTTGCCATATCACCTTCTGTCCCGACATCCACCGAGGACCCCAGGCCTGCCACGCCGGAGCACAACCGCTCACACAAGAGCATAAGCATTACCCAACCAACCTAGCTTTCTAATAAACCTAGCACCTTCTATCAGGATCTGCCACATCCTGACCTCGAGTCTCTCAAACTGAAGCACAATACTAGCTCTTGTGTAAAAAGCAAAGAAAACACTCTAACACTCTATATTCAGTCCGAACTCATAACATCACTTAAATACAAAGAGAACCACACCAATATGAAGACCAACTACGAAACCATCTCCTCAAAGAAAACACAGAAAAAGAAGGAATAGTGATAGAAAAGATACTCACAAGACAAGGATCGCACAAAACAAAATACGCAACACAAGGAAGTATTGCATGGAAGAAGAAACAGATAACACATCAACAAAAGGATAAGCTACTGCTAAGGTTCTTATGTTAACTGTCAGCAATAGATAAAAGTTGTACTTGTAATCTCAATCTTGTGCCACTCCCTAAAGACAGTACACCCTTTGTATTCAATTGATCTCAACTCCAAAAACTTCCCTAATAACCAGAAATATCCCTAAAATTCATTATGACACAAGGGGCCTCATTACACGGTCGTCGCTAAGGGATTACCGGTACCGGTAAGGTCACCGGTGCTGGTAATCCCTTAGCGCCCTACTACGAGGTCCCTCAGCGGGTCCTGTCTTTAAAGCCTGGTCTGACCAGGTGTTAAGGACAGGACCCACTAAGGGACTTCAGAGCTAATAACGGTACCGCAAATTGCAGTACCGTTATTAGCTCCTTCCCCATTCCCATTGAGCCCTATGGGGGCTCGAATGGGAATGGGGAATGGTATTTGACATGGGGACTTACCGGGTCCTCCAGGGTCGGAATGACCCGGTAAGCCCCCATACCGCCTACCCGGACCTGGTATGCGGTAAGGGAGTAGCCGTGCCGCTAATAGCGGCATGGTTACCTCCTACCGTGAAATGAGGCCCAAGATCTCTAGCACTTCCATATGTTCCACTCACTAATCCCTGCTGGACATGTACCCCACATGCTACCTATTTACAAATCCATATTTCCATTATGTATAGTAATTAAATGACGTGGAACGTACACTAGTTTCCTAATCTGCCGGGTAGGTACACAAAATGTTTAACAACTGCTGCTCCGTTTCCATGACCAGATTTCCCAATAATCTCAATACCCGACTTCCTCATTACTGCTGGTAAGGTACACTACAGTGCAACCTAGATTCCATAACCAGACCTCCATGAGACACCAATGCTGGGACTATATACAAACTGCGCATCTACTACTCCTGCCATGCTTCTTAAATCACTAAGATGCGCTACCCTTTCCAGAACACCATAACCTTAACACTGGAACTATTAAGATATCAACTTTAAATAAACTGTAGGGTTGGCCATGCCCCACTAAATCACACTTCAATTTACACACACATGCACTCCTGAAACAAACATATTTCATCAACCTTGCTTGGCGCATCCTTTCGCATGCCCCAGTTATCATTCAATATCAACTCATTCAATCACAATATCGAGGTTACATTACCTGCTATACTTGCAATAAACAATATAACACTAATCTGTGTATAAGCACTTACTCATGCTTAGCTTCACTGTTGTAGCAAATAACATCATATTACCACGTTTCCTTCCAAGGGGACGCACTTGTTCAGGCAGGGCCAAAAGTCTGCACGCTGGCATCGCACCCACCTTCTATGTATTGTTAGACAGGCATTGTATCAAGAGACGACACAGCCAAGTGAAACAGTTTGAAAACCTTTATTTTTCTGGTCAGGATGGTGTGATGCCTAACCTGCCCTAGCTCTTAGGTGGGAATGTTCCCAAAAGGAAAGTAAGCTAAGGGAAATCATAATCTATCAGTCCAAAATAAAATGCTGTCTGTGTCCACACCTATCCTTGCCCTCACTACTATATGATAACAAATGTGTAGGGGACTGGATAAACTCAATTGTTCAAATTAAAAATAGGATGGGACTGGAGCTCTTTTGTAGCTCCCTTCCCCAACTTCAAAGCACTCAGGATCTCAAAGTTCAACAGGCTTTTCAGAATTCAAAAGTTCATAGTACCTTATTTCTCACAACAGATCTCTCAGACTTCCCTTGCCCAAACTCAGACTCCTTTTGGCATCACAAATTTCACTTTACACAAAGTTCCTTTGGTTTCTATATGTTCCCTTTTCCTGGAGTCAAAACGTTCTGGACCATAAACCTCAATGGGATTCTTAGGCTTCCCTCGCCCCTCTTTGGTTTCACAATGTTTCACTTTCGCTAACACAAATGTTCAACTTACAAAACACAAAAGTTCCATAACAGTTCAACTGGCTTCTTTCGGGGTTCCCTTCCCCATTTTCCAACTTCCTCTGAGGTTAGGGTCTCACCACCTGCCCCTCAGATATTTGTTACCAACTGGTCACAACGTTCACACATGTATTTTGTTTATCTCTTTATGGTGGGGTCTCTGCGGCCTTCCTGAATCACTCTCCCGCCTGGTGGCCACCCCAGTGCTTATTTCTTGTGATGGGGTCTCTGCGGCCCTCCTGGATCAATCTCCCGCCTGGAGTCCACCCCAATGCTTTTCCAACACTGTTTACTTTATGTCAATACCTCTTCATTAATTTTGGGAATTTTGCTCCCACAGCTCCCCTTTTTAGGATCTCCATTTTGCTCACACTTCATGTCTGCGCACAGCTCCCCTCTTTGCAGACACTTTGTTTCATTATACAAAGTCTTTCAAGAATGTGTAATCATACACACAACCACTCTGCCACTTTGTATCCTTGTCAATACACACAGTGGGCTCTCTCTGTGCTTCACTCAGCGTTTGTGTTTCTTTTGTCAATGTCTTTGCCGTCTGAGGTTAGGATCTCACCGCCTGCCCCTCAGACACTCCTGGGCTCCTGTTCTGGCCCAGGGGAAAGAGCATTTCTGGTTACCAAATTCAAAAGGGATTAGCATGCCTCTTGACTCCCTTCCAAGCACTCTCCTGACTCCTTGGAGACACGGCTCCCTCGCCACACTTTCCTCTCTTGCTTCACCTTGCAGACCATCAGCATCCCAGTGTTCCATTCTCCCGCTGGTCCTGGGCAACCACGGGTTTCTCTGCTCCTCTCCCTACTCGCTGTGCTTTACTGGCAAACCCTGGCTTGGGACTGAGACAGGATCTCCTGCTGGACTCAGTCACGCAGCCTCCCTTCCGCTATCCAGTTTGCTTCTTCACAAACTGCTGAATGCCCGACCTTTTATACACCTGAGCCCTATTAAGGGGTTTCAGGTGTGAGTCGTTGGCCTCCCATGCCTTACGCCCATTAGGCCAATTGTTAAGACATGCCTGACCTTTAGGACCCCTTTTCTCCTGGTCAGTCCTCCTGGAATGGTATTTAACTGAGTGCAGGTGTGTATAATTGCTGTTAAATGCCTGACTTTGCCTGACGTCAATAAAGGGACAGCCTAGTGGTGTAGCGTAGTAGACCTCTCCATTCATCTCCCTCCTCACAGTACTTTTCCCAGATGGAATCTTTCTAACTCTCGGTTGCCTCTTCCTCGTCCCAGTGTGTAATGAAAATGGGGAGTGGGGAATGGGACAGAAATGGTAATGTCCCATAAAGGCTGAGGGAGATTATGGTGATGGATAACTGGGAAGGGGGGATATTGTGTCTTACCCTCAGGCATCCTCTTTCCACTTCCCAAGGACCCCTTACCCATGTGATCCTCCCTCGCTTGCCCACCACCAGGGTCAGGACCCAAGTGCGATGGACCTTCCCTGGCCACCTGAACAAAGGATCCAGAGGGAGAAAATGTGAGGATGCTCTCAGGTTTCTCACACTATGCAGTGCGGACAAGCTTAAGGACTCTGGGTTGCCTGGACGGACGCCCATCAACCGTCGATTGAGTGGTGATGCCGGGCTGACTCCAACCTTCTGGGTGTGGGAGTGTGGGGGAAAGGTCTCACGGGGGACAGTGTCCGTGTTCCTCAACCGTCCCTCACAGCACCATGAGAGACACACATCCCACAGAACACAGAACCCATGACATCACAACCCAGGCGACCTCACACATCAGATTACTACACCGTGCTTTACTTTGCACATCTTTCTGGGCTGCCCAGGAGTGCCATCGATACTGAGTGGCGCATGCCTGAGGGTCAGGGCCCTATACTCGCACTCACATGGTTTAGCAGCCTTTGATTTTCTGCCATAAGAGAGTGTAAAGATGGGTCCTAGCCAAAGATGACTCTGACATCGTGGGATGTACCAGTGACTCCTTTAATAAGTTCCTTGTACATTACATCAGGTACATAAGGTCAGGTAAACATAAGTTAAGGTCAACATGCACTGGTATCCTCTCTCAGGGGTTCTACATCTCCAACTGACTCTCACAGACCTCCACTCATACATCAACATTCTCTCAGACTGAGCTTAGCCACTACAGAGAGCCAGGACAAGATGACAGACAATCGTGGTCCTCGGTGAGGTCGGCGTGCGCTGATGAGCTGCCTGCTGCCAGGAAGCATTTATTGTCTGGGCGCACAACAGCGTGGCTCTGAGAACAATGGCAGAGTCAGGTGGTCAGGCAGGAGCAGCAAGCCCCTCTCCCCTGACTAAAGGCCATCAGTACCCATTAATGGGTGTCATGTAGGGGTAGCAGCTGCTACCCTCGTGCGAATCCTTGCTATCCATGTGGCCTGTCCTGCTGCCCCTGCTTAACAGCCAATCTAAATGCAAAGTGTGTGGTGTGTTCACAGAAGGACTGACACTTGCAATCCATGAAAAACTGGAGCCAGTGCACGTGCCTTGGCGTGGCAGTGATAGAGCGAGGGAAGGGCACTTGCAAGCTAACGTCAGCCAAGTAAACTTTCATAACTCACCTGCTGTCTGCCCTTTTCACCTTGAGACCCTGCACCTGGGCTTTACCAAGTTCCATTATTGTGGCATTACGTTGTTACATTCCACATTCCATCCCATCCAGGAGTTAGAATGTGGAATGTAGATTGAAGGGCAACTGAAGTAAGTGGTGGAGGGATGGAGACTTGCGTTGTCAGAGCCGCAGGCATACTCTGTAAAGTTAAGTAAATGGAGTGAATCACTTGGAGTGGTCAGAGTTTCCTTGTGTGCGATAACACCATTATCACGCACCCTGTGACTGATCTACACAGGTTGTGCTGCTCCCCTGCTGCCCTGCTGTGTATAGTCTATGAGGCCGCAGTGACCCATTTATTGATGCAACAGGTATGGGCAGAATGATGGTGAAAATGTGATAAGAAGACATGCAGGAACAGCGCCAGGACCTTTCAACATTTTCAGTTCTCAGGTGCCTTGATTCTCAGGGGGATCCTAGCAACTGCCACCGTGTTGCCCTCCACTAGTCTTATGACAGAGCAGTGACAATATATTCCTTTCCATATTACTTTCGTTTTGGGGGTTTAAATGTGTGCTTTGAAGTGTTCGCTTTACAGGCTGTGTTTGCTGGAGCCCTTCTGGCCATCACTTCCCTCAGGGAATACAGAAGGGTTATAACCTGACACTGGTTCCTCCACACCAGCCACTTGCTGACAAAGAAGGATGTATAACATTTCAGTGGGCATTTAGTGATTCAGTTCCCTGCTGACTGGTCGCCTCGTGATATTGGGCGGCTAATAACCCCCGGTTGTATTTCTTTGTCTCTATTACAAGGCTTGCGCCCCAACGGTGCCTCAGACTGTTTTCTGCTCTAAGCAAGGGGAGCATCCAACCATCATGTTGACATAGGTCCCCACGCTTCTTCAGCTATGCTCATTACATTGGATACATTGTGCCATTGTGCTGGCCTTATTATACATTCATAATGTTAGCATTTCTTTCTAAATTGTTGCATTTGTTGGCAGTGCCAGTTTCACAGCACTAACCAGGGATAAGGCATTGTGCGAGTTTCCCAGCCTCCATTGGCAAACCATGCCCAGAAGTTGAGCGGGTACATTTTTAATGCATGTTCAGTCCTTGCCCTCTTTGCAGAGACTGACATGAAACATCCATAGGGATAATGTTGATGCCATTTATTTATTTATTTTAAGAAATCAGATTTGATGGGAAGCAGTGAGCTTCTTACAATGGGGCGTGTTTGAGGGACAATGCTAGGGACCACTGGCGGGAACTTGCCCAGCACTGGAATATTACAGCTGACAAGCAATGTAGCAGGCCACTGAGTTGGAGCATGCCTTGCTGCCAGGGAAGCCACACTGGTGTGCTTTGATACAGTGAGAGGGATTTTGGGAGATATTCCAACACGCCAGTAGGCCTGGGGAACAGCCAAATGTCTGTCACGTCAGGTACGTTTTCCCAGTTCTACCAGTTTTTCAGAAATGCTAACACGAGGAGGGTGCTATTTGCAGTTGCCCAAAAATATCTCCTTCATGTGAGTTCCAATTACTTTGATGAGACAAAACAGATCAGGTTAACTTTCACATTTTAGAATGCCAGACATATTGCCACATTCATGTTTGATGCTTACTGTTCCAATATAATTTCTGTTGGCATCAATGGACGCTAGTGTGAGGGGAAAATTAAACCTACCAAGAAGATATGACAAAAAACAAAACCAGACAACTAAATTAACATTTTAGAAGTTGGCTTTTTATTTGCGAGATCACAACCAAATGGCTTTGGTACGGCAGGTTTTTTTCTTAAGGGTTAGGATAAATAATGCCTGCAGACTTGCAACCCTAGGGATATATCCCCCTAGCCACCTTCTACGGTGGCATTCCATTAAGTCCTGCTTTGAATGGTGGCTTATGCTATGTATAGACTTTATGAAGTGTGAACAGGCGCTTGCTGAATATGAGGGAGAATGTCTTGACTTCACGCTGCCTTGTCGGGGAGAGTGATACATTTTGAAGGATATCCTAAAACTTAGATGATTCTCTAGAATGCCAAGGAGATACTGAACTTGTGAATTGCATGGCAGCCATGCTGGGAACGCACCGCCACGCTGGGGTGGGAGTTTTACAAGGCGTGAGTGGGTAGAACAAAGATTTCACCATGGGTGATAGAAATGAAACTTGCCCTGTAGGAATGTTGCACCAGACTGGTGAAGAGCTTTATGTAGCAGAACGAGTGGCTTAAATTTTCTATGCTGGCTACTAATAGCCAATGGAGCTGCGACAGCCCGCAGTATCACCAGATGATTAACCTATGCAGTTATCTAAAGAGATCGAAATAGGACTGGGTACTTTTTTGTGACCTGTGCTGTCATGGATAGTTGATCGTAAAATTGAATGGCACGATTCCGGACTCATGTACTTGTCTCTGGAAGGAGGACCAAGAGAGCAAGGCATTTTGCCAGATATACTTTAAATTACTGCAAACCATAATTTCTGTCTTTGCAGCATTACACGATTCCTGCTCATCCCATCATTGACCGATGATACACGTCGTGAATTTTGATAAAGTATTCTCAAAATTGTCTGTTTTTCTGTATCTTCTGCATATATTAAAACATAAGCATTAAAAGAGTGTAGGAGTTTGGCAAGAGGTGGCATATAAATATTAAAAAGAAGCAGTGAGAGGGTCAATCCTTGAGGTAATCCACTATTAGATGGCTGCCGACTCGGAGGGACACGCGGGCCGGTGTCTGAGAACATAAGGATAAAAAGGATGTAAGAGAGGCGTACACTGAACCTGACAATACCAGTCTTTGTAGGTGACGCAGGATGCTGATAGCAAACCTAATCTTCTAACATTTTTATTTATTTATTTAGTACATTTATAAGGAGCACACATAGCCCGTGGGCACCTATGTGCTATTTACAGAGGAAGAAAAAAGAAAGGGGAAATGGTGCAAGTGGGAAGAGAAATGTCAGTTGAAGAGAAAAGTTTTAAGATGTTTCGTGAAGGTGTTGTAGGAGGATCGGGGAGCTCATTCTAGAGAGCCGGAGCAAGGAAGCTAGCCCTTTCCGTTCTGTCCCTGTTGTAGCTTGGCGTGACAAGACGATGTTTGTAGGATGATCTGACAGGTCTGATTGAAGAGTGTTTTTTGATTTTTCCAGCCAGGTATTGTGAGGCATCACTGGCGATGCACCGGTGGATGATAGACAGGATCTTGAACTTAATTCTGTCCTTAACCGGAAGCCAGTGGGCAGTCGTCCTGGCCTCCGAGATGTGAGCATGCCTGCCAATGTCCACTGCAGCCCAGAGTGCATTGTTTTGGATTGTTTGAAGTTTCTGCAGGTTCTTTTCCAATGTGCTACATAATAGTGATTGGCAGTAATCCAATTTGTATCCTATTAGGGTACGGGCAATTTCAAGGTGGTTCTGGGTAGTGAGGAAAGGTTTGCTCGCGTTAATGAGTTTGGTAGCATACCCTGAGGAGGAGGCAATATGGTTGACCTTGCGGGTTATGGAGAGCCAAGAGTCCAGGTGCACACCTAAGATTTTGACAGAGGATGCTACCGGTAACTTGCGGCCATCTTCCTGATGTCATCAACCTGGAAAACAACCACACATTTAGTAAATATTCTAGAATGAAAGTCAGCCCGAAACACATACAAGAAAAAGATGCCTTCTGATTTCCAGGCTAGAAGGCTTCTGATGTGGACTGGTCACAACGGGTCTAGAATTCTGCTAGGGGTTTTCTGAGGATCATTGGTTTCAGAAGTCCCAGTATGACTGCCATCTCCGCTCAGTTGGCTTTCAGTAGACCCCCTGAAAACCCTGTACACAGATGCTAGGTAAATATCGCTCAAGGAGAAGCTCTTTGGTGTACACCAGGATAGCCTGCACTGCTGTCAGCTCCCACAATCGAATAGAGCTCTGGTGGTTTTCTCATCTATTACTACTGGCACATAGAATGGTTCAAAGTTTTGGCCCTGGGCCAACATGGCCTGGGTATCATCAAGGAGTTGGGCCCAAGGCTCTTCTTCAGCCCAGTCATTGCCCCAGTCTAGCTCCCCCCTGGACGGGGCACAATAGTCTTTGTCCATTGGTTCAGGTTCCAGAACAGAAGGGCAATGTGTGGCCAGATGTCCCCCTCTTCCGCCAGCACGTGAGATATTTAACACTTTCTCTGTCCTGGCAGTTGCAGGCTTCTTGTCCTCCACAGGAGATACTCTGCGGGAAAGTGGACTGGGATTCATCGTAATTCTGTGATGGACCACCACATTTTTGTTCCTATATAACGAATAGCCTTTGCTTCTCGTTGAGGGGCTCTGAATGGAGTTTTCCTGTGGAGGACATCTTGGCCAGTCGGTCACTATTGCTGCACTCTCTGGAAGCCGGTGGTCATTTGAACAGCCTCTTCCATATTTGACTTGTATAGATGCCTAACTGGCTTCTGTAGGTAAGCAGGAAGAGAAATAATACATTGTTCTAGCAAAAGGTGTTCCTATGGCATGGGTTTTCTTTCCCAAACACTTCTCTAGTTTGCTCCTGATTCAATATATCACTTGGCATCGGGTCTCTGAGGATGGTAACTTTGTCTCTCTTAGTTGCTGTAAGTGAAACTCAGAATCATATTCTACATTCTCTAGAATAACCACCCTGAGTGTGATATAGTTGATTAAGCCGCCAGCGCAAATAACTTGGTTGGCGTCTCTGATGAATCGGAAGAAATGTGTCCTTTCTCCCCAAGGAAGAGCTTCCTCCCACTCTGTGGAGGTGACCCCACACTGCAATACCTTCCCTAGGGGTAGAGGCAAACGGGACCTCAGCAGGAGAGTCTCCCCCTGTGAAACAAGGACTCCCGTTCATGTGAGGAACTCACTAAAGAGTCTCTTAAGTTTGCCTCTTTCCCCATGTCCCAAAAGGACTTATACTAAGAAAAAACCAATATGTGTGATTGTGAAACTGAAAGTAACTATCCCTTTAAGGGAAGAACTTTATTCTACTGAGGCAAAATTGATGGATGACAATTAATGAAGACGAAGGAGGAGAAGCTACGCCGGGCAAGGCCTGTGGCTGCATCGCCTCTTTAAAGAGAGAAGACTGGGACCTCCAGAGAGCCCAGGAGTTTGAATCAGTGTCAGAGTCTGTAGGTACCTCCCCCTGTGTCTCCTCACCTGTGGTTTCTGACGTAAGAGTAATGGTGGATTCTCTGTCTCTCCTCCGTCCTTTCTTACGAAGTTTAGGATCCTCTTCACTCTTTTCAGCTTTCTTTCCCTTCTTTCTTTCGTAGAGAAAAGGACGCTCTCCACCTGAGGCCACCCTGACTGTTATTTGAGAACCGTCAGGCGGACCCAAGGGAGCTCGCCCAAATCCAGGGAAAAAAGCCTAATGAGGCGTAAAAAACCCTGAAGAGTCTCAAGCGGGATCAGCAGACAGATGGCAGTGCTTGCTTCTAAGGAAAAGGGTCCAAATCCTTGACTGAGAAGATGCAGTAGGACCCAGGAAGGCAAATACGCAGTGAAGCAGTGACGGTGGTACCAGAAAGAGGCTCAGCCAAAATACCCGAAGGACAAAATGGTATATGTAGAGAGGACCCCACAAGGAAGGCAGGACAGCAGGGAGAAGGTCAATAGCAGGTAAAGATATAGGCAGCACGAATGCGGTAAGAGCAGGCAAGAAGGGGGCAGGAAAGAAGAAGTACAGACAAGAGACAGAGCGATAGGGGAGAATGGACCCGGAGAGAATCAGCAAGCAATAAACAATGAGCAGTGAAAGAAAATGAAAAAGGCACAAGAGGGGGTAAATAAGAATAAGATAGTATGAAATGAGAAAGAAAGGAGGCGCCGGGAGTGCAAGGCAGGAACCGGCGAACGTAGAAAGTGAAAGTAAAAGGCAAAACACGGGACGTGCGAGGGCATGACAGCAGGAGGGATTGCATCAGAAACGGACTAGGGCAGGGAGAAAAATCTAGGGCAGGACAGGAGGAAACAAAGAGGGGTCTCGAGGGAGACAAAAAACGCACGGAGACAAAGCACCGAACAGTCCGACGCGAGCAGTTCAAACGAGTTGCAGCGCATCAGAAAGGGGGCGTGGCCACATATATATACAAGAGCTGGGAAACACTAGTGTTCTGCTACTGTTCAGCTAATGAAGCTGCCATTTACACCATATCTTCCACGGCTGAACCGTGACAGCATGCCCCCTCCAGAGCGGACTTCCACCGGGTTTACCCGGGTGGAGGCGATGAAAGCGCCTGAGCAGTCTGGGGACATGAATATGCCTTCTGGGTTCCCACGTGCTTTCTTCCTCAGTATAACCTTTCCAATGAACCAGATACTGGAGGGTGCCATGCCTATACCGGGAATCCACCAATTTTTCCACCTCATACTCCTCTGGAGGCAGGTCTTTTAAGGGTCAGAAGTCAGACTTTCTTGCGGCCATAAGAGTCTGGTTTATATGCTTTTAATAGGGAGGTATGAAGTACTGGATGTATCCTCTTGAGACTGGGAGGTAGTTTCAAACGAAAAGCCACAGGATTGACTTGGGATTTGATGAGATATGGGCCTATGTACCGGGCAGTGAATTTTCCAGCATGTGTCCACCGGGGAAGAAACTTAGTGGACAACCACACCTTGGTACCCAGAGACTCACCGGGATTAGGTAGCCTCTTGCAATCCTGTCTCTTATATTGAGATCTGCTAGCTTCTAGCTTTAGTTTGGCATCTCTCTGTAAGCACTGTAGGTCTTCCAAATGTTTATCTACAGAGGGTACGTTAGTTGTTGGCAATCCAAAGAAAGGAATGTGTCTGGGATGGTACCCATACGTGAACAGGAATGGGCTAACACCAGTAGCGGAATATCTTGAGTTATTATATGCAAACTCAGTCATAGATAGGAACAACGCCCATCTCTCCTGTTCTTGGCTACAAAAACAACGGAGGTACTGCTCTAAGGTGGCATTAAGTCGTTCTGTAAGTCCGTTGCTTTGAGGGTGGTAGCCCGAGGAGAGGGGAGCGCTTGATGCCCAGTGATTTACACATTGCAGACCAAAATTTTGAGGTAAACTGAGTACCCCTGTCAGATATAATACTCCGGGGTAAACCATGCAGTCTGACGACGTCCCTCAGGAAGATAGCAGCTGCTTCAGGAGCTGAAGGAAGACTTGGGAGCGGGGAGAAGTGTGCTAATTTACTCAAAGAGTCCACTGTAACCATAATTGTGGTATAGCCCAAGGACGGCGGTAGGTCGACAATAAAGTCTGTCGAGATCTGTTCCCAGGGCTGGGACGGTAGAGGTTCTTGTTGTAGGAAACCTAAGGGCTTGGATACTGAATACGTATTGGAAGCACATACTGGACAACTAGCCACGTGTTCTTTGGTATCCTGATGCATGTTAGGCACCAAAATTGCCTAGATAATAGGTCTAAAGTAGTTGCACGGCCCTTATGACCGGCAGATGGAAGATCGTGACACCAGGACATTGCTTGTACCTGTAAATCTTTCGCTGGTAGGAACAGCCTCCCCTTGTAGAAGTAGAACGTTCCCCTCTTTTCAATGTCAGTTCGTCGAAAAGTAGGATCTGTAGTTACCTTAGAGGCTTGTTCCACTTCCTGCAAAAAAAGAATTAATGACGCCAATAAATCTCTTTCCTGATAAGATATGGCCTACCTTTGGAGAGGCCTTAGACTTGTCTTCTTCTTCTAGGCATCGGGATAAAGCATCGGCCAATACATTCTCTTTCCCAGGAAGGTAAGTGTTTTCAAAATCATATGCGAAAAGAAGTAAGCCCAACGAGCATGCCTAGAATTGCGACATTCCATCTGTTGTAACACTCTTAGATTACGATGGTCTGTACGCACTAGAAAGGGATGGGTCGATCCTTGTAGCAGATGTCTCCATTCAATGCAAGCCTGGCGAATGGCCAAAAGCTCCTTCTCTAACACAGAGTAGTTTGTTTCACTAGGAGTGAGTGTTCTGGAGTAGTATGCTACTGGATGCTCCTCGCCGTCCTCCCCTTTCTGTAACAGTACAGCTCCTATCGCTCCTCCAGAGGCATCTGTCTCAACGATAAATGGTATGGATTGATTAGGTTGAATCAGAATTGTAGCCATGGTAAAGGATCCTTTGAGTTGTAGAAAAGCATGATCTGATGCCTGATCCCATTCAAAACTTCTTCCCTTCTTTAGCAACTGAGTAATGGGTAATACTATTTCGGAGAAGTTGGGGATGAATCTTCTATAGAAGTTGGTGAGACCTAAGAACCGTTGGATGTCCTTCACGGTCCTTGGAGGTGGCCATTGCAGCACTGCCTTAACCTTTTCTTGATCCATTTGAATCCTTTCCTTGGAGAGGATAAAGCCCAGATACGATATGGAAGACACCGAGAAGACACACTTCTCGGGTTTAACTAGCAATTGATTATCCCTTAGTCTTTGTAATACTTCCGTGACATGTTTTCGGTGTTCAGCAGGTGTGGAGGAGAAGATCAATATATCATGAACGTGTACTACTACCGATGAATACAGCAAGTCCGAGAATATCTTGTCGACGAAACGTTGAAAAATAGCTGGGGCATTGACCAAACCAAACAGCATCACTCTATACTCGAAATGTCCTAGTGGAGTGCGGAAAGCCGTCTTCCATTCGTCGCCCTCTCGGATTCTCAACAGATGATATGCCCCATGTAAATCCAGCTTGGTGAAGACTTTGGCTCCCTCAACTGCTTCCAATATCTCCTTTATCAAGGGCATGGGATATCGGTCTCGAATGGTCAGGCTATTGACCCCACGGTAATCTATGCAAGGCCTCAATTCAGTGGTTCCCTTCTTAGGTATAAAAAACAAAGAGGCCCCCGCCGAGGAGTGAGATTCTCGTATCAGCCCATTCTGCAGATTGGCATCTAGATACTCCTTGAGCGCCCTTCTTTCAGGGAGCGAAATAGGATACATACGGCCAAACGGTACTGAAGCTCCTGGTTTCAGATCAATGTTGCAGTCTTCAGCCCAGTGAGGAGGTAAGGATCGAGGTAATTTGTCTTGAAAAATGTCGGCAAACTGTTGGCAGTATGGGGGAATCGACTGTACCACTGAGGTTGATACTGGTAGTGAAAGACTAGCTGCTGAAGTGGGGTGAGCCAAGGGGAGGCAATGCTGCGTACAATAGGAGGACGCAAAGCTGATGGTATTAGCAGACCAATCAATCTGTGGATTGTGGGGACGTAGCCACGGGATTCCCAATATCACGGGAAAATGGGCCGCCCTGATGATGTCGAAAGAGAGTTGTTCTTGATGTTGTAGAAGAGACATCTGGCCTATATAGGTCTCTTGGGTGATGGGTCCAGAGGATAGCGGGTTGCCATCAACCCCTTCCACTAGGATGGGGTTTTCTTTAAGCAGAAGAGGAACTCGGTGTTCCAGAGCCCAATTGGTATCTATAAAGTTACCAGCGGCTCCGCAGTCTAACATGGCGAGGGTCTCAATCGGAGGGCCTGCTCCAAAGATCAAAGTGATCGAGAAAACCATTAGGCGATGGTCGTCTGTAGGGGTATCCTCTTGACTGATATTGCAGGGACTAGTCTTCTCCGCCGGGATCCTTTCCCTGCTCAGGACCGGGGAGATGCATTTCCCGACCGTTTGGGCAGTACTTTGGGACAATTTCGAAGCAGGTGTTTAGAGGATCTGCAGTACATGCAGAGTCCCTGATCCTTACGACGCTGTCTTTCATCCGGCGTTAAAGGGCCTCTTGCAGCCCCTATTTGCAGGGGTTCTTCTGGTTGAGTAAACTGGGGGTAGTCATTAATGGCAGGATCTTCTTGAGTAATTAAGGGGGTAGCCCAGGCCAACGCATTTCCAGTCAAGTTGGTTACTACAAACCCCACCTTAGCTCGGTATGATTCATATGCCTTAGGGCAGAAGGTGAAATACACCGTGCAAGCGTCCAGCAACTCCTTCAAAGTCTTAGGATTCCCCTCATACTTGCCAAAGGAAAACACGAGGGGGGGTAAATCACCACGAGTCTCTTCCCTGGCGGCTATCTGTTGTTTTAGGGTTTGATTCTCGGCACGCAGATTCTGGACTTCTGCTTGAAGACCTTGGATGGCGTTGACCATCTCTTGGAATTGTTCAAGAGACGCCATGGGTCTTGATGGGCGCTGCAAGCTGTCAGAGTTTGTAGGTACCCCCCCCTGTGTCTCCTCACCTGTGGTTTCCGACGTAAGAGTAATGGTGGATTCTCTGTCTCTCCTCCTCCTTTCTTACGAAGTTTAGGATCCTCTTCACTCTTTACAGCTTTCTCTCCCTTCTTTCTTTTGTAGAGAAAAGGACGCTCTGCACCTGAGGCCACCTTGAGTGTTATTTGAGAACCGTCAGGCGGACCCAATGGAGCTCTCCCAAATCCAGGGAAAAAGCCTGATGAGGTGTAAAAAACCCTGAAGAGTCTCACGCGGAATCAGCAGACAGATGGCAGTGCTTGCTTCTAAGGAAAAAGGTCCAAATCCTTGACTGAGAAGATGCAGTAGGACCCAGGAAGGCAAATACGCAGTGAAGCAGTGACGGTGGTACCAGAAAGAGGCTCAGCCAAAATACCCGAAGGCCAAAATGGTATATATAGAGAGGATCCCACAAGGAAGGCAGGACAGCAGGGAGAAGGTCAATAGCAGGTAAAGATATAGGCAGCACGAATGCGGTGAGAGCAGGCAAGAAGGGGGCAGGAAAGAAGAAGTACAGACAAGAGACAGAGCGATAGGGGAGAATGGACCCGGAGAGAATCAGCAAGCAATAAACAATGAGCAGTGAAAGAAAAGGAAAAAGGCACAAGAGGGGGTAAATAAGAATAAGATAGTATGAAATGAGAAAGAAAGGAGGCGCCGGGAGTGCAAGGCAGGAACCGGCGAACGTAGAAAGTGAAAGTAAAAGGCAAAACACGGGACGTGCGAGGGCACGACAGCAGGAGGGATTGCATCAGGAACGGACTAGGGCAGAGAGAAAAATCTAGGGCAGGACAGGAGGAAACAAAGAGGGGTCTCGAGGGAGACAAAAAACGCACAGAGACAAAGCACCGAACAGTCCGACGCGAGCAGTTCAAACGAGTTGCAGCGCATCAGAAAGGGGGCGTGGCCACATATATATACAAGAGCTGGGAAACACTAGTGTTCAGCTACTGATCGCGCGGCAGCCTAATGAAGCCGCCATTTACACCATATCTTCCACGGCTGAACCGTGACAGCATGCCCCCTCGTGAGCAGACTTCCACCGGGTTTACCCCGGTGGAGGCGATGAAAGCGCCTGAGCAGTCTGGGGGCATGAATATGCCTTCTGGGTTCCCACGTGCGTTCTTCCTCAGGATAACCTTTCCAATGAACCAGATACTGGAGGGTGCCATGCCTATACCGGGAATCTACCAATTCTTCCACCTCATACTCCTCTGGAGGCAGGTCTTTTAAGGGTCAGAGGTCAGACTTTCTTGCGGCCATAAGAGTCTGGTTTATATGCTTTTAATAGGAAGGTATGAAATACCGGATGTATCCTTTTGAGACTGGGAGGTAGTTTCAAACGAAAAGCCACAGGATTGACTTGGGATTCGATGAGATATGGGCCTATGTACCGGGCAGTGAATTTCCCAGCATGTGTCCACCGGTGAAGAAACTTAGTGGACAATCACACCTTGGTACCCCGAGCCCAACCGGGATTAGGTAGCCTCTTGCTATCCGCCTGTCTCTTATATTGAGATCTTCTAGCTTCTACCTTTAGTTTGGCATCTCTCTGTAAGCACCGTAGGTCTTCCAAATGTTTATCTACAGAGGGTACGGTAGTTGTTGGCAATCCAAAGAAAGGAATGTGTCTGGGATGGTACCCATAGGTGAACAGGAATGGGCTAACCCCAGTAACGGAATGTCTTGAGTTATTATATGCAAACTCAGCCATAGATAGGAACAACGCCCATCTCTCCTGTTCTTGGCTACAAAAACAACAGAGGTACTGCTCTAAGGTGGCATTAAGTCGTTCTGTAAGTCCTTTGCTTTGAGGGTGGTAGCCCGAGGAGAGGGCGCGCTTGATGCCCAGTGATTTACACATTGCAGACCAAAATTTTGAGGTAAACTGAGTACCCCTGTCAGATATAATACTCTGGGGTAAACCATGCAGTCTGACGACGTCCCTCAGGAAGATAGCAGCTGCTTCAGGAGCTGAAGGAAGACTTGGGAGCGGGGAGAAGTGTGCTAATTTACTCAAAGAGTAACCATAATTGTGGTATAGCCCAAGGACGGCGGTAGGTCGACAATAAAGTCTGTCGAGATCTGTTCCCAGGGCTGGGACGGTAGAGGTTCTTGTTGTAGGAAACCTAAGGGCTTGGATACTGAATACTTATTCGAAGCACATACAGGACAACTAGCCACGTATTCATTGGTATCCTGATAAATGTTAGGCACCAAAATTGCCTAGATAATAGGTCTAAAGTAGTTGCACGGCCCTTATGACCGGCAGATGTAAGATCGTGACACCAGGACATTGCTTGTACCTGTAAATCTTTCGCTGGTAGGAACAGCCTCCCCTTGTAGAAGTAAAACGGTCCCCTCTTTTCCAGGTCAGTTCGTCGAAAAGTAGGATCTGTAGTTACCTTAGAGGCTTGTTCCACTTCCTGCAAAAAAAAATTAATGACGCCAATAAATCTCTTTCCTGATAAGATATGGTCTACCTTCGGAGAGGCCTTAGCCTTGTCTTCTTCTTCTAGGCATCGGGATAAAGCATCGGCCAATACATTCTCTTTCCCAGGAAGGTAAGTGATTTCAAAATCATATTGCGAAAAGAAATAAGCCCAACGAGCATGCCTAGAATTGCGACATTCCATCTGTTGTAACACTCTTAGATTACGATGGTCTGTACGCACTAGAAAAGGATGGGTCGATCCTTGTAGCAGACGTCTCCATTCAATGCAAGCCCGGCGAATGGCCAAAAGCTCCTTCTCTAACACAGAGTAGTTTGTTTCACTAGGTGTGAGTGTTCTGGAGTAGTATGCTACTGGATGCTCCTCGCCGTCCTCCCCTTTCTGTAACAGTACAGCTCCTATCGCTCCTCCAGAGGCATCTGTCTCAACGATAAATGGTATGGATTGATTTGGTTGAATCAGAATTGGAGCCATGGTAAAGGATCCTTTGAGTTGTAGAAAAGCTTGATCTGATGCCTGATCCCATTCAAAACTTCTTCCCTTCTTTAGCAACTGAGTAATGGGTAATACTATTTCGGAGAAGTTGGGGATGAATCTTCTATAGAAGTTGGCGAGACCTAAGAACCGTTGGATGTCCTTCACGGTCCTTGGAGGTGGCCATTACAGCACTGCCTTAACCTTTTCTTGATCCATTTGAATCCCTTCCTTGGAGAGGATAAAGCCCAGATACGATATGGAAGACACCTCGAAGACACACTTCTCGGGTTTCACTAGCAATTGATTATCGCTTAGTCTTTGTAATACTTCCGTGACATGTCTTCGGTGTTCAGCAGGTGTGGAGGAGAAGATCAATATATCATGAACGTGTACTACTACCGATGAATACAGCAAGTCCGAGAATATCTTGTCGACGAAACGTTGAAAAATAGCTGGGGCATTGACCAAACCAAACAGCATCACTCTATACTCGAAATGTCCTAGTGGAGTGCGGAAAGCCGTCTTCCATTCGTCGCCCTCTCAGATTCTCAACAGATGATATGCCCCATGTAAATCCAGCTTGGTGAAGACTTTGGCTCCCTCAACTGCTTCCAATATCTCCTTTATCAAGGGCATGGGATATCGGTCTCGAATGGTCAGGCTATTGACCCCACAGTAATCTATGCAAGGCCTCAATTTAGTGGTTCCCTTCTTAGGTATAAAAAACAAAGAGGCCCCCGCCGAGGAGTGAGATTCTCGTATCAGCCCATTCTGCAGATTGGCATCTAGATACTCCTTGAGCACCCTTCTTTCAGGGAGCGACATAGGATACATACGGCCAAACGGTACTGAAGCTCCTGGTTTCAGATCAATGTTGCAGTCTTCAGCCCGGTGAGGAGGTAAGGATAGAGGTAATTTGTCTTGAAAAATGTCAGCAAACTGTTGGCAATATGGGGGAATCGACTGTACCACTGAGGTTGATACTGGTAGTGAAAGACTAGCTGCTGAAGTGGGGTGAGCCAAGGGGAGGCAATGCTGCGTACAATAGGAGGACGCAAAGCGGATGGTATTAGCAGACCAATCAATCTGTGGATTGTGGCGACGTAGCCACGGGATTCCCAATATCACGGGAAAATGGGCCGCCCTGATGATGTCGAAAGAGAGTTGTTCTTGATGTTGTAGAAGAGACATCTGGCCTATATAGGTCTCTTGGGTGTTGGGTCCAGAGGATAGACGGTTGCCATCAACCCCTTCCACTGGGATGGGGTTTTCTTTAAGCAGAAGAGGAATTCGGTGTTCCAGAGCCCAATTGGTGTCTATAAAGTTACCAGCGGCTCCGCAGTCTAACATGGCAAGGGTCTCAATCGGAGGGCCTGCTCCAAAGATCAAAGTGATCGAGAAAACCATTAGGCGATGGTCGTCTGTAGTGGTATCCTCTTGACTGATATTGCAGGGACTAGTCTTCTCCGCCCGGATCCTTTCCCTGCTCAGGACCGGGGAGATGCATTTCCCGACCATTTGGGCGGTACTTTGGGACAATTTCGAAGCAGGTGTTTAGAGGATCTGTAGTACATGCAGAGTGCCTGATCCTTACGACACTGTCGTTCATCCGGCGTTAAAGGACCTCTTGCAGCCCCTATTTGCAGGGGTTCTTCTGGTTGAGTAAACTGGGGGTGGTCATTAATGGCAGGATCTTCTTGAGTAATTAAGGGGGTAGCCCAGGCCAACGCATTTCCAGTCAAGTTGGTTACTACAAACACCACCTTAGCTCGGTCTGATTCATATGCCTTAGGGCGGAAGGTGAAATACACCGTGCAAGCGTCCAGGAACTCCTTCAAAGTCTTAGGATTCCCCTCATACTTGCCAAAGGAAAACACGAGGGGGGGTAAATCACCACGAGTCTCTTCCCTGGCGGCTATCTGTCTTTTTAGGGTTTGATTCTCGGCATGCAGATTCTGGACTTCTGCTTGAAGACCTTGGATTGCGTTGACCATCTCTTGGAATTGTTCAAGAGACACCATGGGTCTTGATGGGCGCTGCAAGCTGTCAGAGTCTGTAGGTACCTCCCCCTGTCTCTCCTCACCTGTGGTTTCCGACGTAAGAGTAATGGTGGATTTTCTGTCTCTCCTCCTTCCTTTCTTACGAAGTTTAGGATCCTCTTCACTCTTTTCATCTTTCTTTCCCTTCTTTCTTTCGTAGAGAAAAGGACGCACTCCACCTGAGGCCACCTTGACTGTTATTTGAGAACCGTCAGGTGGACCCAAGGGAGCTCGCCCAAATCCAGGGAAAAAGCCTAATGAGGCGGCCTAATGAGGCGTAAAAAACCCTGAAGAGTCTCAAGTGGGATCAGCAGACAGATGGCAGTGCTTGCTTCTAAGGAAAAAGGTCCAAATCCTTGACTGAGAAGATGCAGTAGGACCCAGGAAGGCAAATTCCTAGTGAAGCAGTGACAGTGGTACCAGAAAGAGGCTCAGCCAAAATACCCGAAGGCCAAAATGGTATATGTAGAGAGGACCCCACAAGGAAGGCAGGACAGCAGGGAGAAGGTCAATAGCAGGTAAAGATATAGGCAGCACAAATGCGGTAAGAGCAGGCAAGAAGGGGGCAGGAAAGAAGAAGTACAGACAAGAGACAGAGCGATAGGGGAGAATGGACCCGGAGAGAATCGGCAAACAATAAACAATGAGCAGTGAAAGGAAAGGAAAAAGGCACAAGAGGGGGTAAATAAAAATAAGATAGTACGAAATGAGAAAGAGAGGAGGCGCCGGGAGTGCAAGGCAGGAACCGGCGAACATAGAAAGTGAAAGTAAAAGGCAAAACACGGGATGTGCGAGGGCACGACAGCAGGAGGGATTGTAACAGGAACGGACTAGGGCAGGGAGAGAAATCTAGGGCAGGACAGGAGGAAACAAAGAGGGGTCTCGAGGGAGACAAAAACCGCATGGAGACAAAGCACCAAACAGTCCGACGCGAGCAGTTCAAACAAGTTGCAGCGCGTTGGAAAGGGGGCGTGGCCACATATATATACAAGAGCTGGGAAACACTAGTGTGCAGCTACTGATCCCACCGTGGCCTAATGAAGCCGCCATTTACACCATATCTTCCACAGCTGAATCGTGACAATCAGGCGGTCGAGCGAAGTCGAAGAAGTAGATACGTAGTATCCTAACAATTGGAGAGGAAGTGAAGCGGTGAGGGGTGGTGTGCCCACAGAGAGCCAAGAGTGGATCAAAGGTCCGGTCAAGCACATCAACCACGAACCAAGCCTGCATCAGAGATACCGTGCACCCATCAGAAGGGACAGAAACAAGAACGAGATGAAGGAAGAGAAAAAGCTGTGGATGAACAAAGGCAAAAAGCAAACCTGAACAAAACTGAAACCCAGTAATTCTAGCCACACAATACGCAGGTAACGGGAAAAGCAGGAGACCAGGGGAGGAGACACTAAATCATTATATGAACATTCATACTCGTTCCAGTCAATATTATGAGAATGTACCTTTGAGTAGAAGAGAAGTGAATGAAAGTCACGTTATGAACATTCATACTCTTCCCAGTTAATATAATGAGAATGTACCATTGAGAAGAAGAGAGGGGAATGAAAGTCACTTTATGAACATTTATATTCGTCCCAGTCAATGCAATGGGAATGTATCAGTAAGAGACACAATTGAGAATCAAGATAAGAGTATTTATATTCAGACCAGTCAAGATAACAAGGAAATAACCTCGAGAATAAGAGAAGGACAAGAAGATTGTTATCAGAGTAGTCATACTCGTCCCAGTCAATATAACGAGAATACAATAGTGAGAACAAGAGAAGAAAAATCGAATCGTTATGAAATTATTCCTACTCATCTCAGTTAAGATATTAGGAGTATCATCCTGAGAGACAAAGAGTTGGATATGAAACCCTCTGAGAGTAAAAAGACTTGTTGTAGTGAAAGTAAGGAAAGCATCCTGTAAGGGAAGGAAAGTGTGAGAGGAAATCCTGAGAATAAGAATAAAGACAATAGAGTCTTGAAGGATGTATATCTTACAGAGGTTAAAGCCCTTGAGTTCAAAGGAAGAAAAGGAAACCTCAACATAGAATTGAAGAAAAGTTGGATAAACCTATCCTGGGAGAAGGGAAGAATAAATATGGGAAATAGAATTAAAGAGGATTGTAGTCAACAAATAATAGACACTGATAAGAGGAGAGATATCAGTACCAAATCAAGAGAGCCACACATTGAGAAAGACAAGAATAGCAACCAAGTGTTAAAAGAACTATGTGGATTAATCAAAGAAGTTTCAAGGAACTATTTGAAGATTAGTAATTGAACATAACTTTACGAAAAGCAAGAACGCAGGAGAATGGAGCCATTCTCTTCTCTTTAGTTGTCATCAGTGGAAAGATTCTTTTAAGACATTCACTGATGACAGACAAGCACCTTAGTTCGTTTGTTTAGGTAGGGAATATCCCATCGAAATAGGGAGAGATAGGCATTTACCTTTTACTTTAATAAACATGCATAGGTAAATGTTGAATAAGAGTCTGTGTCCTTCTTCTGACCTGTCACACAGCCTAGAGAGCTCCAGTCAAAAATGGGGTGTTAAGATAGCCCCAAGTATACCAATAAAGAGAAAAACCCAATGGCCAGAGTAACTCCAATTGCACGAGAAAACTCAGATTTATTCAGGTACAAAGAGCCACTGGAAGAGCGTACAAAAGACAATCTCAAAATGACGTTAGGAACAACAGGGTTTGAAGTAAGGAAAATGTCATACCTTATGTCATTGTTTGTAATTATCATGAAAACATCTGCTCTCTTATTTAATTGGTTAGTGGTATGAGGAACATTATCTATAAGTGAACCTTCTGCTATTGGTTCTTTCACAACTAATAACTCCTCATAGATACATTCCTATACAAATGATACATTTCAATCTAACATGCCATTGGTTGGCACTCTACTAAACTAGATGATAAAAGAACGTAGTTTGATTGGCCAGTTATTTATTCATCCGACCTCAAACACTTTTATGCAGTGCACGTGGAGGGGAAGGAGAGGTGGGAAAAGCGCTATGATCCAGTTTAAGAAAGTTACTCTCTTCTCTTTCCCAGGCTTGCATTATCCGCTAGTCTGTTCATGGCCTTGGCATGTCATCTCTATGCCTGGGTGTACTAGGGAAGTGGCAGGTGCACTATCTAACTGGGTCTGAAATAAAGTACCATTGCTTCGATTACGTGGTGAAGGACCACTTTTCAGAACTAATTTTCATCTATTTATTGGATTTTCTGCTGTCCTGACTTGTGTGTGCTGCTTTACTTCGGCAGCCATTTGGGGCACTGTATATTCCTTTGTTATGGGTTCAATTGGCACGGTAGCGCTTGGACAAGGATATATCTGTTTCTCACTGCTACCAATTAAAACTAATTAACTTTGATAATTGCATTCTGTGTGCCCTGGGAAATGTTATCTGGTTCAGTTTCAGCTTCTAAGCATAACTCCCCTCGGCACACTGACCTTGGTGCTTGGGCTACTGTCTAAGAATTGCAAAGCCTTGAACCTGTGTGAAGCAATTTTATGTCAGAATGCAGTATTTGAGAATTGCAGGGCATGGTCTGAGTAATGGCAGTACTTTGGTTCTTTCTCCGACATGATAGTATTTTTCGTGTCTTTTGCATACAGCCATTTATTATTCCCTGCCCGTGTATGCTGCAACCTCTCCCTACCTGCCCATCTCTATACTACTTGTGTAACATGTCTGGGTATTCTGCAACCTTTCCCTGCTCCTATGAATGCAAACTATTTCTCCCCGTACTTGTGTCGCACAACCTATCCTACTCTTCATGGCGGCTTGCGTGATCATTAGTGTTTTACTGACTGTTTATAGACCAGTTCTCAGCTTATATTTTCATTCATGCTCGGGAATGGGTAAGGGCGTGGTCAGACCCAGTGCTACTCTCATCTGCACCCTCACAGGGATGATATACTGGAGCCAGAAAGTCTTCACTCAATGAGGTGCTTTGACAAAATGCTAAACATTTGGGCAAAGACTTCAGGATCTCCACCAGTCGAAACCTCTGGAGCCATGCATAGGCAAAAAAGGTTGTGGATTTTGCATTTGTCCTAGGATGTCATGCTGTTCTTTTAACAACACATTTTTCCAATATTTCTATTATATTGTCTCAAGCGTTCTTCTAAACCTTGTTTCAGTTTGAATGATTTTAATGTATTATCGCCTCTTTACCCTGACAGCACCACTTTTTCAAAAACAAAATTTGATTCAATCACATGCACAAACTTTTAAAATATAAGATGTTTTGATATAATGGTTGGCCAAACATGGTACACAAATTAAATTGAGATATGTCAACACTAATAAGCTAGGTGGCTAAAAAAGCACATTGCACTTTAAATAGACAATTTGCACTCATGATTCAGCTAAATGCAGTTTACAAAGCACGTTGCACTTTAGAATTACAACAAACACCGGCGTTTACATAGTATTATTAGCAGATTACGTTCTTTTGAATGTGCCAGGCCCCATAATCTTGTGTTTGTCAAACTAAGATTCTGGATTTATATTTTTAGACCACTTGGGTTAATTTATGCAGCAGTCTCTCTTTTCAAGCACATGGTGACATAAATATCGTCCATTAAGGAATGTGTCCCGTTAGCTTCCTTAGTGCAAGTGTATTATTGTCATCATTTATAAACATACACAATCCTGGCGCCCGCAAGGGTTACATTCCAACGTCTTTTTGCAGATAAAACGATATAGGTAACCGTGAGGGCATATCACTGCTTACATTTTGTCTGCATGACTACGATAATATAAATATTTTTTTGGGAATATATATGTTTTGAACAATATCTGCACATTGCACTCTACCTATAGACCACCCACTCGGGTATATGCCTGGGGGTCAACGGGAAATGCCAACTCAAATGCACTAAGCGCTGAGTGCTTTTCCATATGTCTATAGATACGAAGACATAGGCGCCCGCTAGATACGAAGACATAGGTGCCCGGGGGTTTAGCACTGGCTATATGTAAGCGTACTACCCTTGCAATGTACATGTTTCGAGCAATTTATATATTTTAAATAATATCCGCACATTGCACTTTATCTGCAACACACCAAAGAGAGAGCATATTTGCTAATGAGAAACGCCATTTCAAACGCATGAAGCGTCAACTGTCACGAAGAAACATCTTAAATACATTAGAGAGTATATTTTTACTTTGTATTCTAGATATTTAAATAGCAAGTGAACAATCATTCTGTCAAGAAATGCTTTTAAACTTTGACTATTCCTCCTATGTCTAATAAGAATTCGACAATAGTAATCTGCAACAGTTGCAATATTTTATTATGAAGCTTTTTGAAATATATGTATATGTACAATGCCGTAATATTAACATCGATACATTTTTGTACGTTCCAACATGGCGGCACATGTGCATATAGGGTCTCACACAGAGCATTTCAGTGGCCATGCTTCAAGAACAGAAATGATGGACTAAAATATATATATTTACCAATATTATGAAGGAGGAGGCAGAAGTAGCTGTGAGCAGGGTAGGTTGAAGTGGGGAGCCACTATCAAGGCAACGTGCATTGACCACAAAGTGTAGATTGGTAATCCCACTCTGACATCTTATTTCATAAAAGCATATGGAAAAAGAAGGTCAAACAAGTAAGGTGATGTTCAGAAGTTCGATCTTCATATGAGAGTTCACAAAAATGGCTTTAATATGCTAGAGGTTTCTTTCTAAGGGTTAGTGTCAGATTCTGGGTCTTGAGGATACACTGCCAGAACCTCCTGGGAGTCAGAAGGGTAATATATGCCAATTCCACAAAAAGGAAGACCTCACTGTTATAGTAGTACAACGTGCAGGCAGTTTCCCTTTGCAGGGCAGAGGCAACTTAAGGTTACACCTCCTCTATTACAATCTTGGTAAAGCCGACAGGAGATGCATGACGGGAAACCAACCAAGGGAAAAGGCATTAGCAGTGACAATTGGAGTTTTGCATAGAGATAGTCACCTGGAGTTTAAATGGAGATTCAGTACCCCCCTGGGATTTACTTTAGATATCCTGTTCCTCTCTAGAAGCACCAGGATTTAGAACAAGGTCTTCCCTCTGTTCCTTCACAGGGAAAAGGACCGGTTCAGGAAAGGATGGCACAAGAAAACAGGACACAAACAAACAACACAACATACACTAAATACCTGGAGTGGATTTGGTGCCAGAATGCTTTGGTTTGCAAGATGTCTCTGTCAGGAATCACCTCTTTGACACAAGTCTCAGGGCACATACCAGTAGACTGTTACCTGATCACTTGTGGCAACCATATTAGATCCAGAGATACAGTAATGATTAGGTTATATGCTTAATGAACTGCTTCTCTGAAATTCAGAGACATATCAACCCCTACAAGATGGCAGTCTTGGAATCCAATTCAGCCCATTCCAAGACGGCCGACGTACTCTGAGAAGGTATGCAGCATGCAAAGGTCCTCTATTTAATGCTGCGCGTCTTACAAACCTCTAGAATTGAGTATTTCATCACAGAGAGACGTTTCGGACTTCTAGGATCAGGATTTGATTTGTGATTCATCTTCCTTTTCAAATTTAGGCAATTAGCTTTTTTGTTTCATGTTGTGGACATTATTATAGTTTATCACGGTCTCTACTCGACCATTTGTAGGGGAGGCATGGTATCACAAGTATGACACTGACACAATGGGTACATATTGTACATATTAAAAAACCTTTATTGAAATTGTTTGGGTTGAAGAAACTCCTATTCTGCCCTATAACTAAGATGGGAGTAGTCTCAACCATCAAATAAAAAATAACTCAGTCCTAGTTGAGTATGTCAAATCATAATGGTCTATGCTAACTAAACGTAATGCCTGTACTATCTCTTGTACAAAAAAGTGTAAGAAATGTGTAAAAATGGAGGTTTGTATGCAAAAAGAAAAGTCAGTGTTCAAATGAATAAAAGTGATTGAACCAGCTCTCCTCCCTATGTTAGACCTCACGGAGTAAGGCTGTCCCTGCAGGCAGGATTACACACTCTGACTCAGCTTCCAATACAATAAACAGTTCCAGAACGTGGATCGAGGCCCGTCTGGCCTTCCACGTTTAAGTCTCCTAACAAATCGACTTCAAAATAATGATTTAACCAACCATTAATGATTTCACTACACAGTTCTCGTAGGTCACCCTCAGCCGGGCTCAGAACTTGCACAATAAAGTTCAACACAAACTTGCCAGAGGGGTTCCCTTGCCCAAGCTTAGTTCACTTCGGGTCTCCCTCACTCGGGCTCGGACCACTTTCGGATGTTGAAGACTTTCGAATGTGCGTGGTTTACTTTTCAGACCACTGCAGGATCACTTCGACTCAAAGTTTGTAGTTCCACTTTCACTCTACCCTTCTATAAGAGTTAATCCTCGTTATTTCACTTTTGCTGTTCTTTCGCTTACAATTTACTTTTCACTGAGACTTTCGAGTGGGCTACTTCCTTTCGCCGGATCACTCCGTTACTTAATGTCGCTGATTCTGCAGCTGTCTTTTACTTCAAAGATCATTCACAGGTCTGCCTTTCCTCACGTCTCATTCAAATGCGTACAGCCTTCAATTGTGAACAATTTTTGCTATTTCAAACTTTAACACACACCGGTCTTTCAGGTCACTTGACAACTCACCGGCTGTGTGCGTCTTTTATCCTGGTTTTGCGATTCCCAATTCACGAGTCAAGGTTAGTACCACAGGCTTGGCCTTGCCTCCCCAACTCTGCCGTTCACCCAGGATGGTCGCTGGCATCCTTGAAACACAATGCAGTCTTCATTTGTGGGATCTGATCATCTCCATGTGTTTTTCGTTGCCTGTTGGAGGCAACGACCTCCAGTAGGGAACTCTTGAGGTTTTCGACCTGCTGCTCTCGCCCTTTGGTACGTCGCTCTATTCCAGTAGGTTTGCCTTTGTCCCGGAAGTTCTGCTTGTACTCGTGTTCGCCTTGCTCAGAGTGTGTCTTTGGGTTCTGCCTTTGATTTGTGTGAGGAGAGCTAATTGGTATCAGGTGTATGCACATAGTGTAAAGTGCCTGACTTTGCCTGACATGATTAACGGGACATGTCCAGTACGATGGGAGAGAGTTAGTCTGGTTACTCTCAGCCATCCTCTTCTAGGCCCAGTGCTTGTGTAAAAAGGGGGGAGTTGAGACCTCGGAGCATAAAAAAAAACATAGGATGGGTGGGATAAACGAAATAAGGGGGAATACCGCGTCTCACCATTGGCTATCTCACCCCCACTCCCTGAAGTCCCCTCATCCAGGTGATCCTCCCGCACTGGTCCACCCACAGTAATTGTATCCAAAAGTGATGGCCTTGTCCTGGCTACCTGGATGACAAGTCCCTGAGGACTAGAGGATGAGACACCCTTTGGTTTCTCACCCATTGCACCATCTTCCCGATTTGGAATTCTATGATGTGTTTACCAGCGTGTTGTGAGGAAACAGCGCTTGGGTGTCCTTATAAATAGTGGAATGACAATCCCTTACACCTATAGAACTAAACTAAGGGGAAACAACTACCGAGGGCCTACTAGTCTCTCAGTTAGTACATTTGTGTTCCTCTCATCTCATTATGCAGATCTTTTGTCATGTGAAGACCTGCCTGCCAACTATCCTTTTCCTTTTGTCTCGCCTGACTGTCAAAATTCCATGGTTCCTGAGAGTCAGGTGAGTGCTACATCTTGTCAGATTGTAAGACCTTATCCTCTCCTGAACCATGGAAGCCATGATAAAAGAAATGGTGGCTTCTATGCATAAACTCCAATCTGAAGTCAATGACAGTAAAAACCCTGCTGCCGTCCGGATCGACTCGTCGAGTACTTAACTATGCCAACATGCCATCTCCAGGGTTAGGTCCAAACATACCTACGCCTCCTATGTCAAACAAATATGAGGAAGATCCCAAAGAATTCAAAGCCTTTATTATGTAATGTTAGATACATTTCCTTAACAGTCCACAATTATATATATCTGATCAGGATAAGGTTTCGTTTATATTTCTTAACCTTGATAAAACAGCCTTATCTTGGGTGAATCCTTTTATAGACACTAATGATCCAATCGTGAACAATTATGATAACTTCTATGAAGCATTTCTGGCTATGTTCAATAAACAGTATGGTGCCCAGTCAATCCGCAATGAATTAATCGATCATCATCAAGGGGATGGACTTGTTAGTTTACATATCTCAGTTTCAGAATTTGGCCTCTCAGGTAACGTGGCCTGAGGACATACAATTCATTCTTTTTAAAGATGGTTGAGAGAAGAATTCAAGGATGCACTCAGCCAAGTGATGATTCCTCCTATTATACTACAGGAGTGTATAGCATTAGTGGTGTGACTAGGCCAACGATGGCAAGAATGGAGAGGGGAAAAATTATGTATGGAGTGGAATAGAACACTGTGCTATCAAGAAAGAGATGTAGTTCCCCCTCCCAATGATAGTGAATCTATGCAAGTGGGCAGCACCAGAGTACCCGTGACACCCGAGGAAGGAGAACGGAGAAAAAAAGGTACATTGTGTTTCTATTGTGGGAATTCGGGCCACCCTGTATGGAAATGTCCCAAGAAACCCCCATTGATGAAGGAAAACTACAACACTTGTCTTCAATCAGGGAGGAATTGGCAAGTCTTTCTCATGTCTTCCCTATCATCCCTAGACATATGAAAACTCGAGGGAACCAACACTTAAATATTCTGTATAATCTAAAAGGTAATTCTGACACCTGGGAAGATGTCCTGGCTGGATTTGTGTGGTTTGCCCATAACGGAAAGGTTTGCGGCTGAAAAGACCATAGCTAACTTGACGGTCAAACAACCCAAAGTAAATGCCTCCCCAAGCATACCTTACAAATACACTCTCCTCTCCCCCCTTACTTACCTTTTGACGGCATACATTGTTGTGTGCTGCCGACTCCCTAAAACACCAGTTCCCTTCACTTACGTACTTAGGGGCTGGCGCCGCAGGGTCTTTTCCTTTCATTGAATTTCTTTTTTCTTCTCACTTTATTTTCCTTTGCAGGGGACACCCCAGCAACCCCCATTCCCATTATGGTGAGCAAGGGAAGCGGGGGACAACCCCACAATCCCTGTTCACCTTGATCGCTATAATGGTCAAGTATGGCATATTTGATCGAATTTATGGTGGTACAGGATTTTCATACAGCCGAAATTCAGTCAATTATACCATACGTATAATTTCCTGGTATTTTCGTCCTGGCTATGCTCCATAGTGGAGCCACTGGCAACTTTATTGATGCCTCCTTTGTCAGGAATGTGAAAAATCCTGCAGATCCCTCACTAAAACCCTGCCTAAAGTCTCCTCCCAGGTGGCCATGGGACAGCAGACGCCAACCTGATCCCAATCCTGGGGGTGGTGTACTGCGGTAGGATCACCTGGGTGGAGACAGGGCCCCGGGTAGTGTGTAGATTCTGTGCGATGATACACAGAATTGTTCCTCTGAAGGGAATATTCTTACCACTATGCTAGAAGATTTAATGGCTTATTGTCATTTTAATATCACACAACCTCCTCCTAAAACTAAGGTGGTAAATGCTAAGGTTGTAAAAACAAGGGGGGTTCTCGGATTATCTCTACTACTGGCATATATCCCGGGTTAGAGTCTCAACCAAAGTCTTTAGCTCATCATCCTTTCACAGAAGAGAAATGTCCACTACATATCAGTCTTTGTCCTGTCAATGGGCAGTCCAGCACCGAAATGCCTGGCAATTCTCTTGTGAACAAGAGTACCAACAGCAACCCCAGACATGTGTTTCGGCCTGGTTGGGCCTCGTCAGTGAGGTGGTGCTGTGCCTGACCGGAGACACCCGTGCTGCAGAGCGCTGTGGGTCCGAAGTGTGCCTAAAGCCGTACTAGAAGAGGAAGAAGTCGTGAATTTGAAGTAGCCCGCAACCACATAGTGAGCCCGCACCCACAGTGTTGCTGGATCCTTTGAGTGAAGCTTAGCGTTCAGGTTCACTCATAAACCCTTGCTGGTAACTGTTAGCAGCTCTAAAGTGGCTTGCGTAAGAGAAGAAGCAAGTATAAACTATTTGTTGTTGTGAAAGCTATTCTTTGAAATGGAAATGTATCACATAGACGTTTATTAAAAGCTGTATTGCTTGCGTGTGAAGAGAAGCCTTTCATTTCCCATTGTTGAACTTTTAAATGTTGCTGGAGTGGCCGTGTGTCTCCAATAAAGAGGTTAACGCTTTGTAAAGTACTACAAAAACTCTGAAGCTGAATTTCACACTTGTTACAAGATTTTACGGCATCAAAGGAAGGTTTCTTGTGATCAGTCATGATTCCCGACCTGATTAGAAAGTGTCTGAGGTAATACGTGGGAATACAAACCTTTACTTAAGGTTGACGATCTACCTTAAAGAGATGTCGCATATGGCTAAACTTGCTTTTCCTTGGAAGACTAAACCTTGGAACACTAAGACCAAGTATTCTTTAAACGCAGAAGTTGTTGTATTAATAAGAAGAACAAGCAATACCAAGCCAAGAGACAAACCCTTTCTATGGTCAAAAAAACCTTGTTTAAATCAATCCACCTATCTGGCAAAGCTATTAAAAGTCCAATGTCTTCTGATACATGTGAGACATTGTTATTAGAAGTTGGAAGTGTGGCAATACAGCTTCAAGGTAGCTACTGGAACCAAGAAGGTGTATATAAAGCTGGGGAACCGAGTTAGGTGCTTGTAAGAGGATTGAGCAAATAACTTGTAATGCTGAGACTGCTGACGTTGAGAGAAAGTCAGTCTGGAAGCAGAAACTGGTTATCCTTTTGGTAGTTAGGAAGACAGAAGAGGCAAAGGGGCTGCCCTTTTCTTGGAGCATATGAAAGAAGAGTGACTTGCCTATCTGTAGAAGTGTCTTGTCTTTAAAATGCCTAACCATTGTAATATATAAAGTTGAAACAGAAATACCAGAACTGTGATCTGTATAATACTGTCAGTGGATGACATGTTGAATTTGGTTGAAGTAGTGACATACTGTGGAACCAAGGAGTCTGTTTTCATAGTAACAGCAGTACAAGGGTGGTTGTCAAGAAGAAAGCAACAACTCAAGAAGAAGCATCCTGAAAATTATACCAAATGTACTGCAGAGGTTATGAACACTTTTAGAATTGTAAAATGAGAAGTTGATAATCTATTCTTTGATCTGTGGCAAAACAATCTTGGAAGGAAGACATCCAGGATTACCATTGGTGCTATTCCCTTGGCTGGAATTGGAAAGGGATCTTTTCAACTGGAAGCTGAAAAACTGTTAACAGTGAATTGATGTTTGGTGAACTTTTGTTTCATTTGGAACTTATAAGAACTGGTTCAAGACTTTTCATTCCTTTTTAACATTTGGAGAAATTGACAATCCTGGTTATGGGATTTACCCAGGACAGATGAGGGCCATCCAAATTACTCATTGTTGGTTAGGTTGTTTATAATTTACTTTGAATGTTCTGTTGTTTATTTTGAGGGTCAGTCTGTTCTGTTAGGAGTGATTACCATAGCTCTTAGAATAGGTAAGGAATTCCTTGACAGAGTAGGTTTAGCAAGGATTTATTTGGATCTTTTTCTTTTAGTAAAAGGTTTAATTCTGAGAAAAATGCAAGCAGTTGTCTGCCTCGCATTACCGACCCCTCACAGGAAGCAGCATATCCATCTAAAGATCAAGGGACAGAGCTAAACCATTATCTCAGTAGATGGATCTGATCTGGTCTCCGGACCTATTACCAAACAGATGATTCCCTTGACAATTATATTTTCCCAGAGACATCAAGAAACTATCTGCTTTGATGTCATTCCTGCCCCCCATTTCCAGTTGATCTTGGGAATTCCGTGGCTTATGTATCACAATCCTATGATTGACAGGAAACAACTGAAATTTGTATTTTCTGGGAATCACTGCCCCCAAACCTGTTGAAATCCCACAACAGACAATCCAACTAAGGCAGAAGAAGCACCATGTAAGTGAATAACGATGCCAGTAATGGGTTACCGACATCGCTTACCGCTCCGCACGATTATGACATGCCAACCTGCTATTAGCGGCACCGTATTTAACCGTGCCGCTAATAGGGGCAGGAGCGCGGACACGCAACCCTTAATGCCGCAAATACCGGCATGGCGTAAACAGGGGAACATAACAAGTCAGGCGGACATGCAAATAACGCCCTACTGAAGCCCAAAAAGTACCTTACTGGCATGGAGCAAATACCGGCATCGCGGACCACGCGTAAACGGCCATGTGCAGTGTTCCCAACTGCCACAAGTGCACACAATCAGCACAGCTGTAGGCAATATAGACTGGGCCAGCACAAAAGGAGCACACCCCACCCCTTCCCACACCCAGTCACACACAAAAATGATTCCAATACTACTAGCAATGCTGGGGCTCGAGGACATGATTGCAGTGGAACTCCAGCAGCAACAACAACAACAACAACAACAACAACAACAACAACAACAGGCAGCACAGAGGAGACGCAGGAGGAGAAGGAGGGTGAGGCAGGCACAGCATGCCCCACCAGTGCAGCCAGTGGCACCACAAGGCAGCCCCCAATCCCTCGCATCAGAGCCAGTCCATTCAACCTAACCCCTGAGCAGATCCACACCCTGTATCGTCTGGACCGGGATACCTTCACCACCATTGTGGACATGATACATGATGACATTGTCAGTCTGATTGAAATACGCACCACCATCCCACCCCTACTGAAGGTAGCGTCTGTGCTCCACTTCCCGGCCACAGGCACCTACCAGCACACAGTGGGGCACATGCATGGCATATGACAACCATTATTCTCACGTACGCTGAGCCAAGTGCTTGATGCCCTCCAGAAGCACACAAGCGACCACATTTACCTACCGCGGACAGCCCAGGATATCTCCAACTCCAAAGTTGGCTTCCATTCACTGGCCGGCATCCCTGGTTGCATTGGCGCCATTGACTGCACCCATGTGGAATTGGTGGTCCCACATGCCATGGAGGTAGTGTATTGCAACCTATGCTATACCACTCCATCAATGTGCAAATTGTATGTGACTCAAACAAGATAATAACACATTGTTGTGCCCAATTCCCTGGATCAACCCATGATTCAATGGTCCTGCGGAACTCCACGATACCACGCTACATGGAGCGACATGCGGGGCAGAGATCCTCACTTCTCGGTGAGTTGCCTGTTAGGCTCATGGAACTGCGATGTGGGTAGGTGATTGGGGGAGAGATGCATACTTCACCTTGCTGAGATGTGGCGGGGGGAGAGATGCATACTTTACCTGGCTGAGATGGGGAGGAGGGCAATGCATACTTCACCTGGCTGAGAGTGCCTGGGAGAATGGACCATGCTCATAACCCAAAGCAGGCCAGACTGGACCTGACACCTGACCCCAAAATGCAAGACGTAAGCTGCCCTACCATGAAAATGATGCAGTGTTGCAACCATCCCATAGCCATCAACATGCGCACTGTACATAATTAGACCGTATACCCTGCAACACAATGCAGCTACAAGCAATTAGTATGGCCAATGCACATCACCAAATACCATCAACAGAAAGGACAGTCCTCCATTACTGCGTACAAAGGAGTCACATGAGGGCCAAATACATTAAAACAACACTACACTAACACAGAGGTCCACCAAAACTGCATATCACCATCTGTCGTGCATAGTGAGAGCATCATGAGGCTGCCATAAACAGTGACAGGATGAAAGCATAGAAATGACTGCACATCAGCCAGATCATGGGAACAACCAGCACCAGCGTGGACTAACACAGTGCATGATCACTCACAAGGAATAGGACCCCCCTGCACCCACTAGACGATGGCACGCACACCTGTCCATAGGAGGAATACACACATAGCAGTCACATCGTGTGTCTGTATTCATGCATGGATATGTGGTAGCGAACAGTAAATCAATGCATGCTATGGTGTCATTGATGACTTACACATACACATTGTTTCCCACATGCAGGTGATGCAGGCTATCCCTTGAAGAGGTGGCTCCTTACCCCAGTCCGGAACCCGCAGAAGAGGCACGAGGAGGACTAAAATCGTGCGCATACACGTACCCGTGTGGTGATTGAGCAGACATTTGGCCTCTTGAAGGCACGGTTTCGCTGCCTCAGCAGGTCTGGTGGGGCACTCCTGTACGGCCATGAGAAGGTAGCCAAGATCGTCATGGCATTTGTCATGCTACACAATATGTGCATCAGACGGAATGTGCCTCTGCCCCCTGACGCTGAACTGCAACCACCTGACGATGAGGATGAGGAGGGTGGAGATGGGGCTGCACTTCAGGGAGGCAGCGATGCACATGAGGGACGTGCCATGCGTCAGACTCTGATCAACCAATGTTTCTAGCACACATGGACGGGGAGTGTGACATGGAGGTGGCACTCAGGGCACTGGGTGTATCAGGGACATGGACACTGTAGACTGTTCACCAATAAAGCACACTACACAATAAGCAATGTCCGCACATGTGAATTATGATTTCCCAACAGGTGTATTAAAGAAATATAACAAAGTGCACAAGCCCTCCACCCCACACACCCTCCTCCCTCCCCTCAATTCCCCCACACACCCTCTCCCCCCTCCCCCCTCAACTCCCCCACACACCCTCTCCCCCCTCCCCCTCAACTCCCCCACACACCCTCTCCCCCTTCCCCCTCAACTCCCCCACACACCCTCTCCACCCTCCCCCCTCACCTCCCCCACACACCCTCTCCCCCTCAACTCCCCCACACGCCCTCTACCCCCCTCCCCCCTTGACTTCCCCACACATAGTGTGCACTGGCATGCACCATTTGTCCACATGGGACCAGTATGCCTGGCTGTACCTACAGCCCTCCCCCTCTACCAGCACCACGTGCACCCTTGTCCGATCTGCCAGACCTACGCACGGGGCTGGTCCTAGTTGAGCTGGCATTAGAAGATGTCCCAGATTGTCCTGGCAACTGTGGTGGACGCATGGCCTGCATTGCTGCCACCATTTCGCAGAGGACCTGCCGCACTGCTGCCAATTCGGCGCAAATGTCCTTCGAGGTGGTCTCGATTGCTGTTTTCAGGGATGGAGCACATTCCCTAATGTCATCCCTTGCCCTGCCACATTCCTGGATATGCTGCGTCAACAGCCCTGTCAGCTCCTTTTGGTGCTTCGGAATAGCGCTGATCCCCTCTTGGCTGGTTGGAACAGTGGTGGATGTGTGAGGGGTTTCAAACAGTGTTTCTTCATCATGCACAGTTGCCGTGGGGCTAAAACTGCCGGGCCATGAATCTCCAGGAGACAGCCTTTGCATGCTGCATGGGGAGAGTTGTGGTGAATGCAGGGGGGCTGTGCCGGTAGTTGCGCCATGCGCCTGAACATCTGCCTCATCATCCGAAACGGCTGCTGTGGCAGCTGTCTACCCCACTGTGCTGCTGGCAGCCGATGCTGTGTCTTCTGCCACTGGCTCCTGGGTGCTGGTGGCTGATGTGAGTGCTGTTGTGGGGGCCATAGTGCATATTGGTGCTGTGGCCTCTGGGGTTTTCTTGCCCTTCCGCAGTGGTGCAGGTTGGCCTGTACCCCTTGAAGTCGAGGGGCGGTGTTCTCCCTCCTTGCCCCTGGCCTTCTTTTGTGGCGTGGCATCATCCTCCCTAGTGTCCTCGTCACCACTGTCTGAATGCGTGCCTGTGGGGGACCAATAGAGGGAGAGGGTTAGTGATGGGTCCACAGGCATCAGGCATGCATTGGGGTGGCTGCATTCATATGGAATGGCAGTTGATTGACATTGGGTGAGTGACATACGGGTTGCTTGGCTTTTGGGTGGGTGATGCATGGAAGCGTCTGGGTTGTAACACATATGGGGTGCATTATGCATGTGGACAAGATGATGCTGTGCACTGCCTGTAGGCAGTCTTGTACATATGTGTCTGGTGGACTCTGCTCTACATCATTGCAGGTGCAGGTCAGTTCAGGTGGACATCATCGTGTTGGTATTAGCATTGTTTCATTTGGGACACCTACCTGCATCGGCCGATGATGGGGCTCCTCGCTCCATGTCCCCCACTCCCTCAATTGCCTCCGTCCCTATGGTGCTGGCGCAGATCTCCTCCCATGGTTGCAACTTGATGGGGGAGTCCGCACCTCCGCCTGTCTCCATCCCCAGGTTGTGGTTGGCGGAGAGGATGCTCCGCACGCGTAAACGCAGATCGTCCTAGCGCTTACGTACATCTTTGGGAGTGCGGGGTGTGGTGCCAACGGCACTTACTTTCTGGGCAACCTCCGCCCATATCTGTTTCTTGCGCTGGACTGCAGGGCGGGACATGTCGGAGGAGAACACAACATCTGCATGTTCCTACAGCATCTCCTCCAGCATGGTCAACTCCTCTCGGGAGAAGCGCTACTTGTTCAGGCTATCTGTGTTTTTTTAACAGCTTTCAGCATGGTGAGATGCAGCAGGTAGTGTTGAAGGTGTGGTAGAGTTCTGGCGGTCAGATGGCTCCTGGTTGAGGTGGATGGCAATGGATTGTGTTTTTAAAGATGGCCGCCGTGCTCTTTCCCGTTCCTGTGCGATGATGCTACTTCCGGGTCTGCTTATTAGCGGTGACCGCTAATTTTTCGCACTTTTACGGCATGGCGGTGGGGTCATTACCGGCATGGCGCAAAGCTCGTGCCCGCATACTCGCAATAGGCCGCTTTTAGCGGTCTATTGCCAGCACGGACACTGTAGTTGCTCCATGCCAGTAATGACCGGTACTTACCGCCTGGGTCGTATTGAGGCCCGTTGTCAACGGAATACAGAGAATGTGCAGATGTATTCGACACAGTTGATGAAAACAAACTTCCACCTCACTAACAATACGAATTCCAGATAAAATTGCCCCCTGGAACACAAATCCCATATTGAAGGACCTATGTCCTCACAGAAAAGGAAAACATTGTTCTTAAACAATATATTGATGAGAATCTGATGAAAGGCTTCATATGACATTGTACATTACCAGCAGGGACCCTGATATTTGGTATCTCTAAAAAGGACGAATCAGAATTGAGACCATCTATTAACTATCACCAGCTCAATGACATCATGACAAAGAACCAGTATCCCTTACCCTTAATCCAAGTACTCTTGGACCAAGCTCGTTATAGCACCATTTATTCTAAGCTAGACCTGAAAGGGGCATATAATTTAGTGAGAATAGCTGCTGCAGACAAATGAAAGAAAGCAGCCTGTGCACAATTTGGCCATTACAAATGTCTTGTAATGACTTTTGGACTATGCAATGCCCATGTGGCCTTACAGTATTTCCTTAATTATATATTTTGGGATATATTGGATATGTATGTGGCCATATATCTGGACAACATTTTGGTGTTTTTGTCAACGTATCAGGAACATGTAAAACATGTGAAGGAGGTACTATGCCGGTTATGGAAGAACCACCTGTATGCCAAGCTTTCGAAATGTAGCTCTCATCAGGAACAAGTGTCTTATTTAGGATATATATTATCCCCAATAAGATAGAAATGGATCCCAAAAATATTGACGCCATATTGGATTGGCCTGTCCGTAAATTGGTGAAAGAACTTCAAAGATTCCTACGGTTGTTGAATTTTTATCGATGTTTCATCCCACATGAATCTCAAAGTCTTTACCTTTGACCACCCTCTTGAGAAACGGTCATTGTTACGAATGGAATAACATGACTCAAGAGGCCATTGAACAATTGAAGATTAAGTTTACTACTGCCACTGTGTTAAAACTGCCGGATCCTGAATTACGTTACTTTGTAGAAGCAGACGAATCTGACTATGCTATCGCTGTACTGTCTAAAACAGATCCTCAATCTAGACACAATCATCAAGTGGCTTATCATTCTAGAAAACTTAATACAGCTGAACAAACTACAGTATTTTTGATAAAGAGTTACTGGCCATCAAGGAAGCTTTCTACACTTGGAAATATAATTTAGAAGGAACCAAACACCCTGTTCTGGTTATCACTGATCACAGCCATCTAGAGTTTTTACATACACCTAGAGCTATTAAGCAAAGACAGAATAGGTGGATTCACTTCTTCTCTCGTTTTAACTTCTGGCTAACTTATACAGCAGGAGTGCAGAACACTAAAGCAGATGCCTTGTCTCGAAAGGATCCTATGCCATTCGGTACAGAATAAAGAATACCTTTTGTGGCCCCATATCTGATGTTATCCACTCTCTGTTCAGAATTAGATGGTTATGGAGTCTTACTAAGAGTCAGTTACACAGAATCTATGACAAATACCTTCTTGAAAGAAGACACATCGCACCAAGAACACCAAGGGTTGTTGTTTCATGGAAATTGGTTGTGGTTACCCACAAAAGAAGCCCAACTCCTCCTTTTGCGCTGGTGCCATGATGATTTAGGAGTCGGGCATTTCAGAGTTCTAAAAACACTGAAAAAGGTAGAGAGATATGCATGGTGGAAAACATTGTGGAATGATGTGAAGGACTATGTTAAGGGATGTGGTATAGGTTGTCTGACTAAAGTCAGTCACTAAAAAATGATGGTGTTGTTACAACCCTTACCTATTTGCGGTGGGCCTTGGAAAACCTTGCCCATGGATTTCATCACAGACCTCCCTATGGTTCAGGGACAAAAGCCCTACTAACTATAGTGGATTCATTTATGAAAATGGCCCACTTCATCCCTCTACCCAAACTCGGACCGCTTCGGTATTGGCACACCACTTCATTCAACATGTTTATGGCTTTATGGACTTCCGGAAGCTATTATTACAGATTGGGGTACCCAATTTGTTTCATGTTTCTGTAGGAAAGTGAGTAGAGCCATAAGTATTGAACTCCAGTTTTTTTCGGCCTATAATCCACAAACCGATGGGCAGACTGAAAGAGTCAATCAAGTGATAAGTCAGTATCTTTGATGTTATGTCACCTCTTGCAGCAAAGACTGGGTGTCACTACTGCCCATTCTGGAATTCACCTATAATGATTTGCATCACACTTCATTATCTGATACCCCTTTTCATCTATCCTATGGATTCCACCCTGTTTCATTTCCATTGTCTCATGTGAGAAAATGTCACATTTCTGCTGCCAGTGACAGAATCCTTTTATTCCAGCAAGGATATCAGAATGCCTTACTACAGCTCAGATATGCTCAAGAACAAACTAAGAAATATGCAAATTGCAAACAACAAGATGTCCCCTTATAGCAAAAGTATGACAAAGTCTGGTTGGCCACTAAGAACATTCAGAATACTGCCTGTAATCAAAAATGGACCGTTTCCAATTCAAAAGATGATTAATCCTGTAGTAATGAAATTATCCCTTCCACCCAACTACAAGATACATCCCGTATTCCACAAGTGTCTTTTGAAACAAGACTCTCATTCTACCAAATATGGTGATCGACATTTGCAACAACCACCACCGGTGGGGCCTCAAGATGAGAATTGGGTGAATAAGATTGTAGATGCTTGTTTATGGAAGAGGAAGGTGCAGTATTTGATTGACTGGGACACAGACCTGAAGATAGGGACTTGGAAACGGATGTTTTTGCACCTACGTTGATCAAACGCTTTCATAGGTTACATCCCGAAAAACCTGGGGGAAGGTCTGTACCCTACCTGAACTCAGAAGTTTGGCATAGAAGGGGGCATACTGCCAGCCATCACCTGTCTGACACAAGTCTCAGGGCACTGTCGACAGGCAGATGAATGCGTCATTCATAGCGTCGGCCCTTCTCCCACCTTTATATCATAGGAATGAAAGGAGGGCATCATTTATGGATTCTGTCCCCTCTCTGCCGCCATACCGCAAGTACGAGAGACGCTATTCACTAAGACAACCCTACCAACCTTACCCAGGAACGATCGAAGAAGAGATAAAGTTCTAGCAGACATGAACATGCTGTAACCAAAGATGATGAAAGCAAATTACATCACAGCCGAAATTGACAATTGACACACGTACATGCATTAGGCACGATGCAGATATGCACTCACATGAAGATACACGGACGCCAGGTCAAAACTGCATTTAGACATGAGGAATGTTACCTGCAACCAACAGACACTGGAAAACATATAATCAATGTATACACTGAAACGCAAAACAAATGAGATAAATGCACAGCTTGCTTAATGTAGAAATGCAACTGTAACGAGTGGCCTTTTTGGATAAAATGGACGACGCAGCCACGTTCGAGTGAATGGGAAGCATCGAAGCTGCACGAAGAGCAGACTCGCTGAATCAGCTGAAAACACAGATCCGAGCAGACGAGACAATATCTCCACAACTCCTGCAAAGGTTACTGTGGAAAGGGGAGCTTTGGACTAGCACCAACGAGAACAGAAGATAATAATTCCCAAGCGTAAAACACATTTCTGTTAGATTAGGTAAAGAAACAAACAGCCATTAAAAACCATTATTTACGTAGGCCAGTATGCTGGCGGTATAACCAACTGGTGATCAGGCCCAAAGCCAGGTTCAATGCTGAAGTCCTGGCTTATGGCATAGGGAATTAGAGATGGTGTCTTATAATTGGGAAAAGCAGCACCGTGATGCCGCTCTTAATACCACCGTTGTTGCTCAGTTGCTGATGATCTGCTAAATGATGCTTTCTTGAACTGTTGCTGCAACCAGAAGTAAGCTGTTCTGATGATGTACATTTTTTACCTTTAATCAATTTAGTGGTGGTCTCAGGTGGAGCCATCAGATCAAGCATACCCAATGTGAAAACTAACACCTATGCATTACATATATAGACGATTCCCCTAACCAATCCCACCTTCTCGTAGGTTTTTGTAATTAACATTGTAATGTGATGTCAGCTGTGAAGTATTTTGTATTCTTAAACTAATGTCAACCTCAAAAACGAAGAGAGCATGGAGACGTTTCTGTGTTTACTGCTGTCCCTGTTCTAACTGAATTGTTAATAAAACAGGCCTTTGTCAATTACCTTGAATCTTCAGTTTTTGGGCGCAGGATTTCCCAGCCTGTCTGTTCCACTAAGGGCTGGGAATTTCTACCCCTCCATTACAGTACTCACTAGTAGACTATTACCTGGTCGCTTGTGGCAACCATATTGGACCCAGAGATATGGTCCTGATTAGGTTATGTGCTTAATGAACTGCTTCCTCGAAATGTTCTGACATATCGACCCCTCCAAGATGGCAGCTCTTGGAATCCAAGTTAGCCCATTCCAAGATTGTCGACGCACTCCAAGAAGGTACGTAGCATGCAAACGTCCTCTATTAAATAACGTGAACACCTATGCCGTGCGTCTCTCAAGCCTCCAGAATCAAGCCTTTCTGTTTTGGGCTTCCAGGATCAAGATTTGCTTTGTGATTCATCTTCCTTTTCAAATTGAGCTAGTTTGCTTTTTTGTTTCGTGTTCAGGACATTATTAATAGTTTATCACGGTCTCTACTCCACCATTGCACTGTCTGTCCAATTTGGGATTCCACGTTCTGATAACCAGCGCATTGTGAGGAAATAGCGCCTTGGGTGCCCTTATAAAGAGCGGACTGACTCTCCCTTACAGGTATAGAACTAAACTAAGGGAAAACAACTAATGAGGGTCTACTAGTCTCTTAGTTAGTAATCTTTGTATTCCTCTCATTCCATCATACAGATCTTTTGTCATATAAAGACCTGCCTGCCAACATTCCTGTTTACGGTGCACAGGCTTCCGGGTTACTATACTCTGGCAGGATTTAGGGGGAGAGACTTGGATATTATTTGAGTGCCGGATCCTTTTTTCTTTTGTCTCGCCTGAGTGTCAAAACTCCATGGTTCCCGAGAGTCATGCGAGTGCTACATGTTGACAGCTGCGCACTGCGCGTTATATCTTTTTATCCAAGCCACTAAGTACATGCTGGAATGGCGCTCAGCGGAATAACGTTACAGCCCGGTGGTCATCTTTGATCGGGTTGGTAGATGCTACCAGTTGCCCATCATTAAACAGCTCACAAATAATGGTCACAAGGCAGCCGTCCCAGTGCCACAAGGTAAACCAACGTGGCTGTCACAACCTACATGGGAAAAAGGGAGCATAGTGACTGAAATTCCTAACAATTATAAACACGGATACCAAACTAGCAACCTTAGGGATATGTCTCCATTGCCACCTTCTACTGTGGGATTCTGTTCATTCCTGGTTTAACGGAAGCCATAATAGAAATACAAAGTCTCTCCCAAGTTCGCTACCCTGTGTGTTGGTGAGCCCTGTTCTTAAGCAATTTGCCAGGTTCCCTGGACTCACATAGGTGTTTCATAATGGCACCATCCCATTGAAAAATGCTCTGTGAATCAGGCCTTTAGCGATTAGCCCTTCCGGTAACAGGGTTCACGGTTTAGACCCCTTTGTTGGTTGTAGTGTGATAGAAATTGAAGGAAAAAAGTACCAGTAAATTCACTTGTCAGTTCACAAAGAAGACATCAACCACATTCCTTGTTTACAAGAGTCTCTTTTTCCATGACATCACGCTCAGTTTCCCGGTACACTTGGACTGGATTATATATTATGTCTGGGTCACTGTGGCCCCAGATTATGTGGCATCTCTCAGGTGAAATACACATTCCTGCTGAAGTGCCATGCTTTACTGCAGGAAGGTCCACAGAATCTCCCAGAGGCCAGGTAGTCTAGACTTTGGAGTGGAGTTGAAACCCTCCTGTGTTCACAAGTCAGAGGTTGGGGCCCAGGGTTTGAAGCTGGTGTTAACTTCATGAACTGGGTGAGCACCTTGTCAACTGGGAGAGCCCTAAAAATGTTTTTTGCACATATTACTATTAGTATGTTTATTTTTTCATGCATCTACAACATGAACTGCATGATAGCTGAAATGACCTCATTATCTTTCAGAGATAGGTTTTTGCATGCAGAATTGGCTGTCTAAAAACAACACCCTAATGAGACTAATATTTAGATAACGAGCTGCTTAGCAGCTGTAATCAACCCAATGCCTTTCAGACAGCTTGGGTTGCAGACAGCAATAACTATTTTAAACCATCTTAAGCATTTTAATGGCACAGAGAATGTTCGAATTGTAATGCTGCTTTTGTATCCCTGCATATATCCTTGCGCAAATGACAGAAAAAAGCTTCGAAAACCACATAGATCTTCCATATGAATAGTTTTTTCTCATGCATGTGGCTAGCCCCACTATGTGTTTTTCTCATGGATGTGGCTAGCCCCACTACTCGCAGCCAGAACTTAAAATGTGACAAAACCATGATGCTATTGGTGCTTCTAGGCTGAATCAGGACGAATTAGAGAGGCAGATGGAACCCCTTTGACTTCCACAAATACAATTCAAGAAACTGCTCGGTGTCTTATGAAGAGCCTACAGCTTACAATGAACATGCCATTTGATTTCATCAGCACGCTTGACTGGCCAATCGGTCTTGGCACACCTTGGCTGCAGGCGCACAACTCCACTTTGAGTGGATGATAGGGTCTGTTCAAATGAAATGCCAAGAGGACTGTTTGCCTTCCACAGAGCACATTACAAACATCTACCTACTTTATTCATCTGTTTTATAAGTGCCAAGGATGAGATATCTCGTCCTTGGGATTACCTCACTGTTGCCAAGAACGAGATACTTCGCCCTTGGCACTTAAGGGGTTAATGAAGGAGAAAACGTTAGAAGGCATTGAATGGCGAAATACCGTACTTACCCAAAAAGGCCTTGGCACTGGGGGGGGAATTAAGATCTTTATAATGGATGACACAAATATATTTTGAAACTCTGTGTACAAATATAAAGCACATTAATATCCGCAAGTTGTAAAACAATTCACCAATACTGAGCTGTGAGGAAGTTCCTTGCCTGTGTCTGGTGTTTGGGAATAGAGTATTGCAGGGGCCAGGTGCCCTCACCTGTTTTGTGATGCTGGGCCTAGAGGAAGCACAGGGCGGTTTCCCAGACCGCTCCATCTCTCTTCTGGTTTAAGGCAGGGGACTGTCACGAATGCTGCATACCCCATAAGCCTCCCTATTTATAGGTCTTCCAATGACCTTTATGAGTTGTTGCCTCAGTGGCCCTGCCAGATAAAGTCTCCCTGGATGCCACAGAGGAGAAAAGACTTAAGACAGCCTTACGAGAATGGGCGACCATCACAATAAGGCAAAGAAGGTGCGTGGCACAGAAGCATTGCAGGAACTGACATCCTATGGGAGAATGCGCAAGGATGGTTTGCTCGGTGGCATCCCACATGCACATAGGAAAATTAAAATGGTGTACTGACCTGAAATCTGCTCAGTCAGCAGTGACGTGCAAAGTGCTGAAACCAATCGCAATCTGGTGAAGTTAGTAACTCACAGCGTTTGCTCTAATCCCGTCTCAGTTCCAATGAATACTGCCCGGTGTTGCGACTCACAAATGGCATGACCTAAAGGGAATGGCTAGGTCCTCATAAAAGGAAGGAAGAGGAGAAGAGGTGAACAGAGAAGAGGAAGTGAAACGAGAGGAGGAGATGAGAGTAGAGGAGGTGGAGAACAGAGACAGAAAAGGTTGGAGGAGCACACAGAAGGCGAGGAGAAACCATCCAAGAAGAGGAAGGATGAAAAGGAGATAGGAGAGTGGTTGAAGAGAACCTCAGTGGGAGGAAGTTAAGCAACATCCCCAGGAGGAAGTTAGAAGACACCATACGAGGGAGGTTGAATGTTGAACCAAAGAGGAGGTTGGAGTTAAGGAGAGTAAGTGAAAGAAAAGAAGGAAATACTCAGAAGGGGAGGAAAGGGAATGCCTGGGAGGAAGTTGGAAATAGCGAAAGAAAGGAAGCAGCGACACCAAGACAACAAACACAAAGGAGAATGTGAGAAGAACAACAATATTGGTGTTTGAGAGAAACACCGAGAAGGAGAGGATAAAAACATCAAAGAGGAGGTTGGGAGAAGGGATAGAAGGGTGGATCGAGGATAGAGATAGAAAACAAAACAAAGTATAGGTAAGTCATTCTCAGGAGGAAGTGGGAGAAAGCTCCAGAGAGCAAGAAAGAGAAAGATCCCCACCAGGGTGGTGCGAAGGAGGTTGTAGAGGAGGAGATCCCCACGACTTCCAGGTGCGACTCTGAGAGGGGTGGAGGTATGAGTTTGCGGTAAAGCATCAAGGAGGTACCGTTAGAGAGACAGTTTGTAGTGGATAGTTCAATAGGTACATAGGAGGGGGAGCTCAGGGGGTACAAAGGAGTTCCCCTTTAGGTTCAAGCGCATGGTGGCCATTGAGGAGAAACAAGAGGGCAGGCTACTGACCAGCTCAGGTTGAAGTGGAAGATTTGGGGCTTTGTTAGATAATACCCAGCCACATAATTCACCCTCCAGTGAGTCTATCGGGGAGGCACACATGACCCTTGAAACCCAATACTCTTCACACCTGGAGACAAGAAGAAGCAGGCAACCAGACTTTTTAAGACCCAAACCCAGAGACAACAGAGAGTTGTGGGGGGCACTTATAAACCTTAGGACCTCACAGTGTGACAAACTGGATTGAGATTTGAAGTGGTCTACTTGTGGAGAATGCAAAATTGAAGGCTGATGATTGGAAGGTTAGAAATGAATCTTAATCTTGGGTGGTTGCTCTTGGAAACCATGAAGACTGTCGTGTTCAGCCTGTCATGCCATTAAAAAAGGATAAAAGACTATAATCAGGCTTGGTTCCAGTGATAAAGGGGCCGTGCAGCTCGAACACATCCCTTCTGAACAAGACCAAAAGTAAGCCTAGACATGTTTTGGGCTAATTGCACCTCGCCAGCGAGATATAGCTGAGGTCACTAGGTACAGGCTCTGGGCCTACATCTGGGCATACCCATCCCACTCAGTATGACAAATGCTAAACTGAACACTTATGGTTAGAAGGCTACAAATAGACCACTGGCAATGACCGTGGAAACCCCACAGATAATTGATTTTCAGCCTGCCTTAAATTTACATAAGGTTAAATACCATATTCAAATAAGGCTCAGGTCAAACCAGGCGTGCTTACCGGGTCCTGTGAGGGGAAGAGGGAGCAAACAACGGGCCAACTCGTAATGGCCCGTTGTTTGATCCCTCTCCCATTCCCATTCAGCCCTATGGGGACTGAAATGGGAATGGGGAAGGACCGGGTCCGGGTCCTTGGAGGGAGGAATTACCAGGCCTTCCGAACTCGGAATGGCCCGGTTATTCCTCATTCTGAGGACCCGGACCCGGACGCGATTTCGGCGGCAGCCATACCGCTAATAGCGGCATGGCTACCGCCGAACTCGTAATGAGGGCCATTGTGTCTGCATTAGTGAGGGAGATTTTCATGTAGGCAGTTTCCGAATGATGATCTCATAGTAGTAGTGTGCAGGGGGAAGGTGGGAGCGTTGATAGGCTTGAGATGTGCATGAGTGGAACCTTGTAAAGTGGAGGCTAATTTGTCAACATGATAAAGGAAGGAATTGGGCTGTATCATTTGATCGTTCATTACCAGTGTTGAAGAGCCTAGAATTTGGATCTGCGTGAAATGACCAAATGCAAAAGTCTGACTACCAAAAGTCCGACCTTTTTTTTCCTTCATTTTTTCACAAATATATATGCGGGGGGAGACCCCCATAGCCCCCCCCACCTTACCCCTATACATTTTTTATCAACTTTACCCCCCACATATATATCTTCAGAAAAATGGGGCTCAGGCTTTTGGGGGACAGACTTTTGGCCCTCGGTCATTTTGTCCTATTCCTAGAATTTACGGTGTATGGTACAGTATTACTGAATGTATTGCTTCCCCCTGCTAGTGCCGTACTGGAGATGACCCTTAATCAGACACCTCTAAAAGATGCAGGTTGCCCTCCAGTTCTTGTTCACAGTTCTTTCCAGCCCATACGCGTGCTGCTCATCATTGTGAAGCTCTGTTCCATTTCTGAGCATTTAACAAAGAAACACACCTGTTCCCAGACCATTTACAGCATGCGGATCCAGAGGCAAAACAGAACGTTGTATGAGGCAATTCTGTTACATTGACTGTTCCCGCCCTTGTACTGTCAGCGTTAACAGGTGAAAAGACGGCTCAAGGAGCTTCAATATCCCTGCAGGGATCTTTGAGCAAACTAGAGTTCACAGGTTTGAATCCCCACAAGTGGGCCCCTCTCTCATCTTTCCAAGAACAACAAAACAAGTACCATTGGGATGGGTATTACTATCGCCTGTCTTCAGTATCCAAAAATGATTCACTTTGCAGAGTCCACAAAATATTAACCAGCACTTATTGTTTGTTATTTAGCTGATGGTGATCAATAAATCATGAAGAATGGTTAAGGTTTTACAATTGATGCTGCTGAACATGTTTCTTATATATGCAATGTAGTTAAATTGCATAGTTACACATGGGATTTGCTAATAGTTTTGTAATCTATACACTTTTCTCACTGTAACATTGCTTATGTGACAAATACAGTTTAAAACATCGACATATTGAGTGGATTATGCAATGTTTTGATGGAGGTACACCTTAGATTGGATGAGCGTGCACAGTGGAGTCATGTGCAGAGGATACATTGTGGTAATGCAATCAAACGTGTGACAGCAGGGTATTGTACGCTCGGACCAAAAAAAAAAAGGGCCGACCGTACAATACGACCGGAAAATGCTACCACCAAAGGTTAGAACACCAACACCCCACTCACTGTACTGTGTGGTATAGTGAGCGGGGTTTTGAGGGGGACACCCCCGCAGCACACCCGTAGGAAAAAAAAAAATAGGGGCTGCAGGGGTGTTCCCCGCAACAACCCGCTCACTATACTTTACAGTATAGTGAGCGGGGGTTGCGGGGGAAACCCCTGCAGCCCCTGTAGTTTGTAAGTGTGTTTGCATGAGAAAGGGGCAAACATTTGGTAGTTTGCACCTTTTTCATGCAAACTTTCCGGCCGCGGCAAAATCAGCCATGGTCGGATCACTTAGAATCGACAGCAGGGACCTCTTAAGGGTTTCTAGCACCTGGGGAACAGTCAACCATCTCCACCAACCAAAGAAATGAAGGGATTCAAGAAGCTGTGTTTGCCCCCCCCCTCCTGCTCTTTATTCATCCCAATCACAACAAATAGCTGAAAAGGCTTCTCTGGCAGTGATAAAAAAAAGCATGGGTTCACCATGGTAGTCCCCTGGCCCTTCAACCGTGCTGGCATCAGGATCATAAACAAATCACATTTAAAGGGCATCACTAGCAGTCTGCGTTCCAGATAAGAGTTTGAGGTAGGAGTATTTTACTCACTATTTATCAACTTTGAGAGTAAATATGATTTCATGGGATTAAAAATTAGTTTTCTTCTTCGCAAGAGAGTAACAAGTATGTGACATCTAGCAGACCCATGCAAAATGTTAAAACGGTACAGAATTGTTATCATGTAGCAGTTGTCCACATCATGACAGAAAGGCAGGTTTCTCTCACAATTCACAGACAATGAACAGTGTGCAGTAGAGCAAACCCCCTCGCACACGTGGAACAGATGAGCACTAGCACTGTAAGTTCCCCCTGCAAGCAAAGAATAGTTACAACAGCAGCATACGCCGTTTAACGCTTCACTCACACAGAAAAGGTCATCTTAATCAGGAGCCATTCAAGCTCCCATCACACAAACACAAAAGGGGAATCAGGGCAAAAGCAATTTAAGTTTCATCATGTAGAACAGGTGGAGTGGATCAGTGCAAGGTAAAGCAAGGGTAGAAACCCCCACCAGAGAGAACAGATAAGGTATTGGACTCTGCAGTAGTATTGTCACTCGCATAGATATAGAAAACGTATGCCATAGACCTAAGATCATACTTTCCTCACATGGAACAGTAAGGTCATGCGTCTCAACAGTACACGATTACCAGAGGTGAGTCGGTGGTCATAGCAGTAGAAGTTACACTTGCATAGAGGAGGAACTGCATGAGACGGAGCACATCCACACTGGGCAGGTAAATGAAGGGCCACAGCCATCTAGGTTACACTTGAATAGAGCAGGAATAGCATAGCCTTCAGCAGTCCAAATTCCCATCACAAGGAACTTGCTGATCCAAGCTCCCCTCACATAGAATAGAAATCGCATAACACAGTGGGAACACAGCCCACATAGAACTTTGCGGTGTAGGCTCCTCACAGATAGAACTAATACAGCATTGATAGTTACGAGTTCAAATACGAACACTAACTGCTTCTGGAATCCGAAAAACTCCATATAGTAGGAACTTAGTAAACTATAATTAGAAGGAATTCAACCTTAGAACAACACATTTCTCAGCCACTCTACAGCTGGATCACTTCCTGAAGCATGTTGCAGAAGGGGATGTTAATATTACAGGAGGATAAGTCACTCAATACACCTTTCATTTTTTCCTCAACAAAGGTCTGCATTGGGGATTTATTTCCGATTAGGCCTTCTATGCCCAGGACTAGGGATGCAGATTTTCATGCCATATTTCAGTATATTTTCTTAACTATATTCCCAAAAGAAAATGTGTGAACATTTTTCTTGGAGTGTCTTTGTATGCACTGCAAAGTGAGAGGGGAGCGAGTTCAGTCGATGACACATGGGTGAGGCACTGATGCTGCACTCCTGCCTGCAACCTTGTTGGATATGTATGTGCCTGCTTCACAAAAGTGCCTCCACACTTGTCAGCACATTTTGTAAAAGTCACAGAAGAGTGACGCCTTGGTGTGTTCTACTCGTCTTCCACGCCAGGGTGCAGGCAGGGGACATCCCATGCTCCTGCTCCCCGCTTCTTCATTTTTGCAGTGTGACTCCACTTCATAAAGTAAGTACTCAGAGTTTGACATCCTTTGCTTACTGGGTCTGGGTATTTCGTTTTCTCGCATTATTCCAGCTGTACTGTCTCTATGTGTGCAACACAATGGACTGCTTCTCTGAAGGGGAGACTGTGAGTGCAGGTGACTGTGTGGGTGAAGCACAATGTGGTGGGGAAGCATACGAGGAGGGAATTCAAGGGGGTCTCCCTATGAACCATGGAGGGCTACACTTGTCTGTTCCAGGTGCTTTTAAATAACTTTGGGCACTGTTTCACTAGTTTTATTTACTATAAAGTATTAATTCAGGTACAATGTCCTACAACATTGTAAATGCACTGTTGTAATAAATCAACTATTGCCAACCTGCCAAATGAGTGCAGAGTGCGTCACAGAAGGGGGTAGCCGCCTAATAAAGTTGAAACATATTATAATTCATATATGTGTTTTGATTCTATTGGAATCGGTGGTGTATTCAAAGGTTCACCTATGATTCATCTTAGTGATGTAAACTAAAACCAAGACCCCCTGGGGGGTGGGTATGCTCTATAATATTACAAGAAGCCAGTTATTAGGGAGGTGCAGTTTATTTTATTATTGCACTCCGCTTTCATTATCAAGACAACAGAAACCAAAGTACAATGTCCTGATACAATAAAAAAGCAAAGGAAAAGGGTTAAAAAGTTCAGGCAGTAATTGAGCAAAGAGTCTCAGGCCAATTCTGTGTGCAGAAGACATACAGTAACCACAAAGCAAAATAACAAGATTACGGTATTGAACTTTTTACCAAGGCTCTGTATAGCAATATTGTTTAAATGGTAGAGTTTTTTTTTACCAAAACCAACTGAGAAACATTTGCTTCAGTAATAGAAGAAGTTAAACAATTAATTTTCCCATTCGGGGAATTCTGCAACAAGAATAAAGTAAGGCAGATTGGTGAGTGTTAGTACAAGGTGTACATGTACATATAGGTCAGGAACAGTTTTCCTAGAGATTGTCAATTTTGAGTCCTATACAGATGTACACTGGTGCTTAGTTTTACAAGTGACCAATCCTCAGTCCGTCAAATGAGTGCAGAGTGACAGTTAGTGCAGATTTCCACAATGCATTATTTCTTCAATTTTCTTTTCGAACTTGAAACTCTTTACTTTAACATGTCCCTCAACACCCTAAATACATACCTCCTCCAACAGGATTCTTCCTGGAGTTGAGATTGAGGAACACTAACGTATAGGACTAGTTTCCCAGAATTCTAGTGACATCTATTTTTGTATTTGTATTTTATTTCATTTATTGAGCGCTTTCGCCAAAGCTCTTTACCAGAGGTTAATTAATTTCCACAGTACAATAAAAAATGAAAATTGTGGCAAATCAAAAATCAACTAAATTGAAGAGAGAGAAAGAAGATGAGTTTTTAATTGCAAGCGAAATATATGACAGGTAGAAGAAGCACGAATAGAGAGCGGAAGGGCATTCCAGTGCTTAGGTGCACAAAGCGAAAAGGAGCGAAACCGGGAAGAAGCACACGGCGGCTTAGGAACAGAAAGAAGGAAAAGAGATTCAGAGCGAAGCGAACGTGAAAGGGAAATAAAAAGAGCGAAGAGCACCAAGATTCGAAGAAGCCAGACCATGAAGGGCTTTATAGACGGCGCAAAGAAAATGAAAAATAAGATAAAGATCAAAAAGAGAGCATGGAGGCAGAATGAAGAGAAGCGATAACAGAAGAGCGAAAAGGTACCTGAAAAAACAGGCGAATAGCAGAGCTGAAACAGAGCATAGAGGAGTAAGATGCATTTTTGGGAGATCTAATAAAAGAACTCAGCAGCAAACGTTTAGTAGCCTGAAAGGATAGAAAAGGCCAAGTGCTCGGACGTTTATGAAGATGAAAACGAGCAGAACGAGCAGTATAATCAATATGTAGAGAAAAGGAGAGGGAAGGATTAAAGACGACACCAAGATTTTGAGCAGAGGTCAAAAAAGAAAAAAAGGACCCCCGTAGGACCCATAGGGGAGACCAGAGGGGACAGAGACGGGGAAGGAGAAGAAGATGGAAAGAAAAGAACCTCCATTTTAGAGGGGTTGAGATGAAGAAATCGAGAGGCCATCCAGGACTTGACCGCAAGCAGACAAGAAGAAAACAACAGTGTTTTGAAGAGAAGGAGCTCATGTCAATAAAGAGAAAAGGATTTGTGAATCTTCAGCACAGAAATGACAAGACTGATTAAATGAGGAAATATGATCAGATAGGGAAATAGTGTATAAAGAAGAGAGAAGAGGACCAAAAACAGAACCTTGTGGTACACCACAAAGGAGCGGGTAAGAGCAAGAAGACTGGCCCGCCCAAGAAACAGAATAAGTCTGTTCAGAAAGATAGATAGAAAGGAAGCAAAATCGTGAGGTCAAAAGTATCGAATGTAGTGGAAAGATCAAGTAGAATAAGAATGAAAGATTGTCATATCTAACACAAAGTACTGAGTTAGAAACGTCTAATAGGGGAGATGGAGTATAGTGTGCAGGAGGAAAGCCAGATTGCAAAGAAAAAAGAAGAGAACGGAGATGAAGAAACGGAAAGGCTTGAGCATGCACAACTCGCTCAAGATGTGCTGACAAAAAAGGATTCAAAGAAATAAGACGAACATTTGAGGAAAGATATGAGTACAACAAAGGCTTCCTAAGAATATGAATAATAACAGTATGTTTAAAAGAGGATGGAAAGATGGCAGATTCAACTGAGAAGTTGATTAGAGCAGTATGATAAGGAATCAGAGGGTGGGCCCTAGTCAAGAATAGCCAAGTATTAGAATCCGAAAGAAAAGAAAATGAGGAAAGTGAAGACGAAGATGAACAAAGAGAAGCTACTATCAGCTCCTCAGCCTGTTGGTGATGTCAGAGCAGCATCTGCCAGCACAATGCCTCTTTGGCTGGTGGTGTTTACCTGCTTTACATTTTGTCACCTTAATGCTTTTGCTCCCCAGCTCACAATTCCTTTTGCAGCTTTCGCCCGCCTCTCCGTTAGAGAGGAAATGGCGGTTTCACACTACCGACCCGCATCGCCCAACAAAATAAAAATGTCACCAGTGTTGATAGGGATTTATTGGGTGCACCTGTGTTGATATGCTTGGCTTTCCATTGTATAAATGAGCGATTGATCTGGCAATTTACGTTGTCTGCAGTAGACGGAGACCTAGAATTTGGAACTGGGGCGCTCGTGTTGCAATCCCAGCTTCCCTACGTGGCCGCAATGGTGTCATCCAGGTAAGATTGCATTATACAGTGTGAATGGTAGGTTTTGGCATCTACTCCTGGGCCTGAGCTGACTACATTTTAATATCTAATATAGCAGTAACAAGGACTTCCCAAAAAAAGCATTCAGTTACATAAGGTACGTTTTGAGTGAACTGTGTGTGGTTGTAGATGGGAAAGGAGCTCTTCCAGATGTGTGATGTTCAGTCGGAGGACTTAAAGCCTTGCTGCAGCGTTTCTGCTCACATGGGCTCACCCATCTGCTCATGTATCCAGTGTGTGCAAATCAACTGTGGGTTGTGCACAAACACTGGGCTTTCGTGAAAAATGATTTAATCCCAAAATCTGTGACAGCACATAGAACTTGGGAAAAGGCAATCATTAAAAAAAGTTAAAACATGCTTAGCAAAGTGGTGGCAAACCCTAACACGAGGAGGTAAAACGTTTTTTGTGATTCTAGGGCTTTGAGATAAATGAAATGGGGCGGAACCCGAAGAAGGGGCAGGGGCTGGAAAAGGGGACTGTTAATGTGTGTGTGGGGGCAGGGGAGTAGGGGTGTATGCCCTTGTTTGAGCCGAGGGCAGCACAAAGCCTACATACACCACTGGTAGTAGGTATTCCCATCACTAAAGCTTATAAACACAATGTTGTCTACCTAGTAGAGAGGAAAGGCTGAGCCGCTTTGCCGAGATATGATACTGTGATCAAGCATATGAAAGCAGATGTCTGCAACAAGTGCTTAACCCACTGAGCTTTCTTTTTAACCACGGTGTCATTTAAACGTGTCAGTATGCATTTCAACTTGGATATTGCACATGGTCAATATATTTCCCAAAGAAAGGTGAAGATGCTACTCGAGTTGTGCAGCAGTTTATGTCTACACTGTATGTAAACAGTGTATACCCTTTTGGGAGGATAGCTCAGGGGCAACGTGCTCGCCTTGGAAGCAAAACCACAAGGAGCGACAGTGGTTCGATCCCTGGGTCCGTGCTTAAAAACCTCTGGCTATTAAATAACCCATCGTATCATATATACTCCTGAACATATTACCACATGAATCAATCAGATTCTGAACCGCTGCCAGGCAGTAGGCTCCCAGAATCAGCAGCTAACTATTATGACATGTGCTATTTATGTTTTTTTAACACAAATGTGCCCTGGAAATTTGCAGCTGGTGAGGACCCCTCGCGTGTTGGGGACCTGAGTCACATGACCCTTGTGCCTACACATTCTCCACTGACGCCACAGTCAAGCTTAATCGAAGGGTGCCTTCAAGGATGGGAGGGGAGCAGCAGTCAACCATGCCATAGGCGAGCCTAGATAGTACCAGGGCCCAGAAAAGTGACTCATACCTCCATGGGCACACAAGGTTCCCATCTGAAAAAATATCCTCTTCGCTCTCAGCACAAAACACCTAGAAACATATCCGTACATAGTAACTACACACACCAACATGTCATCTAACCTATTTACATCTTTCCCACTAACCTAACCCATCCAACCCCTCTGTTCCAGATCTGCCAGAGCACCTGCAGACCATGCACATGGCAGTAGAGTGTGAAATTAATCCCAGTAGCATAACATAGCATCAGTATCCTCTACGCTCTCAGCACAAAACACCTAGAAACATATCCGTACATAGTAACTACACACACCAACATGTCATCTAACCTATTTACATCTTTCCCACTAACCTAACCCATCCAACCCCTCTGTTCCAGATCTGCCAGAGCACCTGCAGACCATGCACATGGCAGTAGAGTGTGAAATTAATCCCAGTAGCATAACATAGCATCAGTATCCTCTACGCTCTCAGCACAAAACACCTAGAAACATATCCGTACATAGTAACTACACACACCAACATGTCATCTAACCTATTTACATCTTTCCCACTAACCTAACCCATCCAACCCCTCTGTTCCAGATCTGCCGGAGCACCTGGAGACCATGCACATGGCAGTAGAGTGTGAAATTAATCCCAGTAGCATAACATAGCATCAGGCATGGTATAAGCATGTTAGCATTTGCAGTGAAAAGATAGGAATAGCAACATATTTACTATGTTACGTTGTGCTTTTCTACCTGGACCTTTGAAAAGTGCCAAACCACCACGTGCTTCCTCCTAATGTGTTGCTTTCCACGACTGGATCTCAGATACAACATAGATGCATTTTAGCATTAATGAAAGCCTTGAATGAGCAGTTGTCTTAATGAGATGTCTTGTGGCGTTTAGGCATGTAGTCCTGGGAGATGGCATCCCTGGCTTGTCTTGAATTGTCTGAGTGAGAGGGGTTTAAAAGGGGGTATTAACCCTGTAGCAGTTAGATGACTCTGGCCTAAGAGGAGCGAGTGGTAAATGCAGAAGTGCACCCGGGCCCTCAGGCAATTAGTTGCACATAACGGTTGATCCCTTTCTCCGCAATACTTCTGTGCACCTTTTTTTTTTTGAGTCAGTGATACAGTTAGAGCCCTACACATGCACACTGTTACAGTGATCAGATTGGTAGTCTGTCTACTATGAACATACAGCATCATAGCGTGCACTATATTGGGTTTTTAGAGGAAGGAGGGCAGTCAATTTGTATGGGGAAGGGGCATATTATTGACAGGCATGACGGGGAATCTTTATTTATTTACATTTTTATAGATCGCCACAGGCCTCAGAGCGCACAACGATGTCCAAATATCAGACAGCCTAACCCTTTTAATGAAGCGCTTCCTTGTATTACCTTCTGGTTACAATTGCTATGCTGCTGCTGCTTAACCCATGACTAACCCCTCTCAAACATCTCAATAAATAAAGAATCGCCCAGCTGCTTTAAACCATCCACCTTGACAGGTGGCCCATGGCTGCGAGCTACCATTTCCCATCCATTCTGCCCATTTCCTTTACATCTGAAACGCCACCCCAGCCCCCACTCCAGGCGATCACGTTGTCTTTGGTGTTACCTAATGAATATATTATATATCCCTACAGAACAAAAACTGGTGTGCAATGCCAAACCCGCGAAGAAATGGCTCTGACACATTTCCACAGTATAGCCATTAGTATATGTTCACGTGCGACATATATACGTTCAAAAAGAACAGGAAGAGTATAGAGGGCATTGTGCAGAAAGAATCTTACTTCAGTGTGAGGTGGCCGCCGAATGACAGAAGAAGGTCTGAATGGTGTGAGGAATGATCGTGGCGTCTACGGCCACGAGCAGATAAGAGCTCGCAGGTATGTTTGCTGTTGCCTGTGTGAGCTTTCAAGAGGCCCAGGAATACAGCAGCAATAAAACGCGGTGCAAGGGGAATAACAAAGAAGGGGAGGGTTTAAAAAATAAATAAAAAGCAGCCAGGTGTATACAATGGGGAGGCATCCCCACCATTCCAAATAGAATTCAGATGTTGTTTCATTTCGCTGCCACCTCACACTGAAGTAAGACGTGTGCCTGTACTCCCTCCTCCATAATCTTCCTTTGAACATGTACTACTGGCTGGACTGTAGAAATGTGTCAGATCCTCAATTTTGGCCCACCGAGAGCTTCATCTGGATACAGTACCAATTGCACCCTAGATTTCTGTGTACAAGCATAGCTAAACATATGTCTATGCAAAGTAAGCCACCTGCTCCCTTGTTTTATGATCAAATTACATATTCAAATCAGTTAATTTCTATCGCAGGCGTGGGCCACCTGGTCCATCGGAACTTTCCAATTTGCCTGCCTGCTGCAACACAATACTCCCTAAGTCGTCTTCAGCTCTGACCTAGCTCTAGCATTAACAACTTGGTGATTTGTGACTCTCCCGCCTCTCTACCACACACACACACACACACACCTTCATTTAAGTGTTATTCCAGAAAATCACACACACGCACACACATACACACACACACACACACACACACGTCTTATTCCAGAAAGACTCAAACATGCTCTATTGTTGGTCATATGGTATATGTGTAATCCAAATAACTACACGTTACATTCAAAATAATTCTACACAATTGCTATTAGTTGGTGTAATGCAATTTGGCATTTGTATAGCGCCTCTGTGCCTCAAAGTGATGTGAGTGAACGCCCTTGGAGGATCGAAGTCCAAGGTGTGAGAAATTGGTCAGAGTGATTTAGAATGCATGTGTGCATTTTAGCCCGTACAAAGGTAGGTAGGGGTGGCTAAGTCCCTGAAGCGAAGTCCCTGAAGCGATGCAAGTAGAGCAGGCTTCTGGTTGGGTGTTGTGAAGGCTGTCGAAGGGTATGCGAGTCAAGGAGACTGATTAAGTGTCCAGTTAAGCCAAATTTTTATCATGGGACTTAGCTGCAGTCTAGTGGCAGAGGTGATCTGCAATATGAGATCAGGTAGCAGGTGATTGCACATGTGTGGGGGCCGTCCAATTGAAATGGCATGCAATATGTACCTATGACAGGGTGCAGTCCTGGCATGTGGGACTTCAGGGATCCTTTCTGTGTGTGCTTGGTACGTTTTTGAAGTATCCTCATGTGTTCAGTACTTTGTTGGAGTCTCCTCATGTGATTCACCGATGCCCCACCTACTTGTCAGCCCTGAGAGGCTGATTCGGTCAGTCAAGAAGCAGGTGGGAAGAGCCAGGACTTGAGTGCCTTCCGGAAGGCAGGCTGATTCTCTATGCGGCGGATGCTAAAAGGGAGAGAGTTCCATATTGTGGGTGCTTGGATAGAGTAAGGAAGATCCCCCTATTCTGGTGGATTTGGCAGAGGCGATGACCAAGAGAAGAGCTGTGCCATGACATGGACTTTCAGACCTCACATGAGTGACTTTTCTCCCTTTAATGGGATAAAGCGTAATCAAAACAAACTTTTATGACTGATCGTAGCGAGGGGTCATGACGTTTTTTGTGGACATGCATCAGAAGGGCACCCAGTTCATTCCCCTTTGAATTTTGGGATGTGTAGTTCCCCATCTTTCAAATTGGTGGGAAAACTACAAATCGGCTGATCTTTAACCCGTCTCTACTGATCAGAGAAAGAGCATCAAAGCTGAGTTTACTAATGTGGCCTCACTTTCCCTATGCTCTTTTCTGCCAAGTGCCACATCCCACAGTGCAAGATCCAGACTGCGCAGCACTTGATTACTGCAGCCTTTCCAATCAGTTTGAAAAGCCCACTTAATAGCTGTAGGCCCTAAAACGGTATACCGGTATAAACAATGTGACTGTTATTATAGTTCAATTAAGCTGTTCACGGTATCTATAACAGTATACTGGTATACCGTTACACCCCTATTCCTGACAGCATAGAACCTTATCCGGGTGCCAGGATTTTCATGTGTGGTAAAAAGAGAAGCAGGGTATTGGAGACTCTGCATACCTGTGTCACGCCTTTTCGTTGGTGGAGGCAGGGACATCATTTCACTAAAATGTCAGGGGTAGCGGAAGTGACATCACCCAACCCATGACCTCTGATGACATCACAGGAAGTGATCATTTGACCCCACCCTGAATTGATATCGCGGGAAGCGATGGAACACAACCTTTCACCCCTTGACAAAACAGGAAGTGGCGTCACATAGCATTGTTCCTAAAACACTACAAAAAGATTCTTACGATATCACTATAATGTGATATAGATTTCATACAAGAATGGATCAACATATGTATCATTAAGATCAGTGTGTGTAGGCCCATGTTACCAAATTGCTGTAAATGCAAGCAGACATGCAAGGCCAAATGATTATGATGTGTTATTATATAGCACTTACGCTTAAGCGCCTTATATAGGAAAAATATACATGCAATATCACCAAACCTGTGTTGTACTCATTTATCGACCTCAGAAGGATGAAAGGCTGAGTTGAGGTGTTTAAGAACAGACTATATCAGTGACTCACCCCCTGAAATGTGCCTGAAATAAACCTTTAATAAGCCTAGCAATTATTGTATAGAATTCCAGAAAGACAAGTTTTTGGGTATTCCTATTCTTGCTGAAAGTGTTAGACTTGTGGAACCCCTGTTCTTTTTTATTATTTTTAAGAGGCCTGAACAAGAAATCCAGCCACTCCAGAAGCAAAGAGCCACATGGCGCTGGCCACAGGCCAGGAGATTGCATTACAAAAAAAAAGAAAAAAAGGAATGTATTTTTTTTTTAGGGGTAGCAAGGGAGACCATAGGTGTAGCAAGGAAGACATCAGGGGGCGCAGATGCGACCCCTGGTGACCGCTAAATGACGTCCCTGGGTGGAGTTACAACCTCCATGAGTGGAGCTGTTTCCTGACAGTCTTCCCCAGCTGGTCCATGGATGGAACAGAGACCCTGTTATTTTATATAAAAGGAGCAGAAATATGGAACAAGTGTGTCTTGTGAAGGCATCATGAAGTAGACACAGGCAACAGGTTCAAGTTGTCTGTGTTGTCAGGTTGTTTTACTAACTTAAAAATCAGGATGGAGTCAGGTCTAACTAGCCCTATGCTAAGGTGGGATTTCCCTACCTAAATAAAACTCAGGATAGTCTGTGTCAGGAAGTCCAAATCATAAGCCAGTCTCTGTCCAAAACCTATATTTGCCCTCACAATTAACTTTATACAATGTGTAGGGATGTCAACATCAAAATGAATAGGGTTTGAAGTAAAGTTCAGAGCTCCTTCCAGCTCTTGGCTTTAATCAGCTTCCCCTTCCCCAAGTTCATAACAGTTCTCGAGGTACCAGGGATCCCTTCAGCAAGAGTTCAAATCTTCCACCTTTTCAAACAAACAGCACAGTTCCTTGGGACACTTCGCAGCTCTTTGGAAATCTCTAATTTTCACCAGTTCATTTAGGCAGCTCTGTTTCTTGACTTCAAATTTGCATCTAAGGCTGTTGCAAAACACAAGCTTCTTTATGCTTTCATTCGCTTTTCCAGGCATGGCACTCAGTCTAGGCACAATTCTTGGACCGCACGTCCCACACATTACAGGTCATGCAACCGATCCCCCTCCTTAGTAGCTTTCCATCACCAAATGGCCACTGATTCATTGTGACAGTGATGTTGAGTTAATTCCCCAGTGTCACAAACATTTGAAACTGTACCGTGGCTTGTTTGGTTCCCTTTTTCACCTAGAACTCCTGGAGCCCATTTGCTTTGGGCTAATATTCGGTTTCTTATCTCTTGACCTTCTGGGTATTCTCTTACCTTTTCCCAGCTTATGTTTCAGAAAATACACTTTCATTACACTTTCTTGTAATCTTCTGGCTCTTGCTCATACAGGTTTACCCTTGACCTTGAACTCTTTTAGCTTTGGTTCATACTTTGGTTTCATGCTCTAAATTGCATGGCATCTGCCACCAGCACCTCTTGCAGACAAAGGGTTTCCTTTAAGCTTTGATCAATATATGGCTTTGTATCTTCTTCCCTTATTGGTATGCTTTGACTTTGCCAATACTTGTATCTCATACAACACATTCTGTGCGATCTGCCACATACACCAACTTTCTTTCACTTCATTAATGAGTGCTCAATACATGCCTTTACTCTGTTTGATGTTCAAAAGTGATCATTATAACTTTCAGTTAGTTCATTATTCAAAAGTACTTGTTTCCGTACTTGAAATGGTTGTCAGTTTGTTTGGTATTCAAAAACCATTGCTTCAACATTAAAAATACTTGTAATGACTTTCAATTCATTCAGTATTCAAGAGTGCTTGGTTCGGCATTCAAAAAGTATTTAGAATAACTTTCAGTTAGTTTGGTATCCAAAACAACAATGTTCAATGCACCTCCACCTGCCAACCCGGTGCTTCCTGTTCACTCACGTTTCAGAACTTACAGCGTTGCAAGGTCTCTGCCATTCTGGATTCTCGCCTGCTCCAGCGGGATCTCGCTCCTCCCCTAGTGATCTCCGTGGCATTGCTCCCCAGCAATGCTCTGCTTGCAGCCCAGCACTTATGTGGCCACTTCACTCGGTCAGGCCGGCCTGCCACACACAATCTGCTACCGGCCTCCCGCTTTCCTAAGCATTGCTTCCTGCTACATAAACTCTGCATTTGGCACCAGTTCTCAAGCATTCCACTTGCCACGCCACTGCTTGGAGTTGGTTTTCCTGGCTGCTGCCTCGGCCTCCTCGGCTCCCACTGCCTCCACAGGGTATGCAGTGATAAAATTGCAGCAAAAATGTCGCTTGTAAATAAAATCACGGCAAAAATGCTGTGGTTTGACCCGTTAAAGGTGTACACCATTTAAGAGGAGTGGGGGTTACGGGGGTGTCCCCCGCTCCCCTTAAATTGTATAATGGGTACGGGGGTTGCATGGGTGTCCTCTGCATCCTTTAAATGGATTGCGGCGGCAAAACCACAGCCTTTTTGCTGCAATATTTTGTGTCCGCGGACATTTTTGCTGCGATTTTAACATGTGCCCTCCACAGCTGACTTCACAGCTGACTCCATGGCCGACTCTCCAGCTGCCCCCATTCCCAAACGGAGTCCGGGTTTTAAAGTGCCAGCCACCATAATGATTCCCAGAAAGACTAGACCACTCATTTTCAGAATGGTAGTCTGTCTTATTCATGCTGTCCTCCTCCTCATCCCAGTACACAGCTGAGGCTGATGAGTGTTTGTATTAACAAAATGAGGCTGACATGAGTCTGTATTAATAAAAGAGGGTTGATATGTGTTTGTTTGTTTTAAATGAGGATGTTTCTTCTTAGTTGTCTCTTCCTTATCCCAATGTTGAGGTAATGTGTCTGAGAGACAATTTGAAGGGAAGAAAGGGCTGACAGTAGCCGACAAAGGCTTGAGGGATAGAGGGTTAAGAGTGACAAGGGAAAGGGGGATACCATGTCTCACCCAAAGACGTCCTCTCCTCACTCACCAAGTTCCCTCCCCCAAGGTGATCCTCCCTCGTTTATCCCCAGGGTCAGGATCCAAAATCGATGGCCTTTCCCTGGACCCCTGAGAGGAGGATCCAGGGGAAAAATAAGTGAGGATGACCTCAGGTTCCTCACAGTCGTCACAACTACCTGCAGGTGTGTACTTATGCCTGAAGCCATGTTCTGGACTTCTTTCAACATACTGATATTTTTGGCAGTGCGAAACCTACCACTGCAACAAGGAGGACCTTTTAAGTATGTCACCTGCTTCAGGTGAGGTGTTTTGATTTGCTCTTGCTCATTGCGTGCAGTACCACCTGAGCTACCCAAAGGCACCCTTCTGGAGAAGGGGTACACTCATCCAAGCTTTTACTTGTGCATTAAAGAATAGGGGGAACCCATATTCATCCACGAGTCACTACAGTGCTAAAAGTGATGTCAAATCCTGTCTTAATGTCACAACTTTTTAAATACCACCTTCCGCACCCTAAGAGATTTTCAGTGTTCTTGCAGGTGGGCCTAGGGCACAGACCAGTATTTTTCATGTCTGCCTTCCACACACGTAATGCCTGAAAATACAACGCGGTTTTAGGGCTTTAAATATAGTTGTTGATGTTTAAATTCTGTGCAGAGTAATGAAGTGCTGAGATGTATGTGGAACAAACCTGTGAAGTATGGCAACAATGGAAGTCTGAAGGAGTGAGGAGTGGTGCTTGTGAGAATTAAAAGTGATGTAGATTGTGAATTTGGGTGAAGGCAACTGGGTGATGGAACATTTTGGTATAATATGAGTTGGTTCTTATCACGCTATGGTGTTCTTATATTTTCTGGCATTCCTCATCTCTGGCAGAATGCGGTCATAGATGACATCATGAGGGAATGAACCATAACTGATGAAGATATTAATAGGCCGATTCATGGAATTAATGTGCGCCGAAAATTCCGGCGCAAGCGTGCGAAAATGCGCGAATCGCAGTGAAAGAGCAAAAATCGCAGTGCATGTGCGAAAATCGCAGGGAAACCAGCGCACATCGATTCATGGAAGTCCGTGCGTGAGTAAAATGTGGGATGTGCGCTGAAAAAGTGCGCAGCGCACGCCGGCGCACAGGTCATCTAACGGCGTGCGCTAAGGCCACAGCGAAATCGCACATAGAGCAGCGCACATAACAAAAGTAGGCGGAACACGGGGCGTTACACGCAGAATGGGGAACAACTCGTGAAAATGTGGGCATCACGGGGGAAGTACAGGAGGCAAGTGCGCGGAACGCCCACACGCTCGCCTACAACACGTATTCATGGAATCGAATAGGGCAAACCAGCGCACGGGCAAAGACGCGCACAGGGCCATACACGTCCGCCACGCGAAAGCAGGCGGTAGCGTCCCTGCGCAGGAAAAAAATGTGCGCTAACAAAAACCACGTATATACAGCTAAGATGAACGTCCCATACTGTGGCCCTCTAGGACAAATGACGTGCAAAGAGGTACGCGACAAACACAGACACCCGCTGTGTCAAAAATAGCGTGTGCGTGTATTCCTGGCATGCAGGCGGGAAGTATTACACGTGATCGGGCCTGGGGGAGCGGGTACATGTATTTCAGGGGTGCGCGAGAAGTTTTACACGCGATTGGCCTGGGTACGTGTATTTCAAGGGTGTGCGGGTGTTTTCACACGCGATCGGGCCTGGGGGAGCGGATACGTGTATTTCAGGGGTGCGCGAGAAGTTTTACACGCGATTGGCCTGGGTACATGTATTTCAGGGATGTGCGGGTGCTTTCACACGCGATCGGACCTGGGGGAGCGGGTACATGTATTTCAGGGGTGCGCGAGAAGTTTTATACGCGATTGGCCTGGGTACGTGTATTTCAGGGGTGTGCGGGTGTTTTCACATGCGATCGGGCCTGGGGGAGCGGGTACGTGTATTTCAGGGGTGCGCGAGAAGTTTTACACGCGATTGGCCTGGGTACGTGTATTTCAGGGGTGCGCAGGTGTTTTCACACGCGATCGGGCCTGGGGGAGCGGGTACGTGTATTCCAGGGGTGCAACTGCACATCCCAGTGTCATCTCGTGTAATTGGAGGATAGGGCCTCAGTGCGTATACGGGAAGTGATGTTGGACGTTTGATCCGGTTTAAAAGGTACGTGTAGGACGTCATTTCCTTGTACGTGCTTTTCGTGGAGAGCGAGTGGGTGAATACTGTACTTCTTGTCGGTTCACACGCGATTTACTTCACAGCGTTTCTAGTTCGTACTCCCTGTTACCTCTGTCAGTTTTTTCCTGATTTTCTCTTGGACCTGTTTCCTCAAACAGCGTTCACTTCTTCTTTTGTCCTGTCTCCTCAGACAGCGTACAATTCTTTTGGCGGGGGTGTTGCCAATGCGCACACGTGCGTATTTTTCACGCTCTTTTCCCAGGCAGACGGTGAGTCGCGCACGTATTTACCAACTGTGCTTGCCCCATGAGTCACGTACCTCTTCAGAGGTCATTGTAGGCTGTGTGTAACACGCGTACGTTCATTATTGTGTTTCTGGGTGCCACAGCGTAGTGCGGGTTCATTTTCCCACGCACGTGGTCTACGAGGGGTCGCATGCACGTCATTTTCTGTTTTTGGGGTGCCTGTGCGTTGTGTGACCCATCATCTTTCCCCAGGCGTTCCATACAGCCTTGCTAGAGCACTAGGGTACGCATTCCATCTAGTACCCTACCCCTTTGACCCCCACTTGCCCAGGACAATAGTTTACTGCAACTCCCATACGCACAACAACATCAGTGCCATGGCTGGGCAGGCGGTAAGGGTGGCAAAGGTGGGCGAGCCTCAAGAGGTGGGAGTGGTGGGCACAGTAGGGGACGTGGCCGGGATTTGCAGGCTACCCCTAGCCCCCCACGTGTGGAGGACCAGTCAGGGACACCCATGCCCCCCCCCATGGTTGAGGGAAACATGGCTGACACCATCTCTGCTCAGCCCTTGTCGGACTGGCCCATTGTGGCACCTGACCTGGCACAGGGTTACTCCCAGGCTGACTTCCAGGTCGCCAAGTCTAGGCCACGGGTGGCGATGCAAGTCAGTGTCACCAGGTCACGTGGATCAGGGGCAGCCATGTCATCTGCTGCCCCGAGTAGGTGGGGTGGGGAGGCTGCAGGGGCAGCTGCAGCTCCGTCCACCCCAGCTCTGACTCTCCCAGCCAGGACAGTGTTGGTCCCAGTCCATCAGACTGAGGTTCCCCCTGCCAACATCACACTTCAGCTAATGCCTGCCGAAAGTCATAAGGTCAGTGTGCCATTGCACACTACTACTACACAGTCCACCAGTGCTCCTGCCCCTAGTGGCCAGAGCGGCGTAGGCCACTCAGGATCCCCACCACCTTCAAAAAGAAAGAGGAAGAGTGCTCGTCCAGTACAGGCTGATGCCCCAGACACGGCTACACAGTCCGGCACGCCAAGGAAGCCTAGCTTCAATGATGCTGAACTGGATGCACTTGTGCAGTATGTGTCCGCACATGACGGCAAAATGTTGATCACTTCAGGGTGTAAGATCACACCTGCTCGACGTCAGGCACACTGGCAGTCCATCGCGGACAGCATAAGTGCCCTTGGGTTTGTGAGGTGCACAGCTGGTAAGTGCTACAAGCGCTGGAACGACCTTAAGCGCAGGGCAAAGAAAAAGTTGGCCTCAAGTCATGCCGCAACTCTGGTGGCTGGAGGTGGGTCTCCACAAGAGGACATTGAACTCACTCTACATGAGCATGTTGCTGGGACCTACGTCACAGAGGAGCAGATCCAAGGTGTGGGAGAACTGCCAGATTACGAGGCATTGTCTGGTGAGTGCACATGCATGTGTGTGTGATCCATGTGTATGTTGTTTGTGGGAGGGGTTCTGGTTGTGTGCCAGGTGAGGGTGTGTGTGCCAGAGTGTTTCGGGTCACCGATGTGCTTCATCCAATACATTCTGGGGCCCTGGATTTGGGTATTACAGTATCCCTTCTGCCCACAGTAGACATTTTGCACTACATCATGCCAGTTGCCCTTGAAGTGGCATCCTGCAACAACATTGTTCCGTATTTTGCTGTGTTCATTCAGGCTGATTGTTTGAATTCCCCCACTTTTACTACGCATTTCTCTGCCCTATTGTCACATACATGACATTCCTATGGTACATGCCATCTGTGTGATGGCATGTGTCATGTATGTGGATTGGACATGCCACTCACAGACCAATGTGTGATGGCACTGCTAGCCAGCATGCAGCTAATGTGTTGCTCTTCCATCTTGGTGTCATCAGTGTCTGACATTTTCCTCCCCTTCCAACTCAATGGCAGTGCAGGCATGGGAGGGTTATAGTCATGTGGGACATGTGTCAATCAAGTACTGCTTCTGTTGCTCGTCTGGCCTAATTGTGTCCCATGCTGCTAATGCCTGTTTCCATTTTTTGTCTTTTATGTTTTTCCAGAGGATGACGCACTTGATGCTGTTGAGGGTGAGGAGATGGTGCAGACCCAGGAGGGATCTCAAGCACGACCGGGCACCAGTGGGGAACGTGGTTTGGTGGTGGGGGAGAACCCTCTCTTGCTGCAGGCCATAGTGTCCAGGGGTGTCTCTGGCTGCACCTCCCCAGACCTCTTTTCAGGTGTTGATTCGGATGAGACCTATGTGGATTCGCAGGTATGTGTTCATGGAAGGGATACTGTTCTGTCCAACCCACCTGCACCAGGGGTAGAGCCCACTATGGGGATGTCAGTGTTGGTAGGTGCGCCTTTGGTGGTTACGGATGCAGGGCCACACTCCGCAACATCTGATCCTGGGCCAGCAGATCAGAGGGGGAATGCAATCCTGCAGCCTCAGGCGGTGCCGACACAGCAAGGCGCAGTTCGCCTTGCCCCAGACAGGTGTGGTGCCCGCCAACGCGGTGGCCGTCAGCCACCAGGCAATACCGCATGGGAGCAATCCATATACGGTATGGCAACCCAACAGGAAGCATCATCTGAGATGATGGCTCAAGCCATGGAGAGGGTGGCCACTTCCATTGTCCCCCCAGAAAGGCAGATGGAGCAACTACAGCAAGCAACAGACTCCATTTGCCAATCACTCAGGGAGGACATGTTGGAGTCCAACAGGGACAGACGGGCGGCCCTGGACAATCTGAGGGAATCCATTTCTTTAGAAGCCCAGGGCCAGAGGGAAGCCCTGAGGGGAGAAGTCCGGCACCTCAGGCAGACTCTTGTGGACCTTGAGGCTGCCACTGTCACGAGGACGGAACAGCTGCTGGAGCGCGTCACCCATACGCTCTCAGCAGAGATGCAGGCAACTTGGGCGGAGGTCCGGGCATCATGTCGGGTGGTGCATGGGGATCTCCGCACCATATACCTCCAGAACGAGACCTTCCACACCCGCATGCTTGCTGCCATGGAGGACCAAACTAGGGCTTTGCGTGGGCTGCCTCCCATAGCACCACCACCTCCTGTGGCAGCAGCAGCAGAGGTTGAGGAGAGCGAATCCAGCGATGAATCTCCCACGATGTCGTAGCCGTGCAGGTCATGAGCCCATGGAGGTGTTTTTTTTTCGCAACATCCACACAGGTGGCTGTTGGTGAGCACCCTGTCCTCGGACCTCCTGGGTGGCCTACCCCACCCCCCCTGGCCCACACATGGCCATTTTTGATTTTTTTGTTGCAGTGTGTTGCCTTGTGTGGCTCCCATGGGCATCCACTGTATTCCGGCTGGGCACATGCAGGCTTGTCCTGAGTTTGGGTTAGATGTTTGGGTTCGTGAGACACACACCCCTCCTGCTTGCCGTTTCCATGGGCTTGCAAAGGGTGTGCCCAAGTCACAGTGACTTAAACAGTGACGTTGGACTCCCACGACATGTGTGGGCAGTCTGTAGTCAATGCTGTGTATACATTCCTAGTGCATATTGTTGTTGTATTGTGCACTGCATGGTGTATTGATGTGTGCTTGTGCATCCATGTCTCCCTCCTAATTTGCAGGTTCATTCCTCATGTCTTCACAAGGCCGTCCACTTTGGAGATGGAGTTCATGTTGTGAGCAGTGGACTTCCAGATGTGCGTGGCAACAACACTGTACAGTTGGAGGTGGTGGATGTGCAGGCATTCGCATGTTGTAAGACTACGTATCTTTTACCTTAGTACTGTCATGTTTATGCTATGTGGATTGTATTGTGGTAAGTATTTGGTCATGTGTCTTGTTATTTCTACATTTATGTGGGCATATTGTGTCTGGCCAGTTTCCATTAGGGACACTGTACTTTGTGACACTTGTGTCATGTTTGGGGGATGACTTTGTTTGCTCTCACATGGCATGTCATGCCATGGTGTGTTGGTTGGCGGTGCTGGGGAGGGGTTGGGTGACATGGCACTGTTGTCATGTTGTATCTTGCAAGGGGGTAATGATTTTAGCAGCATAGAAGTGTGTCTTTTGATGACACAGCATTGGTGGTGTTTGTGTAGGTAGGGAAGCACACAATGGAACACTTCCAGATGTACAATCTCAGGCTGGTATGATTGTGACAGTTGACTGTCCATTGAGGCATCATCATTGTCAGATTGTTTCATCATTGATTGTCAGCTGGTATGTGCAAGGCTGTGTGCACTCCACAGGGGTGTGATTTTATGTGAAGTAATTAGCCACCAGCTGCGTATGGGCTGCCTCACCCCGTGCCCTTTCCCCTCCCATGCGCAGCGGGCATGCATGTGGTTGGGGATGTGGGGGCACCACCATGCCCACGGCCAGGCCCCGGCGTGTTGCAACGTTGTGCAGGACACATGCTGCCACTATGATCCTGCACACTACTGGGGGAGCGTATAACAGCTGCCCGCCAGAACGGTCAAGGGAGCGAAAGCGTGACTTGAGCACTCCGAATGTGCGCTCCACGATGCCCCGGGTTGCAATGTGGGCTGTGTTGTATCTTACCTGGGGTGGCGTGGTGGGGTTCTGAATTGGCGTCATCATGTGGGTGCTGAAAGGGTAGGCACTGTCCCCTGGGGAGTTGGTGATGGGTATCATTAGTGGGGTTGTGACATTACTCAGTATCTGACATGCATGCATGCGCAGTGGCATTTATACTCACCGAGCAGCCATATATCGCCATGCCGCCCAGCTTCGATGTCCCGGTTTAGTGTAGACATTCTGTAAATGAAACTGTCGTGGGTGGAGCCTGGATAGTTGGCGTATACTGAGGTGATGATTCCCTTGGCATCACATACTATCTGGACGTTGATGGAATGCCAGTGCTTGCGGTTTCTATAGATGTGCTCAGTTGCCCTGGCGGGACGTAGAGCCACATGGGTGCAATCAATGGCACCTAGCACTTTGGGGAATTGTGCCACCCCGTAGAAATCCTGGGCGACAGCCTGCCTTTCTGCAGGTGTTCTGGGCAGGTATATGTGCCTGCGGACTGATGGGCGTGCAGTGATGATGGCCAAGACCTGGTGTAGGCAGCGTGACTGCGTGGCCTGTGACACCCCCCCACTATGGCACTTGTCCGCTGAAATGATCCAGTGGCCAAGAAGTGCAGTACATTAAGGACCTTCTCCAGGGGGCTGAGTGCTTGGGAGCACAAGGTGGTTGATGTGAGGTCATCCTCCCACTCACTGACCAGGTCGAGTATTATGTGAGGTGGAAACCTGTACCTCCCATACACATGTCATCAGGCATCCCAAAAAGGCTTGTTCTGGGTGTAAAAATTCTGGCCCTGACTATCCTCCTCCTCCTCCTGCGGTATCCCACGGCCACTGCTGCTAGGAACGGTATATTCATCCTGACATCTGAGCTTTTTTGTTGTTTGCGCGCACTTTTATGCTGTGCGGGTCGACGTACGCCTGCTTCCTGCTGGCGTACGTGTTTCCGGATTGGCCACGTTCGATTCCATGAATACGTGTTGTAGGCGAGCGTGTAATACTTCCCGCGCACCCCTGAAATACACGTACCCAGCCCGATCGCGTGTGATACTTCCCACGCACCCCTGAAATACACGTACCCAGCCCGATCGCGTGTAAAACTTCCCGCGCATCCATGAAATACACGTACCCAACCCAATCGCGTGTAAAACTTCGCACGCACGCCTGAAATACACGTACCCAGCCCAATCGCATGTGAAACTTCTCGCGCATCCCTGAAATACACTTACCCAGCCCAATTGCGTGTGAAACTTCGTGCGCACCCCTGAAATACACGCACCCAGGCCAATCGCGTGTAAAACTTCTCGCACACCCCTGAAATACACGCACACGCTCCCCCAGGCCCGATCGCGTGTGAAGCTTCTCGCGCACCCCTGAAATACACGTACCCTGCCCAATCGCGTGTGAAACTTCACGCACACCCCTGAAATACACGCACTCAGGCCAATCGCGTGTAAAACTTCTCGCGCACCCCTGAAATATACGCACATGCTCCCGCAGGACCGATCGCGTGTGGAACTTCTCGCACACCCCTGAAATACACGCACCCAGGCCAATCGCGTGTAAAACTTCTCGCGCACCCCTGAAATACATGCACACGCACACGCTCCGCCAGGCCCAATCGCGTGTGAAACTTCTCGCACACCCCTGAAATACACGTACCCAGCCCAATCGCGTGTGAAACTTCGCGCACATCCCTGAAATACACGCACCCAGGCCAATCGCGTGTAAAACTTCTCGCGCACCCCTGAAATACACGCACACGCTCCCCCAGGCACGATCGCATGTGAAACTTCGCGCGCACCCCTGAAATACACACACCCAGGCCAATCGCGTGTAAAACTTCACGCGCACCCCTGAAATACACGCAACCAGGCCAATCGCGTGTAAAACTTCTCGCGCACCCCTGAAATATACGCACATGCTCCCGCAGGCCCGATCGCGTGTGGAACTTCTCGCACACCCCTGAAATACACGCACCCAGGCCAATCGCGTGTAAAACTTCTCGCGCACCCCTGAAATACATGCACACGCACACGCTCCGCCAGGCCCAATCGCGTGTGAAACTTCTCGCACACCCCTGAAATACAATGTACCCAGCCCAATCGCGTGTGAAACTTCGCGCACATCCCTGAAATACACGCACCCAGGCCAATCGCGTGTAAAACTTCTCGCGCACCCCTGAAATACACGCACACGCTCCCCCAGGCCCGATCGCATGTGAAACTTCGCGCGCACCCCTGAAATACACACACCCAGGCCAATCGCGTGTAAAACTTCCCGCGTACCCCTGAAATACACGCACCCAGGCAAATCGCGTGTAAAACGTCCCGCGCACCCATGAAATACACGTACTAAGCCCAATCACGTGGAAAACTTCCCGCGCACCACTGAAATACACGTACCCGCTCCCCCATGCCCGATCACGTATGTAAACACACGCACACCCCTGGAATACACGTACCCAGCCCAATCGCGTGTTACCGCGAAACCCGTAATACACGTTCCCCGCTTGGCATTTGCTGTTTGGCAGTCCGGTAAACTGGTCCAGGGTTGGCGCAGCCCTTTGCGCTGGTTTTGGGATTTTGATGGCTTTTCCTTGCGCGAGGGCGTTCTTGGGGGCGTAACTTTTGTGCACGTACCCAGCCCAATCGCATGTGAAACTTCGCGCGCATCCCTGAAATACACTTACCCAGCCCAATTGCGTGTGAAACTTCGTGCGCACCCCTGAAATACACGCATCCAGGCCAATCGCGTGTAAAACTTCTCGCGCACCCCTGAAATACACGCACACGCTCCCCCAGGCCCGATCTCGTGTGAAGCTTCTCGCGCACCTCTGAAATACACGTACCCAGCCCAATCGCATGTGAAACTTCATGCACACCCCTGAAATACACGCACTCAGGCCAATCGCGTGTAAAACTTCTCACGCACCCCTGAAATATACGCACATGCTCCTGCAGGCCCGATCGCGTGTGGAACTTCTCGCACACCCCTGAAATACACGCACCCAGGCCAATCGCGTGTAAAACTTCTCGCGCACCCCTGAAATACACGCACACACTCCCCCAGGCCCGATCGCATGTAAAACTTCCCGCGTACCCCTGAAATACACGCACCCAGGCAAATCGCGTGTACAACTTCCCGCGCACCTATGAAATACACGTACCCAGCCCAATCGCGTGGAAAACTTCCCGCGCACCACTGAAATACACGTACCCGCTCCCCCATGCCCGATCGCGTGTGTAAACACACGCACACCCCTGGAATACACGTACCCAGCCCAATCGCGTGTTACCGCGAAACCCGTAATACACGTTCCCCGCTTGGCATTTGCTGTTTGGCAGTCCGGTAAACCGGTCCAGGGTTGGCGCAGCCCTTTGCGCTGGTTTTGGGATTTTGATGGCTTTTCCTTGCGCGAGGGCGTTCTTGGGGGTGTAACTTTTGTGTAAATTCCATAAATTACCCTGAAAGTGCGAAGAACATTGTATCAGGACACTGTGAAAGATGCACTGATTATCTTAAGAAATCAGGTAATGTGATCAGAGTTAGTTTGGGAGGTGACACGGGATGGTTTCACATTATATTAGATGATGATTTTATTTATTTGTTTTTTATCTATGGCAGGCAGGAGTGATGAGGGTGGTGTGGGCAGTTTGGATTTGTTCCTTGGATTAAATGCGGGGTATGGAATCTTTAAAGAATAGATACACCGTAATGATCCAGTCCTCTTTGATGTTGAGTTTGAGATGGACACTGTAGGTGCTTATTGAATGTGGGAGCACTCATGGGCATGGGCGATGTATTGTTTGGCCTATGATGGGACGTAATTGTAATTCTAACACAGACAATGCCCTTGGGCACTTTTAGAGGGTCCTCTTGTTATACTTAAATAATATGTCAGTACCTACAGAAGAATGGCTGCTTTGGTGGTGGTGCGTAACCTATTGAAATAGGCATCTGTGTCGACATTTATTAGTGGAAAGTGAGGGCAGTATTGTTGTTAATTAGATGTTTTGTTTTTTGCCCTATTTTCTTCATTTTCTTCTTCCTCGAACTGTGGTGAACTGGCTGGTGGTTCGTATTTGAATACTTCTATCTGCATTTTTGGACTTATTTGTATCTGTGAAATGGGGTTCATGAATGTTTATGTTTAAATTAATTTCAAATTTTTGTGTTTTTGGTTTGCATTTTGCTCTGTCAATTCCCTTGTCTCAACAAAATGTGTCATAACATAAATGTATGTGGGAATTATGTGCATTCCAATATGTCTGATGAATGCAAATTTGTGGATAATTTGTGGATATAGAAATGATGATGTATCCCTGAAGAGGACCTTTTTTCAAAGTCGAAACACACGTTGGCAACATACCTTTTGGACAAGAGCCCACCATTATGAATAAACGTTGGCTTTTGAAGAACCCATTAGCTAAATTTGTAATTAAGCAATACGTATTTGGGTTTGGCACAATTGGTCTAGTACTGTTTGTTGTCGGTTTTACGCCAGCATGTCATTTTCCCGCTGCCGTAATACCAATGGATTCCTACGGAAGCCACCTGTTAATAGCACCTGCAAAAGCAGGCAGATTCCATAGGAATCCATTGTAAACGCCTCCGACATATGCAACTTGCAGGATGCTTTTACACGTTTTGCACTACACAGTGAAAAAAAGCATTAAGGGGATTTTATCTGTTGTGATACCTTTTTGCAATTCATATTGCAAATGACAAAAATGACACGAAGCAGACAATATTGAGTCAAGAAAGCCAAACATAGGCAGTCCCCTGTCTCTTCCGTTTACACGTCTATTGCCTGATATATCTTTGTCTTTCAGCTCCCTGCTGTTTGATGACACTCCTCCCAAGATCTAGAAGCCAGTTTTCCAGTGTCTCAACCCCACGCCCTTCCTATCTGTCCACACTGTGGGGTCAGGAAAGTGTTTCCACCTGGTGAGTCCACTGGTGGGCGCACTGCTGCTTTCCAGGAGCTCGTATCTTATCACAGATCCCCACAGTATAACTGTTACGAAGATTCATATTTAGGAAATGGTCAATAACGAAACCAGGCATGTGACGTAAGTTCAAAGAGGAGGAACCAAAGGCGTTGCTGGGGGGGTACTGAGGGGGCTATAGCCCTGGGTCTGGGTCTTTTGATTGTGGCCCTGGATAGAAGCTCAGGGTCTTCAACCAAAATGCTATCTAGCCCCGAGTCCCGACAGTCCCGACATTAGCATAGCCCCGGATGTTTTCCAGACCTAGCAACACCATCCACCGCAAGCTCAGCCATTCAGGGTTAGACTGAAAAAACCCACAAAAAACAGGAATTCGTTCTTGGCAATGTTCAATCTCGCATAGTGCCCTGCTGTTCATACCTCATAGTGCCCAGCTGTTCATACCTCATAGTGCTCAGCTGTTCATACCTCATAGTGCCCAGCTGTTCATACCTCATAGTGCCCAGCTGTTTATACCGCTTTCTTCATAAGTGTTTTTTATTATTATTGTAAGGCAGATACAGATGACACCTGCTGTGTATCATCCTTGCATTTTCCAAACAGATGTGCACCATTCCACTCAATCGTCTATCAATTTCTCAGTATCAAGAATCAAGCTTCAGTTTCTCCCTTCCCAAGAGTCCATTAAGAAAAACATGACCCATCCCTGTTGCCACTGTTTTCTGGTCATCATACGGAAAAGAACCACTGTCAGACATTGAAATCACCACTGGGAGACAAATACCTAATCGCAGAGCTCCCTCCTCACCCTGATGGGATCTGCAGTCGGGTATTCATTCAAGATAAGGATTCGTGAAGTCTCTGACAAAGAGACATAGTTGCCAATTAGAGCAAAAATGTTGCAATTCACACCCTCCCCATCATCACCAAATGAATGCATCCATGTTGCAATGGGGTTGCCGGGAAGTATAGAGCCACACCACCAGGTGGAAATAGGAGAATTACATAGCAGACATCTTGAAATGTAGAAGTGCATCTTCACTTGCTTTTAGCACCAAACCCGAGATAGTGCCAAACCCTCACTAAAGGCCATCCACAATGCTTCGACGCAGCACCCTCTGATTGTGCCAACGACCCCAATGCCCCAAGACGAACTACAGGAAAATCCTGACCTACGCACCAGAGTTACTCCGAAGCACATACAAACAATGCACCCAACTCCAAAATGCCACACTATCCCCTAATAACCACAGATGCTTCACCAGGGCTGACACTGCGATATGACAGCTATCAGGTAGAAGTCACAGAATTATTTGAAAGAGATGTTGAAGATTGTGCTCAGGCAGTGGGGGAAGTGTCTTTCAACAGACTTCTTCAAGAGAATGCCATTACATGGTTGGGGTTTCTGCTGGCACTCTTCTTTGGTTGCAGTTGAGCCATCGGCTTTTGGAGGTCTGGCATCCACTTTTTGTGTGGTGAGAACCTGCGAAGTGTGGCTGTGGAAACATTTAGCAGTGCAGTCTTGGTGAGTGTGGCTAGTGAAAGAGGCTGTAACCATGCAGGCGAGTGGAATGCTCACAGCCACCAAACAATCACGCCCTTAGGAAGAAGAAACTTCGAAGATAGCAATGTGTTCCTTTATTATTGGACATGCACAGGAAGGTAGTGTCATGGAAAAGTGCATGACCTTTTGGATCTATAGCAGAGAGCATGCGCAATATAGAAATGCTGTCCATTTTGTGAAGTTCTTGCAGGTCATGCTTGATACTCAAGACACGTCTAGATTTAAACCTTTGTCTTACAATGGACGTTCAGAGTCATCCCACATGTGTTCTGTTGTGATGCGCTACAATTCATAACAATGCACTGCTTCCTGGAGATATTCAAGCCTGTGTTGGAAAATTTCATATAAGGACAGCCCTCAGCATAGTTTGCTTTCTACACCCAGCAAACAGGATTCTGTAATCCACTACCACAAACTACTACTGGTGCACTCTTGAGTAATTTTCTCGTTTCTGCATTGCTATCGTTGTCTATGTGACATTAATTATTTCTGTCTTTTTTTCTTTCTCAGCAAGAGCCCTAGAATGTATTTTACCCCAACTCTCCCGGAAAAGGTCCTTACAAGCAATATCGTAGGACGGTCGCCTCTCGCCCATTTTGTTGTGTGACTTTCCAGGACCTGTATACCGGAGGGATGACTGCTCCTGCTGGATACCTATGCAGGGTACCTTTCCTTTGGAAAACGTGTTTAGGTGCCACCTGTGCATACCAATAACTCTGCCCTCTTGATCTAATAACAGTCTCTGATGTTCAACACGCATTTATATTCCTTCAAGACATAATGACATAGCCCAATCGAAAGCTCATAAAATATTTTCAAGAAAAAACTAGCAACGGTTTTCCTGTCCTTGCCACCTTTCCATGGGGTGAGGCATGTGGGGGTGAAGAGTGTGCATAATTTTTTTTATTGGCCAAGCATGATAAAGTAAGCATTATACATTATAAGTGCTGGTACATGGCTAGACTGGCATTTTGGTACAGTCATTCTAGCCTTTCCTTACTGTGGCATGGCATTTATTACTGGGCATCTATGAATATAAAAGCATGATAAGTGTTAGTACGTGGCTAGACTGGCATTTTGGTGCAGCTAGTCTAGTGATTTCTTGCTGTGGCTTGGCATTTTTTACTGGGCATCTATAATAAAGCTTACATGATAAATGTTATGTGTCATTTCTGCAGCTCGTCTTGGGATGATTCATTTTGTGGGATGGCATTTTTAATGACAAAGCCAACAGCAGTCTGTTCTCACGTGGGAATACTGGAATTTTTGTCAGAGCCAGCTTGGACATGTTTTCTTATAATATCATTACTGCCATTATGTACAAAGCAACCATGAGTATGTGCTTATTTGGGAATACTGGCATAAATCACTGCAGCCAGCATGGACATGTATGGGCAGAGGGTTAGGTTTATTGGATGCTGAAAGATGCAGTGGTTAATGGCCATTAAGGAAAACTATGTATAGCTAGCAGTGCTCTTAGGTTTTCCAGATGCTTATGACATCCTGATGCTTTTGAAGCATTCCAACATCAAGTAAAGTAACTAAGTGTTGGGATGGTTTGCATTTAGGGGGACATTTAAGACTTTGATGAGGGCGGAGTAGGCTTGGTCTCTGGGCAGATGGATTTGTTATAAAGAAGCCTTATATAAAATATGTATTGTGTTGCTTAACTTAAATTTTGTAATGCGCATGCAAATAGTCTGTGCGTAAAAAACATAACCTTTCAGGTTGGTCTGGGTAGCACCACCTACATGTTGGATGATCATAATTAAACTGAACATTTGCTTTTGGAGTGGGCATGGTCCTTCTACGTCGACTGTAATTTCCTTGTATTGTGATGGACACATTTATGATTTCTTGCTTTCAGGAACCCATTGGCAAGAAAGCACTGTGTGCGGTCACAGAGCAGTCTTTCTAAATTGTTCTTTTTTCTATTCGTTTAACAGAAAAATACCTTTTCACTTAAAACCAGTTTAGGCACCAGGTGAGATGGCAATGTTAAGCACTACAGGCACACATGGAGACTCTTGTGACCTTTGGCGGGCCACTGGCACTTACCATTTGGAACAAGGAAAGGTGAGAGAACTACATACCATCCAGTTGGTGCTCTGTGAGTGTTGTGACCAGAATAGTCACCATTTGAACCTAACATTGATTAACGTCCTCTTTTGTGTATCCTTGGATATCATAAGTGATCCCCACGTGGGACATCTGACTGTACGTGCGTTCCCTTGCGCTATGCCTCTCTGATGATGGTCATCTTTTATGCAGGGTGTATTTAGGTCACCACATATAATCACGTAGGTGGTCTGCTGGTTTATATATGCATCATCAATCAAATGTGAAGTCATATCTATGAATGACTCATTGGTTATCGATTGCGGATTCCAATATAAATGTATTAATAACAATTTTGATGATTTACTTAAACCAAGTGACATTACCGGGACCTGCCAGCCTATAAGAAGTTCCTGAGACAAGGGACTTGCTAAAATGGTTTCGATGAGGTTAAGAGCAATGACTGATTTGACGGATGTTATTAAGGCTGAGGTTGGTTGTTCTTTTTTTCCTTTTGTTTCGGGACTGAATGATATCTCGAATCCATCAAGGACAGGTTTGTCACATAAACAGTTTTCTTGAAGGCACAATAGATCATAATCACCCAGATTAATGTCACTGGTTTTAGTAAGATGTGAAAACCCTCTTGTATTCCACAATGCCATTTTTTAATTGTGTTTTCCCCACATATTCCTAGATTTCTGCAGTTTCTTTAAAGGTGGATCTTGGAGCAGCTTGGGTGGCTATAGTTGTTCATGGGGCATAAGTGCTCTTGGCAGTCAAGACCAATCCAATATTTTCCTTCTCTCAGTCGGGGCCTGAGCAGAGGCTCTGGCATTGTTGACTTGACGCGAGCACTGGTCCGATTTGATGGTGACACTCAGCTTTGTTCCTAGTCCCTCTGGAACTTTGCACGTCTGTAGCGGATCCAGATATTTTATGTCAGATCTTGAATTCGATGTTCCTTGGACAGATTTACTGTTTCCACTCCTGTTGAACCACACTCTGTCCTCGATGGTGCAAGCTGAGCTGATGGTGAAATAGCTGTCTCTAAGTCTTTTGCTAATGTAAGGTCAAAACCCAGCATCAAGAGACTTTCGGCAGCTTCAATCAGCATGCCCTTGACCACGGGTGAAGTAATCTGTAGGAAGATCGAGTCCGTATGATGTTCGCCTCCGAATTCAATGATCTTCAAATCTTTTGAGGACAGTTGTCTTAAATTTGGAATGCAATAAAATAGTTCCATCACCGTTCTTCTATTGAGAATCAAATTGTTGTCCTTATCAAGGATTCTCTCCAATTTTAGAGAGCGATCTTTTGGATTTTGTGTTCTCCTCACAGATGACCGAGAGTTATATAGCTGAGCAAAGTTAAACTTCACCACGTTTTGTTCATGTGAGCTCTTAACAGTTCTTGTTCTGAGTCGAGTTCAAAGTGGATCGCTGGTAGTAGTCTTACTTGTTTCCACATGCATTTCACCTGCGTTAGTAATTTTTGGCAAGGTTATCGAGACTGTGTCTTATGTTTAAGGTCTTAGATATTTTTCGCACTTCCAGATGAAACCGAAGCTATCGCCACTGTTAAGTTTGAGGAGTGACTTAGAGTTCTTAAATATGAGTTATTCGCTACTTTTTTCTTTTCGCCGACAAGGTGTAAAAAGGCAGAGATTGACTGTTCCTGAGTGGTGATCCAGAGGAGTGTTTGTCCCTTTCTTTTGGAGCTGATGACCCCAAAATCCCATCCTTATTCGATGGCTCAAGATCTTGCTCTTCCGTTGAGTATGTTGATAAGTCCATAAGAATTTGGAATGTAAGGCTCATATCTTTGTCTTTGAGCAGGGGGTCATCTTCCTCCACCTTGTCAGCTATCACCAATACTACTGGTGGAGCACAAAGAAGATGGCAATCACTCAATACATACTTCATCTGTGCTGGCTTTGGGGGACCCTTGCTGCTGTTTTGGGGCTGGGCGGTTATAGCCTTAGGCCTTGTTGAATCGCTGACGGTAGTTATCTGCATCACCGTCTGGTCTCTTCCGAGAGTGGTCTTGTTCTTCATCTGAGAAAAAATTGCGAAAGCTGGATTCAAGGATTCCTCTGGCCATAAAACCACGTTAATAATTACATTGGCTTCATGTTCTAATAATACAATCAATTTAGGTGGGTCAAGAAGATCACCCTGCCCCGGTAAGTTTAGATGTTTGCAGACTGGATTCACTACTTCACCTGTTAAATCCACTTGCTCCAGTTGTTTTTTGTCTGCGTGGCTTGAGCATATATTAATGGCTGCCTGTTATTTTTAGGCTGTACACAGTTACTGTTCTGAGGCTGTAGATGGTCGTTAGGTTGATTTTGTAACTCATTTGCTGTAATAAATCCTTCCAGAAAGATTAGTTTTGTGTGCATCATTGCGATTAAGGTAGTGTTATACTTTATCATTTATAGATTCATAAAGCTTTGTGAAAGGTGTCAGAGCTATGGTTATCGTCAACAACATTGTTAACAGGTCAGGTTTGTTTTTTTCCTGTCAAGGCAGGCGACTGCTCTGGACAGTTCTCGTGGTCAGCTGGATTTGCATTAGAAAAGTACATGCCTGAAGCAGTGGGGAACATCTGCTGTTGGAAATTTGATCCTGGTCCAGGCTTAGGTGGGCTTTCCTGACACCTTTTGACCGAAACAGGGATAGATCTGTATCCCCCCCCCTCATCTTCCTGTTTTCCTTTCTCTCTGGTGTACACAGATAGCTTCTTCCCCTACTTTATGGTGATTCTCCCGATCCTGAGTTGGATCAATGTCTAGCTGTTTGTGTTCCAAATGGGAAGTATGGGTTCTTGCCGGTTGTACACTAGACCAAGGACCCTTTGAGTTTTTGGTTACACTCCTGTTTTTTTCTAATTCCCTCTGGCTCTAGTTCTTGAGGGGAGCCTTCGATAGAAATGGATAATAGATGGATTGCTGCCGGTCTATCGTGTTGTGTTAGGTTCTCTTCTTAATCTAACAACTTGTCATGATTCGAGTTGCTACAAGAAAAGTGTCTCACTTTTCTTGGCCATGCTCACTGGCTCTTGACTTATGGGGAACCTCTCTGGCGCTTTTGCCAAGGACATTCATGCCCTCAAGCATTTCTGCGTCTGAAAGATCTCCAGGGATTAAGCAATTCGTGACACTGTTTTTGGCAAAAGAAACGGTGACAGGGTGGTACTTGGTCTGTTGCCCTTCAGATTAGTTTAGCAATGTTGTCGGAGGGGGTTCGCCGGTTTTATCACTTCCCCAGTGGTAGAGTTAGCGAGCCTGAGAGACGGGTGAAAAGGTGTTTGTTTTGCATGCTTCAAAACTGTGTTTGATCAGGAATGCATCCTGGAAACATGCTACTTTCCTCCGAATGTCCATGGTCTCCTTCACAAACGTTGTTGTTCAAAATGAACCTTTCATGCTCTGGTGATGTCGTACAGGTTCCAGGTGGCAGGAGCACATCCTGCCACCCACTCTCTTTAGATAAAAGGGAGCCTGTGCCCGGGAAGTCCGAGTCCTGATCATGTGATATATAAATGGAGACCCCATTATCAACCTGGGAATTTAAAAAGATTGCTAAGTGGACCATCGTGGCTGCTTGGGCATCCCAAGGCTGCCCATGCATCTGTGTCTTTATTAGTACCTTTGTCAGTGCCATTGTCAGTGCCGTTTGCTGAGATTGCGTATCAGTAGGTAATTCGAGATCCGTTGTTTGTGGTGGCCTCTCAGCATCCACCATTACAGCCGCAACCCCTTCCGCTGAGCACGCCTGTTTGGCCCATTCTGATGGCTTTTAGAGGGTATCGCGGAGCAAAGAGTGCTGTTTTCCCCTTTAGCTCCTCTGCCAACGGCCATGCTGGATGGGTGTGGTTATGAATAGTGTGGGGCCCAAAAACAAACGGGGAAGACCCGGATTTAAAGATCACTGGCGCACTGAGCTTTTGGCAGAGCGCCTCCGAGTCAGACTCCCTTCGCCTTCAGGACCTCCTACCTCCGTAAGGAGGGGTAGCGAAAATGTTTCGCTGGGGGTCAAAGTCAGTGACAGAGGGAGTGAGAGAGGTTGAAGGGGTGGGGTAAGCAAGTTTGTCAACAGGGGCTTAGGCGAAGGGAGCAGCAAGATGTTTAATGTGGCGGTTTTGTCCGGTTGCTTACCCACAATTGCCGCTGTAGACATGAGGAGCCCTTGGGGTATACAACTCATCATTTTTGGGCTCTTTGCAGTCGTCTGGTGATTTAAAGTATCGCCGTCCTTCCGCACCTTCCTCCATGGTGCCTCTGGCACTCCACACTCCGTTCACCGGACACCAAACACTCTTGCACACTCCGCCTCGCTCCTTTCCAGGTAGAGTTTATGTATGCGGGCGAAGGCATGAGTGGAGAGTGGAGAGTGAACAATGAAAACAGAGAGCAGATTGGTGGAATTCCAAAAGCTCTTCAGCTCCAGCACAGTACAGGTCATACCAGACACTCTTCCACACTCCGCCTCGCTCTGCTCCAGGTGGATTTTATGTATGCGGGCGAAGGCCAGAGTGGAGGGTGAACAATGAAAATAGAGAGCAGACTAGTCTGATTCCAAAGGCTGCGCAGCTCCAGCACAGTACAGGTTATACCAGACAGTCTTCCACAATATACATTATTGCTCTCTCTCACTCACACAAACACACCTATTTTTGTTGTGTCTTTTCCCTCAGGCTTATGCAGTTCATCTCCTCAGGTACATGAAACATGCAAACAAAACCATTGCCAGGCCTGGGGCACCTACACTGCCCAAGGAACGTCAGCACATGCCTCTGCTACTCTTCTTGAGAGAGTGGGTGAGCCTTTCTTGATAAGCAGCAATTGAAGGTAAATGTGTAGGATGGGATTTCTTGCTTGCAGCTGACAGAAATCTTTTGGCAACTCTCCGACCATTCACACCCACATATAAATATTTGTGCACTCTTTTTCTCTCTCACGCACAGGCATTCACACATAACCCGTCACATGCACAAATTCCCACATGCAGGTTTTTGGTCAAACTTCCCAGTGCAGCAGATCGCTTTCAGTACCACACGCATTTTAACTCGTCAGCTGTCACATGTTTACAAATAACGTATTCAACAATGACCTGCTTGTCGCTCGCTGTCTCTGCTACCAACTCCAATGCCACTTGATGACCTGGAAGGCCCACCCCTCAGTCATGTGGCCCCAGCAGTCTGCAGTCTATCAGGGAACACTGTAACCTGCGTGTTTTACGCAGTCAGAGAGAGGCGGCAGGGCCGAACATCGGACACCCCTCTGTCTTCAGTATGGTCGAGCCTATGAAATGACTGCAGAACCCCGAGTCCTTCATATCTAAAACAAAAGGTAATATGCTTGTAGCGGGACTCACCCCTGCCAAGCATCAGACTCTCCGCTAATGGCCGCCATCCACCACAAGATGGCATTTTGCCTGACTGTACCATTACAGCAGCGCCATGATGAAAATGAAAGATGAACGTTTTGACTTTAAAGCAAAACTTAAATCTTTATTTCCCTGCAAACAAAGTGGAGCTTTGCCCCTACGTCAAATGATACCAGACGCCACTGGAATCAATATGTCTGTACTTACTGATGTATTGCTTCAACAACCAGTAATACAATTCCCATCTCCTTGGCTATAGGCAGCGCTGGATTTCACCTACCCAATGAAGAGAAAGGAAACACCCCTTTAAGAGAGAGTCCGGGCCAAGCTTAAAGAGACGAAGACCCCAACGAGAGGTTGAGAGAACCTTACACAGAGGTGAGCTGCTGATGAATGAACGTCCTGGATGGGCAGAGCGCAGCTGAGCTGCAGAGCCAGCGGCAGTGCAAGAAATCGAAGGAGACGAACACCGGGAGGCTGGCAAAGAGGACATTGGAGCAACCGCTGCAGGGATGGGATCAAGAAGACCGCCCCTTTTGGTGCCATGACCACAGGCTTCCCATGGTGGGCTTGGAGTCCAGGAACTAACGATAATACTGAGCGCATCAGGGGAATTAGTCCTTCGCTCTGCCTGTGTGCACAGAGATTGCAGATGTGGGCAGGTTGAGAAACAGAGATGCTGAGAGGCTGGAGAGACTAGAGAGTGGAACCAGTGGAAGAAGCCCCAATGAAACACCAAATACCCAGAACTAGCCCAATGCTGAAGAAGTTAACAGGTGTGAGAACCTGAGGGTATTCTCCAGAGTAGACCTCGAGAATCCCTTATTAGGTGGCCAGAGAAGGGTTGGCGCTTTCAGATCCCAACTCTGGGATTGGATGAGCAAGGGAGGATCACCTGGGTAGGCGAGCCTGTGGTTATGCTTGGGGGAATATCCAAGGTGAGACGCAGTATTATACCGGGGAAGAAGGTGAGGAGGATGAAGCTCCTATGGCTTTTATAGGCTGCTCTACTACCTCGCTGCCACCCAATGAATCTCCCTTATTAGAATCCATCAGAAACCACAATTCCCAGAATCCCTGCTATCCTGTCTTCTACCTAGATATTCCCAATCATTCTTCTCCATGTGCCTATCATTATTCTTTCCCAAACACCCAATCTACCTTGACAAATACCCACCAAGCCCATCCTTCTGATTATCATTTCCACCCTGCTCAGATAAAACACTACCATTCCCAGAAGCCCCCTTGTTTATTTCATGACAATAAACGCGATCATTCTCGTTTGCTTCACAAACCCTGCCAAGCCAACCCTTCTGAATTTACCAACCCCTTCCTAGTACGAAGAATATAATTTCCCATGCCAAAACCCCACCTGTTGACACAAACCTCTTTTTAACCCGTGGAAGATGGCAGACTAACCCAGGAGCTGTTTACCTGACATGTCCCGACACAAGGGTCAGGCAGAGCACCTGGTGGCCCTTTCCTTTCCCCACAGGGATTAAAGGTGGAGCACAAGAGCACAAGAAAAGCAAAGCAGACAGCACAACGTAAAAGCTAACTCAGCACTGCAGTTCAAAAGGAGGAGAAAGATGGTGCAGACAGAGAGGGTGACAAGGAGAGAAGCGACCATGCCCTTTCCGACCAAGGCCTGTGAAACCTCTGCAGAAAATATAAGACCGCAAACAATAGCCAGCGTGTGTTGCAGCAGATGTCTAATGTACGCAAGACTTTCCTCTGCTGATAACCAAGCTGGGGAAGGACGCTGGTCTCGGAGGTACAGACCTTGACTCCAAGGATAAACAAGGACAAGCAGTTCATCATAGTGGTGAGTCGAGGGGAGAATCGATAAAAAAAAACTTTCTTGAACGAAAAGAGCCAACAGCTAATCTGAACTCTGAAATTGTAAAGATACGATTGAAGAAAGAGGGGGGAAACCAGCAACATAGGAGGCTGGCACCACGTGGGGGCTCAAGCAGGAAACTCTGGGTGATTATCCATTGGTAGAGACTACTGTACTCTGAAGCCCATGGGAAGAGGTGAAAAAGAGGTCAAAGTGGTCATACAGCAGGTCTCGCAAAATCTCAGTACAATCGAAAGTCTTTGACCAGTGTTAGGGAGAACTCCCAGGCAAGCAGGGTGGTTTGCTAGGAGTTTGTGGACATCAAACCAATGGAAGGCCTAACTCTTTCCTTTTTCCCGAAAGGAACGCAAGTCCAGACAGGTAGCAAGTTCAGCTGTGGTTTGCTACAGCCAACAAACCGTGTTCGTTGATGCTGCTTGGCTGCTGGCTCCCCGTCAACCGCTCGCCTCACTCTTCTGGTCTGCCTTGGACCCTACACCGATTGCGGGTGGGATAATTTCCAAACGGCTCCCACCGACCTTTCTCCTGTTAGCGCTTTCCCAGTTGTCTCGCAATGCCCGCGAGGGTCCCACAGCCTTTCAGGTCTGGCGGTGTAGGAGGCAGCTTTTGGTCAGGCTGAAACCACAAACCATTATCTCTGCTACGAACTTGTCAGTGAGAACTCCCAGAAAAGCAGGGTGGTTTGCTAGGAGTTTGCATACATAGACCTCATGGAAGGCCTAACTCCTTCCCTTTCCCCAAAAGGAACACAAGTCCAGACAGATACCAAGTTCAACTGTGGTTTATTACAGCCAACAAACCATCAGGGATTAGCACATGGATAGAAGTCCAAGCACACTCAGCAAACACTGGCTTGCAGGCCGGTTTTGAGACAAATCCACATCAAAATGACGTCACAACCTGGGCCCTTCTCCAGCAAACCTATCATCGACTATGATTGGATGTTAAGTGATAGTTCCCTTATAGCGGTCCCTATAGAGGTTAGCTTACTGGTCAGCCCATGTCAAGTGTCAGGCCTGGATCAGCCCTGAAAAGTGTTACTAAATGTTTCAGTATGCGGACCCAAAGATTGGTTGGTGGCCCCTGTTACTCACCCCTAGGTCCATAATTGTGATTGGTCGAGCCTCTAGCCTCCAGGCCTGGGACTCAAGTCGGTTCTCAGCTCGGAGTGTACCTGGCCAAGGTAACATATGCAACTATGTGTCTGCGTTATACTCGCATGTGAACCACCATAACTATGAGAGTACTCGATTCCCATCTTGTAACTTTGGCTCCGTTTGTAAATAACTTTGTTGTCAGCCACTGTCTAGATCTCTGCTCTTCCCAGGCGTCAATTCTTGGCTCGTCTTCAGCCCTACTGGACGTCGTGTTCAGAAACCGTGTTTGTGAGCTTCTGGAGCTCTGAATAATTCTGAATGTATGAGAATTATTCGGGTCTGCCGTGCCGGTGTTACTTCAGTTCAGGAGAAGAATGTTATTTGCAACAATGCAACCTTGGCAGTGGTCCTGCTCCACACATGGCAGCTCTATGGTTTGTGCTGTATTCAATTTAGCCTCAGCTTTCTGATATCGCTGTGGCTTACTGTGACTTCCTGAGCCATAGTCTGGTTTTTACTGTATGTGCATTCCCATAGTATCCATAGGTTAGTCAGTTCCGGCTCTGCTGGGTTCCCCAAGTGTTCTTGTATTCTGTAGGGTTATTTGCATGTAGGCATCTGCAAGCATTTACACAAGATGTTCATTGCTTCTTGCGGTTTGTATGTAGCTGTGGCAGGCTAATGACAAAATGATAAAAGTGTCGCAGTATGTACATGTTACTGTCCTTAAACTTATAGAACTGCACGCCTGTGTTCTTCAGTTGTTTGGGTGTGGGATTGTGTCCCAATGTGCGGATGGCACGTGTGCTTCATGTCTAATGCTGCTATGTCGTGTTGTCTCTAATGACTAGATGCATGGCTTCTTGACTCTTTAGTTGAGACTGTCAATGGAGTTGTCTTTGGTTTCATCATGCAGGTCTTCATCCACCTTGCGTAACGTTTGCACTGCTCTTGGGTTGTAAGGTTGACTAAGAGGGTACCTTTCATTGTATTTGTCCATCGTAGGCGCCGTGGGGGTTGCTGCGAGCTTGTGCGATCGGCAGCCATGTTGTCGTTGGTTTTTCTTCCGGTTTGAGTGTTTTGCAGTTGGGGGAACAAGGCCGGATTTATTGAAGAAAGGGGGGGAAAACCAGCAACATAGGAGGCCAGCACCACATGGGTGCTCAAGCAGGAAACCCAATGGTACAAACTACCGTATCCTGAAGCCCATGGGAAGAGGCAAAAAGAGGTCAAAGTGGTCATACACGACGTCTAGCAAAATCCCCATAAAACCGAAAGTCTTTGACCGGCAAAATATAAAGAAATCAAGGGAAGTTAATCCGGCACCAAGAAAAAGCAGGGAAAGTGAATCCCGCAATCATGAAAAGTAGAAGGAAATTGAGAAGTGACAAGAGTGAACCCAGTGGAGGGATGCCAATCGAGGGGAGTAAAGTCTAACGTCCCAAGAAACAGTGTGTTGACAAAAGGGAACCCGGCAGAGGGATGTCCACGAAAATTGTTTTTAAAGACATGAAGACTGCTGAAAGTTAATAGGTGAACTGTCTTTGTGCAAAGCCATACTGAACCGGAAGAGGGAGGCTGAGAACTGAGACACATATTCGAAAGGGGTCTGCACCCGGAAGATGGGGACCCAGGGCTGAAGAACCATCACCCTAGAATGATTGAATAAGCCATAGTGAACCCGCCGGCGGGAGGCTGAGATTTAGGAAAGGTCTGCGCCTGGACAGGGGGAGCAAGGGGTGACAAATCCTCACCTCGAGTGCAATCCGAAAGGAACTTTTGTTTGTTGTTTTGTTTTGTTTCTTTTGGAACTATCGGACCCTCAGAAGCAGGAGACTCAGCCACCAAAGGTTGTGATATTGATAAAGAACGGTTTGAGGGGTCTATGCTCGAAAGACGGGGACCCAGCGGTGAAGCTATCACCCAATGTAAACTGTGGAATAAAACTTTTTGTTTGTTTGTTGAATACATTGGGTCCTCAAAGGCAAGAGACTTTTGTTAAAAGAGACTAAACCATCGAAGAACCTGATAGCTGGCACAAGAACTGTCGGCTCGTGCTGGGATAGGTCGAGCATGTGCTGTGCTCCGAAGTCCCACCTTATCCCGTGCTCAAAACATGGGGAAGGGAGACCCCTGCCTAAAACCCATCCTGACCTATAATTTGGAAACACTTCTTTCTTTATTGAAACCCTTTCCCACACTCTTTCTGTAATTAGTTGTAAGGACTTGGCAATATTTTTTTTTAGTATAGGCCCTTTTTTTTACACAACGCCACTAGGACTGCCTTTTTTTTCATTTGATGACCTGGTCATTTAGGTTAAGTTAGGCGTTCTTCCACCGTGCATTAATTGTTCAATAAACACCCTTGAACTGTGATCACTTGTGTTTGTCTTTACTGTTGCTACCATGAGTTCCTTACACAGGGTGGTCGAGGGAAGGAGAAAGCTCAAGAAAAGCATTCAAGGAATTGGAGAAAGCATACAAGAAGGACCCCTATCTGTACAGATGTCAAGACTCTAAATGTATACCATGAATTACAAAATCGCTTGGGGAGTGTGCAAGGAGGATTACGGTACTTTCTTTATTGACTTTAAATAAAAACTGTTCTTTTTTTCATTGGAACTAAGAACACTACCCTGAGAAGAAGCCCACTGAGTTCGGCCAAGGGAAGTCTTAACCAGAAGCACAGTGTTCTTTCTGGTCTTTAGGTTCTATTTTTATATTGGTAGGGCCAGATAGAGTTAGGTTTTGGATGGAGGACATATTTGGGGTTTTTGGATGACTGACGAGCAGTCATCCAACAGTAGTTTAGTTTCTTAGGCAGGGACAATCCCCTTAGCGATACGGACAGATAGGCCTTTCTCATTTGATATAATGAAGAACCGTTTGAAAATGCCTTCAGTGCGTCTGACTCCTTCTTCTGGTTTGCCACAGCCCCCGTTAGGCAAAGGGGGTAGATCAGGACAGTGGAGGTTGCCTGGCGATAGTTTGACTGGCATCTGACAATCATTGTGAGGGACAGAGGAGCCTGGGCTAGGGTGGTGGGGGCTCAAGGGGAGGTTGAGGTGAGTGGTAGGGGTTACCGTAGACTGGGAGAATCCATTGATTCTCGAGATACGCCTTTCTGTTCCTATAACACTTCAGAACCTATTAATTGTCAAGAGATTTTTGAAGTGAAGTCTGACACACCACATCCCAGTCAGTCACCATGTATCCCATCCCAGACCACAGACATCCTCATAATCCACCACAGTGGAAAGCAACACCAATCCCCAGTGCTGTGTGCAAGGTGAAGCCTAATCCTGTGAAAACCTAAAAAATAATATGAGGCCGGGAAGCCCAAAAAGAAACACACCAACACAGGTTACAAAGAACATACAAGTGCTTTATTTAAAAGCTACAACAGTTACCAAAGTCAATTGACAAACGGATAGCTATTCGGCTCTCAGAGTAACGTAACGAACTTCAACGAAGGTTCGATGCATTAGTAAGATAGACCGCACATTGGAATATTTGGGTGTTTTATATTGTTTGTCCAGCCCTTGGCCAACCCTCTCGCGGGTTAACCATTCTATGAGCCCGGGCCTATGGGTTCCTAGCCAGGTCAATCCTATAATATATGCATTTTGATTAGTTTCGCTGATATAGTTGTACATTTACACATAGGTCAACAATAGGACAAGGTCTCAGTTCGCGACCTCGACAAGTGGCCTGCAGGCATATTAATTATTCGTGTGTACGGAGGTCACAACGGCCAGAACCTTACTCAGAATGTCATTCGGCCTCCATTTTGATGTTCAGGGTGACTTCCACATTACAAGAGAACCTAAAATGGCGGTTTTAATCCAAGATGGCGACTTACATTACTTTCTCTAAGGTCAAAACCTTGCCGCGGAGTTTGTTCGCATATGATGTTTAGACAACTTGGCGTAGGCCAATACACATACAATTGCTGCGATAGGAGGCATAATATTGTTTCAATTCCGACAATCCCAGTAAAACATGAGAGTCCGCCTTCCCGGGAACTCAGAGGAAAGAAGCGTGAACCTTCACATAATTATATCCTCTGCCTTGCACCATGGAGCTTAACCAAGGCCAGAGCGATAGAAAATGGAGGCAAAGTGATCTTTCAATGCCGAAGTGTCGCACTTACAAGGCGACATAACTACCGAAGTGGAAACTTTCCTTACAAACTCTAAGAAGGATCATGGGGGGGAGGTGGTGGAGCTGAGAAATTAGGGAATGGGCGTTTAACCTGAAGGATATTTTCCTGCATTCATTTACTGCTTTAATAGCAGTCGTTTTCATACAAAGTGACTTTCAAACGAAAATGATGTAGTCTAGGGCTGCATTGCTGACCGTAGAACGAGTTGCAGCGCCTAGAAGCAACTTGGCTTGCAGGGATCCTTAAATCCTTTACTCATGATTGTTTTCATCTCAGCTTCTGCATCATCCAAAAGGATATCCTTGTTTGTCTTTACCAACCAAAGCCAGGAGTGCTTGGAACTGGTCAATGCACCAGTGCTGCCCAGAGCCATTTATGTTTTAGACCACGTAGTAGTTCTTCCTGGAAGGGCGTAGAAGGGAATAAATTGGTGGGAGCATAATGCTGAATGATTATAATTGACACCAAAACAAAGTAAACCACATGTTTCCAGCCCATGATACAAATGTGGAGCCTATGGATCAGGAAAACTGTGACACTAATGCATTTGCATGCTGGAAAGGTATATGTAATTTCGCAGCAAACCATTCCCCTTGAACCTTTTCTCGGTATCCCTGCAAAATATCCCCACCAAAAATATTGCTGTTCATATGGCCATATGTCTCGCCATAGGTGATATTTTTTGGGGGATATTTTGTGGTAGCGGGGGTTGCTGGGGTGTCACCCGCACATTTTAAAATAATGCAGGGGTTGCGGCGGTGCCCCCCGCAGGGTCCATGGGTCAATATCGCTGCAGAAATATGCCGATATTTTTGTATCGCGATATTTTTGTGGGGATGTTAACACATGGAACCCTTATCTCGTTGCCTCTTCCTCATGGACGGCCACCTGCAATGTACATTCCGCCTGCCTTTCGTTGTTCAGAATGAGTCCTGCATTTTCATGGCCTGTCTCTCCGACCTCTCAACTCATATATGATATGACATGATGTGGCTTTTATAACGCGCCTGTACCCAAGCGTTACTAGGTGTTGCTGTCAAAGTTGTCCTTTCTGTGATCCAAAAAGGCCTGCCACTTACCTCCAAACATGACCTGCATTCGTTAGATTGCTGGCACTGCTAGTAATTAGAACCAATGAATTAGCGAACCCTATTCCTCAACTCATAAGTTAAATGCTTGCTGGTGGAATTATCATTTCGGTCCATAGGGTCCATAGGAGAGAGTTTCCTTGTGTGTGTAGGTTGTTGATGTGATTCATAAAATGTTGATTCTATGCGGGATCCTTGACAACCCTATGTGCTTGTTTACCATGCATCGCTTTCACGTGGAAGTTGATTACAAGGGTTTTTGTAGGGAAGTTTTAAAATGTCAGAATCTAAGTATATACTCAACTGTTTTCTAAAGGTTTTCCTCCACATGGAGGCTTGCAATGTATGTGTTCAAGGTAAAATAACCTGTAGGAAACCTGTCGAGACATTCTGTCAGCCTTCTGCTGTGTCACAAGCCACTGTATCGTGAGCAGTGATCAGTTCTCTCCCCAGGTCAGGAATGAGTATAGGAAACAATAATCAAGTTTTAAAATAAATACTCTGAGTTGCAATGCCATGTCAATTCTCTTAACCATGCTGCCAAAAAAACATGTGGTTGTGGAAAAGAAATCTCTCTCTCTCTCTCTCTCTCTCTCTCTCTCTCTCTCTGTCAATCTCATAGAGCCCCCACCTGAAATCAAAATTCAGTTTAGTCCACACAGTCTGGTTTATTTTGATATAGGATTTTAAATGCCCAAGAGATATATACAAATACAGGTGGAAGACTATTAGTGTTGCACCGATAACAAGTCTGCTTATATCTGCAGCGATTTTCTCAACTCGAAAAAGGCACTCTGGGCCTATGAGCCGAATTAAATGGGTCAGCGGCTCCTCCATAATGGACGATGGGGTGCTGACCCTCCCCCATTATGGAGGAGCGAAGCCAGATCCCAGGGACATCTGAGCGCTCCCTCGGCTACAGCATGCAGCTGAGGCAGCGCTCCTGAGTTGGCTTGTGCTGTCTCGGTGCACTAATCCAGCTTCGCACATGCAATGAGCCATGCAAGGCTGGGGCGTTTTCCTTCGCCGGGCTTGCAGGGCCCACTGACCGTGCTGGCTGGGGTACTGCACTCTCAAAATGGTTAATTGGCACCTCTCCCTGCCTGGAGGGTTTGCAGGGAGGGCCTTCCACAGCAGTTGAGCGGAAGTCTGGAGCCGAACTGTTAAGCATTTCTTTTTAAAATGTGCATGTATGCGTGCGCGCATGTATGTGAGTGATTGTGCATATGTGCGAGGGAGGGTGTATTGCTTGAATGCGTGTGCAAATGAATGATGGTGATTTCTGAATGTGAGAGTCAATGAGGCAATTAATGCCTCCAATTCTATGACAAGACAGGAGGCTCATATTATGCATTACAATCTTTACTCTGAAACCACAGCAGCAAAGAAAAAACTTTTACAAACAAAAAAGTTGTAAAGAACAGAACTAAATAGAGTTCAATGTCAATGTAGGGTAGCTACCCAATCCATGATGGAGGACAGGTGAAGCCCTGCAGGTGACCAATGAGCAGGGTCCCTTCCTCATATAAGTCCATTACTCTAATCTCAATTCCTCTTTCTTTGCTGCTGATACCACAGCTAAGTCACGCCTTTCAGTTGTGTCTTGCATGTTCATCAGTAGTAGTCCTTAATAGTATATTAAGGCCTTAATTTATATACATATAATATATTTGATGAATATATTTCAGCACCTTTATTATGTAAGGGAGGTTTACTGATTGGGTACATTGTATCTGAGAGGCTGCGTGCAGCCGTTGCTTAATTTATGGGTGTTTGGTTAATGTGTGTTCACACATTGGGTATTTGTTGGCTGCTACCTCCTACGAGTGATATTTCACAATGTGGCAAGCGTTCATGACGTTTTTTGGAAAACTATTATTGTGGGTGAAATACGCTCGCGCTTCTAAACCTCTGGGGTTAGAGCGTAATATGTTAAAACACATGTGCGCCAGTCGAGCTGAAACTGCTGCTTCAGACCTGGCGCACACTTGTTTTGTTTCTTTTCATGGTGAGCCTCTTGATTTATGAGGCGTTTGTGGACCCGTTGTGTGCCGGGCAGTAATGAAGCTGTTAAGCTTCAGGTCGGCGTGCACGGGGTGTTTCGTTTTCCCTTTCATGTAGCCGCGTATTTAAGGAGGAGATTCTCCTGCTGTACCCGTGAGCGCAGGCCATGTAAGAAGCTGTTAAGCTTCAGGGTGGCGTACATGGGGGAAGGGCAGCTCAAGTGGCACGACAGGCAAGCTCACCAGGTTTCAAGCCTTGAATACGGACTGTAACCGCAAAACACACCAGAAAATAAAAGCGTTAATTTTTCTTTTCCTTTTTCCTCTTCATTTATACGGCAGTGGGCCTCCATGTTTGTTTCTTTGTGTAAACGCCTGGGTGAGGGCTTGCCTGCCCTATTATGGTTCCGTCACGCACTGGTTTGACAGAAGCTGCTAAAGCTTCAGACCCAGCGCGCACGGCCTTCTGTGTTTATTTTACAAACGCTTCAGTGCAAGATGCCTGGAAATTCCAGGTGCGGTAGCCTAATGAGCTTGCCTGCCCAGTATGGTCCCACACGAGCTCTGTGTTCTTTATTTAGTAGAGCTTCTGTTTCATTCCAAGAGCTGGATAGCTCAATGATGATGTTGCCTGTTTCTCATGCAAGAAGACCTGGGTTCAGTTCCCGTTAGGTCCAGTTCATATTTCATTTGTATATATTTTAATTACATTTTTTGTTTTTTAAACAATGAAGATTTTAACATTTACCTGACAATAGCCTGCCCGCTCAAGGGCCTGATGCGAAGTCTACTAGTATGCAGTTTTGTTTAAGTGCGGCATATGGCATAAAGGGTTACCTTCACTGTAAGTGCCTTAAACCTGCTAGGTGCAGGCTATGCCTGTATTGTTTTGCGAGGTAAACCCCTCGTGTACTGCTGGTTCCACGCCCTGCTCGGGTGAGGAGTTTGAGGTGCACTTGCTCAGTGTATTCCTCCCTTAAGGTCGGCAGCTTTGTTTAGGTGCTGGATATGGCATGGGTGATTTCTTTCATTGTATGGGAGCCATAAACCTGCTTGTTTGCAGGCTTGCCTGTGTTCTTCTGCGAGGTAAACCCCTCGTGTACTGCTGGGTCCACACCCTGCTCGGTGGAGCAGTTTGAGGTACACTGGTTCAGTGTATTCCTCACTTAAAGTTGGCAACTTTGTTTTTGTGCTGCATATGGCGCTGGTGATTACCTTAACTATTTGTGTGCCATTACCTGCTCGGTTTCAGGTTCTGCCTGAGTTCTACTGTGAGGCTACCCCCTCGTGTACTGCTGGTTATCACGCCCTGCTCGGGCGAGCAGATGGAGGCACGCTTGCTCAGTGTATTCCTCCCTTAAGGTTGACAGCTTTGTTTAGGTGCTGCATATGGCAGATGTCATGATTTTTCTGTGAGCATGCCATAACCTGCTCGGTTTCCGGCTTTGCCTGGATTCTACTTCGAGGTGCTCCCTCGTGTACTGCTGGTTGCCACACCCTGCTAGGGTGAGCAGTTGAGTGTGCACTTGCTCAGTGTACTCGTTTGCTAAACAATTTGTTTAAATGTTGACTGGAACACATTTGCGTTTTTCAGAATTGTCAGTGGCCCGGATAGCTCAGTAGGTATTTGCTTCTATAAGGGCCGGGGGGGTTCGGACCCCTGTGAGGGCGTAACCCCTCTTTCTTGGATATTTTATATTATTTATATGTTTTATATTATTTATTTATTAAGTACTTTAAAGAAAAGAGTGTGTGGAGGTATTTGTAAACAGACCCATGTGGGGGGGTTGTACCTTCCTCTCTAGCCATCACGCTGGTGTTAACATTCGTCTTTTAGTAAAATTCGGGCGCCCTTTACCTTCGTTAGTTTCAGGACAACTCAGTCCTTTCCTTAGGTTTTGCTTTCCCCGATATCAATTGCTCCACCCAATACCTGTGCTGATTAGGCTGCAGTAAATTTTCTCTCATCATGAGGAAGAAAAAGATGATGCGTTATGCCTCTATTGAGGTCTGCAAGGCTTGATGCTCTCTTTAGTGGGGACGTGTTTTCCCTCACTATTTGTCCCATTGGACATTCATTATTCTATTGGACTATTGGTGGAGACAGGGTCAGCTAGAGGTTAACTGTTCAGTTTTGTTGCATGGTACGTTGAGCAACCAGGGAGGGAGTGTTTGGGAACACTTGATGGTATCAGATAGACGTGTTGGCAATTAATAACTTTATGGCACCTGCCTCATGGTTTTTCCTCCCAAAAGCTTGACCTGTGGTTCAGCTAACCGTCTAACAGTGTGTTGCAATTTCTCCTCTGCTCGAGGAGTTCAAGCAGGTTTCTGTACCCTCAAGAGAGTTGCTTAACCTCTTTCGTTATTTATTTATTTCACTTCCGTGCTGACCCTACTGATACAGGTTCCTAATTTAAAAAGGTCTAAATTAGTCTTTTATCCAGCTGAGATCGATAAGTGAACTCCTCACCACACACCGTTCGTATTACTGATAAGTACCACTTATACCTGAGGGTCATAGTACTATATAAGTGCTTTTGATATGTACAATGGGCTTAATTTTCCTTTCCCTGATTCCCTTAGTGTCCAGTCAGCCTCACACGAATACAGAGACTCAGACCTCAGGGTTTGAGGGGACAGTGGTCCCAGATTTCTTTCACAACCTTTTGTTTACGGGGCAATGATGATTATCCCAGAGTTCTTTCCCCCTTCATTCCCCTTCCCGACATCCCTGGGGGAGATTGCAATCATGATATACACCTCTTGGAATAGCTTCCGATGGTTTCTGTTCCTTTTTTACAGGAGTTCTGGCTCGTGACCAGTGTAGACTCGCACTGAGCATTTCCCCCCCCGTCAGTTACTTTCCTTTGCGCTCATTTCTGGTATTTCAATAGGTTCGGCGGAGCCCGTCCACGGTCAGGGGATTGGTTAGAGGTGCAAGAGTGTATTTGTTTCTCCTAAGGGTGTAAAGCGGGGCTTTAATGTGGTCCTCAGGGTAGCCTTCTTCTGGGTTGCAAGGTTTTTCCCTTGGATAAGTGGGGGAGGATTCTCCTCCTTTGGGAAGACTCAATATCCCTTGGTGGGATAGAGGTGTCTGGAAGTGCTGCTAATTTCCCATACAAGTTATTGTGACCCTCTATCACGATGCGTTCCAGCGTCTACATTAACTATCAGAAGGGGTCTGCCAGTGCGATTCCCAGAGGGCTCGGATATATATATATGTATATATATATATATATATTTAGTCAACGACTTGATTCTCCTAGTCACCTACATGGCAGGTGGACCTTTTGGGTTTTCACAAAAGTTTGTTTTGCAATAATGTGCCAGCTCAGGGTGCTGTGATCTTCAAGGATCTTCAAATTTGCTGAATTAGAGCTTACACCTCTTCTGGTGTGTAATTTCAGTTTAACTGTTTAGTGATCAGTTCTTTGCAGTTTAGAATCTTGCTAAAACTTTGAAGTTAGGAGTTCTCCTTCGGTTAGTTTTTTAGTTTTGATCCTCTAGTGGATTTATCAACCAGGGCGGAAGGAACAAGGTTCAAACACTGGACATATTTATAATGGTAACGATTGGTTGTAGATACATTGTTTCTTCCTGCAGAGTTTGGCCTCTTAAGGGTCATGTTTTTTAAATCCCTGCCTTTTGTCATGGAGAGCTCGGGAGATCTGAAAGTCTCTGTGTTGGCGGTTTGACAGGTTTAGCTTCTCATGTGAAGCCCCTCTCGGCCATTCTGCTTCTGCCTCTAGAAGACGTCTTTCCTTAGTATACACGTATGTCTGAACACAATTGTGGGTTAAGTCTATGGCTTCTCAGCTCCGCTCAGGATCGGTTGTCCTATTACAAATTTATAAAATTACTTTTACTCCCATTTTACCTTTTGAAGATTTGTCTTTCCCTCTTGGTTCCCCAGTGTAGTTCTGTGACATGCCCTGTTTCTAATGCGATATCTTCCTTTAATGCATGGGATGGAACCTACAAGACTTTCACCCCTATGGGGTTCTTTTCTTTATCTCCAGGAGAGCTAGGTGCCTATTTTTCTTTGGTTTGCTTTCTAGGTTCCCAAAGATGGTAGGAATTTAAGTGTTTTAAATGTTTGATTGGACAACAGAGGTATTTATTTCAGATGAGTTTTGTCCTAACCTATTAGTATAGGAGAACTTTGTTCAATGTTTTTCCCTCTTTTAACCAGTTGGTTTTGTTGACCTGTAAGGAATGCTGGAATTGGCACATTTTCCTGTTTTCTTGCAGTGGATTTGACTTTGCCTTATAAGACAGTTTTTCGGGCAACCTAGCCTTGGGCAATTCTCTTGCGGCCAGCTGACTATTTAATGAAAGCATTTTAAAGTGTTTCCTTTCCTATTGTTTTATTTTATTATTTATTATATTGGCTCTATTGTATGGATCATGTTGTACTAATGAGATGCAAGGGCTTTGAACTTGCATAATATGAGCCTCCTGTCTTGTCATAGAATGACTAATCCCCCACACTAACGTGAGATGGGGGTTTAGAGTCTATTAAAGACAAGGAGGCGATTATTATCCCACCCTCCCACCCTGGATATGATATAATATGTCAACTGTGATACGCATGTACACAGGTGGTTCAAGTGAACATTCTTTGGTTTGTTGTTCTTCCCAACCACCCACTCTTCTTGCTTGTTGTTCTTACAGCTTCTAGTGGAGGTTCTCATCGGGAGTGTGGCTCGCAGTTACAAGTTATGGAGTGCGTGGTACGAGAGCTTCGCTGGATTTGCCTTCATCGTTTATCGTCTGATCTGTGCAGTGGACGTTTGGTTCAAGACAGCTACAGAAAGAGGAATTGAGATTAGAGTAATGGACTTATATAAGGAAGGGTCCCTGCTCATTGGTCACCTGCAGGGCTTCACCTGTTCTCCATCATGGATTGGGTAGCTACCCTACATTGACATTGAACTCTATTTAGTTCTGTTCTTTACAACTTTTTTGTTTGTAAAAGTTTTTTCTTTGCTGCTGTGGTTTCAGAGTAAAGATTGTAATGCATAATAATCCCCTCCTTGTCTTTAATAGAATCTAAACCCCCATCTCACGTTAGTGTGGGGGATTAGTCATTGCGCTAGTGTATGAATGGGGAAAGTATGCTAGTACATTTTCTAGTCAATGTTTGAATGCGTGCATGCAAGGGGCTGTATGGGTGTATGTCTGCTTGTGTGATGCATACAACCTCACTGGCCCATATACATACTGCACTCTGGGAGTTCAGTGTGTGTTGGGTGAGTGAGGGTGTAATGCTTTTGAATGTGCACCTGAATGAACGCAGATGATTACTGAATGTGTGGGTGAATGGATGTTGCTGATTGTATGAATAGGGAGTGTGCGAGTAAATGCAAAGATTACTTACCATAATCTTCATTACTTCTTCTCTTCTTCGTCACAGTACTTCTTCTGCCCAAGTACAAGTACATGGACGTAAAAGAGGAACATGGAGGTAATGAATGTTGGTGAATATGAAAGTGTGAGTGTAAGGATGGGGAATGTGCAATGCAAGTGATTTCTGGGGAATATGAGAGTGAATGAATACTGCTGATTGTGTGAGTGTATGAATGAAGAATGTATGGAGTGAATTTTAATTTTCTTTTTTTAATTAGAGTGAATGTTCAAATGCGTGCATGCGAGGGCTGCATGTGTGCATGGTTGCTTGTGTGATAAATGGGCATGCATTCTCTGCAAACAGATCGCCAGCTTTCTGGATTTTTACCCAATTTTTCACAGAATATGTGCTATTGAATGCAACACTTAACCCATTATTTTGTACTTCAGAAATGACTATGCACGGACTTTGCAACGCAAAAATGCACTTTGCACAGTTCCATGAATCAGGGTTTGTGTCGGCAGTGCAAAGCCACTTTTCAGCACTGCAAAGTCACTTTGAACTGTGAAACAAATTTCATGAATTGGGCCCTATGGGATTTGTATGTATATATTGCAACAAGGCAAACTTTCTCAGTTTGACAATTTGACACGTGACACAATCATGTTGCCCATGACAATATGTATTACATGCTGTGCTTTGTTACTGGGTTTTATACCACACACTGCTGCCATGTGCATGGTGTCTTTGTGCTCTGGTTGTCCTAAAAAGGGTGGGGGTGGGGGCTGTGTTGGTTTTCCTTATGGGGGGAAAAACGAAAATGCATGTTAGCTTTGCTGTTGTGCTGATGCATGCAGTATTGCTACTGTGTGTGGGTCTATTTTCAGGTGGTTTGTGTCAAGAACAATTAAGGTATCTGCGCCCAAAGGGGAGCCTTGTGTGGGTATAGTGCGAGGATGCCTTCTTCAGGAATGTGAAATATTGGTTTGTTGGAGAGGTGTAGTGTTCTAATGTTTGATGTCTGTTGAAAGGGGTGCTCAATTGATTGGTGTAGGTAGTTTGTTTGGTAAGTATATTGTGTGCTTGAGTGTAGAATATAAGTGTATTAGTGTGGGGAGCAGTCATGGAGACCGGCGGTCCATTGGAGCACACATCCAATGTGGCTGTGCAAGATACTCTTTTAATGGTGCACCTTTGGTAGGGTAATTGCAAGACGTCCTAAGGCACCCTTGAGTCTTGACCGAAATAACATTCAAGAAAGACAGGCAAACAAATGGCAGCAGGCAGCATTAGGTATGAGGTCAACAGTGATAATTTCAATGGGGCAGCTTTCACTAAAATCAGAACCGGGCAAAATGTCAGTGGGACACCTAGGAGCAAAATTATAGCAGGGCAAAGTTTCAGTGGTGGACAGAGCAGAGGAGAATAATTACATTAAGACACATGGCAGCATATTCCAGCAGCCAGAACCAAATCGGGGACATTAGTAGCAGAAATGCAGTGGTACACATGGGAGCAAAATCAGTGGGACACTTAGGAGCAGAATTGCTATGGAACCCCTGCAAGCAGTATAATATGAGACAGAAAGTTGAATGGTGAGCAGGTTAGCGGGGTGCAAACAATTAAGAAGCCAGGTATAACACTGCACAGAAAGGCGGTTTGCCCCATGCATTGCACAGAGCACACTTTGCGCATGAACCAATGCGAAATGTCCTGTGTTCAGTAGACAACCATCGAAAGGAAACAGGACAGCCTGCTCATTGGAGGAGGTTGAGTGGTAAGTGGGGATGGTTGTGCCAGGAGGATGGAAAGCAGACTCTGGAGCCGAGGGGGGAGTGGGAGCGGGGAAGAAAGGGAGACTGGCAAGGACTCCAGGGGTGTTCCCTGTAAAAAGCAAACATGGAGGTGGGATAGGGGTAGGGTCAAATGAACAGGTGGAGTCTCCAGAGTGGCGGCCGGAGGAAGGGGAAGTTGGTGGGCGAACATTGGGAGAAAGGTCATCCTTTTTGCAACTTCTGTTGCCCGAAAGTCTCATCGCAATGGAAATTGCAAAAAAGATGAATTTCGCAACATTCATTTCGAACCGAAAAGGGCATTTCAAACCGAAAAATGTTACCTTCTGGAGGAACTTGACCTCGGTGTTCTCAGTCTCACGAGACATGGTTCATGGCCAGCTCTGTCACAAGCTTTGATACGCTCCTCCCTGATGGGTACAAGATCCTCCCCGCCCCCAGATCCAACCGTTCCGCAGGGGGTGTAGCCCTAATCTTCCCTGAGTAGATTCCTGCCTCTTTCATTCCTACGCAGGCCTACTCCTCTTTCGAATGCCTCGTCTGCAGGCCCTCTCTCTCCCCTAGCCATTCCCTTACTGTGGCTACTATCTATCGGCCACCTGGTCAAATCTCCTTCTTCCTCTCCGGGTGGGCTGATCTCTCCTCTTCACTCCTGGTCTCGACCACTCAACTCCTCCTTGGAGACTTCAACATCCACCTGGATGCGTCCTGTCCTCCCTCTGTACTCTTTCGCGACCTCTGTGACTCTCTCTCACTCTCTGTTCTCCCCTCTGGCCCGACTCACTATGCAGGGCACACGTTGGAAGCTCTGATCTCCTCAGACCTTCCCCTTTTTGTCCCTCTCACCACTCTTCTGTCCTGGAGTGATCACTTTCTCAGTTCCTCCCATCTCACTCTCTCTACCCCCCAGGCCAAGCCACTTCCATCATTGCCGCCCACCTTCTTGGTCATCGGACCCATGAAGCGCGTGTCAGTTGAGGCTTTCGACGCCACTTTCTCACCCCACCTCCCGCTTTGGCCGACTCTCACCTTGAAAACAGCCCTTTCCATGCTCCACTCTGCTATCTCTGATACTCTTGATATTCTTGCCCCTGTCATGAGAATCCGTCTGAAGCCCAAAGCCAAGTGCAACTCCTGGTACGACTCAGACCTCATCACCCTTACACGCAAGTGCAGAGTGGCCGAGAGGAAATGGCATGCTTCATGTACAAACCTCTGACAAACTGGCCTGCTGCCTGCTCCAAAGGCAATACCGGCTCTGTGTCCTCACCAAGAAGAGAGCTCATATCCAAGCCTGCTTCTCTGAGGCATCTAACAACTCGGCTGAACTCTTTAAAAACTGCAAGGAACTGGCCAATCCTGCCGTAGTTTCTACCTCTCCTGTCCCTTCCCAGGCCCTCTGCACGGCACTGGCTTCTCACTTCATCTGTAAAACTCAGGACATCCTGTCCTCACTCTCTTTCTCTCCCCTCCCTCCCTCTACTCCCTGCTCTTCCTAAGGCTCTTCTGCAGCCACCTCTCTTCCCTCCTTCTCTGACTTTCCCCTGTTCTCCGCAGATGAGGTTTCTAGACAAGTCCGATCTATGAAAGTCTCATAAAAACAGGTTCACCCCTGTCTCCAAAACTATCAAGGACCACATCGACTCCCTGGCTCCTGCCCTGGCCAACTTCTGCAACCACTCCTTCACCACTGGAGTCTTCCCATCCCCCCTGAAGCACTCCCTTGTGCACCTTCTTCTTAAGAAACCCTCTGCCGACCCCTCCTGCCCGGCCTACTTTCGCCCAATCTCCATCACTCCAGTCCTGGGTAAACTCCTATAAAAGCTGGCCATATTCCAGCTTAATCTCCACACTGAATCTGTTGGTTGTCTTCATGACCATCAGTCTGGCTTCAGAGCTGCCAGAAGCATGGAAACTGCTCTCCTGAACATCCTTGAACACCTGCCCTCCAGCCTTCATTCTAACACCCCCTGTGTCCTCATCTTGCTTGATCTCTCTTCTGCCTTTGACACGGTCAACCATGCCATTCTGTTCAAATGTCTCCATGATAACCTGGGTATCACTGGTCAGGCCCTGGCGTGGCTGACTTCTTTCCTCTCTGACCGACCCTCCCAGGTCCAACTTGGGCCCTTCCTCTCCGCTATCTTATTCCCTACCTGTGGTGTCCCCTAGGGGTCTAACCTCTCTCCCTAAATGTTCAATCAATACCTGGCACTTCTTGCCCACCGCATTGCTGGTCTCTGCCCCAACTTTCAGTGCTATCCGGGTGACACTCAGCTCATTTTCAGGCTACCTCTCATCACTGACTGTCTGTCTGGTATCCAGGAATGGTGTGCCGCCAATGACCTCTGCCTTAATGCCACTAGGACTGAGATTCTCCTCATCGGCACACCCACTCCCTCCTTTCCTGTCACTCTCTGGCCGGCCTCTCTTGCCCCACTTCCTGCTCCCACCTGCGAGGCTAAAAACCTTGGGGTCATCTTTGACTCCACACCCTCCTTCTCTCCTTACATCTCTGATGTCTCTGAGAAGTCACACTGCCAGCTGCACCTCCTCAGAGGTATTCTTCATTTCCTCTCCTTCCCCCAGAAGCTCACTGTCTCCAGAGCTCTGGTTCTCTCTAGACTGGACTACTGCAACAGCCTCTTTCTAAATCTGCCTGCCTCTACTCTCTGTCCTCTGCAACTCATCCAGAACAGGACTGCAAGACTTGTCCTTGGCCTCAAGCCCAGGGATCGTATCTCTCCAGGACTGAAATCTCTGCACTGGCTCCCAGTGGCTGCGAGGATTAAGTTCAAAACCCTCTGCATTGTCCACAAGGCCTTCTGGGGCCAAGGGCCTCAATATCTTCAACTCTCTCTTCCTAAATATCTTCCTTCTCAAACTCTTTGCTTCCGCCTTCAACTCCCTCAGGGTCAGTCGCTTCTCCAAGCAACGAGTTGGTAGTAGATCTCTTTCTTCGGTTGGTGCCTCCCTCTGGAACAGCCTCCCTTCCTCCCTGAAACTTGAGGAAAACCATCTCCGGTTCCGGAAGCACCTCAAAACCTTTCTCTTTGCTTCTGCTTTTTCTCCTCCTCTCCCCTGCTGACCTCCTGGCTAAAACTGAAATTGCACCTGTTACCTGGTCACCCTCTGATCTCTGGCCCAGGTCCCTCCCCCGCCAGTCTCACATACCTGCACTGCCTGGCTGGCAACCACCGCACTTCTGGACTGTTTCTGTATCCCTACAGTCCCACTACCAGCACTTGACACCTGATTTCTGCACTTACCTTTGCACTTGCCACCTGCTGGCCGTTACTTTTACTAATTGTTATTATTCTATTTCCATGTCCTGCACTCTCCCTTCCCCCTGCCGCCCCGACCTTTCCCCTCTCACCATCCCATGCACTTGTGTGATCTGAATGACACTTGGTCTAGTAGGATCGTTGTCTGTCCTCCCTTCCTTCCCCCTCCCTTGCCTCATCACGCCTTGAAACACTTGTGTATAGGCACGTTATAAATGCCATATCATATTATATCATATCATGTCATGGCAGAAAAAGTACAATAGACCATTAAAAGGCATAGAAAAGGAAAATCAACATGGTCTCCTCCCTGCGCCTCTATCACTGGCCTGCAGGCATAGAAAGGCATGACAAGGCCTAGCAAGTATGATCAACATGGTCTACTCTCCTCCCTGCGCATCTATCACTGGCCTGCAGGCATGGAAAGGCATGAAGAGGCCTAGCAAGGAAGATCAACATGGTCTCCTCCCTGCGTGTGTATCACTTGCCTCTGCAGGCATAGAAAGGCATGGAGAGGCCTAGCAAGGAAGATCAACATGGTCTCCTCCGTGCGTGTCTATCACTTGCCTCTGCGGGCATAGAAAGGCATGGAGAGGCCTAGCAAGGAAGATCAACATGGTCTCCTCGCTGGGCGTCTATCACTGTCCTCTGCAGATAGCTCCCGTTTCACTGTCTCACTGCGCCTCTATCAAACCCTGTCTCCCCTTCTCACATTGGCTACTCTTTCTCTTTCTTACTTTCTGCAATTCTCTCTCTTTTTCTGTTTCAAATAGATACCTTGTGCAGTGTGTGCAACAGGTATCAGGGATTTGGCAGATGAGGAGAGAAGTCGACTGATGCTCCACATATTAACCTTAGCTACATGCGAGATATGAACATTTGGATTTAGAGAAAGAGCTGCCTGAGATATGAAAATCCAGGTGCTCTTTTCAACTTTTTAAATCTATTGTTTGGTAGGATGAGAGCTCCTCAAACCCCATTCTAACTTGCTTGGCTCCGGTTTCTCCGCAGGTCTTGCTGGAACATTTGCTAATCATGGCATTGGGCAAAGGCCAGTGTCCGGCTGGTGTTCGTCAAGCGAGTGGGGCGACGGCCAGAATCCCTGATTCTTTCTGACAGAAGTTTGTCCCAGTGTCTCAAACAGACCCCAGACCTATCTCAGATAACCTAAACAGCCACAGATCAAAATGTTATTCTCACCCGGTCCCCCACACACTTTTCTTGGTGTTGAGGCAGATCGTAAACTTTGGTTTCACGATGTTGCTTAGACACTGCTGTGTGGTTCTTCACAGAGAGGATGATAAGGGGAGGAGCAGCAAGAATAAAAGGTGAAGTGTGGATTCCATTAAGTGACCATCCCTCAGACTTTTTGGACGGGAGTGGTTTTGATAGTCGGTCTCTTTGAAGTCTTAAGTCCAGGGTCAATGGTACACTCAATATATTTTCACGGCATACATTTTTTTTAACCCTTTGATTACCCTAAGGGTTGAATGGATTATAAGCGAACTTGTTTTGCCCTGTGACATGTATATACACAACATATTATTTTGGGTAGGGGCCAGTTAGTGCTGGGCACCCAAGGCACACCTTTTATAACTGATACTATGGGCCCCCTAGGGGGTCACGGCACTCAAAAAATGCATATTTGCCTTCTGTTTCCTTTTTTTTGGTAAATATTAAAGCTTCGTTCTGAGTCCTGAGGTGTGGTAAAAAGTGTTGGCCAAATGACGGTTATGGAATTACTGCCACTTGACTGCACTGCTAAATTAGGACTACGGTCATGACGTGGAGGAGATATCTCCAACATGTAGCTAGAGGCCTTTCCTCCATTTTACCACCAGAAACTGGAGGAGTTGTCACAGGCGGAATTGTTGCCCACGATAATTCCTCCAAACCCCCCATAGATGGAATCCAAAAATAAGAATTACCTCTGCTGTCACCCCAATGGTAGTCTATTGGTAAATCTGACAGACTGATTGGCTTTAACAGTAAACTCTAGTTTGATGTTCTATCATCAATACCTCCAAACTTGCAATAAGGCTCTAAGTTCCTTGTTGTAGCAAGTAGAGGACGGAACTGCTGCTTTCAGTAGGGGCCAGCGTCATAAATTATGGCAATGTTGGGCAATTTTGCGCTGGTGCCAGAGAAGTTCCTACTGACATTTGAATGAAGTTCAGCCTTTAGACATGCCACAATCTGACACATGTGTGCCCGCTTATCATCTGATTATGTGTATGAAACTGAGGCTATCGGACCTGATAGCCAATCACCTGAAGTCGTAAGACCTATGCTACCTGTGACAGGTCACACAGACCTCTGTCCATGTGCTCCAGAATTGAGACCAAATAAGATGCAAGGAGGGGAACATTGATTGTAAACCAAAATGTCAGGATCCGACATAAGGAAGTGGTAAATGGTTAATAAAGGAGGTAAAAGGAACAGAAAACTCCCCGTCTTTCTTGACAGCATTTGCCCATAAAGTGCTCAGTGTTCCAGCATTCTTTGTAATCCAAATCAGTGAGCCAGTGCCAACCTAAGTGCTCAAAGACTCTCCAAATGTTAAGAAAATAAAATCCAAAAATGTAAACAGTGTTCGGTTTTCAGGAAGGCGTTGCTCCCTTTTCTGGGGTCAGTGAGAGAGGGGACATCTGGGTTCTCATCCTCCCTGAGTTGTGGACTTTTCTGGGCTGCAGAGCCAGAGTTCTCTGACAGAATGTTGGCTTTGGGGGTGCTCCTGACTGCTGCCTCCTAGATCCTCGCCTTAGGGTTCTCTCTTTATAAGGCGGCGGGAGCTTCCCGCTATGCTCGGCACAGTGCTGGTACTTGTGGGATTCACGGGTTTACTCTGGTGGGATTCCCTTCCACCCACTTCTCCTCTCGATGGTCTGTCTTGAGCCGTTATCCATGCCTCTTAACTCTAGACTGAGCTTCTTGCTGCCCAGTGCACTACTGCTGTCTCTATGAGCTTCCCTGGAGCAGTGGGATCTTTGGAACCTCCCTTTTCTCCCTATCTAACTGGGTAGTCTCCCCTTCTCTTTCTTTCCCTTTGAGGGCTAGGCTCTATCCCCCTCTCTAACAGATCAGTCTTGTCCTCTCCCTCCAGGTGATACCTCTGATACTCATCACAACTCCTTTCTACCTTCAAGACTTCTCTTCTCGGTTCATAACAGTACTCTCTTCTTTCCTCTTGGCTCCCTTCCTTCTCCATAACCCAAAACTCCAAATTCATACCTCTCTCCTTCCTCTCAAATTCAATATCCACCCCCTTCTTCTCAGATCAGTATATCCCACCTTCCTCTCCAAGTCGATATCTCCCCCTTCCTCTCAATGATGTCATCTCCTTCTTTCCTCTCTCTAATATCTCTCTCTCTTGCATCTGTCAGTGATGTTTCTCACTTCACCAACTTCTACCTCTTTCCTTTTCCAGGGGTTATATCTGTCCTGCATAATATCTCTCACCTCCTTTTCTTAGGTTGAATTATTCTCATTACTATGCTCCAAAATCGCATTCGGGAGGAAGGATAGCTCAGGGGAAACACGTTTTTTCTTGGAAACAAGACAACGCAGCACAAAACAGGTTTGAATCTCGATCCCACGCTTAGAAACCACTCGTTGGTATTAAACTCGTTCTAGATTAACAATTATCATTATAATTGCTCCACAGCAGTTCAGCCAAATCTTTCCCTCTAGCAATATCGCTCTCTGTCATCCGTAAACCAGAATCTCCCCCCTGCAGCAAACTCTTACTGTTGCTCCTCTTCTATCCAGAAATCTCCTCTTCCTACCAAGCTGTCACCCTCCTCTTTGCCCCATGCTTCTCCTAATTTACCACAAACCACCCACCCTTCCTTCTTGGTCATTGCTGTCATTCTCGCCTCACTTGTGGTCTCTTGGACAGGATCTCTCTTAAGGTCTTCTGATCAGCCTCCAGCATTCCTAAGGATTAACACTGACTGTGGTGGCTGGCATTTAAAACCAATTTTCTCCTAACCTAGGTTGGCGTCTTTGGCCATTGGTTGCACCTACGCTGTGGGGGCTGGGCTGCTCTGTGATTGACTAATGGGGGTAAGGTCATGAGGACAGAAAGGAGGTTGACCTAAGCTTATATTACTCCCTCACTCCATTTCAGATGTTTAAATATCCCTGCATATGTGAGAGATCTACTTTAATCTCAGATGGGTCACTGCTGCCATTATCTACTTTACATTGGATCGCACAGTCTACCCAATGTGTGGTTTTACAGTTAGCAAAATCTTTGGTAATCAAAAAGGTTTGTTCAGGAAGGGAATGCTTCTGTTGCAAGGAACTGTCAACATTGTAATCCTAGCGACTCTAGCTGGAATGTGAGAACAATGCTCGTTTGTTTTATCCCTTGCACGTGGAATGCATGTCCGTTTGTTGTGTACAATTTTGTATTTGCGCAGTCGCGCAGTATGTGTTCTCAGAACTCTGAGGTTCGAATGTCCATCTTGGTGCCTGTGCTAATGAAAGACATGTATCGAAACACTCGTATGTGGACCTTCTGCTCCCTGTTTTCTCTGGACCTGAGGACCAGGGTGCCAGCAGGAAGCTCCTGAGGGTCTCAGAAGCCTGCCCGTGATTGTCATCTGCCCAGGGGCAGGGCACTTCCTCACATGTTGCTTGTTGATTCTTCATGTGCCTCTCACTCTCAATGTCTAAACATTTCATCTAGTCGAAGATCAGCTTCTAAGAAAATGTTACATTTTGCAGACAATGCAGAGCAGCATGGGTTCGAAACCGGTTTATATCTGTTTGACCGAAAAACACCTGACCTTTTCCTATTTGACCTAATTTTCTTTGGTCGTTTTTTGTTCAGAATTCCTGGGGGGAGACCCCCCACACCCCTTCCACTTCCCCCACCTTAACCTATTCCCTTACCCCACCCCAAATATATATTTATTTTGACCGAATTTCAACAAAAAAAGATTTTAAAAAATCGGTCAAATAGGAAAGGTCAATTTGGCTTTCGATCAAGTATAATAATACTTTCAAAACCTGGTCCAAGGACTGGACTCTGGCATCAAGCGTAATATAAAAAAACAATCCAAATTAATTTTATGTGATCAGTGTACCTGTACAACTAAGAGATCACCTTACTACAATGCCTTCAACACTATAAGGTGAATCCGAATCTAGTATAATGGGGGGAGCAAGTGGAGACTAGTGGTAGTCAAACCCTAGTGGATGCCATAATCCACAAGCTGAAAAAGCTACCTCGGATAGACCACTTTTCCAACAGGTTATGAAACAAGTGACACAGATGCAAGAAACCCAACATTTTTCTGCTGGCTAAATGCACCAAGAAGCAATATTCCCAAGGAAGACATCATAGCATCAGCTTGAGTCCACCCCAATGTTTCTGCCTCTCTGTAGCAGAAGGCTGCTCCCGTTAAAGTTCTGGATTATCTTCTTACCAACTCTGAAAGAGTGGTTCGGACACTTAAGGCCCTCAAGAAAGTTGGTGAGATGCAACAGGCCTGCCAGGTAGCTAACCCAACAGCGACCACTCTGTGCAGTGAACTGAAGAGACCCATTTTGGATCCCAGCCACAGGAAAGAGAAAAGGGCAATCCACCTGGTGACAGAAGGGCAATCCGCCTGGTGAAGGAAAAGGGCACTCCGCTCAGTGAATGCAGGGCAACCTGCCTGCTGAAGGGGATTTGAAGGCAGTCCACCATACCCACTGCTGAAGGGCTGCTTGCCCGGTGAGGAAAGGAAGGTACAGAAAAAGGGAAAATACAACAAACATAGTTGGGCCATGGACAACAGAAGAAGGGATATAGAGCAAACGCAAAGTGGCCGAAGAGACGAAGATGGGAAGATGAGAGGGCAGGAAGAGAGAACAAGAGAACGGGCTGATTATACAAAGAACAATGCAGGCTACAAGGGCAAAGAAGAGGGAAACAGAAAGAAGTGGATACAAGAAATTGAGGACAAAACAAAGACAGATCGGAAGAGAAGAAATACCAGACACAAGAACAAGAGGAAAGAAGAGAAGGGATCGACCACAGGAGAGAGAGAACAGTGGGGAAGGAACACCAATGGAAAATAAGCAGGATGAAATGTAGTGGAAAAGAAAGTTGAAAGAAAGGGCAGGAGGGGACCCAGAGGACGTGTCCGAAGCAAGTAACAGGAGAAAAAGTGGAAGCGAAGATGGAGGACAGATGGCAAGGAAAAGAGCACAACGAATACACAGAAGACCACCGGAAGACCGCAAGAGCAGCAGCCCACAAAGATGGAGGAAGATGTTGTAGAGAGAGATTAAGGACAGTCCTCCTTAAACAGAGCACGACCTTAAAGGAGGGACAGGAAGGACTGGGCACGGGATGTGAGGGAGGAAGAGAAGGGGCTACCAGAGCCTGGGACAGAGCGTTGTAGAGGGGAATAAAGAAGGTCGTATCTTCAGCTTAGCTGAGTCTCCCTTATTGGGCAGTCCACACCGGTGACTGGCAAAGTGTCATTCTACTTACACCCCCACTGTGTGGACCAACTAATGGCCAGAACACAAGTGTTTACAGTTGGGTTCATTGTAAGTCCAGATAATTGTATTTGCTCCATCAATACATATATTAATTAGTGATTACTGATAGGAATGTTCAAACTGGGAGAAGCCCGATCCAAACTTTTGTTGCCCAAACCCAAAGTGTGGTCTGTGGAAAATGCCAGGGAAGTTGTGTTGCCAGGAAAGGGGGGAAACTACTGTTAAATCAATTATAAAACAAGTAAAGGGTTAGAAGGGGGATCGGAACTGATGTGAACAGACTGGTTATTCGTTGATTGAGCAAAAAGGGGGCTGATCCACTTTATGTGGCCTGCATGGACTTAACCGTCAGATTTGATATGGTGAACAGGACAAGGCTCTGGAACAAATTTCAAAAATTGAATTTTAGAGTCATCCGCTGGGCATCTTGGTAAATATGCACTGTGCTGCGCAGATCAAATTGAGATAAATTTTAGGGGTGAAGTAACAGCGCCAATACATACAGGAAGAGGTTTAAGGCAGGGTTGGGTGCTGCCCCCTTGCCCTTTTAACCTTTATATGTCCGATCTGAGTGAATGTCTGAAATCGGCATCATTCACAGCACCAACACTGTCCCAGGAATGCTGCTTTTGGCTGGGTTATATGGTTGATGTGTTGCTGATGGATTGGACCCCAATAGGACTTCTGCGACTCTTAGAGAGGTTCAGTGAATATACTGTGAAGAATAGGCTAAAGACAAATCCTCATAAAAACTAAGATCTTATGTTTGAATGGTAAAAGATCAAAGGTAGTAAGCTTTAAATGGTCCTTGGGGACAAATAGACAAATAGACAATTAAGTACCTGGGTCATATTTTAGTGAATCCCACGCAGAGAGAGGCCCTTAAAGGAAGTTTAAAGGATAAAAGTAAACAGTTGGGTGCCCAAATTCTTTACCTTTGCAAAAACTACTGTCGTTTTGTTTCTGTGTCCACTAAGAGAATATTATAATATGAATGCAGTTCCAGCCATTGTATGTAGCCTAGAAACAAACCCTTTGTCAAGAGCGTTCCAGTTTGATTCTTTCGAAGGCATGATTTGCACAAGGCGCTATCCTTGCCGAACTGTGTGCCAAGTGTGATTATGCGTTAGAGTTAGACCTTACATCTTTGTCATGTATAATTCAGGGGAGAACATTATTGACATATATGAAACGTATAACGGCTAACTCGAATATACCATACCATGCTGCCCAAATGCAAATCGAGGGCTCAAATACAGCATGTATGGTGAGTTTCAAAAGGTGGTGTTTGGAGATCTTAAAAGATAAAGGGATGATGCTGGATACTTTGATTGATAATCCTGCATTGGAAAATAGGAACATGTTCGATCTAGACTGGATTACTACATGCGATCAAAGAAGCAAGTATACACTGAAGTCAGAGTTAAATCTGGAGAATAAAAAAAGAGGATTACTGCCAAATTGTCTGAAGTTATGCTCAGATGGTAGGATCATAACCACGTTTTTGAGGATTAGACTACAATTGATCCATACAATGGAAATATTATACATGAGGGGACAGTCCAACAATGATACATGTGGATTTTGTAAGCAAACTACTGAAACCCTCAAACATTTAATGGTTGTCTGCGAAAATGGAAGAACCTTTTAAGATGCATGTTCATGGAGTGTCCTTTTTATCTGAAGATTCCTTTTGCTATCATATTTTAAGAGGCAAACCGATGTCACCTTTCATCAAAGTGATAACATTTTTAAAGATGATGAATTTAAAGATTCATTTTAATCATGATGATGATTTATTATGAACTGCAAAATGAATAACAGGAATGTTTATCTAATTTATTAATTGGTTGTTAAATGTTTACACTTTTTTGAAATGTGGTATCTTTGTAATGTATTGCTTTGTTGTTTCTAATTTGTGAAATGAGTTTCTACAAGGATTGTAATAAACCGCATACAATAACCACATACCATCTGCCCGTTCACTCAGGCCCCAGTACCGCAGGAGGCTGGTTAAACCCAGATTTACACTGGTAAAAGCTGGTGGTTGCAGCTTTAATGTACAAGAACCAGATCTCTGGATCTTGCTCCCGCTTGAGCTCAAAGTCGTGGACACAACAGCTAAGTTTAAAAAGGAGCTGAAGACGCTCCTGTTCAATCTTGCGCCTGACTAAGGATTAGCACCAAATGGTATTCCTGCTCCCCTATTCGACTATGAGTTCTGTCTTGGATCTTCTCTCTAATGCTGTCTGTCCTGGTTGTCTGTCTGTGTCTTTTCTTGTGCGCTCCCTGAGGCCTTTGGGCGTGTGGCGCAAAGATATAAGAATTTTAAATAAATAAATAATTTAAAAAATTGACTGATGTTTTAATTTTAGAATAAAAACACACTGATAGTGAATGCACACTCTCAGAACTGTTTCTCCCAGGATCACCAGGCTCGCCATTGCAATTTCACCACTTCTGAATACACATCAAAGGGTAACTCAAAGGTACACTGCTCAGTGATACAAATAAGTTAAAGCGCTTGTCTGTCAAACTAATTACAAATCAGTCAACTACGGACCTGTCACCTTTATTGATGCAAATACACTTATCTACACTATTAAAGCCTATTACAAAAAGATAAATAAAAGTAAACTGTTCTTGTTTCTAATTCTAATGGAATTGTCCTCAATGGGGGGTTCACAGGGCAAGTGTGCATGGCTGAAGACGAAAGACGAAGAGAGCTACTATAAATATTAACTGCTCTACTTAGAACGGACTCATACAAATTAGCAATGTCCAGAAGGTTGGATCTGATGCTTGAATGTTGTGGTATGGTTTAATTGGAGTTTAATCATTACGCTGGGGTGTAGACGTGGCAAAATGAGGAGTCAAGTGCTGTTAGTGAAAATTAAAGCTGTAATCTTGTTGGAGAAAAAGAGGTGTTGTTCAAAAAAGGCCATATGAAATGCCAGCGTGATATGAGAACTGATAGGATTTGTGCAATTATCATGCTGCAGTTGAACTATTTGGTAAAACAAAAAATTAACAAACATAACTATAATAAAATGCAAAAATGCAGGAATTTAGGAGCAATGTTATTATATTGCAGAAATAAAGATAGTTAATTAATCGTTTATAACTGCGCTTTATTACAGGAGACCAGCTTCTAAGCGAGAGACCGGGATTCAAACCAGTGTTGGCTTGCTTCCAAGACAAACACATTGCCCATGAGCTATCCTCCCACCCCAGGCTAAGATATTTTATTATGTTTCAAATCAGAGAAGGTGCATCCGGCACTCTTGCCACCTACAGAGTGGTTGGAAAAATCAAGATGATGCTGCCAGACGACCTCTTCCACAGACCAAGAGGGACCCAGCGTTCCACAATGCTGTAGTCATCCGCTGGAGGTTCCGAGCAGGCCTTAGAAACCTCCAGGCGGGCAGGTTCAGGCGACAGCTCTCAGAGGAGCAAGAGTTCAAATTCACCCCGGAAAGTGCTCTTTCTTCCCCCCTTTCTTTGTCTATGGAACCTGGCCGTTGACGTAGGAGGGTATTTACTGTTGTCTCCCCTGCACACTGTGGCAAAGCCCCTTTACTCCCACCTGAGTTGGCGCAAGGCCAATGGCAGAGGAAGGCGAGGTCCAGAGAGGTCACTAAGTACCTCTTTCTGCTTGAACTGAGAACCATCCTACGTCTAACTGTCCTTAGTTTTGCAGATTGATCACTTGAATCATTGCTGTTGCTCCATAAAAGATGGGACCTAGACAGGCCCGGCTCCAGGAATTTTCATATGGGTGGGCCACGGTTGTGATCAGGGGGGCCCACATTCCATTGGGTGTGGGTCTAGGAGTACCCTAAACAAAGTGCTGGCGTTGATCCAGATTTCCTAGATCCGTGATCCAGCAAAACATTTCTTCCCAGATTTGCAAAAATATGTTTGCACCCCTCTATAAAAAACTGTACATAACAAAAGAGAAGCAAGGAAAATAGTGTTGCAACATCAATCTACCTATGCTCCCTTCCCATCTGCTCTCCCCTTTTTGCTACATAGGATCCTCCTTCACCTTTCACCATCCAGTCACCTTCCCTTAGCTGCCCTAACCACTGTTCCCATTTACCTCCCCTCCTTTCCAACTGAAACACTACATTAGTCCCATTCTGAATGTCTCCTATCAATGGTTCATGTCCAAAATTACATTTTAAACACAAAATGTTATTTAATTGAGTTGAGAGTGCAAGGGGGTGCTAGGCCTCCTGGTATCGCTCCTGGTGGGGCGTGCCCCTGTACATCATTGTCTGGTACATACTGTTTACACGCTGGTTATAAATGCAATTGTCCATGATGACTCTTTGTTTGATGTGTTTACTTTGATTTGCTATTGAATGACACAATTTTGTTCAATAAATGTGGCCCAGACATTTTCAAAGTTAGATGTGTGTGTGTACTAATGCCTTTGCTGTCCATCTATTAAACCATGAGTGAGGCTTTTTGGAATAGCTTATAACGCGGACTGAATCACTTCTAGGGGCACCTAATTTTAACAGGTAAGGCATAGTGAAATTAAAAATATGCCAAGGATCACACACTTTGATCAAGTGGTAAAGCCATAATTTGAGTCTAGCCCAAGCTCAAGTTGCTACAAATATGTGTTGAAGTTTGGCTTTGTATACCTAAAATAATACTAAATGTTATACAGATTACTTTAGAAATGCACAAGTCACATGATAAACCAACCTCACAATGTATTCATCATTGTAGAAACATGTTTATGAAAAGATTAAGGGAGGCATTTTGTTTTGAATCCTATATTGCACAGAGCGTTATTCTGCTGTTTGCACATTCATTAATTTTAATTGTTTCCACCAAGTACTGGAAAAGTAAAGAGTAAAACACAGGCTAAAATTGCCTTTGCTCCTTACTTTACCACTACGTGTCTGGAAAGTGTAAATCACTTCCACAATTAACAATTGTGGGAGCCATCCACATCGTATTCCTTTGGACTCTGCCCGCTTATACCAGGTGTAAAGGTCAGGCAGATCCCATAGGAATCCATTGGTTTTCCGCCAACATAAAAATAAATGCTGGTGGAACACCAATCGGTTTTGGCAGGGGGACCTTGTTAAGTCCGATCTGCTCTCCAACTTCGCCTGTCAAATCATACAAAATCCTGCAGCTCATAAAAAGTGGAGCTAAATGCATTTAGCGCCACTTCTTCCACACCGCTTGACCTGGAGAATTATCCCCTATGATTGTAGCTTTATTTTCCCCATCATGAATGGAAGCCTACAAGCTCCAGCATAGCAATTAATGAGAACCTCCACAAAATCTCATACAGACACAAAGTGAAATGAAATGCATGAAAAAAAGTTATTGTTTCACACAGCTTGTTCTGTATCCCCTTAATTACTAATCACCCAACAATCACACTTAAATACCTTCTTGAAATCCTATGTAACTTTTTTTAAAGTGCCACAGCAATGGTCACTATCTTTTTACCTTTTCCCATCTCTAATCACTTCCTGTTGTAAATAATCTGCCTCTGAGACACGTTAAAAAGATAAGATCTCACTGGTAGAGCCTGTTTAGCCCTGCTGTTCTTATTCGAGGGGAGGGAGTAGAGCAGAGGTGCGGGGGGGGTTGGCATTGGTATTTGTCCGTTCTCCGAATGTTAAATCCACCTCTGATTGCACTCTTTAGAAAATATTTAAAAACTGCTTTTTAGGTATAAAAGATGTACACTTTTTATTCTTTGTCCGTAACATTATAGAAAACGCTCTTCTTTTTTGTTATTTTACGGGTGTTCATGTTTCATTTCTGGCACTGCCTAAACACCCAGCACCCAAGATTTACATCATACTTTCCAAACAAATCCCACAAAACACATGACCTGTTCTGTTTGCATGCAAACTCTGTAAATTTACTCAAACAGAATGAGGTTATCAAGTCAGTACATATCAGTTTGAATCATGAAACGTTCTGGCAGAGTAGACTAGGCTTCCAAACAAAGATACATTCTATTTAGGTCGGAGCTCCACTGGTAAGTATGCATGAGAAGATCTGAAATTGGTCAATACTTGCCAACCTAGCCTTATCATTTTCAGGTAGGGCCTTGTTGGACCAGCTCAGTGAGGTGCAGCTTGATTCCCTAGGAGTAGCAAGCAAGATACCCACATCTGGGCATATACACATTCACTTAGGGAGACTAACTCAAGGCAGCATACATTGGCCTAGCCAACAGCTTGGGCTTTTGATTAGGCATGGATAGGCATTTGCCAGGTACTGCCATAAGGGTACCACCTGTCCATAAAATGGGAACAGCTGGAAAATGCTGCCAGTAACTGGGCATATAATGGCACTGCCTGGCAAATGTCTGCTAATACCATAAGCAAGGCAAAACTGCTGGCTTTGTGATTGCTTGTTTAAGACAGGACTTCAGTGCAAGTCAGAGGCATTGACAAATATATTTCTTATAAAATCAACTTGCTGAAGACACACATTAAGAGAATTTTACTACAACAGTAGCTCATTTACAGAGGCAAGTAAGTAATCAAACACTCAAAAGAATGCTTAGATATAACACTGGCAGGCACTGTACAGTAACACGTTTGTTGTTACTTTGTGATAGAGCTTGCTCAAAGAGCTCTGCAAAGGTTATGTTTTGGTGGTGAGGCATTAACATTGCCATGGCTAGTCATTATGTGGGTAAATGACCAGACACGCCCATAGAATGTGTGTTTCTCCTGACAGTTTATTGCCATTGAATCTGTGTTCCACAGCATGAGTTCTGTTTGTACCTAATAGGGAAAATGTCTCTGAATCAATTAGAACCACCGTCATTGCTCTGGCCAGCTTCCATTGAATTGTTTACATATCAGCCTTGGCCCTGTCACTAATGTCAGAAGCCCTTCCAAAACTGCTAAACCACAGGGCCTAAACATTCATGTGGTTGCTTGCCTTCCAGTGCAGATGCAACACTACCTAGCAATTGAGATTTAACTGCACCTTTCGGTGGCAGCACCAAAGGTCATTTGCTAATGGCTTGTCCCCTTCTCTAATCGCACAGACATACTACAGAATGATGGCATGGAATGTTGCGCAGAGCAACGGTAGTGATAATGTTTAATTCAAACATTGATTTGCATCTATCACTTTTTGATTTTACTACACTCCCCTCCAGAATTACATTTTTGTTACTACCAACCTTATCTTTTCACTTATACTCAAGTAGTTAATGCAGCAGAATATATACTTTGAATGTAATTTGTAAGGCCCCCGTCAGTTGACGCACCTTCTGCAGAGATGTGTGTTAAAGCAACTTTACCTGTCATTTATTGTTTGATATAGTAAACCATTTTATTAAGCATGATGTGAAAAACCACTATATTCCCACAAAAAAAAAACATACTTTAAATTACGGAACCAAAATTGTGATTTTAGGTTTCAGAAAATGGTTGTAGGCAGCCTGCTTGAATAAGTGTGCTACCTAACTTAGAGGTGTGAATGGCCCTCCATCTCCCTGGTCGTTTGTACTTTCATGGCTGTGGGGCATAAATCATTGTCTAGGGTAAGAAAACAATTCTTGGCCCGGCCTCTTGCAATTCAGCCTCTCGGAATGATGTCTCTGAGGTTGCTGCTGAATGTTTAGACGCAGGGGTGTGCAACTGATTTTGCCAGAGGGCCGAATGTACCCTACATGCTCCCTATAGTGGGCCAAAAACTAAATGCGGGAGGAGCGGCAGGCGAAGGAGTGGCAGGAGTGTTCTTCAACCCTCAATTATTATTAAACACATGGAAAAAATAAATCTTTAGGTGTGCCGGTCTTTGTGTATTTCAAACGTACATTTTGTACTACAGATTTTCCATTTTTATAATTCATTTCTTTCATAAGGATATATTGGCAATAGTGGACAAAGTAGACAAATCATTCAGGAGAAAAAACACTGTGCTCAAACATTTCCCGCATTATGCCGCTTTAGATTTGCAAGGCACAAGCTCATTATTTTGGACTGCTATTTGGACTGCTATACTTTGCTGCTTGAGTTGGCCATACTCTTGGGAGTATGGCCTTCGTTGTGTCAGGTTTCCACAAAAGGCAAATGAGGTACATCTCTTAACTGTGCCTAATTTAGCTTTATGATTGGGTTCACTCTTGCATGTGACACTATGCCCCATGGCCCACACCTTCCAACCAAACACTATGCCCAATGGCCCCCACACCGCAACCAGACACTATGCCCCATGGCCACCACCCCCCAACCAAACACTATGCCCCATGGCCCCCACCCCCAACCAAACACTATGCCCCTTGGCCATAATCCCACAACTAAAAACTATGCCTCATGGCCCGCACCCCCACACTATGCCCCATGGCCACCACCCCCTGAACCAAACTCTGCCACATGGCCCCCAACCAGACACTATGCCTCATGACTCCCACCCTCCAACCAGACACTATGCCCCATGGCAACCACCCCCCAAACACACACTATGCCCCAAGGCCCCCAACCAAACACTATGCCCCATGGCCACAATCACACAACTAAAAACTGTGCCCCATGACCTGCACCCCCATACTATGCCCCATGGCCACCACCCACAACCAAACACTATGCCCCATGGCTACCACCCCCAACCAGACACTATGCCCCATGGCCCCCACCCCCAAACAAACACTATGCCCCATGGCCACAATCCCACAATTAAAAACTGTGCCCCATGGCCCGCACCCCCACACTATGCCCCATGGCCACCACCACTCCAACCAAACTTTGCCACATTGGTCCCACCCCCAACCAAACACTATGCCCAATGGTCCCCACCCCCCAACCAAACTCTATGACCAATGGCCCCCACCCTCCAACCAAACACTATACCCCATGGCCACAATCCCACAGCTAAAAACTGTGTCCCATGACCTGCACCCCCACACTATGCCCCATAGCCACCACCCCCAACCAAACACTATGCCCACACACCCCCAAACAACAGAGTGACCAGTGGATTGCATCAGCGCAGGAGCCTTTTCACAAAGACGGTGAGCTAAATAGAATTGGCATCAACGAATGACTCTGTCTGCAACCCAGTTTCACTACGAACCAAAGTGTGTGATCCTGGGCAAATCATGTAATCGCACTGTGCCTTATCTGCAGTGATTCACTTCATAGTTTATGTTAGCATATCATGCTGTTATAAAGTTATTAAGAAAAACAAATCCTAATGACTATAGAGTTGTTATATAATAACAGTGTGCAATTTAGGCATTTTGCACCACAAAGTTATGTGCCACTTGGCTTACTTATGGCAACCTTTTCTAAAGTCACTTCCATTGTACCTGCAAGTACTAAAAACTGATGATGCTCCTTGCAAAGTCCTTTTCTGTGAGGCCCCTTCTGTTGGTGCAATCCATATGCAATTGTAGGTGTTAAAATGCCATCTGCCACTAATGTTACCAAAAAAAAGTTGACGGGAGGGGAAGCTGCGTGAATGAGGCTGTATGTATGGAATTGCGCACACTGCATTTGGGGGGGGGAGTAGCAGGACTTTTTTTTGCGCTTCACCCGACACACTGTTGCAATGCTGGATACTCCCCTGCACACACCCCAAACTCCCAGCACACAAACACTGATAAAGAACATGAGAGCGCCCCCACTTACCAGCACTGTGGATGTGCTTGCGCTGCAGCTGGCGGGGCAAGGCTGAAATGCCTTCCGGCAACATTCCACGCCATGCCAGCCACAGTGCTAGACCTCTGTTGGTATAGCCCATGCACTACGTGACTTGCAAGAGCCACGTATTAAATGCAGTCCACCAATAGAGGGTCAGCATTTCCCATTGGCAAGTCAAAAAAAGACTTTCCTAATAGAGGACGGATGTAGCTGCTTGCGGGAAAATCAACATGCTGGGCCGCACTTGGGCCCCATGTTGTGCACCCGTGGTTAAGAGTGACATCCACCCCCACTCCCTCGGCTACCTCGTGGTCATAAACATCACTGACATGGCCTCCTTTCTAGGGGGGGCCAGAGGCTGGCTCTGGGGGGGCCTGGCCCCCCTGACCCCCCTGCTGGAGCCGGGCCTGGACCTAGAGCAGTCCACCTTTATATGCGGGGCCAGGCCTTACCAGTCACAGAACACTCCGCTGATCACTCTTGTCAGACAATCATAGGAGCTAATCACAATAAGTAAATAAAATATGACATTCACAATATCAAGGTCCAGGCATCAAATAGCTTCAATAATTGTTCAACTAATACTTTACAAGTGACCAGGGTAAACAAAAGCCATGACAATGAATGCAGAACCACCACCGCGTAGCACCTTCAATGAGGGGGCAACATCTCAAAACACAGTTCACAGAGATTTACACTATAGGACAGAGTCATCGTTGCCCACCAGCATTGTTAAGGTGTACCACAGGTACTGCAGTAGAAGCTACACTTACACATTCAGCAAAAAGGTGAGGTACAATGAAAAGCACCAGATCTTACCAAAAGGCAGCGGGGTGCAATGCCGTTCTGCCGCCAGGGAAGTAATCTGCTTCACAATGGATGCACACAGCCTGTGCAGAGCAAAGGGGCTAAGTGCCACAAGGTGTACACAGGCCAGCTCATGAATATTAATGCAGCAGATTCACCTAGATTGCTAACGGAGACTCTTTTGAGGCATCACATCCCCCCAGTTCTTCTGTGGTTGCTGGTAGTATAAAGAGTTTAAGGCATAGTGGCCGGCTCCAGGGATGTCATTTGGGGGTTGCTAGTGGTCGCATGTGTATGAGAAGATGTATGAGTGAGTGACTGGTGGGTAAATGAGTAAGAATGTGATAGTGTGTTTCAATGCTGTGGATGGGCATGTGTCTGTGTATAGAATGCATTGTGAGTGGACGTGAGAGAAGGCTTAGGGGCCAGTGAGTGGTGGGTGAATGAGTAGGAATGTGATAGTGTGTGTGTCAATGCTCTGGGTGATTGGGTGTGTTCCTGTGTGGAGAATGCAGTGCAAGTGGACGTGAGAGGTTTATGGGTGAGTGAATGGTGGGTGAGTGGGTAGGAACGTGAGTATGTGTGTGTGTGTAAATGTTCTGGGTGCGTGGATGCCATTGTGAGTGTACGTGAGATAAGGTACATGGGTGAGTGACTGGTGGGTGAATAGGTATGAATGTGATTGTGAATGTTCTCGTGGGTAGGTCCATGCCTGTGTGGTGAATGCAGTGTGAATGAATGTGAGGGGAGATGTGTGGGCCGGTATAAAGGGGATGCATGCATGCGTGCGTGTTTGTGTGTGTGTGTGTGTGTGTAAGGCCCTGGGAGACTGGGGATCACTAGAGCATTTTTGACACATCCTTTATTGACTTTGCATGTATTATGCGTATTGTCGGTTAAAGCCAAGGTATGTGTGCCATTACCTGGCTAGACATTTTGGTACAGCCAGTCTAGCCACTGCTTACTGTGGCATGACATTATTTACACAGAATCTTTGATAAAGCAAGAATGATAATTAGTATTAACTCGTTAGAATTACGTTTTGGTGTAGCTGCCTGTATATTGCTTACCATAGCATGACGTTTTATTAACTGAGCATCTATGATGAAGCAAGGATGATAAGTGTTCTTATGGGTCTAGACTGGCTTACATTGAAACCAGTTTGGACATGTTTTCTTATTGTGACTTGTTACTTTTAATGGTCAAACCAGCGGGAGCATTTTCTTACATAGGAGTTCTGGCATATATTGACAGAGCCAGCTTGGTGCCTAGTGCTGGTAATGATACTATAAAAAACATCTTAAAGCGAACATGAGTATGTTCTTATATGGGAATACTAGCATATGTTGGTGGATCCAGCATGTAAATGTATGAGCACAGTCAGCATGAAAATGTTTTTTATACTGGCATACACTGAATGGACCAGCATGATAATGCATTGGGAAATGTACTTGTTCACTTTTGGTGACTTGCATTTTTTCATGTATTACCCTACACCCTACAAACCCGATTGCAAACTGTCTGGCCTTTTACCCACATTTTCGCAGAAGGTGTTCTGTGTAATGCACCATTTTAACGCATTATTCAAAACATTTTCTCATGGGAGGGGGAAGGATCCCCCCTAACATCCCGAACCAGTTTTGTTAGTTCTAGCCCCCTCGCTATGCTCGGTCGAAATCGCATATTTCTGGTAAATATTTACACCCTCGAATAAAACAACTAACCAACCACCATTGGCACCTAGAAACCCTTGTGTTCAGGCGCATTATAAACGTCATATCATCTTATATCACTGGTGGCTGGCATATTTGGGGACCAGGCACCGCCCCTTCTTTCTACACTAGGTGAAACATTGAAGCTTTCATTGAAAAAAATATTTACTTCTTTCACTTACAGTAGCGCATGTCTCTACAGTGGTATAAACATCATGGACCTTGCACACACGTGGTGGTCCAGACCGGTCTGGGATGTGGCGTGCCCTGTGCTTTGTTAAGGTCGCTTGGGGGGCATGGAGGGCCCAAATGTTTTGCTGCACCACTGATTTGTCTCTGATCACCTTGAACGCATTCAAGTGTGAATTGAATGGTTGAGAGGGGCTGCAAACTCGACATGATCCTGCTCTGGTGCAACACTGTTTAAGAAATTAAGTACTGGACACAGAGTCTCAGAAGTGAGAGAGCCATGGAGTGACCCACCCCTCCCCACTCAACCTCCTACTTTGAAAGGCCTTTGCGAAAGCTTCATTCACAGGCTGATCCTGCAGTGGGATCAATGAATAACGCACCTTGCACATAGAGCTCTGAAACATTTAAGCTTTGATTGAAAAACATATCTACTCCTTTCACTTACAGTAATGCATGCCCCTGCAGTGGCATAGTCATCATGGACATTCTGCACAAACGTGGTTGTCCGGGCCGGCCTGGGTTGTGGCATGCCCTGTGCTTTATTACGGTGCTTGTGGGGCGGGGAGGGCCCAAATGTTGTGCTACGCCACTGATTTGGCTGGGATCACCTTGAACGCATTCAAGTGTAATGTGAATGGTTGAGAGGGGCTGCAAACTCGACATAATCCTTCTCTGGTGCAACACTATTTAAGAAATGAAGCGCTGTACACAGAATCTCAGAAGTGAGAGCGCCATAGAATGACCCACCCCTCCCCAATCAACCTTCTTCTTGGAAAGGGCTTTGCGAAAGCTTCATTCACCGGCTGGTTCTGGGGTGGGGTCATTGAATAACGCACCTCGCACATAGAGCGTTGAAAATCATAGATGCATTGAGCCGCACTCTTGAGGAAAGTGCAGTTCCCCCTCTGCACACCCCACCTTGTAAAAAGATTGAAGAGTCATGTATCAAAGCCTAGGACATTAAGGTGTTCGGCTCTGGGTTGTGGGGAACATTATGTGGTTGCTTGTCACATAACCTTAAGATAAATGTACCCGGAGACAGATGGTCTCATCTTACACCCACACAATAGGTTTCTTCTATCATAGTGGTAGCTGATTCATAGATACATTTATAACCAGGGAATTCTTTTGATACTGTATCCTGGTCAATGATTTACGTTTCTGGCCTTGCTCATGCATCATTTTGCTCCTGGGTAAACAGACAGCACACGCCTCCCCAGGTCAGTGCTTTTTTTATCTCGTTTAACACATCAATGCCACAGATAATGAGTACTTCTGTGTCCATTGATCTATAGATGTTTCATACGGAAACGTCAAAAAGCCAGCCAAAAAAAGCCTGAATGGGAAAGATTTTGCTGAATTTCGGCAGTTTGAAAATTCTGAACGACCGAAAAGTTCGACCAAATCCCCCATTTGGTCCTTAGGGCTGCGAGGGTTGCGGGAGTGTCCCCCACACCCTTGTTGACTATATTGTGAGCAGGGGTTGCGGGAATGTCCCCCGCAGCCGATCCCGAAAAGCAAACCAAAAAATAAAGAAAGGAAGCTGTGGTGCCGGTTCCCGATCACGGAAGTGAAAGGGAATAGGCGTTGCAGGGACACAGCGAGTCGGTGGCACACAGTGAAGTGTGCCGCTGCAAGGTACGTAGGGAGCTGGCGGCGGGGCTGTGGGTGTGGGTGGGGTCCAAGTCTGAAATGTTCTCGGGTGAAAAGGCTGAAGGTTATTTTGGAAAAATTATCTATTCCGTCTTTTCTCCCTCAAACATTTCGTCACAGGATTATAATCACGACCTGTTTCATACACTAGATGTAGCCTGCATCAGAGATTTCAGTTGCACTTTTACAAGTACTGCATTATGTATGTTTTACATATAGGCCCCACGTCAAATCTGGAAAATGACATTCCCCAAATGTGTGATAGTGGACAAATCACGCCTCCCTCTTTGCCTTGTTTCTTATATCTGGCTGAAATGAGAGCGCCCGGAAACACTGGTGTTAGACACATCTGAAGGTCGTGTGCCATGACGTTCCGTGATGTCACTTAGGGGTGGGGTCAAATTACATCACTTCCCGTGATGTCATCAGAGGTCATGTGATGTGCCTTTCCGCTATCCGTGGAATTTTGGTGAATTTACATCCATGGCTGGCTCAAGCCTTTTATGCCACTGGGGCATCTTTCACCACATCTCTACTACGTAGGCACCAGCCCACTAGCTCTCTTTGGTCCAGCCAAGCCCTTTTGCAACAACATCCATGCAGTCGTTCAGTCATGTTGCATAGTAGTGGCCATCATGAATTTTCCCAGGATCAATTACCCTTCCTACCTTTAATAGGTGGAAAACTACCAGCATACCTGGAGTCTGCTGTGCAACCTTCAGTCGGTTGGCTAAGGAACAGTATGGGGATACGTGATCTGACTTCTGCAACACACTTCATAACTGGTCACCTACCACATCCCACATTTCTCTACCACATGTCCATCCTACGCCCTTTAACACGGACGCCATTTCCTCCTGGCAAGTCTCCCAGTCCCCTCTCTGCACCTAGCCCGTGATCTTTTGTTTTATGGCATCAGGATACTCCAGCTTCACATAATAGTATTAAGCACTCCTTTTACCTGTTAACCAGTCCTTGAGAGCTCTGTGGCACTTATTGTACATCAATACTATTGCTTTAATATTTGCTGTAGAAAATGCTTTAGGAACTCTACGGTAAAATGGATTTGTTAATATGTATTATGCATCACTGCCGTGCTTTATGCTACACTCCAAATTGCGCATGCATTGTGCATGCATGCATTTTCCTTTTAAGCTCTTGTATTGTTTCCTTAATTTTGTTAACGTGCCATTGTCAATTCATTTCATCCTCTGCTATTTCTTCATAGTGCCCACAGACTAATTCATGTCAGGACATTGGCGCGAACTTCTGGGGAACTGCAAAGTTTTCATTCTACTACCTGGGTCCAGACATCATGTCTTTTATATCTGCCTTTAATGCCTATCTTGAAGGAAAGGTGGTTAGCTTGATGGCCCTCTGGTTGCACTTTTCTACAGCCTAATCAATGGACTCGGGTTGAATCCTACAGAAGTGTCGTACTCCAGATATTAGCAATGTGTCTGGAGTCCACCTCACATTGCCTAACCCATTCCTGAGCCCGACATACTTCTTAACATCTCATATCCCACCAGACTCTGTCATCCGTGGTTTATGACATGTTAACTGTACATGCAAATTACCCTTCTTTCTTAATATCAATTACCCTGGGCCTGCGCATACCGTTAGGTTAAATACCATTTCCTGAGTTTCAATGAACGTTTTAACAAAAATGAACTACCTTCTAGTTTTGAGAGGAATTGTATCACCATGTGTACAGGAACATTCCTTAGTGAAGAACTATGTGTAGCCTTATTTCATTATTTAGGTGTTAATATACAATGATTCTGCACACAGTCACAATGGGGATCGACTCTTGAAATGTTTCTTTCATCCTATATGACCCGGTTCTATCCAACTGAAAAGCTATTTATTAATTCACTATAAGCAAGTTCTCTTTGGGCCCCCTTTGGCAAATGGGGCATAGGAGATCAATTATGCATTGTTCACGATGTGATGACTTCCTAAGCCCTCAGTGATAGGACACAGAGGGACTTCAGCATCTCCTTCCTCAATGTAGATCAGTGCATATCACCAGATTCGGGCTGCCTACTCACGGTTCCTTCCTTCAGGTTCCCAGAGTACCTAACAGGGGCCATTTCATTTCTTACTGAGTGGCCAAGCAGGTATGGCTCTTGGGGGGATCTGGCTCTACCCTTCTTCCCCTTGACCCCTGCCCTTTTGGGTCCCCTGTATTCCTCTGTAGAGGAGCAACTCTTGGTTCTAGCATATCCGTCACTCCCAGATCCTCCCCTTGGTTATCAGGAAGGGGGGTATTCAAAACGTTATCTGGCAAAGAAGCCTCCACGCTTCAAGGGCCGCACTTGAGCCCAAGTGGAGTCCATCACACAACCATGCGCTGACTAATTCTAGTACCATGCATCAATTTATCCGAAAATGCCTTTGCCGAAATTCTGAGCATTATGGACGGGGCTTATTCCCTCTTTTCTTGATGTTCATTGCCCTTGATGCGTTACTGTGGAATACACATGCACTCCCTCCACTTAACACCCTTATGCCTCATTTGCTATGCGTTTTATTCCTACCCGCACTTCACCTATCCTCTCTTCTATCTCCTCTTACTTTTCCCAGACGCCATGGTATGGTTTTAAGGACACACTACACGACCAGTGGTCGACCGGCCTACAGGGAAGTCTGGAGATTTCCCAGTGGGCCACCGCATCATGAGTGCATTCAGAAATGTGTGTATTGCTGCATGCAGCACACACAATAAATATACTATTTCCGCCTGCATATTGTTATATCGGGCCACTTGAAAAAAAAATCCAGGGCCGGTTTTGGTTCCTAGTCCGCTCCTGCACACCACTATCCAGACAAGCCTTGGTGCTGTAAGACCACTACCGTAGTGAGGGCACCATAAAAAAGCTGATTAGCATTGCCTAACATAACAGAAAATCCCACACAACTGTAGGAGTTTCTGATCAGTGTGGACCGGATGAAATGTACACAGCACAGCAGCACCACTAGCTGACATTGATAATCGCATGGTGATGATACACCCAGATGTTGTTCCAGGTGCTGGTGCCTGGAATCGCTTCCTTCTAAACTCAACCCAGCTCCTCGCCCAGTTTAAGGAGGGCGCCATTTGCCTATTTCTTGCATTGCTTCCTCTTCCAAAGAAGCAATTATACCAAAAAGCAATGTTGACTCAAGGCATGACAGTAAGACAGAATCGGCTGGCGTCTGCCTGCTGTTTACTGTAATTCCAGCTCAATGGACCGCTGCCAGGGCTGGAGAGTCACTCTGACAATGCCCTACTTAGACCATAACCAGGAACAGCGAGGCGTGCCGCTCTCTTCCCTGGAACACCTCCCACCCCTGCTAGCCCAGTCCCGGGGCACAGCACTAAAAGATATTACAGGTTGTAGGGGCACTGGGCGCAGAACTATGTTGGGCCCCAAGTCGGGCATTCCACTTTTCCCCATGCCCCAAATGTTGCCAGCCTTATTAAGCTTTCCTTTTATTTTTTAAGCTCACTGACACAACAATAAATTTGCAACCTGCTCTCCGCCTTATTAAGTTTTCTCCTTTTTACTGAACTACTAAGTACCCTGCTAGCATCAATGCGTGTTCTTTTTTTGTTGCCTGCCTTATTATTCAGTCAGTCAGTCAATTTGCTTTATTCGGCATAATGGCATACGCATACAATAAAAATGCATAATAGAGTATCCAATTAATATCATAAAAACCATTACAATACACACATTTTTAAAAAATTAAAACCCCAGCACATCAATCTCAATTCACATGCCTAAAAAAAATAATAAAACAATTCCTATGCAACCATGCTCGATGAATACATTTTGCAACACCTCACATCCTGACTGAAGCATTACTTCCCTGGCTGCTATTGCATTAATATGTTTTTATTATTATTATTAGGCTTTTTATTGAGCGTGATGTGGCTTCGAGAAGCAACAGAGCACTTTACAATTATAGGGACAAGAAGACAGTGAGAGGAGTAGAAAAAGAAGGGAGCGAGGAGCTAACAACAGGCGTGGAGAGCGGGCAATTTGTCTACAAAGGATCTACATGCAATCAGGGTGGGACAGAGTGGGTATCAAGTCACCCAGTCTTAGGTAATGTGGCGAGTAGAGGGTGCGTGCACCTAGGTGTTGGGGGGATCTATTCCTTAGAGAGGAGAGTCTTGAACACCTTTTTGAACTGTAGTTGTGAGGTGTAAATCTGATGTTGACAGGGAGAGGTACCAGAGTCTAGGAGGATAGACAGACAAGACAGACCCTGTATGTATGAAAACATAGTTGTGACAAATGGTTTGAGATATCTGCCAGCAAATTTAGAAAGCGGCCCTAACAATGATCCTATGCCGGACACGATTGGGCGGCCCGGAGGATTCACCAAAGACTTGTGAATCTTTGGGAGAATATAAAATTTAGGAACAGTGGGTTTTTGGACCAGCAAATACTCATACTCTTGTTTGCAGATCCACTCTCTAGCCAATGCCTTGTCCAATTTATCTTGGATCAAGGCAAAACTTTTTTTGGTCGGATCTTCAGAGATTAGTTGGTAAAGAAGAGTTATTGTCTAGCTGCTGGTCACATTCTGCAATATATGCATGCCTAGTCAGCATAACCACTGCACCGCCCTTATCGGCCTTGCGTATGACCACTTCTTTGTTGTTAGATAAAGTTTTCACAGCTCCCCTTCCTAAATTACTGAGATTTTGGAAGACACCGGCTGCAGTTTTATGTTCCAATTGGTGTAAATCATGGCATACACTTTTGGCAAAAACTATTGCTTCAGGAGAATGGCTTGTCACTAGAGGATTAAACGTAGAACGGTTACGCAAACCACTTTTGTTCAATTGGACATCATAATCTTTATTATGAAAAAATTGTCAAAGATGGATTTTCCAGAGTAGTTTTTCAATCTAAACTCGAATTAGAAACTTATCATGCCATGCTGTTGGTACAAATCCTAGTCCTTTGTCTAATATGGCAACTTCCTCTATATTAGGAACATATGATGATAAGTTCACTAATAGCGTTGGTTGCTGCATGTCCACCTTTCTCCATACTCCCAACTGTCGGGAGGGGGGTAAAAAAGAGGACGAGGTGGAGAGCTGTTGTAGTAGTGGAGGAGGAGGACCTGTGGTAAATTGATTACTCAATAATCCACCCCTTCTCTAGCGTGTGTTATGTCCACTACCTCTGTGGAACCTCCATCAATTTCTATAAGCTCTTTGTCCTTTTTGATTATAGGAGCCATCGTCGCTAGAACTTCCAGAACTATAAGAAGTATTACCAAACCTGACCTGTCGTTGTTTATTGGGCACTCCTTGTTGGTTAGTAAAGGGATCATACCCATCTTTTGCATATTGAAATGCCTTTTCATGAGAAAACTTCAACAGGTCTTTCTTCATTCTGGCGATTCGATCTTTAGATCGCCTTAGTAATCCCCTCATATCTTTTTTATAGGTATCGAGAGGTACAAGTTTTTTAATATCCTCTTCCATCTTTTCTAAATCACCTGTAATTTTAATAGTCATGTCCTGTGCAGTATCTATAATAAGGATAATCCAATCCCTCCCGCATTTATTTACAATGTAACTCCATTGAATTACAAATTCTTTGTTATCTAAAAACAAATGCGGCTCATTGTGTACCACAAGGCCTTGTGGTAAGGTACCCTAATGCAGATATTCTATCATTATAGACCTGTGCAATTCGGTACGGATTAACCTTTTTTTTAACTCGAGCAGCTCATCCCAATTGCTTATGTTAGTCGGTAGCAAGCCTTCTCCCTCATCTGAAAAGAGTGAGGCCCTAGTTAGTAAATCTGCTATGTATTTTTCATCATAACTTTTAGTCCTTTTGGCTGCCATCTTGGTGCAAGCAGCTAAAAAACGTAGTTTCAAATTGTTTACACTAATCTTTCAACAGACTGGGTCTCATTACTGATCTACACAGGGTTCTCCACTCTCACACTGCCCCGATATTAACACCAGATCTACTCACAACAACATATGTCTCACGGGAACAACCTGCGCTAGAACAAAGGACCAAAAAGGAGACGTGGGGCGATTTTATGAAACAAGGGTTCAACCCCAAAAAAGCGAAGGACACTCAAAGACTACAGAACCATTGTGTCACTCTGTTTTCTCCTCCTAACCTGGACTTTACATGTTCAGTTCATATAACAAATAAAGAACTGAACAAACCTTACCAAATCTTAAATATTACTACATTCAATTATATTCACATAAATTGTCAAACAAGATTAGATAAAAGCACATACAATTTCATCACATTTTATCAAAATTACATACACAATAAAAACAGACAATACAATATATCATTAAAACAACAATGGGCTGCATCTGGGTCTGAAGCCAGATTGGCAGGACAGAAGGTAATTGTTTACATCAATGTGTTGGAGGAGTTCGATGGCTACTACTTTCTCAAGGATGTTACCTAAGAAGGCAAGATAGGTGATGGGGTGGTAGTGCTGAGGCCATCAGATTCAGTGTTGGTTTCTTGTGAAGCAGGAAGATTTGTCTGGACTTGACGGTTGAGGGAAAAGTGCCTTGAATTAGGGTGCTCTTGACCATATTCAGGTAAGGGAGGAGTGCTTCAGTAGGAAAGGTCTTGAGTATGGCGGCAGGGAGAATGATGTTCACGTATGATGTGGCCTTGACAGATGCTAGTGTGGCAGTGAGGTTTTCCATATTGTTTGTCTTGAAAGTTGTCAAAGTAGTTGTGGTTTTGCAAGATGGGATTTGTATTGTGCTGTTAGTTGCAGGGTTGGTGGATCATGCTGATCTTGTTGATGAAGAAAGAGTTGATGGCAGAGGGCTGATGTCGTGTTTGATAGCTTTGAAGAGGGCTCTACTTTCATTGTTGGCCTTGGCTATGGTGTTTTGCTAGTAGTTGGCCTTGGCAGTGGGGATCAGTCTTCTGCTTGTATCCCAGAGTTCATTGAGCAGGGTGAGGTTGGATGCGCTGGAGGATTTTTCGCAATGTCTTTTCTTGTTTTCTGATGGTTAATTTGTGGAAGTTGATTTCTTGAGTGTACCAGGACTGTTTAGGCTTCAGGGTACATTGTTTCACTGGGGCATGGAGACTCATATTGGTTGTGAGGGTGCTGTTGAGCTCTTGGAGAAGCAAGTCACAATCTTTCTTTCTCAGAGGTAGATAAGCCCATGTGATGCATAGTTTGGCAAGGTCTTCTGTGAGATCCTCCATTGGGAAGTTCTTGAATGATCTGAAGGCTTGATTGCTGTGTTTCTGATGGGTTTGCTTAACTGGCATGCTGTGACTAATGTCAAAAGTGATTGCTAGATGGTCTGACCAGTCAAGCAGGATTGGAGAGCTGTGATGGAGGGTGGGCAGGGCGGTGATGGAGTTGAGAATATTAACCTTTCCTATGACTTGGGTCTTTCCTGTGATGTGTGAGGTTCAGAGTGTCTTCCTTCATTGACTTGGTTGCTCGGTTGCCAGGGATGTTGTAGTCGCCAAGGAAGATGTTGTTAACATGTGTGACAGACATTGTGGTGACCAAGTCCATGAAGTCTTCTATGAAGGAGGTGTTGGGTTTGGGTGGTCTGTTGATGAGATGAAAATTGATGGTGTCCATTGCGGAGAGCGGGAAGTGACAGGAAAGGTTTTCAACAGAGCCAATGGTTGCGACGTTCAGTTTGGTGCATGGCCATGATGCTTTGTGAATGATGGAGAGTCCTCCGCCGATCTTGTTTGGGCCGTCTTGTTGTTGAATTCCATAGCTATTGGGGTTGAGGACATCTAGGATGTGTGTGGAGGTGCATGTCATCCAGGTTTCAGTAATGAAGATGGCTTCAAAGTCATGTGTGGTGATGAGGTCAGAGATGTCTGCTGCATGGCTGGTTGCTGAGCAGACATTGGCGAGCATCAGTTTTCATGTAGTGGTAGATGATGGAATTCTGATGGGGGTCTATGGTGATGCGAGTGAGATTGCTGGAATGGGGTGTCCATGATGGTACTTGTGAACAGCGTGGTTTGTGATGAGTGGTGATGTTAGTGATGGGCTGTTGGGAGAGAGGGCTGAAACACATATTTAAGGGAGCTTACAGATGTTGAAGGAGTATTGGTTCTGGTCTTGGGTCTTCCTTGTCCAAATAGTTACAAACAGGAACCACCCCTTTCTTCTTCAGCTCTTTGATTCAGATGCCTGGGAGAGAGGAGCTCTTGATCTAAGAGTTAAGAAAGGAATGGAAGGGGCAGGACTACGCAGGTATGTGGGACAAAGGTCACATGACCAAGTTCCACTTGCACCAGCTCACCAAGTGCAAAGGAAAGAGGCTGAGCGGAAGGCGGGAAACTGGTGGTGGACGGAGCAACTGAGTGGCAGGACCTGGTCAAGTGACCAACATCCTCCTCAATGCTGTCTTCCTGGAGCTGGCCTGGAGTCCTTAAGTAGCTGCTTAGAAGGCACGAAACTTGGTGGTGGGCGGAGCAACGGACCAGCAGCCTCCTCAGTGTTGATTGTTGTGTAGTAAATTTGCTCCTCAAATACATCTGTTACTACGCTCGCTCATTGGCCAGTAAGTCTGCTTCTCTCTGCTGCTTTATTCAGTTTTCGTCTTGATTGTTGTATTGCTATGTTTGCTTATAAATGCATTACTAAGTTTACCTGGCAACTCGCTCAGTTTTCCCCTTGATACCTGCCTTATGAAGTTTTCTCTTGAATACCATATTAAACATATTCCTCAGTGGCTGCATTACTAAGCTTGCTTGCTGTATCACTACTTTGCCCTTGATGTCTGTCTCTTTAAGTTTGCTCCTTGATCGTTCTGATCACCATACTTGCTTCTGTCTTATGTATTTCATCTGCGCCAAGGTTGCTGATCAATGGGTTTGCTCCTGGAAAAGGCTTTGCCGCTAAATTTGTCATTTCATTACCTTTTCTTCTTGATTGCTGAGGGTTAGGTCTGCTTCTGATTGCCACCTCAGTAAGCGTGATTGTTGCATGTCGCTTACCAAGCTTTTTATCTTGCATGCTGTCCATTTCCTTCCTGTCACCTGCTAGTGTGTTCATTGGCTTTGTTTCACCTCTGGTGGAGGTTTTGTTTCTGACCTCGAGCTATCATCAATTGTTTAACTTCCTCTAGGCCATTTATTAAAACAAAAAGAGGGCATCAGCGTTTTGCCAATATTTAGCTATTAGAATTTTCGCTATTCATAAAGTGTAAAATAGCGATCTCATTTTATATTCTGTAAGATTGGTCCTTTTAGGCCAAAAATGGAAGGCCTTACATTTTCCATTCTCACTGCCATGGGAAATAACAGAAGTACGTTCATAAACTGGATGACCGGGACGAAAAGTCAAGAAACCTGCGCGCACAAACAAACAAATGACATATTTTGGCAGATAATGTTCGGCATTTCCCCCCAATTTCCCTCCCCATTCTTAAGGACCATCTGAATCTTATCTGGCATCAACTCGATTCTTTATTTTGAAGAATATTTTATTGATTGTGCACAAGTTACACAAAGCAAACACATATATATTACACGGCCCGCGGTAGGGGCCGTTTAGTTATGGTTAAGTTGCTAAACTCATAAGAAGATCACTTTTTCGGCAGCTTATAACTTCGCTCCCCATGTACAAATCTGCACCAAACTTTGCAAAAAAAGTGTATGGGCGGCTTTGAATTTGTTCTCAAAGTTTGCTGAGGTGTAGGGGGGGAAGTTATAGGGCGGGTCCCAAAAAATGTTTTTTCCCATAGAGTGAATGGGGAAAACTTTTCGCACGGCTACAGGCCGAACGGCTGGATGGATTTTCGAAACATATTAGCGGCAGGAGCGGGGGCTTGGGTCAGAAAGCGTGCTTTTGTGTGTTTGGTGGAAATCCGACCAGTACATTTTTGGCAAATAACTGAAATGTATCTCCCAATAAATTAGTCCACTCTGCGGACCCATTTCCCTGTTTGCTGCATGGACCGCAGTGTCTTTGGCCTGCGGTATGCCGTGATGTCGGCGAATGTTGGACACAGCCGGTGGTTGGCTGGAGGGAAGCGTGCTCTGCATCAAAGTTTTTGGAAAACGCTGCCATGGTGTATCAGAGGACAGTGCACCGGTGGAAGGGTATGGAAAATGGACCGTACGGAACGGGTTGGGGAGTGAAAAGTGGTTTATGTGAAATATGTGTGTAGGTGGAAGAAGATGGAGGAGTGCCTGTACTGTTGGCGCGTACTTCGTAAACTGGCGGGTACCTACACAGGCGATTAGTTTTTGTGGTGATTGGAGGCAGGTGGTGCAACGGCCCCATACATTGTGCCGCCACTTGTTTGCGCCCACCTATTTCTGAGGCGGATGGAATGTGGTAGATGGGAACATGGTGGTATGCATGGGTAAAGGAACTTGCGTTGGGTTAGTGGAAGGATTACAATATTGGCTGCATGGAGTTAGGACATAGACCGTAGGGCATGGAGTGAAGAGCGTAGGCCTTTACCATAAGTAACGCAGTAACGCGGCGAGTGTGGGTGTACATCCAGTGCATGGTGGTGTTTGCATAGTGCAGTGTGTGGAAATTGATTGGAGTAGGCTAGTGTTGCAAACCGAATGTGGGTACTTTGGCGGTGGCACTATAGTTTAGGAATGGAAGTGGGGATGGCTATAGTATGTGAAGGAAAGTGCACAGGGATGAAGGAGAGAGTGTTTTTTTTTGTTGTAAATTATGCTAAGTGGTGCAGTTTGTTGCTGTGTAGGTAAATTAAAGTGCGCAGGTTAGGTAGTAGTGTTGGTGGTAGTGCTGTGTATGTGGATAGGTGAAGTTGGTCACATGGTTAAATGGATGGTGCAATTATGTAGCAGTGATAGTGTTGAAGGTGTACACTGTTGGCTGCATGGCCGAAGGCCGTAGGCAATAGCCCATGCACTACAGAGGCTAGGATTGTAGGACACACACGGCACTAATGCATTTCAGAATGTTCAGCAGTTACAGGCTGGTGAATGGATGGTGCCCTTATGTTGAAGTGAGACTGTTGAAGGCCTAGACTGTTGGGTGCATGGCCGAAGGCTGTAGGCTGCAGGCCATGCACTCAAGAGGCTAGGACTTTAGGACAGACACAGTACTAATGCATCTTGGAATTTGCAGTATGTAGAGGGTGGTGACATGTAAAAAAGGGTGTGGAGCACATTTGAAAAGCAATTGAGCAGAACAAGTGAGCTTCCATGCCTGCATGTTTGGTTTTGCTGGTGAGGACATTGTTACAACATGGCAAATAATTTGATGTGTACTTGGAGATGGTTATGTGAAAAGGGATGTAGTGTGGAACCTGGGTGCTGGGTTTGCATACTGTTATGGCAGTGGCACTACAGTTTAGGAATGGAAGTGGGGACGGCTATAGTATGTGGATGAAAGTGTGCAGGGGTGCAGGAGAGTGTGTTTTCTTTTTACATTATGGTAAGTGGGGCTATTTGATGCTGTATAGGTACATGGCGGTGGGCAGGTTGGGTGGTAGTGCTGGTGGTAGTACTGTGTATGTGGATAGGTGAAGTTGGTCACATGGTCAATTATGTAGCACTGATAGTGTTGAAGGTGTACACTGTTGGGTGCACTCAAGAGGCTAGGACTGTAGGACACACACAGCACTAATGCATTTCAGAGTGTGCAGCAGTTACAGGCTGGTGAATGGATGGTGCCATTATGTAGAAGTGTGACTGCTGAAGGCCTAGACTGTTGGGTGCATGGCCGAAGGCCATAGGCCGTAGGTCATGCACTCAAGAGGCTAGGACTTTAGGACAGATAAAGTACTAATGCATTTTGGAATTTGCAGCACGTAGAGGGTGGTGACCTGTAAAAAAAGGGTGTGGAGCACATTTGAGATGCAATAGAGCAGAACAAGTGAGCTGCCATGCCTGCATGTTTGGTTTTGCTGGTGAGGACACCTTTACAACATGTTAAAGTATTTGATGTGTACTTGGAGATGGTGATGTGAAAAGTGATGCAGTGTGGGAACTGGGTGCTGGGTTTGAATACTGTTACTATGGCAGTGGATATGGTAGAAGTACACCTTAATTGTGATTGGTAACTATGCTCTGTGATGAATTGTGGCAATAGGGCCAATGTTGTGCAACAGTTGTGTTTAGGTTAGGAGTGATAACATACTTTGTGAATGGGTCTGGGTAGGGTTGGTGGAGGATGTGGTATGTTTGTGCATTTTGGTTGTAGCGACCTGTTTTAGTGAATGGGTACAATATAGAGGTTCTGTTTGTGATTGGTGGATGCGTGTGCAGGTCACCTGTTTGTGGCCACCTCTTTCTGTGCTAAGTGGTGGCAGGTACAGTGTAGAAGGGGAATGAATTGCACATGAAATAGGTTGGGTGGGAGCGTGGGTGGCTGTGTCATGCAGATGGAATGCAGTACTTGGGCACATGGTGGCATGCATGGGTGAAGGAAGCTGCGTTGGGTTTGTGGAAGTATTATAATATTGCTCTGCATAGATGGAGGCCATAGACCGTAGGGCATGCAGTTAAGATCGTAGGCCTTCACCATATCTACCGCAGTAAAGCAAGTGTGGGTGTACATCTGGTGCAGGGTGGTGCTTGCATAGTGCAGTGCATGCACATGTATTGCAGTAGGCTACTGTTGAGAACTGAATGTGGCTTCTTAGGCAGTGGCACTTTAGTTTGGGAATGGAAATGGGGACGGCCATAGTATGTGAATGAAAGTACACAGGGGTGTAGGAGAGAGTGTTTTCTTTCTACAGTATGGTAAGTGGTGCAAATAGTTGCTCTATAGGTCCATGGCGGTGCACTGGTTGGGTAGTAGTGCTGGTGGTACTGCTGTGTATGAGGATAAGCGAAGTTGGTGAAATGGTGAAATGGATGATGCTATCACGTAGCAGTGACAGTCTTGAAGGCCTAGACTGTTGTGTGCATGGCTGAAGGCTGTAGGCCATGCACTGAAGAGGCTAGGACTTTAGGACACACACAGTAGTAAGGCATTTTAGATTCTGCAGCAGGCAGATGGTTGTGACCTGTAAAGAATGGGTGTGGAGCACATTTCAGACGCAATAGAGCAGGACAAGTGAGCTGCCATGACTGGTTTTTTTTTGTTTAAATATTTTTATTAATTTCCATAACAAACGACATACAGTGCACCCCAGCATGGTGCATAAACCAAACAATTACTAACTTACCCTTAACCCCCCTCCCTTCTCTCCCCTCCAGAGTCTCGCAATCTGCAACCTCACTCAACTTGGTTTATGACTCACTTCTCCTTCACTATTCAGGGAGCTGTTAGTTTCCAGTTCTTCAGGCCCTGAGCTTGTTAAGGATACAACCAAGTGTAGCCAGGCCATATGCGTATCAGCTTCCTCTTCCCCTCCTCTACATGCCGCCTCCCTCCAGACCACCGTTTCTGCCTCTGCTCATTTCAAGAGTTCTCTTAACCAGGTTTCCACACTGTCTCGTTTTGGCCTTCCAGCCCATAGCTATCCTATGTTTAGCGAAGATATATGCCAGATCCTTGAGCTTACTCACATGCTTAAGTTTCCGTGGTCTTGGAAAGCCCCCCACCATGCATGCCCATACAGAGTCCACTTTTAAGCTAATCCCTTTGGCAGCTAGCCGACCCGCCACTTCATCCCAGTATCTAGCTATTTCAGGGCGGGCCCAGAACATGTGTATCATATCAGCATTCTGCCCCGCATTTTGGGGCAATATTGTTCAACTGCATTAGCAAACTTAGCAATTTTCTTGGGGGTCATATACGCTCTGTGAGTAATATATAGCTGGATCTTCTGCAATCTAACATTTCTTGATACTTTCTTGTGGTATCTCTGCATCCTTCTCCATAACCCATCACTTATAATCTCTCCCCCTCCTCCTCCCAGTCCCGCCCTATCTGAGTCACCTCTTACCCAACCTTGGACAACATTATTTTATAAATTCTGGAAATCTCATGGCCACCCTCTGACACTGCTTGAAACGTTTCTATAGCAGCATCGGGCTGCTGGGCCAGTTCTACCTCTGACCATGTCTTCTTCATCAACCTCATCAGTCTAGCAAATGTGATATACTGCCCACTGTGTAATCCCATGTTATCCCATCAGCCTGTCAAACCCCAACCTTTCTCCTTCCTGCCACATGTCTCCTATAGTTGATGCTCCCACAGGATCCCAATGTTATCTAATGGTCTTCCTCAATTGTTCATCTACTCCTCTCAATGTCACCAAGGGGACTTGCGGGGAGCATGGCAACGGGCTCCCCATTATTATAACAAGGTACACTTTCCGTCCTCAACAATCTGGACTCTGGCGTGGTGTCCTCAGATAGCCACCTTACTACATATTGGAGTTGACTAGCTAGGTAATACACCTCAAAATTAGGCAATCTGATTGTATGAGTTCTGTAATTTCCACAAGGCTATCCTATTCCTGGAGTTGTGCCAAATGAGACCCCTATATATACTTTGCACCCTGGTGAAGACACGTTTAGGTATCAAGTATGGGACATTAGCGAAGCTGTGCAACAGCCTGGGTAATGCTGTCATCTTGAGCAGTGCCGTCCTTCCCATCATGGTCAAAGGTAACCGCTTCCACAATTCTATGCTCCGTTCGATACTCTTAACTGCCTTCTCCATATTGTTCTTATGCTCGTTCTCTACCTTATGATAGATGTCCACTCCTAAGTATCGAAAGGTGTCTACAGCCCAACACTATGGACTTACGCTGGTTTACCGTTATGCCTGATAGTATTGCATATCGTTCTAATACCTTTAGGATATACTGTAAATTTTCTTTGGGATATTGTAGATACAACAGCATTTCATCCGCATATAGTGATATCAGATGTTGCCCCCCTTTTGTTCTGATGCCTACCTCTCCATATTGGTGTCTCAGGTAAGCTGCTAGAGGTTCCATTGCCAAAATGAATAGCATTGGGGACCAGGGGCAACCTTGTCTGGTTCCTCTGCTCAGTGTCCACCGGTCTGAAACGACCAATCCTGCCTGGACTCTAGCGATCGGCTCGCTGTACCATAATTTAACCCACTTCAGGTACGCTGGCCCCACCCCGTATTTCCCCAAGGCCGCCAGCAGCCACGGCCATTTGACCAAATCAAAAGCTTTAACTGCGTCCAATGAGATTATCGCTAATTCATGAGAACTCTCCGCTGTCTGGTCTATGATATGGTGTAATCTATGAAGATTGTCGGAGATACCCCTCCGGGGGACATATCCTGTTTGATCATGATGTATCAAAGTATTGATCATCGGCCTCAGTCTATTCGCCATCACAGCGGTAAGGATATTGCTGTCCTGATTTAACATCGATAGCGGTCTGTAGGACCCCCAATCTGTGCTTGGTTTATATGGCTTAAGGAGTGGGATGATGATCGCTTTCTGAGGGTCTCCGGCAGCCTACCTCTGTCGAATGCTTCGTTCAACAAGGTCAACAATGGTGGGAGTAGGTCAGTCATGTACGTTTTATAAAATTCGCCTGGGATGCCATCTGCGCCAGGGGCCTTATCGGTAGGCAAATTTTGGATTACGTGTTCCAATTCTTCTACCGTAAGGGGTGTATCTAACCTCTCCCTATCCGTTTCATCAAGTCTAGGCAGATCTATCTCTTCTAGTGCATCACTTATATCAATGTCTTTGTCTTCGATCATATCTGCATACAAATTCTGATAATATTCATGGAAGCATTCATTCACTCCTTCTTGGGTATCTGCCACTACACCATCCACCCTGTGTATCTCCCGAATAACCTGTTTCGGCATCTCACTTTTACACAAACAGACCAATAATCTACCCAGCTTATCGCCTCTGCATGCTGTCTTTCTATGTATCTCTTGTAGTTTAGGTTCCTCTCCCAGTGGGCTTTGCATTTTTCCTGCAGCTGTCGCACAGCCTCAGTATTCCCCGGGGACTCCACCCCCTCTTGCATTTTATCCTCAATCTCCTATTCCGTGTTTAGCAATTCCTCCAATATACCCCCTGCAATCCTTTTGACCTCGAGATCGCTTCTCCTCTCACCAACACCTTAAATGCTTCCCATAGCGTGCCTGCCGACTCAACACTTCCAGTGTTTAGTGTAAAATATTCCTGTATGGCCTTTCTCAAGTCTTTTCTAAATATGGTGTCCTGAAGCGCCTCAGCTCTAAGCCTCCATGTTGGTATCCTCGGCCTGGGTGGTGAGATCTGCCACGTTACTACCAGTGGCACATGGTCCGATAGGACTGCTGCCTTATACTCCACCTTTTTTATTTCTTCCACCAAGGTGCTGGTCACAAATATGAAATCTAGCCTAGTGTGCAAATCATATGGGGCTGAATAATGAGAGTACCCTCTGTGCTGCAAGGGAAATCTTCTCCATATCTCCACCAAATGGAAACCTTGTGCAAGCATGGCTAAGGCTTTCTCAGCCGAGTTTGGCCTAGTTACCTTATCATCAAATCTGTCCAGCTTGGGATCTAGTGTGCAGTTGAAATCTCCCCCCATAGAATAGGCCTGGCTGCGACTGAAAAAAAAAAGAAATCTCCCCCCATAATAACCATACCATCTACATACTGGCTAATCTTAGCATACAGGGTCTTAAAGTACAGTGCAGTGTCATTATTTGGGGAATAAAAGTTAATAATGTTTACCTCCCTGTTGCCCACCAGCCCCTTCACCAATACCATTCTCCCGTCTGTCTCCACCTCTTGTAATAATTTAAAGGGGACATGTGGTGCTATCCAAATGAGGACTCCTTTAGCATACATCGAGTATGAGGCCCCCACAGTGGTTCCCTTCCACTTCTTCTTTATCATCTCCAGTTTCTCCTTGGTCAAGTGGGTCTCTTGCAGCAGTGCTATATCTATTTTCTGCCTTCTCAAATACATCATTATTTTGTTCCGTTTAATGTAGCTATTCAACCCCCGCATGTTCCTATTCACTATTCTTCGGTCACCTATTCTAGCCATACCCTACTTCACCCATCCCCCCCGCTCTCCTCCTGTTTAGAGCGAGTTGCATTTGTAGACTCTTCTTGTCGCCTTCTGACAACCCCCTCATCCTTTGTTGTAAGGTGTGGATCTCCTTAGCGTTCATTGTGCAAGTCACAGTATTGGTCTTTACTTCCTTCTCTAACGTTCCTGTGCGTTCAGCTATGTCTCTGACATCTTGCCTCAGGAGATTGACATCCATGCTAACCACGGCGATCTTAGACTCAAGGGAGGTCTGCAATTCAGCTATAGTGGCCTCCAGTTTGGATTCCCATGCCGTCTTCAGTGCAGCAATAGCATCCAGGATCTGTTGGTCTCCTCTCGATGGTCCGCTCTTCCCAGGCATAGTCTGATCCACTGGGTTAGTCCCTTCCCCCGACTGGTTTGGCTTAGTGAAGATGTCCAGTGAGGATTGGTTCACTTTCGATTTGACTGCCTTGGTCATCATTGCACCTCCACAAGCCCTCTCTGCGTGCCCTGTGGGTTGTTTGTCGCTCCTGTGGGCATCCAGAAAATGCTCTCAGGCGTAGCTTGCTCCGCTTAGTCGGTCAGACTCCTCCGTCACCTCACGAAGACTATTGCTGGGGACTCCTGTAATAGCACGGGGATCCGACACACTCTAAAGTATGGTGACGCTCCTCGCAGCTTCACTGCCGTTTGCACTGACCAGTTACGAGAAGTCTGAGCTTGACCATACTTCGCCTACCTGTGCACACTCCACTAGGTCCTAACAGCGGTTGTACAGGTATCTGAAGGAAGCCAGAAATTATAACAACAGTGTTCTGCAGCGTCAATTCCTTTCCGGGATCTCTATAGCACCCCAATGGTATCTCCAAGACTACATAGGGCGCTCAATAGTCTATGATGGCAGCGGGCAGGCGCTTGTTCGGTGTGTCCTTTATGTTGCTTGGAACTGAGCATTTGTATTCGGGCCTCTGCCATGTTATGAGTGTAGGTGCCAGCTCCTATCGGTGATCTTCAGTGTGGTATGTTAGTGGGCATGGTCCTAATCCAACCATGCTTGGTGTAGTGCCCACACCACTTCTGTCACGCGCCCTGTCCCAGTTTCCGTACCTTGACTGCTTCTAATGACCAAGGTATGTGGCATTTGAGGGAGCCCTGAAATGCAGCACTACCTTGCCCTGCGCAAGGGTGTGACTCTGTGTTTCTCAATGCAAGTGTTATTACAAGCTGCCCCTCTGATCATGACTGTGCCATCTGGACCCACTGCCAATCGTCCCCTACATCCATTCCCTATTTGTACATCTGTGGCATCATCCTCCTTCTCAAGATAAAGCTACTTTTGTTGTGAGAGAACCTCCCAGCCCTTCTCCAGTCCTGGGCTGCAAGCGTGTCTCTCCAGGCTTGATCCTTCAGTTCACTGGATCTCTTATGAAGTCCTGTCGCCCCCGCTCTGATTGTTTGAGCGGCCTCTTGCTACACCATAAAAGCGCTGGTGCTCCACAGACATGAGGGCTGTAGCCGTGTCCTCAGACCGCTCCCCTCTCCTACTGCTGTAATAAGCAGCTGTTCTTGCTGGCCCTGCTCCGTTTGCTTGAGCGGCCGCTTGCTACAATGTATCGGCCCGGTGCTATGCAGACGCCGGGGTTGTAGCCATGTGCTCAGTCCTCTCGCGGGACAGCAGCGCTCGTATGCGCGTCTCCCACAGCTGTGATAAACAGCCGTTCTTGACCGGCTTCGGGGTCAATCCTTCTACGGAGCCTCACCCCTGCGCACTGGGCACCACGCACACACCACTCCGCTGTGGGTTCAAACGTAAAAGCCCTGCTTGGCTTCTATCACCATATAGGGGCAGTGCTATGTGCTTCCCTTACTTGCTGGGCACGAACACCACCTTCATTGCTCTGTAGTCACGGAGCCAGCACTTCGCGATGGGTTCCTTTGTTTTCATGTTCGGGCCACCATTTTGTTTTGTCTCGTGTCCTGGGCCATCGTAGCTCCCGTGATGTACAGAACTTTGTTCACACACGTTCTGCGGGCATCAGATTCTCAGCGAGTGCGCTCCATATATTCACATGCATGTACATGCGTTTTCAGCTATCCCAGGCACCTACATATGCACTTTTACAATGCAGGATCGGCGGAGCTTCTCAGGGAACACGTCTCCTCACATGGCCTCGTAGCCACGCCCCCCGCCATGACTGCTTATGTGGTTTTGCTGGTGAGGACACTGTTACAACATGATAACGTTTTTGATGATTACTTGGAGATGGTGCTTTGAAAAGTGATGCAGTGTGTCCACTGGGTGCTGGGTTTGCATACTGTCACTATGGAGTTGCAGTGCCTGTTTGAAGGTGTAGCCTATTGGGTGTATGGTTGAAAGTGGTAGGATGTAGGCCATGGATTGAAGAGCCTAGGACTTGGGGAAACCCACGCCACTAATGCAATGTTGACTGTGCATCTGTTAGACGGTGATGACCTGCAAAGAATGATTGTGCAGTACGTTGCAGATGACACAGAGCAGTACAAATGAACTGGCAGGTGTGTATGTTTGGTTCCGCAGGTGAGGTGGATGGTAGAATATGGTAAGGTTTTGGATGTGTGATTGGAGATGGTGCAATGAAAGGTCATGCAGTGTGCCCACTTAGTGCAGTGTATGCATACTGGCAGTATGGCACAGGGTATGGTTGAAGTGCAGCTTATATGGGTTCTTTACTATGATGTGTGCAGAATTGTTGAGGTAGGGCAAATGTTGTGACAAATTTGTGGTTAGGTTGCTAGTGAAACAATACTTTGTGCATGGTAGTGGGTAGGGGTGATGGAGGCTATGGTATGTCTGTGGATGGTGGTAATTGCGACCTGTTTTCGTCAATGGTGCTTTATGGATTGAGGGAGTTGGGTTGAAGTGGCGCTATGTATGTTACGTTTGTGTACTATGTCTATGTCTTATGCATGCATTCATAGTGTTGTTGTGGGTGTGCGCTGGGGTGGAGTGTTGTGAGCCTGGGAAAAGGTGTGCTAGGTGTGCCAGCAGATTGTCATGGATGCAGAAATAGGGCATTACGTAGGAAAAGTTTCTGATGGAGGGGCTTTGGAAGCAAAGGGAACGTGTACTCAGAGTGTTAAAGGGGACATATGGAGCTGTGTATGGCAACGATAGGGTGCAATGCAGAGTTTAAGTATATAATTGGTGCGGGCGTTTTAGAAAATGTGATAGTTGTTAATAGGTGCCAATAAGCGACTGTTGGAGAAATCGAGTGCAAAGGGAAGAAGTATTGTGTCTGCTTTACTGGGGCGTGGCCTTAGCTGTAGCTGGGAAAGCGCATGTGCCATATTATGGCTTTCTTGGAAAAATGGAGTGCAAAGGGAAGAAGTATTGTGTTTGATTTACTGGGGCACGGCTCTAGCTGTAGCTGGGAAAGTGCACGTGCCACATCATGGCTTTATGAGCATGGCGCCTTTGCAAATGGAATTGTGGGGATTCTCCAAAGAGGATTGGAGGGTGTGGTTTAACTGAAGGGGCGGTGACATATTTACCGAAAGGTAAATGTATTGAGGTTGGCGGACATGGAGAGACGGTGAGTGCTTATAGTGCATGGTCTGCACAAGTATGCCATGGAAAGAGGCTTCGATACTGATTTTCAGTTGAAAGGAGTGCAGGCTTTTTGGGCCACAGTTTGAGTGGGGTTTCGGCTGCATGGGTCTTCTTTGCAAAAATGTGGCCTCTGTTGGTACCGTGGATATGCTGCTTGTGCATTTTGGAGGACTACATTTGGGGCACATGTGTTTATGTTTGCTCGTTTATTTAAAGAGGTTGATGAGAGCTGTGATGCAGATATTTCCTACTGCAAAGGTGTTTTTCTCATCCATGACACCAAGAGGAAAATGGGAGCATGCCGGTGTCAGTTGTCCACAGCTAGAGGTTGAGAGATGTTGGATAGCAGAAGCAGCAACTTTATGTCCAGTGTTGGGATGTTGTGCACGGACTATGACAGCATTAATAACCAGCGAGAGATCCAGTGGTTCCAGGGAAATGGCATTTGTTTTACTTTCATTGGCAATGCTGTTGTGTTTGCCACTGTGCACGAAGCTTTGCAGACAATCATGTAGAAATGTAAGATAATGGTTAATCTTCAGTGGAGAAAAATGTCAGGAGTAGAAGGAAACAGACTGAGCAAAAGACAGAAGAAGAAGAAAAAGAAATGTATGAATGCACGTATATAATAAAGACACGACAAAAAGGAAAAAAATATAAATGTTTGTGGGGACTCCTCGCGTGATCTAGCAAGAATTAACGAGCACGAATAGAAGTCAGCCATAGCCCTCCTCCTGAAAAGGAGCTTAATAAGTGACAGGGCCCACCTGACAGAGGCCCAGCCAGCAGAGCGTAATACTAAGGTTGAGGACAGCTTCATGAGTGCTCTTGCTGGCTAAGTGTGTCCCATTCCATGACACCTTGGATGCAGTGAAGTAACCTGAATCATTAGACAGCACAACAGTGAGTACGGACTCCAGCCCTGCTCTGGACCATACCCAACCCCCCCACATTGTTATTGTGCTGGTGCCTAAATAAACACCCACTGAAACCGTACAGCGTCCTGACATCCTTCTAGGCCAGCACAGTGGTTATACACACCATCCTAAAGCCACAATCCCCTGCCCTTAATTTCACCCCCCCAACACCCCTAACACCTTCTCAACTCCACCCCCCCTCTAGTGGATAGCACTGTAATGCCACGCAATCCGCGGTACTGTGAGGATTCCACTTGGCACATCTGGTTGTTTTTAATATGGCAGCTATAGCATTGCCACTGAGGAGGCAAAGCAATTGGGCAATGTGCTTACTGGTTGTGGTGGGTAAACAAAGACTGTGAGATGTTCGTTTGCACACATACATTTAGGAAGCTATTGTGAAAGTGTGCAAGATAAGGGGCATGCATCATGTTTGTATGTATGGACTGAACGCACTTGTGTAATGTTGCTACTATACTTTCCCTGCTGCTTTTGTGGGATCTTTTTTTCCGACATTTGTAGTACATGCATTACAATGGAAGACCATATTGTGAAGTATATAAAGTAGGTGATGCCTGTATGTTTTTGTTGTGTAACTAAGCTCTAATCTCTCACTGTAACAAGCACCACAATGCCTTCGGGCTGTTGCGCACTCTACAAATATGAATTGAAAAAATATGTGGCAGCCATGATGTTGTTATGCATGCAGTGTGTGCTTTATATCATATGATGTGCTATGGTACTTTCTGCCGTTTCTATTGCGCATACATACAAGTGTGTGAAGGAGCGCTGAGGAAAGAGTTGCGGGACGGAGGCTATACAGAGATATTGATTCCTCTAGGCCAGCTGACATTGACCGTGCGCAAGTGAATGGGAAGAGGGAGGGCAAAGTGAAGTATATGGGTACAATAAGAAACAGAAATACATGCAACTACGGCCGTTGCTGGCAAGTGGAAGGATAAGTGTTGATATAAAGTGATGTGTGCACTGTTAGGGTTCTAGAAAGCAGTCCGCAAATGCAAGGGTTGGCTGAAAGCTAGTGCAGGGTTGGAACTGTAGGGAGGGAGGTGGAATGGGACACTGATAGGATGGGTAAAATACCAGTGCACAATACCTTTCAGCCCGGAAGTCAGAAGGGGACAGGAGGGGGAAAAGAAGAAGTACATGGAAAGGTTTTCAGGTGTTTGACAGCCTACCATTATTCTCCTCAAGGTGCAGGGAGATTGAGAGCATGTTGCACAGGGAGGCTGAAGCAGAAGAAAGACATGTACCATCATCTTATTGCATGTACAAACAAGTCACCCGGACGGAGTAGGAGGCTGATGAGGGAAAAGGTGGAGCAAGCAGATATGTAGGAAGTGAGAGTGGAAGGAATTGAGGTCCCAGCGACCAGATGTAATTCTGCATAATGCACAGGGCTTTTATTTTATTGTTCGCAGTTATTGGGAGGTAGTGCACACATTTTACTAAAGCAGAGATAGGATACCTGCGGTGCAGGCGAGGGACAAGTTGCGCACTCTCTTATGCATGAGTTTGTGAGGACAGAAAGTGGAGGTGGGCAAATTTAAAAAGAGCCTGTGGCAACAGTGCAGCGTAGAAAGCACCACACCCGTGCAGACACAGACCTTTTGGAAAGTGCCAGTAGAGACCTTTTGGAAAGTGCCTTTAGGCTGCTAAAATACATTCAGTGGTGCATTTAGTGCCTTATTTTCACGAGTTATGTAGTAGGTGGGTTAGTGAGGTACACATTTGGTATCAATGTGGGAAGGCAAGAACAGAGTTACTGATTAGCTAATATAGTGTATGATATGGGTAAATAAAAATGTTGGAAGCCACTTCATGGTGACAGATGGGAGGAACATTAGTATGCTTTTTAAAGACGTAGTGGACGCTTATAGCAGACATCGTGCACACAGGTACTTCTAACAGAGTTGTGTAAACACAGCTAACAAAAAAAATGTCCATCAGTTTCTTTTGTGATGATGGGTGCTTATGTGCATGAATGTGCATGTAAAATTACTGCATTTTTCCACTGAAGTTTTAACTGGAATGCTTCCCAATAACAGCACATGTGCAGCCTAATGTAACGGTACATATGATCTGTTGTGGAGAAGTGACATTGTAGGATGCTGAAGTCTTCAAGGCCATTGGTGGATGCATGTGTCAGTAGTTACAAATACCTAATCAGGACGTGGTGGGAAAAGGATAGTGGAAAGGGAAGAAGGACTGTTAATGAAATGTTGGGGTGCGGCTCTAACGGTACTTTGCGAGGAGCATGTGCTATATTCTATGCCTTTGAACATGCTGGCCAATGGAAATGCAATGGTTGCAATTGTCCAATGAGGTGCTTAGATTGTGCGTCACAGGAGAAGGCGTCCATAGTTTGTTTAATTCCTGTGTGTAGTGAGGTGGGCAGAGATGACGAAACGCAAAGTTTTCATAGTGGGTGATCGCTTTGTGCTCGATCTGCTTCAGTAAGCCATTGAAAAAGGCCTTAAAAGCAATTTGAATTTGGACAAAGTGGAGACTTTGTGGTGCACTATCCATGTCCGTAGTTTCCACCATTTGATAGAAGAATGTCGACGAGTGGCCACTTTAGGTACTGTACACATAGTGATAGTGCATTATGGAGCATTGCATTTGGCTTCAATAGCTTGTGCAAGTGTGTACCGTCAGCTGAAAAAGATGATGAAAGAAGTGAAGTGCATTTTTGCCACTGCAAAGGTGATTTTCTCATGTATACCACCAAGTCCAGTATATAACTATTCTAATGAATGTTGTCGGTAGCGAGAGGTGGGAAGCCATCTTATCAACAGAAGTATGTGCAACTTTTTGCGTGCTGCCGGGATGTATTCCTGTAAGAATGAGAACATTGGTCATCGATATCTGCACCTTCTCAATGGAAATGGCATTTCATTGTCGCACAGTGGCAATGACATTTGGTTTTCAAATCTACAGGCTGCAGTGAAGACGCTATTGTAAGAATGAAAGGCACAGAGTAACAAATAAAAATCATTATAAAAGCCTGAAAAAGGAGTTGTTACTGTGGAAGCCACCACTACAAAGGACATTCCCTACCTTGGCTCACATTTATTCCCCTACTCCCGTGCGTGTACACCTGCAAAAAATCACAGACATCGCCACAGTTGCAGGGTTGCAGGGTTGTACGTGTAACATATGCAGATTTTGCGAATGCACATATTCTGTTTGGAATTGTGGAGGACACGGGTTTGCACAATAAGCTTTGTGGGTGTGCAATGGACGCCCAGAATGTGCTATACAATATATTTGTTTACCTTAATGCAGAGGGTGAGCTTATGGCTGTGTGTTGTACGAGCCACAGCATATGCTCTGTGGGTGATTTGCAAATACATTACTTGACAGTGAATGAAAAAGTGCGTCCGATGGGAGTTGCGTGCAGTGTATCATGTGGGTTTGTACGCGTATGGAGCACCTACACTGAAGTGATTCCTTTTGGTTTCTTTGTGTGAGACTTTGGTGATGCTAGATGGAGACGACATTATTGTTGTTGATTGTGTAGGAAGAAATGCACACCATGTAACACGATGTTCAGTGGCATTTATGCTGAGGGAGGTAGTGGGGCAGGCAATGATTCAGTTTCCAATCTCCTGCATAATATTGTTTCCCAATATGCAGCCACCCATGTTGGGACGTTATTTTTAATTTGGTGTGGAAATGGAGAAAGCGCTGTATGTTGTGAAGAAGTGTATTTGTGACTTTTTACAACTTGTGCCATTGTCCTACTATACAAATGGGAATCTATCTTTTGCCAGCACAGGCCTTTTTCCCCCACAAATAGTGTTCTTTTTCCTATTTCTGCATTTTCCTTTTGTGCTCGCTGTACACTCATTGCTTTGGTGCCCTTTTTGGAAGTACACAAAAAAAGATTTTCATTGCTGTTGCGCACTTGCACCCATGAAAACGCACTGCAACACGCACAACTATCTCTTTCATCAGGTACCTATTTCTACCTGTTTTCAACACTACCACTGTTCCTTCCATTTAGCAAACAATTGTGTGACGGTTATACGATGCGCATCGCACTTACTCACTTCATTGCCACTTACTTTGTGACACTCTAAAAGGAGCTTTCTGTGATAATCACGTAAACAAACCATTCCTAAAGGGACGTTATGATACAGGTGCACTATTACAAATATAGCATCATTTATAAAATGAGTATGCTAAAGCAAAGTTATGTTTACAGTGCCGTAATAAAAACCTATGAAATTCCCGAAGAAAAAACGTTGTTGAAGAGAAGTTATGGTTAAGTTGCACTACTACAAACCTTTTGCGTTTCCTGAAAAAAACACCCTAAAGCAACTTTCTGCTTACAGTGCTCTACTAAAAACCTATGAAATTCACTAAGAAAAAACATTGTTAAAAGGGCGTTATGGTTAAGTTGCTCTACTAAACACCTTTTGCCTTTACTGCAAAAAACGACCCTAAGCAACGTTATGGTTAAAGTACCCTACTGAAAACCTATGAAATTCAATGGAAAAACGTTGCTACGGACGTTATGGTTACAGGTAAAACCTAAAAACCCCAGAAATTGGCAAATTATGGTACGGTACGCAACCATAACTCGAGCTACCACTGTGCACTGCAAGGACTAACACCCATGACATCAAAGATGACATCACAAATGTCATTGATGACACTTTATTAGCATTATATTCAAAGCAATATCCACTTTATGTTGCTTACCTATTTGCTCTTTTGCACATGTGATTGTACAGATATTATATGCCTTAGGTAACTTAAAGGTCCTAATTTGATTCTAGCCCTCTTTTCTGTAGTATGAATTAACTGCATACATATCTATGTTATGACAACAGGTATATGGACATGTACATCGTATATGTGGTATTACTTTACTACTACATCTCCTATGTATATTTTGCATTTCAAGTTTAAGTAAGGAGATGATGGCAGATTAGATAATATACTGAAAGATATGGCCCCCAATGGGCAATATTACCTTGATGCCTTTTGAGCAGGTTCCCAGTTTATGTTGAATTTGCATGACATTAAGTGCACTGAACCCCATACATGAGCTTATGTTATCTATTGTGAGACTTACTAATATATTTCTCTGCCTGTCTATACCACTACATGGTTTTTTAACTTAATATCATGCTGTCAATATATATGGCCATTAGGCCTAGACCTTTCAAAATGGCCGAACTAAGAAAGGAATAGGAATGCTTAGTCATAATGGAAGACACTCTGTATGAACCATATAGTAGAATGCATTTTTATAGTCCATTATTTGTGTCATTTCTGAACCACGTGATCAAGCGGTCGGAGCACCGCGAAACGCATCGTCCTGTTTTATTGTTTTCCCTTTCAGCACACTACTAATAAAACTTAAGTGTTTGCAGGAATTCGCTGTGCTGTTTCCTTTACTTCGCTGGACGAACATTCCATTCTCTAGCTGCTCTGGGAGTGCAGCCCACTTGGCCTCATGTACTTCTTACAAAGGGTTTTGCTACTATATATATATATATATATATATATATATATATATATATATAGTAGCAAAACATATATTATATATATATTCACTGAAAAAACTTTGTTAAATGGACGTTATGGTTACAAGTAAAACCGAAAAACCTCAGAAGTTCGCCAGTTATGATAAGCTAAGTAATCATAACTCGCGCCACCACCGTGCACTGCTAAGACTAACACCCAGGACCTCAAAGATGACATCACAAATGTCATTGATGACTTTGCGACCGGGTTCGTGCTTCGAGGACAGTTCAGAACTGCATTTTCAACTGATCTAGGAACTTTACAGCTCAAAATGTACCCTTGCACAGCTCCTACACCTATTCTTATTCATTATCCATTAACAATCTAGTACAAAGCACATACTTGGAAGAATATTAGCAAAGCTGATATTTATCTTAAAAATGGCATCAGCAACTGCCATCCCTCCTCCCCAAGAGCCACCACCAGCTGGAGGACCTACACAACATAAAAAGTGCAGTACTTCTAAAGACAATGAAGAGGACCAAGAAGATGAGGTAGAGGAAGTGCCTACCTCTAGCACCCAGAAATAATGATGGGTGGGGCAGTTCTTTATCACTATTGGTGATGTACCAAAGGCTAAAGCTACCAAAGTGAAATGCACTGAGTGCAACTTTTTAATCAGTCACGGACTACCTGGACAATACTCCTACGGGACCACCTGCATGTACCGCCACACCAAATCCATCCACTGCAATGGTCTCAGAAAGGTTATTCCTTTCTTAGCAAGTAGTAGGCTGTCTTCCTCCACCTCATCTACCTCAACCAATACTGTAACCACACAGCCTACTTCTCTGGGACACAAAATCCCACCAGCTGCGTTGCAAGCAATAAAAGAGGCTGTTGATCCATATCTTTTTAAGACAAATGTGCTCTGCATATACTGCAAGACACCACTCTGCAGGGGGAAGCAATTTGAAGTGCTTTTGAAGCTGTAATCAAGGAGCATGAGAAACACTGCCCAAACACACGCGCAACATCTTCCCGGTCCACCTGCTCTCCACATTAGTGCTTGGTGCCTCTTCCCTCATTTCTCTCCCCACCTTACGTTCTAACCTCTCCTGCAAAAACAAAATACATCAAAAAACAACAAAAGGAAGGTTCCTTTAGGAACCACCTTCCACAGTTAAAAAATAGAACAAAAGAAATAATCTTTTAGACTCCATCTACTTTACATTTCTCAGTAAAGTACATAGACTCAATATGATTTTCCAACAAGCACTGGAACGGGGGATAACGGACGGCAGCCCAGGCTATCAGCCCAAGCAAAATGAGGGTTCCTGACCATTATCCGCCATTCCAGCCCCTGCAGGGCAGGATGAAATCCATTAACAACCTGGATTCCCAAGGCAGGAACCCGGGGTGCAAAAAAAAAAAGGATTTTTCCAAGGTGGCTACCATGGAAAGAGAAGATGGCTTCCCTTTCCATGGCAGCCTGCAGAAAGCGAAGAAAGAACCCTATGACCATATTACGACAAGGACATGTTTTTCCCTTTCAAACCTATCCCACCTTTGGATAACTTTACCACATAGCCAGTCCCAGGTGGACATGGCCACTTTAACCTCATTTGTCGTCCCTCGTGGGCATTGGCAGTAGCCAGATTGTCCGGGTCATGACCTTATGCCATGACCCAGACAATCTGGCCACTGCCCATGGCCACAGGCTATACCTCAGTCACCAAAGGTACATCACCATTTTTTGTACCTTCAAAAAAAAAAACACGGGCAAATTTGCAAAACCATGCTTTAAGGTCCTTGTCAATGCTCCTTAGACGAGTTTGCTGGAAATCCGCCCATGTTTTATTTTTTCAAAAGTGTCAAAATGTATGTACATACAATAATCATATAACTTAGCCGCCATGTGACAGAATCCATTCAGACTTTACACAAACATTCAAGGTTGGGTCTATAATCTTTCTGAATACTTTTGTCCATATTCGTCAAACGACAACAAAGTTATAAGCCATCTAAAAATGTTGAGACCCCCCTCTAATTTAGCCCCCTCTTGACAAAATCCCACCAAACTTTAAAAATACATGTATATCTTGATCTTAAATCGTTTTGCAAACTTTTGTGTGGATTCGTCAAATGGCACAACATTTATAAGCCTTTACAATATCTTGGGACCCCCCTCTAATTTAGCCCCCTCTTGACAGAATCCCACCAAACTTTGCAACAACATTTATATCTAGATGTAAAATTGTTATGCAAACCTTTGTGCAGTTTCGTCAAATGGCACCACATTTATAAGCCTTTACAATATATTGCCCCCCCACTCCCCTCTAATTTTGTTCCCTTGACAGAACTGCTCCACGCTTTCAAAAACCATTCCGAATCAGCTCTAGAATAACATTCCCAAATTTCATGCAGTTTCACTGAGTGGTGCCAAAGTTATAATCCATCCAAAAACTGCTTTTCACCAACCCAGTAATGCAGAAATAGGCATAGAAGTCCCCGAACATCTGAAGTGTTCCTCGAACATCACAGGACTTTACCCGAACATCCAGACTGTTTGCGGTATTCACCTGTTTTTTGGCTCCTTATGGCCATATCCTATCCTCATCACTCCCCACCTCCCCAGAGATTGTTTGATGAGTTTGACAAGTGCAATGTTGTGTTTTCTTTTATGAGTACAGAACAATATAAACAATATAAATAATCAACAAGGTCACATGATATACAATACACAGTATTAACCATGAGCTATTTCTTGGCAGTGCAAGAGCTTCTGGGGTGGCTAGGGACCAGTCCTTTGGGAGTGAGCTACTGACCCTTTTAGAAAGTTCGTTTTTCAGGGGAAGCACATCTGTCCACCTTATTGGTCCATCGGTCTATGCTCAGTTTGTCAGTCGAGCCCCATGTTGCGGCTTCTGCCGCTTCCCCGCGCCCAGTGCCACCCCCACACATGTTTTTTCATATTTAGTAAAGTCTACCTCCCCCCAGATTCCCAGTATTATCAGTTTCGGGTCTCTTAGAACCCAGGAACCCCGGCACCCTGAAGATCCTGCTAGTACATTTTCCCCAAAAGCTCTGCAGTACTATGCAGTCTCAGATCATGTGGAAGAAGGTACCCCCTGCCATTTTACACTGGCGACATACCCCATTGTCCACCACTCCCCCTCGGGCCATTTTTGTTCTAGAATAGTACGACTGGTGCAATATTTTGAGTTGGATCAATCATAGCTTAGTATCTATACCTATTTCTTGAGGGAACATCAGTGCTTCCACCCGTTCTTCTGTTTCTAGTGGGCCCAGGTGCCTTTCCCATTTCTCTTTCAGCCTAGCCAGTTCTCGGGTTCCAAAGGAATTGCGAACTTGGCAGAGTGTAGAGGTAACTTTAGTCAGGATGCGATTTGGAAGAACATTGATCTACAGGGGGAAACAGTTGGGCACTTCGACGAGGTTCGGGAATTGGGTCTTTATGGTGTGGGTGAGTTGTATGCGCCTGTAATAGTCCATGGGTTGTAACCCATATTTCCCTCTCAAAGTCTCGAAGTCTGGAAGGGTATCCCTACAAAATATCCCCACCATAAATATTGCTTACATATGGCCGTTTGTCTCGCCATAGGTGATATTTTTTGGGGGGGATATTTTGTGGGAGCAGGGGTTGCGGGGGCGTCCCCTGCACATTTTAAAACAATGCTGGGGTTGCAGGGGTATCCCCTGCAGGGTCCATGGGTCAATATCGCCACAAAAATATGGTGATATTTTTGTATCGCAATATTTTTGCTGGGATATTAACACATGGAACCGCCTAGAAGGCGTCCCTCCTGGATTATGTCCGCTAGTGTGCACATGCCACGTTTCTCCCAGTTTGCGAAGTGCCCCATTTTCTGGATTTCGGGGAGGTGTTTACTTTGCCATAGGGGCTGTGTCAGTGTTGGTTTTGCGTTCATCCAATGTGTTGGTGGGCCTCACTCCAGACCCGGCGGATATGGAGTGTCATTCTTGACACTCCCTCCACGCTTCTGTTGTCCCCATATAATATCTGGAGGGGTGGGACAGAGCCAGTACTGTTTAATTCTGTCCTGATGCGTGGGAGCACGGGGTTTCCACGCAGCCACTCTTTCACCACCCCCGTTTGCGCGGCCCAATAATAAATGCAAAGACATGGCAGTCCTATGCCACTCTCCCAGACCGAGCTTTGTAGTGTCTTGAGGGCAACTCAGGGTTGTTTCCCTCCCCAAAGCAGTCCTTGAAGGGTCTTGTCTATTGTTACAAAGGTTGTGTGGGTGATGGGGAGTGGGGCATTTGGAAGGATATATAATTGCCTCGGAAGTCTCATCATTTTGAACAATGCAGCCTTGCCCACTAGTGATAGCAGGAGGGACTGCCAATGAGAGACATCTGCTGCAAATCTGTCTATGACTGGTTGTAAATTGAGCTTGAGGAAATCGTCTAAGGTTGGACTGCTACTTATGCCCAGATAGGTAAAGCCCAGGATCAAGACGGGATAAGGACAATGTTTGAGCACTGCAGCGTCTCCCCCCCTGGATTGGGAAGTATACTGTTTTTTGTTTATTCACTTGGAGGCCGCCATAGTTTTGGTATTCTAAAATAATTTGGGACACTATCAGGCAGGAGGTTGTAGGATTGCTAAGGGAGATAAGGAGGTCACCTGTGTACAGCAAGACCCGATCTTCCCCACTCCAAGTCCACAAGGATCCGGACCAGTTTGTATCCTTTCAGAGTCTAATCGCCAATGGTTCAATAGCAAGAAGAAACAGCAGGGGGAGAAGGGGCATCCCTGTTTAGTTCCGCGGCCCAGTGGGAACATCCTAGAGGACCTGCCATTCACCCGTACAACCGCCTCCAGTGAGTCATAGAGAAGTTTAACCCAAGCTGTGAAACTTTGCCACCACAGGGCATCACACCCACTGAGTCAAACGCTTTCTCGAAATCTACCGCCAAGAGAGCTAGTGGCTCTGGGATTTCGGGGGCGCGATCCATAGCGAGCTGGACCCTGCGTAGGTTCATATGGGTAGATCTGCCAAGCATAAATCTGCACCGGTCCGGAGGAACAAGGGATTCTATCACTCCCATCAACCTGTTAGCGAGGATTCATGCCAAGATTTTTGCTTCTCCGTTTATCAGTGCTGCCTACAATATCTGTGGGGTGGGGGAGAGCTCGGATCACACCTTACCCTTGCTCCGGTCCTCCGGGCCAGGCCTCTGAAGATGACTTTCTTTCCTGGCAGCCTCTGCCTGCAGTCCGTTCCCTGAAGCACCCGGTGCAGTTAGTCTGCCACCTCCTGGTCCCTGTACTCAGTATGCCATTTTTCGTGCATGTGCCCTTCGTTGCAGGCTGGTAGGCAGGGATCCTCACCGCTTTCTCTTCCCCTTCACAGCCAGCCCCCTCTTCGGCCTGGGTGTCACCAGTGTTCCTCCTCTGTGTTGCTCCAGAGCTAGACACGGTCTCCAGTGTCTTGATGACCCACACCTACTCCAACGCAAGCCAGCCTCCTCCGTACTGACCCCCCCTTCATCACACTGAGGCCGCCAATTTCAAGTCCTCCTCACCCCGGCCTCCGTCGGGTCATGGCGTCATAATTATCTCAGCTTCCTTGATATGATATGATAGGTTATTTATAACGCGCTTAATGCCCAGAGGTTTCTAAGCGCGGACCCGGGGATTGAACCAGTGTTGCTCTGTGTCGTCTTGCCTCTGAGCTATTCTCCTCCTTGCATGGCAAACACTCCAAATTTCCCCCAGTGTGCTGTACACCTTTCCCCAGCTACAATACAGGGTGAGCCTACTTCATGTTTCGCATGACCATGCCCCCCAACCAAGTCATTTTTTAGGGTCTTTTTCCCAACAACATTTTATTGATTTTTACAAGGTAGGACATTAAATGCAACAACGCAGTACAGGTCAATATGAGTGTTAATTAGAGCTTTTATAGTCTATTTAGAGTTGCAGGGTGGAGGAGAGATTGGGTGGATCCTGAATGCGGCGGTTGGGTGGGCGAGATCTGGGTGATTATTCCCCTATGCTCTGGAATGTTCGAGGACCGGTCGGGGATCAGTAGAGAGGACTGCATTGGAGCCATCTGGTGAGAGGCGGCCTTCTAGTGAGGGTTGGGTATTTGTCCGCATAGTCAAGGAAGGGGTCCCATATGTTTAGGGTTCTAATTAAGGAGTCAGAGCGTATTGCAGTGATTTTTTCCGATACTGCAATCTCCCAGCATTTGGCCCACCATAGGGCAATTGAGGGGCCACCTTTGTCTTTCCATAAGCGAGCCATTGCGATCTTCGTGGCCAGTAGTAGATGATTGCAGAGGCGGGCGATATGGCCTGAGATTGGGAATGTTCCATCGCCGGTTTCGCCCAGAAGGACGATGCCTGGGTCCCATGGAATTGAGAGGCCGGTTATTTCCTTTATGTGTTTCAGCACCTCTTTCCAATAAATTTCTGCCTTTGGGCATGTCCATACTAAGTGGTAGAGGGAGCCGGGGGATTGGCAGCCTCGCCAGCATGAAGCGGGAAAATCCGGGTTGGCTTTATTGATTTGTGTGGGGGTGATGTAGTATCTGAAGCACAGCTTATAGCCTCCTTCTTTGTTCGTGACACATTGCGAGCTTTTATGTAGTCTCGTCCAAATTTGCTCCCAACTCTCTACTGCAATTTCCCGGCCAATATCCTTTTCCCACTCCGTCATATATCTTTCTTTCTTTGCTGGGTCCGATCTGTCGAGGAGTCGGTATATGGTGGAAATTCTCCCTTTGTTGGTCGGGGATGTTAGCGTGAGTTCCAGGGCTGTTGGCTCTCTCGAGCATTTGTCCCGTGTCCCTCTGTGGGACATCCAATGTTTGATTTGCGAGTATCGGAATCTTTCCCGTTCACCCACTTCGTTTTACACCTCTCGAAGGTGATGGGGGAGCCCTCTTCCATGAAGTCGCTGGTTTTTGCCAGGCCTCCTGCTATCCATGCGTGGAAGTCTCGGGGCGGGTTACCAGGGGAGAAGTCTGGGTTGTTCCAAATGGGAGACATGGGTCCCAGGTAGCTGCGAAGTCCCCATTTCCGCGCTGCGGTTTTCCAGCACTGGGTTGTTGTGGTTGTGGCCGACAATGGTCCTGAGTTGGGTTGTGGTTTGACTGTTGGCAGATGTGGGAGATCTTGCAGTGGGACCGGGCACCAGGATTCTTCGATTTGACGCCATAATGGTGGGTCTGCTTCTTGCACCCAGGCAAAAGCGTGGGATAATTGAGCCGCTAGCGAGTATCTGGCCAGGTCATGGACTCCCATTCCACCTAGGGGTTTGCTTTTTGTCATGATTCGCTTGTTGATCCTGGGCCTCTTCCCTCCCCAGACAAATTCCATTAATTTCTTCTGTAGTGCTCGTATGGCCGGGGGTGGGATTTGCAGAGGTAGGGAAGTACATTGGTATAACCATCTGGGTATTAGGTTCATTTTCACGGCTGAGATTCGACCGAACCATGAGATTTCTTGTTGTTTCCATCTTTTGAGATCGTTGTGCAGCGCCCTGAGTAATTGTGGGATGTTTTTTGTGTATAGGCGTGCTGGATTTCCGGTGATCTGTACTCCGAGGTATTCTATGGCGTCTTTGGCCCAGGGAATCGGTGAGAGTGGGGCGAGCGCGGCCTCGTCTAGTTGAGATAGATTGATGGGGAGTGCTGAAGATTTTGTTAGGTTGACTTTAAATCCTGACATGGTGCCAAATGATTTAATCTCTTTCCATAGGGTCCCCAGGGAGGTTGGGAGGTCCGTCATCGTTAGAATCACATCGTCAGCGTAGAGTGCAATTTTATACTCGCGGTTTCCCACCTGGATGCCTTTTATGGTTTCGCTTCGTCTGATTCTGGCAGCGAAGGGCTCCATGGATAGGGCGAAGACCAGGGGCGAGAGCGGGCAGCCCTGTCTGGTGCCTCTAGTGATGCGGATGTGGTCGGATCTCGAGCCGTTAACTTGGAGTTGTGTGGTGGGGATTTGATAGTTGGACATGACCCATGCTGTGAAGTTAGGGCCGAAGCCAAAGCGTTGGAGGACTTCGTGCATGTATCCCCAGTCCACTTGATCAAAGGCTTTGTGGGCGTCTAGTGAAATTACAGCCATTTTTGTTTTGGATTTATGAGCCCCTTCAATTAGGTTTAGTACTCGCCGAATGTTGTCGTGGGTCCCTCTGCCAGGGATGAATCCTGTTTGGTCACGGTCGATTAGGCTTGGGAGAGTTGGGCCCAGTCTTCTGGCTAGCACTTTGGCAAAGATCTTCCCGTCATTGTTTAGTAGCGATATGGGCCGATAGGAATCTGGCAGTTCGGGGTCTTTTCCGGGTTTGTGCAGCAGGATCGTAATTGATTCGGCCATGGATTTAGTGACGGTTTTCGTAGATAGGAAGGAATTGAATAAGGAAGTAAGATGTGGGGCTAGGACTCTGACGAATCTTTTGTAAAAGGTTGCGGTTAGGCTGTCTGGGCCTGGTGCGGCGGGTTTGAGAGTTTTGATGGCTTCGATAATTTCTTCTATTTCAATGGGGGCCTCCAGGTGCTCCAGGAGGTCAGTGTTGCGGGGCGGTAGAGTGTTTAAGTATTCTGGAAGGTCTTTTAGATTTAACGGAGTGCTGGACATTATAGAGGTATGGTATCTCAGTAGTTCGTTTATTTTCTCCGGTTGGGCGAAGAGCAGTTTTCCATTTTCCCCTCGTAGTTTGAGTATGTTGTTCCGACTCCGGAGCGCTCTTAGCTTCTGTACTAATATTCTATTTGCTTTGTTTCCTTTGGCGTAGTAAAATTGCTTTGTGTACGCTAGGGATTTGGCTGTTCGGTCGGCGCAGTGCATTTACAAGGCTGTCTTTGCCTTCTTCAGGGCTCGCTCGGTTTTCCTTGAGTATTGTCTTTTTAGCTGTGACTCATGGAGGGCTACTTCCTTTTCTAATTTGGAGGAGGCTATGTTTGAAATTCTTCGCTGTTCCGCTCCTGCCCCTATTAATACGCCCCTGACTACCGCCTTCATTGCATCCCAGATTGTGCTGATGGGGGATGTTTGTGTGGTGTTCTCTTCAAAGTATTTTTATCAATGAGTCCTCGACTTCGGCCCTTATACTCATGTCTAGGAGGAGTGAGTCATTCAGTTTCCAGTACCTTTGTGGGGGGGATTTCTGGCCTGAGATGGCTATATTTACAGATATCGGGGAGTGGTCAGAGATCATGCGTGTGTGGATATCTGTGTTGATGACACAGGGGACGAGGATGCCGGGGATTAAGATTAGGTCTATTCTTGAGTATCCCTTATGAACGTTGGAGAAATGTGTGTAATCTCTTGTGGTGTCGTTTTGTATTCTCCATGCATCTACTGTCTCTGTTTCTCTGAACAGTTTAAGTAAGGCGAGGGCCTGGGTGTAGTCGTTGTTCGTGGCGGGAAGAGATTTGTCCAGCACTGGGTTGGGGATGGTATTGAAATCACCGCCGATGAATAGGTGGCCTTCACGGAAGGATAGGATTGTTGGTAAAATGTCGTTGAAGAACTTGCTTTGGGCGGAGTTGGGGCCGTAAATTGATGCTAACGTGATGGGAAGTTCTTCGAAGATGCCTTTGAGAAGTAGGTAACGGCCTTCTGGGTCTCTTTTTATTGTGATGTTGAGGAGAGGAATTTTGTCGCTGAGCAGGATTGCCACCCCCCTTTTCTTTGAGCCAGAAGTGGCGAAGAAGGATTGTTTGTATCTCTTGAATTTTATGCGGCGTTCATCCTCTGCGAGTAGATGTGTTTCCTGCAGTAGGACAATGTCTCCGGCCAGTTGTCCCAGGCGGTGTTCCACCGATCTGCGTTTCCTTGGAGAGTTCATCCCCTGGATATTCCAGGAGAGAAATCTTAACTCACTTATGTTAGTCATGATTGGCGGCGAGGCGTCGTGGATGCATCGTGGGATTTATCCCTGGGCTGCTCTGTGGGATTTGAGTGCGACCTGTTGAGTGGAGCGAGTTGTGGGCTTGATTTCGTATGTTGTTGCATGTTGTGTTGCGGAGTCTTTGAATGGCTCTGGGGACGGTGTATAACCGTGCTGCGTGAAGCATTCTTGTACATTTCCTAACTTTTCCTGTATCAATTACTTCTTTCCCACCGTTGAACTGGTAGGTGAAACTTCTACCTATTGCCACTGGGGAACTTGTGGCACCAATGCGCTTGTTGTGGCCAACCGGGCCGTCGAGGTGAACCGGGTGCAAGCTCGTCGAAGGACCTGCCTCTGTGTGTGAGCGCCTGATTTGCTTGCGATGATATCAGAGGGTCTCAGTGCTTTATTTGGTCTTATGGGATCGCTGCTTGAGGCAGCCATTGTTTTCTGGATTGGGGAGATGCCGCTGTGTGCTCAGCCCCTGTCGCCGTCTTTTTTCCGGGGGCCTCTGAGTCTGCGCCGTCTGTTGGACTTGGACCATGCCCCTCCTGGGGAATCGTCTCGGGGAGGGTGAGCTGGTTCTTCCGGCACTGCGCTGGGGTCGTCCCTGCTTATGCCCATGAGTTTCTCCGCTTCTCTCAATGACTGTATTTGTCTCTGCGTTCCGTCCCATTTGAATTTCACTGAGGTGGGAAAGCCCCAATGGTATGGGATTTTCTTCTCTTGTAGCCAGGTTGTCAGGGGTCGCATTGCTTTCCGTTTCAGGAGTGTTGCGTTCGCCAGGTCTTGATACAGGTAGATCGTGGACCCTCTGAAGGTGATCTGTCTCATTTGCCTTGCTTCACGCATAATGTCCTCTTTTACCTGGAAGAAGTGTATTCTAGCCAAAACATCCGGGGGGAGAGTGGAAGTTTTCCTTGGAGTGGTTCTGTGCACCCGGTCCAGTTCTAGGGGGGAGGCGTCTGGGAGGGTGATAATGAATCGAAAGAGATCTGATATGTAGGCTTTCAGGTCTGGTTCCGGAATAGTGGTCGGAATGCCTCGGACTCTGATGTTGTTCCTCCTTGATCGATTTTCAAAATCCTCCTGTTTTGTCTCCAGGATGTTACATCTTGCTTCGAGGGCAGCTATCCGGTCCTTGTTATGTTCATCTTCGAAACTTTGGTCACAGACTTCGGCTTCGATTTCGGCGGTTCGATGTTCCACTTCACCCATTCTTTTGTCAAGAGTGTTTATTTTCTTGGTGATTTCCTCAGAACTTTTTTGGATTTCCCTGGTTAGGGCTGCCAATAGGTCCTGCAGGTCCGCTTTGGTAGCAGCTTGAGGCAAAGTGGGATCTGTTTCTGCGGCTTGTGCAGTGTTATTTTTCATAGTATCCTCCGGTGGGTCGACTTTCTTAGTTCTTTCGGTGGCGGCAGACGCCATGAGGGTGATAATGTCAGATTGTTTAGGTGCCTTCCCGCTTTTAGACATTGTCGTGGGGAATTGAGGAAAGTGAGGTGCTGAGAACTAGATGTTTTTCGGGCGATTTTAGGGCCGGGTCACTGGGTTTGAGGCAGTGGGGAGGAAGAGACGGGTTCGGAGGGATTCCGGAGACGCAGGGGCGCAGCAAACGGAATGGGGGTTGCGAAGAGTAAGGCCAGCGGGTCCGGGGAGCTTCTTTCTACCACCCCCCGGTGCGATTGGATTGTACTCCCTCACTCCCCCCGACTCCTCACCTCCTGGCTCCGGTGCTGGGATGCTGTGCGGCTATAGAAAATGCTTGCGGTCACGGGCCGCTTGCGGAGCTGCTGGGGGGGAACAGCCCCAACAGGACTGTGGAATGATGGTCCAGGCGTGGGGCCGGTGCCGTGGGGAGCAGGAAGCAGATCACCTGGGTGTGGTTGCTGTGGTGGCTGGGGGGAGGCGAGTCCAGGCGTGTTCCGGTGAAGTTGTGGGGAGGGCTGGGGGGGGCAGGGGCCCCGTTGCTGCTGTGCTGCGGTGAGCGGGCCCTGGCGGAGGACTTCAAGGTGGGCACCAGGCTGGAGGGGCTGGAGCTGCAGGAGCTGTGGAGCTAGACCAGGCAGGAGGCGCCGTGGCGAGTCGGGAGTCCCACCGAGAGCGCCAATGCCCGTGCAGTGATCCGGGAGTCAGGGCCTCGGTGGATCCGATGGGGGGACCGGGAAGCGACCCCCCCTGGCGGGCCCCCGAGCTCCGGAGGCGAGGGGGAAAGCTGGTGGCCTCCTGAGTCGGGCTGGATGTGTGGAGGCAGGCTGGCCGTGCGGTGAGCGGCGCTGTTTGGTTCCGGGCCCCGGAGGAAAAGAGCTGTTCAGAGATTGCGTCCCGGCCAACGGGCGAGATGGAAAAGCCCAGCACGGGGCTCGATCACGTCGAGCTCCGATGGCGCCGCTGGGAGCTCGGAGGGTGCCCGCAGTTGGGCGTATGCAGGTCCTCGGCGCCGATCCGCTCCGCACCAGGGCTCGGGCCTTTTAGGGTCTTTTAAGCAAAGGATCTTCCTGCATAAACTACAGAACTAGCTTTTAGGAGGATTCGCCAATCCAGAACCAATCTTTTGGGGCTTCTAAGTAACGGGTTTCAGAGCAATGGATGCCAGGTCCGGGAATGTTTCATTTTGGAGAATTCACTCACAAGTATTTTTGTGTGCTTTTGGTATTTACTTTCATCCCCTATTCACATCAATTAATCTTTTCTTCTTGCTTGGTCCTATTTAACTGCACAGGTCTTGCCCTTATCAAATTTTAAATTGGATGTTGAATCAATGCACATCTAGCGTTCCATCTTTTTATTTTAAACAGTTTTGAATTGGACTAGTTTTGTCCTTGTTTCCATCTCTTGCGAATTGAAGCCTTGTGGTCTAGCCAGCTATCAGGATGCAAGCAGGTTTTGGATACCCGGACCTTAAGAATTATAGTAACTTTTTTTATTGAAAAAGATGTCTAGCTATTTTATTGGGGATCCAAGCCAGATGCCTTGGTGGGTTCAGATTGAAATGCATATGTTTTTGCCGTATGACATTTACAGGGTAATTCATAGAAATTTGCACAAAAGTGGCGCACGCGACTGGCGCACAGCGTGCCCGTGCGAATGTCTGCGCCAGCCGCGTGCGCTAAAATCGATTTCCGCGCACAGCGTATTCATGGATTTTCGCATCCAAAACCAGCCGTGGCGCAGCGTGGCGCAGCGACCCTGCAGCAGCGCCAGTTACGCCCCCAAGAGCGCCCTCGCGCAAGGAAAAGCCTTCAAAATCCCCAAATAATCGCAAAGGGCTGCGCTAACCCTGGACCAGTTCACAGGGCTGGCAAACAGCAAACGCCAAGCGGGGAACGTGTATTTCAGTGGTTCGCGGGAAGTTCCACACGCTAATGTCCTGTGTACGTGTGCATCAGGGGTGCGCGGGAAGTATCACACGCAAAATCAGCAGGGTACGTGTATTTCAGGGGTGCGCGGGAAGTATCACACGCGATTCCAGCAGGGTACGTGTATTACAGGGGTGCGCGGGAAGTCCCACACGCGATTTCAGCAGGGTACGTGTATTTCAGGGGTGCGCGGGAAGTTCCACACGCGATTGGCCCCGTGCGAGCAGGGTACGTGTATTTCAGGGGTGCGCGGGAAGTTCCACATGCGATTGGCCCTGTGCGAGCAGGGTACGTGTATTCCAGGGGTGCGCGGGAAGTTCCACACGCGATTTCAGCAGGGTACGTGTATTTCAGGGGTGCGCGAAGTTCCACACGCGATTGGCCCCGTGTGAGCAGGGTACGTGTATTTCAGGGGGGCGCGGGAAGTTCCACGCGCGATTTCAGCAGGGTACGTCTATTTCAGGGGTGCGCGGGAAGTTCCACACCCGATTTCAGCAGGATACGTGTATTTCAGGGGTGCGCAGGAAGTTCCACACGTGATTCCATCAGGGTACGTGTATTTCAGGGGTGCGCGGGAAGTTCCACACGCGATTGGCCCCTTGCGAGCAGGGTACGTGTATTTCAGGGGTGCGCGGGAAGTGCCACACGCGATTGGCCCCGTGCGAGCAGGGTACGTGTATTCCAGGGGTGCGCGGGAAGTTCCACACGCGATTTCAGCAGGGTACGTGTATTTCAGGGGTGCGCGGGAAGTTCCACACGCGATTGGCCCCGTGCGAGCAGGGTAGGTGTATTTCAGGGGTGCGCGGGAAGTTCCACACGCGATTTCAACAGGGTACGTGTATTTCAGGGGTGCGCAGGAAGTTCCACACACGATTTCAGCAGGGTACGTGTATTCCAGGGGTGCGCGGGAAGTTCCACATGCGATTCCATTAGGGTATGTGTATTTCAGGGGTGCGCGGGAAGTTCCACATGCGATTGGCCCCGTGCAAGCAGGGTACGTGTATTTCAGGGGTGCGCGGGAAGTTCCACACGCGATTGGCCCCGTGCGAGCAGGGTACGTGTATTCCAGGGGTGCGCGGGAAGTTCCACACGCAATTTCAGCAGGGTACGTGTATTTCAGGGGTGCGCGGGAAGTTCCACACGCGATTGGCCCCGTGCGAGCAGGGTACATGTATTTCAGGGGTGCGCGGGAAGTTCCACACGCGATTGGCCCCGTGCGAGCAGGGTATGTGTATTCCAGGGGTGAGCGGGAAGTTCCACACGCGATTTTAGCAGGGTACGTGTATTTCAGGGGTGCGCGGGAAGTTCCACACGCGATTTCAGCAGGGTACGTGTATTTCAGGGGTGCGCGGGAAGTTCCACACGCGATTTCAGCAGGGTACGTGTATTTCAGGGGTTCTGGGGAGTACTACACGTGAATTGGCTGTCTGGGTCCTCCCAGGTGTTCGCTCTACAACCTCCACGGCCCCTGCAGGCAGCCCACACCACAGGGGTCTACCCTGCACCCCTGCTCATGTCCCGCAGGCAACCCACATGTCACCTTGCACTACTGATCAACAATGCATGTCTCCCAGCACCCCCACCCCCCAGCAGTCAGGGGCACCCTCCACCAGGCCCCCACTCCTGTCTCCATGCACCCCCACCCCCCAGCAGTCAGGGGCACCCTCCACCAGGCCCCCACTCCTGTCTCCCTGCACCCCCTACCCCCCAGCAGTCAGGGGAACCCTCCACCAGGATCCCACTCCTGTCTCCCAGCACCCCCACCCCCAGCCACCAGGGGCAGCCTCCACCAGCCCCCCACTCATGTCTCCCACCACCCCCACCCCCCAGCAGTGCAGGGGCAGCCTCCACCAGGCCCCCACCCATGTCTCCCACCACCCCCACCCCCCAGCAGTGCAGGGGCAGCCTCCACCAGGCCCCCACTCATGTCCCCTATTACCCCCACCCCCCAGCAGTGCAGGGGCAGCCTCCACCAGGCCCCCACCCATGTCTCCCATCACCCCCACCCCCCAGCCACCAGGGGCAGCCTCCACCAGGCCCCCACTCATGTCTCCCACCACCCCCACCCCCCGCAGTGCAGGGGCAGCCTCCACCAGGCCCCCACTCATGTCTCCCAGCACCCCTACCCCCCAGCAGTGCAGGGGCAGCCTCCACCAGGCCCCCACCCATGTCCAACTCATGTCTCCCACCACCCCCACCCCCAGCCACCAGGGGCAGCCTCCACCAGGCCCCCACTCATGTCCCCTATCACCCCCACCCCCCAGCCACCAGGGGCAGCCTCCACCAGGCCCCCACTCATGTCTACCACCACCCCCACCCACCAGCAGTGCAGGGGTAGCCTCCACCAGGCCCCCACTCATGTCCCCTATTACCCCCACCGCCCAGCAGTGCAGGGGCAGCCTCCACCAGGCCCCCACTCATGTCCAACTCATGTTCCCCTGCACCCCCACCCCCCAGCACTGTGGGGCACCTGCCAGCAGGCCCCCACTCATGTCCAACTCATGTTCCCCTGCACCCCCACCCCCCAGCACTGTGGGGCACCTGCCAGCAGGCCCCACTCATGTCCAACTCATGTTCCCCTGAACCCCCACCCCCCAGCACTGTGGGGCACCTGCCAGCAGGCCCCCACTCATGTCCAACTCATGTTCCCCAGCCAACATGTCATCACAATCTAGATCCCTGGTCCCTATGGTCAGCCTCCAAATGCAAAACACCCACCCCAGTATTGCATCCACCCACTCAGAAATGGCAATAACATGATAGAACAGCAATTGCAAGTTTGGAAACGAACACATGTCCCTCACATACACCCAATGGGTGTCAGTGAATGTCAAAACCCATATCATGATATGTATGAAACCAATGAGATGATACTACACATTGAAGTTTGATAAAAAAAATATGTATTAAAGGAAACATGAATTGAATCAAAAATAAACTAACAGAAATGGGAATGTAAAAAAAGTAAAAAGAAGCATGTCCGTGAAAAAATGCAAAACCAAAAATCAGAATCCAAAGGAATGGTGTCCAAAGTCACAGTCCACAAAAGAAAATCCAATGGGAAATTATAATTGAAAGCCATTGCTCCATGGGCACATTGTAAAAAAAGAAAAGAAAATCCAAAAGTGAACTATGTACAGGTGAACAAGCCAGGATCCATGATCCCAACAAAAGAAATGAAACCTATCTAACAACACTACCTAATAAAAAATAACTATATACAAAAATGTGGCCCATTGTCCAAAAGGTCCAAAGAAAATGCAAAAACAAAGGAAACCTAACACTAACTACATAACTATTTACATGGGTAGCGGGCTAGTCCAACGGCTCACTAGATGTTGTCATGGGCCAGGGCATCATCGAACTCCTGTTCAATGGCTTGGAGGCGGGCATGTTCCCTGGCCCCGAGGTCTCGCAGGGATAAAGCAGTGTCCAGCTCCAACTCCCTGTGAAGACCCTCGAGGCACTCAGCCCGCCTCAGCGCCCTTCTCCGCCCTGACCATTGTGAGCCGTTCCTCTTCTGCCCGCTGCCGCTCCGCACCTATCTGCTGGCCCAACCGCTCCCACACGGAAGCCACTCCCATTCCAGGGTTCTCCTGCCCTCCGGCCGATGCCTGCACCCCTGATGTTGATGGCCCCGAGCCATGATGCCTCCCACGTCGAGCCTGCCGCTGCCTCCGACGCAACTGCCTGTGCCAGCACGACGGCATCCAGGCTGATGGAATCCACCGACGCCGTCGTGCAGGTGCCCTCCGCGATGATGCCGTCGCATCCTCCATCTGCTGGGGTCCAGTTGCTGGTGTGTCCACCCCTGCTGGACCTCCGACTCCCGACTGTGGCAGGGATGGGATCCCCACCGAGCCGGCTGCATTGGTCGGGGCAGGTCCACAGGGGGCCCTGGTGGCATCTGGGCCGGACGACGGCATGGAGAACGACTGGTGCATAGTCTCCGCAGAGGAGGAGAGGGTCGCCAGATTGGCCGACACATGTAGGAAACCCCCGACCATGGCCGATCCCAACTGGGCCACGTCGGCACGGTGCTCTCCGTGATGACGTGCATGCTCCTCCCGGGAAGCACGCACCTCATCACGAATTGCACCTGTGCGCAACGCGACACCAATCAGGACCTTCTCCATACGGCCAGGGGTCCCCTCGTCCACAGGTGGAGGGGAGTCAGATGACATGGACATCCCCCCTACCTGCGGACGGGCCTGGGATGGGGCATCCCTGCTGGTGCATGGTGGTGCAGTCACAGTGTCAGGGACAGTGACATGCACAGGCCCCTCCACGGCCTCCTGCCCCTGCCCCTGGACTGCAACACTTGCACCAGCAGGGATGCCCCCACCAGGCCCCATGTGCGCCTCAGTAGCGGCCTCCTCCTCCTCTGTGGAAACCACCAACCTGGATGGCTCCACCCCGTCTTCCGCCGTTGCAAGCCCCTGTGGGGGCTCACCCACCCCTTCCGCTGCAGCCGTGGGGGCATCCCCGCCGCTTTGCTCCACAGAGCCGTCTCCGCCCTCTTCTTCACGTGGCGCTGTGTAGAGGGAGACATAGAACACAAGCATCAGGGTGCTGTACAATGGTCCCCTAGACAGCTAGCAATAGCAGATGAGTGGCACTGTCAAAGATCACTTCCATTATGTCCCTCCACAACACATGGCTCAGTGCAGGTAAATCACATGCGGTAACAGGCATGGCGCATGCTATGGACATTAGCATACATGTCCAAGTGATTCTTGAAACATACACTGTTGTTTTGGAACTCACATGCATCATGGGCCATGCCTATCACATGCACACACTTCACCCTAGTTTCATCCATCTGGCCTCGTACACCACAGACACAGTGGATACAAGGATGACTAGGCTGCATCAGTTAACCTGAACATTGCGACAGACATGTGTCATGCATCCCTGCCATTCACAAGTCACAGACACGCAGGTCAGACACACAGACATGGACAGCATACATGTACATGGCATCAGCACCCATCCCTCACCCCCACCCATGTCCAGGAACAGAGACTGGCATGCTTTCATGTGGCCATACCGCATAGGGCAACCCATGTTGCATTTGAACACATGCACCAACTGTGTGGTTCACACATTACTGGTCTCACATGCATGACGTCCCTGCACACACACATGCATACATGGCCTATGTCACACATACAGGCAAGTATCAGACAACCAGCACACTGCAACATGCCCTGTCTCACACAGCAATGCTTGGCCACTTACCGCTCAACTCCAGACGGGTCTGCCTCTCAAGGATCTGGGCATGGAGCGCTGGGCCTACGCGTTCCAGGACCCTCATCTGGATGGTACTCATGCGGCCCCGGCCCCCCTCCACGAGGCGCCGGGCCTTCAAGAGGGTCCTGGACCTGCAGTCATCCCAGCGCTTCTTGACATGTTGGTAGTCGCGGACTGCCACCCCCTCCGCGTTGATGGCAGTCCCGATGTCCGTCCAGATCCGAGTCCGTCCTTCCTTGTTGGCACGCTTACTTCCGAAGAGGGCATCACACTGCCCCAGGACTTGCTCCACCAGGACACCAACTTCGGTGGCAGTGAAGCTGGTGCCCCTCTGCCTCTCTGGTCGGGGGTTGCCAGTGGTGCCAGATGTTGCAGTGCCCGACATGGCAACCCCAGAGGCAGGAGTGGGTGGGCAACTGGGTCCTGGGGCTGGGCTGTGGAGCGATGGTATCCCAGTCGGGAGTCTTCTGTTCCAGCAGGGGTGGACACAGCAAATGGACCCCTGCAGATGGCTGATGTGCAGGCACCAAATAGCAGGGCACGGTGGCAGCAGGCAGGCAGGCAGCAGCAGATGGCTCGTGGTAGGCTGCTCGGGGCTCTGGGGGGCAGTAATTCGGCCTTTTGGACAGGAGCGTGGTCTTCCGTGTGCTTACGCGTGGCCAGCTTGATACGGAGTGATTTGGCACGTGAAAATCCTGCACGTCTGCGTGTAAATCAAGGAAAGGCCCTTAGCGCGTATGCACGTCAGCACGCATATGCGATTTCATTGGACCAAAGGCCCTTAACGCGTGAGCGCGTCTGTGATGTGACGGGCGCGGGTGTTTCCCTCATAACACGTGATGACAGAGCACACGTGGATTTCCAACAATCGCGTGTGAAACTTCCCACGCACCCCGAAACACACGTACCCAGGCTAATCGCGTGTGGAACTTCCCGCGCACCCCGAAACACACGTACCCAGGCTAATCGCGTGTGGAACTTCCCGCGCACCCCGAAACACACGTACCCAGGCTAATCGCGTGTGGAACTTCCCGCGCACCCCGAAACACACGTACCCAGGCTATTCGCGTGTGGAACTTCCCGCGTACCCCGAAACACACATACCCAGGCCAATCGCGTGTACGCTCACTTCCCTCCGATTACACGCGATGACACTCGAACGTGCAGTTTTACCACGTGTGCTCTGTCATCACGTGTTATGAGGGAAACACCCACGCGCGTCACGTCACAGACGGGTTGAGCCTGTCCTGACTGGTGTGGCGTTGCGTCAACGGGCCATGCGAGGTGACCTGCAGTCTTTTCATGAGGAGACTGCACGTCATCTCGAATGGCTCGTTGACCGCGTCGGCCTACTGGGACAGGTCACCCAGGCCGGATTCCTCCGTTTGATGGGGCTTGCTACGACCCCCTCCTCAACTGAACCCCCTATGCGCCAGTCGTCCTCCGTGCCCTCTTCCCACCCATCAGTCACCTGGGTGCCCTGTGGAGCTGCCTCTGACGGTGCGGCCAGGCTGGTGGAGGAGGCATCCCTGCCACAGTCGGGAGTCGGACGTCCAGCAGGGGTGGCCACATCAACGACTGCACCCCAGCCAGCGGAGGATGTGCAGGCAGCAGGAGGCAGTGCACGGGCAGAGGCGCAGCAGCAGCAACGTGGTGGGAGCCATGATGGCTCGGGGCCTTCCACATCGGAGGGGCAGGCATCGGCCGGAGGGCAGGAGGACCCAGGACGGGAAGTGTCTTCCGTGTGGCAGCGGTTGGGCCACGCCATAGATGCGGAGCGGCAGCGGGCGGAAGAGGCACGGCTTACGATGGTCAGGGCGGAGAACTCCATGCAGAGGGCCCTGAGGCCTGCCGAGTGCCTCGAGGCAATCCGCAGGGAGTTTGGGGGGAACATGTGGACGACCCTGCGGACCCTCGGGCCATGGAGGAGGAGCACCTCTGGGACATTGAGCAGGAGTTCGATGATGCCCTGGCCCGGAACATCCCGAAGTGAGCCGTCGGACTAGCCCGCTGCCCTTGTAAATAGTTATATAGTTAGTGTTAGGTTTCCTTTGGTTTAGCATTTTTTTTGGACCTTTTGGACAATGGGCCACATTTTTGTATATAGTTATTTTTTTTAGGTAGTGTTATTAGATAGGTTTCATTTTTTCGGTTGGGATCATGGACCCTGGTTTGTTTATCTGTACATAGTTGACTTTTGGATTTTCAATTTTTATTATGATTTCGCCATGGAGCAATGGTTTTCGATTTTAATTTTCCATTGGATTTACTTTTGTGGACTGTGACTTTGGACACCTTTCCTTTGCATTATGATTTGTGGTTTAGCATTATTTCACGGACCTGCTGTTTCGTTTTTTTTTTAATTTCTATTATTGTTTGTTTATTTTTGATTCAATTTATGTTGTTTTTAAAACATATTTTTTCTTCAAAGTTCAATGTGTGGTATCATCTCATTGGTTTCATGCATATCATGATATGGGTTTTGACATTCACTGACACCCATTGGGTGTATGTGAGGAACATGTGTTCATTTCCAAACTTGCAATTGGGCTTCTATCATGTTTTTGCCATTTCTAAGTGGGTGGATGCAATACTCGGGTGGGTGTTTGACATTTGGAGGCTGACCATAAGGGCCAGGGATCTACATTGTGGTGACATGTTGGCTGGGAAACATGGATGGGGGCCTGGTGGAGGCTGCCCCTGCACTGCTGGGGGGTGGGGGTGGTGGTAGACATGGGTGGGGGTCTGGTGGAGGCTGCCCCTGGTGGCTGGGAGGGGGTGATAGGGGACATGGGTGGTGGCCTGGTGGAGGCTGCCCCTGCACTGCTGGGGGGTGGGGGTGATAGGGGACATGAGTGGGGGCCTGGTGGAGGCTGCCCCTAGTGGCTGGGGGGTGGGGGTGATAGGGGACATGGGTGGGGGCCTGGTGGAGGCTGCCCCTGCACTGCTGGGGGTTGGGGGTGATAGGGGACATGAGTGGGGCCTGGTGGAGGCTGCCCCTGGTGGGTGGGGGTGATAGGGGACATGAGTGGGGGCCTGGTGGAGGCTGCCCCTGGTGGCTGGGGGGTGGGGGTGGTGGGAGAGATGAGTTGGACATGGGTGGGGGCCTGGTATAGGCTGCCCCTGTGCTGCTGGGGGGTGGGGGTGATAGCGGACATGAGTGGGGGCCTGGTGGAGGCTGCCCCTGGTGGCTGGGGGGTGGGGGTGATAGGGGACATGACGGGGGCCTGGTGGAGGCTGCCCCTGCACTGCTGGGGGGTGGGGGTGGTGGTAGACATGAGTGGGGGCCTGGTGGAGGCTGCCCCTGGTGGCTGGGGGGTGGGGGTGGTGGTAGACATGGGTGGGGGCCTGGTGGAGGCTGCCCCTGGTGGCTGGGGGGTGGGAGTGATAGGGGACATGAGTGGGGGCCTGGTGGAGGCTGCCCCTGGTGGCTGGGGGTGTGGGTGATAGGGGACATGAGTGGGGGCCTGGTGGAGGCTGCCCCTGGTGGCTGGGGGGTGGGAGTGGTGGGAGACATGAGTTGTACATGGGTGGGGGCCTGGTGGAGGCTGCCCCTGCACTGCTGGGGGGTGGGGGTGGTGGTAGACATGGGTGGGGGCCTAGTGGTGGCTGCCCCTGCACTGCTGGTGGGGGGGGTGGTGGGAGACATGGGTGGGGGCCTGGTGGAGGCTGCCCCTGCACTGCTGGGGGGTGGGGGTGGTGGTAGACATGGGTGGGGGCCTGGTGGAGGCTGCCCCTGGTGGCTGGGGGGTGGGGGTGGTGGTAGACATGGGTGGGGGCCTGGTGGAGGCTGCCCCTGGTGGCTGGGGGGTGGGGGTGATAGGGGACATGGGTGGGGGCCTGGTGGAGGGTGCCCCTGGTGGCTGGGGGGTGGGGGTGATAGGGGACATGAGTGGGGGCCTGGTGGAGGCTGCCCCTGGTGGCTGGGGGGTGGGGGTGGTGGGAGACATGAGTTGGACATGGGTGGGGGCCTGGTGGAGGCTGCCCCTGCGCTGCTGGGGGGTGGGGGTGATAGCGGACATGAGTGGGGGCCTGGTGGAGGCTGCCCCTGGTGGCTGGGGGGGTGGGGGTGATAGGGGACATGACGGGGGCCTGGTGGAGGCTGCCCCTGCACTGCTGGGGGGTGGGGGTGGTGGTAGACATGAGAGGGGGCCTGGTGGAGGCTGCCCCTGGTGGCTGGGGGGTGGGGGTGGTGGTAGACATGGGTGGGGGCCTGGTGGAGGCTGCCCCTGGTGGCTGGGGGGTGGGGGTGATAGGGGACATGAGTGGGGGCCTGGTGGAGGCTGCCCCTGGTGGCTGGGGGGTGGGGGTGATAGGGGACATGAGTGGGGGCCTGGTGGAGGCTGCCCCTGGTGGCTGGGGGGTGGGGGTGGTGGGAGACATGAGTTGTACATGGGTGGGGGCCTGGTGGAGGCTGCCCCTGCACTGCTGGGGGGTGGGGGTGGTGGTAGACATGGGTGGGGGCCTGGTGGAGGCTGCCCCTGCACTGCTGTTGGGGGGGTGGTGGGAGACATGAGTGGGGGCCTGGTGGAGGCTGCCCCTGCACTGCTGGGGGGTGGGGGTGGTGGTAGACATGTGTGGGGGCCTGGTGGAGGCTGCCCCTGGTGGCTGGGGGGTGGGGGTGGTGGTAGACATGGGTGGGGGCCTGGTGGAGGCTGCCCCTGGTGGCTGGGGGGTGGGGGTGATAGGGGACATGGGTGGGGGCCTGGTGGAGGGTGCCCCTGGTGGCTGGGGGGTGGGGGTGATAGGGGACATGAGTGGGGGCCTGGTGGAGGCTGCCCCTGGTGGCTGGGGGGTGGTGGTGGTGGGAGACATGAGTTGGACATGGGTGGGGGCCTGGTGGAGGCTGCCCCTGCACTGCTGGGGGGTGGGGGTGATAGGGGACATGAGTGGGGGCCTGGTGGAGGCTGCTCCTGGTGGTTGGGGGGTGAGGGTGATAGGGGACATGAGTAGGGGCCTGGTGAAGGCTGCCCCTGCACTGCTGGGGGGTGGGGGTGGTGGTAAACATGAGTGGGGGCCTGGTGGAGGCTGCCCCTGGTGGCTGGGGGGTGGGGGTGGTGGTAGACATGAGTTGGGGCCTGGTGGAGGCTGCCCCTGGTGGCTGGGGGGTGGGGGTGGTGGTAGACATGAGTGGGGGCCTGGTGGAGGCTGCCCCTGCACTGCTGGGGGGTGGGGGTGATAGAGGACATGAGTGGGGGCCTGGTGAAGGCTGCCCCTGGTGGCTGGGGGGTGGGGGTGATAGGGAACATGAGTGGGGTCCTGGTGGAGGCTGCCCCTGCACTGCTGGGGGGTGGGGGTGGTGGTAGACATAAGTGGGGGCCTGGTGGGGGCTGCCCCTGGTGGCTGGGGGGTGGGGGTGATAGGGGACATGAGTGGGGGCCTGGTGGAGGCTACCCCTGGTGGCTGGGGGGTGGTGGTGGTGGTAGACATGGGTGGGGGCCTGGTGGAGGCTGCCCCTGGTAGCTGGGGGGTGGGGGTGATAGGGGACATGAGTGGGGGCCTGGTGGAGGCTGCCCCTGGTGGATGGGGGGTGGGGGTGGTGGTAGACATGGGTGGGGGCCTGGTGGAGGCTGCCCCTGGTGGCTGGGGGGTGGGGGTGGTGGGAGACATGAGTTGGACATGGGTGGGGGCCTGGTGGAGGCTGCCCTTGCACTGCTGGGGGGTGGGGGTTATAGGGGACATGAGTGGGGGCCTGGTGGAGGCTGCCCCTGGTGGCTGGGGGGTGGGGGTGATAGGGGACATGAGTGGGGGCCTGGTGGAGGCTGCCCCTGGTGGCTGGGGGGTGGGGGTGATAGGGGACATGAGTGGGGGCCTGGTGGAGGCTGCCCCTGGTGGCTGTGGGGTGGGGGTGATAGGGGACATGGGTGGGGGCCTGGTGGAGGCTGCCCCTGCACTGCTGGGGGGTGGGGTGGTGGTAGACATGAGTGGGGGCCTGGTGGAGGCTGCCCCTGCACTGCTGGGGGGTGGGGGTGATAGGGGACATGAGTGGGGGCCTGGTGGAGGCTGCCCCTGGTGGTTGGGGGGTGGGGGTGGTGGTAGACATGGGTGGGGGCCTGGTGGAGGCTGCCCCTGGTGGCTGGGGGGTGTGGGTGCAGGGGGACATGAGTGGGGGCCTGGTGGAGGCTGCCCCTGCACTGCTGGGGGGTGGGGGTTGTGATAGACATGAGTGGGGGCCTGGTGGAGGCTGCCCCTGCACTGCTGGGGGGTGGGGGTGGTGGTAGACATGAGTGGGGGCCTGGTGGAGGCTGCCCTTGCACTGCTGCGGGGTGGGGGTGCAGGGGGACATGAGTGGGGGCCTGGTGGAGGCTGCCCCTGCACTGCTGGGGGGTGGGGGTGGTGGTAGACATGGGTGGTGCCTGGTGGAGGGTGCCCCTGGTGGCTGGGGGGTGGGGGTGCAGGGAGACATGTGTTGGTGATCAGTAGTGCAAGGTGACATGTGGGTTGGCTGGGGGGCATGGCCATGGTGGATGGGTTGCCTGTGGGACATGAGCTGGGGTGCAGGGTAGTCCCCTGTGGTGTGGGCTGCCTGCAGGGGCCGTGGAGGGTGTAGAGGGAACACCTGGGAGGACCCACACGGCCAAGTCACGTGTAGCATTCCGCACCCCGAAGTACACGTACCCAGGCCAATCGCGTGTGGAACTTCCCACGCACCCCGAAAGACACGTACCCAGGGTAATCGCGTGTGGAACTTCCTGCGCACCCTGTAGTACACGTACCCAGGCTAATCGCGTGTGGGACTTCCCGCGCACCCCGAAGTACACGTACCCAGGCCAATCGCGTGTGGAACTTCCCGCGCACCCCGAAGTACACGTACCCAGGCTAATCGCGTGTGGAACTTCCCGCGCACCCCAAAACACACGTACCCAGGCTAATCGCGTGTGGGACTTCCCGCGCACCCCGAAGTACACGTACCCAGGCCAATGGCGTGTGGAACTTCCCGCGCATCCCGAAGTACACGTACCCTGGCCAATCGCGTGTGGAACTTCCCGCGCACCCCGTAGTACACGTACCCAGGCTAATCGCGTGTGGGACTTCCCGCGCACCCCCAAATACACATACCCAGCCAATCGCGTGTGGAACTTCCCGTGCACCCCGAAGTACACGTACCCAGGCCAATCGCGTGTGGGACTTCCCGTGCACCCAGCTACACACGCACACGCTATTTTTCACACAGCGGGTGTCCGTGTTTGTCGGTACCCCTTTGCACCTCATTTGTCCTAGAGGGCCACTGTATGGACCATTCATCATGGCTGTATATGGGTGCTTTTTGTTATCGCACATTTTGGCGCACATTTATTTCAGGCGCAGGGACTCTACCGCCTGCTTTCTTGTGGCGTACTTGTTTGGCCCTGTGCGCGTCTTTGACCGTGCGCTGGTTTGCCCTATTCGATTCCATGAATACGGGTTGTAGGCGAGCGTGTGGGCGTTCCGCGCACTTGCCCCCTGTACTTCCCCCGTGACGCCCATATTTTCACGCGTTGTTCCACATTCCGAGTGTTACGCCCCGTGTTCCGCCTACTTTTGTGATGTGCGCCGCGCTATTTGCGGCGCACATTTTCAGCGCACATCCAATGTTTTTCTCGCGCACGGACTTCCATGAATCGATGTGCGCTGGTTTCCCTGCGATTTTCGCACTTGCACTGCGATTTTAGCACTTTTCCTGCGATTCGCACGTTTTGGCACCTCTGCGCGGGAATTTTCGGCGCACATTAATTCCATGAATCGACCCCTAAGTGTCTGTATTCATTTGGAACATTACCTGGGAAGGTGCAGAGTTTAAAAACAGCTTTGGCTACAAAAGACGCATTGGCGTCACTGATAGTGGGAAGTGGGCAGGGATTATTTGTTTATGAAGAGGCCTCACTTTGGCATAATCCTTGTCTTCAGATTAATAATAGAATGTTAAATTGGAGAAGTTGGGTTAGTAGAGGTATTTTAAAGGTTAGTGATGTTTGGAGCAATGAAAGGGTGGTTTCCTTTGAGGGACTAGTGGAGAAATTTGGACTGCACAATAGAGAATTACGAAGGTACAATGAATTGGTGGATTTAATATCTGAAAAGAGTCAGATGATGGATGCATCACTCTCACGGGAACCTGAAGTCCTCAAAATATATGCCTGTGGATCACAAAAGGTGTCAAATAGTTTGAAAATTATGCAAACAGATGTACAGTGGTTGAACGCATGGGAAAAATTGAGGTTGTCATGGACGGATGAGCTGGGTAGAGAACTGACACAAGATGAATGGGAAAGGGTCTGGAGAGTTTCGGTTATTGCTAAAGCGGATTTACAACTGCATTACACTCATCAGAGAATATTGAGTAGAACCTATTGGACCCCGGCCCGTATGTGTGCTTTACGAATGGTGGATGATGACAGTTGTTGGGGTTGTGGGAAAGAGAGGGGTAGTTCGCTTCATATGTTGTGGAGTTGTGAAAGAGTGACCCATTTATGGAGAGATGTGGTTGATAGGATTGACCAGGTTTGGGGCAACACCTATCCACAGAATCCATTAGCAATCATTTTGCAATTACCAAGGATTGGTTGCAAATATGATTAGGTAATATTGTGTTTGTTTTTTTTATTATTTGTATTGCACACCAGACCCAGGGGTATTCGGGCGCAAAGGCATAAAGAGGGTTGTTCAACTTAGGTTGCAGGTTACAGATTAAACATGGGGGTACAGCTACGGTTACAATGCTGTAGATATGTGTTTTCAAAGAATCACAAGTGTATATACAGTAAGTTTACAAGAATGCAGGTGTGACATATAAATAAGGCAGAACAAATATACAAAATGTACATGAGATCCCAGATGTGAGAAGGGTGAGGTTAGGCATCATGTTCTTTTAGCCATTGAATCAGATTGGATCTGAATTGCTGGTAGGGGAGATCTTCCCTTACAGCAGGGGTAAGGGAGTTCCAATATTGTGCTGCTCTCACCAGATTTAGTGAGTTTGAATCTGGGTACTAGCAAAAGGTTGGAGTTAGCTTTTCTTAGGGGGCACGAGGCTGTTTGTCTGGTGAACCTGTCTATAAGGTATTGCAGGGCTGCGTGGTTATGACATTTGTGTGTAAGGGATGCTGTTTTGAGGAGGATTTTGTCTTTTGTGGAGAGCCAGTTAGTAGATCTCCTGAGGTCTGATATATGGGCGTTTTTAGGGAAGTTTAGGGCGGCTCTCAGGGCATTATTTTGAAGTGTCTGTATTTTGGCAGTGATGTGTTTGTTACTGCCTATGTAGAGGGCGTTGCAGCAATCTAGTTTCCACAGGATTAGTGCCCTTGCTAGAATGACGCAATTATTAGGTGAGAGGAAGGGCTTGGCTGCTCTAATTAACTTGCAGGTGTAGGAGGTGGCTGAGGCCATGGTTTTCACTTGTTTACCAAAGGTAAGCGTGGAGTCTATGTAGAAGCCGAGGGTTTTAACTACTTTGGACACAGTAATGATGTTATTGCCAATTATGAAGGAGTCATAGTTGGGATCTAGTTTTTTGATGTTGGAGGAAGTGCCTAGAATGAGGAGTTCAGTTTTGTCATCATTCAGGCATAGACCGTGGGAGGCCATCCATGCCTGGATGATGAGGTAGACTCTATTCACAAAGGCCAAATCCTTGTCATAATCTCCCGTCAACGGGATGAGGATCCATGTATCATCTGCATAGTTAGTGTAGGTGATACCTAGACCGTCTAGATCATCGAAAAAGGGGCTTTGTGAAAATATTGTAAAGGGTGGGAGATACACAAGATCCTTGGGGTACGCCGCATGAAATAGGGTTCCATGTGATAATATCCCCGCAAAAATATCGCCATACAAAAATGTTGCCATATTTTTGTGGCGATATTACCCCATGGGACCTGCAGGGGACACCCCCGCAACCCCCATATATTTTTAAAGGGAGCAGGGGACACCCCTGCAACCCCCCCACCCATTTACCCCATAAATTATCCCCACCAAAAATATCGCCTATGGCCGTTCCCGATGACCATATATACGGCGATATTTTTGGTGGGGATAATATTACCTGATACCTGAAATAGGTGCGGGTCTGCAGCTGCTAGAGGAGAGAAAACTCGCATTGTCCTGTTATCTAAGAAGGACTGGATCCATGCGACTGCTTCATGGGTGAAGCAGGCTGCCGTGACCAGATGATTGCAGAGTATTGCATGGTCGACCAGATCGAATGTGGCGGAGAGGTCGAGGAGTAGTAGGAGTGAAGTCGTACCTTTATCTCTTAGTGTGTTTATTTGTGCCATAAGGTCTAGGAGTGCAGTCTCAGTACCATGCTGTGGTCTGAAGCCGGACTGTCGAACTCCTAGGAGGTGGTTTAGCTCCAGGTGGTGCTGAATTTGTAGGTAATTTGTTGTCAAGGATTTTCAGTAGGAACGGCACAGTGGTTATGGGGCGGTAATTGGTTGGGATGGAGGGGTCCAAAGTTTGCTTTTTGAGGAGGGGGAGGACCCAAGAGTGTTTCAGGTTTCTAGGTATGGTACCTGATGTGAAAGAGGTGTTTATGAGTTTAGTAATGAAGGGTGAGAGTTCACGGGCAGTAAGGATGACTTTCTCGATTTCTTTAGTGGAGACTTTGCGAAAGTAGAAGGGAGGGGTGTCCAGTGTGGGTGGAGAAGGAGTGGATTTCAGAGTTGGTAATGAATTTGTGGTAGCCTTGGAGGGGGTGCCTATGTTGACAGTATTTGGGACAGTTATGGAAGCTTTTTTGTTGTGGATCTTTGCCTGAGGCATTGTTATCTTATTGGCAAGGGCATTTTGTATGCCTGTGCACCAGTCCTTATCCTTGAGGCAAGAGTCGGGAGCTTGGATAGGGGATTCTACTTCCTTCAGTATGGCAAACAATTCTTTGGTGTTGGATTTGGCTTGAGTGATACGGGTGTTGTAGGATGTTTGTTTCGCAAGGATGATTTCTTTTTTGTAGAGGGTAGCTAATTTCTTCATGTTATTTTTATTGATGTCTGAGGGGTCTGATCTCCAAGTTTTTTTACTTAGGCGTTCCTTTTGTCTAATGTCTTTCAGTCGGGGTGTGAACCAGGTATTTAGGTGTTGGCGGGGTTTGCTCTTCCTTATTTTCAGTGGTGCCATAGCGTCCAGAGAGGCAAGCATCACTTTATTGTACTTTTCTACCATGGAGGCAGGGTCAGACTGATCTGAGATGGAGTTTAAGGTGGGGAGAATGAGGGGGATAAGATTTTCAGGGGTAATTTTTTTTTATTTCTGGTAGGTGCGGTGGGAGCTAGGAAGCTGTTGTTCATGGGTGTGGTGGCTTCTAGGGTGAAGGATACCATGTGGTGGTCGGACCATAGCTGGGGCATTATAGAAGCGATGGTGGTTGGGCAGTTATGTTCGGCAATCCAATCGAGGGTCCTTCCTTTGATATGTGTAGGATCTGTAATCTTTTGGGTAAATCCTAGTTCCTCAAGGTTGCTGTTAATTTGTAGGGCATTGGGGTCACGTGAGTCATTGAATCCAAGGTTGAAGTCGCCTAGGATGATACATTGAGTAGAGTTTTTTAGATTGTTAGATAATAGGTTCATGAGGTCTTCCTCAAAGGAACCTAGGGGGCCTGGTGGTCGGTATATCAGGTGAATGGTGATAGTTTGATTATTGGCTATGGTAGGTTTAGCTGTGAGGGATTCACAGGAGTTGGTATTATGGGGTGAGGAGAGTCTTAGGGCCAGGTGATTTTTGACAATTATAGCAAGGCTGCCACCTCTAGACGTGGTGCGATCCATGCGTATAAGAGTGTAATTATCTGGGATGGCTAGCATGATGGCTGGTCCTGCTGAGGGATGAAGCCCGGATTCCGTGATGGCCAGGAGATCTATGTTCTCATTTTGGATTATGTCCGCTATTTCAGTGGCATGGGCTACCATAGAACGGGCGTTTATTAAGGCGCCTTTTATTCCAGGTAGGGTAGATGGGGCAGATGGTGGCTGGAGTTTGTGTTGGCATTTTGTGGGGAGGTGGATTCTCTAAAGATTCGACTGTTGAGTTGTAGTCGGTGTTGGCCAATGTTATCTATGTGCGGTGGAGTGTTGGTGGTATGCAAGGTGTGCCTATTGTGATTAAAAGCGGGTTGGGCATTAGATAGAGGGTCATAAATTCTTGAAAGTCTGGCGCGGAGTCTTAGGTTTCGCTGTTCGAAGCTGCAAGGTTTAGTGGCCATGTTGGCTTGCTCCAGGGGTACACTTCCGTGAGGTAGCTGGTTCTGTGGCTGGGATAAGTTCATGTTATGAAGGGTGGTCTAATAGAGGATGGTTCTGAGTAGAACTGTGTAGAATAGTGGTAGATACATAGTAAGCTAGTGTAGGTGGCTTGGAGTGTTGGCCACCTAAATGCAACTTTGATAGTGTAGGTGAAGATAGGTGAGCACTATCTGATAGCTGTTGGGCATGTACAGGCAACCTAAATGCAGGTTTGCTAAAATAGGCAAGAATAGGTAAGCATTGGCTGGTAACTGGTGGGCATTTACAGGCAACATAAGTGCAAGTTTACTAAAACAGGCAGCCTAAATGCGAATTTACTAGAACAGGCACGAATAGGTGGGCTGGTAGCTAGTGGACAAATACAAGCAACCTAAATGCAAATTTACTAAAACAGGCAACTTAAATGCAAATTTACTAGAACAGTAACCTAAATGCGAATTTACTAGAACAGGCAACCTAAATGCCAAAGTTCTGTTAGTAGCTACTAAGCAGATATTAAAGGTCTGGAAGACAAGAAAGAAACCAACAGCAGAGGATTGGATTTTGGATGTGCAAGTTCTATCTAAATATGAGAAGACTATGTTTTATAAGCAATGCAAAGAAGCACGTTATAATGAACGTTGGGGGAATTTCAATTATTTTTATGGGTAAACCATCTTGATCGGAATTGTGTAATAGAATGGGTTTGCATCACGTCTAATGGATACGTTTTGGGGGGGGAGGGTGCTTGTGGTGTTATGTTTTCTTGTTTTGTGTTGTCTGTTATTTTTGGGAATGTCAGGCCACCGCTCATGGCTACGTTTTTAAATGTGTTGGGGTTAATATGTATTTCGAGGTTATTGTTTATTGCATTCTTTGATTCAGGTTTATGTTGTTACCTGGATGATAGCCTGCTGGCCTAGTACCATTTACTTTGTGCTTGATATGTTTCTTTCTTGTTGAAAATAAGAAATAAAGTTTGAAAAAAATAAATAAAGAATGCAAGCAGCTTGAAGACTTTCAGAAGGTACTGGACCTTATGGAGATCCTTCTGAGGCTGGCTTTGGCTCGGGGCCTCGCTGACTGAGACAGCCCATCTTACCCAATTTCAGTCCAGTATGCATGCAAAAAAATAAATACACACAAATGAATGCACAATACTCTTAACTATTAAATGCATTGGACTAGAAATCGTGCAGAAAAAGGGTTGCCACTATTGAAATATTGTGTGTCATTTGGGGCTCAAGCATGCACAATGATACATCGAAGGCAAGAACACAGAGGTAGCTTTTGTTATCTAGTGATCAGTCTAAGGAGTATTTCTTTTCGTAGTTGTGTGTGCTGAGGTGGGGGGGGCAGTTCTTCATTGGTGCATCCAACCCAACAAATACAATGAATCTGCTGAGACTTGGAAACTCAATTCCTTTTTATGGTAAAGGTAGTAAAAGTAGATTTCTCCAATCATGTTATGTTATCTTACACCATTTATATGGCGCCAAAGCCCGAAGGCGTTCATGCGCTGATCACTACAGAAGGAATAGGGACACATTCCAACATTCCAAAACATTACTCCAAAACATTACTCGAATAACCTAGTTTTCAGAAATTTTCTTAAAACAGTGTGGCAATCTTCTTTTCGCGTGGATTCAGGCAATTCATTCCATACTTGGGCTGCTATTGGGCTACTCCATGCCTTTTGTGCGGATGGCACGTCAATATCCTTTCCGAGAAGAGTCTTGAAAGCTAATCTGAAATCAGAATACTCGGAATAGGCAGGAAATCGTCGAAGTTGAACACTATTTTCTTGTTCAAATTAGTGTTTATGGACGTTTTGTAACATTTTACAGTAGGGGTTGGTTAGAACAATATGCTGTCCCGTTTAGCCAGCTCAGTAACGTCATGGAAATGATTTCTCGCCAAAGGCATTCTGTGAAGTGGAAGAAAATAGCCATTATAACAACCTGCCTGAGGGGAGGTGTTGTGGTGACTTTGCCAGACATCCCTTATTAAAGAAAATGGTTGCCAGCTAGATTTGGCTCTTGTAGTTTCAGGGGAGACAGGCGACTTTTGCAAGTGCTGAATAGAGTAGGCCCTAAAGCAAACAATAGATATTTAATGCAGCTGTCTTAGGATATTCAAGTGAAGATGCTGCAACAGATTTTTGTTTAAAAAGTCTAAATGCAATTCAACTAAATCACCTAATAAGTTATTCTAGCAATTTAAGGGCTTGTGTCTGCAGTTTCAGTGCCCAAAGATCTTTTGAAGGTGAGGATCTTAAGGTACAAGCCTTCTCTCCCCTCTTTACATATTGCCATTATGTATTGTCTTTGAGTAATTTAGTGTGCAGAACGTTTTATTAAATGCACTGGCAAACAGATTTATTCTTGACACCTTGAGGAGCAAAACTCAAACTTTCAGTCAGGTACAAATGTACTGGCTCTGGCTCTCTGTACCGACAAAGCCCAGCATTCTAGGCAGGGTGCTGACCAGTACTTTACTTGCTGATAACCCTCTGCTTGCTTTCAGCTGATGTCCGTTTTTGGTTTTTCTTACATTTGCAAGTTGTATTTTATTGCAAAGATTAAGGCTATTCCAAGAGCAGGCCTCAGTTATCAGTCCTTCGTAAAAGTCCATTTGAATGCAAGAATATCTGGATGACAAGGCTTTCGGAAGGCATTATGTATATTAAAATGCAGGGCTGGCAGTGTTTCGCTGATTCATTCAGGAATGCTACCTAATTCCCGATTTCTGAAATTGTTTTTGCTCAGAGGATATAAAGGAGCCAAATATATGATATCATCCATAAGCATGTTGACATTACCTTTTACTCTTCCCGGATCACGGCGTTATGCACCAAATATTTCTTAACTGCAGGTGGTGTGTACCTTTCCAAGGCAATTATGTGTGTGTCTTTTAGAGACATCGCTGGTCGAAATGCTGTTTCCTCAGCCGTTGAGGTCACTTTCCGACAAATTATGTTTTTGGTTGACACGCTTTTTTAAAGATTCTAGTTGCACCACTCCTTTAAAAAAAATGTCTTTTTAAAAATAATATATATATATATATATATATATATATATATATATATATTACATGGCCACGGTAGAGGCCATGTAGTTATGGTTAAGTTGCTGTTTCCATGGGAAGAGCACTTTTTGGGCGGCTTATAACTCGGCTCCCACTGGACAAATCTTACCAAAGTTTGCAAAAAAAGTATATGGGGCACTCTGAATTGTTTTTCCAAAGTTTGGTGAGGTTTCGTCAAGGGGGCCTAAAGTTATAAGGGGGGTCCCAGAACGTCTTTTTTCCCATAGACTGAATGGGGCAAAAACTTTGCGCATGGCTACAGGCCAAACCACTGGGCGGATTGTCATCAATTTTGTGGAAGGGGCAGGGGCTTGTTCCCCAAAGCGTGCTTTTGTAAATTTTGTGATAAATCTTATTGTCGTTTCCTTCAAAATGATCAAGAAATAGCACTCTAAAAATTAGTGATATCTATGTCCGCTCCACGGACCCACTTCCCTGTTCGCTCAGTGGAGAATATTTCTATTGGCTAATCCATGGCATGCTGTACGTCAAGATGTTACCTTTTCACTGATTGGGTCTGCCACAGCGTTAAGTGCGTAGCATTTTTTTGATACGGCCGCCATGGTCACTTAGTTTTTGAGTTGTACGCTGAAATCACCGCAAACAAACCCTTATGGAACCTTGTGTTGAAAGGTAAGCATTACTTACAAGTGGCAGTAGAAAGTGAAACAGTACTTTATTCTTATTACCACTATCGTACCATGCACTGGAACTTGGTAGACATTTTACTACAATTATTTACTGAGTCTATGTACGAAGCCAACTCCAACATTACTGCGGTTAGCCTGGCGTCCTATATTTTGAATGTGCGGCAGCCACCTGCACAGTTTCATAAACAGAGCGCCTCTGCACGTGGTCTGGAGAAACAGTTCTCATGAGTGACTGCTGATATGTAGTAGCAAAAAGACAATTTATTTGCGTTCGAAGTGAAGGTCAGTTCATCGCGTTGCATTTTTTCAGTAGGCGCTCAGTATGGTGGTGCACGCACGAAACCTCATAAGGGTCAATTGTTTTTCGACCTTGAGGTACAGGGAATAGAGACAGAAAGAATGTAGGGAGTCACAGTTTGTGCAACATTCCCTTTGATAACTTATGCTTCAAAAAGGTTTGTGAGGCACATGAAATATCAGTTCCCGTGGAAGTCTTCTAGAAAAGAACTATTGTGTGACTGAGGCAGTCCAAATGGAGCCAGTGCATATCATGTAAGCTTATTTTAGAGGCCTGTACACCAACCTGCCATTATAAACTTAGTCTGCAAAAAAAACAATTTATTACTATTAATGCTTTTGGAACTTTGTGTGCCATTCACATTTCATATTGTACATCAGCACTCTTTTCAAAGTTTGTGTGCCGTTCAATTTTCATATCGCCCATTACCGCCGTCTACAATGTCACTACAATTTGCATTATTACCTACGACATTTATGTGATAATTACATTTTTTTGCCTACTATGCAGATTGTACATTGTCGCCTTCTCTAAGGAGTCATTACATTTCCCCATATAAAAATAATTGTCTATAGAAATGTAATGTGTTGCCCTTTACATTTCCTCAAATGCTTTGAGTTGATAGATTTTTTTTTCATTTTTACCCTCAGCTACTTCCTTCCCTACTGCGAATGTCATGGCCTTCAGCATCTGACTGACGGTTTCTTTAACCGTCAAGTGCAGATTTTCGTCACCGGTTGTATGTGCGTCATCATTGAATGGGATGACCGCATTGGACCTCTATGTCCTTACGCGGTTGTAGCAGTAAGAAGCAACATACCATCCTTTCTGGTGTCATAGTTAGCACCCATTCACGTCGCCTTGTAAATCACTGTGACAAGAATACACCTTCTCTGTCCACAACACATAATTTCAGTGTGCTTAAACAACAACGTCACCAGTGCCAGTAACGTCATAAGTACCATACCTTACTTTCTGATGGACTACATCACAGCGATTTTGACGCCGTCTTCACGGTGAATGTGAGAGGAAACCGACTACTCTGTCTCCACTGCTTACTGTGTGTGTGTTAAGAACTGTGGCGCCTACGCATGGTCACTGTGTGCAAAAACATCTACGTGACCGTCAAAAGTAACATTGTAATTGTCCATCAGAGACACAAACTTCCACTTCCTTTGCAAATGCGAATAGCGTGATGATTTAACACTGTGCACTGTGAAATAAAAGTCTCTCACTACTGCTCACATGTTAGTGTGTTTTTTAACCATTTCATGTTCCCCTTCATAATCTACCATGGTACGTTGCAGGTTGTAGAGTGTTCTTTAATAGGTGGCATATCACACTATGTGAGCCTTTATGGAATCATTTCTTTATGCTGCCAAGGTACGTTATCCAGAGCGCTATTGGACACCACTTCCGTTGGGAACGTTAGGTTCAGGGCCATCTATTATGCTTTCGTGTCGTTATGGTACTTTCTGCAACACAGATGCCCCAATTACCGAGATCAGCTCTGCATGAAGACGCTATGTTGTCAGATTTGGTCTATTTGTAAAAGTGGGAAAATGAGATCAGGTGCAGTGAAAGTGTTTGCTGCACATAAACGTTTCAAAAGCAATGCTTCCTTATACCTTCTCAGTACACCTTTCTTCACCCATTTCACCTTGTGATACTTACACAGAAATGTGTGCACAGGTCAGTGGTAATGGTGTTGCTTACAATATTTCTGCCATTAGTGCATTTTTGCAAAACATAATCCCTGTATATTGCACACATTTATGTAAAGGTCATTGCGCACGAAAAAAACACCTTTTGTGTTTTGCATGTAGTACTGTTTTCATATTTCCTAAGTGTCGTCATGTACATAATAAATCAACGGTGCGCATTTTGTCTTTGAAGGGTACGCTGTAGTTATGCTTACTGACCACAATGTCGGGAAGGTAAATACTGCCATTTACTAGTTGCGATAAAACATTGCGTTGCAGTCGCCATGTCCACCAGGCATTGGCTTGTTGTCACAGGTGTTGCTTATAACCACACATTTTATAACGAATACAAACCTTCTTCGCGCCCTACCGTCACACGTTTCCCTTTCTTACTTTCTGGCACCTGTAATGGAAAGCGAAAAAAGACTTTGTATGCAATGGCCGCTTTCCCTTTAAATGGTGGCCGTCTTGGAAAAGGATTTGTTTTCTTCAATCGGGAACGCCGGAGGCGTTCCGGTTGAAGATAAAAAATGCTTTTTTTTTGGTTCAATGGGTTAGTGTCACAAAATATGTATTGGCAATGGCAATCAGCCCCCATTTATTTAGGGTGCAATGGGGTTCACTGAATAAAATACCTCGATATGCACTCTTGCTTCTATTGTCGTGTAAACTTGCTCTGTTCAGTTGTGTACGAGAATTGTTTCAGTTACAAGTTCGTTCAACACTATGCAATGCCCTTCCGCACTGTGAACGTCTCACCCGTACCATTGTGAAGTGTGTATGAGTTCTGCACCATGTGGCGATGCTGTGCAACTACATATGCTACAGTGCAATTCGTAGACAGTTGAGCAGTGAAGTCCAATGTAGCTTTACAGTCTGCTTATGTGTTACTATTGTAACCCTTCTAAATGCTCAATAAAAATGTTGGTGACCTTATGTTATTGATCACTTTCAGTACTGTCACCCTATGCAAATCATTCAAAAACATTTCTCTAAGGGACATTACGGTTACGTTGCCCTACTAAAAACGTCCAAAATTCATTACAAAAAAACTTTGTTAAAGGGACGTTATGGTTAAGTTGTCCAATTAAAAACCTATGCCATTCTGCACAAAAACTTTGTACAAAAGGACATTATGAATACAAGTAAAATCTAAAAACCCCTGAAATTCGGGAGTTTTGGTAGGCTAATCAACCATTTTTCACATCAACACTCTCCACAGCTACTACTACCACCCCAAACAACAAAGATGCCACAACACATGTCATTGATGCCTTCACTGACGCCATCACATCTTTAGCCCCTTTCTTTTATGTCAACTAAGCAACCATAACTCGCACCACCACCGTGCACTGCTAAGACTAACACCCACGATATCAAAGATGACATGACAAATGTCATTGATGACATCACTGATGACATCACATGTAAATATAATGCCACTTTACAATGCCTACCTGCAATGGGGTTGTGTGTCTTGTGTTGGTAGCAAGATGTGAGGGGGGGGGGGTGTTTATGTAATGGTAATCATGCATTAACTAGCTAACAATGCAAAATTGCTGTCAAAATCTACGTTTGTCTCCCTCCCTTCCTCCTCGCCTGAATCGCCAGTTAGGCTGTCCAGAGGCTCCGTCCTCTTTCCTTGACGTGCTTGAATCCGTTCCTTTGTCTTGGTCTTTTTCTTTTCGTGTAAATAGGGACAAGCTCCCTGGGATGCCACGCTGTCGGGTAGTTGGGGAACCGAGCAGTGGGGACTCTGGGGAGCCGGCTCCTGGGCAAGGAAAAAGCCTCAACGGCAGAAATAACCCTGCAAACGGGATACTCTTGGAATGTGGTGAGACTGGTATGCTAATTGTCCATGGCTGAGTAATCCTGATGGCAATCAGGTGCAGGTGGATTACGGCAGGAAGAATATTGCGATGAACGTGCTCCGTGAAGATGAAGTCGTCCTGAACAACTGCAGCAGCCGAAGATGATGCTGAAAGGGAATATCCAAAGAGATGGTACTGAGAGAACAAAGGTAAGAAGGGAAAAAAACAAGTCCAGAGGGGAAATAGAGGAGTGCAAACGGAAAGAGGGAAAGAAAGAAGGAATTGGAGAAGGAAAAAGGAAAGGAAGGGTCCGAAAGAAAGATGAACCGGACTGCCAAGGGTAATTTAGAAGGAAGGGGAGGCAGAGTGAAAAGGGAAAGGGAGGAAGGATAGACAGGACGAACACGGAACAAGAAGAACTCAGAGGAAAGAACAATAAAACCAGGAAGGCAGAAGGAGGCGAAGGATACACACTAACAGCGTTACCTTCCTAGAGAGCAGTGAAGGTGCAACGCAAGGATCGCTGCACTGAGCCGGCATTAGGAGAGGCGGTGGCCATCATGGGGAATAAACACTAGACCGATACTTCTGGATGGCCGCCGACGTGAAGGCACCTTCTAATGGCGTCTCCACGAGTCCCATAGGCGCCGCCATGCAGAATGCATGACAGTATGACCCCTTCTACTTGGGGGGCCTCCCGGCTTGCCCGGATGTAATCTGTGAAACTTTCTGATGAGGATAGGGGCATGTATATGACTCCTGGGTTCCCACGTACGTTCTTCAGCAGGATACCCTTTCCAGTGCACCAGGTATTGTAGAACCCCATGACGGTAGCGGGAATCCACTAGATATGAGACTTCATATTCTACCGGTCCTGGTGGAGTGTTGCAAATCAATCTTTCAGGTTTCCTTTTGTAAGGATCAGGTAGGTATGGTTTCAAAAGAGAAGAATGGAACACAGGGTGGACATTCTTGAGAGATGATGCTAACTTAGGGCGAAATGCAACAGGGTTCACCTTCTTGATGACCTGAAAAGAACCTATATATCTCGGTGCAAACTTCCCAATGTGTGTCCAGCGAGGTAAGAACTTCGTGGCCAACCACACCTTGCTTCCTTCTGTCCAAGATGGAACTGCTTTTCTCTTCTTGTCGGCCCAGACCTTATACGACTCACGACTGGCATTCAGGGTCTCACTGGCTAATTCATGAGTGTCTTTAAGCTCCTTCAGGAACTGTTCAATGGCTGGCAGTTTAGAGGGTCGTAACTCGGTCAGTGGAATATGCTTCGGATGGTAGCCAAAGGTGCAGTAAAAAGGAGACATGTTAATGGCAGTATGTCTACTATTATTGTAGGTAAACTCAGCCATGAGGAGGTAAGCACACCAGTCTTCTTGCTTACTGCTACAAAAACAACAGAGATATTGTTCTAGTGTGTGATTTAGCCTTTCGGTTTGTCCATTACTTTGGGGGTGAAAGCCAGATGAGAGAGCTCGTTGAATACCCAATTGTTTACAAAGGGATCCCCAAAATTGGGAAGTGAATTGAGGACCTCGGTCGGACACCACCGTGTCCGGGAGACCATTGAGTCTTACAATCTCTCTCATGAATACCTTGGCCATCTCGGGAGCTGTGGGTAAGCCCTTCAAAGGCGTAAAGTGAGCTAATTTACTTAGAGAGTCCACTGTCACCATAATGGCAGTATTCCCTTCGGAGCAGGGTAGTTCTACGATAAAATCTGTAGAAATGTGGGTCCATGGATGTTTTGGCGCTGGTTCTTGTTGAAGTAACCCTATGGGCTTAGAGGTCTGATACTTGTTAGCTACACAGGAAGGGCAGGTTGATACATAAGACTGCATGTCTTGACTCCATTCTGGCCACCAGAACAGCCTGGATAGGAGATCCTTGGTAGCACGTTTACCCTTATGTCCAGCCATGGGCGAATCATGACACCATGAGAGGGCCTGCTCTTGAAGCGGTTTGTCGGGTAGGTACAAGGCGTGATCTTTAAAGAGAAGTCCCTCCCTTTCTTCTAATCCTATACCTTGATCAACCCTCAAAGGTTTGTTACATTGTCCAATCTGGACCTTACGTAGAAAAGTGTTGGCCACTGTCTTGATGTCTTTGCCAGCTAACAATAGGTCATGACCGAGGTCTCCCCCACTGTTAGATCCCTGACAGCGAGAAAGGGCATCCGCTAATGCGTTCTGCTTGCCTGGCAGATATGTAACTTCAAAATCAAACTGGGAGAAAAAATACGCCCAATGGGCGTGTCTGGCATTACGACATTCCATCTGTTGAAAGATACAGAGATAACTGTGGTCGGTGCGTACAGTAAATATATGCATGGCCCCTTGAAGTAGATGTCGCCACTCTACACAGGCATGTTTAATGGCCAATAACTACCTTTCGATGACGGAATAGTTCTTCTCACTAGGGGTCAGGATTCTGGAGTAGTAAGCAACAGGATGTTCAAGTACATCTTTACCCTTCTGCAGGAGGGCCGCCCCAATAGCCCCACCTGAGGCATCAGATTCAACGATGAAGGGTAAGGATTGATCTGGCTGTATAAGAATCGGTGCTGAGGAGAACACCTTTTTTAGGGCTTGAAAGGCAGAATCTGCCTCCTGTGTCCAAGAGAATGATACCCCTTTCTTTAATAGTGAGGTGATCGGAAGAACCAAATTTGAGAAACCAGGGATGAATTGTCGGTAAAAGTTAGCTAGTCCTAGAAAGCGTTGTACGTCCTTAACGCCTCTCGCTTCAGGCCAGTGGATTACCGCTTGGACTTTACTGGTGTCCATTCGGATGCCTTCTTGTGAGAGAATAAATCCTAAATAGGATACAGAAGATGCCTCAAAAACGCATTTTTCAGGTTTGACATAGAGTTGGTTTTTGAGTAGGCGTTCCAGTACCTCGCAAACGTGTCTTCTGTATTCAGAAAGAGACGACGAGTAAATCAAAATGTCGTCTAAATACACCACCACCGTGGAGAATAGGAGGTCTACGAACAATTTGTCCATAAAGCGTTGGAACACCCCAGGGGCATTCACCAAGCCAAAGGGCATGACCCGATATTCAAAATGACCTAGTGGTGTCCTGAAAGCTGTCTTCCATTCGTCCCCCTATCTAATGCGGAGCAGGTGGTAAGCACCCCTTAGGTCCAGCTTCGTGAAGATAGATGAACCTTGAACAGCCTCTAATATCTCCTTGATAAGTGGCATCGGATATCGATTCTTAATGGTTAGCTGATTTAGGCCTTGATAGTCAATACAGGGGCGAAGTTCTGACGATCCTTTCTTAGGTATAAAGAATAACGATGCCCCTGCTGGGGACTTTGACTCCTGGATAAGTCCATTTTGTAGATTACAGTCCAAGTATTCCTTGAAGGCCTTGCGCTCCAGAAGAGATCATGGAAACATCCTCCCAAAAGGGATAGACGTATCCGGTTGGATCTCTATGGCGCAGTCTTCTCTTCTGTGAGGAGGAAGGGAATGTGGCTGCTTGTCAACGAATACCTCCAGATATTCTGATAGTGTTTTGGCACCAAATGTAGAGACGCTGTCAACACGGCACCTCCCTTGTTAGACGGACCAAGTGGTTGACAATGGTTTATGCATTCTTTATGGCAAAAGGATGACTGGAACTGCATGGTATTGTTAGACCAGTCTATCAGTGGGTTGTGTCTGCGCAACCAGGGAATCCCTAAAATCACTGGGAAATGTGATGCTTTAATGATATCAAACACCATTTCTTCCTGATGATGGAACAGATTAACCCGAAGAGGAAGAGTTTCCTGAGTAATGGGACCTGAGGACAGGGGTTGACCATCCACCCCTTCTACTGGAATAGGCTGATTTTTGAGGAGGATGGGTATATTGTTCTCCTGAGCCCAAGTAACATCGATGAAGTTCCCTGCTGCCCCACAGTCCAACATGGCTAATGCTTCCCAAACAGAGGAGGATCCCAAGGATAATCTAACTTGAAATACCATCAATTGGTTGTCTTCTCTGGATAGCTGAGACAATGTATTGTTACAGGGATTTCTTCCATCCTCCCCGGACCTGCCCCTGATTAGGTTATGGGGGAATCATTTCCCTGATGGCGCGGTGGAACTTCTGGGCAATTGCGGAGAAGATGTTTATTGGATCCTCAATACATACAGAGACCCAGGTCCCTTCTTCTTTTCTTTTCTTCGGCTGTTAAAGGTCCTCTTGCGGTACCTATCTGCATGGGTTCTTCCCCCGATAGGGGAGTGGGATGTTCCTTGGCGAGATGATGGGTTACTGGTAAGAGAGATGGTCGAGGTCTTCGTCTTTCTTGTTTTCTCTCACCTAACCTAAATTCGATCTGTAATGCGAGTGACACGAGTTCCTGAAATGTCTGAGGTCTAGCAATTCGTGCCAATTCGTCCTTTATGTCCTCATGTAAGCCGCGATGAAACAATGTCTGTTGGGCGGAATCAGCCCATCCGGCATTGGTGGCTAGCTGCATGAATGACGTAACATATGTTTGAACATCATGAGAGCCCTGTTTGATATCGAGAATTGCTTCGTACAAGGCATATTGTACTTCAGGACGTTCAAAACGAGTTTTAAGGAGTTGTACAAACTGGTCATAATCGTTGGTTGATGGATCGGACTGCGTAATAAGGGGAGTGGCCCATGCCAGTGTATTCCCCGCTAAATTGGAGACGTGCAAACCCACTTTGGCCTTGGCTGTCTCATAAGTGCGAGGGCGAAATGTGAAATATATCTTGCAAGCATCCAAAAATTCTTTCACGGTCCTGGGATTCCCATCGTACTTCCCACATGGCAGAGGCATTGGAGATAAATCTCCTCGGGATTCATCACAGGCTGCTACCTGTTGTCTCAAGGATTGGTTCTCGGATCTGAGAGATTGCACTTCCACAGTTAGCCCCTGGATGGCCGCTACTAGTTCTTGATATTGCTCGAGAGAAGCCATTGGAACTTCTTGGCGTTGCACTCTGTCAAAATCTACGTTTGTCTCCCTCCCTTCCTCCTCACCTGAATCGCTGGTTAGGCTGTCCAGAGGCTCCGTCCTCTTTCCTTGACATGCTCGAATCTGTTCCTTTGTCTTGGTCTTTTTCTTTTCGTGTAAATAGGGACGAGCTCCCTGGGATGCCACGCTGTCGGGTAGTTGGGGAACCGAGCAGTGGGGACTCCCGGGAGCCGGCTCCTGGGCGGGGAAAAAGCCTCAACGGCAGAAAAAACCCTGCAAACGGGATACTCTTGGAATGTGGTGAGACTGGTATGCTAATTGTCCATGGCTGAGCAGTCCTGACGGCAATCAGGTGCAGGAAGAATATTGCGATGAACGAGCTCTGTGAGGATGAAGTCGTCCCGAACAACTGCAGCAGCCGAAGATGATGCCGAAAGGGAATATCCAAAGAGATGGCACCGAGAGAACAAAGGTAAGAAGGGAAAAAACAAGTCGAGAGGGGAAATAGAGGAGTGCAAACGGAAAGAGGGAAAGAAAGAAGGAATTGGAGAAGGAAAAAGGAAAGGAAGGGTCCGAAAGAAAGATGAACCGGACTGCCAAGGGTAATTTAGAAGGAAGGGGAGGCAGAGCGAAAATGGAAAGGGAGGAAGGATAGACAGGACGAACACAGAACAAGAAGAACTCAGAGGAAAGAACAATAAAACCAGGAAGGCAGAAGGAGGCGAAGGATACACACTAACAGCATTACCTTCCTAGAGAGCAGTGAAGGTGCAACGCAAGGATCGCTGCACTGAGCAGGCATTAGGAGAGGCGGCGGCCATTTTGGGGAATAAACACTAGTCCGATAATTCTGAACGGCCGCCGGCGTGAAGGCACCTTCTAATGGCGTCTCCATGAGTCCCATAGGCGCCGCCATGCAGAATGCATGACAACTGCATATACACTTGTCGTAGTAGAAACAATACATATGTGGATCCACAATTCATACAAATTAGCGGCACACCCAGGGCTGTTAAATGAAGGAAGAAATAAACAGGCTCGTCACCAAAATGTTAATGGCATTAAAGTTTATCTTCCTGTATGCAAAGTAAGTCTGTGTTGGATGCCTCCTATTGCCCCATGCATGTGTACCATGATCTGCGAGCATACCCTAAGGCATGTACTTTCAGAACATATGAGAAGGTTAAAGTTTTCATGTACAGCACCTTGTGAATTTTTATATTGTCATTGTTAGTGCAGAAAACCACCTGGCCTACATTTTTCAATGATACAGTGTAAGTAAGCCCGACATGTGATGTCATCAATGACATTTGTCATGTCATCTTTGATATCGTGGGTGTTAGTTTTAGCAGTGCACGGTGGTGGTGCGAGTTATGGTTGCTTAGCTGACATAAAAGAAAGGGGCTAAAGATGTGATGGCGTCAGTGATGGCATCAATGACATGTGTTGTGGCATCTTTTTTGTTTGGGGCGGTGGTGGTAGCTGTGGAGAGTGTTTATGGGAAAAATGGGTAATTAGCCTACCATAACTCCCGAATTTCAGGGGTTTTTAGATTTTACTTGTATTCATAACGTCCTTTTGTACAAGGTTTTTGTGCAGAATGGCATAGGTTTTTAATTTTACAACTTAACCATAACGTCCCTTTAACAAAGTTTTTTTTGTAGTATATATATATATATACATATATATATACATATATATATATATATATATATATATATATATATATATATATATATATATATATATGGTAATTGGCATAGATATAGTTCATTAATAAACATTGCAAAATAATTGTAAAAATTAAGGAAATAATCAGACTTTGAAAACGAAAGCATTACATTGTTAAATTAAATGTATGTTAAAAAGTTAATAAAATTACAACAGTGACATTAATTTAAGGATTTGGTTGCAATGTTCATATTATATAGGTCAGGCAAGCAGTTGATTGTGAAGGAAAATCAGAAATAATTGCTTCGTGGTCACGGGCTGTTGCTTTGGTCGCATAAAAAGTTGTTAATGGCCATAGCTTGGCACCATAATCCAAAGGAGAGGTGGGTGGGACATGCTCTACACTCTGTGTTGGCCCAGATTGTTACTCTGGGGAGAAGAGTTTGAGTCAATGGATATTAAGAAGCCCTGGAAGCAGACATTGGTTATTTGAATCGGAGCAAATCTGCAGGTGGAGGAGAGATGATGGATTGGAACTGGGGTCGAGGCAGTGAACTGTGTGTCGCTTCTTTGTGTGGAGAGAGATAGAGGAGTGTTAAGCAGTTGATAGCTGAACTTTGCGCAGAGGCCTGTAAGTCCTTTGGTAGTGGGACCAGAGACAGAGCAATTAAGTGGTTTATTGTAGGACAGGCCCGGAGACAGGCAATTATTGGTTGGTCCATCGCAAGGTTAGAGGCTGAGTGGTGTTGCTAGTAGATGTATGTGAGACAAATGTTAATGTGTTGGTTCTGGGATCGGTTCTATGTTCATCCACTCCCATTTGTTTTTGCAGCTTTTTTTGCCAAAAATATTTTGCTGAAAAAATGCATCATTATTTGATTTTTTTATTTGGGAGGGGTCTCCTCAAGCCCCCCTATTATGTATTTCCTATACCGCATCCCACCCTACCCCTTATATGCCCTTACCCCCCACCACCACGCTCCCTCCATATTTTTCGATGATTTCTTTCAGCAAACAACTTTCGGCAAGTAGTGCCACAAAAAAAAACAGATGATTTATGAACATCGTACCCTGGGATCAAAGGCGAACAGTATGTAAAAGGGCTATATTAGAACTTATCACTTTAAGTAACCAATTTAATGAATTCTCTAGATTTAAAAGTCAACCCAGATTAATCAGCATTGATCATCTGTCAAGGTACTAAAAGTAAGAAATCTTAAATTACCATCCATTTTCTCGAATATGACTACCTAGGAGTCCGTTTTAATGGCAAGGCACATTTCTCCAAACAAGTTGCAAGGATGCAGCAACCAATAGGAGGCACCTATTGTTTTATGAACTCTTGTAGGGTTCACCCAGTGTGAATAATTTTGGATATGTATAGGACAAAGTCCTTGTCTATCGCCTCTATGGGGCAGGGAAGATGTAGAGTTGCTGCAGGTAATAGTAAACCACTTCCTCAAGAACATTTTAGGTGTCCTACCTTCTGGCCCTAACTTTGCTATGCACTTGGAATTGGGCCTAGGTTTTCTCACTGATGAACAAGCACTAGAACCAGGGCTCAAGTCGAGGGTACACGCGGGGGACGGAGTCCACACACTTCATTCAGAGGGTGGACTCAGTCCCCCCCAGCTACAATGAGAAACATTGAATCTGCTCTTTGAATTTATGAATTAAAGACGACCTCTGGGATCAAACTGCTGTCATCAGGTTTGTAGGCCGGACACTTCACGACTGCACTATATAACCTGATGAAGAATAACAAAACCATGCACACCTTTTAATGTTTTCATAAAAACTATTAGAACAAAATATCCTCTCTTGGTTTTGGATGTGTATGTGTTGATTTTATGAAAGGCAATTGGTCCTGTGCAATTCGGGTGGTTATGCAAAGCCAATTTAATGGAAAGTTCATATTTCACCTTGATATGCTAATTTCTGGCGACGTCGGATGCCATTGCGTTTGTTGATGAGTCCCCCGACTTTAATTTATAGGACTTGACTCCTGACTAGAACCGGTATTGCACTTGCCCTGGCAATACCGAAAAGGCGGCCTTGGCACATTTTATTATCTCTTCTCTGTTGTCCCACCCGCGATATAAAGATATTCCCTGGCTTAGCTACATAATCAAGTTTTGTAGTAGGATGTACGTGCACGCTTACTTTACTCACCCGGCTCACAATAGCAAGAGTGATTGCAATAAACTTAAAGGTCATTTCAAACTATATAGGCAATCTGATCAAGAGTTGCAGGAATTAGCTAAACTTTCAAATAGAAGTTACATCATTTTCTCTGCTAATAACCTTCTAGGGTATCTATAGTGGAGTGACTTTTTGAAGGACTGCCTCCCTCCATAACCAGTGGCAGACTAAACTGCTTACCATTAAGAGCCATTACAGCGAGGAGGGCAACTGTAACTTCCCACTTTCGAAGCAGTGACAGAGCTTGTTCTCAACTTGATAGACATTAGGCAATGACGATTGGCACTTTATTACCTAATGAGGGTGGATTCAGTTAGTATAAGGTGGGCACTGTTATCCTATTTGCACACTGCCCTTAGCAGTAGGCATGTTTTCATCAAACAGATGAGTTTTTAATGTAGGCTGTCCCAAGGCTTAAATACCTTCTTTGGGATAAACTACTGTTTCCCAGAGAAAGTAAAGTGAAATTGACTTTACTAGTCTTTCCAAATTCCTAGACCCAGCACACACTATCTTACCATAGAGTGTTGGAGGGGTTACTTAGTATCCCCTATGTCTAGAAACTCATGTAGCAGTCAAATGCTACCCTTTCCTCTCGAAATGCTTGGTGGCAGTTTACAAGGAACTACCATGATTTTTCCTGACCGCGAACACCGGTAGCGTTAAATCGCGTGAGCCATTTTTTTCAAGATGGCAGCTGAGCCCCCTTTGTTTAAACAGGTCCCGGTCTTCTTTTTTCCCCATTTCTTTTTGGAAAGTTGGAAAGGTCCTTCTAGAGTTTGTCTTGCGCGCCAAACCAGGTTTGGTCCTCCCTTTGTTCCTACGGCTTTGGCGGGCTTCAGGACTGAAGACCGCCTCTGGCGCCCGAGTTTCTGGGGTGGGCAGGAAGTGAGGGAGGTGCCCGAAACTCCCTGTGCTTAGTCTTCTAGGAGACCCAAATGCACTCTGGCTTGATTGGCTGCCTGACTGTCCGGCAAGAACAGCCACCCTGCTGGGTGAGTGGCAGCGAGGCTGGAATGAATGGGAGGAAACTGGATAAAAGGCTAGTCTCCTGGCTTGGAAGGCAGAGTCAACCACTGGAATGAAAGAACCGAAGACGAGCTGGAAGAGGACGGCTGCTGCAACTCCTGGACCATTGGTTTGCCCGGTGAAACCCTGTTGCAGGTCCGAATCGCCAAGTTCATCTCGACAGAGAAGCCCTTCAAGGACGATTTCTCCCTTTGAGTTGGTGGGACCAATCAACTTGCAAGCCACCTGGATACCATTCTTGGAGCTGGTTGTATTTTCCTCAGAGTGCTGCAGGAAACCAAATAGCCAGGGAGAAAGCCACCAGTTTGTGTGCTTGACTACAGCTACCGGAATTGAAGATTTACCTTTGCCAGCTTTATGACAGTGCAGTGCAGGAGTCCCCCGACATCCTTCCTCCCTCTTGTCCCCATGACTGAGGCTCAGAAACAGCGAGATCTGCAGGAACTGCCAGGAACAGACGTCTTCAGCTGCATCTTTTTCTTCATTGTAAGGTACTGTGAAAACCTAACCGAGAGAACTTACCTCTCACTGAGAAAGTGCTTGAAACTTTGGCAACTAGCAGGCCTAGACAGCTTGTGACCCAACATATGAATCTTTCTTTTACAAACTACTTCTGAGAACTTTGGCAAATACTTTTCCGTTTAACTTCCAGAACTGATTTATCCTATACAAGACTTTAGTCCATTGACTTTGGCAAAACCTATTGCATTGAATTAACTATTCTGGGGAACTCAAACTATTTGCACTGTTTAAGAGTAACTGTAATATTTTTTTTATTAATTTATGCCTTTTTGCTCCTACTTCAAATGCTCTGGATGCCATTTTGCTCCTCCTTCAAAGTAGTCTAAATGCCTCAGAACCTGATATTGTGAAGTATGGAAGCATATTTTTGTGTGATATAGATTGCCTCCTTGTGGTGAATGTTTTATAACAGAATGTGAAATAAATTAATAAGTGTTTTATCAAGAAACCTTCAGTATAAGAGTCTATTTGAATACTTCTAATTATAGACCTCTGCGTAACATCATTACAGCTCACATTCCCTCTTGAGATAGCCTGGCTGCTCAGCAACGCTACCACAAAACTGTGTAGTACAGACTTATACCAAAGGTTGGTTTTGCTTACACCTGTAGTCCTAGTTGTGTGTAGTGCTCCCAAAGGATACTGCATACAAACTTTTTCTAACAACCAGAGGCAGAGCAATGTTATTGATTTGGTAGTGATACTGTGCAGATGTAATGGGGTTTAAGTCAATTGGTATTGGCTCTGGAGGAAGAGATGTGCCACTTGACTGACAATAGGGCAGAGCAGGGTTTGTTAGTTGATCTTGGGACTGGGCCTAGCCAGCCTATGGTCTGTCTGTTAATCAGTAAGTAGCAGGACATGGGTGAGTGGAGTTTTAGTAGTCAATAAGTATAAAACTGGGGTGGTGCAAATGGATTGGCAGCTGGAATGAAGTTCTTTAAGTTGGAGAGTGTCAGGTGGAGGTTGGAATAAGAACTTTAGGATGAGGGGGCAGAGAGTAGGAGCAGATGATAGCATCAGAAGGTGGTTTGAGAGAAATTATGGAGAAGGTGGTAACATCAGGAGGTGCATGGAGAGATAGTAACTAGAAGGTGGTAACATCAGGCTCGTAATTGGAGAGCGAGGAAGGAAAAGGTGAGACCTCCTGGAAGTGGTTGGTGAGAGGAAGGAGAAGGTGCTGGTACTTGGAGAAAAAGTATGTAGAAAACGTATGGTGGAGTTTGTAACATCAGGAGGTGGTGGCAGAGAAAGTAAGGAGGATGCAGTAATAAGGTGGGAACAAGAAGAAGGTGGTATAGTAATAGGAGGTGGTTAGAGAAAGCAAGGATGAAGTGGTAAGAACAGAAAGTCGTTGAGAAAGCACAGAGGCAGTTGATGAGAATTCCTGACACTTAGCCAGCTCAGGAAGGTTCCAGCCAGCCCAGTCAGCCTAGGATGATGATAGATGGTAAAGTGTTCTTCTTCTGTCAATACCACTGTCCTAGTTGCACATGGCTCTGTAAAAAAGATGGTGGTGGGGGCCTCTTAGTGGGATAGAGGGACAGGCAGATGCAGAAGCCTATCATATTGATCAGTGCAGTTCGAAAGCGCTTGTTGTCTTTGTGGTGCTGGAGATTCTCTGTGATCAGGGTAAGTGAGTTCTCATGGTTGGGAGAGCTGCAATCGATTTGGTGTGGGTGTTGATAGGAGATAGGAGATGGGTAGGGTAGGCGTCTATGATTTTTATGCTCAACCTTGTGGGCCATCTGATGGGGTCTGAGTGTGGTGTAAAATGTTGAAAACATTTGTGATGTCGGAAACATAGGGGAAAAGCAGGAAAGATAGTGAGGTCTCTGAAAAATTGTCCTTAGACGCAAGGTGGGGACATACCCTTGTCCAGCATTTGTAGTTCAGTTTGAATAAGGTTTATAGGGAATAAGCAATCAGGCAAAGATACACTGGTTGTGGGTCGGAGATGGGATACATACTAGACCAACTCCATGCCCAGCTTTGGATAGGTGACTGTAAGAGTTATTTTAAGAGACATGTCTTGAGATGTTTCCTAAAATTCATGTGGTTCTCTTTCGTGCAAAGATGCTCGAGAAGTGAGTTCCAGGATTTGGCGGCTGGTAGTGAGAATGAGGATCCTCACTGCCTTTTGCTGGACCGTAGAGCCCTCAATGATGTATAATGCTGGAACTTCCTTATGAAAAAACTGGGCCCTGTCCATGGTAAGCGTGAAGGGCAATGCCATGGGTTTTGAAGTGTTTTCTTTTCTTGACTGAAAGCAAATGGAGAGGCCCCGGCACCAGTGCAATGTATTTGAACCGTTTCATTCAAAGGATCAGTTTTGACTACTGCATTTTGGACTCTGAAATCTTTCCATGAGGGATCCTGGCGGCTGAGATAGAGTCTGTTTGCGTAGTCTAGCCTTCAGAGAATTAGTGCTATCAAAGCCATGGCCCTCTTGTAAAGGACAGGGAAGATATATTGCGCTGTAGAGGGGGGAATTGTAAAAATCAAGTTCTGAGAATGGTTTTCGCTGTGTTTCAAGCATGAGTCTACTGTCCATTGTAGACCTGAGGTCCTTTACTGAGGGTGTGCTACTGGGCACAGGCCCATTTCTTTGGGCCAAATGATTGAGGTGGAGTTTGATGCAGCTGTACCGCAGATCGTGAGTTCTGCGTTGCTTGCGTTTAGCTTTAGCTTGTTGATTGTCATCCAATCTTTCACCTGTGTGAATGATGTGTTTGGTCCAGTGACTCTGTTGAGACGTCTGGTGAGATACAGGATGGGAATCGTGTAAATATTGAACAGGAGAGGTGCAAAGGTGGATCATTGGGTTACTCCAAAGTTTAGTGGTCGTGGCTGTCATCTGTAAGGCGCTATGACGGCGGTGTTGGTTCTCTCGTGGAGAAAGGAGAGGTTCTAGTAGAGTGCAGCTACTTTTATTACAAGTCCTTGAAGCCGCCTGAGAAGTAGTTCGTGTCTGACGGTGTCAAACGCTGGAGGGTGTCTGTGAGCAAAATACATTAGCACACCCGTGATGGGGGCACTTGCAGCAGCCAATGTGCAAATAGCTCATTGGCTGCTGCTGCAGCCTTCCCGCAGCAGCTCATTGGCTGCTGCTGCAGCCTTCCCGCAGCAGGATTTTGCAGGCAGGGCTTTGTTCCCGCAGCGTCTCCAAAGGAAATCCTTGAATAATCCCTGTCAGCAAAATACCAGTGAATGTGGCATTTATATAACACCACCTTCACGGGTGTGCAGTATGTATTTTGCTCACAAATGGTCCACAAGGATTCTCTCTGGAGACACTGCGTGAGCAAATTACATGCATCAATCAGCACACGAGTGAAGGAGGTGTTTTCAAAGGGTGCCTCAACCAGCATGGCATATATTGCCAGAGGCATGTTATGAAAATGGTGCTGCATTTTCCTATGGATAAATGCACATTTTCTGATTGGTCAGAAAATGTGCATATAGCCATTGAGAATTTCTGCACCATTTCCATGACGTGCCTCCAGCAGTATATTACATTTTAATATTCTGCTGGAGGCAACTTGCCTCAAGCAGTATATAAAGCTTGAGGCACGTTATGGAAACGATGCAGCATTTTCCTGTGGGTACATGCACATTTTCTGATCAGTTTAATTACTAAGCTGATCAGAAAATGTGCAGGTATCCATAGGACAATGCTGTGTGATTTCCATAACGTCCTCAAAAGGGGTGGTTGGTGAGAAACACTGCTCATGCTGTCTTTCCCGTCATCTCCCACTACCCCTCCAGGAAGGTCTTCTTCATTCCGTTACACAGGCCTTAGCCCGTCCCCTTGGGTCTTCTCCCCAGCCACCCTCGCTTCTACCCAAGCTTAGAGGCTGGTCAGAAACTCAGGTTTCTTAACCTTAGTGCTGTGGTTAAGTACCCTCTCTTGACATAGGTCGTGCAGGACATCTTTGGTCATGCCTTTCACAGTCTCTATGTCAAGATCCATGATTATTACAAATACCTAGCAGTAGATTAAACTTACTTGGGTATCAATGGGGGTCAGAACCAAACTTTACCGCCATAGCGAACTATTCCGCTCTCTATTCGCCTTCGGCCAAATATTTCTGCCAACTATTCGATATTTGCCCAAATAGTAATTTCACTATTCGGTACACCCTTGGTTGAGACTTGGAACAAATCTCTACGCGCTGGCCCTATCCCTCCAGCGCTCCCATTGGCACAATTTGGGCATTTGATCTTATAGCCTGGCAGGATGCATTCATGAATAACTGACGATTGATTATCAGGAGCTAGGCCTCAGTGATACTGAGTAGGCCCATTTGGTCCTCTGACAGGAGGTCGAAAAAATGAGAGACGTAGTTGCCGATTGAACAAGCGTTGAACAACGGCATCTGGCACCAACCACTTCCTGGTGGGGGGTTGAATGTGTCCGGAGAGAGGGTGGGTCATACTTTGCTGCTTTCAGTGGCTTCCAAGGCCTTTTGGGTAAAGCTTTTGTTATTGAAAGGGCCGAGTATGTTCTTCTTGGGGACGGGCTTCTCTTCCTCACATCCTCGGGGGTGGGGGAAGTGGTGGGGTATACCAGTGTTGCCAGCTGTCTTGTGATAAAAGGTGTAATAAACAGACAGTATTGTGGCTGTGGCCTTGTGTTCAGTCAGCTGGTTGCTGGAGTGTTTGTGACCAAATTATTTGGCATACGGTTGTGACTTGTTGCTCTGCACACTGCTTCTAGCTGTAGTACAGTAAAGTATGCTTGGATTGGGTGGCTGTTTAAGGAGCTATCTGGATATATGCAGGTTGTACGTTTTTTTAGGAAGTGTGGCACTGGATTGCCTCTGGGTCTCTGGTTGGCTGCTTTCTTTCTCATGTCTTCTGCTCTGATACTGTGGGCTTTGCAATTGGCAATGTGGGGGTGTCTTCGGGTGGAGCTGCGGGGTTTGTGGTGAGATAAACAAAAGAAGCGGTTAGGAGAGATGGAAGGGGTGGTTCGTACTTACCGGTGTATATGATTTAGATGAGTAGTTGTGGGCAGATTCTTAGAGCCTTTATTGGAGGCCGGAGGAGGAATGAGCACTGGCAGGAGTTTACACCAGGCTCAGAAAGGCAGAGGGTGAACTCCTCAAGGAACCTGAGAGTGGAGACCCAGGTAAGGGAAGGAAACCCCTTCAAGATCAGGCCCCTGGGAAGCCGGGTTTGTGAACCCCACAACTCGCAACTGATATTGAAGAGTGACAGAGAGAGAGAAATGAGAGACAAAGTTGGAGGGAAAGAGAGAGAGGGGAAACAACGTTCTTAAACCGGCAATGGACACTGGGGCAAGAAAAGGGTTTGGTAACCCTTTGAGCACTGCAACAGATATCTGGACAACACGGGGTGCAAGAACCCCTTTGGATCCTGGGACTTGGAGATCACCTCGGGTGCCCAAACAGACCTGCCAGGAAAAGGTTTAACCTCAAGAGCCAAGCGGCCTGATTGTTGCTTACTACTTCCCCCCTACAGTTTATTATTTTGCCCCATGCTGTGTAGTTTTTCCATAATAAAATACCAGTTTCTTGTAAAGTTCTCCTTGTCGTACTCCTTGACTTTTATCAGCTTGTGGAAAAGGTTAAGATTGGTTACTGCTGGGAGAGAGAGTCTGGAGTTTGGGCCAGAGAAGGGGCAGAAAAGCATTGAAGCCCAGGTATGGTGGGCATGGTTTTTTCAAGGCCTGTGGGTGCTGGTGGTGCAGCTTCAGCTGCAGAGCTCCAGTCAGACTGTTTTGTTTGTCCGAGCCTTTGAGGGATTCTTGAGGCCCTGCTAGGTGGCGTTGTAGACTGAGCCTGAGGTGAACCCACCCTGGTGTGAGGGGATACACTCATTGCTTCACTTCTCTGTCAGAGTGGTGTCTCCATTCCCCAGTGAGGCTGCATACCAGTGGCTGGGGCTCCAAGGAGTTGCATTACATTTCCAGCTGTTCCTCTCAGGGCCAGCCAAGCAGGGCAGAGCTAAAGGACCAAAGAAGGACAATCGGTGGGAAGCTGCAAAGGATTTCCATGATTGGTAGATTCTTGCAGCTGCCTTGCTTAAGGTTTTTATGTAAGATGCTCATCTTTGGGTCAACTGAACTATTTCTATCTTATTGCGATTTACACATTGCTTGCAAACTCCATGATGGAGCCAGGGGTGCAAACGTTTTGTGAAGGAAATCCTTTTGAGGGGAACGAAGGTAAAGAGTACCCATTACATACTTTTGCACATCTCACTGTTCCTTTTTGGTATTTTTGCTCTGGCCACCGTTTTTAATATAAGTTCTCGCTTGGGAACATCTGTATCTCTGTACTCGTGTTTAATCAAGCTGCACTGTGTCTGTTTATTTATAAAAGTGTGTAAAGGGACTTTTTGTTCCATACAGAGTGACATCAATTTGGCCAAGGAAGGGAAACCTGAGGTTTCCCCTGTCACTTATGGAGGAGGCGCATTAAACTATACACTGGTACATTGCCGCTCACATGACTAATATATTAAACTCTAATTTTAGGACCACCCTCACTTAGGTGAAGCAGAATCAGTAGGACCCCAGTAGCCTATCCCCTGCTCGCTAGACAGGTCACACCATCTATATCACTCTTTATGCCCCGTAATAGACAGCACATACACCAGAATATGGGCGGTGACAGCACTTAAGAGGGGCAGGGACACACCATCAGCAGTGCTTAATTTGTGGGGGTGATTGCTAGGGATCCGCCCTGGCACTTATTTTTTAGCCCCGGCACCTATTGTCTCAGACTCACTTTAATTATGAAGTGGTGATATTCAGTGCATCCATCAACCCCAATGAGGAGGTGCGAGCTGTAGTATAACCCCACATATGTCGACACTGTCGGGAGCAGCTATGGGCGGGGGCCACAGTGGCAGGGTGCTGCCCACCCACAGTGTCACAGGAGTGCTAGATAAAATGTGGGTCCTGGCACTTTTTTTTACTCCACAAATGAAGCCCTGACCATCCGGAGAGAGAGAGGGAGAGAGAGAGAAATAAAAACAACATAAAAACAGCTCACCTAGAGAGCGCGTGCGGAGGAACAGAGATTTGACAAAAGAAGGCAGGAGAGGCTTCCTGACAGAGCTTATGTTCCCACTTGATTGAGCAGAGAGCCGAATAAGACAGCGTGGATGTATTGAAAGAGCTCTTCCCATATGGAAGCAGAGAAGAAACACTATTTTCATTGGACCACAATCATGTTATGTTTATGCTTTTGTGAACATCTTAACAGAGCTGTGAATAAAAAATGCTATGTAAGCGCTAAAGCCGTCCTTCCAGGTGCGCATTATGACTACTGTGACAATCAGCCACTCTACCAAATGGAGAACCAGGGGTACTTTATGGACACTTTGGTTAGTGTCTGTTTGTGAAAAGCGATATGATAGGCCCCTCCCCATTCTCTCGCCACTACCGGGCCTGTTGTATCCTCACACTGGACTGTTATCACAGCAGAGATGTCGAGCTATCGATAAATCCCCGTATTTAGGTTTCCATATACACCAAAATTGCTCTTCTGGCATAGCAGTTACTCTTATATAATAAGGTTACATAATAAGTGACATTTACTGTAAAACATTCTTGCCCGTAGCAGTACATTTTGATAATTATTGACTCTAATCCCTGGATGCGCTAGAGACTAAAGGAGCTTGCCACCTAACAGTACCGCGTTTGCTGGCAAACAGGTGATGTTTTTTGGAGTTGGCAAGTTGTGAAATTGTGGGAAGGCGACTTACTGACATCTGAGAAAACGTTAATCATCCGTTGTGCTGAGGCGATGATGCAACAATGAAAACCCGCTTCTCCCTCTATTGTGTATTTCTTTATAATCTGGCCTTGCAATCCGAAATTAAAATGGCAGAATGCAATGCCTGCATTGTGATCTCGTGTTAGTGTCAAGAGGGAGAGGGCTGGGCCTGGCCATTTCACCCATGGCAAAACTTTGGATGTTCTCTACATTCTGATAATTTGTTACACGGTGTCGTCATGAGGCGCACAAGCAATAGACCGCTCGAGAATATTAATGAGGCGAACCATGGGCACCTCATCACGCACAGATGGTGCCTGGTTTTCGCTTTGGGTGTAAGGCAACCTTCTGGCCGAATCGAAGCACAGTGCAAGTGTTGAGGACCACAGAATGGCCATCCTAATGCATTCTGAGACATGTAGTCTTCATGAAGAGAGTGTTACTTCACTTCTCTGTCTGGGATGAAGCATGCCTCTTAATTTGACAACCAAGAAGCTTTTTCGTATTTGTGATGTCCTCATTCCTTTCCGCTGAGGACAGAAGTCCTCTGTTTGTGTTCATGGTTATTTCGCAGGCTGCGACCCGCGCATGTTAAGGGGCGGGGTTACCGCACGATAGGCAGTTCGAGCCTGGTGGTGAAAGAATAAAGATGTGTTGCACCCCAGCTCTGTGTCGGTCCTCTTTCAGATTGTAGGGAGTTGAACCTGACAGCAGAACGTGAGGCGGTCCACGTTCGGGCACATTACACTGGCGACGAGGCGGACGCGAAGTCCCGCCGTGCCTGCGCTCTCCGATCCTGCCGCTCGTGGTGTGCCACCTGACACCACTGGGAGCCTCGGAATTTCGGTGCCGGGAGGCCTGCCAAGGTGGGTGAAGCACAAAGGCTCCCCACCATCCGCCCTACGGCGCGAGCGCCGCAACAAACCAGCGGGGAGCCTCCACCAGGCCCCCACTCATGTCTCCCATCACCCCCACCCCCTAGCAGTGCAGGGGCAGCACCACCAGGCCCCCACTCATGTCCCCTATCACCCCCACCCCCTAGCAGTGCAGGGGCAGCCTCCATCAGGCCCCCACTCATGTCTCCCACCCACCCCACCCCCCAGGACTGTTGGGCAACCTCCACCGGGCCCCCACTCATGTCTCCCACCACCCCCACCCCCCAGCCACCAGGGGCAGCCTCCACCAGGCCCCCACTCATATCTCCCACCCACCCCACTCCCCCGGACTGTGGGGCAGTCTCCACCAGGCCCCCACTCATGTCTCCCACCACCCCCACCCCCTAGAAGTGCAGGGGCACCCTCCACCAGGCCCCCACTCATGTCCAACTCATGTCTCCCACCACCCCCACCCCCCAGCAGTGCAGGGGCACCCTCCACCATGCCCCCACTCATGTCCAACTCATGTCTCCCACCACCCCCACCCCCAGGACTGTGGGGCAGCCTTCACCAGGCCCCCACTCATGTCTCCCACCCACCCCACCCCCCAGGACTGTGGGGCAGCCTCCACCAGGCCCCCACTCATGTCTCCCACCACCCCTTAGCAGTGCAGGGGCACCCTCCACCAGGCCCCCATTCATGTCTCCCACCACCCCCACCCCCTAGCAGTGCAGGGGCAGCCTCCACCAGGCCCCCACTCATGTCTCCCACCACCCCCACCCCCCAGCCACCAGGGGCAGCCTCCACCAGGCCCCCACTCATGTCTCCCACCACCCCCACCCCCCAGCCACCAGGGGCAGCCTCCACCAGGCCCCCACTCATGTCTCCCACTCACACCACTCCCCAGGACTGTGGGGCAGCCTCCACCAGGCTCCCACTCATGTCTCCCACCACCCCCACCCCCTAGCAGTGCAGGGGCAGCCTCCACCAGGCCCCCACTCATGTCTCCCACCACCCCCACCCCCTAGCAGTGCAGGGGCAGCCTCCACCAGGCCCCCACTCATGTCTGCCACCCCCCGCCCCTCCCAGCACTGTGGGGCACCCTCCACCAGGCCCCCACTCATGTCTCCCACCACCCCCCAGCAGTGCAGGGGCAGCCTCCACCAGACCCCCACTCATGTCTCCCATCGCCCCCACCCCCCAGCATTGCAGGGCACCCTCCACCAGGCCCCCACTCATGTCCAACTCATGTCTCCCACCACCCCCACCCCCCAGCAGTGCAGGGGCACCCTCCACCAGGCCCCCACTCATGTCCCCCTGCACCCCCACCCCCCAGCCACCAGGGGCAGTGCAGGGGCAGCCTCCACCAGGCCCCCGCTCATGTCCCCTATCACCCCCACCCCCTAGCAGTGCAGGGGCAGCACCACCAGGCCCCCACTCATGTCCCCTATCACCCCCACCCCACAGCAGTGCAGTGGCAGCCTCCACCAGGCCCCCACTCATGTCTCCCACCCACCCCACCCCCCAGGACTGTGGGGCAGCCTCTACCAGGCCCCCACTCATGTCTCCCACCACCCCCACCCCCTAGCAGTGCAGGGGCAGCACCACCAGGCCCCCACTCATGTCCCCTATCACCCCCACCCCCTAGCAGTGCAGGGGCAGCCTCCACCAGGCCCCCACTCATGTCTCCCACCCACCCCACCCCCCAGGACTGTTGGGCAACCTCCACCGGGCCCCCACTCATGTCTCCCACCACCCCCACCCCCCAGCCACCAGGGGCAGCCTCCACCAGGCCCCCACTCATATCTCCCACCCACCCCACCCCCCCGGACTGTGGGGCAGTCTCCACCAGGCCCCCACTCATGTCTCCCACCACCCCCACCCCCTAGAAGTGCAGGGGCACCCTCCACCAGGCCCCCACTCATGTCCAACTCATGTCTCCCACCACCCCCACCCCCCAGCAGTGCAGGGGCACCCTCCACCATGCCCCCACTCATGTCCAACTCATGTCTCCCACCACCCCCACCCCCCAGGACTGTGGGGCAGCCTTCACCAGGCCCCCACTCATGTCTCCCACCCACCCCACCCCCCAGGACTGTGGGGCAGCCTCCACCAGGCCCCCACTCATGTCTCCCACCACCCCCACCCCTTAGCAGTGCAGGGGCACCCTCGACCAGGCCCCCATTCATGTCTCCCACCACCCCCACCCCCTAGCAGTGCAGGGGCAGCCTCCACCAGGCCCCCACTCATGTCTCCCACCACCCCCACCCCCCAGCCACCAGGGGCAGCCTCCACCAGGCCCCCACTCATGTCTCCCACCACCCCCACCCCCCAGCCACCAGGGGCAGCCTCCACCAGGCCCCCACTCATGTCTCCCACTCACACCACTCCCCAGGACTGTGGGGCAGCCTCCACCAGGCCCCCACTCATGTCTCCCACCACCCCCATCCCCTAGCAGTGCAGGGGCAGCCTCCACCAGGCCCCCACTCATGTCTCCCACCACCCCCACCCCCTAGCAGTGCAGGGGCAGCCTCCACCAGGCCCCCACTCATGTCTCCCACCCCCGCCCCTCCCAGCACTGTGGGGCACCCTCCACCAGGCCCCCACTCATGTCTCCCACCACCCCCCAGCAGTGCAGGGGCAGCCTCCACCAGACCCCCACTCATGTCTCCCATCGCCCCCACCCCCCAGCATTGCAGGGCACCCTCCACCAGGCCCCCACTCATGTCTCCCACCCCCGCCCCTCCCAGCACTGTGGGGCACCCTCCACCAGGCCCCCACTCATGTCTCCCACCACCCCCCAGCAGTGCAGGGGCAGCCTCCACCAGACCCCCACTCATGTCTCCCATCGCCCCCACCCCCCAGCATTGCAGGGCACCCTCCACCAGGCCCCCACTCATGTCCAACTCATGTCTCCCACCACCCCCACCCCCCAGCAGTGCAGGGGCACCCTCCACCAGGCCCCCACTCATGTCCCCCTGCACCCCCACCCCCCAGCCACCAGGGGCAGTGCAGGGGCAGCCTCCACCAGGCCCCCGCTCATGTCCCCTATCACCCCCACCCCCTAGCAGTGCAGGGGCAGCACCACCAGGCCCCCACTCATGTCCCCTATCACCCCCACCCCACAGCAGTGCAGTGGCAGCCTCCACCAGGCCCCCACTCATGTCTCCCACCCACCCCACCCCCCAAGACTGTGGGGCAGCCTCTACCAGGCCCCCACTCATGTCTCCCACCACCCCCACCCCCTAGCAGTGCAGGGGCAGCACCACCAGGCCCCCACTCATGTCCCCTATCACCCCCACCCCCTAGCAGTGCAGGGGCAGCCTCCACCAGGCCCCCACTCATGTCTCCCACCCACCCCACCCCCCAGGACTGTTGGGCAACCTCCACCGGGCCCCCACTCATGTCTCCCACCACCCCCACCCCCCAGCCACCAGGGGCAGCCTCCACCAGGCCCCAATCTCATATCTCCCACCCACCAAACCCCCCCGGACTGTGGTGCAGTCTCAACCAGGCCCCCACTCATGTCTCCCACCACCCCCACCCCCTAGAAGTGCAGGGGCACCCTCCACCAGGCCCTCACTCATGTCCAACTCATGTCTCCCACCACCCCCACCCCCCAGCAGTGCAGGGGCACCCTCCACCATGCCCCCACTCATGTCCAACTCATGTCTCCCACCACCCCCACCCCCCAGGACTGTGGGGCAGCCTCCACCAGGCCCCCACTCATGACTCCCACCCACCCCACCCCCCAGGACTGTGGGGCAGCCTCCACCAGGCCCCCACTCATGTCTCCCACCACCCCCACCCCCTAGCAGTGCAGGGGCACCCTCCACCAGGCCCCCACTCATGTCTCCCACCACCCCCACCCCCTAGCAGTGCAGGGGCAGCCTCCACCAGGCCCCCACTCATGTCTCCCACCACCCCCACCCCCCCAGCCACCAGGGGCAGCCTCCACCAGGCCCCCACTCATGTCTCCCACCACCCCCACCCCCCAGCCACCAGGGGCAGCCTCCACCAGGCCCCCACTCATGTCCCCCACTCACACCACTCCCCAGGACTGTGGGGCAGCCTCCACCAGGCCCCCACTCATGTCTCCCACCACCCCACCCCCTAGCAGTGCAGGGGCAGCCTCCACCAGGCCCCCACTCATGTCTCCCACCACCCCCACCCCCTAGCAGTGCAGGGGCAGCCTTCACCAGGCCCCCACTCATGTCTCCCACCACCCGCCCCTCCCAGTACTGTGGGGCACCCTCCAGCAGGCCCCCACTCATGTCTCCCACCACCCCCCAGCAGTGCAGGGGCAGCCTCCACCAGACCCCCACTCATGTCTCCCATCGCCCCCACCCCCCAGCATTGCAGGGCACCCTCCACCAGGCCCCCACTCATGTCCAACTCATGTCTCCCACCACCCCCACCCCCCAGCAGTGCAGGGGCACCCTCCACCAGGCCCCCACTCATGTCCCCCTGCACCCCCACACCCCAGCCACCAGGGGCAGTGCAGGGGCAGCCTCCACCAGGCCCCCGCTCATGTCCCCTATCACCCCCACCCCCTAGCAGTGCAGGGGCAGCACCACCAGGCCCCCACTCATGTCCCCTATCACCCCCACCCCCCGGCAGTGCAGGGGCAGCCTCCACCAGGCCCCCACTCATGTCTCCCACCCACCCCACCCCCCAGCACTGTGGGGCAGCCTCCACCAGGCCCCCACCCATGTCGACCACCACCCCCACCCCCTAGCAGTGCAGGGGCAGCACCACCAGGCCCCCACTCATGTCCCCTATCACCCCCACCCCCTAGCAGTGCAGGGGCAGCCTCCACCAGGCCCCCACTCATGTCTCCCACCCACCCCACCCCCCAGGACTGTGGGGTAGCCTCCACCAGGCCCCCACTCATGTCTCCCACCATCCCCACCCCCTAGCAGTGCAGGGGCACCCTCCACCAGGCCCCCACACATGACTCCCACCCACCCCACCCCCCAGGACTGTGGGGCAGCCTCCACCAGGCCCCCACTCATGTCTCCCACCATCCCCACCCCCTAGCAGTGCAGGGGCAGCCTCCACCAGGCCCCCACTCATGTCTCCCACCACCCCCACCGCCTAGCAGTGCAGGGGCAGCCTCCACCAGGCCCCCACTCATGGCCCCCTGCACCCCCACCCCCCAGCATCCAGGGGCACCCTCCATCAGGCCCCCACTCATGTCTCCCACCACCCCACCCCCCCCAGCAGTGCAGGGGCAGCCTCCACCAGGCCCCCACTCATGTCTCCCACCACCCCCACTCCCCAGCCAGCAGGTGCAGCCTCCACCAGGCCCCCACACATGTCCCCCTGCCCACAGGCCCTGACAATCCTCAAGCATGGGCCTGATAGCCAGCCACCACAGCCCAAAGACACAACCAAGTATTACATGCACCCATGATACTACTCCAATGGAAACAATGTAAATGAACACATGTGTCTCACACACACACAATGGTTGCAAGTGAACCTGAAAACCCATATCATGACATGCATGAAAACAATGAGATGAAACCACACACTGAAGAATGAAAAAATCAAAATAATGTATTAAAAACAACAATATTGGCAATCAAAATCAAACAATATACACAAGTATAAAATAAAGAAAATTAAGCTGGCTGTCCCTTTTCAAAATAAAATCAATAAATGATAATCCAAAAAAATGTCTTCCAAAGTTCAAGTCCATAAAAAGGAAATTAAGGGAAAAAAGAAATAGCAAACCATTGCTCCATGGAAAAAAATATTCATAGTAAAAAAATATCCAAATGCAAAGTCCAACTATGTACAAAGTATTCAGGGTCCATCATCCCAACAGAAGAAATGAAACCTACTAAAATGGAAGTATATACAAAAGGTGGAGCAGTGTCCGTCGACTCCAAATAAAAATAAACAATAAAGGAAACCTATCACTAAATAACTATATACAATGGCGGCGGGCCAGTCCAGCGGCTCACTCCGTGGTGTTCCGGGCCAGGGCATCATCGAACTCCTCGTCTATGTCCCGGAGGCGGTCCTGTTCCATGGCCCCGAGGGTCCGCAGGGACGCCAACATGTTCACCTCCAACTCCCTGCGGATTGCCTCGAGGCACTCGGCCCGCCTCAGGGCCCTCCGCATGGAGTTCTCCGCCCTGACCATCGTGAGCCGTGCCTCTTCTGCCCGCCGCCGCTCCGCATCTATGGCGTGGCCCAACCGCTGCCACACGGAAGAAACTGCCCGTCCAGGGTCCTCCTGCCCTCCGGCCGATGCCTGCCCCTCCGATGTTGAAGGCCCCGAGCTATCGTAGCTCCCACCTACAGCCTCCTGCTGCTGCAGCTGCTGCTGTCCATGTACCCTGTCCGATGGTGCCTGCACATCCTCCTCCAGCTGGGGTGCAGTTGTTGATGTGGCCACCCCTGCTGGACGTCCGACTCCCGACTGTGGCAGGGATCTGTTGTCCACCAGCCTGGCCGCACGGTCGGAGGCAGCTCCACAGGGCACCCAGGTGACACATGGGTGGGAAGATGGCATGGAGGACGACTGGGGCATAGGGGGTTCTGTGGAGAAGGGGGTTGGAACAAGGTCCAGGAAACGGAGGAATCCAGCCCTGGTGAGCTGTCCCAGTGGGTCAACGCGGTCAACCAGCCATGCGAGAAGACGTGCAGACTCATCATGAAAAGACTGCAGGTCAGCTCGCATGGCCCGTTGACGCAACGCCACCCCACCCTGGACAGGCTCAACCTGGTGCAGGATAGCCACATCCGCAGGGAGAGGAAGGCCAGGTGTTGTAAGCCAATCCCCTCCCTGAGAACGGGTCTGGAGGTAGGCATCCCCGCTGGTGCAAGATGATGCAGTGACAGGAGCAGGGACAGGATTGCACACAGGCACCTCCGCGGCGGCCTGTGCTGCCTCCTGTCCCTGATCCTGCACTGCACCACTAGCACCAGTGGAATCCCCACCTCCAGACCCCGCCTCTGTCGCTTGCACGGCCTCCTCCTCCACCAAATCCCCCACCAACCTGGATAACTCTGTGCCATCTTCCTCCGTTGGGCCCTGTGGGGTCCCAGCTGCCCCTTCTGCTGCCGAGGAGTCCAACTCCAACCTCCGCCTCTTGGACGTCCCCTCGGCAGCTGCGGCCTGGGATACGGCACCGGACTCCTCACTCCCCGACGAGATCAGAACCTGGGAGGGGATCCGGGCCTTGCTTCTCCGGCTGGTGGTGCGACCCCTGCCGCTGTGCTCCACAGCACCTTCTACACCCTCTTCATCAGTTGACGCTGCAGACAGGGAGAAAGAAAACACAGGCATCAGGGCACTGTAAAATGGACTCATACACACATGACAGTTATACATGAGTGGCATTGGTAAACCTCAGACATGGCATCACAATCCCCAACACACATGTCATTTCAACTTGCACACATGAGCCATACCACAGCCATATTGCAACAGCCAGCACCATCCATTCACATACAACAGCATGAGCAGCCAAAGGTCATCCACACATCACATGCAACATAGGGAGTACACTACACATGCACACACACCACCAAACTTGCATGCATGTGTACACCTCCGCCAACTGTCGCAGTGTTCCGATCGACATCCATGTCACACCTGACAATCATTCCTCCACATCCTGTGCCATGCAAGCCCACACACACAAGCTCCATCCATGTGTCACACATGAGACCCCTCACATGTGTCACCCTCACGGCCCTGTACACCCCCCCTACTTGCCCACATAAAAATACATGTTCAACCTGCACACTCCTGGCACACCACCACACGCACAGCTTACAATCAGTATGCATGTACACTTAGCGCTCGACTCCAGACGGGTCTGCCTCTCAAGGACCTGGATGTGGAGCGCTGGGGATATGCGTTCCAGGACCCTCATTTGATCTTCCGACAAGTGGCCCCGGCGCCCCTTAGCATCCGCTGCCTTCAGGAGGCGCCGGGCCTTGTTGAGGGTCCTGGACCTGAAGTCCTCCCAGCGCTTCCTGACACGTTCGTAGTCGCGGAGTGCCACCTCCTCCGCGTTGATGGCAGTCACGATGTCCATCCAGATCCGAGTCCGTCCTTCCTTGTCGGCGCGCAACCTTCCGAAGAGGGCATCATACTGCCCCAGGACATGCTCCACCAGGACACCAACTTCGGTGGCAGTGAAGCTGGTGCCCCTCTGCCACCTTGGCCGGGGGTTGCCACTGGTGCCAGATGTTGCAGTGCCCGACATGGCAACCCCAGAGGCAGGAGTGGGTGGGCAACTGGGTCCTGGGGCTGGGCTGTGGGGCGATGGAAAAGCAGTCGGGAGTCTTCGGTTCCAGCAGGGGTGGTCACAGCAACAGCACCCCTGGCTGATGTGCAGGCATCAAATGGCAGGGCACGTGGGCAGCAGGCAGTCAGGCAGCAGCAGATGGCAGGTGGGAGCGTGCTCAGGGCTCCGGGGGCAGTAATTCGGCCTTCTGGGCAGGAGCGTGGTCTTCCGTGTGTTTTTGCGTGGCCAGCTTGATACAGAGTGATTTTGAACGTGAAAATCCAGCACGTCTGCGTGTAATTCGAGGAAATGCCCTCAGCGTAAGCGCGTCAGCACACGTCTGTACATTCATTGGCCCAAAGGCCACCAGCGTATGCGCGTCTATGAAGTCACGTGCACGTTGAATATGGCACACGTTTGAAATGTTGCGTGTTAAAAAAATGAAAGACACGTCCGAGTGTCAAAGCGTGTAATTGGTGGAAATGGCCCTACACGCGGAAGTGACAAAGCATGTAATTGGTGGAAATGGCCCTAGCGCGTACACGCGGAAGTGACGCTGGACGTGTGGGCCTGCATAAAAGGTACGTGTAGAACACCATTTCCTTGTACGTGCTTTTCGTGGAGAGCGAGTGGGTGAAATCTGTCATTTCACACGCGATTTACTTCACAGCGTTTCAAGTTCGTACTCCCTGTTACCTCTGACAGCTTTTTCTCTTTTTTCTCTTTTTCTGGTTTTCCTGGGCCTGTTCCCTAAAACAGCATTCCCTTCTACTGTTGTCCTGTCTCCTCAAACAGCGTACAATTCTTCTTTTGGCAGGGGTGTTGCCAACGCGCACACGCGCTTCTTTTTCACGCTCTTTTTCCTGGCAGACGGTGAGTCACGCACGTATCTAACATTTGTGGTTGCCCCGTGTGTAGCCTACCCCTTCAGAGGTCATTCTAGGCTGCGTGTGACACGCATACATTCATTCTTGTGTTACTGGGTGCCACAGCGTAGTGCATGTTTTTTTTTCCGCACACGTGGTCTAGGAGGGGTTGCGTGCACGTCATGTCCCTTTTTTGGGCTTCCTGTGCGTTGCGTGACCCGTCATCTTTCCCCAGGGGTCACATTCAGCCTTGCTAGAGCACTAGGGTACAATTACCATCTGGTACCCAACCCCTTTGACCCCCAATTGCCCAGGACAATAGTTTACAGCCACTCCCATACGCACATTAACATCAGTGCCATGGTTGGGAGGCGAGGAATCCGTAAGGGTGGCAAAGGTGGACGAGCCACAAGTGGTGGCCGTGGTGGATCCGGTAGGGGATGGTTGTTACTTGCAGGGTGACCCTGTCCCCCCATGTGTGGAGGACCAGTCAAGGGCACCCATAATCCCCCCCACCCCACTGGTTGAGGCTGATGTGGCTGACACCATCCATGCTCAGCCCTTGTTGGACCAGCCCATTGTGGCACCAGTCCTGGCTGACTCCATGGCTGACTTCCAGGTCAGCAGGCCTATGACACGTACGCTGGTGCACGTTGATGTCATCAGGCCACGTGGATCAGGGGCAGCAAGGTCATCTGCTGCCCCAAGTAGGCAGGGTGGAGAGGCTGCAGGGGCAGCTGCGGCTCCATCCACCCCAGCTCTCACACACCCAGCCAGGACAGTGTCGGTCCTAGTCCATCCTACTGACATTCCCCCTGACACCATTACACTTGAGCCAATGCCTGCACCAACTCCCATGCTGAGTGTGCAATCCCACACTCCTGATACAGAGTCCACCAGGGCTCCTGCCCCTAGTGTCCAAAGCGGCATAGGACACTCAGGATCACCACCACCTTCCAAGCGGAAGAGGAAGAGTGCTCCTCCGGCACAGGCTGATGCCCCAGACACGGCTACACAGTCCGGCCCGTCGAGGAAGCCCAGCTTCACGGATGCCGAACTGAATGCACTTGTCGCGTATGTGTCCGCACATGATAACAAAATGGTCATTGTTGCAGGATCCAAGACCACACCTGCACAACGCCAGGCACACTGGCAGACCGTTGCGGACATCGTAAGTGCCCTTGGAATCGTGAGGCGCACAGCCAATGATTGCTACAAGCGCTGGAATGACCTAAAGCGCAGGGCAAAGAATAAGCTGGCCTCAAGTCATGCCGCAACTCTAGTGACTGGAGGTGGGTCTCCAGTAGAAGACATGGAACTCACTCCACATGAGTCAGTCGCTGGGACCTACGTCACGGAGGAACAGATCCAAGGCGTGGGAGATCTGCCTGATTATGAGGCATTGTCCGGTGAGTGCACATGCATGTGTGTGTCATCCATGTGCATGGTGTATGCGTGTGGGCTTCTGTTTGTGTGCCAGGTGAGGGTGTGTGTGCCTGAGTCGTTTTTGTCACCCATGTGCTTCATGCAATACATTCTGCGCAGCAGCATTTGGCCATAGCAGTATCCCTTCTGCCAACAATAGACATCTAGCCCAACAGCACGCCAGTTGCCCTTGAAGTGTCACCTTGCCACAACATTGTTGCTTATTTTTCTCTGTTCATTCAGGCAGATTGTTTGGATTCCACCACTTTTTCTAGGCATTTCTCAGTCCTCTAGTCACATGTCTGACATGGCTATGGTAAAGTGGAGTGACTTTGTTATCTGGATATCATTTGTTTAGACATGTCCCTGTGCAATCGGACCATTTTGGACTGGCAGCTCCAGGTGAATAATCAGACCTGTTTGAATTAGAATAGCTATTACATGCGGGAACTGGACTGAATGAATGAGTGCTGCCCTCCTCTCCATCTTCACTCAATAGCAATGGTACATGCCATCTGTGTGATGGCATGTGTATTTCACCTGGCAATCACAGGCCAATGTGTGATGACACTGCCAGGCAGCATGCAGAAAATGTGTTCATCTTCCATCTTGGTGTCATCAGTGTGTGCCATTTGCCTACCCTTCATACGCAGTGAGGGTGCATGCATGGGAGGGTTTTAGTCATGTGGGACATGTGTCAATCAAGTACTGGTTCTGTTGCTTCTCAGCCCTCATTGTGTGCCATGGTGCTAATGCCTGTTTCCATTTGTTTGCTTTTATGTCTTTGCAGGGGAAGACGCACCTGATACTGCTGGGGTTGTGGAGATGGTGCAGACCCAGGAGGGGTCTGAGGGCCGACCGACCACCAGTGAGGGACGTGGTGTGGTGGTGGGTGAGAACCCACAACTGCTGCAGGTCGTGCTCTCAAGGGGTGTCTCTGGCTGCACCTCCCCCGAGCCATACTCAGGTGTTGATTCGGATGATGAGACCTACGTGCCGTCGCAGGCGAGTGTTCCTGGGAGGGATTCTGTTCTGTCCGACCCACCTGCACCAGGGTCAGAACCCTCAATGGGGATGTCAGTGTTGGCAGCTACGCCTTTGGTGGTTACGGATGCAGGGTCACACTCCGCAACATCTGATCCTGTTCCTGGGCCAGCAGATCAGAGGGGGAATGCAGTCCTGCAGCCTCAGGCAGTGCCGGCACAGCAAGGCGCAGTTCGCCTTGCCCCAGACAGGTGTGGTGCCCGCCGACGTGGTGGCCGTATGCCACCTGGCAATACCGCATGGGAGCAATCCATTTACGGTATGGCAAAACAGGCAGCATCATCAGAGATGATGGCTCAGGCCATGGATAGGGTGGCCACTTCCATTGTCCCCCCCGAAAGGCTGATGGAGCGACTACAGCAGGCAACCGACTCCATCTGCCAGTCACACAGGGAGGACATGTTGGCGTCCAACAGGGACAGGCGGGCGGCACTGGCGACTCTGCAGGAAGCCATCTCCATAGAGTCCCAGGGCCACAGGGAAGCCCTGAGGCTGGAACTCCTTCACCTCAGGACGACTCTTGTTGAGCTTGAGGCTTCAACAAACCGAAGGACAGAACAGCAGCTGGAGCGTCTCACCCGTACGCTCTCAGCTGAGATGCAGGCAACTAGGGCGGAGGTCCGGGCATCCCGTGAGTTGTTGCATGGGGACCTCCGCACACTCATCCTCCAGAACGAGACCTACTACACCCGCATGCTTGCAGCCATGGAGGAACAGACTTTGGGCCTTGCGTGGGCTGCCTCCCATAGTGCCAACACCTCTGGATGCAGCTGCACAGGGTGATAATAGCGACAGCAGTGATACTCCCACAATAGGGTAGCCGTGTGGGCCATTAGCCCATGGAGGTGTCTTTTTTTTCGCAAGATCCACACAGGTGGGTTTTGGTGTGCACCCTGTCCTCGGACCTCCTGGTTGGCCTCTCCAACCCCCCCGGGCCCATTAATGGCCATTATTTATTTATTTATTGTTTTTTTTTTTTTTTGGGGACAGTGTGTTGCCTTGTGTGGCTCCCGTGGGCATACGCTGCATTGTGGCTGGGCACATGCAGGCTTGTCATGTATTTGGTTCAGATGCTTGGGTTTTTGTCACACACACCCCTCCTGCTTCCCGTTTCCATGGGCTTGCAAAGGGTGTGCCCAAGTGACATTGACGTACATGGTGACATTGGACTCCCACTACATGTGTGGGTAGTCTAGTCAATACTGTGTATACATTCCTAGTGCATATTGCTGTTGTGTTGTACACTGCATGTTGCATTGATGTGTAACTCATCATCCATGTCTACCTCCTAATTTGCAGGTCCTTTCCTCATGTCTACACAAGGCCCTCTACTTTGGAGATGGGGTTTATGTTGGCAGCAGTGCACCTACAACTCTACATGGCAGCAACACTGTACAGTTGGAAGTGGTGGGAGTGCAGGCATTTCCAGGTGGTGAGACTACTAATTCCTTACATTCGTAATGTCATGTTAATGGTAGTTTTGAGGGTCAGTAGCTGATAGGTGTTATTGCTAAATACCTGCTCAAGTGTGTTGTTGGTCCTGCATTACTGTGAGCATTTCAGGTGTCGCGAGTTTCAATTAGGGACACTGTACTTTGTGACACTTGTGTCATGTTGTGGGGATTACTTTGTTTACCTGCACATAGCATGATATGGCATGGTGTGTCGTGTGGCAGTGCTGGGGATGGGTTGGGTGACATGGCACTGTCCTCATGTTGCATTTTGCAAGTGGGTATTCATTTTAGCTGCATGAATGTGCTTTTTCACGAAACTGCATTGGTGGTGTCTGTGTAGGTAGGGATGCACACATTGTAACACTTCCAGGTGAACAATCTCAGGCTGATATGGTTTTGACGGTTGATTCTCCAGACATTCAGGATCAGTGTGAGGTTGAGTCATCATTGATTGTCAGATGGTATGTGCCAGGGCAGTGTGTACTCCACAGGGGTGTGATTTCTATGTGAAGTAATTAGCCACTAGCTGTGTCCGGGCTGCCTCCCCCGTGCCCTTTCCCCTCCCATGCGCAGCAGGCGTGCATGTGGTTGGGGATGTGGGGGCACCACCATGTCCACGGCCAGGCTCCGGTGTTGCAACGTTGTGCAGGACACATGCTGCCACTATGATCCTGCACACTACTGGGGGAGCGTATAACAGCTGCCTGCCAGAACGGTCAAAGGAGCGAAAGCGTGACTTAAGCACTCCGAATGTGCGCTCCACTATGCCCCGGGTTGCAATGTGGGCTGTGTTATATCTTACCTCGGGTGGCGTGGTGGGGTTCCGAATTGGCGTCATCATGTGGGGGCTGAGAGGGTAGGCACTGTCCCCTGTGGAGGTGGTGATGGGTATCATTGGTGGGGTTGTGACCTTGCTCAGTATCTGACATGCATGCATGTGCAGTGGCATTCATACTCACCAAGCAGCCATGTATCGCCATGCCGCCCAGCTTCTAGGTCCCTGTCGTGGGTGGACCCGGGATAGTTGGCATATACTGAGGTGATGATTCCCTTGGCATTACATACTACCTGCACGTTGATGGAAATCCAGTGCTTGCGGTTCCTATAGATGTGCTCAGATGCCCTGGGGGGACGTAAAGCCACATGGGTGCAGTCGATGGCACCTAGCACTTTGGGGAATCGTGCCACACCGTAAAAAAAAATCCAGGGCGGCAGCATGCCTTCTGGGCAGGTATATGTGCCTGCGGACTGATGGGCGTGCAGTGATGATGTTCAAGACCTGGTGTAGGCAGCGTGACTGCGTGGCCTGTGACACCCCACCCACTATGGCACTTGTCCGCTGAAATGATCCAGTGGCTAAGAAGTGCAGTACATTGAGGACCTTCTCCAGGGGGCTGAGTGCTTGGGAGCACAGGGTGGGTGATGTGAGGTCATCCTCCCACTCACTCACCAGGTCCAGTATTATGTGTGGTGGAAACCTGTACCTCCCATACACCTGTTCATCAGGCATCCCGAAAAGGCTGGATGTAGGTGTGAAAATTCTGGCCCTGACTATCCTCCTCCTCCTCCTTTGGTAGCCCACGGCCACTGCTGCTAGGAACGGTATATTCATCCTGGTGTCTGAGCTTGTTAGTTTTTTGCGCGCAAATTTATGCGTCGCGGGTCGACGTATGCCTGCTTCCTACTGGCGTACGTGTTTCTTTGCGCGTGTTGTAGGCGAGCGTGTGAAACTCCCCGCGCACCGCTGAAATCCAGTACCCAGGCCAATAGCGTGTGGAAATTCCCACGCACCCGGGAATACACGTGCGCTGATGTACTCGCGTGTGTAAGTGCCCGTGCACCCCTGAAATACACGTACATAGGCCAATCGCGTGTATGCGCACTTTTGTCCAATTACACGCGATGACACTCTGACGTGCAGTCTTTCCACGTGTGCTCCGTCATCACGTGCTATGAGGGAAACACCCGTGCGGGTCACGCCACAGACGCGCTTACGCGCTGAGGGCCTTTGGTCCAATAGAATCGCATATGCGTGCTGACACGCTTACGCGCTAAGGGCCTTTCCTCGAATTTCACACTGACGTGCAGGATTTTCACGTGCCAAATCACTCCGTATCAAGCTGGCCACGTGAAAACACACGGAAGACCAGGCTCCTGCCCAGAAGGCCGAATTACTGCCCCCCAGTGCCCCGAGCAGCCTCCCACGTGCCATCTGCTGCTGCCTGCCTGCCTGCCTGCTGCCACCGTGCCCTGCCATTTGGTGCCTGCACATCAGCCATCTGCAGGGGTCCAGTTGCTGTGTCCACCCCTGCTGGAACAGAAGACTCCCGACTGGGATAACATTGCTCCACAGCCCAGCCCCAGGACCCAGTTGCCCACCCACTCCTGCCTCTGGGGTTGCCATGTCGGGCACTTCGACATCTGGCACCAGTGGCAACCCCTGGCCAGAGGGGCAGAGGGCACCAGCTTCACTGCCACCGAAGTTGGTGTCCTGGTGGAGCATGTCCTGGGGCAGTATGATGCCCTCTTTGGATCGTCCCGCGCCAGCAAGGAAGGACGGGAGAGGATCTGGGCCGACTGTGTGGTTGCCATCAACACGGAGGGGGTGGCAACCTGCGACGTCCAGAAGATCAAGAAGCGCTTGGAGGACTTGAGGTCCAGGACCCTCGTGAAGGCCCGACACCTCGTGGAGGGGGGCCGGGGCCGCATGAGTTCCATCCAGATGAGGGTCCTGGAACGCGTACGCCCAGCGCTCCACGCTGGAGTTGAGCGGTAAGTGGCCAAGCATTGCTGTGTGAGACAGGGCATGTTGCGGTGTGCTGGTTGTCTGATACTTGCCTGTATGTGTGACATAGGCCATGTACGCATGTATGTGTGCAGGGACATCATGGTAATGCATGTGCGACCAGTGATGTGTGAACCATATGGTCGTTGCATGTGTTTAAATGCGACATGGGGAGCCCTATGCAGATTTTACACATGAGAGCATGCCAGTCTCTGTTCCTTGACATGGGTGGGGGTGAGGGATGGGTGCTGATGCCAGGTACATATATGGTAGCCATGTCTGTGTGCCTGACCTGCGTGTCTGTGACTTGTGAATGCCATGGATGCATGACACATGTCTGTGACAATGCACAGATTCACTGATGCAGCCTAGTTATCCTTGTATCCGCTGTGTTTGGGGTGTATGAGGCCAGATGGATGTGACTGAGGCGAAGTGTGTGCATGTGATAGGCATGACCCATGATGCATGTGAGTTCCATATCATTGTATGTTTCAAGAGTCCATTGGACATGTATGAAAATGTCCATGGCATGCACCATGCCTGTTACTGTGTGTGTTTTGCCTGGACTGACCCATGTGTTGTGGAGGGACATGATGGAAGTGTACTTTGACAGTGGTACTCATCTGCTATTGCTTCCTGTCTAGGGGACCATTGTACAGTACCCTGATGCTTGTGTTCTATGTCTCCCTCTACGCAGTGGGTAGTGAAGAAGAGGGCGGAGACGGTGCTGTGGAGCAAGGCCTGCTACGGCGGAAGACGGTGAGGAGCCATCCAGGTTGGTGGTTTCCACAGAGGAGGAGGAGGCCGCCACTGAGGCACACATGGGGCCTGGTGGGGGCATCCCTGCTGGTGCAAGTGGTGCAGTCCAGGGGCAGGGGCAGGAGGCAGCACAGGTCACCGTGAAGGGGCCTGTGCATGTCGCTGTCCCTGACTCTGTGAGTGCACCACCATGCACCAGCAGGGATGCCCCGTCCCAGGCCCGTCCGCAGGTAGAGGGGATGTCCATGTCACCTGACTCCCCTCCACCTGTGGACGAGGGGACCCGTGGCCGTATGGAGAAGGTCCTGATTGGGGTCGCAATGCGCGCGGGTGCAATTCGTGATGACGTGCGTGCTTCCCGGGAGGAGCACGCTCGTCATCACGAAGAGCACCCTGCTGACGTGGCCCAATTGGGATCTTCCATGTTCGGCGGTTTCCTGCATGTGTCGGCCAATCTGGCGGCCCTCTCCTCCTCTGTGGAGGCTATACGCCGGTCGTTCTCCTTGCCGTCTTCCGGCCCAGATGCCACCAGGGCCCCCTGTGGCCCTGCCCTGACCAATGCAGCCAGCTCGGTGGGGATCCCATCCCTGTCACAGTCGGGAGTCGGAGGTCCAGCAGGGGTGGACATCACAGCAACTGTACCCCAGCAGATGGAGGATGTGCCGGCATCATCAGGCAGGGCACGTGCACGACGGCGTCGGTGGATTCCATCAGCCTGGATGCGATTGTGCTGGCAGAGGCAGTTGCGTCGGAGGCAGCAGCAGAGTCAACGTGGGAGGCATCATGGCTCGGGGCCATCAACATCAGAGGGGCAGGCATCGGCCGGAGGGCAGGAGGACCCAGGACGGGAAGTGTCTTCCGTGTGGCTGCGGTTGGGCCAGCAGATAGGTGCGGAGCGGCGGCGAGCGGAAGAGGCGCGGCTCACGATGGTCAGGGCGGAGAATTCCATGAGGAGGGCCCTAAGGCGGGCCGAGTGCCTCGAGGCAATCCGCAGGGGGTTGGAGGAGCAGATGGCGTCGTCCCTGCGGACCCTCTGGGCCATGGAACAGGACCTCCTCCGGGACATCAAAGAGGAGTTTGATGATGCCCTGGCCCGGAACACCACGGAGTGAGCCGCTGGACTTGCCCGCCGCCTTTGTATATGGTTCTTTAGTTTTAGGTTTCCTTTGTTTCTTCTTATGATTTGGAGTCGACGGACACTGCTCCACTTTTTGTATATAGTTGCATTTTAGTTAGGGTTTTTTGTAGGTTTCCTTTGTTCAGTTGGGCTCATGGACCCTTGGATGTTTTGTACATAGTTCTTCATTGGATTGTTTGATTTTTCTTTTTATTTATTCACCATGGAGCAATGGTCTTTGCATTTCTTTTTCTCTCTCGGATTGATTTTATTTTTAATGTGACTTTGGACAACATTTTTTTGATTTTGGATTTGTAGTTTTAATTTTTTTTGACGGACATGCGGCTTATCTTTTTTTCATTGCCATTGTAGTTTGTTTAATTTCATTTGCATTCAATTTTTTTTAATACAATTTTGTTTTCATACTTCACTGTGTGGTATCATCTCATTGGTTTCATGCATGTCATGTTGGGTGTTTTCCCATTCAATTGCAACCATTGTGTGTGACGGACATGGGTTCATTTGCTTTATGAACATTGAGGGTGTAACATGTAATTTCCATTTCCATGTGGGTGAATGGGTTACTTGGTAGGGCCTTTTGGCTGTGGAGGCTGACCATAACGCACATGATTGGGGATTGTGAGGACCTGGGTGCAGGGGGACATGAGTGGGGGCCTGGTGGAGGGTGCCCTGCAATGCTGGGGGGTGGGGGTGATGGGAGACATGAGTGGGGGCCTGGTGGAGGGTGCCCTGCACTGCTGGGGGTGGGGGTGGTGGGAGACATGAGTGGGGGCCTGGTGGAGGGTGCCCCTGGATGCTGGGGGGTGGGGGTGCAGGGGGACATGAGTGGGGGCCTGGTGGAGGGTGCCCCTGGATGCTGGGGGGTGGGGGTGCAGGGGGACATGAGTGGGGGCCTGGTGGAGGGTGCCCCTGCACTGCTGAGGGATGGGGGTGGTGGGGGACATGAGTGGGGGCCTGGTGGAGGGTGCCCTGCACTGCTGGGGGGTGGGGGTGGTGGGAGACATGAGTGGGGGCCTGGTGGAGGGTGCCCCTGGATGCTGGGGGGTGGGGGTGCAGGGGGACATGAGTGGGGGTCTGGTGGGGGGTGCCCTGCAATGCTGGGGGGTGGGGGTGGTGGGAGACATGAGTGGGGGCCTGGTGGAGGGTGCCCCTGGATGCTGGGGGGTGGGGGTGCAGGGGGACATGAGTGGGGGCCTGGTGGAGGGTGCCCCTGGATGCTGGGGGGTGGGGGTGCAGGGGGACATGAGTGGGGGCCTGGTGGAGGGTGCCCCTGCACTGCTGGGGGATGGGGGTGGTGGGGGACATGAGTGGGTCCTGGTGGGGGGTCCCCTGCACTGCTGGGGGTTGGGGGTGGTGGGAAACATGAGTGGGGGCCTGGTGGAGGGTGCCCCTGGATGCTGGGGGGTGGGGGTGCAGGGGGACATGAGTGGGGGCCTGGTGGGGGGCGCGCCTGGATGCTGGGGGGTGGGGGTGCAGGGGGACATGAGTGGGGGCCTGGTGGAGGGTGCCCCTGCACTGCTTGGGGGTGGGGTGGTGGGAGACATGAGTTGGACATGAGTGGGGGCCTGGTGGAGGGTGCCCTGCAATGCTGGGGGGTGGGGGTGATGGGAGACATGAGTGGGGGCCTGGTGGAGGGTGCCCTGCAATGCTGGGGGGTGGGGGTGATGGGAGACATGAGTGGGGGCCTGGTGGAGGGTGCCCTGCCGTGCTGCGGGGTGGGGGTGGTGGGAGACATGAGTGGGGGCCTGGTGGAGGGTGCCCCTGGATGCTGGGTGGTGGGGGTGGTGGGAGACATGAGTGGGGACCTGGTGGAGGGTGCCCCTGGATGCTGGGGTGTGGGGGTGCAGGGGGCCATGAGTGGGGGCCTGGTGGAGGGTGCCCCTGGATGCTGGGGGGTGGGGGTGCAGGGGGCCATGAGTGGGGGCCTGGTGGAGGGTGCCCTGCAATGCTGGGAGGTGGGGGTGGTGGGAGACATGAGTGGGGGCCTGGTGGTGCTGCCCCTGCACCGCTAGGGGGTGGGGGTGGTGGGAGACTTGAGTGGGGGCCTGGTGGAGGGTGCCCCTGGATGCTGGGGGGTGGGGGTGCAGGGGGACATGAGTCGGACATGAGTGGGGGCCTGGTGGAGGGTGCCCTGCACTGCTGGGGGGTGGGGGTGCAGGGGGACATGAGTTGGACATGAGTGGGGGCCTGGTGGAGGGTGCCCTGCAATGCTGGGGGGTGGGGGTGATGGGAGACATGAGTGGGGGCCTGGTGGAGGGTGCCCCTGGATGCTGGGGGGTGGGGGTGCAGGGGGCCATGAGTGGGGGCCTGGTGGAGGGTGCCCCTGGATGCTGGGGGGTGGAGGTGCAGGGGGACATGAGTTGGACATGAGTGGGGGCCTGGTGGAGGGTGCCCTGCACTGCTGGGGGGTGGGGGTGATGGGAGACATGAGTGGGGGCCTGGTGGAGGGTGCCCTGCAATGCTGGGGGGTGGGGGTGATGGGAGACATGAGTGGGGGCCTGGTGGAGGGTGCCCCTGGATGCTGGGGGGTGGGGGTGCAGGGGGCCATGAGTGGGGGCCTGGTGGAGGGTGCCCCTGGATGCTGGGGGTGCAGGGGGACATGAGTGGGGGCCTGGTGGACGGTGCCCCTGGATGCTGGGGGGTGGGGGTGCAGGGGGACATGAGTGGGGGCCTGGTGGAGGGTGCCCCTGCACTGCTGGGGGGTGGGGGTGGTGGGAGACATGAGTTGGATATGAGTGGGGGCCTGGTGGAGGGTGCCCTGCAATGCTCAGGGGTGGGGGTGATGGGAGATATGAGTGGGGGCCTGGTGGAGGGTGCCCTGCAATGCTGGGGGGTGGGGGTGATGGGAGACATGAGTGGGGGCCTGGTGGAGGGTGCCCTGCACTGCTGGGGGGTGGGGGTGGTGGGAGACATGAGTGGGGGCCTGGTGGAGGGTGCCCCTGGATGCTGGGGGGTGGGGGTGGTGGGAGACATGAGTGGGGGCCTGGTGGAGGGTGCCCCTGGATGCTGGGGGGTGGGGGTGCAGGGGGCCATGAGTGGGGGCCTGGTGGAGGGTGTCCCTGGATGCTGGGGGGTGGGGTGCAGGGGGCCATGTGTGGGGGCCTGGTGGAGGGTGCCCCTGCACTGCTGGGGGGTGGGGGTGGTGGGAGACATGAGTTGGACATGAGTGGGGGCCTGGTGGAGGGTGCCCCTGGATGCTGGGGGGTGGGGGTGGTGGGAGACATGAGTGGGGGCCTGGTGGTGCTGCCCCTGCACCGCTAGGGGGTGGGGGTGGTGGGAGACATGAGTGGGGGCCTGGTGGAGGGTGCGGTGCCCCTGGATGCTGGGGGGTGGGGGTGCAGGGGGACATGAGTTGGACATGAGTGGGGGCCTGGTGGAGGGTGCCCTGCACTGCTGGGGGGTGGGGGTGCAGGGGGACATGAGTTGGACATGATTGGGGGCCTGGTGGAGGGTGCCCTGGAATGCTGGGGGGTGGGGGTGATGGGAGACATGAGTGGGGGCCTGGTGGAGGGTGCCCCTGGATGCTGGGGGGTGGGGGTGCAGGGGGCCATGAGTGGCGGCCTGGTGGAGGGTGCCCCTGGATGCCGGGGGATGGGGGTGCAGGGGGCCATGAGTGGGGGCCTGGTGGAGGGTGCCCCTGGATGCTTGGGGGTGGGGGTGCAGGGGGACATGAGTTGGACATGAGTGGGGGCCTGGTGGAGGGTGCCCTGCACTGCTGGGGGTTGGGGGTGATGGGAGACATGAGTGGGGGCCTGGTGGAGGGTGCCCTGCAATGCTGGGGGGTGGGGGTGATGGGAGACATGAGTGGGGGCCTGGTGGAGGGTGCCCCTGGATGCTGGGGGGTGGGGGTGCTGGGGGCCATGAGTGGGGGCCTGGTGGAGGGTGCCCCTGGATGCTGGGGGGTGGGGGTACAGGGGGCCATGAGTGGGGGCCTGGTGGAGGGTGCCCCTGCACTGCTGGGGGGTGGGGGTGGTGGGTGACATGAGTTGGACATGAGTGGGGGCCTGGTGGAGGGTGCCCTGCAATGTTGGGGGGGTGATGGGAGACATGAGTGGGGGCCTGGTGGAGGGTGCCCTGCACTGCTGGGGGGTGGGGGTGGTGGGAGACATGAGTGGGGGCCTGGTGGAGGGTGCCCCTGGATGCTGGGGGGTGGGGGTGCAGGGGGACATGAGTGGGGGCCTGGTGGAGGGTGCCCCTGCACTGCTGGGGGGTGGGGGTGGTGGGAGACATGAGTTGGACATGAGTGGGGGCCTGGTGGAGGGTGCCCTGCAATGCTGGGGGGTGGGGTGATGGGAGACATGAGTGGGGGCCTGGTGGAGGGTGCCCTGCAATGCTGGGGGGTGGGGGTGATGGGAGACATGAGTGGGGGCCTGGTGGAGGGTGCCCTGCACTGCTGGGGGTGGGGGTGGTGGGAGACATGAGTGGGGGCCTTGTGGAGGGTGCCCCTGGATGCTGGGGGGTGGGGGTGTAGGGGGACATGAGTGGGGGCCTGGTGGAGGGTGCCCCTGCACTGCTGGGGGATGGGGGTGGTGGGAGACATGAGTTGGACATGAGTGGGGGCCTGGTGGAGGGTGCCCTGCAATGCTGGGGGGTTGGGGTGGTGGGAGAAATGAGTTGGACATGAGTGGGGGCCTGGTGGAGGGTGCCCCTGTACTGCTGGGGGGTGGGGGTGGTGGGAGACATGAGTTGGACATGAGTGGGGGCCTGGTGGAGGGTGCCCCTGGATGCTGGGGGTTGGTCGTGGGGGGAGACATGAGTGGGGGCCTGGTGGAGGGTGCCCTGCAATGCTGGCGGGTGGGGGTGGTGGGAGACATGAGTGGGGGCCTGGTGGTGCTGCCCCTGCACTGCTAGGGGGTGGGGTGGTGGGAGACATGAGTGGGGGCCTGGTGGAGGGGGCCCATGGATGCTGGGGGGTGGGGGTGCAGGGGGACATGAGTTGGACATGAGTGGGGGCCTGGTGGAGGGTGCCCTGCACTGCTGGGGGGTGGGGGTGATGGGAGACATGAGTGGGGGCCTGGTGGAGGGTGCCCCTGGATGCTGGGGGGTGGGGGTGCAGGGGGCCATGAGTGGGGGCCTGGTGGAGAGTGCCCCTGGATGCTGGGGGGTGGGGGTGCAGGGGGCCATGAGTGGGGGCCTGGTGGAGGGTGCCCCTGGATGCTGGGGGGTGGGGGTGATAGGGGACATGAGTGGGGGCCTGGTGGAGGGTGCCCCACAGTGCTGGGGGGTGGGGGTGCTGGGTGACATGAGCAGGTGTGCAGGGTAGTCCCCTGTGGTGTCGGCTGCCTGCAGGGTCCGTGGAGGGTGTACAGGGAATACCTGGGAGCACACAGCCAAATTGCGTGTAGAATTTCCCACGTACCCCTGAAATACACGTACCCAGCCAAATCGCGTGTGGGAATTCCCGCGCACCCCTGAAATCCACGTACCCTGCCAAATCGCGTGTGAGACTTCCGGCGCACCCCTGAGATCCACGTACCCAGCCAAGTCGCGATGTGGGAATTCCCGCGCACGTACTCGGCCAAATCGCGTGTGGAACTTCCCGCGCACCCCTGAAATCCACGTACCCTGCTAAATGGCGTGTGAGACTTCCCGCGCACCCCTGAGATCCACAAACCCAGCCAAATCGCGTGTGGAAATTCCCGCGCACGTACCCGGCCAAATCGCGTGTGGAACTTCCCACGCACCCCTGAAATCCACGTACCCTGCCAAATCGCGTGTGAGACTTCCTGCGCACCCCTGAGATCCACGTACCCAGCCAAGTCACGTGTGGAAATTCCTGCGCACGTACCCGGCCAAATCGCATGTGGAACTTCCCGCGCACCCCTGAAATCCACGTACCCTGCCAAATCGCGTGTGAAACTTCCCGCGCACCCCGGAATACACGCACACGTTATTTTTCAGTCAGCGGGTGTCCGTGTTTGTGGGTACCCCTTTGCACGTCATTTGTCCTGGAGGGCCACAGTATAGGACATTCATCATAGCTGTATATAGGTGCTATTTGTTGGCGCACCTTTTGGCGCACATTTATTACAGGCGCAGAGACGCTACCGCCTGCTTTCTTGTGGCGGTCGTGTTTGTGCCTGTGCCCTGGTTTGACCGTGCACTTTTTTGCACTATTCGATTCCATGAATACGTGTTGTAGGCGAGCGTGTGGGCATTCCGTGCACTTGCACCCTGTACTTCCCCCGTGACGCCCACATTTTGGCAAGTTGTTCCCCACTCCGAGTGTTACGCCCCGTGTTCCGCCTACTTTTGTTGTGTGCGCCGCGCTATGTGCGATTTTCGCTGTGGCCTGTGCGATTTTTGCTGTGACCTGGCGCACGCCGTTAGATGGCCTGTGTGCCAACGTGCGCCGCACACTTTTTTAGTGCACATCCGATGGTTTTCTCGCGCACGGCCTTCCATGAATCGATGTGCGCTGCTTTTCGTGCGATTTTCGCACTTGCACTGCGATTTTCGCTATTCCACTGCGAATCGCACGTTTTTGGCCACTTGCGCCGCGCTAATTATTCCATGAATCGGCCTGTAAGAGCGAAGATGAAACACTGTGATTTCAACAATTACTCCAATGAGGAGGCCCTCAGGTCGCAATCATAGTGGGGTGTGAAAGCGCCGACTTCCGCAAACGACTGCTGCAGTAGCCGCGCAACCTAGACAAAATCCTACGACTGGCGCGATCTGACGCGGCCCTCGCCGCACAAGTTGAAGGCCTGGATGACATAAAGATCACCCATGGAAAACACGAGCGCCTCAACAAACTGGAGGGGACCACAAGAAACAGCGATCCTTTCTGCTACCGATGCGGACACGAGTACCCCCACGAAGGAACATGCCCTGCAATGGGCCAGAACTGCTCCGCGTGTGGTGGAGAAAACCATTACAAAGCCGTGTGCCTGATCTTCCGCAGAAAAATGAGAGGAGCAGGAAGGAACTACAAGTCCATGCCGGAACCGGAACAAAGTCAAGCAACACCCCACCATCATCGAGGAGCATGCCAGCCCCATGAACCAGGGTGCCACAAACCCCACGATGAACCAACAGAAAGAAGGCACGACAGGAGAGAATGGAGGGAGAACAAGACCCCACTTCCCAAGGCAAGAAGAAGACCACGAAGATACATAAGGTGCCTCATCGAACAGTCACCGTCTGACAGCCTGTCAAGTGCATCATCCGATGAAAAAGCACACCAACTGGAAAGACACCAGGAAACGCCAAGAAAGAAGGGATATCTATACGCCCTAGGAAACAACACAGCAAAAGAACATAGCCCAATACTCCGAATGCAAGTAAATCAGACAGCAGCAGAATTTCTAATTGACACGGGGGCAACCGTAAATGTGATCAGTGAAGAGGTCTATGAAAATATACCAAATGCCCCCCGCCTGCAACCAGCTCGAATGCTCATTTTTCCATATGGATCAAAAACACCGCTGGCATGCAAGGGGTTCTTCATGGCGTCGTGTCGATACAAGGAACACGAAAAGAAGATCCCCATGCACGTTCTGGAGGCAGCCACTGAGAGCGGATGCATACTGAGTTACCAAGCAGCAATAGAAATGGGACTAATCCACATACTGTACCGCCTCATGGTACACAAATATCTAGACCCCACGGCAAGCATAGACCAAGTCTTCCCATCACTGTTCAAAGGCCTCGGAAAATTAAAGGACAGGCAGATAGAACTCCACATCAACACCAATGTCCCACCCATAGCCCAACACTACCGAGGAATACCCATCAATATTCAAAAACAAGTGGAAAATGAACTGACTAAGCTGCTGGAGGCAGACATCATTGAGCCGGCGGAAGGGCCCACCCCATGGGTCTCTCCAATTGTACCCATGCCCAAAAGGGACTCCCAAGACATCCGAATATGTGTGGACATGAGAAGGCCAAATGAGGCCGTACTAAGGGAACGCCACCAAGCCCCTAGAATAACCGACATGGTACACCTGTTGAATGGGGCAACCGTGTTCTCAAAACTGGACCTCAACAAAGGGTACCACCAGTTGGAACTCCGCAAAAGCTCCCGATATATAACCACTTTCGCCACCCATCTAGGACTCTTCCGCTACAAGCGGTTAAGTTTTGGTGTGTCATCCGCGGCTGAAATCTTTCAGTCAGAAATTCATAACGTCATCAAGCATGTGCCCAACTGCTTGAACTACAGCGACGACATCCTGGTCTTCGGGCAAAACCAAGAGCAACATGATGACACGCTAATGAGAGTGTGCATGGCTTTGGAAGAGGCACGGCTCACCCTAAACAAAGACAAGTGCGAATTTTGCAAGAAAACACTCTGCTTCTTCGGTCACATATTCTCTGAGAAGGGAATGACACCAGACCCGGAGAAGGTCAGCGCACTCCGAGAAGCCAAGCCGCCTGCCACCACATCAGACCTCAGGTCATTCTTGGGTCTTGCAAGCTACTGCACCAGATACATAAAGGACTTCGCCTCCATCAGCGAACCCCTCCGAGCGCTTACCAAGCTCAACACCGACTTCACATGGACACCACAGTGTCAAGAAGCATTTCAAGCAATCAAACACGCATCTCCGAAGCTCGGAACATGGCATATTTTGACCCCAAAAGAACAACAGAACTCATCGTCGACGCCAGTCCAGTCGGTCTAGGCGCCATCTTGACACAACTGGATGACCGAGGAGAAAGCAGAAAACATTTAGTGTCCTATGCCAGTCGAAGCCTCTCCAAAACCGAACAAGCCTACTCCCAGGCTGAGAACGAGGGTCTGGCTGTAGTCTGGGTCTGCGAACATTTTCATTTGTTCCTATATGGGAAACCTTTTGTAGTCGTAACGGAGCATCAAGCCCTCGTCTTCATCTTTGGCAACCCTCAGGCAAAAATGCCACCACGAATAGCTCGATGGGCTCTTCGACTACAAGACTATCAGTTCTCCATCACCCACAGACCAGGAAAGGAGCAGAACCCCGCCGACTTCCTCTCGAGACATCCGAAAGACGAGTATGGGCCAGAACCATCCATAGCTGACCAGTACATAAGTAATGTCATCCACAGCAACACGCCACAAGGACTAGACATGGATCACATAACCCGTGAGTCAAACACGGACCAAGGGATACAAACCATCCTCAGATGCCTAGAAACGGGGCGATGGAAGCATGCAAAACAAATTCGAGAGACCATGAACGAAGACATCAAGCAGGACATCACCTGTTTCTTAGCCGTGAAGGAAGAACTTGCAAAGTCAGATGAAGGTATGCTGCTCAAAGGAACAAAGCTTGTGATACCACGCAGCCTCCGCCAGAAGGTACTAGAACTCGCCCACGAAGGACACTGAGGGATCGTATCCACCAAAAGGATGCTGAGGCAGAAACTATGGTTCCCTCAATTAGACACTGCAGTAGAGGAACTATTACGAGACTGCCCCACCTGTGCACTCGTAAAGCCACAAACCTTACCAGAACCCCTAAACATGACTGCACTACCCGAGGGGACATGGGAAGAGATAGCAGTGGATCATTTTGGGCCCATGGAGGGAGGAGAATACATTCTAGTGGCCGTCGATGAATACTCAAGATACCCTGATCTACAGTGCTGTCGACAGCAGCCCATCACACCATACCGGCCCTGGATCGAATGTTTGCAATCTACGGAGTACCCAAGGTAGTGAAGTCCGACAATGGACCCCCTTTCACCGGACAGGACTTCCAAAGATTCGCCGAATACATGGGTTTCAGGCACAGGAAGGTGACACCCCTATGGTCCCAGGCCAATGGAACAGTCGAGCGATTCATGAGCAACATCAAACGAACCACCCAAATTGCTCGCATTACGGGAGAACCTGTTGAGAAGCTATTACACCAACTCATGCGAGACTACAGAAACACGCCACACAGCACCACCGGGAAAACACCCTCAGAAGTGATGTTCGGACGAACGATAAGAACACGCATACCCCATGTGGCCGTTGAGGAAGATCAATATGAAAGAGACGCAGAAATGAGGGAAAAGGACAAATGCATGAAGGAGAACATGAAAAGAGCTGCGGATAACACACGACGAGCCAAAGCAAATGATCTGGCGCCAGGAGACATGGTGGTAGTCCGCCAGCCCCAACACCGGAAGAACATAGCACCATTCAACGAGAACCCTCTCATCATCGTCCACAAGAAAGGGTCACTCATCACTGCAGAAGGAGACCGCAAGTCCATAACGAGAAACTCATCTCACTTCAGGCGGGTGTCGAGAGCCCCAATGTGCGAGGACGCACATCTGAGTGATGAACTCACTACCTGGGACGCTCCATATGAAGGAGACCGAGAAGACTCGGAAGGAGAAGTACTTCCCGAGGACTGGACAAACCAGTCGGCCCGAATCGAGTGTCGACCCACGAGAACGAGAAAGAAACCCCACCGCCTCATTGAGGAAATGAACTGAGCCGGACTTAATGTTTAGTGACGGGAGGGTGTGATGTCCTCATTCGTTTCCCCTGAGGTCAGAAGTCCTCTGTTTGTGTTCATGGTTATTTCGCGGGCTGCGAAAGGCAGTTCGAGCCTGGTTGTGAAAGAATAAAGCTGTGTTGCACCCCAGCTCTGTGTCGGTCCTCTTTCAGAGTGTAGGGAGTTGAACCTGACAGCAGAACGTGAGGCGGTCCACGTTCGGGCACATTACAGTATTCACTACCCCCTCACTCTCGGGAGTGGGTGCCTTTTGACTGCCTTGTGTCGCTGGCGCGAAAAGCCCATTTGGTTTCCAACACTGGGTTGTCAGAGTGAGGTGCTTCTCTGTTGACGGCGCCCATAAATCACCCAGCAGGTGATGCGGCATAAGAGGGGCGGGCACCCCTTTCGTCCCTTTTAGGTACACTTTTGCAGGTTAAACTGTCCAAATGAATCGGTGTAATCTTTGGCTATGCCAGCGCAGACCAAATCACTTGATAGTTGGAAGGATCCATCGTTAAGCACTGTGGAGATCCAATGAAAAATAAAACTGATGTCTGAATTCCTGTGCATGAAATGCGTTATATTTTTCATAGAGTGATTGTGTGCTGTGTTAAGATGTTAGCCTTATAATAAGCTACATCTACTTCAATTTTTAGTCATACTGAGTTTTAGTGCCAGGAAACTGGCTTTGCCAGATAATTAACTGGTTTTTCTTGGTTCCTGAAGCTGTTCAAATGTATACAATTGTCAGCAATCAGCTCTCAACCTGAAAATGTCAGTTTATTCAAATTCAATCCCATGGGTTGGACGTGGGAGGTCAGGGAGCATTCGTCTTGGGCCATGCTCCCAGCCTTTCCGTGGATGAAATAAGTAAGGTCAATGCGTCATCGATTCTGCAGCGGGCTAACCTGGGTTTCTGAAGTGGGGTGCGAACATTTTATCCTTTGCTTTTTAACAGTGGGAATATGTAGCCTATTTTATCTGAGAGCACACAAATTGCACAACAGGTTCTAACAGTGGAACACGTTAGTTGGACATTGTCCAATGTAGGCGCCACCGTGTACAAGCAAGCCAAACCCAGTGGTCGAAGTAAGAAAAGAAGTAGTGGAACTATGTTCCCTGCTAGCCTGCCCCGCTCTTCACAAACCCCATTGCCCTGCCCCCACCCACACACAATACAAACCCCCAAACACATGTGCTTGCTGTTTAAGGGAATGTTCAGTGCAGTGCCCTGAAAGTTTCAACTGCTTCCTACACTGTTATTTTAAAACGAAATTTTCCGGAACTGTTTCTTTTTTAAATAAAAGTATAGGAACAGTAAAACTTAATTAAAAAAAGTAGAGGAGCACCGTTCCAAACCGCTCCCGCTCACTTCGACCACTGGCCAAACCACACTGTAGCTGAAAAGGTAAACCGTCCATTAAATCGGTATTATAGAACTTGCCAAACGAGAAAGCAGTATTTGGTCAGGTTGTTTACCCACTAAATCCCATTTAGATGGAAGTACCTCAAGTAATGGACTCTTTTAAAAAAAAATGTGTATTGGCATTTCACATCAATCACAATTATACCCAACAACTTCGACCAGCTTCAAAATTGTACTAGCATGCATATTCGGGGGTCGATCTTGTTTCGGGAGCCATAGTTTATCCCTGAGCTGAGGGCCACACAAAGCCCTCTCCATTTGTACCCATCTTTTCCATGAGTCTTCCGCACACCAGTCCTTAAGAACCCTAATTTGTGCTGCTTGAAAATATTTTATTAAATCTGGGAGACTTAGACCCCCGACCCCTTATCTGTAGGAGTCATAAGCGTACGTAGTGCCAATCTCAGAGTTTTTATTGTTCTATATAAATACTGAGAATGCTTTATGTAATTTCAGAAAAAATATGGCGGTGACCCAAACTGGTAAAGCTTGAAACATTTGTAGGGCTTTGGGCAATGTAGCCATTTTTACTGAATTAATTCTACCTACCCAGGAAATAGTCAAGGGGTCCCACTGTGCGAGTTGTGTTTTTATTCCTTTTAACAAGGGAGGCTAATTGGCTTCGTATAAGCCATATGTTGTAGACGTTATAGTCACCCCTAACAATTGAATCCCTTTTTGTGACCAGCCAAATTGTGTGTGCGACTGTAAAACCTGCATGTCTGAGGGAGGGAGGGAAAAGTTTAAAATTTCGGATTTAGATACATTTATTTTCAAACCTGCAGCCTTCCCAAATTTCACAAATTCTCTTGTCGCTGCTAGTAATGTTTTTAAAGGATCTGAAGCCAGGAGAAGCAGATCATCTGCGTACGCCATGATTTTATGTTGAACCCTCTCAAAGTTGATTCCCCGAATATCATCTGTCTGTCTGAGTAGCGGTTCCAGGTGAAGTGCATATAATAATGGAGATACGGGACAACCCTGTTTGGTCCCACGTTGCAGTGGAATGGGAAGAGACAAATAACCATTTATTAACAATCTGGCTGATGGTTGTTTGTAATGGGCCTTGATTTTATCAATTAACTTAGGACCGACCCCCATCTTGGCTAAGGTGAGGAAGAGAAACAACCATTCGACATGATCAAAGGCTTTGTCTGCATCTATAGATACGAGAACTGTCGGAATAATTTTCTTTTCTATTTTTTCTATAATGTAGCACGTTCTCCTGATATTGTTGTGTGTCTTTCACTGCATAATAAAGCCGGTCTGATCAGGATGTATTAATGAGGGAAGTAAATCCTCCATCTTATTTGCTAACACTTTTGTGTATTCCTTCGCATCCAAATGTATTAATGCAATCAGGCGGTAAGACCTGCAATTACTTAGGTCTTTACCTGGCTTGGGGAATAACACTATTTTCGCTTCTTCCATTGTGGCCAAAATTGTACCTGAGGATGCAAAAGAATTATATAACTGGGTGCAATTTGGGAGCCAAAATATTCCGAAATGTTTTATAAAATGACGCCGGATATCCATCGGGACTGGTGGTTTATTTAGCGTGAGGTCTCGAATAACAAGAAGAGCCTCCTCTAGATTGATATCAAGTTCAAGCAGCTCCATATCCACTGCCGCCACTCGAAGGACAACCGTCTCCAGATATTCCATTTGGAATTGCAAGTATGGGGATTCCGAGCGGTATAAATATGAATAAAATAAAAGGAATTGTGAGAGAATTTGAGAAGTTTCTGTAAGCATATCACCAGAGGAGAGCCGAATCCTCTGAATAGTGCGGGACACTGCTCACTGTCGGAGTTGGCCTGCCAGTAATCGGTCTGTTTTATTGGCTTTGATATAGCATTTGTGTTTAAGGAAAAGAAGAGATTTTTCAGCTTTCTAGGGTTGAAACAGATGAAGCCTTCGCACCGTCGACCTATACACTTTTTGTATAGTCGGGCCTGTGTTAGTTTCCAGGTTTTGCATCACACTTCTAAGTTCCTCCTATAATTCTATTTTGATTGCCAATTTCTGTTTGCATCTAATGTCCTCTCCGGCATTCAAGACCCCTTAAAGGCATCCCATGTTATGTTTGGTGAGGTTTCCCCTTTTTGGTTTAAATCAAAGGACTACCCAATTTGCAATGCAATTTTATCCCTGCTTATTTGATCTTGTAAGAGTTCAGATGGGAATCTCCATGCCCACAGTCTCTGCTTGTCCGTAGAAACCTTTAGCTCTACCACTATTGGTGCATGACCCTATATGGATAAGGCATGTGTCGTAATTTACATAATGCTGCCCATCAGCAAGATGAAAGCCCAGACATAATCTATACATGAAAAGGAGCCATGTACATGCAAATAAAATGTATACCCTTTATCTGTTCCCCTAAGCGTCATCCAAGCATCCACCAAAGAGAGTCGTTTAAATTCCTGTTTTAGCGTAACGGATGGAGGAGGTTGGACGTAACGTGTTGTCGTGCTTCATCTCGAGCAGGGTCCCACACTATATTAAGGTCACCCACAAGCATCGTTACACCCTCCATAAAGGACTCCAGATGACCCAGAGTACATTTCAGAAAATCTTCCTGGGATGCATTGGGGGTGTATATTGCTGCCACCGTCAGTTTAATAGAGCTAGGTTCCAGGACTGCAAAGATATATCTGCCCTCTTTATGGATCTTAATACGTAATACCTTAATTTGGGTCTTGGCCTTGATAGCAATAAGCACTCCGTCTACCTTCCCTTCAGCATTCGCCTGTAAAATAACAGGGATTGAGAGATACAGATCTTATCCGCTCTCCGAATATGGGTTTCTTGAAGTGCCACCAAATCCGGTTGGTGCCGCCTCAACAGTCCTTCTAGTTTCTTACGCTTTACCAGAGTTTTAAGCCGCCTAATGTTCAGTGTTAAGAGCTTGAATTTAAAAAAACACTGTGTCCCATTAGCACGGGACGGACAAACATGCAGTCATTTCCACTGTAATATTTCAAAGTTAGCAGTGCACAATGGTTGCCCCTTCCTTCTTTCCCCTCATCTCCCCAATAAACTTTCCCAATCCCCACCACCCACCACCCACTTCCCCTTTACCCTCACCCAACAAGTCCCCTGGTATTGATCCCAGTACCTACTGTATCCTGTGGTACTAACCGCCGGCTGTAAGTCACGTACAATCCCAGGGCAAAGTGTGGGGTGTCGTAACACCCCCATCAGTTACCTGAACAGATGAGTTCCGATATGTCATGTTCCATCCCCGCTGTACTTTAAATACGCCTTCAACGTTTTGCGGTTGAGTCCATAGTCCTTTCCTTGAAACAGCTCTATATAAAAGTTTGGGATTTTGGACCTTTACGGAGGGAGCGTGTCGCTATTCTTTTTCAAATCTTTATTTTTCCTTCTGCAACGTTCCTGTAGAGGCCATTCCCATGGTCTGCCCTGCATAGTCTGTTTGGTGTTATGCTTCAGCTTGGCCCCGCATCGAGCCATTAGTCCCGTATCTGTCTCCTCTTCTATTTGAAGCAATGCCATCCCTGATTCTCTGGAAGTTATTCTATGCTGTTTACCCTCCAGGGAGAAAAGCAGGTCAAACAGAAAAGACCACCTACACCTGATTCAGCGTGTTTGAAGAGCTTTCATGACCACTTGCATGTCTCTGCGTTATTAGTGAAAGGTCTTGATAGAATTGGATCTCTGCTCCGCTATGCATTATCGGTGCCGCTGTTCTGACTGATCTTAATATTTGCTCTTTTTGGGGGTATAGTGCACATGCTGCCAATACAACATGAGGACGAGTGCCTGGTTCTTTTCTCTTGTGTCCCGTCCTATGGACCTGATTTAGCAGAACATTGATATTTTCCTCACTCACTATAAGATCCGCCAAAAAATCTGTGTTATCGCCTCTTTTAGGTCTGGGTCTGTTACTGATTCTGGGAGATTTTTTTTTGTATGTTGGAGCACCTTAATTGGTTCTCTAGGTCTTCACTTTGAATTTCAAGGTTAAATGTCAACCTCAACAGTTGTTCTATTGCGACCTCTGCCTGTTTACTATCATCTACAAGTTGCTGGATAGCTCGCTCATTCATAGAAACAGGCTCCCCCAGATAGGAATGTTCTTACCGAAGTCTGTAAGGGAATGCCTGATTTTGGAAGTAAACGTGTTAAATTGTAACTGAAATGGGGCAGAAAATGTGTCCTGAAAGTCTTGAAAACGTTTGGTAAAGTCTTCTTTTGAGTCGGCCTTTCTGGGTCTTCAGTATTCACTTCAAAGAGACACTGCGGCACAGGTGAATCCGTGGACGTAGTTGTGTCCGAGCTCCTTGCCCAAAGTTTCTCCAATGGATTGGATACGGTTTGATGAGGTTGCGTAAGCCCAACCGGGGTCTGCTTCGTTCTACCTCTTGGCATGTGCGTAGGGTTATAGGCCTTGTGTGGTCTTCCAGATCTCACTGTAGTTCCCCCAGTAGCAAGTCCTATTTGTGGGTTACAGAAGCCGGGTTCTGCTTCATCAATGTGTGCCCTAATTAGTTTAGAGCAATGTTCCTGTAGGCTGTCCTCCTTTGTTTTCTACTCATGGCAAAGCATTCCCCGCTGGCAACGGACCTTTATAGCATTATTGAAGGGTGTGGGGCTTGCTTGCTCCTGACTTGATTAAAGAAATAGCGCTGAAAGGAGGTGCTTTGTAACCAAGGTAAGGATGTAGACCTGCTGTACTCACAGCCACTGACATGCTTCCACGTAATACCACAAAAATATACGTCTTATTTGGTTCCAGTGGAGATGCTGATTGCTATTTTCTTCCACTGTATGTCAGCTTAAAAATATCTGCTGCCTACTTTGGGAAGAGTTTCTTAATGTATCATGTCGCCCTCTGAATGCGTTTTGGGAGCTAACACCATGCGTAACTTGGCTTTACTTTTCCTGTGACTGGGGATCCCTGCTAGATAAGGGCTGAGCCATGCACCTCACCCCGCTCTCGGTCCTCCAAGCCCTGGGAGTGCTTACCACACTGCAGCCGGTGTCCCAGATGCAGAACCCAGTCTGCGCAGCCACCAAACAATCCGTGCTACGCCGTCATCTCCAGAACTCCTCCAGCTCCTCTGCACTAGCAAGGGGGCCACCTGACACGCAGGGGGGCACGCCCAGGAGTAGATGCTGTCTAGCGTCCAAGGATCCCCAGCCAGAAGCCCACACCTCGGTAGCTCCACTCAGACTGCCACGTCCTGCACGCAATCCCTTGCAATCCAAGTGTCCAATAGCCTCTGGGGGTTCAAGATGCACACACGGCCCTCCTCTTTGCAGCATTCAGCATGGCTAGAATGCCAAAAGGCGTCATCTTGGATGGAGCGCTTGCACGCACGTATTTAACATGCGGCAGCCATCTTGGAATTCCAAGTAATGGATTATTGACTGCATTTACGAAAACATGCCATGGAAGTGCCCTGATAAAACGTACCAGCTGCTTTCAATTAACACGAGCATCAAAGAACGGTCCAAACGTCTAACAACTTCCTTCCACCAAATGTACAATCCTGAAGCAGACATTCTAAAATGTATTCTAAGTTTGGGAAAGCCTAACGAATCAGTGGGTAGCGTTCTTTACCCCTTGATTAGTGATGCACATGCGCATTTCAGCTAGAGGGTGTTCCTTTGCTCTTAGCCCACACTTTTTATCTGATACTTCTTCTCACACTCATGTTTTCTCTTAGTCTCTCACCCTTTCTTGCTTATATTTCCTCTTGCTCATGATCGGCAAAGCTATCAACGGCTTCCTCCGTTACACTATTCCCCACCTCATTCCATTGCACACCTGCACCCCTTATCACATCCGTCTTTAAAAATGTGCACTCTCCTCCTTTCACCCTGGTGCCTATAAATACAAAACCCAAAGAACAGTAAATGCCAACACTATTGGCATTGCCAATGCTTGTTCAATATTGCTATATAGCCAGAGTGTGCCAGTGAGATTTGCATTAGTGCAGGAGAATGGCTGTGCTTCGAAATCTGATGTGGATAACACCAACTATTCTGCTACCAAAAATGCACACTGTATTTACAATTATGTAAGATCAATTTAAATTGTGTGCATTTACATTAGTCCAGCTGCTTACTTTGGCCAGGTGAGAGAGGAGACACATTGGCACTTTGAATTGGAACGTTACAGGACGACAGATAAGTTATTGAGCATTAATTTCTGTGACAAGTCAATGAACAACATGACACCTGCTCATATGTTTCAAGGGTTTATTGTAACAGAATGTATACACAAGGTAATGTGGCTTTTTTAGAGTGTGTGTGATCACCTGCACCTTTCCTCGAGCTTATAGGGCATACCCAGCTCCCCAGCCCAGATTCATTATTCTAACACAATGGGCCTCATTATAAGGGTGGCGGCCACGGTATGAACGGTGCTGGTAAGGCACCAGCGCCGTTCATACTGGGCTGCTGCATTACGGGTTCTGTTCGTGGGTTCCTGACAGCCCGCTTACCTGGCGGGCTGTGCGGCATCTGCGAGCAGAACTTGTGATTGCACTGGCACCGTTATGAACAGTGCCAGTCCAACCATGCTCCGCACCCCCATTCTGCCCTATGGGACAGAATGGGGATCGGGAGTCCGGCATTACCGCCACCCGCTAATGGGCAATTACCGGCCATTCATTTCGTAATGGGCCGGTTATTGCCCAATCGTGGGAGGCGGAGACGGTAGCGAGCATGGCAGTAGCTGTGCCTGCCATACAGGCACGGCTAACGCCATGCTCGTGATGAGGCCCAATCTTTCCACAAGATAGGTTGACTACAGTCAGGGTACCCTTACTATCTAGTTCTGTCCGGCAACCTAGGGGTGGGGGCCTATAGGGTGTAGCATTATCCAACTCACTCACTCAGTGAACTTACAGGATAGTCTACTTTTTCAGCCACATTTCTCCTATTGGCCAGCTCTTCAGCTTCCCCTCAGGGTGGCAGGACATGAATAAGGTGAAAAGGGATTAGAGTTGAAGTAATGGGGATTGTCACCATAATCAAAGCATTGACCTAACAACTCCCCTTCAACACCCCCTTCTTGAGTTATCGAACATATACTACAAAACAGAAGGACGGTGTGAAATACACTTGACACGCATTCATGGAACTGAAACACCCTCTTTAATAGTGTACAACACCCATCTTAAGCCATGTTCACCAGTATTACCCCCACTAAGGATCCCCTTTAAGCCTGGACTCAGTGTACAGTGGTCCATGAAATTCGAGGGAGAGGCCCTGGTGGCTGCATTACCAGTGCCTTGTATCAGAACTCCTAATGCCCCTGCCCAAGAAGCTGCCACACCCCTTGTATATCAGTCCTGAATTATTGGGGGTAGAGTCAAGCCCACAACCTTGAAAGCAGTTGGAATTCGTAGATGGATCCATCCACTGAGAGAGGAGAAAGCGGGTTCCTACCTTTCTTGTCCTTGTCAAAAAGTCATAAAATAGCAATGTCATATTTCCAGAATGATTTAGTCCAGTCTATGCAAGCAAAGAGAACCCTGCTAACATCCAGGAGAGGCAATCTATGTTCCTGGTTAGAAGCTTTCATGGACCCCAGACTTTGAAGGATGTAAACTTTATGCAAATGAAATGAAGAGCATATTTTAGGGAGGAAATTGGGACCTGGTCTTAAAACCAAGCATCAAGAAGTACCCTAAGGCGGGGTGACCAAACTGCAACAAAAAGCCCCCAGATTCTCAAAACTCTTGGTAGGAGATATTTCTACCAAAAATAAAGGCTTACAAAATAAAAACCTAATTTTAGGTTGATTAACTCCAGAGGTTCAGAGGGAGCCTCAAGTATGGCCTTAAACACCGTTGGAAATTCACATAGAGAGATTAGCTTCATTCTTTCTGGGTTTAAGCGAATAATGCCCATCACACCTCTGCTACCGTCCTAAACGGAGTGGACACCTCTATGAATGAGTAAAAGGATGAGGGGCATGGAGTTGAAGAAATGGGGATTACCAACTGTAATCAAGGCATTTTCAGTAATGTACAATATTTACAGAGATATACCATTGAAGCAGGTGTACTTTTTAAATCACATAGAAATTTCATAACAAAATAAGCATAAGATCATTTGTGCACTTTAGGGCTACCAAGGGTGTTTCAACCCTCAATAAATAACAAAGAGCCACACAGCATTGAGCCAATTCAGTACTTCTCAATATGGTCATAAGTAGAGCAAAAGAAAAGAAAATGCATTAGCTCTTCAACAGGGCGCCCCACAAAATAAACAAGAACTTTCTTCCGGGTTACCTGACCAAACAGCTTTTACTGCCCTCAGACAGAGGTATGTAGATAAATCTAGCTCTAGTTAGCAAGGAACACTCGTAGAAGTAATTTGAGAAGGTTACATATTGCTGGATATTGTTAGAGGATATCACTGTGTACCTCCAGTAAATACGTTTCATCATTTTGGTTCCTTCTCTTACATCCCTTGAGTAGGACTAACTGTTGTTTCAGATGTATTACCATAGCTTTATCCAAACTAACCATTTCCATCGAATGCCATTGAGCACTGACCTTGGAAAGAGATGTTTTAATATATAATAATCAAGGTATAGACAAGGCTCTAGATTTACAGAGGAGAGACTTAATGGTATCCTGAGTTAGGTCTGCCTTTTTGTGACACCATAGTCTCAGACAGTGTAAGACTGGTTGTGGGGAAAGATGATCTTCTATACAATTCAGGCCTAACTATTGATTTACTGCAAAATTCGATACAGAACTGGGAAGCCAGAACACATCCTTCAAAAATTGGTTTTCCATAGACTGTTTAGAAGTTAATTTCGCAAAGCCCCAAAGAGACATCCCATAATTGGCTATCAAAAGAGCTTTCTTTTGATACACTTCCAAAATCATGTTAATTGGTTGGGACCTGCAAATCTTGAGAATTAGAAAAACATCACTAATGGCGTCTACCTCATTCTTACATTTAGTATTTCTGTATGCCTGGAGCTTGTTAAGGATTTATTCAAACGGATTCCCAAATAGTGGAATTCTTTCACCGCCAGAATTGCAGATGTGCACAGTACATTGATGACCTGTGGCTCATGAGGATAGGCGATTTAGAGGCATTGACTCTCAAATCTAAATTCTTCATAAACCTTTTACACTCAATAATTTGTTTCTGTAAGGCTGGAAGGGTGTGTGCCATCAAGATTGCATCGTCAGCATATCAGCATAAGCTAATAGAGGAAACACTTCATGTCCAGTTCTAGGGGCATCAGTTCCTACTGTAGATAAGGCCACCTATAGGTCAATGATACATAGTGAAAGAAGTAGGGGCGCCAAAACGTGCCCCTGCCGTATCCCAGTTAAAACTGGGAAATGTGGGCGTGGAATGACCCCCTCATCCACTTTTCACACAGGCTTCCGCTCCCTGATGAATATGTACTAGAGTGTTTAATATTTCCCTTGGACAATTGGGTACTCATAATTTAACCCATAATTTGGACCTATTGAATTTATCGAACATGGTCGATAGGTCTAAAAAGGTTACATGTGACTTTAACGAATGGAATTATAATGAAAAAAGAAAATACTGAATTTTTAAATTTTTATTTGGGGGGTCCTACCTTCTCACCACCAGACCCCCTGTTTCCCCACATTTCTAAACCCACCGAACCACACCACCCCTTTTAACCCCTTACCCCCACCCCATATCTATTTATTTTACAATATTTTTTCGTTACATTTTCATTCGTTATTTTAAATTCGTTAAAATCACTGCATACCATCTATAAACGCTAAATAAATGTGTTGTTGTATAAATCTGGGGGGGTGCACCACTATGAGGTATAGGTTTAATGCCTGTTCTGAGGTCCCCGCACCTGCCCGAAAGCCCAATTGTACATTTGACAAAATGTTGTTTTCCTCCACCCATTGCTCAAGTTTAAGTTTAGTAAAAGGTACTTCCCAAAAATTATAAATTGTGTGTTCGGAAGGGAGATCGATCTATAGTCTGTGGGACTATCCCTTTTCCTTTTTTAATGAATGGGATGGATAAGTACCCACTTCCAATGGTATGGTATGCTACCTTTGTTTAGCAAAGCATTAATTCTAATTTCAAAATCAGTGCCCAGGATTCCAGCAGATCTGGAAAGATGTCAGCCGGAATCCCAACTGGACCCGGGCTTCGATCGTTGGTGAGCTAATTTAAATCTCTGGACAGTGGCGACAGATTTCATTTGAGGGGTAAGGAGTTTCTTTTTTTTTTTATTCAACATTGTTTTAGTTGAAAAATCAACTTTTCAATATTTTACATCAAGGTTACATTTCTTTCTTTTTACATAGACATATGCATCAGGTCATATATTTCATTACAATAAGCTATCCAACTTGGAGTCACATAGATCATAGAAAGAAAACAAGTGATATTTTATGTGATATGATACGATGGGAAGACATCACAACAGTTACATGGTATGATAGTTGCATTGGTTTCCCACTAAATTCACAGAATTCAGATATTGCACCGTTGCTATAATTAAGGAGACATTTACTGTGTTAAATATTTCATACCACAATTGTTCTTTCGTGAGTAGTACTTTATGTTTAAAGAACTTAAAAAAAGTCTTACCCTTAGATCGAGTAGAGAAGAGCATTCCGATATTAGATGGAAGGTAGATTCTTCTTTCATAGGGTTTTTACAGAATCTGCAGGTGGTGCTTAGCGTTGGAGTTTTGGAGTATTGGGCCAGTTTGATCTTAGTTGGAACTAGGTCTAATCTAAAGCGCAAAAAAGTATCCGCATATGATCTATCAGGGAAAGTTGAAATGTATTTCGGAATGTCATTCAGTGCTTTTACAATAAACGGGCCTGCTTTAAAGGCTGAGTATTGAAGACATTTTTCCCTTGTGGTGATCCAGTCATATCTAAGAAGCTTGATTTTTGCTTTATCTGGGAAGAGGGCAAGGTCATTGAAAGAAATGTCAGCTCTATCAAGAGTTTTTTTACACTCCTCGACCCATGGGGAGATCGAGTTATCGTTTGAGGATTTCATCCAGTCTCTTACTGCCAGAAATACATTTTTGGCGTTATCTGGAGTAAGCAGGGCTTTCCAGTAAAGTGCTAACATTGCCCATGAGACTGCCACGGCTAAAGAAGACAGCCCAAGTTCATATCTAAGTATGGTTATTGGGAAACTCTGCGGGACTGGCAGTAATGTTTTCCAGTATATACCTTCAATGTAGTCCCAGTTTATTTGTTTATTCATAATCTTGGTGTGACTTCCATATGTTATAATGGGAACTGTTTTCTGTAAGTAAAACATACGAGCAGGTATTAAGGAAAACCGACCATACTTTCTTTGTAAAGCTTTAGCTTGAATTGCCAAGAGTTTCATTCTGTTAGAGATTTCATCTTTGTATGGAGTGTCGGCTATGCTTGCATTGATGTTAACTCCTAGATAGTTATACTGATATATTATATCAAGTGGACAGTTAGAAATGTACGACTTGAATTTGATTTAGGATTTTTTAGGAGATGTTTAGACAGTTAAAATTTTCGTTTTCTTGATATTGATTTCAAGTGTGTTTGTTTCTGCGTATTTTGATAACGCACCTAGTTTCCTCTGAAGTCCTATGGGTGTTTTGTCAAAAAGGACCATATCATCTGCATATAATATGTAGGGGATTGTTAAGGAACCTATCCGTGGTGAGAACAACCAGACGGTCAACATTTCTTTAAAAAAATCACTGATATAAAAGTTAAAAAAGATTGAGGCGAACAGACATCCCTGTTTTAGACCTGTATTTGTTCTTATTGTATCAGACAAGAGTCCGTCAGTAGTAAGTTTTACTCTTACACTCGTGTTCGAGTAGAACAATAAAATTAGATTAAGAATATGTGCCGGGCAGTTGGCATTACCAAGTTTCTCCCATAGCAAGGAGCGAGAAATAGAGTCGAAGGCTTGTTTGAAGTCGACTAGGGCAAGATAGATTGGTTGTTTTAAACGAATGGCTTCAGCTTTCAATATGGCAATAGTGATTAAATTTAGTGATGTACCTATGCATGGTACAAAGCCAGATTGATAGTGATCCATTAGATCCTGTTCGCAGAGTCATTTTGTAAAGTCACGGAGTACAAGTCTTGCTAAAATTTTCCCTGGCATGTCTAAAAGAGCTATAGGGCGGTAGTTAGAAGGGGAAGATCTGTCGCCCGATTTAAAAATGGGGATTATGATTGCCGTTTGCCATGATGGTGGACATTTATTTTGGGTTATGATGTTTTTAAAAATCAAGAATAAAACCTCAGCCCATGCTTCTGGGTTTTCTTTTAAAATAGCATTTGTTATCATGTCAAGGCCGGGGGCACGTGATTATTTAGTTTTTTTATTATAATGATTATATCCAGGAGATCAAAAGCCAGTGCTTTGTTAACAAAACTACTTTGGTTTGTAGCAGAATGAACTTCTTGCAGTTTGAATAGAAGGTTTCCATAATGTTTTACCCAGGTCCTTTGGTCGATGCAGTTTAATAGGATGGATTTTTCAGCTGTTTTGTCTGATGTGTTTATTAGTTCCCATATTTCGCCAGCTTTTTTGTATAAAATTGCTTTTAGCATAGTTTCTGTGTTGTGTTGCTTAGTAGACGCTATTATTTGCTTAATTTGATTTCTATATTTATTTTTTGTTTTTGTTTTGCTGGTGTATTATTTAGAGCCGAGAATGATCTTAAGTCAGACCTTAGTTTTGCTTTGAGGGCAGTTATATCAGGGTTCCATTTGTATTTATGATTAAAGGTCGGCTTGGTGTATTTATTGCTCGATTCGTGAATAATTTGAATTAAATCGTTGTAGTGGGTATGGGCCGACTGCTCTTGTTTTTGATGCAAGAGTCGTGTTAGGTAATTTATACGAGATGAGTTCCACCGGAGTCTTGTCCTTGCATTATTAATTGCAAGCGCGACTTTGTAGTACTCAGTGTTTGATTTAGGATGAGGACTCCAAGAGGTTACCACCAAGTCGTGATCGCTCGAGGAGGTTTCAAGGATTTGAAAGTTATTTATTGTTTTCGTTGAGTTGTTGGAAATGAAAACGTAGTCTAGAGTTGATTGAATATTGCCTTGTTTCCAAGTTGGTCTCGGGGGCACATCCATAGGGAATGTGCCATTTAGTAATGTAAAATTTCTGATTTTCATTAGAGATAGCCATTTGCTTGGTCTAGTATTGTTTAATTTTTCAAAGGACTGTAGCAGATTTATGTTAAAATCGCCAGCGATTATTGTATTGGTTATGTCAGGTTCGAGAAGAATTTGGTCAAGAATAAGCTTAACTTTGTCCGCGAATTGTAGAGCATCAGCAGAGACTGGATTCCAATATATGTTAATAACCGCAGTTTTAGGATAGAAAGGATGGTTTTTATTCTCAGTCATAATTAAGGCTGGTTGGATGCCAGGATCTGGACTTTTCCATGCAGATATGGTTAGTTGAGAGTCAGTTCTTACCTGCAGCAGGTTTCCCCTTAGCTGGTTTAGAGGCGTTAATTGCTACAAGTTGGTGATCCGGCCAAAGAGGAGTGCTGGACATCCATGTCTCTTGTAACAGAATGACTTTGTAGTTGTTAAGTAGTAGAGATTTGGAGTTCAGTAAGTGGGAAAACCCATGGGTATTCCAGGATATGAGGGTGAGTTGGTGAAGAGGGGCCCTAGCTTGCTAGTGATTATTATTCACTAAGGCTCTGGCAGAGGAAACCCATGCCCATTTGAATTGTTGCTGGGGAGGTTGAGATTTGGTAGTTGGATTGCAGTTGGTACATGATGAGTTCGAGGTGGATTGAAGGGGGATTTGATTTTTTTGGGCTCGGTAAGTTCTGGAGGTCAGGAGCCGGAGGAGCAATAGGTTCAAGAAGGAGGCCTTTTTCAAAAAGTAATTGGCGTTGGTCCCAGACGTGGTTTTTTACAATTAGAGATCGAATTTTGACATCAACAATGTCTTTGTGTGCTGGTATGGGATAGGAGACACCGTCAATGTCCTCTGGGTTAATGTGTTTTAACTGGGGTAGGGAGTGAAATATTGTAAGTATAGTAGTCCTGTTTGGAAAGGGATCTGAAAATAATCTGTCAATCATGGTAAGCCTGAGCGTTTCGTTTTATAGAGCTCTAGGTAGCCATTTAGCTTCTTGGGAGGCAGCCACATCATAGAGGTTTGAGTCGGACTGATCAACAGGAAGAGGTGCACTGGTAGGATCGTCTACATTTGTGGTTTCAGTGGGGGGGAAGAAGAAGCATCGTTCGGAGCTATACGCTCTTGGTCTCTCACAGGAGAGTCTTTAGGAAAAGGGGCTCTCCTCACCAATTTTCTTCTTTTTTGTTCAAGGGTCATGAAAGGATTTGCATCATGGTCTAATCCAATGCAGAACATTGGATCTCGAGGGGAGATCTGACTCTGTCATGATGAAGACTTTGGTGTACCGTTTCCATGATAGATATGTTGTTTGGATAGACTGATAGATTCATTAATTCATCTTTTGTATTGACCTTGTGTGAGGATTCTGCCTCACATAGTGGTAATGCAGGCACAGTACACGAAAATATAGAGACAGGCTTCTGACCTGCGAGAGACATCACACCATCAGAGGGCAGCTCAGGATTCAAGGTGGACTCTTTGGAAGGAAGAGCAAGGATAGCTTGGGTCACAGCCTCGCTAGGCTGTGCATTTTGTTGAGGTGGTAGTGAAATATTTTCTACAAACTTTTTAGCTTTAGAAGCTGGTAGTTTTTTTTTTTTAGTCAAAGGTTGATTCTTGGTTATTTTTTCTTTTTTTTTGCGGATTTTCAAATATCGGGTCTGCGTTGTTATTCAGACTTTGGAGTAATGATGATTTGTTGTGTTTTTTACGTTTTCTTCTCTTATTCTGTGAGCGGCGATTGAAGATCTCATAAATTGGACTATGGACTGGTGGAGGAGAGGGGGATGATTCAGACTCAGGACATAGGTCCACCACCGGTACCAGAGATGTCCACGGAGGGTCAGGGATCTGAGGAGTTGGAGTTTGGGTCACAGTCCCATTAAGCTCCTCGACGGGTGTAATGTCTCTCTCAGAGGAAGAGATTGTACTAAGAGTGTTTAACTCAGCATTCACAAATGCTGGAAAGTTTATTTCCATCCAATCAATTTTGCTAATTAAGTTGTTTAGCAAGAGTTCCTGAGAACCTACACGGGAGTCTAAGAGTTCACAAAGTTTGATGAGTGCTAACATCAAAGTGTTTATAGCCATAAGGGCAGGTTCTATAGTGAGGTTGGGAAGTGAAGGGAAGCCAAAAGATGGACGTGGGGTGGGTTTAACAAATGATGGGACTTCAGTGTTGCATGATGAATCAGACACCGGAGAGGAAATAATGTCGTTAGGGCAGTCGGTTGGAAACATTTCTGGGGAATTGGAGAGCCTTGAGTCAGCGAGGTCGTTCAGGGTGACCTTTTTGGTCGATAAGAAGGAAGCAGCACCATTTGCCGATGGGGGATGTGTTGAGTGTGCAATTGGTTCATTGTAGGGGTGGTTCGGAATTGTTTTTTTTTTCAATTTTTTTTTTATCGTTTCTTGCCATTGCCACATTCGAATCAGCTTTGTCAGAGGCAGAGGTATAAGCTCTGTAATTTGACCCACCCACTACCTCTGAATAGAGAGGGGGAAGGTAAGGATTTAAATCATGAGCTGGAATGAGTAGAGATTGCGTGGCAAGACACGAGGTGAAAAAGGCTTGTTCATCGAAAGCAGGGTGGTGGGTCTCATAGCACTCTTGCATGGTTTTCTCGGACATGCAGATTACTGAAGGGGAGTCAGTGCGAATTGTGGAGGGCTTTGCGATCTCCTCTGAAGGAGGGGTCAAAGCTGGAGGATCCTCGAGCGCGTTCACAAGGCCATGAGACGATGAGCCGCCAGACGTTATGGAAAGTTGAAGGCCCGGGCGTAAATGTACAGAAAGGCGCGGGGCATAGCATGGAGGGGGAAGGGGCATTCCAGTCGTTAGCCCAAACATGTTGGACATAGCACTGCTAGCTGAGTACACAGTGTTTTGACTTGCGAGGAACACGATGTGAGTAAGATTCTTACTTGACTCTTCAGTTCTTGGGGTTATGGATATGCCACGATTTAATTATCATCGACGCAACACATCCAGGCGGGGAACGTGTCGGATGATTAGCTGGGCGTCGGGAGTATAAAGCGAGAACCCTGTGAAGAGCGAGTCGCTACACGACTTCCGAGGTGGCACTACCTCAATTGAGAAGCTCACGCATCGGACTACGAGGCACTGGGGGGGTCAAAGAGTTGAGAACGATCAGTGGTGAATTGGGTGATTGTGGGGTAAATAGCACAGCAGCGGTGATGGTTGCACTCGGAGAAGCTTTTAGCTGCACCGCTTAGCGGTTACTAAGTTAATAGGGCAGAAAGCAACCAGAGTCACGGACAGATAAGTAGAAAGAAACAGCTAAGAAAAGAAAAAAAATTAAAAAACAATAAAGAGAGGGGGAGTGCTACAGCAACTCGCAACACTGCGGTACAGCGGACAGCGGACAGTACTTGCTGTGGTGCGCTCGCGCTGGTGCGCGCGGCCGGTTGTTTTTAAAGCCACGCAGTGTTGGGGGCGTGGCTATAACTAAAGATAAGGAAATTAACAAAATTAGCAATTGTGGGCAAGTTATAAGTCCGTATTATAAGTTTGTGTGCGTCTGATGATAAAGGGTTTATGTACCCGAAGCACGACCGTTGGTGAAGCCAATGGAGCAGGCAGGCTAAGAGAGTCAGTCAGAGGCAGCAAGAGCAGCAGGACCCGCCGTGCAGCTGACAGTACTTGCTGGTACTTGCGGTGGTGCGCGCGCTGGTGCGCGCGGCCGGTTGTTTTTAAAGGCATGCAGTGTTGGGGGCGTGGCTATAACTAAGGATAAGGAAATGAACAAAATTCGCAATTGTGGACAAGTTATAAGTCCGTATTATAAGTCCGTGTGCATCTGATGATAAAGGGTTTATGTATCTGAAGCACGACCGTTGGTGAATCCAATGTAGCAGGCAGGCGAAGAGAGTCAGTCAGAGGCAGCAAGAGCAGCAGGACCTGCCGTGCAGCCGACAGTACTTGCTGGTACTTGCTGGTACTTGCGGTGGTGCGGTAAGGAGTTTCGTAAGAAGGGCAACCGGAGTGGAAACGTGAGGCAGCACAGGTTTTGCAAGGGACAGAAAGGTTCATTAGTGCTTGAGGTCAAAGAGTGCAAGGGGAAGAATATTGGCATATGGAGTGAGCTAAATGGTGGAAGGAGTCCATAGGTAGATTTAAAGATGAGAAGAAGGAATTTGAAGAGGCATTGATTGTACATTATCAGCCATCCAGCATACGTGTGATGGAAAGAAGAAGGAGAGAGTGGGGGAGGTTATAGAGGGTGTGACTAGTTCAGCACTTTGTTCACGGTAGTGAAGGAATAAAAGGGAAGGCCCGAGAGGAGGATAAAATGGTGAGAAAATTGACTAGGAACAAGGGGAGAGAAATCAAGGTTTTTGTGGCCTGATAGGACTGATTGATCAGGACACAAAAGGAGTTGCACAAGACAAGTCTGGTGCAGAGGCATGGCACAAAACGAAGGGAGCCGGGTTACAAATTCTCCTTTTTGTGTCCAAAAACAGAAGAAAAAACACCAAATAGATCAAAATGCTTTTAAACTGAAAAAAGCGTTTTGGTTATTTAATCAAATTCGGAAAAAATCAGGGCATGAACAAGGTTAGCTAAAGATGATGAGTGAGGGAGAATGTGGAACTACAAGAGGGAATGGAGGGTGAGGGCTACAAGCAACATTAAAACCAAGCAACCTTTGGTATACAGTTTTCACCCATAATGCATTTAGCAAAGCCCATGGATCCATTCCTGTCTCTCAAAGGCATACCCAGGTATAGATGGGAATAGGAGGTGGTCATTTCAACTCTGGTTTTGCACTGGGGTAGGGTGTCTCCTGGCCCAGCAGCAATTTCTTTGGTGACTAGTACCAATCAGTTAATGTCTAAGAAAAAGGTAGACCCTTGTCTCACCCTCCTTGATGCTATTGCATGGCTTTGAATATTTTTGCACCCATGAAGTCCAGCTGCATCTGTGCTAAAGCATCAGCATGCTGGTTGAATTTAGAGCATCAGACCCCTAAGCAAGCCTGCCGACGCTGTGAGCGTAAATTGCAGCTTTAGTTTGATGAAAATCTTAAGACAGCCTACAAATTGTTAGTGGTTCAATATCAAGAAGTAATTAAGGTTACTAAATCGCAGTATTATGCCAACCACATTTTATCAGCCCCTTTTGTGGCTCGTGAGCTTTTTAAGGTTGTAAAGGAGCTTCCTAGTGTTTCTCTGACAAGTGACCCTTTGCTGTCAGAAGCACAATGTGATGCTATTAGCCTGTTCTTCAATGAAAAGATTAAGAAAATTCAACAAGCCATATTGGAGAAACCACAGCTTGATGCTGCTCTTGCAGTTAATTATAGGCCCATTGCATTGCTGCCTTGTCTCATGAAGCTCATGGAAGCCATTGGCACCCCACAATTATCTCATTTCATAGAATCCAATGCTCTTCTACATCCGTTTCAATCCGGCTTCCTCCCTGCTAGCGGTACTGAGGCAGTGTTGATCTCTGTTCTGGATGATATTGCTCTTCTCCAGGATCAGGGAAAGGTCAGGGGTTTTAATTCTCCTTAACCTCTGCATCGTGTTTGATACAATCAATCATAACATCCTGGTTTAGTGCCTCAGAGCATATAAAACTTTCTCTGTTTCGGTGATCAGAGCATATAAAACTGTTTCTCTGTTTCCTTTTCAATCCCCTCAAATCTCTCTTACTTGTGGGGTCCCCAAGGGTCCTCACTCTCCCCTCTCATGTTTAATCTTTATCTCCGTCCACTTGCAGACCTTATTCAGGAACAATGGGACACAGTTTCACACATATGATGATGACACGCAGCTGATTTTTTGTTTGGATTCCCTAGTACCTGCCTCCCTTTGCAAGCTTTGGAACTGCCTGGAGGCAGTAGGGGAGTGTATGGCCGCTAATTGGCTAAAAAATTAATGGAGAAAAAACAGAAATCATGGTCACAGGCTCTGTCACTGGCCAGTCTGCTTGGACCAAGGATTTCTGGCCTGAATCCCTGGGACCTTGCCCCCAATCTAGTAAATCAGTCAAAAGCTTGGGTGTTAAAATCCTACCTTCTGGTTCACGGGTGCTTCAAATCTCAGCGGTATGCAATTCAAGGTTTCTAAAGTTACAAATCTTGTAAAAAGAAATGCTACCTTTTCTTACATCAGATTCTCGAGCCAAAGTTGTAGCAGCTCCATATTAGGGTCAATAGCATATTGCAATGGCATCTATCTTGGTCAACCAGCCTTCCTAATACTGAGGTGGTAGCTATTGCAAAATGCTGCTGCAAGGCTGGATTTCAGAGCTAACCGCTGGGCTCACACACAGGATCTTCTTTAGTATTTGCACTGGCTTCCAGTTAGCATTTGCATTAAATTCAAGAATCTCTGCACTGCTCATCATGCTTACCCTCATGCCGGCGCGGAATATCTTCAGGATAAATTCATTTCTTATGTCCCTACAAGGGATCTTAGGTCAGCCTCTCAGAATCTCCTGACTGTTCCACGATTTCGTCTGGCAAGGGCAGGGGGTCAAGCATTCTCGACCCTGGCACCGTCGATGTGGAATTCTCTTCCTGGACAGCTGCAGGAGATAAGTCATCATCTAAGCTTTCAGAAAGCTTTAAAAATGTCTTTATTTAACAGAATGTGTTTTTCTTTTATTGTTCAGTGCTGGTCTCATTTTTATCTGCTGTTCTCTTAGCGCCTAGATGCCTCTGGGCCATAGTTAGCGCTCTACACGTTTTTTTACATTACATTTACGGATGATGAGTGTTTGTGTGGCACTTGTGGGCTGTTCCTAAAAAAAGAAGGGTTTTATCTGCATAGGGACCAATACAAGCCCAAAGCATGAGCCTGTTATTTTTTGTTTTGTGGGAGCAGAGGAATAGTATAGAGTCAATGATGACACTGAGAGCTTGGACCTGGAGGCTGTCTTTTGGATGTGTGTGAAGAGGGCATAATGGGTTTAGCATTGCCTAATTGTGTTACAGCCTTTCTCCACCAGCTAACATGAAATTAATTTTAGTACTATTCAGGCAGAGAATGTGGTGAACGCTCAAGTCTTAGCTCAGGAAGCTCAAGGCATAGAACGCTCAGCGTAAAACATTCTTGCTCAGTGGGCTGAGCACCCACTAAAGAGATCTGGAAGTCCCTCATTCAATAGGGTTTCACAATGGCTCAATAAACATTTCAGGAGAATGGAAGATTTGGAAAAAAGGGAAAAGAAACTTTGGGTAGTTCCTGCAGCACAGCACCTTTATCTTGTAGCAGAATCTACGGATACAGGTAAGTGTTTATGCAGATTTCTCCAATTCTACCATTAACAATCATGCAGAATGAGGGCTCTCAGGAAGGAAGACCGTGGAAAGTACAATGCTCACTCTAAAGGGTATGAGACAAATCGGCTTCATGTGCTGCAGCACATCTTGGGGGATAAAGAGATTAGTGGGAAACCCCTTCATACTTCTAAAATCTGATTCAGTCTCAGATTTCTTTCCTACAGTAAACCAGGTGCAATTTCTTGACATCCTTTTATTGTGGCATATAGAGCATGCAGATCTGAATGTACAACCTGTTTCAGACAATTTGTATATCCTGAACGTGAGGCCTCAATGCACTTAACCAGATGTGTGAGTAGCTGGAAGGCCTTCATCTGTTTTAGTGACAATCAGGAGACTTTGGAAGAAATGGATCCATCGTTTGTTCAATTTGGCTTATTTTAAACACACAATTAGGCCTCATTACGGGTTGGGCGGTATTCCGGCAGTAAAGCTGCCGGGTTATTGCCCAACGGAATTACTGTTACCGGCACTTGGTCTGGGGGAATAACTGGCAGATTACAAGTGGCGGAGTAAATGGCAATTTTTTCACAGTCCATTGCACTCTATGGGGCTTTTTCCGCAGAATTACCAACGATGGAAATACTGCTGCGGTTATTCCACTGATTTTGCCGATTCTTCGGCAGACACTGTGAGGATTTACCTCCAGCATGATGCTGGAAGTAAAACCCCCACTCCAGGGCCATACTCATTGTAGGGCGGTGTACGAAAAGTGTCTGTAATTCAGTTCCCGACAATTTTTTCCCACATTGCCATACTTGTAATGAGGCCCAAATGTCTTTATTATCTCTCAAATGAAAGACCACTACAGAGAAAAGTGTTGAAGTGTCTATCCATGTATTCATAAGAGCAATGGCTGTTAATAACGCCAGCATGTGTTTCACAGGGAATACTGTGCTTCCTAAGGGCAATATGTGGTTAGCACAAATATACTTGGCATTTTGAGCCGGGTTATTTGAGCCATAGAAAAACTTATCAAAGTTAAGTCTAAAAATATAAAGCTATTCACCCGTCATGCTTCACAGGGACAGAGATAAGACATGCAGGGTCATCACAAGTTGGGCAGTAACCCTTAAATGCGGCGGTAATGCTATTATCGCTGCATTTAAGGGTCTGCCAAATCACGGGTTTGGCAGTATTTACCCCCAGCTCTGAGATGGGGGAACTCCGCCGGGAATTTGCCAATTTTCGGTGCTATTACCGCATGGTAATACCGCCGATGGTAATCCCACCGAAAATTTCCGAATGGGCCCAATGGGGAATGGGGAAGTACCGTCCCGCCAAACCCGTGATCAGGCGCTAATAGTGCCGGACCGGTTGGCAGTAGCGATATTAGCGCAGGTGGTATCCCATCAGGAATACTGCCGGGATAGCGGCCAACTCATGATGAGGCCCATAGACAGAAGGAATATCGAAGGAAACAATGTACCACCGTTCAGCCCATGGAAAGTGTTTTCCATCACTTCCATTGGAAATGGAATTCCACAATGACCGAAATGGTTTCCTTTGAGAAAATATTGATAAACAAATCAAAATACACAGATTAGCTCTTGATTCATGGACTTTCTTCCCAAACTGGATTTAAGATAACAAGACTACAGAGGAAGCTGTCAGATCTTCCAAAGTAACGTAAACATTTAATAGTTAAAGTATTTACTGTTTAACGTTCTTTTGAATTCAACAAAAGTGATTATTCATGTTTAAGAAAGCCAAAAGGAGAATTCTCTGAACAGAGGAGGAACAGAAAGCAACAGCAAAAAAAAGGGAGTTCATTTATGTATTTAGGGGTACCGAGGAATCTGGACTTCGGTCCTGTCAGATGGTGGTCAGATGGCTTCACGGTGGCTCCACCGTTATCTTGGTTAGTCCGTTTGTTGCAGTGAATCCCATTGATTCTTTGGTGATCAGACACATTGCAGAAAAGTGGCTATTTTACATGATCAATCTCTCAGAGTGTAGCCTCGACCTGAAACAGATTCTTTGGACTACATGTGGTGCACATCTCTGCTCCTCATGGGTCTGTCATGAGGCATTTTGAGAGACTGCCTCCAAGAGTAGATGAAGAGGGTGACAAGTCACTTTTGGAAAGCATGGGCACCAAAGAGGCACTGATAAAGGCTCCTGATGAACGAGATTAGGAAAATATCCGCCAATTTTCCTTTTTAGACTAAGTTCCTGGAAAGGGTTGCTTGTTTTCCAACTGGGGTGGGGTGTTTAAAATAAGCCTGCTTCTGATATACACCACCTAGTTTGGGTTCCAGGAGGGCCATAGGACTGAGGGTTCTGTCATTTGCATAAGGGGTGTCCCGCAAAGATCCATGCACATTGATATTTTATTTGTATCGCGCTCGTACACACGTGTTTCAGAGCATGACGAGGCAAGGGAGGGGAACAGGGGAGAACAAACAACGAACGATCTTACTAGTCCCAGTGACATTGAGAACGCACAAGTGCATGGGATGGGGAAATGGGAAAGTGCATGGGAGGGGGAGAGAGGTGGAAAGTGCTGAGCAAAAGGAATGAAAATAAATAAAAACACAAATAAATAAATAATAAAAGCAACAAACAGTGGTAGTGCAGCCAGCAAGTGGCAAATGCTAGGTTTAAGGCAACAGACAGGATGTGTCTGATAAGTGCAGAAAACAGGGGGGGGGCTGTAGGGTTACAGATACAGACGCCAGTGCAAGGGATTGCCAGGAGGCAGTGCGGGTGGGTGGCAGGGTGAGCAGATACCTGGGCTCGAGTCGAAAGTCAGAGGGTGACCAGGTTCACAATACCGAGACAGAACAGATCAGCAGGGGAGAGGGGGAGAGAAGGCAGAAGCAAAGAGGAAGGTCTTGAGGTGCTTCCGGAACTGAAGATGGTTCTTCTCAAGTTTCAGAGTGTCAAGGAGGCTGTTCCAGAGGGAGGCCCCAGCTGAAGGTATTTTGGGCCCAGGCCCCAGAAAGCCTTGTGGACAATGCAAAGGGTCTTGAATTTAATCCCTGCAGCCACTGGGAGCCAGTGGAGAGATTTCAGGGCTCGAGAGATATGATCCCAGGGCTTGAGGCCAAGGACAAGTCTCGCAGTCCTGTTCTGTATAAGTTCCAAAGGGCAGAGAGTAGAAACAGGTAGATTTAGAAAGAGGCTGTTGCAATAATCCAACCTAGAGAGAACCAGGGCTCGAGTGACCGTGAGCTTCTGGGGGAAGGAGAGGAAAGGCAGCATACCTCTGACGAGGTGAAGTAGGAAGTTTGACTTTTTAGAGACATCAGCGATGTGGACAGAGAAGGAAAGCGTGGAGTCAACCGTGACCCAGAGGTTTTTAGCCTCACAGGTGGGGGTAGGAGGAGGACGAAGGGAGGCCGGCAAAAGAGTGACAGGAAAGGAGGGTGAAGGCATGCCGATAAGGAGGATCTCCTTCTTGCTGGCATTCAGGCAGAGATCATATGCGGTACACAAATTCTGAATGGCAGATAGGCAATCAGAGATGAGAGAAGGAGAAGATGTGGCCAAGGGAAGCCTGAAAATGAGTTGAGTGTCATCAGCATAGCACTGAAAACTGGAGCAGAAAATGGCAATGCAGTGGGCTAGAGTTGCCAGATACTGGTTGAAAAGCTAGGGTGAGAGGTTAGACCCCTGGGGAACACAGCAAGTAAAAAGGGAGATAGATGAAAGGAAGGACCCAAGTTGGACCTGGGAGGGTCGATCAGAGAAGAAAGAGGTCAGCCAGGCCAGAGGCTGATTGGTGATACTCAGGTTGTCATGGAGACGGTTGAGCTGGATAGTATGGTTGACCGTGTCAAAGGCAGAAGAGAGATCGAGTAGGATGAGGACAGAGGGGGTGTTTGAGTGAAGGTTGGAGAGCAGATCTTCACAGATGTTCAGGGGAGCAGTTTCCGTGCTTCTGGCGGCTCTAAAGCCTGACTGATGGTCATGGACACAACCAACAGAATCAGAGTGAAGGTTAAGCTGCAAGATGGCCAGCTTTTCCAGGAGATTGCACAGAAAGGAGTGATGGAGGTTGGGTGATAGCTAGCTGGGCAAGAAGGGTCAGTTGTGGGTTTCTTGAAAAGAGGGAACACAAGAGAGCACTTCAGAGGGTAGGGGAAGGCTCCTGAGGCGTGGTTGCAGAAATCAGCCAGGGCAGGAGCAAGGGTGTCAATGTGGTCCTTGATGGTTTTGGAAGAATAGGGAGGAACCTGTTTTGATGAGACTTTCATAGATCAGACTTGTCTAGAGACCTCATCGGAGAAAAGAGGAAAGGCCGAGAAAGAGGGTGGAGAGGTGACTGTAGGAGGGTCAGAGTTCACAGAAGGAGAGGGGAGAAGAGGGGGAGGGGACGAGAGAGTGGACAGGATGTCCTGGGTTTTTGAGTTGAAGTGAGAGGCAAGAGCCGTGCAAAGGGCCTGGAAGTTGCCAAAAGAGGCAGAGACTGGAGCAGGGTTGGCCAGCTCCTTGCAGATTTTAAAGAGTTCAGCCGAGTTCTTAGATGCCGCAGAGACACGGGCTTGGGTGTGGGCTCTCTTCTTAGTGTGGACAGAGAGTTTGAATTGCCTTTGGAGCAGGCGACAGGCCATTTTGTCAGAGGATGAACAAGAAGTCCTCCATTTCCTCTCAGCCACCCTACACTTACGTTTAAGTGTAGCTAGATCACAGTCATACCAAGAATTGCACTTGGCTTTCGGCTTCAAATGGATCCTCATGACAGGGGCAAGAGCATCAAGAGTACCGGAAATGGAAGAGTAGAGCATAGACAGGGCTGTGTCAGGATGTGAGTCAGCCAGATGGCAGCGAAAGCCTCAACTGACACACGCTTCATGGGCCGGATATCCGAGAAGCTAGGTGGCAGTGTTAGGGTTGGCTTGGGCTGGGGGGTAGAGAGGAAGAGATGGGAGGAGAGGAGGGAGTGATCGCTCCAAGAGAGAAGAGTGGTCATAGGGATGGAGAGGGGGAGGTCAGAGGAGATCAACACATCAAGTGTGTGCCCTGCAGAGTGTGTCGGGCCAGATGGGAGGATATAAAGGGAGAGGGAATCACAGAGGTCATGGAAGAGTACAGAGGAGGAACAAGGAGAGTCTAGGTAGATATTGAGGTCACCAAGAAGGAGGAGTTGAGTGGTAGAGCCCAGGGGGAGGAGGAGAGGTCCACCCACTCAGAGAGAAATGAGGTGATCTGACCAGGGTGCTGATAGAGAGTAGCCACAGTAAGAGAGTGGCTAGTAGAGAGAGAAAGACATGCTTTGTTTGTTAACCATTGCCATGTTGGACCTACCAGTGACCTTCAATGTGATGTACAACTGAATGCTCCTGCATCTGCACCTCACAGGAATTGAGGGTGAAATTGTAGGTGAGGTAAGGGTGTTTGTCCCGCCGACTTTTGTGGCACACCATTTTGTCCCCCTGATTTGTACGGGCCCCTTTCCTTTACATGTCATGTCTCCCCCAACATTTTCAGCAAAGTTACTCTACTGTTCATTCCTGCAAGAGCCATAACAGGTACTGTAAAACTGAGTTATTATGTGTCACTGGTGGGTCCTGACTTTTTGTTTTCCCCAGTGTCCTGCATAGTCGTGAATGGAACTTAACTTGTATGTGAGGCAAGTAGGGGATGGTTTCAGAAGAAATTTCCACAGCCCCAACCTAAAGTTGATAAGAAGCAGATCTAGGTCTTTGCACACAGCAATCTTGAGACATTTAACTCAATACCTTTGCGGACCTTCAGACTGGGGTATACAAATGGGTGGAAGGAATCGTATGAATGTTTTATTTCAGGAAAGGCAGAATTGATGATACAAAGAGCCTAGTGCAGACTCAGATTGGATTGTGGTGTGTTTGATGTCTGGGGCTTTAAGGAGATTTAGTTTTTCATGTGTGTTTTATGAATCATTTTAAGGAGTCGCAGATTATTAACATTTCCACACTTCTTGTGACATCAGCCAAGCTCCTCAGGTCTTCTTTCACCCTGGGATTGTAGTCCTAGAATTATAATGGGGTAATCCAGGATTACAATTATGGAGAATCCTGTCGATCCCCCACTAAAACCCTGGCTTAAGTCTCCTCCCAGGGGACCAGCAGAGGGCAGACGCTTCCTGATTCCAATCCTGGGGGTGGTGTACTGCGGGATGATCACCTGGGTGGAGACATGGCCCAGGGCAGTGGGGTCAGTTCAGAGGATGAGACATGGCATTGTTCCTTTCATGATAGTAAGATAATTCCCAGAGACGTTATAGCATCTTGTCATTTAGATGAATGTCAATCTAGGGTTAAAACTAAGCCAGTAAACTCTTGGCCAAAATATCTAAAGATGTTAACTTTTCTGAATCATTCTTTTATACCCCTAAAATGCCATATCCTCCACTGTACTAAAGGGATGGCAACTGGAGCGGCGAACCTGTGATTTTCTCTACCCCATCTGTCTTTAAAAATGTTAAACATGTTTACTCCTATTATAATAACATCTAGGGAGAGAAATCTTCACTTAATCCTTTTAAAGATGTAGAGAAACTGAAACGTTCTTCAAAGGACATGTCCCAGAATCCCTCAGGTACTGTGAAGAAGAAGAGGGCTAAAGAGACATGCAGGAGTTCAGGTCAGACAGGCAAGCCTGATAGCTTTTGACAGGGTCAGGCAATTTTCTCTAAGAGCCTGCACCTGAATCCAATTAACCCACCTGAGGGGCATAAAAGGCTGCTGCAGGAGGAGCAGTAGAAGGAAGCTGGGGTGGAAGCTGGGAGGTCTGCAATAGCAGAAGTAGAAGAAGCAGAGCATGAAGTTGGCACTTCACAAGGAAGTGTGATCACAGAAGGAACACTGGAGCAGAGGAAGGGCAGATTTCATCTGCAAGCTCTGAGTTGGTCCTGTGTTCACAAACCCTGTTTGGCTGTGGCAGTGTTGGAAGAGACTGGAGGAAACAAGCAGTGTTTCCAGATGCACCTAATTGCTGTGAATGCAGAGCTGAAGTCGTGCATTCACCCAAGACCCATGTGCAGAAGCAAGCCGATGGGAACTGGAGAGGGGAAGTCTCTCCTTTGATGAGGCCAGATCGGAGACACCCATGCAGCAGAGGGGTGTGGATCCCAAGAGTGCCTGCAGCTGTAGTAGTTGAATAAACTAAACCGGAAGCAGAAGCAGCCCACAGTTGCAGTGGCTTTGGAGTTGGTAGAGTGAAGTTCTGTACACCAGATCAAAATACTTTACTGGTAACAGTAGCCAGCTTACTTATCACTTGCATGCATATTTGAGTGAGATAAACTTGTTCGTAGAAGTTGGAAGTCCTATTAACACTGGAAATGTAACACACAATGAAAATATCAAAGCTGAACCACCTGTGTGTTGTAAAAGATGTTTCTTTTCCCATTGTTAAGCATAACTCTTTGCCGAGCGGTCCCATGTCTCTTGTTTACACGGAGAACAGTGCCTGTTAAGCTACTGAATCTAAATGACTCTCCCGAAGCGTTACAAGCACAGTTTTTACATCTTGAGAGGATGTACATGAAACATTATTTCCCGAGTACCATGAAGGCTAAGAGCTGACCAAAAGGCGGGAACGTGCACCTTTGAAGTTGCAGTTAAAATTAAAATTAAATTGTGTGTGCTTAATTTCGGTTTTATTGGAAAACTGATCTCTTGTAACATCCCAAGCAATGAAGCAGAATTTATAAAAGCAGTAGAAGCTGAACAGAGAAGTGCAGGCCAAGCCAATAGACCAAACCCTATTACAGCATATCCAGCTCATTTAAGGACTGAACAATATTGCTTAAGAGTTGTTGAAGCTGTATTATCAGAGACTTCCAACACTATGGTTTGATAAAGGTTATCCAAGGCTGGAAACAGTGGCACTACAACCAAATAACTGTAGTTGGTAACCACAAGGCGGAAAGGAAACGCAAAAAGGCTGCCCTTTCTTGTCACACAAGAGAGAAGAGTGCTGTAGGGGGCACTACCTGAGTGAGTGGTGATGTCATGTGGCTCTAAGATAGAATGTAATGGGATACTTGAGTGACTACATTCCAGGGAATCAGTTGACTGCACAGAACTGAGAAAGGATAGCCTGGGTGGTTGTGCCAGTTATCATATATAAGAACTGCCTACTTAAGTTGTAGCCTGAACCAATAAAGTGGACTTATTTTATATCCCGGTGACCTTGTGTCCAGCATTCAACCCCACAACAATGGCGACGTGTGGAGAAGAACCTGTGCCTTCTTTCTGTTGTGGGGGGTGAAGAGGCTGCCCCCACTGACGACCACCACGCAGGGCTCTACTGCTGTCCGAGCTGTACTTTGCACCGGTTCTTGGAGAGGGACCCATGGCGCTACAGCTATTGGCGCTATATTGCAGGTTTATCCAGCACCCATCATCAAAGGAACGGAAGCGGGCCAGGGCGAGTCCTGAAAGGCTGAGGCTTTGGTGCGGAAATCGGAATCTTTCCTCCATCGATTGGCACTACGGGAAATCCGCTGCTGTAAGAAGCAGCCACAGCAGTGTCAGTCGCATCCCGTAGATGTGGAGAACAGCCGTTGTAACCATTGCTGCTGGAGGGGCTGGGGCAGTGTCAGTGCCAGCCAGTACACCTGCCTGAAGCACTCTGTGGCATTCTGCATGTTTCCCGGATCGGTGTCACTGGGGATTCTGCGCATGATGTGCCATCCTAGTGACTCTCGTGTGCCCTGAAGAGAGTTGCCTGAGGTGTCTCCGGTGTGCCCCGTTGAGAGCTGCCTCTGCAAGCGGCAGATAGGAGAGAAGTCCAGCACAGTGCTAACAAGGCTGGGGGCCTCAATGGAGCACACCAACCTCTTCTCCAGGCATCGCAGGAGAGGCTGCAGCTGTCCCATGAGTTGCAAAGGGGCAAGGGCAGTTGTGCCATGCCATGCAATGTATGAATGTACTTCGGGAGCTCCGTGCCCCATGGCTGCTGAGAAGTAATGATAAGGTCAGTGCTTAAAGTGGGGTGTGAAATTGAGGGGGGGGGCTCATTTGGGGGTGGGGGGGTCCATGATGGGCGTGGCCTGAAAAGTGCACAAACCATAGTAAGGTGTGCAAACAAATATATAAATGTATGAAAGCATTTATATATTTATATGTGTACCTTACTATGGTTTGTGTACTTTTCAAGCCATCTTTTATAAACATAGACAAATGGACCATATTTCTATGTTTACAAATGATGGCTTGAAACACACACAATTGAATCCATATTTTATAAAGCTTTGAGGACGGACCAAACCCAGGTGTCTTTGTCCTTCAACAAAGCTTTATAAAAGATGGCTTGAATTGTGTAATTTTCAAGTAAATGACGCAAGGCTCCAAACCAATAGAAAAAAGTGTAAAGGCCTGATTCATGGAATTATTTGCGTGAAAAACGCAGATTTGCCTGCCTTTCTGCCCGAATATCCCTGTTTAAAGTATGGGGATTTTCGGGCAGAAAGGCCAGCAAATCTGCTTTTTACACGCAAATAAGTCCATTAATCAGGCAGTAAGTCTCCAAACCAATAGAAAAAAATGTAAGTCTTCAAACCAATAGAAAAAAGTGGCTAGATTTCTCGCTGGCTGCTGTTTTACCACAAAGTCGCTAGGGGGCTGTGATTTCACGCTAACTATAGCAAGAAAGTTGCCAAGTCGGCAACACTGCTTGTGACCCCTCATGCATAGGGATGGCAGATTTAGACCTTGTGGGGTATCACAGGAGGAGAAGGGCTCTTTCTTTGGTTGCCAGAGGAGCAATGCGTTTGCCATGGAAGGTTGATAGGAGTTGAAGAGCTTCATCTAACAGTCCCATTTAGACATGGAAAGAACAGATATTGTTTTGAAAGGTTCTTTTTATTTGTGCTCAGTTGTGGCAGGACTGAGCCCACTGGGTGACAGCCTGTGGCAGAAGGAGTTATGGTGGCATGTAGTGTGTTCTCCACTTGGCGTGGTTTGTGCTCGATTGTGGCAGAATCGAGGCTTGGGGGTGGCAGCCCCAATTGGAAGATGCGTAGTTACCTTGTTGGGTTGAGGCTGTTACCTTTTGAGTTCTTAGGCTGTGGGCTGGTGGTGCGTCCTAGATGGCTGTTGAGGGAGAATGAATTTATGTGCCTCATGCATCCTACCTTTCAGTTCTGGGTCCAGTAACCACACCAGCATAATATGGTGTGAGTTCTTTGTTTAAAGAATGTGTTACAGCTTTCATCGTGTAGTAAGTTGTGGATGTTTGAGGGAGTTTGCTGGTACATCCATCCCCGTGTTCCCTTTAGTGTGCTGTGCCCTCTTGTCCTCCCTCCTGGCTCTTGTTGCTTCTCTTTTCATTTCTGCTGTATTGTTTCAATCTGTCACAAACTGTAGGGTCCCCTGCCTTTTGTTTTAAGTCTCCTGCGCTCCCTAGGGCCGGCGAAGCTCAGGAGATTTAAAGCAAAAGACCCGGCAATTATAAGTGCCACGCTGCATGCTGCGATTGGCAAGCCACATTGTATTTATAATTGCTGTGCCTTTTGTTTTAAGTCTCCAGGCTCGGGGGAGCTCAGGAGACTTAAAGCGAAAGTACCGGCAATTTTAAATACTATGCCACTCGCCGGCGGGCGGCATAATATTCATAAATGACAGTATTTTCGTTTTAAGTTTCCCGGCTCAGGAAACTTAAACTTAAAACAAAGGTTGCAGCAATTATGAATACTTCGCTGGCTGCTGTCAGAGTAATTCCCCATTCTATGTTCAATGTCACCCTGGAGTCTGTGGATGATGAGCTCATTCAACTATCATTGCATTGGGCTCATAATCTAATCTCACTGATAACTGCCTGCAAAATGTTTGGGAGTTCACAAAGCATGGCACTTCTGCCCTATATGATCCCGATCCCATTGACATCCCCGGTTTTCTTGTGCCCATGCTCTGACAATTTGGACTAAAATAGCCAGTGTGAACCATTCCCCCAACATAATGCTCTGCACTACAGCTCCTCCTTTTTCCTTCACGTTGGTCGAAAGGAGTGCTCTGTCAGTGTAGCATCACACCCCCACCCACCGTCATCATGCTACCCCCAATGTTTCATAGTTACAGCTGATCGCTTTTCTTGCTCACCCACAGCACTTAAACCAGGGGCCCTTATACGTCATGACTCATCTAAGGGGCCGTTTTAAGAAAGCAAAGGTCATTTCCATTGTAAAACCCACAGAAAGCCTCATATACCTGCCCGAGTCTACCCCACCTCCCGGCCACTTAAAAACTCTGTTGCTTTCAGATGTACCTATTTGGTTCAAAGGTGGGCACCCGTACACTTCGCCAGTGTAGTTATTGTGTTTATGGAACACCTATTACTTTCTTTCCCCATGTTTATCTTGGAGGATAGCTCAGGGGCAAAACGCTCAACTTAGAAACAAGATGACGCGCCATGGGTCCGCGCTTAGAAACCTATGGCTATTACGCGCGTTATAAATAACCAATTACAATTACAACACAGCCAATGCTGCCTGCCCACTTCTAACCACTCCTCTTCCAGGCCACTTAAAACCCATTGCTTTCGAACGTACATGTATGAAACACCAAAGATACTTTGTCGTTGGTAAAATTGTAACATATACTGTGCGCCGTATAAAGCATGCATTTGTCAAATGTTGACACACAAACGGATAGCTTTTCTCATAGTAGTCCAGGTCTTGAAAGCATGTAACCAAAACTGCTCAGTCGCCGCATTCTGGTATTTATAGTCTCCTATTCGAGATGAGAAGAATAATGGCAAACTAGCTCTCTTTTTGTCTAGCGTGTTTCTATAAGCATTCGTATACCTGTGCCCCTACCCCGCTATGACATGTACATGTTTGTATAGGAATTTATATGATCATGTGAATCCCTTACTATAGTTTGAGTACATTTAAGTTATACCTATAAAAACCCGAGTACTTACTTAGGCCTGGGACCTCCCCGAGGCGGGGTGAGTGATTTAGCTTTCCTTTTCGGATCACGGATCCTCGTGTGTACAATCCCCTGTAGGATTTACCAAGTCATTCTTAGAGTGATAATGGTTACAAAACTGGGCATATATATTTTTTTTCTTCCCCCTTTCCCCCTCCTCTTAAGCGCCACCTATCAGCCGAAACTATTGTATTAAAGTGCAGCTGGGGAGAAATGGAAGATGTGGAGGGACACCAAGCTTGTGGGTGTTCTTTGGTTATTTACGCAGCCATTTACTGTCCACAGCCATGCTAATCCCTATGTCCACCCAACCGTAACCCCACCCCCACCCCCCCAACCCCCCTCAACACATCAACCTGGGATCGCTTTGGGCTTACTTTCCCCCGCCTTACCATCAAACTTTGTGCTCAAAGCGTCTGCCAGTGTTTTGCAAAGCAGTATTCGTAGATCTAATCACCTACTTGGAGCTGTAAACGCGTTCAGGTGTAATAAACCGCCCTAACCCGGTCTGCCATCATTCGCCCTATTTATGGGCACTGTGGGTGTCCTTCGCTGAAGTCCTGTTGGCAAAGCTATCAGTTTCAGCCTGAGCATAAGTATGAGACTTTTGCAGGCCCCCAATGTAAGTTGCCAAGATATACTTGCACCATATGCAGCTGCTACCAATGATGGCCAGACAGTACCACTGTGGTAGTGCCCGGAAAATGCATCTCCCCAGCCCATATAAAAAGCCTAAACTAACATTGCCAATGCTCGTTGTGATTCCTGTATGTTTCTTTATGCACCATTGTTGTCTCACATTTGATAACAATGATTGGGGAAATAAAATGATGGTAGGGCAATACTTTCAGGAGCTGACACTGAATGAGAATATTTTCGGGCCTGCACTTTGTGCTAACCTCCACGTTGTGTTAAATGGTGTGTGACTCTCCCCACCCACCTAAAACATGACCAGGTGCCAGTGAGTTGATGCAAGTGTGTCCTAGTGTTCGGCTACCAGGGTTTCGCCCAGGTTACCATAGTGCAAGAGCAGATGCTGCCCACAAAACCACACAAAGGGGTCAACAAAGCATGTCCCCTTACTAGATTTTGCTCCACCGGAATATTATTGGGTTTAAAAGGTGGGCACCATTTACACTTGCCGGCCTAGTTACTGGAAAATCTCCCCTCTCATCCTTCTGGTGTTGGTTAATGCTTTTAAGTGCCCGTGCTATTTTGTCTGGTGCATTTTCTTCCAGTGGGAAAGGTCAATTAAAAACCTACTTGTATGTTACAGTTTCCCATGTGCCCCCTTGCTGTGGGTATAATCATAAGTGCCGGCTTTTCATTTTACTATGGGGCCACACGTTCTCATACCTAGTGGTGCCGTCTCAACCCTCTGGTTCCCTCCTCTTCCCCTTTCAAATATGCACCCCGCCAAACAGTTCAGCTTGCTTACCCCCCTCACTGCAAAACCCTCCCCAATGAAGTATCAAGGGGAGTGCCAACAGCGCTCCCCCTTCCCTCATCCGCCACCTCAAACAACCCCTCCCCCCCACAAATCGGAAACCCAGGCAAATGTCAACAGTGCCAAATCATATGCTGGACACCGCACTGCATCCGTCCCCTTAAACAAGATGGCCCCTGCCTGCGCTCCCCAGCCGGGGTCGAGCGCGGTGCCTCCGTAGGAATCCAGGTGAGGAGGGAGAGGGCTCTCTGCTTCCCGCGCTGCAGTGAGGAGGGAGAGGGCTCTCTGCTTCCCGCGCTGCATACCGATCCAGCGCGGCGAGCGGGGGGGGTCCGGGGGAAGCATATTGGCAGCTCCTTATCTGCTGGTCTTCGTTCCGATAGCAGATGTCGATACCAGCTTCAGGGGGAAGGCCTGGAAACGCGTAGACAGCACATACACACGCAGTCCTATCAAGGGGGCGTTCCTCCCAGGCTGATACTGGAAAAGTTAACCCTGTGTGAACATTCGAAGGCTTTGGTGGCTGTGTTGAGCTCCAGGGTGCTGTACAAGTTACCATATTGCTCAAAGCATCAAGCCAGTGTGTTTTGAACAAGGATATTGATTCTTTTGTCAAGCATGGGGGTGAGATTATGAACTGGATGTTGGGCTGACTATAACCTTGACCAACCTCTCCTCAACATGCAGCACAACAATGCACGTCCGCCTCCTGCATTCTTGGCCAGTCCTGGTGAACCAGCGATTGTGCGGGACTTGTGGGTCGACACCTTCAAGGTGTACCTCAGGGCTGCAGGTGGCGCGAAATTCACGGATGATGAGAAGGAGGTGGCTTTGCTCAATTGTTTGGGGACTGAAGGTCTCAGGCTGTTCAGGCATCTTCCTGGCCCCAATGTGCACGCTGCTCCTGCTGCCCCCGCAGAGAGCAATGAGGGTGGTGATGCTGTACCAGGAGTGGTGCTTGCTTATGAGACGGCTTTGGGCAAGTTGGAGGCGCGATTTGGAAAGAGGGCCAACGTTGTACTTGAGAGGTATCATTTCTTCTCAAGGGCTCAAGGTTCCTGCGAAGGTATAGATGCCTATGTCACTGCCCTGCGCACTTTGATAGCAACATGCAAGTTCAATGGCACCATTGTTGAGTATATCCGTGATCAAGTTATGATGTACGCGTCAGGGAGAGACTTTGGATAGAAAAAGATCCACCCCTGGAAAAGGTCATTGAGATAGCCCGCGCTATTGAAGAGTGCAGGAAGAGTGTGAGAGAAATGGTCGACAAGGGGGAGTCAGTGCATGCTCTGATTCCCCGCAGAACTGAAGATACCAAAGCGAGGAACAAAGACAGCAGGGCGATGCCCTCGTCTAGGGAATTGTGCAGGAGATGCGGTTGGCGTGGACATGTGGCGGGCGCAAAGGAATGTCCTGCTGCCAATGTGGAGTGTAGGAGATGCAAAACCAGAGGACATTATGCCCCCATGTGCAAGGGTGTTGTGTCCTCTAAGGAGTCAGTGAAAATGGTGGACACTAATGATGATGAGGAGGAGGTGACAATAGTGGGGTACATGAGTGGTTCAGACAAGGATGATAGTGGTACGTCTGAAGGATCGTTGTTGAGTGTGGGAAGCTGCAAAAAGAGGGCCTGGGCAACACTCATGGTCAATGGTGTCCCCATGGAAATGATGGTGGACACGGGGTCTCCATACACAATGATATCACCTGAACTGTATATGTCCAAGTTTCACAAGAAGGTGTCTGATTTGTCTTCCTCTGACATACACCTGTGTGCTTATGGGCGAGTACCCATCAAGGTTCTTGTGTTCGAGTAGGCCAATATAGAGTTTGAAGGCCGGGTGGCCAAGGGAAAGTTACATGTGGCTCACAAAGGTGACCCTGTTGTGGGGTGGGATGAGCAAGCAGCTCTGGAATTGGAAATAAGACCAGGGAAGTCAGTCCCAGTGATGAGTGTGAGTGAAGGGAATGGGGGTGCCGTGTTGTCTACTGGACTCACGGCGGAAGTTCTGGAAAGCAGGTTTCCCTTAGTTTTTACCCATAAGTTGGGCAAATTGAAAGGTTTTGCACACAAAATAGTTCTCAAGAGAGGTTCTGTGCCTTTTGTCTATAAGGTCAGAAGGGTTCCCATTAAGGCTCGTGACGCTTTAAAGGAAGAGCTTGATAAACTCAAAGAATCTGGGGTCATAGAGGAAGTGGAGAGTTCGGAGTGGTTGGCCCCAGTGGTTCTGGCACGCAAAGGTGATGGGGGCATGAGGATGTGCGTAGATCTCAGGGATCTTAATTCAAGCATATGGGTTGACAGACATCCCCTGCCCAATATTAATGAGATGCTTTCCTTAGTGTGTGGTGCATCCTGTTTTTCTACGTTTGACCTGTCTTCTGCTTATCATCAGATAGACCTGCATGTTGACTCCCGCCCCCTTACATCCTTTGTTACCCCTTTTGGCGCATTTCGTTTCTGTAGGATGCCCTTTGGGTTGGCGTCTGCCTCTGCAGTTTTTCAGAGGACAATGCAGAAACTTTTTGCAGGGATTCGTGGGGTGGAATGCTTCCAAGATGACATCCTTGTGTGGGGTGAGTCTCGTGTTGAGCATGATTCGAGAGTTCTTGAGGTGATGAGTGTCTTGAAGGCTAGTGGTCTCACTGTCAAACTTAGTAAATGTAAATTGGGTGTTCCCAGTGTGACCTACCTGGGGCATTCTCTGGATGCCAAGGGTATTCACCCTAAGAGGGAGTTGGTGAAGGCACTGAATGACGCATCGTCCCCAGCGAATAAAGACCAGTTAAGATCTTTCATGGGTCTTGCAGAGTATTACAGTAGGTTTGTACTTTCTTATGCTGACAAAACTGTTGGTATGAGGTCATTATTGAGAAAGGGTGTGCATTTCGCGTAGTCGGATCAGTGTCAAACTGAGTTTCTCAGGTTGAAAGAGGAGATTGAGCAGGCCCCATCCTTGAGTTCTTTTTCTCCGGTCAGGAAATCTTTTCTTACTGTAGACGCGAGTGAGTATGGCATAGGTGCTGTGCTCGAACAAAGGGTTGATGGTGAACTTCGGCCCATTGCCTTTGCATCTAGAGTGCTCAGAGAGGCTGAGGGCAGGTATGCTGTCCTAGAGAGGGAAGCTCTTGCAGCTGTGTGGGCTTCTAAATATTTTAGAACCTTTCTGTGGGGAATTGAGTACACTCTTCGTACTGACCACAAGCCCTTGGTACATGTATTGACGATGAAAGGCTTATCTCATGCGTCTACCAGGATCATGAGATGGATGGCCGACATGGCAGAGTTCAATTTCAAGGTTGAATATGTCCCAGGTGTGAGGAATGCGGTAGCGGATTGTCTGTTGTGTTTTCTGAGTACTGGTAGTGCTGAGGAGCCCCATGGTGTGGTGGGGGACGATTGTTTCTTGGTTGCTAGTGTAGTGCCCGAAGTATCGGAGCCAGAATGGAGCGCAGAATGTGCGGTTGATCCTGAGTTGGTTGAAATAAGGACAGCACTCAGGAGTGGTGTTATTAGTACTGGTTTGTCCAAGCTTTATGGGCATGTATGGCAGGAATTGTCTGAAGGTCCATGGGGTGTGGCTATAGGTCTGAGGTTAGTTCCTCCTTGTTCCCTTAGAGGGAAGCTTGTCGGTCTGGCCCATGAGGGGCATTTAGGCAGGTCCATGACCAAGAGGAGGCTTAGAGAGGACTATTGGTGGCCCAGAATGGACGCGGATGTGGAGGATGTAGTGAAGGATTGTGCGGCGTGTTCTACCAGTGATAAAAGCAAGGCTCCTGCTCCTCAACCTATCTATCCACTGGAGGTACCCCGTGAGGTGTGGTCTAAGGTGGCACTTGACATAATGGGGCCCATAGACTCGTTAGGGGGTGGTTTGAGGTTTGTTGTGGTGATGGTGTACTATACATCCAGATGGGTCGAGGCCACTGCCTTGTCTACATTTACAGCCGAGAAAGTTGTGGATTTCCTCTCTGCGGCGTTTGACAGGGAAGGAGTGCCGGCTGGCTTGGTGACTGATAATGACTCTCACTTTGTGTCGGATTACATGCAGAAGTTCCTAGATGATCTTGGCATTCGTCATCATAAGGTTGCGTTGTATAATCAACAGGCAAATGGTTTGGTAGAACGCATGAATCGTTTTGTCAAGGGGGCCATTCAGTTAGCACTTGCAAATGGTCTTCCGTGGAGAAGGGTGGTATCGGAGTCGCTTAAGGCTTACAGGCTGACTCCATCTGTTTCCACTGGTCATTCTCCTTTCGAGTTGATGCGGGGGAGGAAACCCGGTTCCAAGTTGAGGGTCCCTGCGCTGGGTGGTGGTGTCCGGTCGCAGGTGGATATGCAAGGGGTTTTGGATCGAGTTCGCGCTAGGCAACAGCGTTTTTTGCGGGAGCAACTTGCCCGTAGAAAGCCCTTACCAGTGAGGATTGGTGATTGGGTGCAGATAAAAAATCCCAGGTTTGTGGCCAAGGGACACAGCAGGTATATGCGACCACGTGTGGTCGTCAAGTTTGGCCGTGGTTACGTGAAACTTGATGACGGGTCCAGATGGAGTCTCAGGCGTGTGGTAGTGGTAGACAAAGACAAAGTGGTCTCCGCTGGTGGTGAGTTGCGGGACCCCGGTTGTGACGTGAATGATGCTGGGGCGGTGTTTGGATGTCCGTTGAAACGCTCCTCCTTTGGAGAAGCCACTGGGGGGCTGGTTGACACGCAGCCCTCGGGCAGTGGGGTGGCTTCGGATGTCCAGGAGGGCAAGAGGTGTCTTCCATTCCGGTTTATGTTCATGATCTTGTTACCACCGATAGTCCGGTGGGTGAATGTGACGTGGAGGTGTCCGCCACTGAGTCTGCTGACTCTGTCCAGGGTAATGCCCATTCTGTCAAGGAAAGGAAGGTTCCCTCCAAGTACAAAGATTATGTCTTGGGAGCCATAGTTCATTAGTATTCTTCTGTCCTTTTTGTCCTTTCCATTTTTCTGGTGGGATCTGGGGTTTGTGTGTGTGTGTGCATGTGTGCGTAGCTTGCGTGGAATATGTGTCTGTCTGCTTGAGTTGGCCATGTGTTTGTGTGTGTGTGTGTGTGTGTGTGTGTGTGTGTGTGTGTGTGTGTGTGTAAGGGGTCGGTGTGCATGGATTTGTGTGTGTTGTTGGGTAAAGGGGGGAGAAGTGTTGTAATTGATGTTTTGCCCTTGAGTGGAATTCTTCCTCGTAGAATTCCACCCTTGTTCTGATGTTATGTTTACTTCTGTTAAGGTTCTAGATTCTAGTGAGAGCCGTTGAGGACTTCAAGTGGAGAGGTGTTGTGTAGGCTGAGCACTGCTGGGCTCAGGCTGGTAACTAATAAAGGATCTTCACTTACCTGCAGTGTATGCTTCCTTATTACAAACCGCATCACCAATGTGCCAAAAATCACACCACGCGGCAGTGAGAGAAAGGGTGTACTGCAACCCCGGTCCACCAATCCCGGCGTCCCACCTAAAGCCAAGGAGCTGCGTCCACTGCACGCTCCCATGCACACACACAAAGTCGGCCCCCCCCCCCACGGGAGGCACATCCCAACTACATATAAGCCCAATGATTTGCTGCTGTCTCTTCTCACTATTCTCCAAAAACCCAAATGTGATGTTAACATATGTTCTTCAAAGGGTAGATATCAATTTAAACCATTGTGTATATTTTGTTTTCAGGTATGTCCACTTACTGTACGTATATTTATAAGTGATAGCGTTCCATTTTGTTGGGGGACGTGGGGTTACCACACCTCGTTATGCGAGGGAGCCGTAACCCAACCCATAGTCGACACACCACATTTACAGCCCGCCGGACTATATTACCATAACATCTCTGCGATAGACCCGCCCCCCTCCACCCCCCCTGTTCCGTTGCTGTCCCAACATTTAGCACAACATGTAACAAAGCATGTATACCATGTCATGGCCTGACCGACTGCCTAGCATAACAGACATTGAACAACGCAACATGTGCCAGGCGTTCTACTGGACTGAGCTCAGTAGTAAGTTCCCTCGGTCTCTTGGCCATTATGTCACGGAAATGTGGGTTCCCCTCACAGACCACCATACACTGCATAGCACAGCAGGATACCCGACCTACACGTGACATAATGGTGCATAACACACAAACGGGCCTCTCTAACCTTAAACGCTATGTTAAGAAAACCGAACACGGCACCTCATGGCAGAGAATAACATGCTTCAACATATTAAATGAAGCTACCGGCCCACCATAACCGAACCTTTTCCCCATTAGGAGTTTAGCTTTCCAAGCCTGGTTTTTAGGGGAGGTGCTAAACGCATGTCATTGTTCGTTTGCGGGGGGCCACTGTTTGGGGCAGACATTACCTAGCTAAGCGATTCAAAGGGTCACATTTTTCTGGAGCCCCACTCCTTACCAGTTAGCTGCCTGAGTTTACCCCCACCTCTAGGCTCATTTAAATGTGTTCGCACCAGCCGATTTCTACTATCACATTGTTCTGTTGATCCTATTTAGCTCCCCAAATGTAAACTACTTGGTCGCCTGTAACTTTCCCCCGCCGTACATAAGACATGTCATTTATTGAGCGTTAAAGCACACAGGCAACCTTTGCTCTCAATAGACAGTGCATTGCGCAAGAACAAACAAATGTCTGCCCCCACTAACCAACACTCCTTGGCCCCTCCCGCACCAGACTAGAAGGGATTTCTACTCCCAACAATGAACTAGTACATCAGCCACAGCACACATAACCCATGCATCCGTCCATTTTGGACCCATCACATAGCAATAGCTAATTCCCCCCCCCCCAGAAATGTGTAGAATGAGTCTTGCTTTGTTTTTGGCATAAAAGGCTGCAGATTTATTTTCCACAAAATCATAAAAAGCACACTGCACACATTAGTGGAAATAACACATAAGATAAGATGCGGTGACTGCTCCGTGTCCAAATAACCTGCTTCCCCCTTCTTTCCCAAAGAGTCCAGAATAGGCCCAACTCTCCCAACCCTTTGCGTCCGAGCCTCTCCTGCCCCTGCAGGTGTTCTTGGGTGGGGAGAGTGCCGTTTCCTTGGGAGAAGCTGAGCCCTTGTTGTTCGCCCCAGCCGCCCTGCCGCTTAGGCTCCCAAGGGGCGCTGGTCCGAGAAGAGCGAAGACCCTTCCTGCTTTCTCCTGGCTCATCCGGAGTCTGTCTCCTGTGTTTGGTTTCCCAAACACCGCCACACCGCCTGTCGTCCTGCGACATCGACGACCAGGCCTTTCTGCTTGTCCTGTTTGTAGGGTGGGTGGGTGGTAAAATGAAGTCCTCTTCCTGGTTGTCGGGAGGGAGTCCCACTGCCAAGGCTAGATGCTGCCTGGAGTGAGGAGCCCGCCCGTTATAAAGGGGTAGCCCCTCCCCTTTCCTTTGTTGGCCTTCGCAGGCTTTTCCTTCCTTTCACTGCGCTTTCCTGCCGGCGACTCCCCTTTGTCCCAAGGAGGGGGGAGGACAGGAGGAGGACACTGCCCGTGTTATTGGGGTGCCTCCTCCATTTTGGGTTACTGTCGTCGTCACTGGCATAACCCGTGCATCTGTCCATTTTGGACCCATCACATAGCAATAGCTCATTCCCCTTTCCCCCCAGAAATGTGTAGAATGAGTCTTGCTTTGTTTTTTGGCATAAAAGGCCGCAGATTTATTTTCCACAAAATCATAAAAACCACACTGCACACATTAGTGGAAATAACACATAAGATAAGATGCGGCGACTGCTCCGTGTCCTAATAACCTGCTTCCCCCTTCTTTCCCAAAGAGTCCAGAATAGGCCCAACTCTCCTAACCCTTTGCGTCCGAGCCTCTCCTGCCCCTGCAGGTGTTCCTGGGTGGGTAGAGTGCCGTTTCCTTGGGGGAAGCCGAGCCCTTGTTGTTCCCCCCAGCCGACCCCTGCCGCTTAGGCTCCCAAAGGGCGCTAGTCTGAGAAGAGCGAAGACCCTTCCTGCTTTCTCCTGGCTCATCCGGAGTCTGTCTTTTGTGTTTGGTTGCCCAAACACTGCCACGCCACAGGTGGGTTACCGCCCACCGTGGCTCCCCCTTGCTTCCTTCCTTACATTTCTAGGATTTTTGTGCAGAGGTTCCAGTAGAAGAGCTCCATCCCCATTGGTGATAAGTGCACCCCATCTTTGTGAAAACATTCTGGGGATTTTAAATTAATCAGGCCGTGCCTGATCTGCCCAAAGCCCCTGTCCCTGCAGAATTTTGCCATTGCACAGTTTAGCTTCCGCCTGGACCTCTCCACGGCTGCGTGATTATCCGCACCCCTCCATTCTGGCCTTGGGATTATCTCTGACCATAGGATTTCTGTTTACCCCAACTGACCGGCCAGTTCCTGTAATGAGAACATCATTTTGCGCATCAGTGCCCCCCTCTCCAGGCTTGTCAGATCGTTACCACCTAAATGTATGACCAATACGTCAGGTTTCTGCTGTTTCCCCAGCAATCTGTGCACCTGCCCCTGCAGCTGTGCCCATTTCATCCCCGGCACCTCGTGCCACCCAATTTGAAACTCGCCAGCCGTCAATTCATCCTGTTCTGCTGTCCAGCTTGCCCCCGCCCTAGACACAAATGAGTGTCCAATTACCCAGACCGATCTTTTTTTCCTCCGGTCTGCTGCTTGTGGGAGACAAAGTGGCATGTCAATTTCACAATATTTCAGGCCGATATACCTCCTAAAACACCCAGACCTCCATGTACCGATCTGCTTGATTGCCACTTCCCCCATGCCCACAGCTGCGGCTGATGTGGCTGCCCCTATCCGAAATGAGTGTGTCCCGAACACTCCCCTTGTCTCCCCAATTTTCTCCAGAGCTAGCTCCATAACCCTTCTGAATTGGAAGCGGCTCAGTGCTGACCCATCGCGGTGAATGAGCAGTGGTGCCTCCCCTCCCGAGGGAGGTTTCAGGCTGAGGAAGCCTGACACCGCTCTGACTGGACAAACTGTGCTGCGTGGGATGGGTTGAAGAGTCACTGTGCACCCTTTGCCCTCTTGATCCGTCTTTGATCTTTCACCCACAGCGCTAGCTGTTCACCTGAACAATGCACATCTTGCAACTGTAAAAAACCCTTCCCCTGGGCCCCCTTGTTCTCTGTTACCAGTTCACTCACCCTGAATGCCCCAAAGAACGCCAGTGTGAAGGCTGCCCTGAACAGTGCTACCTCAAAACCCCCGTGGCACACTTCCTCCAGGCATGCTACTAGCTTCTGAAGTTTGACTATGTCTATGGGCCGTCTTTCGTCGCTCTTAGGTAGCCCTTGCTTGGCCCAACCCTTCATGGCCATAACGATGTAGTGTTCCCTTGTAGGGTCACCTTTCCCTTCTAGTTTGCAATAATGAGCGATAGCGGCCAAGTGATAGGCCATCCATGACCTGGTTTTCCCTCCATGCCAGCCCCAACCCACAAAGGCCCTCACTGGAAACTCCTGCTGATTCTCCGCAAGTACCACCTGTTTGAAGGTCAAGTACCGCTCCCAGCATGCCTTGTATCTACTCGCCGTGCCTGGTGCTAGCGCCGTCTGAATCAAGGAACTCAGATTGCCCCAATCATGTCCCATCACTGCTTTTCGAACAGGGACATCACCTTGTCTGCTCCCGGACACCTCCCTTGGAATTTTTCCCACTGCAAACGAGAGAAAGCATCAGCAGCTGTGTTTTGAACCCCCGGTATGTTTCTTGCTCGTACTTCGATATTGCGTTCTAGCATGCATTTGTTGAGCTCCCTTAGTAACCGCAAAACTCTTGTGTTGCTAGCAGAACCTTGATTTATGATCTGGACTATCGCTAGGTTGTCTGACCAGAGCATGACTTTGCTGTCCTCCAGCTGTTCCCCCCAGAGTTTAAAAGCTACCACAATGGGAAAGAGCTCCAACAGCGTGATATCCATGGTGACACTTTGCAGATGCCATTCCTCCGGCCACGCCATTCCACACCATTTGGTGTCCAAAATTGCCCCGAACCCTGAGGCCCCGGATGAATCAGTGAACAACCTGCACCTGTCCTTGGTGTCCCAGTCCCCTCTCCACAATAGTACCCCATTGAACTTGTCCAAGAATGTGCCCCACATGGCCAGGACCTCCCGTACTTCCGCCCGTAGCCTGACATGCTGGGCTGCGTGCTGTAACCCCAAAGTTTTCAGTTCGACACTCCTTGCAAACACTTTACCCACTGGAATGACTTTACCTGCGAAATTGAGGTTACCTGCAAGCGCCTGTAGTTCCCTCAGAGTTGCCTTATTCTTGCCCCTTACACCCTTGATGGTTTCCTTCAATTTTCCCACTTTGTCTTGGGGGAGCCTGCACTCCCCTTTCACTGTGTCAATTTCAATTCCCAGGAAGGTCAGACAGGTCACTGGTCCTACTGTTTATTCCCCGGCTAGCGGGACCCCCATTACCCTCATCAACCTCTGAAATGTCTCCATGAGGGCCCCACAGTCCTTGGACCCCTTTTTACCGATAAACAGAAAATCATCCAGGTCGTGTACCACTGCCCCCTCCTGACATTCTTCTTTTACCACAAACTCTAGAAAGGTGCTAAATGCCTCAAAATACACACAATAATACCCTATAGTAATGCCCTATATGTCATAAACAAATTGCAAATACTGCAGAATAATGCTCTTAGAGCAGCCTTGGACATTCCCCGCAGAGTGCATATATCTAATATCAAGAAAGACCATCACTGGCTAAAAATTAGTGACAGAATCCTCCTCAAGACGCTATCTCTTACCCACAAAGGACTGAACAACACTGCGCCCCATATATCTTGGCTAGACTGACCAGAAAATCCTCCAGTCACCATACTAGAGCGTCTAACCATCTCACACTAGAAATCCCCAGATTCAGACTAACAAAAGCAGGTGGAGCAAGCTTCCCTGTTAGAGCTGCCCATGCCTGGAATGCTCTCCCTACTGCATTGAGAGCTGATCAACCCTATTCCAGATTCAGATGCAATGTGAAAAGCTGGCTCTGGACAAAGGATGCACACTAAACTGTCCCCTGCACCAGGCCCTGTATTATGGCATGGCTCCACTATGTTACTCATGAAACCTGTACTATAGACTCTCATACCACTTCCTGTATGTTGTGAAGTACCCACATTTCTTACCTTTACTGTAAATACTGTAATAACTTGTAATGTATCCACTGTATGTACCATTGTATGCAACAAAGCTTTAGTATTCTTGTCACCGCTGCGCCCGGCTACCCCAGGGTTGGGAGCGCATTACCAAATAATAAACTAAACTAAACTAAACAAGAGATGGCGCACCCCATCAGTAGACATTTATCTTAGTAATACAGATCCTGTACCTTGAACCCCAAGAAGTGTTGGCTCTCTTTGTGAATCGGCAACAACCGGAATGCAGACTCGATGTCCGCCTTCCCCATCAGGGCTCCCCTCCCAGTGGCGCTCACCACTTCTACTGCATCCTCAAAGGATGCATAATGCACTGTGCACAGTTCTTCGCTAATCCCATCGTTAGCTGACTCCCCTTCGGGGAAGGAGGGGTGGTGAATCAGCCGATACTGCCCCTCCTCTTTCTTAGGGACCAGCCCTAATGGGGATACTACCAGGTTTGCCATTGGTGGATTCTTGAATGGGCCTGCCACCCTGCCCAACTTGACCTCCTTGGCCACTTTCCTTGCCACCACCTCCGGCATCCATAGCGCTGACCGCAGGTTGAGCGCCCCCGTGCCCTTCTTTACCCCTGCGCACAGGATTTTAAACCCCCTCCTCAAGCCCTCCCACAACAATCTAGTATCCTTACAGTTGTGATAAGTACTCAACCACGGAGTCATTGCTTGTAATTTGACTGGGGTTGGCAGTCCACCTTTAATCACACTATTACACATCTGCCGTTGCGTTGACCTTGGCATACTGTTCTTAGTCTCATTCCCTCTTAACCTTATCCTTTGCTTTGGGGCTGCTCTTACGTTTTCCTTCGCTGGCTGACGAGTTGCGGTCCCTAGTATTTCCCCCTTGGGGGTGCTTGAAGTGGCATGTTTTGCCAAAGGGGCAACCACCTTCTGCATTGACCCTCCAGCAGTCTGCTTGCTCCCCCTGGTAGCTGGCTCTGTTGTTCCAGGAGGAGTACCTGGGAAAGGACGACCTCCCTTGCCTGGTGTACCCCCCTGCCCCTCCAGACCTGAGGCTTCTCCCCTGGGGATTTCTCCCCCCCCTTCTCCTGCTGGTATCAGTTTATCCAAAAAGCCACCCACGTCCATTTCATCCCAAGACAAAGCTGGTTATACTTGCATTTTCAAATGAAAAACCCGATCATATTGCAACCATCCTTCACCCCCATGCTTCAAATATAAATCATGGATGTACTGTTTAAAGGCAAGCATCGATAAAGCATCCTGTGGGTATTACTCTATCATTATGGACGTGTACACCTTGAACGCCTTTAGCCAGTTATGTATAGATGCCTCTGTCTTGGGTTTCTCCCTGTCCCTCTTCTCCTTCTCTTTCTCAGACAACTCCTTTATCCCATCTCCCAGAGGTTCCATTCCCACAAAATCCAAAATCTCAATAAATTATTTCCTCCATACCCTCTCTTTAATGGCCCCCGGTATGTGCCATGATAAGGAGTTCACTGCCACCCTGACTGGGCCAAACCCTGGCATTGCTCTCTCGTACCGGGTCATCGTGGGCCCCCACATCCCCTCCTGCCCGACATTGGTATTGAGACCTGAGATCAGACCCGGTCCAGCAACCCCTTGCCCCCACCATGATGTTGTTTGAGCAGCCCCTGCCGTTGCTACTCCCTCTTGAGTTGCTGGACTGGCACCGCCTATGGGGCTTGCATTGATCCCTGTGAAGGCCTGTTGCCCCTGGGGGAACTGCGCTGGGTTGACCTGACCTATGCAGTTTACTTTGGCTAATGTATTGGCCACTTGACCCTGTGCCTGTTGCGCCGCCCCTCCTGGAAATGCTGAGTTGAGCCATGCCCCGACCACTGGCTTACTTCTACTGGTACCCCATTGTTGGTAGGATTTCCCATATGGTACCCCCCGAGCCCAGACCCCCGGGTCCCAGAGTCACCCCTCTCTGTTGTATTACAGCTGCCCCATTCCCCATTTGGTTAAAAGCATTTATGTTCCCACTCAGCACCTGCACGTTACCCCCATTCCCCCATGCTTGCATACATTGCATTACCATACCTTTCACTGCCTCCAAGGACGTGGGCCCCTCTTCCCTCGCAGCCACCTGTCTGGTTGCAGGCATGCTAGGTGGACCCTGGTTCCTTTGTGCCTCAACAGATGCAGGTGCCGGAAGGGCTACAACCTCCTGTGTCCTTCCCTTGTTCCTTGCCCCAGTGTTCCTGGGTTTCTTGCCATTTGCAGCTTGCTCTTTGTTTGCCTTGGCCTTTTGCGTCATGGTTCTCTTCCTTTTCCTGGCAGGTTCCTCTTCTTCTTCCACCTGTTCTTCCTCCTCTTGTTCCTGTGTTCCTCATTATCCGGGTATAGTATTGGGGAGCTTGGTCCTGCCTGTTCCTCCCCTAGTTGAAGGGTTAATGCCTCCATCTAGTTGGGCCTGTGCTTGGCCGCTGCTAGCTTGGCCATGAATGCCTCCAAGTCCATACTTGTTAGCAACTGCCTTTTGTTCCTCCTTTCTTTCGCAACTCTTCCTTGTGGTCCTGCCCCCTCTGTTGCTGAGCGGCTCCCAATGTTCTTTGCACCCTTGTCGTCGGAGGCTGATGCCTTGGTGCTTTTTGCTGCTCCCAGCCGGATTGGATCAGGCTTCCGGTTTAGCTGGGTTATGTCCCCTTAGTGGTCCTGCCCCCTCTGTTGCTGAGCTGTTCTCAATGTTCTTTCCACCCTTGTCGTTGGAGGCTGATGCCTCTGTGCTTTCTGCTGCTCCCAGCCGGATTGGATTAGCCGGGTTATGTCCCGTTAGTACGAGTCGCACTCAGCGAACCCTGTTCAATTATGCTGGGCTGTCCTGAGGGGGGAGGCGGGCTCCTGCGCCCTGAACGGCTGCCATTGATGTTGCGGCACCTTCGGCACCTTATCCCTGCTTGAGCGCGCGGCTGAGCGGGGAATGATGCGGGGCGTCCCTGGCCTGTTGGGCAGATGTTCTTACCCTCGGTGGCTGCTCCCTGGTCCGCGTCTCCCCTGCCTGTCAAGCGCTAACCTTTTGTTGGAGCCTGGCCCTCCCTCGAGCCTCTGTCACGCAGCACACGGCCTTCTCCTTGTTCCGTCTTCCTCTGCCACTGCTGCTGGATGCCGGTGCTTCGGGGACTAGTCTCGCTGCTGGTGCCCGTACTGTTGTCCACGCCTGGATCCCCGATGCCATGCCACCGCCTTCACTGCTTTCCCTGAAACCGCCGTCGCCGATTCTCCTCCACAACCCGACGTCCTCTTCCTGGAGGTGGGTAGGTGAAACGAAGAGCGAGCGTCCACTGCAAGGACGCCTGCCACAAAGTCCACACGCAGGCGAAGTCCAAGCCAAAGCGAAGCCCGACGAAGGCGAAGTCTTCACGAACGAAGTCCAAACGAACAAAGCCTCAAACAACCGAAGTCCTCTTCCTGGTTGTCTGGCGGGTGTCCCACTGCCGAGGCTGAATGCTGCCTGGAGTGAGGAGCCCGCCCGTTATAAAGGGGTAGCCCCTCCCCTTTTCTTTGTTGGCCTTTGCAGGCTTTTCCTTCCTTTCGCCGCGCTTTCCTGCCTGCGCCTCCCCTTTGTCCTGAGGAGGGGGGAGGACAGGAGGAGGACACTGCCCGTGTTATCGGGGTGCCTCCTCCATTTTGGGTTACTGTCGTCGTCACTGGCTTGTAATTCCATAGGCAGCCGACGGATCCTATTCCCCATTCTGAACCAAAATCACATCACTATTATGGCATGAATAGCAATACTGGGAAATAGGCCACCCTGCAGAATGGGATGTTTGGGAGGTAAGACAGTGTGGCTGGAATCTGTTTCATTCCGAGAGGTAGATGGAAGGATGGCCTCTGACAGGGAAGGAGAAGTCCAATAGCAGGTAAAAGGAGGCCAATGCTGGTGAGTCAGCCTGAGCCACAGCTGCACGCTAAAGTCTGGCGGGATTGGGGCAGCCTGTTTGAGGTGGGGCGGGGAGCTGAGCACGAGCAATGCAGGCCCTGAGGTGGGCTGGAGGAAAACTGCGCAGCGGGAGGCAGATGACAGCTGCCCATAGTGTCCCCCCACAAGCAGGGGGTGGGATGCAGGGGGTGAACCTGGATAGCTGGCTGGTGTTTGGGGGGCACCCAAGGATCTGCCAGCCGCGAGGTGCAGGGTGGAGGTAAGTGGCTGATGGAGCAGCCGGTTGGAAAGCGCAAGGCAGAGAATAGGAAAGCGGGCCAAGGAAAAAGGGGGAGGCTGGGCACACAAGCCCGGCCATACCTGCCTAACCTCTGGGTTTCACCCAGAGACTCCAGGTTTTTACGCTCTTCTCCGGGTCATATGGGGAAGAGCATAGAGTCCCTGGGTTTTCCTGCCGTCCCTGCGTCTCCGCTAGATTTGTGTGCTTTGATCCCTTTCCTGCCATGCAATACCGGCAAGTAACCCTGTCTCCTTTGTCGCTTCTTAACAGCACATCTGACGGGAGTGAAAGTTTCTTTGCTGCAAACTCCCCACCCCCCAAATGCTTTCATGTTTGCCTTCATAGTGAGTTAACTGTATTTAAGGGCACACATTACGGCCTCCGCTATGGCAAACGTGTGCTATGCCACATGTGGATAAATAACAAAACTATTGTGGGGTGTTCGAAAGATTTCATTATCACGTTGATAATGCACTCAGTTTACATACACGTTCAATTTTGAATATATATATATATATTTGTGAGGGATCCTTTAATATGTTTTGCACGTTTGGTGCTTATTCCAATCCTGTTAGTTTATTAAACACATTCAACAAACTTAAATATATTGCAACCTGTGGCCGTGACCTTGCAAAAAAACTTGGGCGGGGCATTCTGGTGACATAGATCTCTGGTGATGTAGATCTCCAGGTTTTTCATTTTGCAATGTAGGCAGGTATGGGCCCGGCCTGCTGTGGCGTGCAGGCCAAGGCAACGCCGATGGGGGAGTGGTACTCCCCACCCCCTTCCATATGTACATCACACTGTCTTTGTGCTGTCGGAGCAGGACCAAAGAGGGCGCAATCTTTGCCCCGGCACCTTATACAGGCGCCTCTCTGTGATGTGGCTTTCACCCCCCTCACCATGGCCAGGGGCTACACAGCCAGCCCCCCCCCACTTAGTTAGCCTGGGGCTCGGTGGGCATTCCCACTAAGGGCAGCACCCGCCAATCGCCGTCCTGACTGCGCGTCCGACTAGCAGAACTGCAATGCAAGTGGGCTCGTCCATCATGTTTGAGATAGTGAAGACCCTGGGACAGAAGCATCAGATGAGTATGAAGTGCTGCAGTCCACGAAGCCCAACAGTTGGGCTTTAAGCCATCCCATAGTACTGAGACGGCGATGTTAGACCTTCAAACAAAGATGCTCAGTATTATGGACAATGGGAAAGCAGGCCTCCTGGTATTATTGGACTTCAGGGCGGCCTTCAATCTTCTTGACCATGACCTTCTCGAAGTGGCTCTGAGTGAAACAGCCAACTGCTCTAAGGCAGCTAAGGGGTGGATAATGTCATTTCTAAAGAATAGGACATCTCCGGTCCACTGGGGTGACAAATTCGCGTCAGAAAAATAATTCCTCTGTGGGGTTCCCCAGGGAGGCAGCATGTCTCCCCTGTTGTTTAACTTGTATCTCAGATTTATCTGCCTTGTATTAGAGCAGCTAAAAGTCTACTTTACGAACTACGCAGACGATACTCAGTTAGTGATGGAACTTTGTGGGGATCACAAGAAGGATAATGAAAATCTACTTAACATCTACTCCAGCATTGAGCAGTGGATGGATCTGAATTGGATGTGTTTAAACGGAAAGAAAACTGAGTTGATGGTCTTCCGCTCCCAGCAGGTCAGAAACTTTCTTTCCCCAGAATATAATTCTTTTCAGATTGACAACACACCGATCAAGGTCCTTGATAAAGTTAAAATGCTTGGTATAATGATGGAAGCATCACTAGGAGCCGAATGCTCAGGCGCAATTCACAAAAAAAGTGCAGATATTATCTTAGACTCCTTAAAAGCATCAGGCCCCATCTCTCAGAGGATAACTGCGCCACAGTGGGTAGGGCAACCATCCCGGCTGGATTATGGAAACGCCCTGTTGGTGGGAGCTAACAATAAATGCATCAAAGCCTTCCAGATTATACAAAACATTGCAGTCAGGTTAATTAAGCGCATACCCAAACACGAGCATATTAGCAATTTTAGGAGAGAACTGCACTGGCTTAGAATAGAGAACAGAATTCAATTCAAAGCCCCTACCATTGCACATCGCTGCATCTACGGCAAAGCTCCTGTGTATTTGAAAGAAAAAATTCACACATACATACCCACTCGCTCTCTTAGATCGGCCGACCAAAATAAAGTGGTGGTAGAGAAGCATAATCGTAAGCTAGGCCTGGGCAAATTCTTCCCGACAGTTACTGCAGGTCTTTGGAACAACATACCGATTAATATAAGAAAAGAAGTGAATTACTTAAGCTTTAGGAAGCACGTGAAGACTCATATTTTCAGCTAATTGATCTTCATTTTACTTCTAGCCGCATTCTTTTGTTTCTCCCGTGTCTCATGATGTTATTACGTGTGTGCATGTTTTCTGCGCCCCGAGACTTGCGAGTTACCGGAGTAATATAAATGAAATAGAAATAGAAAAATAGAAAAATAGGAGGTGAGGATCAGAAGTAAGCAGCAACAACAAAAATGGCTGCAAGCAGACCATCACTGCTAAGAACTACAGACAAGGAGATGGCAGCTGCATCACCAGAGGAATGTCAAAACATTTTTGAAAGGTTCCCGCGCTCCTCTTACACAGGGCGGGCGAAGGATGCAATGCAGTAAGGGAAGCAGAACAGGACAAGCCATGAGAAAAAGAGTGCTTACAAAGGAGACTTGGTTTCTTCCAATACTGAGGAGGATAGTGACGACCAACTCAAGAGTCAATAACCAGCAGCAGTGACGAATAGAAACAGAAACATCTAAGAGCTTGGGTGACAAGAAAAGGAAAGATCAGTCATAGTGTTAAGAAAAGTAAAAGCAGTAAGAAACAGGGCGGTTCAAAACGAAGTACGCAAGACACTCAGTAGGAAAGGACATGAAAAGAAGAATAAATAACACTCTGGCATGGCACATAGAGAAGAAAATAGAGAGAAAAATATGGAGGAAGCAGTTTATAGAGATCTGCTCCCGGTTAGAATTTGAAAGGAGAGGCTTCGATATAAACAAGTATAAGAAAGGAGACGAAAAAAACAGCCCCAGAAAAGTGGCCATCAAACAGAATGTTCAGAATTGGTTAGCTGCATTTCACATATTGGCAACAATCTTTTTTGGAAAAATCCCAGAAGAAGGGTCGACCCCCTTAGCGCATGAGCACAAGATGCAGAAGGTACACACAACATTTGGGGGGTTGGGGGATGCATGGCTCAATTATGATAAGGAGTTCAGAATGATGATGGATAGTTACCCTGATTTTGGAAGGGGAAGATGCAAACCTCTCTATATTTAACGTATTGAAAAACAAAGGGAACAACACCCCCTTAGCCCCCCCACTACACTCTCTGGTAACATATAATGGCAGACAGAATTTTTATAATAAGCACAGCAAGATTAGCCAGCAGCAATACAAAATGAACCATTCCTTTCGGAAGAAACAGTTCGGAAGCAAGAGATTTTACCACCTTCCCACACCCCCTGGCCAATGCTCCACTGCAGGGGGAGAAACAGCAAGAACACAACATTCTGTTGGAAATTTGAGAAAGGGTTTCGTAGCTGGGGAAGTGAGTACAGATGCCATCATCAGTGTAGCAAGTGCGGGGGCGGGCATAGTTGTTTCAAGTGCACCACCTAATTTCCAAACAGCCACAGGCAAGCTGAAATCAAAAATCCATGAAGGGGCCAGGGATGTCATTTCACCAAAATGCCTGGGGTAGCGGAAATGACATCACATGACCCTTGATCTCTGATGACATCACAAGAATTGATGTCATTTGACCCCACCCCAAAGTGACATCACGGGAAACGCTGAAACACGACCTTTCCACCCCTTGATAAAACAGGAAGTGGCATCACACAGCATTGTTCCTAAGTACATTACGAAAAATATGGTTACGATATCACTAATGTGATATAACTTTAAGATCACCATATGTATCGTTAATATCAGTGTGTATAGGCCCATATTACTGAATTACTGTGAATGCAAGCAGACATCCAAGGCGAAATGACCTGTTACATAGCAAATTGCAGAGTCTGCTGCAGAGTCTTTTGGTCAGTGACAGTGCAGGACTCTATTCCTTTTTGCTCCAGTTTTACCAGAGGAACTGAAGACCTTACCTGTCCTCTTTCTACAGCTACCACTTTTTGACTTTAAAATACCCAGGAGGCCGCGGAGTGGCCACAGAGTCTGCTGCAGAGTCTTTTGGTCAGTGACAGTGCAGGACTCATTTTGCTCCAGTTTTACCAGAGGAACTGAAGACCTTACCTGTCCTCTTTCTACAGCTACCACTTTTTGACTTTAAAATACCCAGCAGGCCAGGGAGTCTGCTGCAGAGTCTTTTGGTCAGTGACAGTGCAGGACTCTATTCCTTTTTGCTCCAGTTTTACCAGAGGAACTGAAGACCTTACCTGTCCTCTTTCTACAGCTACCACTTTTTGACTTTAAAATACCCAGGAGGCCGCGGAGTGGCCACAGAGTCTGCTGCAGAGTCTTTTGGTCAGTGACAGTGCAGGACTCATTTTGCTCCAGTTTTACCAGAGGAACTGAAGACCTTACCTGTCCTCTTTCTACAGCTACCACTTTTTGACTTTAAAATACCCAGGCGGCCGCGGAGCGGACACAGAGTCTGCTGCAGAGTCTTTTGGTCTTTAGGCTCTGCAGGCTCTGTGGCGACGCTCTGCTCACAAAGAACAAAGAACAACAAAGGACCCTCGCAAAAAGAAATCCCTGTTGTCCAGACTCGATCAGCATAACATCAAACCTTTGCCCCAGTGTTGAGTGCTACCACCCCCTTCCTCCCGATCGCCTACTGCCTCCGCACCCCTTCCCTCCCCAACCCACCTCCTTCCACTAGAAACTAACCCGCTCAACTGCATAGTCAGCCGCACCCGCCATGCTGCTGCTCCATTCCCGGTGCCGCTCCCCCACTCGCCCGCAGGCCTCGCTGTGAGCGGCGGCGAGACCCTCTATTTGCCTGCAGCCCTTCACGACACGTCCTTGCCAACAACATCGGCACCATCCATCACACCCAACACCCCCCCTGTGCTGCCCCAGCGCTCCTCTTTCTGCAACCCTCCATACCTGAAAGATCAGAACGGAACCCCCGTCTCGCAACAGGAAAACAACGCCCGCCCTCTAGTGCCTACTGCAGCGGGGGATGCTCCCTGCTGTGTGCCTCCGGAACTTGACTTGCCCACGCACGATGGCTCCCGTTGATCAACTGTGGGTGGACGAGCCGCAGGCTTGTGCTCGCTGCTGCGTGGCATCTGCAGGCTTGCGCGGCACGTCTGCAACTCCTGAACTGCTTGTGGACGTTGCGGGCAGGCAGCGGGCGAACGCCCGGTTTCACGCGGGGGACTGCGAGCACCACTGCATCTGTGCCCCATTAGAAGCGTGGGCTGTATCCTATCATTGCTTCATCAACGTCGCAACAGACACCATCTAGTGGCAATCTGCCAACAATCGCCAGTTAAGAGAACCTATCTCTAAACCTTCCCCTGCGTTCGCCCAAACAGTGTCATAACAGAGACTGCTCAGCATCGACTGCACATCGACTGTCAAGTGCTGCAATTAGAGAACAAAGAATCTCAAAGCTAAAAGAACAGGCGATTACAAGGGCCCCACCTGAAGCAGCCACTTCACAGGAGAATACAGAGTCTTTCTACATTTTGATCCTATTTGCCATCACTCTCCGAGCGCTGTACAAAGAAAACATCTCGCAATTACAGAAAATTCGAACTCTAGACAAGACAGGAGTCAGTCGGGGCACCCCCCCTTCGACCCTGCCTACCTTCACCCTCCAGGTGTCACACAAAGAAAACTACGCTCAACAAAAGAATAACCGAATCTCAAATAATGCAGGAGACTGCTGGGACCTTCTCCCCTTTGATCCTGCTTTTCACTATCCTCCGGTGCCGCACAAAGAAACACATCCTCAACAAAAAAAACAAATTTTAAATAAGGCAGGTTACTGCTGGGGCTTTCTCCCGATTGATCCTGCTTTTCACTTTTCTCTGCTTGCTTCAACAAGAAAACCACTTCCGCAACAAGAAAATTCAAAGACCTCACAAGGCAGGAGACTGCTAGGGGCCCTCTCCCCTTTGATCCTGCTCAGCACTGAACCTCCAGTGCATGTCCAAAAGAAAATCCAGTGCTAAAGCAGTCGGAGCTTCCAGGAGTGATTCAGTGCAACACCGAGAAACCAACACTACACAGGAGACTGCAGGGGCCTCCCCCCTTTCATCCTGTTCAGCACCAATCCTCATAGTGCAGTATTAAGAGACCTATTCCCTAAAAGCCAAACCGGAACATCCCCAACACAAGAACTGGCAAAAGCCCAAGAGATGGCAGGAGCCCTTCTAACTGCCTCAATGCAAAAATAACAGACAACAGGGCCAAATACAAGACTCAGAGGAAAGCTCCACGCAGACGCTGCACAACTGACGATGGAACAAGTATTCCAAAGGAAGAAGACAAACAAACATGTCACTGAAAATCGATCCCTTCGAAACAATTCAGAAACACACATCTCTGAGCACGAAACAGATAAACAACCTGAAGAACTCATACAGACTTCTTCAGAAAGCCTAAGCGAACCTCTATCCCAACCAGAATATGTATGTACAAACCAAATACCCAGACCGAATAAATCAAAGCAACACACTATTGCGACCGGGAAAGCAAAACATCCAAGGGCCACAGATCCCAACCAGTTGGGACCGAACTGGAAATTTGTCAACAACAGAGAAAAAAAATGACCATACACATCAACTAACCCCTAAAGCTCACACGGAGAAAAATGAGAATCATCAAGGTAAAAAACAACCTGAAACGCAACATGAGATGAAAGATACAAATAAACAACAGAGCGAGACAACCATAGAACCAAACTTCGCCAAAATTCAGCCAAATCCACCAGCGTCCGCCGCCAACGGCTCCTCTAAAGACACACGACCAAACACAAATACAGACCCCCCAACTGCAGAAGCAACACCAAACACCCAGCACTGAATCGTGGCCCCCAACAATGAAGAATCATTAAAACAATCAAGCCGAGTGCAAACTCCAGGAGCACCAACGGCTGGGATGACTAAAAAAGAAAAAGCAAAACAAGCAAAACTACAATGGCTATAAGCACATACAGCTCAAAAACTACTGAAAGAACCCTTGAACCTTCACTTGAACACAGCAACAGGTAAAGCAGCTCGTTTATCCTTAGACATTACCGAAATAGAATCTATCATGAACAGTGCGGAAAGAAGGAAAGAAATCTTCGGCGAACCAACAAACCTGGCAACACCAACTTGCACTTCGACGCCCCTGCCAAAAAACACTAACCAACAGAACTGCGAAAGTCGCGAAGACCAAAGACCACACAGTGAACCACCATATCAACCACACCCAAAAATAAAAAAAGGAACAAAAAACAATGCAATTTGAGTATGAAGCTGAAGAATCTTTCCACACGCCAGCACAGGGGAATGATACTAACTATCCAACCCCGATAATCAGCGACACAGGTAAACACTTTCCAATGAATGATGACGACCAAAATCAGAGATTACCAACAACAATGCTAGAACTGCAAAACATGTTGCTAGCAGTGGTATCCCAATCCATGATACCTTTCCTTAAATTACATGAAGTAATAAAAGACAATATACAAGACCAAGCGACACTCTTGGCAATGATCCATACTAAACAAATACACACAGAAGACTTCATAAACACGATAGAAAAATTCCTAGATTCCGAAGCAAAACAATCCCGCAACTGGCAACAAAGACCATTCGCGATAGCACGAGGAGACAGAGAAGAAAAAACCCAACTTAACAAAGAACTCATGGCAATGCTCAAAAACCAACAACTAAAAGCGTCTACACCTCAGAATATACTAAAAGAAAACACACCAATCTGCATGATACCAGAAAAATTGAACCTTGACCAACAAAAATCTACATCACCCAAAGCATCAACCTCCTCACCGACTCAAACAAACCCTCCTTGGCACGTAAAGAAAAAACAAAGCCAACAAATGACCAAAAAGACACGACCGCCAATGACATCTTTGATATCTTTGGCCTAGCAAAGAAAACCGATAAAGAAGCAGCAAAAAAACCAACCAAACAAACGCAAAATCAAACAGGCTTGCGTGCATTTCTACGAAACTTATCAATACCAAAGCCGGCCACAGAATTATACCCAAAAACCAACCCAAGAAGTCCATACCGAACCCACCCAAACAACCGGACCCACTCCCAAAAAACAAAAGTAAAAAACCGGCACCTGCAATTGCGATAATACACAAGGAACAAAGCCTGGAAACCGGTGATCTACTCGACCTAACGACGCATGAGGACCTATCGATATAAGAAAAAATGAACGCGAAAATACAAATGAACGATCCAAGTCTAATAGTAATCGACGAATATCAACCAAACCACTCTATCAGCTACATGATCTTGTGTGAAGAAATCGCAGACAGATCAATGACAGATTCAATCCACAACCCAAACAACTACCCAACATACGACGAAATCTATTTAACCTCACTAGCCAACGAAACAAGGTTTAGCACCGAAAAAAGTTTTTCCACAACTCGTCCAGCACAAGAAAGTCCCTGTACGGAAAAACCAAAAGAACATACAGATCAATACCAACCAATATTCCTGAACCCCTTCCAGTCAACAGAAACTTACACGGTGCAAATAGAAAACATCATCAACAGACCTTCTCAACTGGTTGTAAACAGGGCGAACGTCTTAATACTTTTTCAAACAATCCCGAACCTGAACCAACTTTGCTCTAGAGACATCGAGCTAGTCAACTTTGTAGATGAAAAATCTAGCAATAAAATATTGTTAAAACTACACAATAAAACAACTATTGAACAAATCCTAACAGCCAGAGACGCATATATAAACTCGGTTTTAGCTGTACGCTTGGCACAAAAACAAAGAACGAAGACATCATCTTAAAAGAAAATCCTAGGAACGCCTCTACATCAACTAAAAGGCAAGAACATCCCAAGAAGCAGCAAAAGGAGCAAAATGGTGCGAACAACCTTGCAACCGTGTTCGCCAGTCATCCCAAGAAGCCTCTGAACTACAATCCCGAAGCCGACATAACCCACAATAATGACGATCGCCAGATCAGACGACAGTACGCTTCAGAAGACAGTTTAAACTACTCTGATGAAACAGGGCTGAGCAACATCTCATAACCACTAACCGATTCAACAAACACCTGGACCCTGTGCTCATGGAATACACTGGGAAACTCTCACCTGTTTAATGACCCATCACCTAAATTTGATTCGTACCAGATCATTTGTTTTCAAGAAACCTGGCTTTCCAATACCCCATGTTGTGATGGCTTCCTAGCATTCCTCAACCTAGCCCCAATAAGATCAAAAGGAAGACCATCATCAGGTCTATTAACGCTAATTAAGATCGACCCGCATGGTCTATACTGCAAACCACAAATATCAACCCGGGGATACAAAATACAGTTATAAAAATAAAAGCATGCTTAAACTCTGACTCCTCAAATCTTCACCACGAAAGAAAAATCTCAATTATGAACCTCTACTGGAACCCTGCTGCAATCAACAACGAAGCTTTCCTAGACTGTGTCTTTCTAACAATGGACAACCTCATCCTCAAGTATGCAAGAATTGAATTCATACTATGCAGTGATTTAAACCTCCATCTATGGCATAAAGACGGACAACCTATCCCTAATGGAAAACTAACAATCCGCGCTAAAAAATGGATAAAAGAAACTAACATCTGTAACCTTCTACTTATCGATTACCCTATGGACGAGACAAGCAAACCCCTACCCATCTGGTCCCGAGGCAAATCGTCTGCCATAATCGACTACATCTACCTCTCGAAAGAACTGAGAGCCACAGTAGAAACAGCCAGTATAATCACAACGACAAAGAGCGACCACAACCAGCTAGTCATACATGGACAAAATATTCTACAGAAAACTCAGCCCAATCGACCCACTGCGCTAGAAGTCTGCACAGCTGACAGAAAACTTCGCATAACCGAACAAGCAACAACCTCACTCACAAGACAATTCCTGCAAACCGCACTACCTGATGATCAGAAATTAAACTATCAATGGCTACTCCAACCCTATTATAAACCAACTAGCCAGCAAACCACGAAGACTCATTGACACTGCTACAATAAGGAGCTTACTGAAAGGAAAAGGGCGCTAAGAAACACTGTGCGACAACTAAAGA